>NC_141693.1:1925932984-1927170484 GCF_964263255.1 Lissotriton vulgaris
AAGGTGCAATAGAGGTGGTTCCGGAGCAGGAAAGGGGTCAGAGATTTTCTGATTCCCAAAAAGGATGGCAGGTTGCGCCTGATCCTGGATCCCAGAATTTTGAATCTTTACCTCAAGCATAAGAGATTCAAGATGCTCACCCTAGCGCAGGTTCTTCAGGCGCTGCAACAAAAGGACTGGATGGTGTCCATCAACTTGCAGGATGCGTATTTTAACATCCCAATCCTAAAGTTGCACAGGAAGTAACACAGATTTACGGTTGGGTCGTATCATTATCAGTTTGCAGTCCTTCTGTTTGGTCTTACTACTGCACCTCGAGTCTTCACCAGGGTGGTGGCTGCCCATCTCAGGAGGTCAGGGATTCCGGTTTTCCCCTATCTGGACGACTGGCTTCTGAAAGCATAGGGGCCAGAGATGGTGCGTAATCATCTACAGGTAACAACTCATCTGTTGTTCAAATTGGGTTTTTCAATAAGTGTGCCCAAATCTCACCTGGTGCCCTCTCAGTGCAACCTGTTCATAGGCGCTGGACTGGACACTACTGTGTGTTGAGCATTTCCTCCACCACAAAGAATTCTCGACATTCAGGAGATGATCCCTTTATTCCACAATGGAGCGGTTGTTCCAGTTCTGAAGATCCTTCACCTGCTCGGTCTTATCGCCTCCTGCATTCTGTTGGTCAACCATGCACGCTGGCACATGAGGGCACTCCAGTGGTGCCTCCGCAGGCAGTGGTATCCGCACAACGGAGATCTCAGGGAACCAGTCAGGATTTCCAGAGAAGCTGCAGCGGATCTATCTTGGTGGAGCGTGGAGAACAATCTGTCTCAAGGGAATCCCTTCCACCTTCCTCCATGGAAGGCCACTGTGATAACGGATGCCTCTACCCTATGGTGGGGAGCTCATTTGGCGGATCTGGAGATCAAGGGTCTTTGGTCTTGAGAGGAAAGGTTGTCTCATATCAATCTTCTGGAATTGCGGGCGATTCGTTTAGCGCTCAAGGCCTTTCTCCCTTCCCTTCGCGGTCAGTCGGTTCAAGTCCTGACGGACAACACTGCTGCGATTTGGTATGTCAACAAGCAGGGAGGAGTGGGGTCGTACCGTCTCTGCAGGGAGGCTTTGCGACTCTGGTCCTGGGCTCAGGACCATCGGATTTGTTTGATGGCAAATCATCTAGCCGGGGTGCTGAAAGTTCGTGCAGACAGTCTGTCGGCAGTTCTCCGCCGACCATGAGTGGAGGCTTCATCCGGAGGTAATTCGACACATTTTCGGATGTGGGAGACTCCTTGGGTGGACTTTGTTGCTACTCTCGAGAATGCGCACTGCCTGTCATTCTGCAGTCTCTAGTTTCCGCTGTAGGGGATGTTGGGGGACACATTTCAGTTGAGTTGTAGCTCACAGCTCCCATACCCTTGATTCCTCGGGTTCTGAGGAAGATTCGCCAAGACCGGGTCCAAAGCACAAGTTACTTACCTTCGGTAATGATATATCTGTAAGAAACAGGTTGCACTGCAGAGCCCGCATCCGCCACCTGGCGTGATGCACCAGAAGGATGCAGGAGGCCATCAGCCCCAGAAGCCGCAGCGCCAACCTGACCGAGACTCGAGATAAAGGCTGAAAGATCGGAATCAGAGCCGAAATATCCCGAACCCGCTGTTCAGTAGGATAAACCCTAAACTGTGCCTAGTCTAGAAACGCTCCGATGAAGAGGAGCTTCTGAGAGGGACACAGGTGCGGCTTCGGCACATTGATGGAGAACCCCAGCAGGTGCAGGAGGTCGGCCGTAGTCTGGAGTTGGCTGGGGGGGTATCCAGGCCACTGGCTTCCTCTAGTTCCTGTGTCCAGTCCTCATATGACTGGTACTCACGTGCCAGGGGGTCCTCAGACCCCCCCCAGTCTCCCTCGTCGTCCATGTCCTGAAATTCAGGGATAAAGGATGGCAGGTGCCGAACGCAGCGTCGAGTGATGCCGCTCCGGCACCGGATCCGGACAGAGGGTTGGACCAGGGACGGCGCCGTCCGAGGACAGCGCCGGGGGTGACACCCCTAGGGGTCGACGCCGGTGGGGTCGTAAGGTCGACCAGTGGTGACCTGGATCCGGAAGCACCCGACGGTGCCAAAGCACCCGGCCCTGTCCGCTGGGCCCAAAGGCGCCGGGGAATCCTACGGAGGAGAGAGCGACCTCATGGCCATGAGGAAGGCATCGATCTCCTCCGGCGTCGTGTTCTGCCCAGGGACCGGCGGGTATGGAGCAGGCTGCGATGCCTGCGGCGGAGCCGCGAGGGGGGGGGTTTCAGAAGAGCGATGTCGCCACTTCGACTACTTGTGCCTCTTACCTGAGGACTTGAAGCCCGACGAGTGGTGTCGACTCGCTGAGCTGTGATGACTCCAGCCCCGCGACCGGTCCCCCGATCTCCTTCCGGACCGGGCCCTCGAGCGGCCCGGGCCCGACTGCCGGAGCTCGAGGCGCTTGCGGGACCGCTCCCGCCTAGCCTTCGACGTCCAGGCCCGGCAGTCGGGGCACGACTTGTCATCGTGGTCGGGCCCCAGGCATTGTAGGCACCGGCGGTGGGGGTCGGTAACCGACATTAGTCGGTTGCAGTCGGCACAGGGCTTGAACCCGGGCATCCCTACCGGCACCGATGGAGTCGTTAGACTCCAAACGGATCCAAAAAGGATCAAAAAAGCTTAGTCAAAAAGTGACTAAAAGGTACCACTTTCTCCGGACCTGCGCTTGCTGGCGCGGAAAAAAGAACTGATGCGCGCGAGGGTGGCGTCTGAGTACTCCGAACGACGTCATCCCGGCGCCAACGACGACGGATGCGGAGCCGCAGACGACGCCTACCGATGCGCAGGGGTACTGCTACGCAAAATCTCCAGATCCAGTATGACGCCTGGGGATATTCTAAGATAAGGAATCTAATACTAACCTGTTTCTTTCAGATTCATATTGATCGACCCGGATTGGTCAAGAAGGCTGTGGTACACAGACCTTCTTCACCTCTTGCGCACCCTCTCCTCCATCTCCCTCTCGGGGTAGACCTCCTCTCGCAGTCGGTGGGGCAGGTTCTACACCCCCACCTCCAGAGCCTGCACCTTCATGCCTGGAGATTGAACGGGGTAACCTAAATTCTTTTTCTCTCCCGCCTGACGTGGTGGATGTTATTTTATCGGCCAGCCTACACCAAGTCTATCTGTCAGAGGTCTTCAAACTTTTTTAGGTTGAGCCCCCCCTAACCCCCCCCCCCCCGCTGAATTTTAGATGTCGGGCCCTCCCACCACTTGACAAAAAATTCTGGAACCTAGTATTCTACATAATCGACCGCCATCCGCAATTCCCAGTCCATATCTGGCTAATAATGTTAAAACAGTGAGTGTTTAGAAAACTGCAGATTTGCGAGTTGGTGCGGTGAAATGACAGAGGCTTACTACACAGTCCAAAACTACATTTTTCAAGATTAAATGTGTGCAAATTGTTACTGGTTCTCCACTTAATTCTTGCAAAGCCTCCTCAAAGAAACTTCTGTGGTCAATAAAGAGTACCATTCAAAGACCATGCTCTACACTGAGAAGCACTGTCCAATGGCATTAAAAAAAACAATTTCAACTCTGGCCATCCTAAGCAGCACTGTCCCATTCTCACCTCCGAGAAAAAACTCCCCATCCCTGCACTGCCCATCCTATCACAGCTTCTCTTTCCATGAAAAAAAGCGGTTGACTCCCTCTGCCAGGCATTGAGGTAAGCAGTTTATTTGATACACAGGTTGTAGCAGGTGTCTTCCCTAGCAGAGACTTTTTAAGACATAGGCAACGTGGGCTCTGGCCCAGGGCCCCAGCTTTTAAGGGGGACCCCTGATAGAGCCAGCTCTGTTCTGGAGAGAGTCTTACCCTGACTATCTTGAATCATTCTTAAACAGGTTGTTTTAAATAGCATTTTCCTTTAATTTATGTTTAGTGTGGTGATGTGTGAGTCTACTAAAGACATTTTGCAGACAAATATGTTTAAGTTTCATGCAACACTTATAAAAAAGTTTATTTTAGAACAAAACAGCACTGCACATACAAGAAATGGGACCTTGTCACAGAGATTATTTACAGTAATATTAGTGAGATGCCGCTGTGTTACAATATTGAATACACACGTCACTATCCCTGAATATGAAATGTCAACACCTTTAGAATTTGCACCAGTGTGCCAGTGCAAGGTCAGTGACCAGACCGAAGAGGGCATGAAAGAGCTGAAACTGGATCATAAATCAAAGCTGTTCTGAATATGGCCCCCCAAAATCCTTAAGATGTCCCTGTTCCCTGGACCTGGGAGTGAGGCAGGTGTCTTCTTTGGGACAATGGTAGTGGCCAGGATTTCTGGGATCAGGTGAAGTAGGTCACTCCTCTGGGGTAGTAATTGGTACAAGTTCATCCCTGGGATAGACTTTGAGGCTGAAGGCTTTCTCCTTCACCGCCAATGTAAAGGAACTTCCTACTTCTGTAGTGCTGTAGACCCTGCATTTTTATCATAATGCTGGTGATTTGCTTCTGAAGGGTGCAAGTTTGAAAATATAACAATAGGCCAAAGGATACCCAGTGTCTGGGATGTGTGACCTAGGAGGATTAATATCCCAGCTGCTGTGCCTAGAAATGTCAGGTG
Source organism: Lissotriton vulgaris (assembly GCF_964263255.1). Lineage (NCBI taxonomy): Eukaryota > Metazoa > Chordata > Amphibia > Caudata > Salamandridae > Lissotriton > Lissotriton vulgaris. The sequence goes on from NC_141693.1 coordinate 1,925,937,632, forward strand.
TATACCACATGTAGAAGGGTGTCCTGGAGGGTACATTTTAGTATGTTGCTGTATTTATGGGTTCTCTGGCGCAAGATGCCAACTCTGTCCCAGGAGTGTGAAGATTGGAGAAAGTGGCTGTATTAGGAGGTGCCCCTCCGAAAAGGACAACCCTGCACCATATCTAGGTGAGGAACTAGGATGCTGAGGTTAGAGTAGGGTGCTAAACCTGAAGATGCAAAGCCTCTGCCTATCGTGCAATGGATGTTGTAGGGGGCTTTAATTAGGGTGTTTTATGCCTGAGGGTGCCAGGCTTAAATCAAAACTGCCCAGTGAAGTAACCAAACGTTTACTGGCAAGGGGTTATAAAACTCCCAAATAAATAAACAATGGAACTAAAGAAAGAGGCAGACATTAAGTGAGACAGTTAAAAATAGGATACAGGGAGTATGCGATGTTCACTATGCTGTGAAACCGAAAGTGAACATACTACTTTCAGGCAAGCAAATGCCCAATGAAGGACTGTCTGTTCGCTTTCTCTTCAGATCTGACTTACCTGTTGATGATTTTAAAATGCTCAGAGGCATAAACCTTCACAGCGAGGCAGCACGCAGGGCAAACAGCAGGAGTGAAGAAGTGCCACACTACCAAAAGGTAGTAGTATGCAGGAGCTTTGTGCACACAAATTTCGCGGCACTTCCTGCCATCTATGGTGCTGTCCACTTCATTGGTAGCACGTCAGTGGTGACATTCCTATGTGCTAATTGGCTGCTGTTCTCTATTCCAAAAGCCCCATTCGAAATGGGTGAAGAACAGGCCCGCAATGCCCATTGGACTTAAAGGGCTTCCCCTCTTCCCCCCCTCCTGCACCTGTGGGTGGCAGCCCGGGATGAGACCGCTTCGCAGGCGCACACACAGCTGCACCTGAGTACTTCACAGGTCTTTTATTTTTTTGGGAGGACATAAGACGTGTATTAAGAAATACTGTGCTGAAGATCAAGCATGGCTGCAAGCTTAAAAGGACAAAGAGGAAGTCTGTGGCTTTGTGCGGAAAAAAAGCAGGACAGTATGCAACCAGAAGAGGGGAGGGGAGGTCTGGACTGGCCCAAATTGGGAATGGACGGTGAGCTAACTTAAAAGAGGGCAGTTTGGAGTGAAGCAGCAAGCGAGCAAGGGACGCTCTGCGCTGAGTGGGCAGAGGGAATAGAGGGTCCGCTGGTGGCCCCAATGCAGGGCAGTGTGGATAAAAGAGGAGTATTCAGCTGGTTTAAGTGCGTCCGAGAGGCTCTGAGCTAGAACTTGCAGTGCAGTATGGATCAGGCAGCAAAACAACACCCACGTGAGCCTCTTGCCAACGTGAAAGGGATAGGGCGGGGAGGGGAGGTTTCATTCTGGCTCACTCTTCCTGTGGCGGCAGCCCTTCTGGACACAACAGGCACTTTGGAACACTGCGAAGGCTGAACCCTGGAGAACAAGGTGAAAGTGAAGCACTGCCATAGAATAAAGAAGTGCTGTATCCTTAAAAATCCAGAAGCAGCTGTGGTAGCACCTTCTCCAGATGTTCAATGTCAACAATTGGCACCTTCTCTGCTTCAGCCTGTCTTGCTGCCCGAGCGGCTGCCTCTCGGACGAAAACTTTCAGCATCTCAGACATCAGAAGCAGTGCGTCATTACTGACTCAAATTTTATCATCTTTGAAATTGAGCTGCAGTATCTTATTCATGGTCTCCTTTTTAGGTCTCGCCTATCGATGCGCATGCGCATCGAGCTTGCGAGACTATGGGGGCTTAACCACTCTTTAACTAACTTGCAAGGAATCGTGGAGATTCCTTGAAGTGCCCGTGACTTTTAAGCTCAATGCGCATGCGCATTGAGCTTAAAAGCGCGTGCACATCAGTTCCCTCAGCCGCTCTCCAGGCCCCTGCTGCTTTCACACCCTCTCCCCGCTCCGCCGCCTCCCCTGCCCGCCGTGTCGCATTTCTCCTCCCCCCCTCCCCTTATCTGCCTTCCCTCCGTCTTGTTTGTGTCTCATTTCTCCTCCCCCCCCTCCTCCTCCTACTCTCCTCCCCCCTCCTCCTCCTACTCTCCTCCCCTGCCTGCCGTGTCGCACCTCTTCCCGCTCCGCCCCCTCCCCGCCGTGTCGCAGACACAGAAGCTTGTTTTTCCTGTAAGTATTCTCAGTGCTGCTTCATCCGCCTCCTCTTCACACTCGAGCCTTGCCGCCGCCTCCACTCTTCGCCTCGCTCTCCATGCTTGCTACTTACCCTCTCTTTTCCACGTCTTCGCCCCCAACCCTCGTCCTCAAAACCTCCCCCCCCTCTCTCTTCCTCAGCCCCCATCTTTATCCCACCCTCTCTCTCCCTCATAGGTCTATTTACCGGCCTCTCTCCTCACTATATCTCCTCCTGTGTCGCCCCCACACGGCCGTTGCCCCTCACCCCCTCCCGCTTGGGCCTTCCTACCTTCCAGGGGGGTCCCCGTCTTCCCTGCGGTGCTCCCCCATCACATGAGTGAATAGTGTACAACGCAGTGCCTTCCGCAGGGGCCGCTGGGAGCTGCATTGACTGATGCCTGCTGCAGCCGCAGGGCACACCTCGCTGCACACAGCCACGCGCTGGGCTGAGTTCCCACTTCCAGGCCGGTGGGGTGCTCACTCTCCGCTCCCTCACACTACCCATCATTCCCTCCAGCACTTAGTGCGCTGTGTGTATCTCTCCTCTCCCCCAATTCCATATGTTATGGCTGAGATGCTCCCATTACAATACAAATGCACTGCCCACACCCATGCCGCTAACTCTTCTCCGTAGTGAAAGTTACCGCACACTCCACATTTATTACTAGCCTCGCTCTCCATGCTTGCTACTTACCCTCTCTTTTCCACGCCTTCGCCCCCAACCCTCGTCCTCAAAACCTCCCCTCCCTCTCTCTTCCTCAGCCCCATCTTTATCCCACCCTCTCTCTCCCTCATAGGTCTATTTACCGGCCTCTCTCCTCACTATATCTCCTCCTGTGTCGCCCCCGCACGGCCGTTGCCCCTCACCCCCTCCCGCTTGGGCCTTCCTACCTTCCAGGGGGGTCCCCGTCTTCCCTGCGGTGCTCCCCCCATCACATGAGTGAATAGTGTACAACGCAGTGCCTTCCGCAGGGGCCGCTGGGAGCTGCATTGACTGATGCCTGCTGCAGCCGCAGGGCACACCTCGCTGCACACAGCCACGCGCTGGGCTGAGTTCCCACTTCCAGGCCGGCGGGGTGCTCACTCTCCGCTCCCTCACACTACCCGTCATTCCCTCCAGCACTTAGTGCGCTGTGTATCTCTCCTCTCCCCCAATTCCATATGTTATGGCTGAGATGCTCCCATTACAATACAAATACACTGCCCACACCCATGCCGCTAACTCTTCTCCGTAGTGAAAGTTACCGCACACTCCACGTTTATTACTACAGTGGAAAGTTCAAATTCCAGTTTATTACCACAGCAGCATAAACATAAGATAAGACAATGATTGTGTATGCCTCTTACAACTATTTAACACAGAAACAGCTGTACCACTTAATCATGAGGCCCCTTCAGTCTGAATTTACCTTCGGCATACATTTAACCCCTTACATCCTCGTTTTAGTTAACCACACCCACCACCACTACATCCACCACCCCATCCACCACCACCACCCCATCCACCACCACCACCGCATCCACCACCACCACCGCATCCACCACCACCACATCCACCATCAACTCCAAATCCACCTCCACATGCACCACCACAACCACTGCCACATACACTGCCACATACACTGCCACATCCACCGCCACCAGATCCACCACACCCACCACCACCACCACCCCATCCACCACCACCACCACCGCATCCACCACCACCACATCCACCACCACATCCACCACCACATCCACATCCACCGCCACATCCACCACCACATCCACCGCATGCACCACCACCACATCCACCGCATCCACCACCACCACATCCACATCCACCACCACACCCACCACCACCACCACACCCACCACCACCACACCCACCACCACCACACCCACCACCACCACACCCACCACCACCACACCCACCACCACCACACCCACCACCACCACACCCACCACCACCACACCCACCACCACCACACCCACCACCACACCCACCACCACCACCGCATCCACCACCACCGCATCCACCACCACCGCATCCACCACCACCGCATCCACCACCACCGCATCCACCACCACCGCATCCACCACCACCGCATCCACCACCACCACATCCACCACCACATCCACCACCACATCCACCACCACATCCACCACCACATCCACCACCACATCCACCACCACATCCACCACCACATCCACCACCACCACATACACCACCACCACATCCTCCACCACCACATCCTCCACCACCACATCCTCCACCACCACATCCTCCACCACATCCTCCACCACATCCACCACCACATCCACCACCACATCCACCACCACATCCACCACCACATCCACCACCACATCCACCACCACTTTCACCACCACATCCACCACACCCACCACCACCACACATCCACCAACACATCCACCAACACTTCCAACACCACCGCATCCACCACCACTGCATCCACCAACACCACATCCATGACCACCACCGCATCCACCACCACATCCACAAACACATCCACCACCACCATATCCCCCAGATCCACCACATCTATGTGTGTGTGTGTGTGTGTGTGTGTGTGTGTGTGTGTGTGGCTCTGTGTGTGTGTAGGTGCAAATGCAATGTGCTTGGATTTTCGTCACAATAAAATACACTGAACATAATCTTCACAAAACTTATTTACAAACGTTTAAGGTATTGCCATTATAAATTAAAATAACTTTTAATTAAGTATTAATCATTTACAAAAATAAAAGCCATTGTGATTTGTAATATCAATACATCTAAGTCACGTAAATACAACACACATTGCATTACAAATGCTATAGGTGTCACATTTGCGAAAGTTAAAACTATTGACATTGTAACTGACAAAGCTATTAATTTTGCTATTTTAAAAACCAACACATAAATAAAAAAGTGTCATTTACAATAACAATCGCTCAAACTTTCCTAATGCGAGACCTATTGCATTTCCAATGCTTGTTGAACTTGGGCCCCTCTTCGTTGTCGCGCTCCATATCCGGTTTCGCTAGTCTCTGCTCCTCCTCGCGCACCAAAGTTTCTTGCCAACAAATGTATTTTATTGCGCCTATATGAAAAACGGAAAGGTCTTCGAGACTCCTATACTCCCTTCTAGTTGGATGTTTACGTCACCAAATGAAGGCGGGATATTTCAACATTACTTCTGAATAGTCTGCCCTCCTTTTCACCTGCTGTTTTGCCGTCTCTTCACAGGTCTTTTAAAGTCCATTTGCTTGCTAATGAGGCTTTGATGGTCTTTACCCCTTCTTGGGGCCCCTGCAGCTCCACTCTGCCTCTCCGCTGTGGGAAACGATGAGAGGTGAAATGTTATGGTGGAGTGCGCGCCCCCCCTGAGATGGCGTCCCGCACGCCCCTCCCTCCCCCCCCCCCCTCCCCCCCCCCCTCCCTCCGGGGGGGCACGCCCCACAGTTTGAATAACTCTGCTATAGGTGGTCAAAATTTGTTAAATGGTGTGGAGTGAAATCTATTGATCCCTTGAAAGCACATCTTTCTGATGTTCTTTATTTTTTGCTTCATTTGGCCCAGCAGGGTTATGCTGTGGCCACTGTTAAAGGATACTTGTCAGCTTTATCGGCTTTTCTTTGTTTGCCTGATCAGCCATCTCTTCAAGTCTCCTATAGTCTTAAGGTTCATTAAGGGACTGACAAACATGTTTCCTCCAACTCCTTTTATTATGCCCCCGTGGGATTTAAATCTAATGTTCACTTTTTTTAATGGGTTCCTCGTTTGAACCCATGCACAGTTGTCCTTTGAGACTGTTGTCATTCAAAACGGTCTTCCTTGTGGCGATCACTTCGGCCAGGAGGCTGAGTGAGCTTCAGGCTTTGAGTTCAAAGCCATCTTTTCTGACCATACATGCTTAAAGGATGGTCTTCAGGACCAGGGCTGCTTTTCTGCCTAAGGTGGTAACTTCCTTCCATCTAGGGTAGTCCATTACCCTCCCTACTTTCTATCCTCCCCCCTTCCAAGGAGGAGGGGAGACGTCATTGCTTGGATCCAAAGAGGCGACTAGTTTCTATTTGGATAGAACAAAGCACTTCCGTCAGGATGATCACCTCTTTGTGGGCTATGCTGGACATATGAAGGGCAAGGCGGTGCACAAGCGCACTTCATCCAGATGGGTCATCTTGTGCATCAAGATCTGCTACACTCTGGCTGGTAAGGAGCCTCCTGAAGGCATTAGAGCTCATTCCACCAGGGGTAAATCATCTACTTCTGCCTTATCTAGGGGTGTTATGTGTTGGACATCTGTAAGGCCGCAACTTGGGTCTCCCTCCACACTTTTGCGAAGCATTACTGCTTAGATTCCGAGGTGAGGAGGGACGGTCATATTGCGCGCTCTGTTTTACAAGACTTTTTGGTATAGAGGGTGGACACTCTCCCCCGGGGGTTGGACTGCTGTGGGATTTTATTCATAAGGTGAAGAATCCACAGGCAGATGTATCCATCAAAAGAACAAGTTACTTACCTAAGGTAACGCTTTTTCTGGTGGATACAGTATCTGCCTGTGGATTCCTCACTGACCCACCCTCCTCCCCGTTATCCAATCTTTTATACCGTAAAAGAGGTATTGATAAATATGGTTATTTCATATTGTCATTTTGTATTGCTTCCATTTGCCTTTGTGTAGGCTTATAGAAAATGCTTGTTGCCTTTTTGATTTCCTATTTCATTTTACACTGTGTGTATTGTGTGATTACTGTGTACTATGTATACATTGTCTCTATGGTCGGTCCGCCCATTTTGCCTCGGTGGCACAGAAAAAGTGAGTAGAACTGACGTCATCCCGCCGACGTGGTCCTCTTATGGCTCCAGTGACGTCATGCGGAGCCATGGCATTGTGACTACCTTGTCGACGCAAAGAGCTAGAGAAAAATTTCCGTGGAATGCTGGCACAGGGGATATTCATAAGGTGAGGAATCCATAGGCAGATACTGTATCCACCAGAAAAAGAGTTACCGGAGGTTAGTAACTTGTTCTTTAGCTATAGCTCCATCAACAAATACTGTTCAGTGTCGAACACCTTGATTTTAAGATCAATCATTCAGTCGGTATTTGTACAGTACAGCTAATCACCCCGGAGGGTATCTTGGTGCTTAGGTGAAGAACCATCGAGGGTGCTGTTCGAACAGGGACTTGGGGGCGAGGTGTGAGAAGGAGCGTACTCTGCTGTAGCTATGGCGTATGCACGGTCCCTGAGTCAGGGAAAGAAGTGGAGCAAAGGTTTCTGGATGGCCGGTGAAAATTCAGTCCGTGGTTCATGTATGCTGGTCCTTGTTCATGGAGGGCTTTGCAGGTGTGTCAGTAGTTTGAAGAGGCATAGTTTCGGGATGGGAAGCTACTGGGGGTTCCACAGATGCTGGGTGATGTGGGTCTGTTTGGATAGGTTGAGGATCAGTCTGGCCTGCAAATTCTGTACTGTCTGGAGCCTTCTCATGAGTTCGGTGGTGGTTTTTGCATACAGTGCGCTGCTGTAGTCCAGGCGGCTATTGATTAAGGCTTACATTACTGTTTTTCTGGTGCTTGTGGAGGAGTCATTTAAAAATTCTTCAAAGCAGGGTGAGGAGTCTGTGTTGATCTTTTGTTTCATGGTGAGTTTGCAGTCCAGGATGATGTCAAGTTTCTGGGCGTGGTCTTTTGGTTTGGGAGTGGGCCAGAGTTTAGCGGGGCACCAGATGCCGTTCCAGAGGGAGGTATGGTTGCCAAAGATCAGAACGTCGGTCTCGTCTGTTTTGAGCTTCAGACAGTTTTACTTCATCCAGGCTGTGACATTCTTCAAGCAGTAGTGGAAGTTGGGCTTCATTGTGGTGGGGTCAGATGAGAGCAAGAGGATGGGCTGGCTGTTGTCTGCATAGGATATAATGTTGATATCATGGGTTCTGACTATGTCGAATAGAGGCGTCACGTAGATGTTGAAGAATGTAGGGCTGAGGGCTCAACCTTGGGGGGACACCGCAGATGGTGCTCTTGGGTTCAGAGGTTAAGGGGGAGGTGACAGATTCTCTGCATGCATCCTGTGAGGAATGATGCAATCTCCTCTGATTCCGATCTGGTGCAGTCTCTTGATGAGTGGTGGGAAACAGTGTCGAAGGCTGCAGAGAGGTTGAGGAGGATCAGTAGCAGCTGATTCTCCTCAGTCGAGTAGGGTGGTGCGGGTGTCTTCCGTGTTGGTAATCAGGGCAGTCTCTGTTGTGTGGTTGGCTCGGAAACCAGATTGGGAGGGGTCTAGCAGGTTGTTTCCCTCCAGGTGTTTGGTGAACTGACAGTTGATGCCTTTCTTCAGGACCTAGGCAGGAAACTTGAGCAGCGAGATGGGGCGGTAGTTCTGGAGATAGCTGAAGTCTGCTGAGGGTTTTTTGAGGAGAGATCGGACCTCTGCGTGTTTCTATGCGTTGGGAAAGGTGGCAGTGGAAATGGATGCATTGAGGATGGTGATGAGTTGGTGGCTGATCTTGTTGCTTCTTGAGTTTAAGAGGTGGTGAGGTCAGGGGTCACTGAGTGCTCATTAGTGGATGGAGTTCATTATGGCTGTTGTGTCCTGTGTGAAGAGCTGTTCTCGTGCAGTGAGATGTTGGTCAGGGAGGCTTCTGTTTGAGTGGTGGAGTCTGAGGAGGTCCGTGGTTATGGGCTTAAAGTTCCTGTAGATGGTGGTTATCTTATTCTGGAAGTGATTTGCTAGAGTATCTCAGAGTTCCTGTGAGGGAGGGATCATGTTCTTGGTGGCTGTTGGGCAGGAGAACTCTCTGACGATGTGAAAGAGTTCCTTGGTGTGGTTAGCGCTAGCCTCAATGTGGTTGCAGAGGCGTCCATTTTTTGCGTCTTTTGAGTTGGTGGGCGGACTTGAAGCTGGCTCGTCTGTATAATCTCTGCTGGTGTGCCATCTTCTCTCTAGTTGTTTGCAGCTTTGTTTCATTATGCTGAGTTCCAGAGTTTACCAGCTAGCTTGTTTAGTGGGTCTGCGAGTTTTGGCTGGTTTGATGGGGGCCGCTCGGTTGGCGCCATTGGTGATCCAGGTGTTAAAGTTCTCGATTGCCTGTTTCATGTTGGATGCAACATTGAGCTTGGTGGTGTTGAGGTCATCAGTCCAATGGTTCTGTGTCAGATTTTTCCAGCTGTGGAGGGAGGTGCTGGGAGGGTTGGGGTTGTGCAATGTGGTCCTGTAATGGTGTAAATAATGGAGTGGTCGGTGCATTCACATGCACTTCCTGTAAGTTCTCATGCATTCTCCCACACACTACACCACCTACTCCCGCACCAACAGCACCCAGCAACCAACTTGCTCACTCTTGCACAAACCAGCCACCCGTTCACACAGACCAAACCCCACCTACAAATCACACCACACTCGCATGCATGCATGCATGCTTCACAACATTCGCTCACTCGCCAAATATGCAATGGAGATATGGGCCCTACTGCACGACCATGCTTAGGACCTGGTCTTCCTCACAAAAACATGGCTTAACCAAACCTCTGCTCGGACATCACTGATCGCTATATGATCATTAGGCATGACTGTCAGCGCAAGCCTGGAGGTGGAGTTGCCATTATTTTTAAAGATACCATCAGCTGCACCACCTACACAGACATCCCCACCACGTACATGGTACACCTCATGTTCATACATGATACACATCCGAGCCAACTTCTTCCAGGGCTGAACCGTTGTATACAGCCCACCAGGATCCTGCACAAATTTCACCAGCTACCCCACCCCTCATCTTCAACAACATCCTCCTCCTCAGAGACCTTACTTATAACTTAGAAGACGACACTGACCCAAACTATACAACCGTTTTAGAAAACCTAGCAAACATGGCTACACCCAGCAACTTACCGAACCCACCCACACCGCCAGACACCTGTTGGACACGATTTTCTCTTCAAACGCAACCTCCCAGTGGACAAGCTAGCAACTATGACCTGGTCAGATCACGCTTCCGCCAGTTATAGCATACCCACCCCGCAGGACCACAGACCTGCAACCATAGGAACCGCCTGCTGCAGCTGGAAAAGAATCGTAGAATAAAGTCGACTTCCGCCCTCTCACACACAGGCCTGAGCACACCAGCAACTTGCCGAAAGCCATCGTGAACCTCAACAGCTGGGCCACCATCTGCACTGATACCCTAGCTCCTCTCAAGCGCAATCCATTGGCATGAGCCCAACCACAGGCCAGTTGGTACACAGAGTTACTGGGGCTGACAAAATGCCACTGCAATAAACTAGAGCTCAAATGAAGAAAAAGTCAAGACACCACAGATAAACATGTCTTCAAATATGCCCTCAGACGCTACCACCCTCTTTAACGCATACATGATTCCTCTGGCTAATGTGATCCATGCACATGACCTCAAAATATATTTTTCTACACTGATGACCCATCTCATACTCTCCCTCTCGGACAAGACCCCCAATACGAGAAACTAGTTAACCGACTGCATGACCGAGTGGATGAAAGTCACCTGTCTCAAGCTCAACACCGACATGAGAGAAGTAGCAATCTTCAGCAAAAACACCTCACCATGGGACTCCAACTAGTGGCAGGCCGGACCCACATCCAGCACTGACGCGAGAAACCTCGGAATAATCATAAAGTAAACTGGACATGACTGCACAAGTCAACAACTGTTACTGCATCCTGCTTCCAAACCCCGAAGATACAGAGGAAAATCTTTAAATGGGATCCAAGCTACATTTGAAAAACAGACACCTCTTCAACCTCGCGCCAAATACTCCTATCACACCACATCTCTGGGAGCTCCACTGCCTCCAAACACCCAAATACAATACTTTCAAACTCCTCACTCACTTATTCAAGGCACTACACAACTCTGGCCTCACTTACCTGGACAGCTACATCTCCTTCCACCGTAGAATCTAAATAAGAGTCACAGTCCATCTCATAGGCAGCTTTATACATGAATTCAAGAAGGCCCAAGCTAAAATGGCAAGATGCCTAAAGTAGAGACTTCTACCGGGTATTTTATGTCCGTAAACCATAAAAGGCAAGTTAACCCCTTAGCTGCGGCGGCTATTCCGCCGCAGCGCTAAGGGGGAGGCGGGGCCGCGCAGCGCTCCCGTACTCATGACGGAACCGCTCCGTCACGGCCCTCGGGTGGGCTCTGCTTGTGACGGAAAGGTTCCATCACGGCCCGCCCGCTCTTTAGAACGTCAGTGCAGGCGCAGAATTCGAGCTGCGCAGGAGCGGCGAGCGGGCCGTGACGGAACCGTTCCGTCACCAGCACAGCCCACCCGAGGCTCGTTACGGAACGGTTCCATCACGGGCACGGAAAGGGTTAAACTCTCATCCAATCAGAATACAGTAACAGGGTGATTACTTCATTGTCATGAACAAATACATCATATCTAGTTGTCCAGAGAGAAGAGAATGACACAATCTGTAAACATATAACCAGTCAAAGAAGGAAGATGGTTCGTGCCACTGGCGTGGCAGAGTGAGTGATACCTACAAGCCTAAAGATAGGGAAAGTGGGGGATTTTCCAATACTTGACAACACAGTTTGAGCAAATGCTTTGTCCACTCGGGGTCAGACGCTTAGTCCTATCTATACATAGTATGCTAAGGATGGCTGCTGCTGAGACAGTATGCTAGTGCATGTTGCTAGTAGTGTGCTTGAGTAAGACTTGCATTGCAAGCTGTCTAGTTTAGATTGGTTTATGTGAGAACATTCAATTTCTGTACATATTACTCAGGCCTTGTCATCATTGAATATCACAAAACGAGACCAAGACGAGATTGATTCCACATAAAATAAAACGCGCGTCCACATCAACAACCACCCAGACACCCCCCGCTCTGCAGGACTCCTCGCACACATGCCAAGAATAAATAAAACCAGATCAGGAGATCGTGAGTTCTCTTACATCGCTCCTGAAGAGTGGAACAGCCTCCCACTCCACATAAGAGCCTCCTCCTCTCTTTTTGATTCCCAGAGAAGTTTAAGACCTGTCTTTTCGTGTAACCAACCTACCACAGGCAGAACTAGGTACACACCTGCTCAACACCAGGGTACTCTTGCGGGTGAAAGTGCGCTTTACAAATGCACATACCTTTACGTGGCTGTAGGTAGAAGCCACTTACAGCAGGAGCTATGGAATGCTGCATCATTTAACCCATTCAGTCTTAAATTCTCTTCCTCTTGAGCTGACGCTGTCATCGCTACATTGAACTCTGCTTCTTGTATGTGGAGAAAACAAACTGGTGTGGGGACAGTGGTCCATTTGGAGTATCCCATTCTTACAGGTTTCATTGCACCTTTCCAAGCACTGCCCGTTGTCACTGAATATCCTATGTGCCTTACTGATGGGCTAACCATTCTACAGCTATTTTTGTAGTGGATGAAGAAAACAAATGGAAGTGTTCCTGTTTGTCATACAATTCTAGATGTGGGAAAATGTAAATGCTACTTTAAAGGTGTTTCAAAAGAGTTTTAACATTCTCTCGAAATATGGAGAAATGTCATCGCTGTGAGTGGGTGATTTGTACCAGTTCAGTTGTAAAATTGTTATTGACTAGTAACTTCCCTTGATCATTCCAACTCAACTCTGTTAGAACAGTTGTGCCTTTGTAAGGAATACTTCAAGAATTCAAAATGTTAACATCTGTGCCACGCATTCTTCCTCTTCCACTTTGTAGGTCCGCGAGATCACTTTAATGTTCACGAGGGGGGAGGACGATTTCCGATGGCAGGCAACAGCCCTGCTTGCACTGCAAGAGGTAAGAGAAGGGTTGGCTTGGGCTGAAGAGTGAATGTGCGGTCATGTTAATTCATATGTATGAACTTTCTCTCTGGCTGGCTTTATTTCTTTAAAACACATGTGTACATTGTCATCTGAACAACCTCTAATATGGATCAAATGTTTTGTCTGTCCTCACTTTAGCTGTGTGTATTTTTTCTCTTGTTTGAATGTTGGTCTGGCTTTCACGCCCTGCGATTGTGATATTTGTAGCTTATTTTCTCTCTCTCCCTTCAGTGCTTTTTGTCTTCCTTGTTTTTGATATGTGGTGTTTTTTACTCTTTTGATACACCAGGTCTGTTCTTAATTGCCATGTGACTGACTTGATTAACCTGTTTCGCTGCCTTCTTGCTCTTGTTTTCAATTCAGTAACTCTTTTTAGGTCTCGCCTGTCGATGCGCATGCGCATCGAGCTTGCGAGACTATGGGGGCTTAACCACTCTTTAACTAACTTGCAAGGAATCGTGGCGATTCCTTGCAGTGCCCGTGACTTTTAAGCTCAATGCGCATGCGCATTGAGCTTAAAAGTGCGTGCACATCTCACAGCCTCCCCCAGCTCCGCCCCCTCCTCCCCTGCCCGCCGTGTCGCATTTCTCCTCCCCTCACCCCTTCTCTCTAGTCCAGCCGTCGTGTTTATTTATTCTTTTACCCGCTCCGCCCCCTCCCCTGCCCGCCGTGTCGCATTTCTCCTCCCCCCTCCCCTTCTCTCTCTTCCCTCCGTCTTGTTTATTTATTTTTTTACCCGCTCCGCCCCCTCCCCTGCCCGCCGTGTCGCATTTCTCCTCAACCCTCCCCTTCTCTCTCTTCCCTCCGTCTTGTTTTTTTTTTTTTCCCGTTCCGCCCCCTCCCCTCCCCTGCCCGCCGTGTCGCATCGTCATGGCAGTTTTGAAAGTAGGGGCAGAAGAGCGCCACATATCAACAGTCTGCGGCTTCGTCCAAGCATGGTATTTTTCCCTTTTCATAAACCTGTTTTCATTAGGCTGCCTAATGCTTACTTTTGGGATAGATCCTTTGTGTCCTTGTTCGAGGGACTTACAGTTGGATCTTACAAATATTTCTGCCATGCATGAGATTATCTGTTTGAGAAAATCGCCGAAGCGCCCTCGAGCCAGGCACACCAATGGCCTGGAGAGCGTTCACCCTCGTAGTGCACACAGCCAGCGGCAGAGACAGGCCTCACTCCGTGGCTAACGTAGCAGACACACATGCACGCCGCCCCCTCCCCTGCCCGCCGTGTCGCATTTCTCCTCAACCCTCCCCTTCTCTCTCTTCCCTCAGTCTTGTTTTTTTTTTTTTCCCGCTCCGCCCCCTGTTGGTGATTGCCTGCTGTGTTGTAGTCTTCTACTGATGACATCATGGGCCTATTTTTATTTGTTTTTGCATTAAAATGTTGCTTTTGTTTTCACTCCTGCTCACGCTCTACCCTGGTCCTTTCGTTCTGCCCTTTCTATTCCCTTCTCAGCAGCACCGAATGGCTGCCTTCGGAATCACTTGAAAGCCTCCTCCCAGTACACCATTACTTCAAACTGCTATCCAGACTTTAAACATAGCTGCTCAGGTGCTGGCAAAAACTATTTTGAGCGGGGGCTCCAGGTCACGGACCTTATTCAGTGTGAATACTTTAGCTGCACTTTATTTTCAGCTTAATATGACATTTTGGTCCGTATGTGCGGCTTAACTACCTACTTGTTTTTTAATCACATTGAGCTTTAACATTTCTCCCGTTTGGTGCCCTCCCTCTTAACACCAAAATCAACACTCCTCCCACCCCCATGTCCGGGTTAAGTGGAGTGCCCTTCGTCATCGGCCGCTCGGGCTCAACCTCTCCCGGATCACCTCTATAGCCGCAGGGGCCACGGTGATCAGCCCACCTCTCCTCCTCCCCTGCAGCAGCTGATCTACCACTGCAGTTCACACTGCTCTGCAGGTAAAGCCCTTTAATGCCTTTGTGCATTTAGAGGGGACTCATTGGTTATGCAGCATTTTCCATAGTTGAGAAAACCAGCCTGAATGCTGTCCTTTTGACCACCAAAAACCCACCCAATCACAACGATTTAAGGAATCTGTTAAAAACGTTGTTTGCGCTTTGAAGGTGCTCTCCAGCATGTTCAAGAACTATGGAATTCATAAAAATTATAATCTTTTCCTTTGCAATTCTGTGCAGCAAATCGGAACATAAAAGTCCTCTACCCCATTTTGGGAGCCAGCTGAAAACCATTAAAAGTGCAGGAGCTTCCGTAACTTGGCAGTCTGCTACGCCTTCTGCGGTTGTTTGCTGTGCGCTGTTCTACTGGGATGTCCTGAACCTTATTATTAACACAAGAAGGATCACTTCTGACATTTGATTGGTTATTGAACTTCACATTACTCCTTCAGTAAGGCTGTTGGATAGATTTGTAGGTCTCACCTATTTCACAACCCCCTCGCCCTCACACCCCCTCACAACCCTTTTACCCTCACACCCCCTAACTCACCCACCTCACCCTCACACACCCTCACACCCCCTCACCCTTACACACCCCCTCACCCTTACACACCCCCTCACCCTTACACACCCCCTCACCCTTACACACCCCCTCACCCTCACACACCCCCTCACCCTCACACACCCCCTCACCCTCACACACACACCCTCACCCTCGCACACCTTCACTCACCCTCATCCTCAACCCTGCACCCTCACTCCCCCTCTCAAACACCCTCATCCTCACACACCCTCACACTCTCTCACACCCACACTCACACTCACCCTCACCCTTGCACCCCTTCACTCTCACACACACACACACCCTCACTCACCCTCACACACACTCTCACACCCCCTCACCCTTACACACCCCCTCACCCTTACACACCCCCTCACCCTTACACACCCCCTCACCCTTACACACCCCCTCACCCTTACACACCCCCTCACCCACACCCTCACACCCCCCCTCACACACACCCTCACCCTCACACACCCTCACACATCCTCACCCTCACTCACCCTCATCCTCAACCCCGCACCCTCACACCCCCTCTCACACACCCTCACACTCTCACACCCCTTCACCCTCACACACTCACACACCCTCACTCACCCTCACCCTCACACCCCCTCTCCCCCTCACTCACACTCACCCCCTCACTCACCCTCACACCCCCTCACTCACCCTCAAACCCCCTCACTCCCTCACCCTCACACCCCCTCAACCACAGCATCACTCAGCGCAACCACAGCATCACTCAGCGCAACCACAGCATCACTCAGCGCAACCACAGCATCCCTCAGCGCAACCACAGCATCCCTCAGCGCAACCACAGCATCACTCAGCGCAACCACAGCATCACTCAGCGCAACCACAGCATCACTCAGCGCAACCACAGCATCACTCAGCGCAACCACAGCATCACTCAGCGCAACCACAGCATCACTCAGCGCAACCACAGCATCACTCAGCGCAACCACAGCATCACTCAGCGCAACCACAGCATCACTCAGCGCAACCACAGCATCACTCAGCGCAACCACAGCATCACTCAGCGCAACCACAGCATCACTCAGCGCAACCACAGCATCACTCAGCGCAACCACAGCATCACTCAGCGCAACCACAGCATCACTCAGCGCAAGCACAGCATCACTCAGCGCAGGCACAGCATCACTCAGCGCAGGCACAGCATCACTCAGCGCAGGCACAGCATCACTCAGCGCAGGCACAGTATCACTCAGCGCAGGCACAGTATCACTCAGCGCAGGCACAGTATCACTCAGCGCAGGCACAGTATCACTCAGCGCAGGCACAGTATCACTCAGCGCAGGCACAGTATCACTCAGCGCAGGCACAGTATCACTCAGCGCAGGCACAGTATCACTCAGCGCAGGCACAGTATCACTCAGCGCAGGCACAGTATCACTCAGCGCAAGCACAGTATCACTCAGCGCAAGCACAGTATCACTCAGCGCAAGCACAGTATCACTCAGCGCAAGCACAGTATCACTCAGCGCAAGCACAGTATCACTCAGCGCAAGCACAGTATCACTCAGCGCAAGCACAGTATCACTCAGCGTAAGCACAGTATCACTCAGCGCAACCACAGTATCACTCAGCGCAACCACAGTATCACTGGTTCAAATATGTTCTTTCAATGTTTCAAGCTGTTTTAAAGCTTTCAAACTTTATTACAAATCACAAAAAAGATGTTAATATTTCACTTATGTTCTTGGATTTTGGTCACAATAAAAAAACACTGAACATAATCTTCACAAAAGTTATTTACAAAAGTTTAAGCTATTGACATTACAAATTAAATAAATTATTTAAGTATTAATTATTTAAAATTAAAAGCCATTGTTATTTGTAATATCAATACATCTAAGTCACGTAAATACAAAACATGTTACATTACAAATGCTATAGGTGTCACATTTGCGAAAGTTATAACTATTGGTATAGTAAATGACAAAGCTATTAATTTAGCTATTTTAAAAAACAACACATAAATAAAAAAAATGTCATTTATAAGACCAATAGCTCAAACTTTCCTAATGCGAGACCTATTGCATTTCCAATGCTTGTTCCAATATGTTATCCTTGCTAGAGCTTTAATCTGTGCATTGTAGGAACTTCAGTGATCATCAAATAGTGACTGCTGCCTGTGTGTGGCGATTCCATAAATCTTTAAAATTGAGCCATGTGGTAAACAGGGGATCAGTTGCTGGATTTAGGGTGGTAAAGCGTGCCTGGGTCAAATATGAGCTCCCCATTCAAATCCAAAACGGAAGAGTTCTCTTAAGCGAGGAAACTCCGGTGGGAGTTGTTGCTGACAAGGGAAGTAGCAGTAAATCATTAGCAAACTCACAATCCGAGATGAGGTCCACTTAAATAACCGCCTCCTTGCTGGTCACGAGGGGAGAAGAAACTAGGGGCCATATGTATCAACAACCTGATTTGCGATTCTCAAATAGCGATTTTTTTAGAAATCGCTATTTGAGAATCGCAAATAGGGATATATGTACAAAATCGCAATTTTTTTAGCGATTTCTTAGTATTCCTTAATTGCGATTAGCAAATTGCGAATCACAATTAAGAATACTTTCCCATTCATTTCTCTGGGCCAGGAGGCCCATAGGAATGAATGGAAGTTATTCTTAATCGCAATTTGAGAATCTCAAATTGAGAATAATTTCAAGGGTGCAGGGGTGTCCAAAGGACACCCTGTTGCACCCCTGAAATAAGCATGGGTGCACATGTGGCGCACATACATGTATGTGCTTCACATTGCACTTTGAAAAATGCGAAACAGTGCATTTTTCAAGGAATTCGCTAATTACCACCAACTTGAAGTTGGTGGAAATTTGCGATTCCTTAGGGCCAATTTGCATTTTTTTATGCTTCATACATTGCATTTAAGGAATCGCAAAATTTGCAATTCCTTAAATGCAATCGCAAAATAAGGAATTGTAAATTTTGCATTTCCTTATTTTGCACGCAGATTTCTTTGATACATACCATTTAGCACTAATGCGTTCGCAAACGCCGAAATTCGGCGAATTTCAGCGTTTGCGAACGCATTAGTGCTAGATACATATGGCCCATTGTCCTTGTCATCTATTACTCTAACTCTGCCATTGAGAGCAGAGAGCTCGATAGGATTTAAGGGCATAGCTGAGCATAAGCCAAGATTGGTAGAGCCGTTGGTAGGAGGATTGGATGGCCTTCTTGAATATACCACAAGTGTTTCCAGTGTTTGACCTACTGGCAGACATGTCATACCCTATGTGCAAGGGTAAAAATAGATCGATCAGTTGTAGGGCAAGGGGGTCTTGAAGATCCTGGCAGACTGATGAAAGGCGCTCTATGGAAAAGTCTGGGGAAGTCTGTCGTGTTTAGGTGGAATTGACTAAGAGCTTCATAACCTGCCTTTCCATATGGGCGGAGAGGAGGGGCCCGCCATGCAAAATTATCAGAATCATTTACAGTAAGGAGTCCTCGGGCAGTAAACCGGAGAACATTTCGCCTTGGAGATGTGAATTCCCCTTGAGGTGATCTTCTTCAAATTGGCTACAACCTGAAAATATGTCACAAGGTCTCCATTTCTTTCGGTAGATTGGCAGGACTTCCCTCTACCTTCCCTTCTTTATAGGTCTTGCCTGTCAGCGCGTATGCGCTATTGCTGATTGGGGTATTGTATTCAGTGAAGGGTTTGCAGACCGCGCATTACTTACTATTTGGTGGCTTCATTTTCACTCTTCTTGGCTGGCTCATAATAGGCCACCATATTGCTCACGTCACTTCCTATTGTCTCTCCGGCACACGGACCAAGTACATATTGATTTTGTTTGATTAGTGTCCTTGCGTCTTGCTTGCCCATCCCGACCTCCACCCTTTTTGCTGCTTGCCTGCCCCTCCTCCCTTCCCTCGCTGCTGCTTGCTTCACCCGTTCCTGCATGTTGCCCAGTTTTGACTGAAAACTGTTCTTTAACCCTTTCGCTGTTATGCCTTTTACCCCCCACCCCCTAACGCCTTTTTTGTATGGCTACTTTGGTTGTTCGCGATTAGGCCCCTGTAACATTTTGTCCACGTAAGGTATCCACGCCAAATTTGTGTTCTTTTCTTCCGACATCATGGGTATTTTTAAGGTGCCAAGAGTCTGTGGATTCCCCTGGAGGGGACGCAAATTATCTAAAATACAGGTAAATTTGTTTTATTTTGGAAAAATGGGGAAAAGTGCTGCAGAAGAAAGCGTCTAGTCCTCTCCCCACCCTTGCAAATGGTTTCAACAAAGGATTTGTTTGTGGTGCTGAAATCACCATCTTCCCAGCTTTCAGGGACAGGCAGACTTTTGTCAGAAAACCAAAATGTTCTACAGTTTTTTGCCATTTTACCGGGACATAGCTTATTTTTCCTATTTGTTGTGCTTTCAACCTCCTTCCAGTTAGTGGTAGAAATGGGTGTGAAAGTAATAATGGATCCTGGAAAGCTATACATTCTGAAAAGTAGAAAAAATTCTGAACTCAGTAAGGGGTCATTTGTGTAGATCCTTCAAGGTGTTTTTTTATAGAAACTAACAGATAAGTAAAGCGGACGCGCTCTACTTATTTGGTAGGCTTCCAAGGCGAAACTCAATGCGACTTTGGCATTAGTGTTTTTATTTGTAATCTTGTTTCTGTATTAGGGGATCTCTGTGTATAGTCATAATCTAGTGAATAGTCCCGCCCATGTGCGCGGACCCCGGAGCAATACAAATAATCTCTTAAGTTGTCAAAATATGCAGACCTGCACAGACACTTGAGAGAATTTAAAGACAGATAATGCAGCCTATATCCACAGGCTACACTGTCCAGTACTTCAACTAGAAATTCCACCAAAATCCACAATTAGCACAGCCTGTCCAGGGTTTTCCACAGAGAAAATCTTGCCTTCAACAGCAAAACCCTCTGGAATGATAGAGAGGAAGAAGTGGACAGACAAGCCCCATAGGCTGCCATTATGTGGCTCAAAACCGGATACTGTGCCTTTAAGAGAACCTTCCAGAAACCTCACAGTATCCCAGAATGCAGTGCAGGTCCCTTTTACCTTCAGTTCTTTTTTCCGGCTCCTGCTAGCAGGACCCTGGAGCATTAGCTCTTCATTTTTTAGTTTTTTCTATACAATTTTGTGATAATTTTGGATTTTTGTAGCTTCACTCGACGTCTTTGGCCTTTATCTACTTTCTGCTGTGTTTTTTTTGGCAGAATTTCTGCAGTCTTCTTGCCTTTAGACTATTTCTAGTCTGACAAGTGCTTTGTCTGCAGCTGAACTAAAGACCAAAGCTGAAGCTCACAGGGTTTGTACTCTGTGCTTGCCTGTGTCTTTTGACACCTGTCTTCTCTGTACCCTCTTTTCTAGGAGGCTTCGGCTCCCAGGTTTCAAACAGAGGAGTTTGAAGGCATCTTCAGCCTCTGGGTAAGGAGAGGGCAGGTCCTCTACCGAGTACCATGCTGTGATCTCTGGGGTTCTCCCCAGTAAGGGCACGTTTGAGCTATGACGCGTTCCGGTCTGCCTCGACGTCAGGGAGGGCCTCGACGTCATGGGGTGCCTCGACGTCATGGGGTGCCTCGACGTCATGGGGTGCCTGGACGTCATAGGGTGCCTGGACGTCAAGGGGTGCCTGGACGTCATGGGGTGCCTGAACGTCATGGGGTGCCTGGACGTCATGGAGTGCCTGGACGTCATGGAGTGCCTGGACGTCATGGAGTGCCTGGACGTCATGGAGTGCCTGGACGTCATGGAGTGCCTGGACGTCATGGAGTGCCTGGACGTCATGGAGTGCCTGGACGTCATGGGGCGGGGATGCTCGACGTCATGGGGCGGGGTTGCTCGACGTCATGGGGCGGGGATGCTCGACGTCATGGGGCGGTGAGGCTCGACGTCATGGAGCAGTGATGCTCCTTTTGGGGCGTTGGTCGCTTGGGCTCTGCTCTCTTCCGTTGGGTCCCTACGTCACCGTTAGGGATGGCTCGGCGTCTCTGTGTTTGACACCGTAGTGACATTTTGACGTCTGAGTGTTCGTTGTCGTAGAGACAGTCACTGTCTTAGTGATGGTGACGTCTTAGTGAGGTCTACGTCATGGGTTACAGCCGCAGAATACTGCCGGCGCTTGACGCCTGGGTCTTGTTCCAGGCCTCGCTCCGTGGTGAGCCTCTCTTCGTAGGAGGGGACTTTGTGTTCCCGGCACCGTCCACTCACGACGCAGAGCAGTTGGTCAGCGTCGAGGAACCCTTCTGAGGGGGAGTTTGTGGCTACTCACCACGTGTAAGCGAGGGACGTTTGGTCCTTATGCTTAGTTTTGAGTATTTGCATACCTACTCATCGGCTAGGCTACCTACTCATCGCCTCCTGCTTAACCACCACTGGTGAGACCACCGGGGATGTTTCGGAATTCTCTCGGTTCCCTCTCCCGACCACCCCTCAGTCTGCGAACCCCAGTGCATTGATGCCAGGGATGCGTCTTCCATGAGTACGGGGAGTCTCTCTCCGACTCTTAACTGGTTGGCGGGACTTAACTTTCGTCCACTACCACCTGACAGGAGGTTCTGGCTCTGACCGTGCTCCTGACTTGGTCGCAGGGGTGGCGGCATGTAGACATCATGCTGTGGCCCGCTGTTGCTGGACCGTTGTGGTAAGATCCCTCTGTGGGGGTGTTTTCTTCACCGATTGTGGTTCCCCTGCCGAGAGACAGGTGGGAAGCCTTACAAGAGATGGTCTAATGGGCCTGATAGTTTCGGATCTAAGCATCAGTGTCGGTGTGGAGTTCTCTCCTGTCGATCCCCAGGTATTGTGGGTTTGTCCTACGTTGCCATAGTTTTATTCGTCTGACGTCTCTGCAGCCTGCGGCTCAGCAGTGTGCTTCTACTCTCCCGTTCTTTGGGCAACCCTTGGGCTGCCATGAGAGTAGTGAGTGGCTCGCATGAAGTCTGAATCGGAGACTTTTGGAAGGCTGTAGGTTTGGGGCGTGGAGAACGGCTTGAAGCCTTCTGCCCTTTCTAGCGGCGTTTTTCCTCCCAGGATTTGCCTGTGGTCCCGGGCCGCCATTTAATGCTTTACAAGTATATTGTGCGCATACGCGGGAGAGCTTGTTGCTCCTCGGCGAACAAAGGTTGGCCGGGTCGAAGTCAGTCTTCGGTGCATCGGCCCTCCTCCAGCAATTCCTCCGGTCAGCTCGCGGTTTCAGCTGCGCGCGCTCCAAGCAGAGGGCGATATCCTGTTAAGGAAAAGTGCGATAGGGGACGTACCTCTGTCTCAAAGGGGAAGAGGTCTGTACTCCCGGTTCTTTCTGGTTCGCAAGAAGGACAAGAACGAGTTCAGGCCCATTCTGGATTTGCGACAAGCAAACAAGTGGATTCGCAGAGAGAAATTTCGCATGCTGTCGTTGCATCAGGTTTATACTCAGCTGCAACAGGGAGATTGGCTCTGTGCCATAGATCTACAGGATGCGTACTTCCATGTGCTCATTGCACATAAACACAGGAAGTTCCTGCGATTCCAAGTTGGCGCCCATCATTATCAATACACAGTACTGCCAGTCGGGCTGAAGTCTGCGCCCAGAAAATTCTCGAAGTGCATGGCAGTGGTAGCTGCACACCTGAGGAAAAACTAGGTGTTTTCTCTACCCATACTTGGTTGATCAATGCCTCCTCCTTCTCGGAAGCTCAGGCACACTTCCAGAGGATGTGCGTTCTCTTGAACAAGCTGGGGTTGCACATCAACATGTCCAAGTCTGTCCCGATTCCGGTCCAGTGCATACAGTACTTGGGAGCCTCCATCAATACGGTGTCAGCAAGCGTGTCTCCTTCGGAGGAGAGACTATTATCACTCCTTAGGAAGGCTCAGTCTCTTGGGACTGCTCCATCTACAACAGTGAGGACGTTGTCTTCTCTACTGGGGTCAATGGCCTCTTGTATCTTCCTCACGCCACACGCACGGCTGCTCATGAGACCTTTGCAAGAGTGCTTGGAGGATCAGTGGGATTAAAGGAAAGGATCTTGGGGCGACAAGATACGACTGTCTCTGCGTGCTCTTCAGCCTCTGAAGTGGTAGTGTTCAGCGGAGAATCTCCTCAGAGGGGTTCCCTTTCACAAGGACATTTCTACACAGACTATCGTGACGGATGCATCTCCCCACGGCTGGGGGGTGCTTTCCGGAGACTTGCAGATACAAGGAACGTGGTCTCCGATGGAGTCCACGTATCACATCATTTTCTGGGAACTCACAGCTGTTCACTTGGCACTGAAGGCGTTTCTTCCGTCCTTTCAGACCAACTCTGTTTGTACAGACGAACAATACGACCACAATGTATTACCTCAACAAGCAGGGGGGTTCGAGATCGCGCACTCTGTCACAGGAGGCGCAGGCGATCTGGCGCTGGTTTCTAGCCAGAGGACTGACGATAACGGCTACCCATCTGCCAGGTGTGCAGAATGTTCAGGCAAACGTGCTGAGCAGACTGATTCAGGAAAACCACAAATGGGTCATAAACGACGAAGTACTAGGAGAAGTCTTCACAAGGTGGGGGACACCAGATGTAGATCTGTTCTCCACCGCCGAAAACAGCAAATGTCGAGACTTCGCCTCCAGGTACTACCAGCAGGGGACGCTGGGGAATGCATTATGGATTAACTGTTCGAACAGCTTTCTGTACGCTTTTCCACCCTTTCCCCTGATTCCGGCGGTGCTCATCAAGCTGTCCCAGTCCAGGACGCGGATGATCCTGATTGCCCCGGAATGGCCCAGACAGTGGTGGTTCACGGACCTGCTTCACCGTTCTCTCCTTTCTCACATACGGCGGCCGTGCAGGCCGGACCTTCTCACGAAGTTCAGGGGGAAGATGTTGCACCCCAACCTCTCGTCTTTGAGTTTGGCTGCATGGCTCCTGAGATAGTGCAATATGGCCATTTGAATCTACCAGAAGTTTGTATTGACATACTGAAGCAACCTTCCACTAGGACTTCTTATGCTTACAAGTGGAAGAGGTTTTGCATCTGGTCGAAGTCCAAGGACCATGACCTGACGACGTGTAAGGAAGATGTCATCCTTCCGTATCTTCTACACCTGGCGCAGTCTGGCCTTAAATGTCCAATCCATTAATGTTCATCTTGCTGCGCTGACTGCCTACAGGAAATGACCTTCGCAGACTTCCTTCTTTCAGATCCCTGTGATCAAAGGTTTTTTGGAAGGCTCAAAGAAAGTGTTCCCTCCTGTCCAGCTTCCTTCGCCTTCATGGGAATTGAACGTGGTGTCCAGATTGATGAAGGAGCCTTTTGAATCTTTTCATAAGGCTTCGTTGCAGCGTCTGTCCTGGAAGGCGGCGTTCCTCGTGGTCATTACATCGGCCCGCAGGGTGAGGGAAATTCAGGCGTTGTGTTGCCAAGAACCTTATACTGTATTTTATGCTGCTAAGGTTGTTATGCATACTCTCCCTATGTCGTCCAAAGGTTAGGTCTGATTTCCATGGTAACCAGACTATAACTTTACCTACGTTTTTTTTCGGAATCCTTCATCTCCAGCGGAAAGGTCTCTGCATTCCCTGGATGTTAGGAGGGTGTTGAAATTTTATCTGGATAAAACCAAAGATATTCGTAGGTCAGACCAATTGTTTATCAATTGTGGATCAGTCAGGACCGGTCTTGCTACCTCTAAACAGTCCATCTCGAGGTGCATTGTGTCCTGTATACAATTGTGTTGCCAAAAGGCTGATAAGACCTTAGGCGGTAAACCTAAGGCTCATTCCACCAGGGGCAAAGCTGCCGCGACTGCTTTGCTCTGTAATGTTCCAATTGTAGAAATCTGCAAGGCGGCCACTTGGAAGTCGGTCCATACCAATTGTTAAGCTTTACTGTCTGGACACTGATGCCAGGGCAGATGCTCAGGTTGGGCAGGCTTCGCTGCGAAATCTGTTCGCACAGTAGTGGTGTAATTTCTCGGTTCTCCACCGCCGCTTTGGTGTTGGGATGGGCTTGCCATTCTATTCACTAGATTATGACTATACACAGAGATCCCCTACTACAGAAGGAGTAGTTTCTGTCCTGTAACTCCAGTTCTGTAGTAGGGGTATCTCTGTTATAGTCATAAGCGCCCACCCTCCTCCCCGGTGGAGAGCGATATTAATGTAAGAAATGCTACAGGTCTGGCGTGTTACGCCTTCAAAAGGAACTGAAGGTAAAAGGGACCTGCACTGCATTCTGGGATGCTGTGAGGCTTCTGGAAGGTTCTCTTAAAGGCACAGTATCCTGTTTTGAGCCACATAATGGCAGCCTATAGGGCTTGTCTGTCCACTTCTTCCTCTCTATCATTCCAGAGGGTTTTGCTGTTGAAGGCAAGATTTTCTCTGTGGAAAACCCTGGACAGGCTGTGCTGTTTGTGGATTTTGGTGGAATTTCTAGTTGAAGTACTGGACCGTGTAGCCTGTGGATATAGGCTGCATTATCTGTCTTTAAATTCTCTCTTAAGTGTCTGTGCAGGTCTGCATATTTTGACAACTTAAGAGATTATTTTTATTGCTCCGGGGTCCGCGCACATGGGCGGGACTATTCACTAGATTATGACTATAACAGAGATACCCCTACTACAGAACTGGAGTTACAGGACAGAAACTACTCCTTTTAACTTGCACACTTGGGAACTTTCACAGCAGCGCTAGTTGCGCATTTAACGGCTACTCACCCACCTCTTGGGTCTTTTTCCTAACTCCCCGGTCCACCGCGAGCCTTGCTAGATTGAAGTGGAGGGAGGTTCCTTACTATCCCTAAATCTTCCTACACTTCTGGTTGGGGGCGCGAGTGAGCGGTCTAGTGTTGAAGCCGCTTCCCTCCCCATAAAGACTGATGTGCTGGCCGACGTGCAGCGGACGCGCGCCGAAGGCGTGCCAAAGGCAAGCCCATCAGCACCCGTCCGCGGCGGGCCAGGGGCCAGCCATCATGCCTGTTTTCCGACATATTTGGCTGGTCAGCTGAAACTTCTTCAGGGCAATTACGGGATAGACAAAGCTCTTATGAACACCTTAGAGCAGCAGGGACTTTTGACCCTCACTCCCAGACTGGCCAACTCTGGACAATCCCTGCCTTATAGCGCAGCACCTGTCTGCACTAATTCACATGACAAAATTGACACTGAGCCCACTCCCCGCATGAACAAGGGTCGCGACCTGACAATTTACTATCTCAACACTCGTTCCCTTGGTGAACACCAGCTAGAGATATTCTCCCTGATTGATATAAATAGACCAGACATTCTTTTTCTGGCAGAAACTTGGTTGTCCCCTGATTCCTCCCCAGACATCTTAGCGGCTATTCCTGAACCTTAGTATATACTACATGCCAACAGGGATGCAGGTAAAATGGGTGGGGGAGTAGCCCTCAGGATTTTGGCGACTTGATCGCCCAAATGGTGATTAATCACTCCAGAGTGCTGATAGTTGGCGACTTCAACTACTGGCCTGGCGACATAAACGAAAGTACACCCTCTCGAGGATTTACGGAATCCCTGATCAGTCTAAATTGCTCCCAGCACGCACATGCTGCTACGCATAACAAGGGACATATTTTAGATCAAGTGTGGTCACTAAATCTAGACATCACACAATTTGCAATTCTCCCTTGCACTTGGCCAGATCACTGTTTAATAACCTGCGTGATCCCTGACATTGTTGCGGCTCCCACCGCCAGACCAAGCAGCATGAAAGCGAGGAACTGGAGTCAAGCTGTATCGAGACATTTCAAACCATCCTAATTAACACAGTCCCCCGTCCCAAGTCAGCCCCCAAGTCGGCCCCCTTTCCACTCAGTCAAAAAATCTTACTGCCTGGCTCGAATCGGCCAGCGATAAAGTCGCTCCTTTGAAAAACATCAAATCTCGCAGGACATACGACGCTCAAAAATGGTTTTCACCTGCCTTAAAGAAACTCAAATTAAGTCTCAGACAAGCTGAGCGAAAATGGAGAAGGCAGTATGAGCCTGAACTGAAATTAATTTACTTGTCTCTCTTTAAAGAATACAAAACCTCTGTTCTCCTATGTAAAACCGAGTTTATCTTGCTGAAAATCTTGAACTCTGCCAACAAAACTAGAGAGATTTTCTCAATTGTTGATGAACTGGCAGGCCCTGAGAGAGTCTCTACGCAACCAGTGCACTCCCAAGAGCTGTGTGATTCGCTAAATCATTACTTTTTTGAAAAAATTATTTCAATAAAAGCCAGCATTCCAGTGTCCAATATGCCTGCCTCATTCTCTCCACCCCGTCAAAATTTAGCCCTACTTAATCAATTTCCTTTCATTAGTAAAGAGCTCCATGGCAATGTACGGACATTAAATGTGTGGCTCTCTTGCACTAAACTAGCGACAACGATGATCTGCAACTGCCGGCAAGCCCAGCACCTGGGTCAAACCTTTCTCTGGGGCGCCTGCGACTATCGACTGTGTGTTTGCCCACAAGGAACCACTGAGTACGGCGGCGGCTTACTCAGGCACGCATGCTAGAGACACAAGAGACATTGCGGTGCTGCTGTGGAGGTAACTGAGGGTTAGCAGCCATTAGGGACGTGATTGAGCAGTGTCAATGTGGCGATGTTGGACAATGCGCGGGGAAGGTCGGGACGACAGTAACATCGGTCGTATCCCCCTGTGCGTGGTAGCAATATGCGACCGTGGGCTGCCATAGGAGGTGAACCAATATTGGCATAGCAACCAACGCGCATCCAGCGGGCTGCCCACGCCATCCAACAGGGTTCTGTATGTACGGCGAAAACCATGCTCGGTGGAAGTTAGCATAGAGCCTCTGCAAACAGGCAAAGCAATATTCTGGGAGACAGCCCCTACTTCTCCCCAGCCTCCTGCCTATCCTGCGGCCCTCTCTCAGGCTGTCGGGCCTGCCTCCCGTCCGGCTGCCGCTTTGGGGGCCTCTGCCACTTCCGTTTTGCCCTGTGGTCCTGCAACATGCCGGATCTCCTGGATCACCAGCTGCCGTGTGTTGTGTGTAGCCCCCGATCGGCAACAATCGCCTGACTCCAATATGGCGTCCATTGTTGAAAACGGCCGACGGAGCCGATCCTGGATATCTGGGGGTGTACAGCACCATCGGGACAGAGGTGAGCAGCGGACCACGCGCTTCCAGGGACAAACCTAAAGGGATTTTCTCTCTCTGCAGCAAGGACATAATTAACACACGAGGGTAATCACCCAACCGTTGCTTTGGACTGCCTTTCTCCCCCCGGACTTGCAGCACTCTTCCTGGACTTTCAGACTTGGACCTCTGTGTTCCCCGCCATTTTCTCTCTATGACTCACTTCTTCTTCTACCTTTCTACTCCGCCTTTTTAGCGATCTCTCACCTCCCCCTCTCTGTCCTAGTGACCTCTCTATTGTCTCTCCTGATGCCTACTTGTGACTATCTGCTTCCCTCTCTGGTTTGTCTCACTTTCCTGCCCTTCTCTGTCCCTCACTTGGTGATGTGACTTTAAAACCAGTCTTCTCCCCTCCCTATGTATATAGAGATAACTCTAATCACTAGTATATACAGTAGATGTGACTTTTAGAGTATATCCATGTGTATCCGTCATGACTTCAAACAGATTAGTTGTAAAGGGGCAGCTGAAATTCCAGGAGCCTAGTCCCCACAGCTCGACGACTTCAGAGGGCTGGAAGTGGTCCCCCGCTACACGGCGGAGGAGGGCACTGGACATCGAATGCTGTCTTATGTAAAGCGCTTTGATAACCTAATCGGTTCAAGATCCTGAAATGTGCAACGTAACTGATTCTATGTAAACTGCTGTGATAACATGTAACGGAACTGGTGTTATGTAAAGCGCTCTGATAACCTAATCGGTTCAAGTTCGCGCTTTAGAAAACTCTAAAAAATAAATAAAAAATAAATACCACAGAATCTTTCTTCAAATTGATGAATAAAGTCAAGTCAGGCTCCCCCCCTCAATAGTGGCCCCCCCACATTTTACGCAAAGCTTTCAGTGCCTGCCCTGATCCCCCTATATCTCTTCTTAACACTTCAATGAGCAGCGGCACTCTTCCCGACTCTTTTAAAAATGCGGAGATCCTCGCCATCTTAAAGAAACCCGGCGCCAACCCACAAGTGATGAGCAATTACCGCCCGATATTTTTCCTGCCCTATCTGAGTAAGATCTTTGAGGCACACGTGGCTGGCTGCATGTGCTCCTTTGTCGAGGAGTCACTCCATCTGGACCCCACCAGGCGGGCTTCAGGCCTGCTCACTTGACCGAGGCTGTCATTCTGACAGTCATGGACGAATTACGCACTGGAGCAGACCTTGACTCACTCCAGGCCCTGATCCTCCTCGACCTGTCCGCTGCATTTGACACGGTGGATCACAACATCTTGATCGATCGTGTCCACAGCGCAGGCATCAGGGGCCATGCCCTGAGGTGGATACATTCCTTCCTGGCGGATAGATACCAATCCGTCCGCCTAGGCAACTTCTGTTCAAAAAAAGGTTTACTTCCTTGTGGAGTCCCACAGGGCTCCTCCCTATCCCCCCTTCTGTTCAACTTGTACATGCAGCCCTGGTCACCGCATTGAAGGAAATGAATGTTCTGGCGTTCAATTATGCAGATGATCTGCAATTAATCTTTAATATCCAATCCACAAGTTTATTAGAATCCAACCTGCAGGCTACTATGATTTACACCAGCAATTGGATGAACGCTAGCTAACCAATTAAAATTGAACCCAGACAAAACGGAGCTGATCTTGACCGGTGGCACCCTAAACCCTTGGAACGCCAACTTCTGGCCTCCCTCCTTAGGCTCCCCGCCTGAACCAGTACCTACGGCAAAAAGCCAGGGGGTCATGATAAGCAAGGACTTATCAATGAAATCCCAGATCAGCTCCGTGGTGTCAGTCTGTTTCCTTATGCTACGAAAAATAAAGAAAATAAAAAGATTTTTATCAACGGAAGCATTAACCTTGGTTGTTCTTGCGCTTATCTTGCGACTGGATTATGCTAACTCACTCTATGTTGGAATTCCAGCATAGCAATTACAACGCCTGCAATTAATCCAGAACCACGCGGCCAGGTTAATCTTTCAACTCCCGGCCCGACAGCATGTTAAGCCACTGCTTAGACAACTGCACTGGGTCCCTGTGAGACAACGCAGTGTCTTTAAGCTAGGCTGCTTCGTACACAAGGCACTGTCAGATGAAGGTCCTAAGTTTATCTCCAAAAGGATCAAGAAATACATCCCTCCCGCACCCTCCGTTCCTCTGGCCAACACCTTCTAACCATTCATAGATATAAGCGCATTAAACATGGCGAGATCCGGTTTTCCACGCTGGCTCCCCAAACCTGGAACTCTCTCCTTCTCCCAATACGGACTACTGATTCCCATCTTCAGATCAGGAAACCGCTAAAAACGTGGTTATTCTTACAAGCCTATCCCATCTAAGCCTTCAACCTATTTAGAGCTTTGTCTTCTGAAGCACCAAGAAACCTACCCGGTGAACGCTGCCCTATACAAATACTTTAACATAACATAACAGTTGAATGTAAGAAATAATAAAAAAAATTGAAAAAAACAGCCCTTTACCCAACCGTCTTCACCTGCAACTTCTTCTAAGTATGACAGATTCTTTAAAGCAGTATACTGTTACATCCGCTGGAATCTTCTGGTTGTAGGGATGTAAAGGACTTGTAGGTTCACCAAGAAACCTGAGGAACCCAGAGCCAATAACTGAGCTGCATCTTTCAATGGTTTTTCGTTATGTACCGGGTATATAGCAATTCATTTGGTAAAATATAAAGAGTGAAAAATCAGTATCAAAGAAGCCTATGTATTTATGAAAATGGGAACAAAATATAGAGCTTAGAAGCAGTAGTTATTTGGACATTTCTGAAATTGTGTGTACCCATACTAGCATGTGAATTACAGGACATTTTTCAAAGTGACTTCTTTTTTACACATTGTCTTACAATTTGGAAGGTAGAAATGCACAGAAATTCAATACGTAATAACATTTGCTCTACAGTTCTGTGTTCCCCCTAAGTCTCCTGATAAAAAATGGTACCTCACTTGTGTGGGTAGGCCTAGTGCCCACAACAGGAAACGGGCCAAAACACAACGTGGACACACCACATTTTTACAGTGAAAAATGCCCCTTGTTTGCAAAGGGTCCAGCTGTGGATTTTAAGCCCTAGCTCTGCTGTCACCTAGGAAAACCTAGCAAACCTATACATTTTTGAAGACCAGACAACCTGGGGAATCCAGGATTGGGTACTTGTGTGGCTCTCATCAGGTTCTGTTACACAGAATACCTTGCAAACCTCAAACTTTGTAAAACAAAAATGTAAAAAGATTTCCTTGTATTTCTGTGACGGAAAGTTCTGAAATCTGCGTGGATACACACAATTCCACCCACCCCGCATTCCCCAAATTCTCTCAATAAAAATGGTACTTCGCTTGTGTGGGTAGGCCTCATGCACGTAACAGGAAACTGGCCAAAACACAATGTGAACACACCACATTTTCACAGTGAAAACTGACCCTTTTTTTTTCTTTCAAAGTGCCTCCCTGTGGATTTTGTACCCTAGCTCAGCTGGCACCTCGAGAAACCTAGCAAACTTGTAAATTTTAAAAAAACAGACACCCGGGGAATCTAGGATGGGTTCACTTGTGTGGCTCTCACCAGGTTGTTGTTACCCAGAATCCCTTGCAGACCTCAAACTTTCTTTGAAAAAAAGACACTTTTCCTCACATTTTTGGGATGGATCCACAAACTTTCACCCACTCCACATTCCCCAAAGATTCCCAATATTAATTGTACCTCACTTGTGTGGGTAGTCCTAGTGCCCTCAACATGAAACAGCCCACATCACAACGTGGACACATCACATTTATACATTGAAAACTGACCTTTTTTTGCAAATTTTCTAGCTGTGGATTTTGAAACCTAGCTCTGGCAGCACCCAGGGATACCAGGCAAACCTATACTTTTTTGAAAACTAGACACCCAGGGGAATCCAGGATGAAGTAAATTGTATGGCTTGCGCCAGGTTCTGTTACCCAGAATCTCTTGCAAATTTAAGAAATTGAGTTTTCAGTGAATTCTGGGTAGGAAAACATTGGGGGATCCATGCAAGCCACACCTCCCTGGACTCCCCAAAGTGTCTACTTTTAAAAAAAAGTGTGGGTTTGGTAGGTTTCCCTAGATGGCTGCCGAGCCCTGGGCCAAAAACCCCAGGTGCCCCACCTTGCAAAACCAGGTTGTTTTGTGATCAGTCATTTTTATGTCTCCACAATATGTTTTGGGCCCTTGCCTGTTGAGGATACTTGGCCCACCCAGACAATTGAGGTACCATTTTTCATGGGAGACCTGGGGGAATGCTGGGTGGCGGGAAATTTGTGTCAGCGGATGATCCCACATATTTCCCACGCAGAAGTTTGAGAAAAATTAGATTTTTTTTCCATCTGAATTTGAGGTTTGCAGGGGATTCTGGTTAGGAACTCTTTGGGGGATCCACACAACCCATACCTCCCTGAACTCCCCAGGGTTTCTAGTTTTCAGAAATGTGTGGGTTTGGTAGGTTTCCCTAGATGGCTGCCAAACACCCAGGTGACCCCCTTGCAAAACCAGGTCATTTTATGAGAAGTAGTCTTGAAGTTTCCGTTCACAATTTGGGCCATTTCCTGTTGCAGCCACTATGCCTACCCATACAAGTGAGGTACCATATTGGGATACCTGAGGGACCGCTGGGTGGTAGAAATATGTGGCGGCTTCGCGATCCCACAACTTTCCCACACAGAATGTTGAGGAAAATGTGTTTTTTAAAGCTAAATTTAAGGTTTGTAGAGGAATGTGGGTAGGAAAATGTTGGGATATCCACGCAAGACACACCTCCCTAGACTCCCCTGAGTGTCTAGTTTTCATAAATGTCTGGGTTTTGTAGGTTGCCCTAGATGGCTGCAGAGCCTGGGACCAAAAACACAGGTGAACCCCCCGCCAGCCCCCCTTGAAAAACGAGGTCGTTTTGTGATGGATAGATGGGCACCTGTGTTGTTGGTCCCAGGTTTGCAGATATCTTGGGGAACCTAAACAACCCAGACACTGAAAACTAGACACCCATAGGAGTCCAGAGATATGTGGCTTGAGTTGATCCATCATTTTCCTTCCAAGAATCTGCTGCAAACCTCAAATTTAGCTAAAAAGTCAAATTTTCCTCTAATATCTGCGTGGGAAGGTTGTGAGATCTCCGCATAGCACAAATTTCCGACTACTCCGCGTTCCCCTCAGTATCCCGATACTAATGATACCTTACTTGTGTGTATGGGCCAAGTGCCTATGACATGGAAGGGCTAAAAACCTGTAGAGATTGAGGGGGGCCCGAAGCGGGTCCAAAGGGGCAGTTTGTTTATACATTTATGAGCTGACGCTACTTTGGGCACCCACACAAGTGAGGGCCAATTTTTCTTGGGAGACAAGGGGAATGCTGGACAGTAGGAAATTTGTGCCTGCTCTGGGATCCTACAACTTGCCCACACAGAAATGTGAGGAAAATGTGACTTTGTATGTAAATTTGAGGTTTGCGGTGGATTCTGGGTAAAAATCTATGGGGGATCCATGCAAGCCACACCGCCAGCCAAGAGTCAGTACACGCTTGCCACCATCTATTCACAGCACAATCCACGCACACCTCCAGCTAACTGCCATCCACATACACCACCAGCCAAGCACCATCCACGCACAGCACCAGCCATGCACGCCACCAGCCAAGCGCCATCCAGGTAAACCACCAGCCAAATGCTATCAATGCACACAGTCAACCAAGCAATATTCACGTACACGGCCAGCCAAACGCCACCCATGCACTCTGCCAGCCAATGTTTTCTTGAGGCTTATTTGCAACAAGTCTTCAGAATGTACTATTTGTTTAGAAATTATATGTAATTTAATGAGAGGGGCCATGCAAGGAACGCTGCAAACATGGATGCTGTCCGCCTCGGAAGACGAAAAAATGCAGCTCGCTGAATAAATTGCTCAGAAGCTGCAGTAAACACCGTGAATTTTACATAGTTCTGTTGTAAGTGAACATGCGTGCCCTCAAGCACTGGTTCAATATCTCCTTCCTTTAGGAGGAAGGAGATAAAGATGGTAATTTTATACATTTTAGGATTTCTTTCCCCAGTGTTTTATCACTGACTAAATTTATAAACATCTGAAGCAGACTGCACATATGTGTACGCTATGAAAGCACCACTGAACATTAACTCTGCGGTGTCTACAGAGATGACTGTAGTAAACTTAAACTGAACCAATCACGTTGTTACATGTTTATCATCATAAGTGAAAGGAACATGTCCTATGGTATCAGGCTTAGTGCGTGTTTCGGTCTCGCATATGTTTCGCCTCCATTTTCTTGCAATTGACCCCCTTTTACCATCATACCTCTTTGTGTTTCCCTTCACTATAACTTATTTTCCTTACGTGAGGTGCTGTATCTGGCTTTGCTGTTTTGTTTTGTATCTTGCCTGTTCTTCCCCACACTCCCTCTCGTAATCAGACTTGCCAATCCCCACCCCCGGAAGAATAAAAATGCGTTATGAGGCCGATGCTGGCTGGGTCATAGCGCCTTTTCCTCAAACTCTGCTTTTAGCAAGGCTAAAAAAAACACGCTGCTGTACAACATGGCCAAAAGACATTGGCAACGCCAATAGCTCTTGCATAGGCAGGACCTATTGGCTTTGCCAATGCTTGTTTTTTGTAGCGGTGTGTAGCAGGAGAGTATTTTATGTAAGTAAAGCTGTTGATGGTATTGCCGACATTGCTGACACTTGAAGCGAGTCATTACTACAAAAATATGATGCCACGTGTCTAATAGGTAAGGAAGTGGCTGTTCTGATTGGTAGAAGTGATACACTTGAGGTGCCCGCCCAGTGCTGAGTTGTGCACGTGGGAATGCGTGCTGACGTATAGGTGTAGCAGGAGGGGAGAGACACGCAGAGCTTCGAAGGACGCAATGTGGTATACAGAAAAAGAGAACGGCAGTAAGCAAGGGGTGCAAGGTCTGTGTTTGTGCTGTGGAGAAGAGGACAACATTTGCTAGCATTCGCACCAAGAATTTTCAATTCTATTAAGGACACAGAGGCGAGGATTAGGCTTTCTCTTTCTTTACTGAAAAATACAGCGGCCAATGAAAATGTTTTCAACACATCCAATAAACCACATTTCCCACAATGCCATGCTACAACCCTTCATAGCCATAGACTATAACCTTGGATATGGAGTTCCAAACATAAGCACTTTCTCTTTCTTTGCTTTGAACGAGCATTGTCCATGTATGCTGCTGATGACAGAACCTTGTAGAAAAAAACACAACCCGATTAACACGACTGACTCAACAGAAGTCCATGTAGATAAAGGATGTACAGCACGCCTTCCAAGAAATCCAAATAAGCGAATGGTTATTCACCTTTCTGCAAAGCTCCTGAAACAGAAATATCAACTCGTATTAACCGTGATAAGTAGTTATAACAGGGTGGGTAATAAATTACTTTCTTAAACATGAAATGTACAATGGGCCGGATAATCCTCACCTCCATGTCCTTAATAGAATTTAAAATTCTTGATGCGAATTTTAGCAAATTTTTTATTCTATTACAGGACCGGAGACTTCGGATTACGCTTTTCCAGAACAACAGTAGAAATATCGCCCACAGATTTGTAATAAAACTGTTTAAATGTAGAATCCGATGACCAATCAGCTGCTCTCATTATGTCTTGCACACTGGTACAGAACATAATGGACTTGAACGCCATAGCGCCTCTCACTGAATGAGCCCCAAATATGAGTATCAATACCACCCTCAGTCATTACATATCGAAGCCATCTCGAAATGGTAGCAAAGGTAACTGGTTTAAAGGGCTTTTGTAATGCAATTAAAAGTCTTGAATAACCATCCGGCCTAATAGATCAGGTACATTCTTCATAAGCTTTAAGACATTTGACTACACACCATTTATCATTAGCAGGAAATGCAATGTAGTCAATAGATCGTGAAAAAGTCTTTGTCCTAGAAGAAATCACAAATTAATCTCCCTCAGGGGACAAAATCCTACCTGTCAGGTCCAGAATACTGACATCAGAAACTCATTGATCGGCAGATCAACAAAGAAGCCTAGCCAACTTAGCAGATCATTGTTTTCTAGATAATCCTGCATTATCTGGCCAAGAGTCAAATAAACTTAAAACTTTAGAAACACTCCTTAAACTGAATACTTCACCATTGGGGGGCGTGGGGGTTTGCCACTCTTATTTCTTTGAGAACCTTGCATACCCTAGGATGCATACCTACCGCTCTACCATCATCCTGATAATGCCGGGCAGAGATAGCTGATCGGAAATTATTAACTGACCTGTAAGATAACCCCCTGGAAGCTTTCTTGGAGAGAAAATTCAATACTTGTGAGAGATCTGCCTCCACGTGTTTCTCCAAGCACCAACGCAACCATGCTCGCCACGCTGAGGCATATCGCTTCCTATAAGAGGGAGCCCAGGCCTGCTCGATGAAACCTGAAGCTTCCTGCGAAATTCCTGGCAGCGTCCACTGTTGCCTGAAAGCCTCCAGGCCATCTGGGACAACTGCCCTAAGAGGACTAGTAGATGCAGTTCCACCGGCGGGCCCTGGAGCATGGTCTGAGAGTATGGTAGGAGAAGAGGAAAGTCGACGGTTAGCTCCAATAGCATTGGAAACCATGGTTGGGCTTTCCAGATTGGAGTGACTAAAAATATCTCTGTCCTCTAGCGAACTTTTTGATTCGCTGCCCTGGGAATGAGGACAAAAAGGGGAAATGCATAATTCAGTGTCTTCGACCAGTCCTGGGTGAATGCATCTGTGCCTTTCCCTAGAGGATCCGGTCTCCACATGAAAAAGGACTCCAGTTGGCGATCGAACCTGGAGGCAAAGAGGTCTATCTTGCAAAGACCCCATATTGAGTGGATCATGTGAAATAGCAAGGGGTGGCGTTGCCAGTCACTGTAATCCTGCAAGTGACGGGAATCCCAGTTCCCTATTAAGTTGTCCTGTCGCAGATGGTATTCTGATATCACCTTTTGTTTTGTGAGACAGGCAATAATGCCAAAAGTCTTTGGCAATCTCTGCCAACATCCGGGACATTGTCCCTCCTTACATGTTGATGTATCTCACCGCTGATATGATGTTCATTCTGAGAAGAATGCAACAAGATACCTTCTTGGGTGAGAGAGTTCAGATCGCAAACGATCCCGCCAGAAGCTCGAAGCGATTGATATGTAACGCCAACTCCTGGCGAGACCATCTGCCTTCTGTAGATACCTACCGACATCGTGCCCCCCAGCCCCACCGGCTGGCATCTGATTCGAACACTTCTTCAGGGCGAGAGCCGAATATAGCCGGCCATTCCAGGCATCCATGTGGGCTAGCCACTACTTGAGCTCCTCCTTGATCTCCTCCGAGAGGATAA
The DNA here is from genome assembly GCF_964263255.1 of Lissotriton vulgaris. Taxonomy (NCBI): domain Eukaryota; kingdom Metazoa; phylum Chordata; class Amphibia; order Caudata; family Salamandridae; genus Lissotriton; species Lissotriton vulgaris. The sequence goes on from NC_141693.1 coordinate 1,925,975,562, forward strand.
CCTTGTCCGAATACGAAAGTCTCTTCTGCAGGTGCTGAATATTTAGACGTTGAAGGGAAGATTGCTTGTATGGATGAATCTAGTAGCCCTACCAGGCAAGCAATAGCTCTCAAAGACATGACCTGCCTGTTCAATGTCACCTTCAACTCCTTCTTCAGATCTCTCAGGTTGGATTTGGGCAACTGAAGTTGAGTTGTCTGAGAATTGATCACAAAGCCCAGGAACTCTATCGATTATGTTGGGCACATAATCGATTTGGATGTATTGATCACAAAACCTAGACTTCCCAAAAGATGCACCATCATCCGAAGGTGTTGAGATGCCAGGAAAAAGGATGCGGCCATGACGAGTATGTCGTCCATGTAAATAATCAGACGAATATCCTGTTCCTTGAGATGAGCTGCCACTGGCTCATCAACTTGGTGAAACACCAAGGAGCTGAAGAAAGACTGAAAGGCAGGACCATATATTCCAGCCAGCTGCCCTGCCATCGGAATTGTAAGAAACGCCGGAGGGGAGGAAAGATTGGCACGGTTAAGTAAGCATCTTTGAGGTCCAGACGGACCATCCAAACCCCTTGTCTCAGAAGGTCTGTTAGTAAATGAATACCTTCCATCCTGAAGTGCCTGTATTGGACAAATCGATTAAACCCTTTTAGGTTTAAAACCAGTCTGTGTCCACCCCCTCTTTTCTGCACGAGGAAGACATTGCTGGAGAAACCTACGGGACTGCTGTTGCAGTAAGCCACCGCACGCTTCTCCAGCAAATTTGCTACTTCGCGCTCTATAAAAAGTTTGTCTTGTTGGGGAAAAACCAACTGCAGGGGAATTAACTATTGTGCTGGGGGTTGGAAAAACTGTATGTGAAACCCCTGAACTGTTTGTAAAACCCATGCTTCCCCTGTAATTGCCAACCAAGTATGAAGAAACAATCAAATCCGACCCCCCCAAGAGGACATGATATAAGACTTTGGGCGCTTACCTGAGGTAATCTGGGGTTGGAAGTTGCCCTGTTGACCACTTTTATGATAGCAGCGATGGGTTCTTCAGGTCGGGTAGATGGTACAGCCCCTGGTGGTGTCATTCCAGGCCCCTCTACTGTGACCAGAACCGTCTCTGGGGGGGGGCCTTGATAATATTGGCAGCCTGGTGAGCGGCCCCTGCCTCGCCTGGCCCATCCAAAAAGGCCAGCCTGAAAAACCCGTTTAATGTTTGTTTGGGCTTTATCCAAAGACGCAAAGGTGCCCAAGTACCTTGTCACGTCTTTCACAAACTGGTCCCCAAACAGAAGACCATCCACCAAGGGCCCCTCTCCACGGAGGCTAATTCCGTAAGATTTGGTCCATGCGTAGCAGCAAGGATATCTGTCTCTTCGTTGAGATAGCACAATTTGGGTTACCTAAGAAACAAATGGTGCGCTGGGTTCATCCAGCCAAAATAGGGTCCAAAAGAGCTCCAGTATCTTTGGCCACCAGGGCCATCTCTAGGACTTTGCCCACATGACTTTTCACATCCAAAAGCTTGTCCTGGCAGCCCCACCAGGCGCCATCTATTCCCTTTTTAGGGTCTTTCGCATACTTCAGGAATTCCAGCATGCTGTGATCAATATCTGGTGTGTCAGCCACCTTATCAGGTATATTGGGCGAGGGCACTCTGATCTCAACATGCTATGTACCTCCTTATCAAAATTTTGCAGAGGTTCTGATGGAGGTACTCGGAGAGAGGCGGAGCCCAGTCAGAAGACCTCGGATGGACAATGTCCTGGGGGTTGAAGTCGAAAGGACTCTCATATTGAACAGTGGAAGGGGCGGTAGGGGTGACTTGTTCTTTTGCTATTTTTCTTCCTTGGTGGAGGTTGTTTTGAGAAGAATCTGTGTTGGTATCTTGGGGCCTACTGGGCGCAGGGGGCTCCGAAGCCGGCGCTGAATGCTGGTAGTCTGAAATGGAGGCCTGAGGCAGCATAGCTAGGGCTTGCGCGTGGGACCACGCAGACTTGGACGTGCCCTTGCCTTTCCCCCTGAGGGGAGTGGCGCAGAACCTGCGGTATCAGGGGCTTACAACCCATGGCGCTTTGCAAATTGTTCCAGCTGGGCAGTGATGGGTTTGAGCGCTGCTGCCAAAGCCTGGTTTGCTGTTTTAGGTACAGCGGTTTCAATTGCCCGATTTATTGAGTCCTGAACTGATGCATCCAAGGCATCTGCCAATCTGTTCTCCAGGAGGGGACATAATAGGTGTACTCATCGTCCTCATATGTAGCCTAGTCATCCATAATAGAGCTCTTAAAAGAGGATCGCAGCAAACTGCTGTAGACACAGTTGTCAGCACAGTAATTACACAGAAATTGATAAGGGGGTAGCCACCCACAGTGCACAGATATAACCACTCCACTGTAATCCACTATTATTTCAGCCCTGCAGGGCGTAGGTGAGAGCCAAAGTAATATTAAACCAAATACAATGGCCTGCACCCGGCCTGGGCCTCCAGTTATTGCAGCCAAGGCAAAAAGGCGTAAATATTCAGACAAAAAGGGCACCGTCTGGAAAAGCTCCGCAATGTAGATATCGTTTTAAGCTTCCCGCTTAACTATTGAACGCCACATAACGTCGCCTAGCCCAAATGGGCTGGTTTTGGGCTAGGCGACGTTTGGCTCTAGTGCATGTGTGGGTTCGACGAGAGGTGGGGGGGTCACTGCTAACGGAGCAGTAACTCCTCCTCCCTACTGGCGCAGCAAGGGGAGAGCTCAATTGCAGCGGTCCAGAGAACAAACCAGATCCACAACCGCCCTAGCCGCAAACCTGGCTCTGCTGACAGAAATAGACAAAAGTGCCTGCATGTACATGACACCGCGCCTGCAGGACCTAACACTTTCCTCAAGAAAAGGTACCCAAATCTCACCTAAATAGATAATGGTAGCATGGAAATGTATAAATATGAATAAATAAAATTAGTAATTAAAAATACTCAATTAATGTAACTTAAACAAAGCATGTGCATACAAAATCAAGGAACACTTAACTTGGCTGTGAGCAGCAAGAAAAGAGGAAGTGCTCGTGTTTGGGACTCCATATATAAGGATATTTTTTCTATGGTTATGGGGGTTGTATCTTGGCATTGTGGGAAATGTGGTGTTCGAGGCATGTGGGCTGCTGAATTCATATCTGTGCATAGATCGCCGCCTAGTGTTGGGTCCGGATGATTGCACATTGTTGTCCTGGTAGAGTCTTCGAAGTATCACGAGATAGGTGGCTCCTCCCCTGGACTACAGTGCGCATGGGCATCGACTCCATCCTCAGATTGTTTTTTTCCGCCATCGGGTTCGTAGCCAAAAGGCCTTCGAAGTGTCGGTATTGTCTCGTTCGGTGCCTGTTTCTTTCCAGTTCTTCGAACCGGACGTCGAAGGCTGCTTTTCGCTTTCGACACCAAAGGCCCAGACTACGACGACGATGGATCAGAGCCCGTTCAAACGATGCCCCGTCTGTAATTCAAAATACCCCCACATTGATGTGCACCCAGTGTGCAATAAATGTTTGTCCCCCGAGCACGACGAGGCCCGCTGTATGGCCTGCTCGAAGTTCCGCTCCAAGAAGACGCTTAAAGTTCGGCGCACAGCAAGACAGTCAGCGCAAAAGTCGGCGCCCGAGCCGGTCAACATCTTCGAGGCCGGTGACGAAGAAGGCACCGAAGAAGACGAAGAAGAAGCTCCTGACGAGCGGTCGGAACCAGCGTCGGAGCATGACTCCAACTTCGAGGTGGACGAGCAAGTTGAGGAGTACGTCCATGGAGAAGACGTCGTCGAGGTAGGGGACGACTAAGGGGCCATCGGAGCCGTCGATGACGACTCCAGTGATGAGCCAGGCCCAACCGCAGTACTGACAATACGCTCCCTACGGCTCCGGTCGAGGCATCGCCGAAAGGCCTTAGCCAAGATCTTCATTTACATTCTATAGCCCCGCGTCCAAGCCAGGCTAAGAATACTTCAAAGGAGCCATCGGTCGATTCTTCAAAATCGAAACCGAAACAAACAGAGCTAAAATCGAAACCGAAACGTCGATTCAACGCCAGTCAAGTCAAAGACTATCGATGACCCTTCAGCGTCGAAAGGGCCATCGCCTCCAAGGCTGGAGCGTCAAAGCAGAGCTCGACCGTCAAACACGTCACCTCGACGCAGTCGACGTCGACGCACAAACATGGCGACAAGGCCAAAGGGCTCCAGACCAAGAAGGCCGTCGAGCCGAAGATTTCCGCGCTCAAACCACTACTGAGCAAATAACTCGAGTCGAAAACCAAAGCTGACCCGAAACAGCAGGTGACGTCGACGCCTAAGGCCGTGCATGCTACACACCGGGAGCTCGAGTCGACGCAATCAAGCAAGCGTCCTACTGAGTCGCCGAAGCAGCTCGGATCGACCACTACGGCGAGCTCCAAAGTGGTCGGCCAACTTCCGATTAAATTCGGTCTTCCGCCAATGGCTCGAGCCAAGCATCTTGAACACCACAAAGGCACCGACCCCTCCAAAACGTTGTCTGCGCCTTCTAAGCCCACCCCTGAAGGGGTTGTGTTCCACGAACCCTCGTACGACAACCAGTTGAAACTCTTCATCGACTCTGAATCGGGCAGGCTCACAATCCATAAACGGAAGATTGCACCTGAACATCCCTTGGAGGGTTATAAAATTCCTCTTAAACGGAAGAAAGACTCGGCCACCGCACCAGTTCTTTTTGAACACTTTGAGAAGTATCCGCAACACATGGCATATTCTCCAGCACAGAGCGAGGAGGACATGGGTGATGACTATGGTCAGGCGGCCTTCACTTATCACGCTGACTCTGATCAGGAGGAACCTCAACAGTGGTCTGATGCTGTGGATCAAACCATAGATCCTGATGATCCACAAGCTGCACCGGACGCTCAGTCCTACAATGTCAAAACATCGCCAACTGAGGACACGGCAGCGTTTAACGCTTTGATAGAGAGGGCAGCCCTCAACCATGACGTGGAAATGCACGCAGAACCTGTGGAAGAAGATTTCTTATTTGACACTTTCTCCACCTCTGAGAGATCCACTAAGACTCTGCCTATGATTAAAGGGGTCCTCAAGCATGCTGCGGACATCTTCAAAGAACCCACAAAAGCAAGGGTTATCAACCCACGTATTGAAAAAAAATATAGGCCTGCTCCGGTGGACCCCACCTACATCAAAGGCCAACTCCCATTGGACTCCCTCGTGGTGGCCAATGCCCGCAAGAGGGCAAACTCGCAAACTAGTGGTGACGCTCCTCCTCCGGACAAAGAATCAAAGATCTTGGAGGCGTCAGGAAAGCGAGTGGCAGCACAGGCTGCTAATATTTGGAGGATTTCAAATACACAGGCCCTATTGGCTAAATATGATAGGGCTCACTACGACACACTAGAACAGTTGTTGCAACACCTGCCGGATGTTTGCAAAGAAGGAGCAGAAATGATCATACAGGAGGGGAAGTTTGTTTCTAATGCATCCATCAAATGCGCACTGGATGCGGCAGACACGGCAGCTAGGGCCATTAACACTAGTGTAATGTTAAGACGTCACGCATGGCTCCGCATCTCTGGGTTCAAACCCGAGATTCAAACAACTTTGCTCAACCAGCCGGTTAACCCAAACTTCCTTATTGGTCCCGAGGTAGACACAACCCTCAAAGATAAAGGACACTGAGACAGCAAAATCCATGGAGGCTCTGCAATCACAGCAGTTTCGGGGCAGTTCCTTTCGTCGCTCCGGTAATAGGGGAGCCTCCAGAGGACAGGCTTTACAGCAGGCCCAGTACACCAAAGGGAGCACGCAATCCACCTATACAAAGAATACCAGGGGTGGATACCGTGGGAACAGCGCCAAAGGCAGAGGACGTGGCAATAACCACGCCAGATCCTCCGCTCCCAACAAACAGTGACGCCTTGTCGCTGCCCCCGACCATCTAACACCTGTCGGGGGAAGACTCCAGCAGTTCCTGCCAGTCTGGGAAGCTATTACCACGGACAGGTGGGTGAGACAACTTATCCGATACGGCTATTGTCTAGAACTAACCTCCACCCCCCCCCCCCCACCCCCCCCCCCCAACATACCCCCCAAGGCACCGTCCTATTGCAGCAAGAAGTTATCTCCATGCTGCGAAAAGGGGCAATAGAGCTCGTGCCTGCAGAAGAACGTGGTACAGGAGTGTACTCTCTGTACTTCTTAATCCCAAAAATGGACGGTTCCCTGCGGCCCATTCTAGACCTCAGGCCCCTCAACCAATACATACTGTCAGAACACTTTCATATGTTGACCTTACAGCAGGTCCTGCCATTGCTCAGTCAGGGCGACTTCCTAGCGACCCTGGACCTCAAAGATGCATATTTCCACATTCCCATTCACCCAAGTCACAAGAAATATCCCAGGTTCACCATCAACAATCAGCATTACCAATTCAAGGTCCTGCCTTTCGGGTCACCACTGCCCCCAGAGTGTTCACCAAGTGCTTAGTGACTGTGGCTGCGCACCTTCAAAGACAACACATTCATGTCTATCCCTACCTGGACGACTGGCTTGTTCAAGCCAAGTCAGCCCAGCAGTGTGCCAGCCATACGTCGCGCACAATCCACCTCCTTCACAGTCTAGGGTTCTCACTCAACTACGCAAAGTCACACCTGTAGCCCGCCCATGTGCAACAGTACCTAGGGGCAACATTGAACACTCTAACTGCAACAGCGCAGCCGAATTCTGCCAGAGTCAACAGCATGCAGCTGCTCATTCAGAGGTTCAGGCCTCAACAATCGCTCCCAGCGCAGGTGTTCATGCAGCTCATCGGTATGATGGCAACCTGCAAATTCATAGTCCCGCACGCGAGGCTGCACATGCGTCCCCTTCAAGAATGCTTAGCACGACAGTGGAACCAGGCTCATGGGCATCTAAAAGACCTAGCTAGTGTTGGTGACCGGTCGTGCATACAACTCTCTGCATTGGTGGAATCCACAAAACCTTTGCAGGGGACGACCGTTCCAAGAGCCTGTCCCACAGATAGTGCTGACGACGGACGCATCTCTCCAGGGTTGGGGAGCGCATGTCCTCCATTACACGGTGCAGGGACTGTGGACAACACAACAGCAAAAGATGCATATCAATCTGTTAGAGCTGATGGCAATCTTCATGGCACTAAAAGCGTTCAAGTTGCACCTGTGCAACAAGGTCGTGTTGATCCGGATGGACAACATGACTGCCATGTATTACATCCAGAAACAGGGAGGAACACACACTCCCCGCAGCTATCTCACCTAGCCCAGAGCATGTGGAAGTGGGCCATTCAGAGGAACATCTTCCTCATGGCGGAGCATCTCCCGGGCGTAGACAACCAGATGGCGGACCTGCTCAGCAGGCACAGTCATCAGATGCACGAGTGGGAAATTCACCCCTCGGTACTCCAGCCATACTTCCAGCAGTGGGGTCATCCAGAGATCAACCTCTTCGCCACAAAAGAGAACGCAAAATGCCAAAGCTTTGCCGCAAGGTTCCCACACCCGCAGTCTTAGGGCAATGCGATATGAATGAACTGGTCAGGCAGATTTGCGTACGCTTTTCCCCCAGCCCCACTCATACCGCTGGTGGCGCGCAAACTGCGGCAGCACTCCATGACGCTCATCCTGGTTGCTCCAACGTGGGCACGGCAAGCTTGGTACACCACGTTCCTGGAACTTTCAGTGGTGCCTCACCAACGGCTGTGCCTCACTCCCAGCCTCCTCACTCAGAGCCATGGAGACATTCAGCACCCAGATCCACAACAGTTGAGCCTAGCGATTTGGCTCCTGAGGTCATAGAGTTTGGCTACCTCAACTTGCCCCCTGAGTGTATGAACATCATCAAAGAGGCAAGGCGACCTACAACTAGGGCGTGCTATGCAGCCAAATGGAAACGTTTTGTCATATACTGTTCCAACAATGACATTAATCCGCTAGATGCGTCCACACAAAACATCATATGTTACTTGCTGCATCTGTATCAATGCAATCTAGCGTATAGTTCCATCAGGATACATTTGGCTGCTATGGCCGCTTATCTTCAGAACAGGCAGCACCTTTCCCTCTTCAGAGTGCCTGCCATCAAAGCCTTCTTGGAAGATCTTAAGAGTGATCCCTCCCTCGCCTGTCTGGAACCTAAATATCGTTCTCACCAGGCTCATGGGGCCCCCCTTTGAGCCTCTCCATTCTTGTGAGATAGAGTTTCTTACATGGAAAGTAGCTTTTCTGATAGCCATCACGTCGCTACGAAGAGTCAGTGAGCTTCAAGCCCTAACAATTCAAGAGCCCTATCTACAAATTCATGCTAATAGGGTAGTGCTGGGCACCAACCCCAAGTTCATGCCAAAGGTCATCTCGCAGTTCCACATTAATCAAAACATAGAACTGCCGGTTTTCTTTCCAAACCCAGATTCAGTGGCAGATAGAGCACTGCACACCTTAGATGTGAAAAGAGCTCTCCTGTATTACATCGACAGGACAAAAGACTTTAAAAAGACTAAACAACTGTTTGTTGCCTTCTCTCCACAACACAAAGGCAACCCTATTTCCAAATCGGGTATAGCCAGATGGATCGTTAAATGCATACAAATCTGTTATCAAAAAGCTAAACACACTTTAACACTTCCCCCAAGAGCGCATTCCACACGCAAGCTAGGGGCATCCATGGCTTTCCTAGGTAACATTCCTCTAGAGGATATATGTAGAGCAGCCACATGGACCACCATACATACATTTACAAAACACTACTGCGTAGATGTACACTCCATTGTGAAAGCTCTTCAATTCAAGCTGAAGGCTACCAGTCTGACTCGGAAATGGTCCTCGTTGGACATGTCAGCTTTTTTAAATTTGTTAAAGTCTACTCTGCCAGAGCAGAGCTCAGATGTGGAGATAGCCGATTGTAGGCTTCAAGATTGGCTAAACTCGGCCATTAATGACTGTGTCCCCCTCACTCGCTTTGATAACTCACGCGGCGCGGACGCACATAAGTGGTTCACGCCGGAGTTGAGGAAATTAAAACTTGAAGTGAGGCAGCAAGAGAGAACATGGCGTACCAATTACTGTCCTCAAGCAAGGATCGCATACTGTTCAACTCGTAAAGCCTACCAAAAGACGTTGCACACTCACAAAACTGCTTATTTCTCTTCTAAAATACTTAACGCAACTAATAAGTCGAAAGAAATTTTCAGGATTGTGACTGAGTTGTGTAATGATGAGAGAACTTCTCCCCCGGTTGTCCCCTCACAATTGCTCTGCAACTCGCTGAATGACTATTTTAATGATAAAATAGTGTTGATTAAGGATACTCTATCCAAGCTTCCAGTTTGTGTCCCGATAGATGATACCTTTTTAAACCCTCTTACTTTGCATTCCTTCCCCTTAATCACTGACCAAACCCTTCAAGATTTGCTCACTAGAGTTAAATCAGGATCTTCTCAGGATGTCTGCCCTCCCCAAGTAATGAGAGAAATTGGTCGGGCATTCCCAAGTAGCCTGATCCCTCTGCTTAATAACTCCCTCATGTCAGGGAATGTTCCTAATAGTTTTAAACAGGCCTTACTGATCCCTTTAAAAAAGAAACCTGGCATTGATTCCTCAGACCTTTCTAATTATAGACCAATATCGCTACTGCCTTATTTATCCAAAATATTGGAGGCGCATGTAACCAACTGCCTATCAAGTTTTGTGGCAGCCTCTGGCTATTTACAACCCAACCAGGCAGGTTTCCGGCCTGGTCACTCTACTGAGGCAGTGATATTGGCCGTTCAGAATACTTTAAGGTCTAACGCAGACAGGGACTTGCACCAGGCTTTGGTGTTATTGGACCTGTCTGCCGCGTTCGACACGGTTGACTATACCATTCTGGTCAACCGTGTCGAACAGGCCGGTCTTCGGGACTTGGCCTTGGCCTGGCTCAAGTCCTTTATTTCAGGACGTACCCAATCGGTTCGACTGGGTTCTTTCACGGCCCCTAAAAACATTTCCTTTTGTGGGGTTCCTCAAGGATCCTCCTTGTCCCCTTTATTATTTAATTTGTATATGCAGCCTCTGTTGTTCTCCCTACGAGAGTTTAAGGTTGATGTATATAATTATGCAGACGACCTGCAGTTGGTTTTTGTGCTAAATTCTCACAATGCTGCCGAGGAATTTCGAGCAACTATGTCTTTTATCCAGAGGTGGATGTCTCTAAACCACCTTAAGTTAAATCCGGGAAAAACTGAGCTCATTCTACCTGGGAAGAGTGAGATCAGTTGGAGTCCTAGCTTTTGGCCGTCGGACATGGGCTCGCCCCCAAAAAAATCCCGTACAGTAAAAAGTTTGGGAGTGACTCTTAGTGAGGATCTTACCTTGGAAAGTCAAGTCGGAACTGTGGTCTCCTCGGGGTTTTTTCAACTGAGGAAGATCAAGAAAATAGCACATCTCCTTACAGGTTTGGCCTTAATTCAGACAGTTAGTGCCCTAGTCCTATCTCACATCGATTTCTCAAATGGCCTCTATTTGGGGGCGCCTATTGGCCAACTTAAAAGATTGCAATACTTGCAAAATCAAGCTGCGAGACTTATCTGCAAAGTCCCGAAGTGGTAATCAATTAGACATGGACTAGAGACTTTGCACTGGCTGCCTGTGGAACAGAGAGCTACATTCAAGGTGGGCTGTATTCTGTTCAAGGCTTTGGAGGGTAAGGGTCCCATGTTCCTTAGACTACTACTGCGCAAATACAAACCCTTGCGCAGCTTGAGATCAATCCACAAAGACCTACTTGAGGTCCCTCGTTTCAAAAAGAAACGTCAGGGAGGCAGCAGTTTTCAATTTTTAGCTGCTTCACTGTGGAATTCCTTCCCTTTGACTCTGCGACACAGTAAGGACCTCCTTGCCTTTAGGAAGGCATTCAAAACTTTTCTTTTTTCTCAGGCTTATTGTAAACCGTGATTGTATGTCTTCTATGTATTGTTATGTTTGACTCTCTCACCAGCGCCAAGAAGCCCTTGGGCGTATGTGCGCTTAACAAATAATAAATAACAGAATATAACATAACATACAGCAAGCTGCTGTAGGCCAGGCTGTTCTCAGAACTCTTTCAGACTGCTGCAGCTGGCACGGGCAACCGCCAATAGGGAGGTAACTGCTATTTATTCTATGCACAGATATGAATTCAGCAGCCCACATGCCTCGAACGGAATATGCTACTTACCAGTATGCATCTGTTCTTGGCATGTAGGGCTGCTGACATTCATATCGCCCACCCTCCTCCCCGGTGCCTGTCCAGCTGTAGTACTCAGAATCATTCTCAGGCATGGTCATCACTTACTGTATTACACTCCATCTCTGCCACAATGGAAAAAACAATCTGAGGATGGAGTCGATGCCCATGCGCACTGTAGTCCAGGGGAGGAGCCACCTATCTCGTGATACTTCGAAGACTCTTCCAGGACAACAATGTGCAATCATCCGGACCCAACACTAGGCGGCGATCTATGCACAGATATGAATGTCAGCAGCCCTACATGCCAAGAACAGATGCATACTGGTAAGTAGCATATTCCTTATTGGATGTGTTAAAAACGTTTTCATTGGCTGCTGTGTTTCTATAAAGAAAGTGAAAGCATAATCTGAAGCCTCCGTTACTGTAATAGAATTTATAAAATGCGAAGAACAGCTGGAGTATTAGAAGAATAATCTCGGTGGGCGACAATGTGTCATGAGAAAGGCAGTGAGACAAGTTGTAAAAGATGCCAAAGCTAGTTGTAGGGTGTCAGCGTTCTATGAAGGAAAATGAAACCGATGTAACATGGGGGGAAAGAGCACATATTATAGAAATAGTTATAGGGAAGAACGCCAATGTTGCTAAGGCAAGGTGAATGGCGCTGGAAGAGAAAACAAGCATTGAAACGGCCAATAGGTCTCACCTTTGGGACCTTATAAGAGTGTGCTAGGGGACTGCAGTCCATATGGAAGGACGGTAGAGTGTGCTGGGGCCATCAGTCCGTATGAATGTAGAGTAGAGTGTGCTGGGGGCCGCAGTCCATATGGATGGACTGTAGAGTGCGCTGGGGGCTTCAGTCCATATGGATGGGCCCCAGAGAGTGCGGGGCCGCAGTCCCCAACCTTGCACTGTACGGGGTATTATCACATCGTGTTTTGCTGTGCTTTTGTTCTTGTTTTTCCATTCATTATTGGACACCGTGTATAATAACAGGGCACTGCATACGGCTGTATTTTACTGCTCTGTATCTACCTATCGTATCTAGAGTTCTGCAGCAGTTCTTTCTTCGGTACCTTTGACGTATCGTGTTGTACTCTGTGTGTTCTGTTGTATCTTCTACGTGGCCCTCCACGGTACAGCGTTCTGTTTCATGTACTGTATGTGCACTGTCGCACTAAAGCATTGCGCTTTTCTGCATTGTAATGCTTTGTAAAGATCGCCTTCAGTTGTGCATGTTCAGTTTTTCTGCATGTTTTAGAATGCCAATGTGTCCCACTTGGCGCGATTGTGCTGGTTTTAAATGAGTCCATTGAACACTCTGTGTGTTGTGGCAACTTCGGATGTTTTTCCAGCATGGAGTGGGGGCCGCCTGTTCATAGACACAGCCTTTTAGGGGGGCTGTTGTGTGTGATGAGGATGCAACTATAAGGCTGAGCATAATGCGGACTTGTGCCCCTTTTGTACAAATCTTTGAATAAAAAACATGACACGGGTATCTCGTGAAGCACGCGGAAGCCCTGCCTGCCTTGAGGGTCCCCATATGATGTAATGTTGGTGTAAAGCGCCTAGGGCCTGTTTCAAGCAGATCACAAGGCCCCTTTAAAAAGATCGGTATTGGTAAGTGGCCATGTACGTGAAGTTACCTGAGAGCATTAGGTGGGGGGGGGGGGGGGGGGGGGGGGGTGTGTGTGTGTGTGTGTGTGTGTGTGTGTGTGTGTGTGTGTGTGTGTGTGTGTGTGTGTGTGTGTGTGTGTGTGTGTGTGTGTGTGTGTGTGTGTGTGTGTGTGTGTGTGTGATTCAGTGTGTCTCTGGGTGTGGGTGTGTGTGTGATTCAGTGTGTCTCTGGGTGTGGGTGTGTCTGTCTTTGTGTGTGTGTGTGTGCCTGAGCGGCTGTGTGAGTGTCTGTATCTGTGTGTGTCTGTATCTGAATCTGTGTCTGTGGCTGTCTGTGTCAAGTCAAGTCAAGAGATTTATATAGCGCGCTACATACCCATAGGGTCTCAAGGCGCTAGAGGAAGGGTGGGGGATTACTTGTCGAAAATCCAAGTTTTAAGTTGTTTTCTGAATGCTAGGTGGTTCTGAGTAAGGCGAAGGTGAGTGGGAAGTGAGTTCCAGGTTTTAGCTGCCAGGTAGGAGAAGGATCTACCTCCCATGGTGGTTTTGTTGATGCGAGGTACAGTGGCAAGGGCTTGGTTGGAGGATCGTAGCTGACTGGAGGGGGTGTACAAGGACAATCGTGTGTTGAGGCATTCGGGTCCAAGTTCGTAAAGTGCTTTGTGTGCGTGGTTTAGGAGGCGGAAAGTAATCCTCTTATTTACGGGGAGCCAGTGGAGGTTTTTCAGGTGACCAGAGATGTGTTCTTTACGCGGGATGTCTAGTATGAGCCTGGCTGAAGCGTTCTGGATGGGTTGGAGTTTTTTCTGGAGTTTTGCGGTGGTACCGGCGTATAGTGTGTTTCCGTAGTCCAGGTGGCTCGTAACCAGTGCGTGGGTGACCGTTTTTCTAGTTTCGGTGGGGATCCAGCGAAATGTTTTTTTGAGCATGCGAAGAATGTTGAAGCAGGATGATGAAACGGCGTTGACTTGTCTGGTCATCGAGAGTGAGGAGTCCAGGATGACGCCCAGGTTCCGTGCGTGGTCCGTCGGGATGGGTGCTTTTCCAAGGGCTTCTGGCCACCAAGAGTCATCCCAGGCGGAGGGGGAGGTGCCTAAGATGAGGACTTCTGTTTTGTCCGAGTTCAGTTTCAGACGGCTGTGCTTCATCCACTCGGCTACTTCTTTCATTCCTTCGTGTAAGTTGGTTTTGGCGGTGTTAGGATCATTGGTGAGTGATAGGATCAGTTGAGTGTCATCTGCGTAGGAGATGATGTTGAGATTATGTTGTCGAGCGATGGCCGCAAGGGGGCTCATGTATACGTTGAAGAGGGTGGGGCTGAGTGACGATCCTTGTGCTACGCCGCAGATGACTTCAGAGGCCTCTGACTTGAATGGTGGGAGGCGGACTCTCTGTGTTCTTCCGGTGAGGAACGAGGTGATCCATTCCAGTGCTTTTCCTTGGATTCCTACGTTTCTGAGGCGCTGTAGGAGGGTGCTATGGCAGACTGTGTCGAAGGCAGCGGAGAGGTCGAGGAGGATGAGGGCGACTGTGTCTCCATTGTCCAGTAGAGTTCGAATGTCGTCTGTTGCTGCGATAAGTGCGGTCTCGGTGCTGTGTTTGGCTCGGAAGCCGGACTGTGAGGGGTCGAGGGAATTGTTGGTTTCGAGGAAGGAGGCGAGTTGGTTGTTGACAGCTTTCTCGATGACTATGGCCGGGAATGGAAGAAGCGAGATGGGGAGGTAGTTTTTGAGTTCGGTGGGGTCAGCTGTGGGTTTTTTCAGAAGGGCGCTGAGTTCTGCGTGTTTCCAGCTTTCCGGGAAGGTGGCGGAGTTGAGGGAGCAGTTGATGACATCTCGGAGGTATGGTGCTGTGATGGAGTCTGCTTTGTTGAAGATGTGGTGAGGGCATGGGTCAGTTGGGGATCCTGAGTGGATGGAGTTCATCAGGCGGATGGTGTCGTCAGTGGAGATTGGGTTCCAGTCATTAAGGATGTTCAAGGGGGGTGAAGGTCCTGCAGAAGGTTGGGTGGGTTGGTCTTCGGGTCTGTTGTCGAAGCTGTTGTGGATGTCTGCGATTTTGTTGTGGAAGAAGGAAGCTAGGGAGTCGCACAGGGCTTGGGAGGGGGTGATGTCGTTGGAGTTGGCTGATGGGTTGGTAAATTCTTTGACGATGTTGAATAACTCCTTGCAGTTGTGGGCGTTGTTATCTAGACGGTCTTTGAATGCGGTTTTCTTGGCGGACCGGATTAGTTGGTGGTGTATGCGGGTGGCGTTTTTGAGTCGTCCCTGGTGCTGGTGGTTGGGTCTTTTTTCCAGGCCTTCTCGAGGGAGCGACAGTGTTTCTTCGATTTCTTAAGATCATCGTTGAACCAGGAGGCGTTTTTGCTGCCTGGTTTGCTTTGACGTTTTTTCAACGGTGCTAGGATGTCAGCGCTGTTAGATATCCATTGGGTGAGGTTAATGGCTGCTTGGTCGGGGTTTGAGGAGTGAGCGGGGGGATTTAGAAGAAGCGATGAGGAGATCTGGTCGATGGTGATTTTGTTCCAGTTTCTTCTCATGGTGGGTTGAGGATGGTTGTGGATTGTGGTCTTATTGTAAGTGAAGTGAACGCAGCTGTGGTCCGTCCAGTGAAGAGCCGTGGTGTGACTGAAGGAGACGTGTCTGCTGGAAGTGAAGATAGGGTTGAGTGTGTGACCTGCAATGTGGGTGGGGGTAGTGACCAGTTGTTTGAGTCCGAGGTTAGCAAGATTGTCCAGAAGGGTGGTGGCGCTGCTGTCGTTGCTCTTTTCCAGATGAAAATTGAGGTCTCCCAATAGAATGTATTCCTCGGAGGGGAGGGCGTGTGGGGTGATAAAGTCAGTGATGTCGTCACTGAATTGTGCACGGGGTCCTGGAGGTCGGTAGAGGAGGGTACCTCTGAGTGTGGTCTTGGGGTCGGTGTGGATCTGGAAGTGAAGGTGTTCGGCGCTGGCAAGGTTGACGTCTGAGCTGGTTGAGATGCGGATGGAGTTCTTATGGACGATAGCGATGCCTCCTCCTGTTTGCTCGATGCGGTCCTTACGGATGATCTTGTATCCTTCCGGGATGGCAATGGCGATGTCTGGGGCTGAAGAGGCATTCATCCATGTTTCTGTTAGGAAGGCGACGTCCGGAGAGATGGTGTCCAGTAGATTCCAGAGGTCGATGACGTGTCTGTGTGTGTCTGGCTGTTTGTGTGTCTCTGAATTTCTGTGTGTGCGTGTCTGTGTGTGTGTGTGTCTCTCTGTGTGTATGTGTCTCTATGTGTGTCTGTGTGTGCATGTCAGTATGTGTGTGTATGTCTGCCTGTGTGTCTGTCTCTCGGCCTGTGTGTGTGTGTTTGTCTCTGTGTGTCTGTGTCTCTCTCTCTCTGTCTGTGTGTTTTTTTTTTTTGTTTCCCCCCCCCCCCCCCCCCCCCCCCCGAGGGCCATGTCTTCCCACCAAGCTCTTCTCGGAGGAGGGAGAAGGGGGCAAACAGCCATGGACACGTTGGAGGGGAGCAAAGTGCATGAGTAGAGAAACACCCATTTAAATACAAGAGGCACCAAGCCATTAGAACATTTAAGAATTGTGAAGACTCTGGCCTTCCCAAATTCACCTTCAATTTTGACCCCATGATATACAAACAAAAAAAATTCTACTTCTTTACCCCATCTGTTTTTAGAATAATTTGAGTGAGCGCAGGTCATCTCAGCCAGGCGTTTTCTTACATTAAAAAACTGCTTTTTATTCACATTTACAGTGAACCTATGCTATTTTAAAGCGCCCAGTTAGAACTTTAGTAAAATATGTTTTCGATTTTTTGGGATTCTTGCTGCAGAGAGGAAAACGCTGGCTTGAAGGGCATCTTATAATAGTTGAATAGATCGCGGTTTATCGTACCTCCCAAAACCAGCGTGAAAATCAGCCCAACTGGAACAAGCATTTACAATGCAATGGTCTCGGCATTGTTAAAGTTAGAGCTATTGGCATTGCTCATGACATTATTTATGTTTTTAAAACATAAATAAATGGCATTGACATTTACAATGGCAATAGCTTAATCCCTCGCAAATGCGAGACCTATTGCATTTGCACCCACATAGAGCCACACCCACACACACATACAGAGCCACCCGCACTCACCCACACACAGAGTCACACACACAGAGTCACAGAGACGCACGCACACACACAGAGCCACACACAACTCTCTGCTCAGTAACGCCCTAGGTAACAGAGGCACAAAAACCGGATCACAAGCAAGCGCAACCATGGCAAAAACTTTGTGTTCAAGTGATACAGAGCCATGTCGGTATTAGTTCGCACTGCACAGCGGAACCCTGTCAATAAACCACACAGGTTGACATGACCATTTCATGAAGAAGATCTGCAGCCAGTTTCGTTTTTGTTTTGTTTATTTATTAATCATTGGCTATTTACGAGCCAGGGTTTGTAGTTTTACTAAATACATACATACAAAGACGGAGTGCTTCAGTGCCGTTCATTGAAAAATAGAACTAAAACAGGGCGGAAAGTATCTGTGAAGCACCTGCATGCCCAGAGGGAGTGCGCTTGATCAGCCGTTGTATTACATTATTTTTTGACCGAATTATTCGAAATTTTTCGGTTGGCAGTGGTGACTAGCCTGGCGCAGTAGAGTGTAAGTCATTGTCTAGCAAGGCAAGGGCTGTTGTTGCAGCAGCACAATTGAGTTTGTTTGATTTGATTAGAGTCGATTACTCTGCTTTGAAATGGGTAGTGGTAGGCGATAGGAAACTGAGACTGTCTGAATGATGCCGGAACTAAAACAAGTGTTGCCACATAGACAAGGCAGATTTCCACATATGCAAATAGGGGCTCGTTTGTTTATAGGGATATTGTTACTCGCGCTAGTAACACGATCCCAGGTTATCTGAGATCGATAGAGATCCCATTTTAAAGGACCAGCAGATCCACTCTTTAACGCGATTGCAATCGCATTTGCACTATCCTCGTAGTGGAGAGCCGCAGTGAAAGTATTTTTATATTCCATAAACTCGACCCGCGGGTGCCGTAGGGCAACGTGAGCACTGAATTGCCCTACCCTTTCTTCAGATATTGGGAGATTAAGTGATTTGCCCAGGACCCAGGTTGTGGACACGACCCCAAGGCTCGAACCTGGAATACTGCCTAAATTCTGCTGTCCTCTCCCTAAACTTGGTGCCCAGAGTCGGGTCACATTGCTTTTCATAGTCATGTGCCAAGAGATCCGTGCACATGTGTGCAGGCAGTCGAATTATCAGTTTGAATTGCCGCTTTACCAACTATAATACCGCTCTTACAAACAACGTTTCGGGATGCAACTAATGCCAGCGCAGCTGTGTCGCCAACGTAAATGCAAGTCAATTTTCAAAGTATTGAGGTCTGTCTCTGCGGGCCGCCACCAGCCTCTACTCCTGGTAGAACTCACCCAAATTATCGAGGGGCCCGCTCCTAGCGCCTCACATGTCGGCCGACGGCCTGCTGAGCGGTCGAAAGAAGCTGTCCCAGGTCAGGTCGAACAGTAAACGCTTGCCCCCTGCTCGCTGGTAATTCTCGCCATGGACCGTAACTCCACTCAACCATGTATGTTACGGGCATGCCTCACTACGGCAGCGTGCCACCATTACCACCGCGCCACATACGGGTGCCGCGCCCAACTTTCGCAACGCCGCATCAGGTCCTACCACGCCTGCACAAGCGGCCTTACTCCCGAAGTCATCTCAGACATTTACGCCACAATCTCGGCGGAACCCATTCGCAGTTGGCAGGAAGGGTGCGGGAAGGGAGATCGGACCCTGGTGGTGCCAGGCCATAACGTCGAGTTGGAAGTCCCAAAGGGGGGGGGCAGCGCAACATGGAATGGAAACCCCTAGCATTGTTATGCAATCTTGACAACCGAGTAGCACCCAGACAAGTTGACCCATTTCCGTCATACAACCACAGCTGGGTGCAAGATGAAAAGGCCTAAACGACTCCGAAATAAGACCAAGATGGCAGCCGGTGCACACCCAGCACCTCTGGGCTGTCCCGACCCCGCCCCCGACCTTAAATCACCAAACGACACATCCCGAGAGAACTGTTGCAGGAATAGAACAAACCAAATTAGCATGCCATAGAGTCGAAGCTACGCAGGCAAAAGGCACACAATCTCCAGCACAGCATGAAGCAGACTGTAAAAACAAAGTAAGAATAAATATGACTAACCTGTCTGCGCCCGGAGCCCTGGAGAACAGGAAGTCGAGCGGTGCATTATTCTAACAAATAATTCGGACTCACAATTGAAAAGAGGGGGGGAGGCGCAGGCCATGCTGTGGGAGGGAAAGTCTGGGGATAAAAGCCTGTGGCTGCCCCCGTACTTATGAACCCATCGCCTACCCCTGAACGCTGCCGGGAAGGGAACATGCCCCTGGACGGCCGGCATCTATTCTTTCTCCCGCGACGGTCTGCCCTGCGAACATCCACGCACCTCCAGACCCTGTGCAAGCTGGGGGGGGGGGGGAGTGGCTTTCCGCCATTCTGCAAGCACCTGTCTGGCCACTCTGAGGACCCCGACACTATGCTGTGCGGGGCGAGCGAAAGCTGGGGCAGGGCATGGCCGGTACGGTGCAATAGCATCGAGCATCCGGGGGGCGCTGACCGTCGACACTCGACAGTGTACAAAAGGCCCGATCTGAGCACGCCCCCCACCGGCCTCACACGCCATTGCCCCTTCCCACATGGTAGTGCCCGGGGGGGGTGGTAGCCAGACCGCTCACTGTATGTCTTCTGATCCACCCGCGCCAGTCACTCTCCTGCTCTCGGACCCGCCACGAAAGGGACAGAGATTCCTCCCGGCCCTGTGCCCCCCAGCCTCAGTGGCCCACAGCTAAGCGGGCCGCCCGGCACAGCTACGACCCCAAAAAAAGGGGGGGGGGGGAGTGCGCATCGAGGCGGGGGTAGGACCGACAAATGTCCGCAAATATGCCCTGCAAGCCGCCCCAGCAGCTGGGGGGATAAAACACGGACTATGCTTTCGAATCCCCCTGATTCCAAGGCGGGCGGGAGGGCATTGTTTCGAGATTACATAGATTTAATGTGGGATTATGAGTAATCCAGGGATGCCCTCACGGCGGCCATTACTGTTGCGGACCTGCTGTGCAGCAACTTCTTCCGGCGGCGGTCGGGGAAATGGAAACCAAAAGCGCCGGCAAAAGAAAAACAAGCGGTGGAAATGTGCATATGCACGCAAGAGAGAGATGTTCTTAAAGGGGTTACTCCAGAGGGCTCCGTAGATCTGCAAGTGTTAGTTTAATATAGTTCTGTGGAGATGGACAGCGGGAGCACGCGACCTACCGCATCTACAACAGCCTAATGGCCGGCGCTTCTGAAATTTTTCGGAATTGGGGGCGTGGTTTTGATGTTCTGAGTGACGGACAACGTCACTGTCTAAAGAACATCAAAAATTACGCCCCCAAATCCGAAAAGGACGAGGCTACAACGGAGTGACTGATCTCTCCTCCAATGGCTGGCCTCCGTTTAGGAAGCCAGCCAATGAAGGAGAGAGAGGGCAGGGAGGCGGGACCTACAGCGCACTAAGAGTCATTAAATCTCCAGCCTAAGTCTGCGCAAGCGCAGCCTTTTAGGCCTCCGACCTAAAAAGGGAGTTTAAAAAAAAAACAATAACATGCGTGTTAAATGTGCGTACATGGCGACATGTGACCAGGGCAGTCGCCACCAAAGTCACCACATACCCAAAGGCGGGACAACAAGCGGCGTTTCATCAAAGAAAAGTGAGCAATCTCGACTGGCATAGGATGGAATAAATGGAAAGTGGTGGGCGTGGTCTACCAGAGTAGATCCCCGTGCCTCGCAGAAGGCTCGCCCTTAAAAGTGGTCAAGGCAAAGTAATAAATGAGCGTGAATAGGTGACTAATCCTGCTGCACGCAATTCAATAAGAGAGAAGGGGCATTCCTTTTATAAACGTTGACAGCACAGTGAGTGGTTTGTTTTCCGCTGATGTACAATAGCAGCCAGGATTAAGCAAATCCATGAATATAGCTGTACAGAGATGCTTGCCCTTGACGTGAAATCCGGTTCATCAGGCTAATTGCTATATTACAGCAATCCTGCATTCGGGTTTGAATGATATCCACGAGCTAAGAGGGAGATGCCATTAAAGGGAGGAACATCTTTACGTGTAGTTTAATGTAACCAGTGTGTTAGTCACGTAATCTGACAGTCGTTCAAATGTTTGACTCCTGCTGTCGGGGTGAGGTTCACTAGCTTCACCACCAGGTGGCAGGGTATCCACATACTCGGAACAGGCGAGCCTACCGAGTAGTACCTCCACCCCTCGTCATCACAGCATCTTCAATATATACTTGACCTTAGGATACTGCTGGGCGGATGCGGATGCCACCTCGTCATTAACTCGGAAGGATTCTCAACAGTTTACTGACCACCGTATGAAACATCCTGCCTTGACACGTTTTTCCTTCCGTGAAGAGCGTCCTTTTGATTATTTACTCAACCACTTCGTGTCCTAACAGCCAGAACTATCTATCGATTGAACAATGATTAATATGAGGAGCAAAAATATCATCGAAATTAAAGGTTAAATAAGGGTGGGGTGCAAAGATTGTGCATCCTCTCCGCTCAAATAAACAATGAAAGCTACTGCGACCTCTGTGTCTCCTGATATCACTCAGTGCCCTGCGGGAAAGCCTTCATGGACTGGGGGTGGAAGCTCGGGTCCTTCCGTGAGAGAGAGGTCACTGGGGAAGCACTTCCGAGTCATACGGCGGCCCTGCAGACTGCGTTCCCACTGCTTGCTCCTTCACTTCCATCCTCCATTCACTTGGTCTTCTCGGCTATTTTATCTGAAAAGGGCATGAATTGAAATGAATGACCCACGGGGAGAAGGAAATCTTCTCTAAATTCATGAAGACCCTTCTGAGCTGGAGACATCGCTGGTATCTCATATGGGGCTTCTGACATTTTTGTGGCTGGTGTTAGTCTGGTGCCGCTCCGGCACTTAATTTACCTTTCTAGTTTTTGTGTATATATGCTTCTTGTTTTGAAAAAAAATATCTTTCCTTTTTTAAAGCATTTTAAGTAATACAAGATCGAATCAAAGTGCCAGGAACATTTTTACGATGCTTTTGAGGAACAATGGTTCAGAGTAGGCCTAATGAGGTCCAAGGGAGAAAGGTGAAAGTAGCGAGTATTTAATAAACGCTAGGGAGCGAAAATTGTAGGTACAAGTAGGAATTTTTATTTTCTCTTTCTTTTTTATAGATAAACATAAATATTTTTATACTGTATTTCAGGTGGTCAAGTGAATAGTACGGTGCAGGACGTGACATAAGTGATCAAAGTGAACGGACTGTCACACAACAACAACAAGGTTAAAAACACAACAATTATATACAATAAAGCGAGTGAAATTCCTTGGGTGGGTCGACGGCGTTTCGATCTATATAGCTTTAGATCATCATCAGGACTGATGAGCCTCCTGAAACTTGCCGATGCGTTATCAGGCAAGGATGGATTTTCTGACAATACAACTGAATCTGTTGTCGCTTTCCAGGGGGGAATATTGGTTTAAATTGATTAAGATCTCTCAATGGGGTGATCCAAGTAGCGCTCAGTCACTTTTAATTGGGACGAGGGTCCTACTTGAATTGGAAAATTAAAAGAATTGACAATCTAGAAGAATCCGTTTAGCGCGTTCGTTGCTTTGGTCATAGGTAAATATTGGCGCCTGTAATTAATACCGGCGTGTTGGCGTAGCAGAAAAGGGGGGTCCGAGTAGCCTCTCTTGCAGCTACTTGGATCACCCCATTGAGAGATCTTAATCAATTTAAACCAATATTCTCTCCGGAAAGCGACAACCAATTCAGTTGTATTGTCAGAAAATCCATCCTTGCCTGATAACGCATCGGCAAGTTTCAGGAGGCTCATCAGTCCTGATGATGATCTAAAGCTATACAGATCGAAACGCCGTCGACCCACCCAAGGAATTTCACTCGCTTTATTGTATATAATTGTTGTGTTTTTAACCTTGTTGTTGTTGTGTGACAGTCCGTTCACTTTGATCACTTATGTCACGTCCTGCACCGTACTATTCACTTGACCACCTGAAATACAGTATAAAAATATTTGTCTATCTATAAAAAAGAAAGAGAAAATAAAAATTCCTACTTGTACCTACAATTTTCGCTCCCTAGCGTTTATTAAATACTCGCTACTTTCACCTTTCTCCCTTGGACCTCATTAGGCCTACTCTGAACCATTGTTCCTCAAAAGCATCGTTCTACCCCAGGTTCAACTTTATGGGGTTCCCTTGTTTATAAGAAACAGGAACATTTTTACAGCCATACATTTAGGGACAATCCTGGTGGAAAGCTAAAATCTCATGTAACAAGTTTACCACTCTCACATGAGTGGCCCTGCTAAGGTAGTCCCAAACGCCCCATCCCTGTTTTGTGTTTTGTCCCTAAAGAGGACTGGCTTGTTCGCCGAGTGATCTCACTTCTTCGATGGAGTCTTATCCGCAAACACATAGGGTATCCACCAAAGCCATTTGCGAGGCTTTAATTATGCACATACTGGTTCTGCCAAGCACATTCTTGTTGTGTCTTCCACAGTACTAATACCACTGAGCCTACTTACCCACACCCTATGGCAGTGTAAAGTAACCATGGCAAACACAAGGAGATGATGGACGGAGCGCTGAAACTTTTCAGTTACTCACCCCCAGTGACAGATATGGGTTAAATCCATCATCATCCTTGTGTTTGCTTTGTTCGCCCTAACTTGCCAGGGTATGCCCAGACGTGGGTCCCTTGCTCACGTTGCCACTGGATTCAAGCTGTGATGAGGGGTGTTACCCCGAAACCAGTCCCAGGATGCTTGTTTTCGGTCCAGGAAAGACCTAGCTTGGCAGTTCTTGCTGGACTGTTCCCATGAGGCACAGGGTCAAGACTAATTTGCATATAGCTGGGTCTGAACTGTGGTGGCGAAGTGAGCTAAAGAACGATGATGGATTCAACCCAGATCTGTGACTGGGGTGAGTGTCCATCATCTCCCTGTGTTTGCTTTGTTCACCCTAAGTTGTCAGGGTATGCCCAGGCGTGGGTGCCTTGCTCACTTTGCCACTGGATTCAAGCTAGTCTGGTTGATAATGGGCATTACCCCGATATTAAATTGGTCCCAGGATGCTTGTTTCTTGTCCAGGATAGATCTGGCTTGGCAGTTCAGGCTGGACCGTTCCCATGAGGCACAGGGTCAAGACTGATATGCATATAGCTGGGCCTGAACTTGGGTGACAAAGTGAGCTAAAGAACGATGATGGATTCCACCCAGATTTGTAACCGGGGGTGAGGGTCTGATAAGTTTAATTGCACTGTCCATCATCTCCTTGTGTTTGCAGTGTAAATTGACCAATCATACACTAGCATCAGCAAAATGCAGATTACGCCACCTGGCAATTCAGCATTTTGTTTTAGTAGCGGGAAAAGGAAAAGATGAAGGAGGAATGGACAGTGTAGCCCTATAGGCTGCTGCTATGTAGACATGAAAACAGTGTCTGCGTTGTTAAGGGCTCACAACCCATCAGTATCCCATCATTCCCAGCAGGTGACAATTGCCTCAGTTCTTTTTACTGAGACTGGGGCAGTATTGGGAATGAAAACTGTACAATAATAGTCTGTTACTTCCACCGGGGAGGAGAGCGGGGTGCGTATGACTTAAAAGGAGTTTCTCTGAGAAAGAACTAGGATTACATGTAAGAAAGGATTCCTTCTCCCACAAGGGACCTCCATTGATAGTCATAAGCATTGAATAGAGTAACAAGCCTTCCCCACAAACAACAGTGGAAAGGAAAAGAGGCGACCCATAAATCAGTTTAAGCAAATAGATTTATCAGGGAGGTCTGTCCTACTTGAGCATCTGCTCTAGCATTCAAGTCCAAATAATAGTGTTTGGCAAAAGTGTGAAAGGATCATCACGTAGCTATTTTACATATTTCCAAAATGGGTATATTTCTCTTTAAAGCAGCTGTAGCCTCTTTCCCTATAGTGAAATGAGTGTTAAGTTTAACGGACAGAACTTTATTCGTTTTCTGGTAGCATAACCGGTTGTAAGACACTATCCGTCTGGATATAGATTGTTTAGAGGTGGCTAAACCTGTAAAGATTGGACCTTAGTTTGCAAACAATTGGTCAGGCTTTTGGATGTTATCTTGGGTATTCTTGCAAAGCGCACAGCTGCCTCAGCGAAGAGGCGTTCCAGCGCTGGTAGCCGTGTCAGTAGAAAGCAATGGGCTAGACTGGGGAGCAGGTAGTATTTGATGGCCTTACGGAAGGGTAACCAGCAATCTAGAAGGCGGATCTGAATAGGGAGAGGGTTCCACAGTTTAGAGGCAAGATACCGGGAGGACCGCCCCCCGCTCTGAGGCGCTTCACCTGGGGGACCGTTGCCAAAAATTGCTCAGCAGAGCAAAGCTGGCGGGTGGGTACATAGGAGACCAGCAGATTAGACAAACTCTCAGGGGATGAAAGCTTTAGTATTTTGAAGGTCAGGCATAGTGCTTTGAATTCAATCCTTTTAGACATGGGTAGCCAGTGTAGGCGACGCAATGCACCAGTTATGGAACTGGTTCTGGGGAGCCTCAGCAGGACTCAGGCAGCGGCACTCTGGACTCGCTGAAGGAGAGTCACTTATGCCTTGTTGGCGCCTAACATAAGTGAGTTGGAATAGTCTAATCTGGATAAAATAGTCGCCAGCACTATCAACTGGCAGGTGGGTGGGTCAAAGAAACCCAGCATGGGCCTCAGTCCCCGGAGAAGTCCAAAGCAGGTACCTGCAACCTTCTTGGTGTGCTCCTGAAACCCAAGAGTGGAGTAGAACCAGATCCCTAGATTTTTCACTGCCAACTTAGACGTGTGGCCACTGGCCAAGGACACCTGCCACCATTGCGTGCTCCAGAGCCCCTTATCTCTCCCCACCAACAACACTTCTGACTTGTTGATGTTAAGTTGAAGGCAGTTGGTGGTCATCCAGTGCGCGACCGCCAATAGGCCACTCGAAACTGCGAGGCTCCCCGCGTAGAAGTATCAGAGAGGGCCACCACCAGCTGCGTGTCATCCGTATATGAAACCATGATCAAGCCATGGTCCCTTGCCGCCACTACCGCCAGGGGTTGAACGTAGAGGTTAAACAGAACAGGGCTCAATGCCGAGTCCTGGGGGACCCCCTGCTTGATGGAATGGGCGTGGGAGAGAAAGGGGGGGCAGTGACCTGGAATGCTCTGTCAGACAGAAAAGATTGAAACCAATCCAGGGCAAGAGCTACCACCCCTGCCTCCTCTAGGCGACGCAGTAGGATCTGAAGGGAAACCGTATCAAAAGCGGCGCTAAGATCAAGCAATATCGGGCCGCAGTTTGTCCCTCATCCAGAATGGTCCGCAGATGTTCACACCCTGCTAGAAGCGCGGTCTCGGTGTTGTGACCAGGGCAGAAACCTTTCTGGGAGCAATCCAGGGCACTGATGTTGTTCAGAAAGCCTGAAAGAATGTTCTTTTGTATGGGCCTCAGCAATTTTAGTGACCCAAGGCAGAAGAGATATGGATAGAAAGTTTTCCGGCTTAGTCTGGTCCAGTGAGGGTTTTTTTCAGCAAGGGGACCACCCTTGCTTGCTTCCATAGCAAAGACACCACTGCAGTGGAGAAAGAGGAGTTGATAACCTGACTCAAGGGCGTAAGCAGTACAGGTAGGGAATCCCTGAATTGGGCAGGCCTCATGGGATCCATAGGGGAGCCTGATTTGACCTTCATGCTCAATGTGAGAAATTCGTCCTAGGAGATAGGGGGGATTGCCTGCCAAGGTAAAAGTGGAGGGAGGAGCCGATGGAGCCACGGGATCGATAGGGGCTATAGGGAAGGATTTATAGATGGCTTCTACCTTCTCAACAAAGAAGGTGCCCAAATCCTTGCATTGCTGCCCAGACGTGATCACCAGGATGGAGGGATCATTGCTGTTTTTGAGGTCATTAAGTATTTTGAAAATGCTTTTCACAGGGTTCTTACTGGACTTGGTATCATTAGTGAGGTAAGCCTCTCGTGCCAGATGTATGGCCTTGTGGTATCGCTTGATCACGTCCTGGTACGATTTGTTAGCCCCTGGGTCGTCTTCCCTTGCTCTGGGTCAGTGTCTGGGATAGAGGAACAGGATGCCAGAATGGCAGGCAGGTCCTCTAGTTTAAGTTTATGCCAGCATCGTCTGAAGGTGGCCTTAGGATCAACTTTGAGCACTGGCTCGGAAAGCGGGAGGGAAATAGACTAGGAAGTGGTTGGACCAACACAACGGGCTCGGTGTCTTGACCAGAAGAGAAGGGATGTTAGAAGAAACCAGGTAAAGCAAGTGCGCAGCAGTGTGGGTAGGGCCAACTACCAGCTGTCTTAATTGGCAAGTGGCAAAGTCGGCGCGCAAGCTGCTGATTTCAGAGTCGGAGGGATATCTTTTGTTTCTGTCCGCATAACAGTTTAACACTTACCCAACATCCAGAGTATGGAGAGTCCATTCAGCTGGAATGGTAGGGCGCTGAAAAAACATAGGCAGAAAAATGGTCTCATTAATGTGGAAATCCAAACTAACTTTCAGTAAGAATTTTGGATGAGTCCCTATAACCACCTTATTACTATGGAACACCGTTCATGGTTCATGAGTGTCTGAATCCCACTAACCCTATGTGCTGATGTGATAGCTACGAGGAAAGCAGCTTTTCATGAAACGTGTGGTAATGAGGATTTATGAATGGTCTCATAAAGGGCCTGCATGAGATGTGAAAGTACTATGTTCAAGTCCCAATGAGGAGATGGGCAATTTATTGGAGGGAAACTTTCTTGAAACACTCTTAAAAGTCCTTAATAACCTGAATTTTGAGAAAAGGTTTGTGAAGGACATTTTCAGTTGGCAGTAATTGCCGCCAAATTAACTTCAATAGAAGAGAACTGTAAGCATGATTTGGCCAATTTAAGCAAATATGGAAGAATAGTTTCTTCTTGGAATTTCGTAGGATCGAAGTTCTTCCCAAGACACCTGATACAGGATCTCTTTCATGTAAAAGAATAAGCAGAATGTGTTCATGGACATTAAGTCTCTTTGAGAATGTTCATGCAGTCTTGTGGAAGATTGAAATACCCATATGGTACTAGCTCATGAGCCATGCAGCCAAAATCAAAGGAGAGTTTGGGGTGAATCATCTGGCCCTTAAATTTCGTAAGCAGGTCCGGTCTGCACATCAGTTTCATGTGTGAATGCTCAGACATGTGGAGAAGGTCTGTGAACCACCATTGTCAAGGCCATCAGGATAGAAGCTATCAGGATCATTCTGGCCCTAGTGTAAGACAGATTGAGGAGTATTGAAGGAATCAGGGGGCTCAGAGGAAATCCCTCGAGAAATTTGCTGGTCCAGTCGATCCATAGGGCATTCCCGAGTGTCCCTCGTTGGTAGTACCTGGAGTGGAAATTGTTTTTTTTTTTTTTTCTGCTGTTGCAACTAAATCTATGGGAGGGAAACACCACATGCAGAATGCTTAGTATGACATCATTGTGAAGAGTACAGTTGTGGTTTTCCTGAAGAATCAAGAATCCTGCTTAGGGAGTCTGCGTGAACATTTTGAACCCCTGGAAGATGGCTTGCAGTGATGCTCATGTCCCTGCTATCAACCATTTCCAAATTGTTGGACATTTGTGAGACAAGGCTCTTGATCTTCTTCCTCTTATTTATTTACATAGTACATTGTTGTTGTGTGTCCGTCTGAACAAGAAGCGATTTCGGTTTTAAGGACAGAAGAAAAGCCTTTAGCGCTAGATGAACTGCAAGTAGTGGTATCTTTTATTACTGTCTGAGGAGGAATCTCCTCATGAAAGGGCATCCCTTAAAGATGTTTTGGTTTGTACCACCTTTTGAGGGAAGGCGTGATCTTGTCCTCCCAGTTGATCCCACTGATCCTCCAGACATTCTCCTCCAGACGTTCTGGAATGGGTCGTATGTGGAGATGGGCATTTGGTGTCATAAATATGCATGATGCCTTTGGGCCCAAGAGAAATGACACACTTGTCACTGAGGGATGAGAAGCTTTCATGAGAGGGGGACATTTCAGATGGATAGATACAATTCTCTCCTCCAAAGGATACACTTTTCCTTCCATGGTGTTGATGGTGGCACCTAGATAATGCAGCGACTGGACTGTAGAGAATGTTGATTTGTTGTGATTGACCTGCAAGCCTAGTCTGTAGACTACTGCTTCTCATCTGGAAATGATGTTGAGCCTCTTGTCACGGTGAAGTCTTGATAAGCCAGTCATCTAGGTATGAATAGACAAATATGCGGAGCTTCGTGAGATGTGTGGCAACCGATGCCATGCACTTTGGAAAGGTTTTATCGTATGGCTCAAACTATCTCCGTAAAACTGTTTGATGGACAACAGAAATGTCAAAACTGCACGGGACACTATCAGGATATGGTGGCCTTAGTTCTGGCTAGCTCACACTATACCTCCTGTGCTCCTCAGGTAGCAAGGCAACAGGTGGTATGGGCAACCTCAGAATATGCCAACCCTAACTCCCCTATGAAATCGTGGAAACAGATCTAAAACCCTTTCGTTTGGTAACTCATTCATGCCCAAAGAGAGACACAAGACATACTTTATATTGCCATTTCAAATATTTATTGAAGCAATAAGATTCTGGTGTAAAATACATGAGCTACAATTATTAATAGAAGGAAACAAAACAGAGTAATACGCATTTTTCAAGAATTGTAAAGAAAATTAACAATTCAACCATCATGCTGTTACACAGAATATATGTCTGGATATGAGAATAATTAGTTAGGCTCCTACTGAGCGTTCCATATTCTAGTGTGCCTAGGGTGGCTGAATTTGCCAGAATCCCTTAGGGTGATCTAACTCCCTAGTTACCAATGGGTATGTTTCATCTGGGAGCCCGTCATGTGTAGAACTGGGCAAGTTCGAGGCATGTGGGCTGCTGAATTCATATCTGTGCATAGATCGCCGCCTAGTGTTAAGTCCGGATGATTGCACATTGTTGTCCTGGAAGAGTCTTCAAAGTATCACGAGATAGGTGGCTCCTCCCCGGGACTACAGTGCGCATGAGCATCGACTCCATCCTCAGATTGTTTTTTTCCGCCGTTGGGTTCGGATGTTACTATCTTAGCTCAAGTTAGGAAAACTTTTCTATAAGGCCAAAAGGCTTTCGATAGCGTCGGTATCGTTTCGTTCGGTATCGGTGCCTTTACTTCGAGAGGACATCGAGGACTCCATAGGTTTTTCTTTCCACACTGCCCGATCTTAGATCTTAATATGGAAAGAAGTCCATTCAAAAGGTGTCCCCTTTGTAATGCGAAATACCCGCACATCGATGTCCACCCGGTGTGCAACAAGTGCCTGTCCCCGGAGCATAACGAAGCCAACTGTATGGCCTGTGCCCGGTTCAGGTCGAAGAAAACCCTCAAGATTCGACGCGCGGCTCGATTGGAATCGAACCGAAGACGAGGAAATCGTTGATCTGGAGGATCAGGAACACTGCTCCGATCTGGTTTCGGGCCATGTCTCCGAGTATGACGCCGAGGACGAAGAGGTACAAGACTAAGACGAACACATCGTCGATGAGGTAGGAGACGACTTGGAGGCCTTCGGGGCCGTAGAAGATAGCTCGGGCGAAGAGCAAGGCCACCCCAGCCATACGGGGGCCAAAGATAACGTAATCAATAAGGCTCAGGTCGAGGGATCGCCACTAGACCTTACCCAAGATCCAACACCTCGTTCTACAGCCCCGCCTAAAGGCCCGTCTTCGAACATTTCTAAAGAGCCTGCGGTTTCCAAACCGCCATCGGTTGATACAAAGAAATCGAAACCGACAGAGTCTTCGCAGAAAACTAAACCAAAAGTGCTTGTGCCTCTCGTCTGCTCCAAGGCCTCAGACCCCTCGGAGCCGAAGAAAACCAAAATGGCCGTCGACGCCGGCAAACTCAAGAAGGTCGTCTAGTCGATGGCTGGGGTGTCAAAGACCAAGGTCAAGGCCGTAGACACATCGAGGCCGACGCAGAAGGGTGTCGAATCGCACAAACGGCTCGAACCGAAAGACTGGAACGATCCTAGGTCGAAGCCTACCAACAAGTCGACGTCTGGCTCCAAGGACCCTGTTGAGTCGACGCGACCCAGTCCGTTAGTAGCCAAAGAAGTGTCGGAGTCGCTCCAACGCATCAAGGATAAGGCTACATCGGTCGGACCGAAGAAGGCGCCGAAGCTGGTCGGACGGGTTCAGACCGCGTCCACGCCTATTAAATTTGGGTTACCACCCCCAGTGCGTCCATAAATGTTCGAGCCGAGACAATCTGTCGGCGCCGCCAGACATGTATCGAAGGAATTGGAAGCTGTGGACGAGCCTGAAGACCATGAGCCGAGACAATTCATCGACTCGGACACTGGGAGACTGTCCATATACAAAAGAAAGCTGACGCCAGAAACTCCCATGGAATCATATCAGATTCCCTTGAAGAAAAAGAAACCTTTGACAGCTTCTCCAGCTCTTTTAGAACCCCTCCATCACTATGGACAGGAACCTCAAAATTATTCACCAGACTACTCAAATGTGGACACTGGGGATATTGACAATGAGGATAACCTCTATCATGTGGACACTGCTCCTAATGATCAAGACCAACAATGGACGGACCCTGCTGATTTAAGGGATCCGCAAACTGGCCCAGACACTCATGTGTACAGTGTAAAAGTGTCTCCTACAGAGGACACAACTGCTTTTAACGCCCTTATTGAGAGGGCAGCCAGTAATCATGACATCGAGCTACGTGCTGACCTTGTGGACGAAGACTTTCTGTGCGACACTTTTTCAACGTCAGAAAGGGCGGTCAAAACCCTACCCATGCTCAAGGGGGTCCTCAAGCATGCTGCAGACATTTTTAAAGACACTACTAGAGCCAGGGTGTTCAACCCAAGAATTGAGAAAAAATACAGGCCGGCCCCTGTGGACTCTCCTTATATAAGAGGATAGCTGCCATTGGACTCATTGGTTGTTTCAAATGCACGCAAAAGAGCCAACTCCCAAACTACAGGTGACGCTCCTCCTCCTGACAAGGAGTCAAAAGTCATGGAAACTTCAGGGAAAAGAGTAGCTGCCCAAGCCGCTAACATCTGGCGCATTGCCGACACTCAAGCGCTCTTGGCCAGATATGACAGGGCACATTATGATACCCTTGAGACACTCTTACAACACCTACCTGATCAGTTCAAAGAGGGGGCAGAGCTACTCATCCAAGAGGGGAAACTCATAACCAACGCTTCTATTAAGTGCGCTTCAGACGCAGCTGACACTGTAGCCAGGGCCATCAACACTAGTGTTATGCTGAGGCGACACGCCTGGTTAAGGATTTCAGGGTTCAAACCTGAAATTCAAACTTCTATCCTCAATCAGCCAGTTAACCCAGACTTCTTATTCGGACCTGAGGTTGACACCACCCTTGAGAAACTTAAAAATGATACAGAAACTGCAAAGTCTATGGGGGCTCTGCAGTCACAGCAGTTTCGGGGTGGCTCCTTTCGTCGCTCCAGTACCAGAGGCCCATCAAGAGGCCAGTCAACGCAACAGACACAATACAATAAGGGAGGTACACAATCCACCTACAATAAGAACAACCGAGGTGGATATCGGGGCAACAACATCAAAGGCAGGGGCAAAGGAAACAATAGTTCCAGATCCTCTGCCAATACCAAACAGTGACCCCCTGTCACTGCCCCCCGACCATATACCACCTGTCGGGGGGAGACTACAACAGTTCCTGTTGGTCTGGAAATCCATCACCACAGACAGGTGGGTCAGAGACATTATACAGTACGGGTATTGTCTGGAATTAACATCCACTCCACCCAACATCCCACCAAGACACCGACCTCTGTCCGCAGAGCACTTACACTTATTGCAGCAGGAGGTAGTCAGCATGCTGCAAAAAGGAGCCATAGAGCTCGTGCCTGTAGAAGAACAAGGGTCAGGGGTGTACTCTCTACTTTCTAATACCCAAAAAGGACGGGTCTCTCAGACCCATACTAGACCTCAGACCTCTAAACAGTTACATTCTGTCAGAGCACTTTCACATGCTCACCCTGCAATAAGTTCTGCCGTTACTCAGTCGGGGAGACTTCCTCGCAACGCTGGATCTAAAGGATGCGTATTTCCATATACCCATACACCCATCACACAGACAGTACCTCCGGTTCACTATTCAAAATCAACATTCAGTTCAAAGTCCTCCCTTTCGGAGTAACGACAGCACCCAGGGTGTTCACGAAGTGCCTGGCAACAGTGGCGGCACACCTCAGGAGACAGCACATACATGTCTACCCTTATCTGGACGACTGGCTTATTCAAGCAAAGTCGGCCCAGCAGTGTGCCAGTCACATGTCCCACACCATTCATCTTCTTCACAGTCTGGGGTTCTCACTGAATTATCCAAAATCACACCTTCAGCCCGCCCACGTGCGACAGTACCTGTGCGCCACAATAAACACTCTTTATATCAAAAAACAGGGGTGCCAGGACTCGGGTTCAACTCACAACAGCTTTTTATTTAAAAAACAAACAATAAACACTCTGGCAGCCACAGCACAGCCAAATCAAGTGAGAATAAACAGCATGCAATTGCTGATACAGAAATTCAGACCT
This sequence comes from Lissotriton vulgaris, assembly GCF_964263255.1. Taxonomy (NCBI): domain Eukaryota; kingdom Metazoa; phylum Chordata; class Amphibia; order Caudata; family Salamandridae; genus Lissotriton; species Lissotriton vulgaris. The sequence goes on from NC_141693.1 coordinate 1,926,009,155, forward strand.
CAACACTCGCTTCCAGCGAAAGTGTTCATGCAGTTGATAGGCATGATGGCCTCCTGCATTTTCATAGTCGCACACGCGAGACTACATATGCGTCCGCTTCAGGAGTGCTTAGCACGTCAGTGGAATCATGCTCAAGGACAGTTAAAAGACCTAGTGTTGGTGAGCGGTCGGGCATTCAACTCTCTGCATTGGTGGAACCCACGAAACCTTTGCAAGGGCCGACCGTTCCAAGAGCCTGTTCCTCAAATCGTACTGACAGCGGACGCGTCTCTCCAGGGATGGGGAGCTCATGTACTCCATTACACGGTGCAGGGACTATGGACCGCGCAACAACAAAAGATGCACATCAACCTTCTGGAACTGATGGCAATCTTCATGGCGATGAAAGCTTTCAAGGTACACTTGTGCAACAAAGTCGTGTTGATCCGAACGGACAACATGACTGCCATGTACTACATACAGAAGCAGGGAGGAACACTCTCTCCACAGTTGTCTCATCTGGCTCAGAGCATGTGGAAGTGGGCCTTTCAAAGGAACATCTTCCTCATGGCGGAACACCTTCCGGGCAAAGACAACCAGATGGCGGATCTGCTCAGCAGACACAGCCACCAAATGCACAAGTGGGAGATACATCCATCAGTACTCCAACCGTACTTCCATCAGTGGGGTCATCCACAGATAGACCTGTTCGCCACAAGGGAAAACGCAAAATGCCAAAGCTTCGCAAGCAGGTTCCCACATCCACAGTCACAGGGCAATGCGATTTGGATGAACTGGTCCGGCAAATTTGCGTACGCTTTTCCCCCAGCACCTCTGATACCGCTAGTGGCACGCAAACTGCGGCAACACTCGATGACCCTCATCCTGGTTGCTCCAATGTGGGCACGCCAACCATGGTACACCACGTCTCTGGAACTATCCGTGCTACCGCACAAAGGCTACGCCTCACACCCAGGCATTTGACGCAGAGCCATGGAGACATTCAGCATCCAGATCCGCAACAGCTCAACCTGGCGATCTGGCTCCTGAAGTCCTAGAATTTGGCTACCTCAACTTGCCGCCACAATGTATGACCCACTGGATGCATCTATTCAAAACATTATCTGTTATTTGTTGCATTTACACAGATGTAATCTGGCGTACAGTTCCATTCGCATACATTTATCCACAATAGCAGCCTATCTTCAAAACAGGCAGCACCTCTCATTATTCAGGGTGCCTGCCATTAAAGCTTTTCTGGAAGGACTTAAGAGTTATCCCTCCCAGACACCCACCGTCACCAGTCTGGAACCTGGATGTGGTCCTCACCAGGTTAATGGGACACCTTTTGAGCCTCTACACTCTTGTGAGATTCAATTTCTAACCTGGAAAGTTGCTTTCTTAGTAGCCATTACCTCACTAAGAAGAGTTAGTGAGCTCCAGGCACTCAAGAGCCATTCATTCAGGTCCACGCAAATAGAGTGGTATTACGCACCAACCCTACTTTTATGCCTAAGGTGATTTCGCAGTTCCACATGAACCAGACCATAGAACTGCCAGTTTTCTTTCCTAATCCAGAAAATGTCGCAGAGAGGTCCCTTCACACATTAGATGTCAAAAGGGCCCTAATGTACCTTATAGACAGGACAAAAGATTTCAGGAAAACAAAACAGCTTTTTGTTGCCTTTTCTCCACAACACAAAGGCAACCCCATTTCCAAAGCAGGGATAGCCCGGTGGATCGTTAAGTGTATACAGATTTGTTATGCTAAGGCTAAACGCACACTGACCATTCCACCACGAGCACACTCCACACGTAAGTTAGGAGCGTCCATGGCTTTCCTGGGAAATATTCCTTTAGAAGAAATATGTAAGGCAGCCACTTGGTCCACTACACATACATTTACAAAACACTACTGTGTAGATGTGCATTCTAAACAGCAGGCAGCTGTAGGACAGGCTGTTCTCAAGACTCTTTTTCAGACTGCTGCAGCTGGCACGGGCAGCCGCCGCTAACAGGAGGGACTGCTATGTAATCTATGCACAGATATGAATTCAGCAGCCCACATGCCTCGAACCGAATATACTACTTACCAGTATGCATCTGTTCTTGGCATGTAGGGCTGCTGACATTCATATCGCCCACCCTCCTTCCCGGAGCATGTAGCAGCTGTAGCATTCAGAATTACTATCTGGCATGGACATCACTCACTGTATTACACTCAATTTTTGCCACAATGGCTAAAAACAATCTGAGGATGGAGTCGATGACCATGCGCACTGTAGTCCAGGCGAGGAGCCACCTATCTCGTTATACTTCGAAGACTCTTCCAGGACAACAATGTGCAATCATCCGGACCCAACACTAGGCGGCGATCTATGCACAGATATGAATGTCAGCAACCCTACATGCCAAGAACAGATGCATACTGGTAAGTAGCATATTCACTATCCTTCTCAGGAGTAAACCGGAATCAGCTGGGATGGAATTCTGGCATGGGGCTACCTCAACAGTGTCAGAATGATGATGTTAATTATTTAAACGTCGCCTATGTTGCCATATCGAAGCCCCAGTCAGACCGCTATTCTTGATTCTATCCTTGCAGAGCTGTCGCCCAGCGGACAACAATAAACATCAACATTTTGCGCAGTGAAATTAGTCCTCGTTGTAGGAAGGTATAGTGTGCACAGAGTCCAGGGAGTCCCCAGAGGTATAGCAGAGCCTAAGTTAGGTAAGTACCAACAGCTGTCTTTTTGGTAGTGTGGGCGAGCAGTTACATTTATCCAGAGGGTGTGTTAAGTATTTATCGTATTCACTCACTCACGGACTGGTTACACACACTCAGACAGAATCCAGAACAATTGGATAGGTATAAAAAAAGGTATACTTGTATTTTATTTCAAGACCAAGCAGGACTTGGTACAAGCAGGTAAAATATACTTTCAATTGTAAAACTTTCTATAGTAATACCATTGAGAATGAATTTGCAGTTGTTACAGGTTGGTATGGTTTCAAAAAGCAGTTTAAATTACACAGTAATTACTTTTAGGATGCGTTTTGATTACCAGACAGCGGGACCTCACAATACACAGTGAGTAAGACTTTTAAAGCTTTGCAGTTTAGTTACTCTTTCTCCATACAAACATCAGTTCAACACTTATATTTTTTGGCACAAAAACTCATAACATTGGTTCCTATGGAAGATAAATGATAATAGGTTTCACAGGTAAGTAAACGTCTTTCAAATGGTAGTTTTGGGGTTTAGGACCAAGATTCCCCAAGGTCTAGGTAGGCACTCAAGTTGCACCACCAGTGGCACTGGGGCAGCCGGGTGCAGAGTGCAGGAGCCCAATGTTAACGAATGGGGCTAATGGGGACTTCAGTTAGGGACAGCTTAAGATCATGCCACTTGGCTGTGGGAGCAAAGCTCCTGGGGTTAAGGTCAGCACTGCGGGGGCCAACAATCAGCATAGGAGCTGCATCAGGGGCGGCAAGGTGCATGGTGCCAAGAGTCCGTAGGGGACCCTGTGGTTTCCAATTGAGACCTTCGGTTCAGCAAAGTTTCTGCAGGCTTGGGCAGGGAGACTTTCTGAAGGAGACCACCAGCTAGAGAGGCAAGTTGGGTTCTTGGGGATGCCTGGACACCATTGGGTGGGCCACCCATGGCCGTGGGGCGTCGGGTGGAAGGGTGTCCTTTGGCGTCGGGGCTTCTTACCAGCTCCGGTCACTGTCAGGGGAACTCTCCAGGTTGAGGCTGCAGCTAGAGGAGGTCAGGGATTACCAGATCCTAGCAAACTCCTCAGCACTATAAACCCACATTGATCCCATTGTTGGATTTAATGTAAAATGCACTCAGAAGGCATCTTAGAGATGCCCACTGAAAAATGACCATCCCTGTTGTGGTTCCTGAATGGTTGCTGACATTTACCACCACCAGGCAGGTTTCTGGACCCCTGGGTAGTGGGCCTCCGCTCTCTTAGTCCAGAAACAAAGCCTCTCCTGGGCAGAGGTGACATGCCTGCTCCTCTATGATGGGCTGGTTCCATGAAGGGTAAGCTTCAAAGGCCTGTTGCTTTTGTAAGCTGTCCCTGCCTTTTGTTGTCCCCTGCAACTGGTTCCCATCGGTTCTGACCCCACTTTGGGCGCGAGAATCGGCGGGAAAACCAAGTTTGGAAATTAGGTGTGCTCACCTTTGCCAATCCCACCCATCAGGTTGGGGAGGCGAGGTGAAGCACACATCTCAGTCCCCTCCATCTTGAAGATGAGGAGGACCCAGCCAATTAGTGATAGGCTTATGCCCTCCTCCCAATGGAGGATTGGAAAATAGGTGGTGTACTCCCCCAAAGGAAGGGACCTATTGGTCCCAACATGCACACCCCAGTAACGCTCCTAAATGTAGTATTTAGAGGGACCCTGAACCTTGCCTTCCTAGATTTCTGCAACCTACAAAGAAGGACGGAAGAAGTTGCACAGCAGAGGGGACTACAGAGAAGAACTGCCTTGGCCTACAGTTTCCAGAGATCCTGCGCCAAAATCGACTTGTCTTACAGCCAGCAACTTCCAGAACCCCTTGGAGTACTGACTACCTTCAACAGAGACCAGATCTCCTGCAAACAGCAGTCCTGTTTAAAAGAAATTCCAAAGAAAGTCCCCCCTCCAACGGCAAATGGCCCGGTAAGGATAAATCCGACCTCGAAAGTCACCTCTTCATCAGGCCGCCTGCGCCCTGAAGAAGAGGACCTGAGGTGCATCTACGTCCCTGAGCTCACCAATTTACCTGCCCAGCTGTTGGTTCCTCCTGGAAGACTTCCTGGACCGAGCCTGCAGTGAAAATCCCAAACCGGCAACCTCCATAGGATGGCATTGGGATCACGATCTCTCTTAAGCACCCTGCTCCTGGCCGCCCTTTTGCCGCTGGTAGAATAGACTTGGTGCTGACCTGGGAACCCCTTTGCCCTGATGTTAACCCTTGAAGTATGGCTCCCATGATCGAGTGTAATGTATGACAATGGAGTTGAATAAAATCTAGTGTACCATTACTCCCTAAAAACATGTCTGTGCTTCAGTAGGTCTTATCATTGTTTTGATCATTTGTTGCCAATGGGTGTTTTTTTCTACAATTGTATTTTCCCTGCCCTAGGAATCATTAGCAGTAGCATGAGGTCTTTTATTATGATAAAAGACCCCATGTTGGGCAACGGGAACTAATACCCTGGTGTCCACACTAGAAACCCCAATCTCCGGGGCCATTTTTGCGGATAAGACGGGTATGGTCCTGATTCCTTTATCATGTCCTGGAACTGTGCTCGCCTGTTGTCAATCCACCCAACCTAAATCGGACAGGCAGTCATACTGGTTCATCATTGGGATATTACAGAGGTTATCTAGTGCATGGGGAGCTTGTGCATAATTATGTGGGTAACCAGCAAACATGCCATTACCCCTAAAACTATCTGCATGATGTCTATTGTCATGAGTATGCCTTCCTCCTCTTTTATTATGATAAAATACCCCATGTTGGGGTCTTTTATTATGATAAAAGACCCCATGCTACTGCTAATGATTCCTAGGGCAGGGAAAATACAATTGTCGAAAAAAACATCCATAGGCAACAAATGGTCAAAACAATGATAAGACCTACTGGAGCACAGACATGTTTTTAGGGACTCATGGTACACTAGATTTTATTCAACTCCATTTTAGTAATACAATTTCATTTACTGGGATCATAGAAAATTGATAAATAAGTCCACAAACATAGAAAACTGAACAATAACATTACAATGTACTTCCTACAAATGAACAACACAAATAGAGTGGACAAACATACACATTTTTACTGAACTTCGAAATTAACAAATGTTTTAATACAGCTTAATTTGAGAATCAACAGAAATGCTTAGATGCACCAGGATAAAATAAGTAGCTGATTGATGAATTTTCATCAATCAGCCACTTATTTAAATCCTGGTTAATTTCGAATTACAGTAAATAGGTGTATGTTTGTCCACTGTATCTATTTGTGTTGTTCATTTGTAGAAAGTGCATTATAATGTTATTGTTCAGTTTTCTATGTTTGTGGAAATATTTATCCATTTTCTATGCTCCCATTAATTGAAATTTTATTAATAAAATGAAGTTTTAATTAAATCTAGTGTACACAGAGCCCCTTATATCATTTCTGTGCTGGAGTTGGTCTTATTATTGTTTTGACCATTTGTTGCCTAGGCGTGTTTTTTTGTACAATCCCAAGACCTAGTATCCTGCCCGTAAGCAGCCCCTCACCGAGATGCCCCTTAACCCCATTGGCTAACATTGGGCCTCTGCACCGCTTTCCGCCTTAGTGCCGCTGGTGTTGTGATTTGAGTGTCTAACTGGACCTTGGGGAAACTTGGTCATAACCCCCATAAGCCATACTTGCAGGACGTTTACTTACCTGTAAACAATGAACACTCTTTTTCCCATAGGAACCGTTGCCAAAATGTTTTGTTGAGCCGAACTTTTGTAATGAAAACAAAGTAACCTTGCTTTAAACTTAAAATTGCAGTACTTGCCTGTCAGTGGTAGACTCCAGTGTGTGATATCTCAGCATATCACCTCTGATACTCATAGTGACTGGAAAGTAATTGAAAAGTAATCAAAAGTTATTTCTATGTAGTTTTAAAAGCAAATACAAATCTGTATCTATTGAAATTTCCTTCACAACTGCCTTTCCTTGTAAAGTGTTGCATTTGAAAGCACATTCTGTTTACCTATACCAAGTCCTGCTTGATTCTAGAAATAAAACATAAGTATACCCTTTTTTTTTACTTACCCAATTGGTCTGGGCGTGTGTGATCAGTCTTTGAGTAAATACAAAGAATGCTTAACACACCCTCCTGATAAGCCTAACTGCTCGCCCATACTACCACAAAGAGCTTTTAGTGTTTATCTAATTTAGCCTCTGCAATACCTCTGGGGACTCCCTGGACTCTGTGCACACTATACCTTACTTTGGTATAATATATACAGAGCCAGCTTCCTACAGACATCAATGAACTTCTCAACGTTGGTTTGTGTTTCCTTTTTTTTTTTTTCTCCTTTCTTTTTCATTGAGATGTTTCAGGTATTTACGGTAAAAGAAGTCATTACATATATCAATTCATTACACAATCAGAATAAATAGATACATCAACAACAATAAATAGAAGGTAAAAACAGTAGGAAAAACGGCATGGCTAAAAAAGAAGACATACAAGATTAAAACATACATTATAATAGGCAGGGATAGGCATGGGGACCGTACAATCTTATACACAATTCATCTTATATTTTCAATGCCTAGATTCCCTCCATTTTCTGACCGGTGCCCATATGTTTCTACCCAATTCACGTGTTTTCTTCCCCTTAAAATCATACAGGCACTCCTCCATATTGTGCATTCCTAAGAGCCTTGTTAGCCACTGTTGGAAGGTGGGTGCAGAGGTATCTTTCCATCCAGCGGAGATTAATAGACTCAATATAGCCACAGATATAAAAACCAGGGCTTCCGTCCCACCTTCTGCCTTCAGTTTACCATCCGTGCCCACTAAAACCATAGTAGGGGATAGAACGATGTTTTGTTCTAGCAGCCCCTGCAAAAATAACTATCTCCCTAATAATTGGTGTTAAATTCGGGCAGTTATAGAATATATGAAGTAAATCTGCCAGGCCCGTATTACACCTAAGACATCTATCATTATCTCTTACTCCCCAGGCGAACAATTTTGATGGGGTAAAATACATATTAAAAAGGGTCTTGTAATGCTGAGCACTCAGATTTGAGGAACGAAAGATCTTTTTATTTAATACTATGGCTAAATCTAGGTCCACATCTGAGTCACCAAGTCTTTGAGCTAGGGTGTTTTCTGTCTTTTCCATATCATCCTCCAGCTCTGCAGAAGATTATTATAACCTATTTAAATTTTACTGCCTCCCTTTTTCAAATATTCTACAATTGGATAGCTCAACAAGGGAGATAGCCTAGGCCTAAGTGAGCGAATTGTTTGAGCCAATTGCGCATATAATAGCCATTGACTAGTTGGGAGCCCAAATTTTTGCTGCAGTACATTAAAGCCAAGAATCTCGTCACCTAATATAACGTCACCTAGACACCTAGCTCCCAGCTCCCTCCAAAAACGACTATTTATATTTTGGCCTAAATGGAAAAAAATATTTGATTTCCATATGTCAATACTAGCATGGACGTTTGGGATGTTTAAAAATTTCATTACCAACTTCCAAGTTCCCCATGCACCCATCAGAATCTTATATCTGGCTCTCTTGTAGTACCTTCTTTCAACTTCACACATCAGCAATCCTACTGCCCTCCTACCCACTAAGAGCTCAAAAATAGTGGGGAGTGCTTGAATGTCAGGCGGAGATTCTGCTGTTTCCAAATCATGCTGAAACAATACATTCATTTGTACCAACAAACCTGTCCAATGATATAGCCTGATATTAGGCATTGCCAGGCCACCTCTCTCAAGTGGTAGAGACATACAGGCAATCGACCTTCTGACTTTCCCATACTGCCAGATGAAGCGGATAAATATTGCTTCGATTTTCCTAATTGTCCCCTCTTCCAATAGCAATGGTATGGCACGAAACCGGTAAAGCAGCTTGGGAAACATAGTCATTTTCAGTACATTTACCCTGCCAATCAATGACCAATGTAATACGTCTATCCTCTTAAGCTCCTTTTCAATTGACTCTATCAATGGGAGATAATTATCCGCGATGATCTTATTAACATTAGCATTCACCCTTACCCCCAGATAGACTACTGATTCCACATATCTTTGATCCGACTTGATGATATTATTCGTGCATATGATCTGCGTTTTTTCCTCATTCAGGCGATATCCTGACCGTGCCCCAAAATCCTTAGCTAACTGACACATCTCAACCATGGCTTGTTGGGGGACGGTTGTAATAATTGCCAGATCGTCAGCGTATGCCAGGAGTTTGGTAGTGTGGCCATTAAGTATCACCGGGATGATCTGTTCAGACATCAACATTTTTTGGATCAAAAGATCGATATACAACGAGAATAATATCGGAGAGCAGGGGCATCCTTGTCGGGTTCCCCTTCTGATTATTATCTTATCCAAGCTTTGACCCATAACCATAACCCTTGCAATCGGGTCACTATACATTGCCTTGAAGCTTTTTTTCCCAAACCCTCTTCCGGCCAAGATCCCCCACAGACATTACCAGGTCACACGATCGAATGCTTTCGCAGCATTGAGAAGGATCATGGCCATATCTCCACCCGTGGCAGCATGGGCATCAAATAGTGCTATAGCACATCTTATATGGTCCGTGGTGCCTCGACCTGGCACGAACCCATGCTGCCACGGGGAGACCAAACGACCAATGATCCTCCTCAGCCTTTTCGCCCAAACCTTAGAATATAATTTTGTGTCTGCATTAATTAAGAGAAATCGGGCAATATGAGCCTGGATTGTTTTTGGGTTTGCCCTTTTTATGAAATATGACGATGTTTGTCTCCAGGTTTCAGGAATTAACCCTGAACACACTACTCCATTGAATAGATCCAGTAAAATTGGGGCAATTTCCTCCTCTAAACACTTATAAACTTCAAGGGGAATCCCATCAGGTCCCGCAGCTTTACCTGCAGCTAGTTCCTGAAGCGCCGTCTTTACCTCGGTCAGAGTCAAATCACATTCCAACATCTCCCTACTTCTTCTATCTAATTCTGGGCCATCATCTTCGAGAATTGGACTTTGTGCTGCCCCTCCACCCTCTTCATTATATAATTTTTGATAGAAGGTCTGGAAAACTTTCAGAATCTCCTTCGATTCAGTATATTCAGTCCCGTTTTCCTGTATACTGGAGATCAGATTTTTAGATCTCTCCTGCCTAATCCGGAGTGCTAACACTCTTCCTGCCTGTTCCCCGGTCTCGTATCGCTTCGCCCTTGAGGACTGATATTCTCTAGACTCCTTCTGAGTCATTACCCCCTAGAGATCAGCTTTGATGATGGCCATTCTGTTTAAGCTTGCCTGACCATCAACCCCCTGCCCTATCTCTTTAATGTGTTGTGTTTCTACTATGCCCAACTCCATAATCAAGGTTTTAACCTTCAACCTATCCTCCTTCCTTAGTCTTGCTGAGCAGCTTATTGTCTCCCCCCTCAGAGACGCCTTAAACGTTTCCCAGACTATATTACGAGAGGCACTATACCGATTCATCTCGTAGAATTCCTTTGTCCATTGCCTTATATGTTTCACAAACCTATCGTCTGCAAGAAGCTTTCTCTCAAATGACCAATTTGTTTGCCGCCTTTCCACATTATCTACCACACATGTTAGAATCAGTGGGTTATGGTCAGAGATGTATTTGGGCAATTTCATTATGTTAGCTTTACAGAGCGTATCTGAAGAGAGAAGAAAATAGCCCAACTTAGAGTATTTCCGATGCGGGAAAGAGAAATAAGTAAAGCCTGGTTCAGTAGGATTTTTCACATTTCACACATCCTCGAGGCCATGCGATCTCATAAGTGAGGTAAACGCCCTAAACACTTTTGGTTTAGATCCTGAATAGCTACCTAACTTATTCCAATCCACCGAAATATTCATGTACCCACACATTATAATCGGTGTCGGCCAATCTACTAGCTCTTCCTCTAGGATATCAAAGACTTCCAGGTCATCATAATTTGAGCCATACACTGTACACAACGTGTATCCAAGGGTCAGTTCTACTATTGCCCATCTTCCTGAGCCATCTGCCATCACTCTCTTTGCCCCACCTAGATTTTGTTTGGCAAGAATAGCCACCCCCCTGACCATTGAAGTCTGTGATGAACAGGCCAATATCTCATAGCCCCTAATATTTAATACATTTTTACTAGCTCATGGCAAGTTTGTCTCTTGCACACAAAGAATGTCCAAATTATTATATCTGGCAAAGTGACACAATCTCTGACGCTTTCTCCAGTCATTTAGCCCAGCGACATTGATGGAGCAGATTTTAATGTGTGACATAAACTAACATTATCTTTTCCTGATAATATAAAGGACATAATCTTGATTAATAGATTAATGTTGTTGAAGCTCTCTGACTGAAACCATAAACCTTTTTATACCAAAACATCTAATTTTTTGATTTTTCCTCCCTCCCCCCCCTCCCTTCCCACCTACCCCCCACTCCATTCCTCCCCTGCCACCCCCACCACCACCCACCACCCACACACCCACTCAAGTAAGGCACTCAGACCTAGTCTGTGCACGTGATGGAAAGTCGATTAAAGCGATGGAGATGAAGTTTCTCAAAACCGTTCATAAGATCCATGCCCTGGATATAGAAAATGAACTGCTGATAATTATCTTAATAACTGAATGCCATAGGGTAACCACACACCACGCTTCATACAGCAATAGTACCATACTGAGAAAATAGTACATTTAACCCGTTGACCGTCTTATCGATACTTATCAATAAACCAATACATATACTACTCAAAAGACAAAAGGAGAGGGCTATTTCATCACACTCATGCCCCTTAAGAGTCCAAATATTCTTTAGCTTTCACCTCAGATGTGAAGTACAATGTTCTGCCAGCATTGATTATTTTTTAGTTGCGCCGGATTGATCAAGTAAGCCTGCATCTTTTTAGCTTGAAAAGGTAAAATTAACTGTCGCAATCTCCATCGCCTCTCAACTGTTATATGGCAGAAGTCGGGCCTAACAAAAAACGATATCTCCCCAACGGTTTTTCTTGAGTTCTGGTCTTGCTTTTTCCGATATTGCTTGTCTCAATAAAAAATTGCCCAAGAATATCAATATCTCTCTAGGCTTGTCCCCTTCCTTTGTATGTCTCTTTGGCTTAAACGGGGTACGATGCGCCCGCTGTATCTCCTCTGCCCAGTTCCAACCTGGTAGATCTACAAATGCTTTCTCAAAGAGCTTAATGACAAATGCTCTCGCATCCGACCCTTCAGCCCCCTCCTGTACCCCTAGCACTCAGAGGTTATTCCGCCTTTGCCGGTTCTCCAAGTCTTCCAGCTTCCATTGAATGTCCGTTATCTGATCGCTTTGGGCATCCACCTTGGTACTGGCTGCAGCTGACTCTGCCTCAGTTGAGACCACTCTTTCTTCTAAGTTTGACACTCGGTCGCCTAAGTTGACACACACTTTAGACAGTTTCCTTACCGCGCCTTGCATTTTTCTTACAGCAGCCTGCGCCTTGCGGCTGTCCTGACGAGTTTTTTCCCTGTGTGCAAGGATCTCCTTGTGTATCACCTCTAAGAGGGACATCTGTGCAGCTTCCCCGTGCGGGCTCCCAAGTAAATGAGTGGCCGACGAGTGGTCCCAGCTAAGCTCCTGGATTTTAATCCCCGCAGGTGGTCTAGCTGCAGATATGAGGCCCAGGAGCATGTTCTGGCTCACTTTCTGTATCCAAGTTACTTCCTCCCTGCACCGAGCTATCATCCTCCGACCACTCACCACCTGCTGAAACAGAAAAGAAGCATTCGCTAGGGGGTTTTTCCTTATCCTTATCAGTTAGTTTTTCATGACCGGGGTGGTTCACCGTATTATCAAGAATACCTTCTTGAGAAACTGCAGATTCCGTTTTATCTTTCGATGTCTCATTTGCGCACAGGTTTACAGCCTCTGAATTTTCTCCTACCCCCTCCTGAACCTCTATTGCCCGTTTCTTTGAGAATAAATCATTAGATTTCCCATTAGATTCCCCAGCAATCTTTAGGTTAGTCTCTATTGGGCTGGTGAGGGGTTCAACACTTAGTTCTGGCGGAGGGGGAGGTATGACGGCCACCCCCCCTCAGCACCCACTCCTGCTATGGCCTCTGCAACCGCCTTTTCCTGCCCCTTCTCCACAGACACCACACCAGCTTTAGGGTCTTTTTCTTTGACCATTTTAACTAGCATATCGATAATAGGGGTAGTTGCCGGCTTAGCTTTACTCCCTAGTTGGTGTCTCCTTACCGGGGGCGTCTGCTTCATCTGATGGGTATCTTATTCGTCGACTTCAGCTGCAGCTTCGGCGGCGGCTTTCCTTTTCGCGGCAGCTTTTGAAGTTGTATTTAGTTTTGGCGCCATGACTCCTTTCCGACCTTTGTTCCTGCTAGCCCCTCGGTTTCGCAAGCCTCTCGCCGATGCAGGGATCTCCTGCCAGCTCCGCAGACTTCGTACCTCCGTGCTCCTCCCCTCCGCATAGGCTTTGCCTCCGACTGCCAGCGCTCTCACCGCATTGGTTTGTGTTTCCTTTGTTTCGACATCGACAGACTACTCAACATTGAACTTCTCTTGCGCCTCAACATCGTGGTACCCTTCGATGTCAGCCTCCTATGTCTCGATGTTAAATTTTGCCTCCTCTTCAATGTTGTACCTGCTCTCGACAGCAATCATGTTGGCACTGTACCTTGTCTGGAACGTCAACCTGGAACAGTGCCGTTTTTGATTGTGGTCTCCCTTTTTGGATCTCCCTTGCCTGAATTAGAAGGTGAAAGAGCCCTGTTAGAGGACTGACCCTCTCCTTGCGATGTCCAACATTCAGACTCTGCCTGTTGCTTCCCACACCGCCCTTCTGACCCATGAAGGCGAATCTTCTCCCTGACCCTCATGGTATGTCTGGAAAAGGTCCTGCAGTGTCGACATCTGTCAGGAACAGGACTCTCAGGGAAGCAGATAATACAAAGGTCATCAGGTTCTAAAGTTGGCCTTTTTTCTCTTGTCAAGTAAGGATGGCATTTTATTTGACAAAGGAAAATAAAATTTTTGTCAGTAAATGACAGAAAAACACTGAAATAGATAAAATCTGTCAAGAAACAGCTGTCAATGTCTTAGTGATATTTTTGAGGACAAAAAGGCCGAGCTGAGTGCTCCAAGATCCTGTTACTAGGGGGCAGAAAAAAGAACTGAGATGACTGCCACCTGCTGGGCCTGATGGGATACTGGTGGGCCCTTAAAGATGCACATGCTCTTTTCATATCTACATAGCTCCAGCCTATAAGGCTACATTTTCCTTTCCTCCTTCATCTTTTCTATTTTAAAAAAGGTTTGTGAATGAGATTTAATCACTCAAATAACACAAGTCCCAACAATGTGCCTGTTTTTATATATTTATTACCTTTTTTAAATTGCAAGCTGAAGCAATTGGCCAATATAGCCTTCCTTATAGGTTGCACAACATTAATGTCCTACGTGTTTCACCAGACCTTACTGAAGAAAGGCGAAAATCTGCACTTAAAATTATATATTATAAAGAAGTGCTCCGGGATCCCTGCACGTGGGCGGGACTATTCAGTGCTTATGACTATCAATGGAGATTTCTCTTGGAGAGAACAAATGTTACAAATAGTATGGTCATGATAGGATACGTTTTTTAAAGCGCTTGAATGCCGAGGTGTCTTGGCGCTGAGAGGTGAGATAGCGGGACTGCAACAGCTATACCGGACCTTAGCTCGTGGGAAACAGCAGTGTCTCCTGCACAATGTATAGTTGTGTTCCCATTTCCTAAGTGCCCATCTGCGAGTATCTGGTATCATGGTTTTTGATTGTGCCCACACCCTCATTCTAATCTAGCATGAATAGAGGCCTAGGCCTGTCCCTTGAAATGATTGAAATGATTGAAATGATTAAGGCCCTAGACCTGTCGTGTTACCTGCCGGGTTGGACCCTCCTTGACAGACATCGGATCACTATCCCTGTTGTGGTTGTTGCACAGAGCAGTGGTGGCAGTATACCATGTTTTGTGACTTCATAGTTGAGACCAGACTTTTTTGTCTGTCATTCGAGACCTACTGTCCCACTCGTTAAGTTCTGCTTCTATGTTCTTACCCAGATCCTAGCGTTGACATCCCATGTGAAAGAAGAATGCATGTATGTTGCCGGCGTAGTTAAGGCATTGTTTGTGGGAATAAGCCAGAGTAATGCAGGCCACTGTGGCATCTATTTTGGATACCCCAAGTCCGACCTGCTGTACAAGGTGGAGGTGACAATTGTGTGCCCAGACATCGGGCATGTATTGCTCATATTCTTGATGCTGGAGGGAAGAAACCAGGCTCATTTAGAATTTCATTGATGTATTTTGCTGAGGCAGGGGCTTCTGATCTATCTTCCTTAACATTGCCATTTAGTAAATGGCAAGGGGTGAAGGGTAGATCTTTAGACCCTGTTATGTAAGGTAAGGTGAAGGAGACCCCATTAGGTGAAGCCCAGCTTTAGTCTTTCTCTGATCACTAGTACAGTTTGGAAGATATCAGCCAGATGCTGACACCTCTTTCTGTCTCTGTTGTGGGTGTTCCAGGCTGGAGACACCCTTCCTGGTAAAAGCTATTTAAACACTGTGTCGGAAGAGCAGCCTGGTAATGGCACTTGATGGAAGAACCATCTTAAACCAGTTCCCAAATTTCAGGCAGTGGTTATACATTCCATGCTTGCATTTGCTGTATAAAAGTGGACCCCACTTGTTGTTCAAGTTCCTCGTTATCTATGACAAGGAAAGGAAGTACACCATAGAGCACTTATAGGACTACTATGCAACCAGAGTTGGTGCCTGCCTGAGGTAAGGGGACATCACTTGAATCTATTTTTTGGTAGAAGAGCTGTTACATGACCTGTAGCGCCCGGAAGTCAGCCTGCTGAGAAAGGGAAGGGACCAACCAACCCTGCAGGAGAAGATACTGTCCAGGAGGAGTGAGGTGCAGCACGATACAGGGGGTTGGTAGGATATCCAAAAGAGGAGGACTATGGATAACAAACTTTTGTATCCTGTGCTGGGATGTTAGTCTCTCCACCAGCGGTTCCTAGCAGGAACTGTGACTCCTCAAGATCAACAAAGCATGGTCCGATCTCTGACCAGCATCATCATGGCCAGCACAGCCATTGTGCCCAGAAGAATCGCTGCTTGCACTCAGTCTTAGCGTCCAGAAGAAGCGTGACCGGAAGCTGAATTTCTTAGAAGTGGTAAAGCCAGAGTGCAGAATTGTTGTCCAGAAGGAGATCAGCCTGTGCATGGCTGCATCGCTGTGACGAGATTCGTTCAAGTGGGAGAAAAGTACAGAGCACCTCCCCCCTTGTTCAGTATGCGATCCTGACTACTGTTGGTACTGCTGTCCCAGACACCTGCAGCCATTGGATAAGTGAAGCAGCAACCTCCCCAAAGACCTGTCTGCTGGGTAAAGGCCCACAGCCATTGACAATGGCCTGACAGAGCTGCTGGTTAAGTCCTTTCCAAGAAGCAAGAGAATGTAGAGGCATGGAGACTGAATGGGGTGGATGTCTGACTAGACTGAATGCACCACTGGTGGTAAGGACTGGACAGCCAAACCTCAATCAGTGACAATTGCACATGAACTTTAAGACTGAGTGCAATTTGCCACGGTGTAGGAGGAATGGTCACAATCTCACTACTCCATTGGCCCTGTAGGGAACCATGTAAACTGAGGGGAACCATGTAGACCAGAGGAGGAACCAGGGAGACGGCGAGTAAAGATACAGCCTGGTCTGTGTATTAACATTGCATCTTCCCTTGATCTTGTCTAGTATTTAGCTCTAGTGCATTTAAAAGTACTTTTATTCATGAAAGTTAAGCAATGGATTGGACAATCCGTTATTGAACTCCTGTGTGATCGGCAACCTATCTGAGAAGCCTATTTATTTATTTATTTATTTATTTATTTATTTATTTTTAACACTTGTTAAGCGCGAACAATTGCCCACAGGCGTCTCGGCGCTGTACATATGTTTGCTCTCCTGTGCTACTCTATTAACTTGTTAGAGGCTAAATAACCAAGTTTTCAGTTTCTTCCTGAAAGAGATGAGGGTTGGGGAGGATCTTATAGATTGCGGAGAGTGTTCCACAGCTTTGGGGCCGTGACCAGAAAGCGTCTGTCTCCCCAGTTGACCAACTTGGTCCGGGGTACCACCAAATCATTCTGTGTTGTAGAACGAAGTGTTCGTGGGGGAGCGTAATGAACAAGGTTGTCTCTAAAAAATTGGGGTGCTTGATGATGTAGCGCTTTATAGACAATACATAATGTTTTAAATTTAATTCTGTTCCTAACGGGGAGCCAGTGAAAACTTCTTAAGGTCTCGGCTATTGGCTTGAATCTGGGGGTATCTGAAAGAAGTCTGGCTGCAGCGTTTTGAATTGTTTGCATTTTCTTGATGACCCTAACTTGGGCATTGGAAAACAGTCCGTTACAGTAATCCAATGCTGATAGGACCAAGGAACTGACCAAAGTTTTGCCGACATTGTTTGGGAGAAAAGGGAGAATCTTCCTTATCAAGCGTAATTTAAAAAATGCTATACTAGCCGTTTGATTGGCATGGGCCATGAAATTTAATTTGTCGTCAAAAATGACGCCCAGATTTCTCACTTTTGTGGCTGGTTTCGGCAAAGTTCCAAATGATGAAGGCCACCATGATGGAGACCAGTTGGGGCTGAGATGGCCAAAAGTGACCACCTCCGTTTTCTCAGAGTTTAGTTTCAAACAGTTTGCTGACATCCAATGTCCGATGGCCAGCATACCTGTTCTGAAACTTTCTGCTACTGTTTCCCCATCATGTCTAACTGCCAGGATCAGCTGGGTGTCATCAGCATATGAGGTAAGGTTCATCCCGTGCGCTTTGATGGTTTTTGCGAGGTCCGACACGTAGATGTTAAAAAGTGTCGGACTCAGGGATGAACCTTGTGGTACCCCACATGGCAGTGTTAGCTCTGCGGACTTGAATTGACCCAGAGTGACGGCCTGGGTTCTCTCCGCCAAAAAAGATGCTAAAAGATTTTTAGCTAGGCCTTGCACGCCCATCCTTGCGACACGGCTGACCAAGATCTTATGGTCAACCGTGTCGAAGGCGGCCGATAAATCCAAAAGCACCAAGAGTGCTGCACCACCTTGGTCTCTAATTAGTCGGATATCATCCGCCGCTTTAATAAGCGCTGTTTCCGTTCCATGAAACTTACGGAAACCGAATTGTGATTCATCGAGAAGATGGTTTTGCTCGATGAATTCCGTAAGTTGAACATTCATGGCTTTCTCTACTATTTTTGCAAGGAGGGGTAGATTAGCTATGGGCCTAAAGTTCTTCAATTCTGTTTTATCTAGGCTAGGTTTTTTTAGGAGAGGTTTTAATAAAGTTTTCTTTAGGTGGGTTGGAAAGATGCCTGTATGAAACATTAAGTTGCATATTTTAGTTATAACTGGAATCACCATATCCATTATCGGACGAAGGGTGTTCAGGGGACATGGGTCTAAGGCTGATCCAGATTTAATGGTTTTAATGATGTCGTTAATTTGATTCTCAGTAACTTCTGCAAAAGCAGATAGAGTGTTACTTGAGAGTGGCCTATTCACTGCTTGCCATCGTGGTCACGGAGATTCCAGTTCTGAAAGGGTTGAACGTGGCCCAGTTTGCAGAGCCTTAGTAGAACAGACACCAAATAAGAGGTAAATGAGCTCAACTGCAACTGTTCAGGCCCCGTAGCCCTTGTTTGACCCTTGCCCCCCTCCCCCCTCCCCCTTCCCCAACAGCATCTAACAGTTTCCAAGACTGCAAGTAGTTCTCTCCAAAGAGTACTAGTTAAAACATGTTCCATTCATTATTGACTCCACTGTTGCCAACCTAGGAGTGTGGAGCATTGGTGCCCCAATACAGCAGAGTAAGATTCTGCTGGGGAGCACCATGCCGCTGACCCTCCAGCGGCCTCCAGGATTCAGGCCGCAGTATGGTAAGAACAAAGGCAAATTGAAACCGCTGTAAAAAAGCTATGTCATCCTTATGTGCTTTTGTAGTGTCCTGCTATTCTCGCCTAGGTATGCAACTCTGCTCCTTCATTTTAACAACTCTCCTATTTGTTCTCAATATTGATGTCTGTTTGGTTTTGTTTTTAGACCTTGTCCGTCTTGCTCTTCTGACATTCCTTTTTACTATACAGATCTCCAACTCTTTTGACAGCCCTTTTCGCCTGTTGGTTTATTCTGGTCTAATTTTATCTTTGATAATCAGTCACATATCCTCACACTTTGTTGACTTTTTCCTTTCAGGCTTCTGAGGCATTCTTGGTGCTTCTGCTCCAGGACTCCCACTACTGCACTCTCCATGCCAAACGGAAGACATTACATGTTCAAGACATACAGCTGGCGCGGCGTCTGCGTGGTTTTGATGGCATGCTTACATGACCCATCACCATGATAGGATCAAACCAACCATAATGAGCATCACTTTTAAAGTTGAGTCTGTGGTGAAGCAAAGAGTGGGACTTTGGCAAAGGCCAGGTACTCTACTAGCATCGGAGGCCCTGATAGAACTGTTAAAACCAGACGAGCCTTATGGACCACCTCCGGCAATTCGAAAATCCAGGAAGCGCACTGAACTGAAGAGAAGACTTCATTCCAAATTGTGGAATGTAAACCACAGTAAAAGGTTATGGCCCATTGCTGTCAATATGACTGATGGAGAAGCCATCTTTTAAGAACTCCATGAATATATTTGGTTACCCTGATATTAACTGACCCAAGGTGATCGAAGAGGAGTCACAGTAAAACAGCCCCTTGCTTCTCCTTACATCTCCTAATAACCTTTCATAGTGAAAAGGTTTTGAAGAGTAATTCCTGTCCCTCAGTCACGCCGCAGACTGTTGTGCCATTCAAGTCCGCATGTTTCGCCGTTTTTAATTTTTATATTGCATATTGTGGTGGGTCAACGCAATTACATTTTTTGGCCCACCGATTTGAATCTTTCCTCCATTAAGGAAATGTATAGATTGACTTTTTAGATATGTTGACATTTTAATTAAATGGGTTTTATGTATTTTATATTCTGCATTCTAGGATTTTAAATTTATAGGAAACGAAAACCTATTGTAGTCCTCTAGATTATTTACGGTAGCAGTTGATGGTTGCATTGGATCTGCATTGCTTTTAATGTTCAATGTTCAAATAATTTCCAACTCGACTTATTCCAGACTGGAAAAAATTATGTTTTTAGTTTCAAGTTTTATATTTCGATAATTTATGTACTTATGTTTAACATTCTCCCTACCACCTGCACTATGCGACCCCTCATGCTCCCCATTTCCATTTTCGCTCTTACAAAATGCTAGCATGTAGGAGTTCCAATTTGGTCAGTTTCCCGACTGTTTCTTCCTCTTTTCTCAGCTATTCCTTTCATGCTGTCTGGCATGTGCTAATTTCCTCTCTCCTTGTAAGCTGTCTCAATTGTTACTGATACAGAGACCCTTATTTCCAAGTCTCTTTTCTCCTGAGGAGTTGCTACTTTTTTACTCCCATTGTTTCCTCCAGTCTAGTCTTCTTGGGCTTGTTTCTGCTGTCCCTTAGTCCTAGTGTTTGCTTTTTATGTCTCCAATCAGTTGTTCCTATTCAGTGCTCCATTGCCTGCTACCCTCGTGATTGAGCCTTTCCTGCTTTGCCCTGCACGACTAGCTGTTGTTGTTTTCCTTCTCAGATGTCCCACCTGCATTTCTCTACTTTCCTGTCTCTTCAGCAGTTACTGCTTTCTACAGCCAGCAGTTACTGCTGCCTCTATCTGCCCCTCTTCCTTGTGGTAGTTTCTGTGCTCCCATCACTCCATACGTTAAAACATACACACATCAAAGAACTACACTCAAACACATTAAAATAAACATCCAAGAAACAAAAATAAAAGTTACCTTATCCTGCAGAATGCCCTCGATCCTCTCCAATCCCTGCTCCAGACTCCTCCAAGCACAAGGTGATGTCACACAGCCAACTGCCTTATCCAATGCATATGCTGATCTCATGCTGTGAAGCAGCTTGATTGAAGCATCTGGATTGACTGAAGCAGGCTGCCTAAGCTCTCTCTGAAAGGCACGGGAGGCTTGTGCCTGATCTCCAACCCAGCTATCTAAGGAAAGCTGGGTTGGAGAGTTTGAATTGTGCAAGTTTGTTTGGCCATAGCAAGGTAGCCGGCCAAACTGACATGCGCAATTCATACTGAAGGAGCCACTCGTCATTGCAGCCAATCAGCAGCACTGGCCTAGCCCTGCCTTCTCCATTCGGCAGAAAGCCGGAAAAAATTAAATAGTAAGAAAATCCTTTTGTTACCATTCAATCTTTCTGTGTAGTAGTGTGGGAGGCGACGCTCCTCCGCTGCTATGGAGGAACAGCCGCAGGCCTTTGCCCATAGCTTGTTTTCAGTTTTCATATCCATCATGTAGTTTTGCTGGATACCCTATACATTTGAAAAAATGTTTCCATAATTCCTCATCTTATTGGCGGGGGTGGTGGGGTGTATCTGATATGGTGGAATGTATAAAGTAATAAAATGTTTCGTTTTTTATTTTATTTAAAACAATGCTTCCTCTGAGTGTGCAGAGACCGGTTTCCAAGTTAGGGTTTGCTACTGAGAAAGTGGCCGTGAAAGAACTGAATGCCTTGAAGCATGGAGAAACAGAAATATTACCCACTGTAAACCAAACATCGATTGCAGGGCATCCATAAATATTGTGGCCGTTTTACAATACAGGATATTCCCGGTTAAATGTTGTCTCCTAATTTGGAAACTGCAGTAAAAGCTCAAGTTTTGTATACCAAAAAATGGAGTTTCAGATACTTTTTGCAAAAAGTGTATTTGGAATCATGGGTGTGCTTTAGTTTTTTGAAAATGCTATCAATTAGTTGTTCATTATGTAAACCAGAGGTTAGTTATTAAACTCATTTATTTAGGAAAACAAGTTTGAAATGTTACCATAGTTCTTTTATTGATGCATTGATTGGAGTAAAATTGATGACTCAAAGATGGCCACGATTTTTATCTAGTGTGTACCTGTTCCATTTGAATCTTTTCACTAATTGTACAGTACCTTGTTTTTTTTTCTTTCTTGGTTTGGAGTCACATGCACAGCTAATCTATTAGGTATAGTTTTATTTACCCTCCATAATCAGTTTTATTTAGTAGTTTTACTAAAATCCCAAGTAAGACTCGTGCTTTCTCCATTGTAAATATGCTGTTTCACATGCAAAAAGTCTGCTTTTGACATCAGTGGCGTTAGGTTTTCTATCCAATAAGGGTTTTTTTCTCAGACCCATGCAGAGGTAAAAGTTGATTCTAATAACTGTTTTAATCCTGTTTTCCGCTTCCTATTATGATTTCAATTTGTAAATTTTTGTGCTAAAGTCAATAAACATGTAAGAGTATTTCACATTGTTGTATTGCATTGTCTTTTACTAACAATTTGTTATTAGAAGGCTGAGTGATCTGAACTGTTAGGAGGATAGATAATTATCTCTAAATGGCAGCCAGGCCCTTTCAGTCCGAGTGCCCAGCTGAAGATACTTCCAGTCTGTGCACACCCCAGACAGGTAGACTCTGCCGGGAACCAGTTATTCCTTTACTTATCTTATGAGTGGGTGGCATCTGCTTCGTGTTCATCTTGTATTCTCCTCTCCTTCCTTCACAGCTCATAAGAACAAAAGTTACTTACCTGTAAACTGTGGTTCTCCAGTATTGGTGTCTTTCATAGATTCACATGCTTGAATAATTCCCCGTCGTCTAAGTGGGAGTCCCAAGGTACATAAAATAGTAGTAATATATATATATATATATATATATATATATATATATATATATATATATATATATATATATATATATCCATACTAATATAATAAAGAGAGATCCCAAACCTTTGAGGCGGGTAATCTCAGGAACCACAGCACCAATCACAACACCCAATACAGCGTTGGAAAGGGCAGTTGCAGCAGAAGGACATAGGCTATGCAGACGCCCACTGTTAGAACTGGGGGTCTCTAGTTGGCAGAGGTAAGTACCTTAGACCAAGTAGGGACCCTTGCTTCTAGTCAGGGTGAAGGAATAACCCTCTGAGATAACCCCTGCTCACCCTCTAGGTAGCATGGCGCGAGCAGTCTAGGCTAAACCGAGGCAATGTGGATAACATTTGCACTTAACACAACAATAATCCACAAACTGAGACCACACAGGTAAGTATAATTTATAAAAATATATAACTTTATCTAGTTTCAGCAAGGTAAATAAAGCAGTTACACGATAATCACTTCTTTAGAAAGGTGTATCACTTAATCTTAATGGTTGCAGTTAATCTTTGAGGTGGTACTCAATTTCAGGAAGTTCGTATATTAAAAAGAAATGTCTCAAGTCACTTAAATCAGCCGGCAAAAATATGGTTGCTGATTTATGGTTAAGTAGCTTTCAAAACGAGCATCCTAAGCAATGCCAGTAGTCAAATTATTTCCCAAACAGCCCTGGGAGCAACTGCACCCCAAGCGCTGCAAGCGCGCCTCACCGTGTACTCCTTGGACTCTTTTCCTTCCACCGGCACAGCCTCCCACGCCCTCTGGCTTCAGGCGCCCCGCGCCTGCAGTGCACACTCGCTCCTGGCCCCGGCCGGTCCTGGTTGCTCTCCCGCCCGCTCTCGGCAATCCCACGAGCGGCGGGGGAGGTAGGCAGGCGCTCAGCTGCTGGGACGGTAGGCCAGGGGTCTCCAAGGCCCTAGCGGTTCCCTCGGCGAGGACGGGTCACTTCTTCCCGGGTCCGGCGGTGATCCGACGGCCCTCGAAGCGGTCCCGATGGCGGGGACCAATCCTGTTGCGACAAAGGGGGCGAACCTCCAGCAGCACCCGGGAGTCAGCCAATGGCAATGCGGCTCCCGGGACAGGCCAGCAATGACGCTCCGCTCCTTCGGCCAATCACGGCCCACCACCACTGATGACGCCGCGCCGCACTGGCCTATCCCGTCGCGGCGTTAGTGAGGGGGCTCGGCTCCCTCAGCCAATGGGAGCGCGGCGGCTTCGTTCTTCGGCGCTTCAGCTCCCCAACGATCGGCAATCTTCTGGGGGTATTCCTGGCCCTGGGCCGCGATGGTGATTTGGCGGCAAAGGGTTTTTGAGGGCGCAGGTCACGAATAGACCCCCCTCTCGGCCTCACAACCACTTGGGAGCGGATTTCACGAGGGGAGGCACCACAAGCCTTCGACCCTCGCTGGGAATGTGCCGATGAGCACACCGATCCCTTCCTCACGCTCCCCAGTCGAGAACCACACGTCCCAGGTCACCACAGCACGATCTGGCAGCTGCTTTTGGCAAAGCTTTAGGAACCTTTAACCCTGGGTTCCCAACAGGAGGCCAGCTCTTCTCAGGCCCTTGGAGATTCAAGTTGCAGACACAGCACACAGCAAAGTCTTGGCAGTTTCAAGCAGGCAGGGTCCCAGCACACAGCGAAGTCCCTTTCTCCTCCTCAGCTTCCAGTTAGACAGCAGAACAGGTCAGCCCTTAGAGCACACAGCAAGGCAATCTTCCTTCAGTTCTCCAGCAGTCCTTCTTCCAGCCGAGGTTCCTTCTTGCTTGTAGGATCTTAGAATCTAATTTTCTGTAGTCAGGGGTCCTTCCCTTATACCCCTGAAAGTCTTTGAAGTCCTTTGAAGCCTTTGTGCAAGGGGGCCCTGAGCACTGGAATGTTTCTGGATTTCTTCTTCTTCCTGTCAGCTTCAGGGTCAGAGGTGACAGTGGGCCGGCAGGAGAGTTAGCCAGCATGGTGGTCAGGCAGACACAGCCCGGCACTATCCGGCGCTTCTTCCTCCCCCTTCCCTGGCAACAGATGTTGCCTTTCACCCCTGGGCTGACTCCGACCCCCTCCGGGGCCCTGCAGCCCCTGTCCCACTCAGACCAGCCAGGCAATCCACAAACAGGCCCAGGCACACATAAAGGTTTAGACAAGAGAACAGCCACTTTCTAAAAGTACTATTCTCAACCTCAGGATTTAAAAACAACCTTCACTAAAAGATGTGTTATTAAATTCTGAGTTCAGGGATATCTTTCACTTATGCCCCATCTTGTTCCTATGAGAAGATAGGCTGGTATCCATTGGGACCAGCCTCCCCCATGTTACTCTATGGAGCAAGACAGCCTTACAGCAGTGAGCACACAAAATGGCTGCTGCTCACTACCAGAGCATGTTACCTGCACTAGTACATGCTCTACCTTATCCATACACTGCACCCTGCCCAGGGGGGTACCTTGAGCCTTCCATAGGGGTGACTGATGTGCACAGACTGGGAAGGGTTAGGCCCAGCCAGTGGGGACACTGGCCAGGCGGACATGGCAGTCCACTGACTGCACACAGGCCCTGCGCTGGCAGGCCTGAGACACCCTTTTAGAGCTACTCAAGTGGGTGGCGCAATCTGCGCTGCAGGCCCACTAGTAGCATCTGTCATCACCAGCCCTGGCACACCCAGTGCACTTTACTAGGGACTTCATGGTGATACAAATATGCCAATCAGGTATACCCAATTAATATGACAATTCACAGAGGGAGCACTTACACTCTGCCACTGATCAGCAGTGGCAGAGTGTCCAAAGCATCTAAACCAGCAAAAACGAAATCCAGCACAGCATCAAAAATACATGAGTCAGAGGCAGAAAGATGGGGGAATAACCACGCCAAGAGTGTCAGGTCTAACACCCACCATATACATTTAAAAGGTAAAAGAACCGTGCCAGCAAAGTAGTCCCTTGTGGGCGTGTCTGCATTGTGCTGTGGGCATGTGCTGGGGGCGTGACAAATGCTGGGCGGCATGTGGTACGATCCGCCCTTCATGCCATGTCTCATATCGTGTGCTAATCCCACCCTGCTCCCTTTAAATACCCCTGCACCCCATAATCATAACCCACCCTTACTCCTTAAAATACACCAACACCCTAAAACACTAACCCATCTTAACCCTATAAATATACCCTGTACCCCAAAACCCAAACCTATCCCTAAACCCTAAAAATACCCCTGTACCCCAAAACCCAAACCTAGCCCTGAACTCTACAAATACCTCTGTACCCCAAAACCCAGACCTAGCCCTGAACCCTAAAAATACCACTGTACCCCAAAACCCAAACCTACCCCTGAACCCTAAAATACCCCTGTATCCCAAACCTAGCCCTGAACCCTTAAAATACCCCTGTACACTGACTGCACACAGGCCCTGCGCTGGCAGGCCTGAGACACCCTTTTAGAGCTACTCATGTGGGTGGCGCAATCTGCGCTGCAGGCCCACTAGTAG
This sequence comes from Lissotriton vulgaris, assembly GCF_964263255.1. Classification (NCBI taxonomy): domain Eukaryota; kingdom Metazoa; phylum Chordata; class Amphibia; order Caudata; family Salamandridae; genus Lissotriton; species Lissotriton vulgaris. Next base: position 1,926,035,217 of record NC_141693.1, read on the forward strand.
CATCTGTCATCACCAGCCCTGGCAAACCCAGTGCACTTTACTAGGGACTTCATGGTGATACAAATATGCCAATCGGGTATACCCAATTAATATGACAATTCACAGAGGGAGCACTTACACTCTGGCACTGATCAGCAGTGGCAGAGTGTCTAAAGCATCTAAACCAGCAAAACCGAAATACAGCACAGCATCAAAAATACATGAGTCAAAGGCAAAAAGATGGGGGAATAACCACGCCAAGGGTGTCAGGTCTAACACGTGTCCCCTCCAGCTGAAAGTGGGGAGAACTACCCAACCTTTTGGGAGTCCTCATCACTAAGGCGGAAGAATCTGGACAGACCATCAGCATTGGCGTGTTCTGTACCAGGGCGGTGCTCCACCGTGAAGTCCATCCCCTGTAGGGAAATGGACCACCTCAACAGTTTTGGATTCTCGCCCCTCATATGCATTAACCATCTGAGGGGCCTGTGGTCGGTCTGAACACGGAAGTGAGTCCCAAACAGGTAGGGCCTCAGCTTCTTCAGAGCCCAGACCACAGCGAAAGCTTCCCTTTCGATTGCACTCCATCTCTGTTCCCTGGGGAGTAGCCTCCTACTAATGAAAGCCACTGGTTGGTCTCCGCCCTCCTCATTGATCTGTGAGAATATTGGTCCCATGCCTTGCTCTGAAGCGTCAGTTTGCACAATGAACTCACTTGAAAAGTCAGGGGCCTTAAGCACCGGTGCTGTGCACATGGCAGCTTTGAGGGTGTCAAAAGCAGTTTGACAGGCCTCAGTCCAATTCACTTTCCTGGGCTGATTTCTAGATGTCGGCTCTGTCAAAGGGGCCACAATGGTGCCATAACCTTTGACAAACCGTCTGTAATACCCGGTGAGACCGAGAAAGGCTCTCACCTCAGTCTGAGTTTTGGGGGGTTCCCAAGCCAGAATGGTATCAATCTTCGCCTGTAGGGGCGCCACCTGGCCGCTCCCCACCTGGTGTCCCAAGTACACCACGGATCCCTGCCCTATCTGGTACTTACTGGCCTTGATAGTGAGGACTGCCTTCTGCAGAGCCTTCAACACTGCGCAGAGGTGTTGCAAGTGTTCCTCCCACGTGGAGCTGAACACAGCAATGTCATCCAGGTATGCTGCGCTGAATTCCTCCAGCCCTGCTAATACCTGGTTGACCAGTCTCTGGAATGTGGCCCGGGCATTTTTCAACCCAAAGGGCATGGCACGAAACTGGAAGTGCCCCTCTGGCGTTGAAAATGCTGATCTTTCCTTGGCCCCCTCAGTTAAGGCAATCTGCCAGTAACCTGAAGTCAAATCAAAGGTGCTCAGGTACCGGGCAGCTCCCAACCGATCCACCAGCTCATCAGCTCTGGGGATGGGGTGCGCGTCAGTCTTGGTGACCGCATTGAGCCCACGGTAGTCCACGCAGAACCGGAGTTCTGGGGTGCCACCTGGGGTAGCAGCTTACTTAGGCACTAAGACCACTGGGCTAGCCCAGGGGCTGCTGGAGGGCTCAATAACCCCTAGTGCGAACATCTTAGTAACCTCTTCTTTGATGCTAGCAATGACCTTGTCAGCCACTCTGTAAAACTTCTGTTTCACAGGCAGGTTGTCTCCAGTGTCCACATCGTGGACGCACCACTTGGTGACACCTGTGGTCAGGGAGAACAGGGGGGCGAACTGACCCAAGACTTGGCGACAGTCCTCCTGCTGCTCTGGGGTCAGGGTGGGGGAGAGGACCACACCATCCACTGACCCATCCTGCTCCTTGACTGCCAGGAGGTCAGGGAGAGGATCACTATCCTCCTCCCCTCCAGCATCTGTAGCCATGAGCATTGTCACTTCAGTCCTCTCAAAGTGGGGTTTGAGGCGGGTCCCATGCAGCACTCTCAGGGGTTTCCTGGGAGTCTTCAGGTTAACCAAATAGGTAACCTCGCTCTTGCGCTCCACCACCTCATATGGCCCAGACCACTTGTCACGGAGCGCACACGGCTCCACTGGCGCCATCACCCACACTTTCTGACCAGGGTGGAACTCAACCAGAGAAGTGTTCTGGTCATACCACCTCTTCATTTCCTCCTGGCTAGCCTCCAGGTTCTCTTGCGCGAGCTTCCTGAAGCGCTTGGTCTGGTTGCGGATGGCCAGCATATAGCTGAACACATCCTGATGGGTTTTCCCACGGGATTTCTCCCACCCCTCTTTCACCAGAGTAAGAGGCCCTCTGACAGGGTGGCCATACAGCAACTCAAAGGGACTGAACCCTAAGGATTTCTGAGGCACCTCCCTGTAGGCAAACAACAGGCAACAAGACGTCCCATTTCCGCCTCATGGGCTCTTCCAGGCCCATAATCATGCCCTTCAAGGTGCGGTTGAATCTCTCAACCAACCCATTTCCTTGAGGGTGGTAAGGAGTGGTGAATTTGTATGTCACCCCACACTCCGCCCACAGGGACTTCATATACCTAGAAATGAAGTTTGTCCCCCTGTCCGAGACCACCTCCCTGGGAAATCTCACATGGGAAAAGATCCCCATCAGGGCACAGCCCACCACTGGGGCTGTGACTGTCCTGAGCGGGATGGCTTCCGGGTACCGAGTAGCATGGTCCACCAAGACCAGGATAAACCTGTTGCCTAGGGCTGTCTTGGGAAAAAGGGGCCCTACGATGTCAATGCCCACCCGCTCAAAAGGGGTGCTCACCACCGGAAAGGGTTGGAGGGGTGCCACGCACTTCCCTCCGCTCTTGCCACTGGCCTGACCAGTCTGACAAGACTTACAAAAGGCAGCAACGTGCTTCTTCATCTGGGGCCAGTAGAAATGGGTGACAAGCCTGTGATAGGTCTTGTCTTGCCCCAGATGTCCTGCGAGAGGCACGTCATAAGCCAGACCCAGTAGGAAGTTCCTGAAGCGCTCGGGTACCACCAGCACACGGGCTGCACCGGGCTCAGCGAACTTAGGCTCACTATAAAGCAAGTCATCCTCCCAGTAGATCAAATGTTCCTTGGACCCCAGGCCTGCGGCCTGGTCGGCAGCCTGCTGCCGCACACCAACGAGAAAAGGGCACTCCTTCTGAGCCTGGCAGAATTCCTCCCTGGAGGGACCACCTTCTTGCTGCCACTGGGACAGCTCAGGCAATTCCCCTAGTTCGGCCACCTGCTCCCCTGTAGGTTCCAGGACATCCCCTCTGGGTCTGCCTCCTCCTGGACCAGTGGGGGCCAGTTTCCCGTGCCCTCTACCCCTAATGTTCCAGTCTACAGCTCTGCTAGACCGCCCTCTCCGGCGGTCATTGCACCGGTGGACACACAGATCCCCCGCAGGTAAACCCAACATCTCCAAGTGAGTCCTGTGCTCCACCTCTTTCCATGGGGAGCTCTCCAGGTCATTACCTAATAGACAATCTACAGGCAAGGCATCACTTACAACAATTTCCAAAATACCGGCGAGTCCTCCCCATTCAAATGGAACTTTTGCCAACTTGCAGTAGCGCACTGAACTGTCAGCTGCCACCACAGGCCGAGTACCTTGGGAACATTTTGCTCTTCAGACACCCACCGACACCTGACAGATGTCGCGCTGGCCCCTGTGTCTCTCAGAGCCTCTACCTCCCGTCCATTGATGGTCACCTTCTGCCCGTATTTCTTAGTGTTTTGGGGCAGCAAAGTTTCCTGGGCCATCTCTTGGTCTCCTAGAGAGACCAGGGACATCAATGCTAACCCCTTCTCCCCACTAGAAATCAAATCCCCTCCCAAAGCTACACTGGCTAACGCCGGTGCTGGAGCACCAGAGGGTGCTGGAGGTTTCTTTGGACATTTGGGGGCAATGTGCCCCACCTCTCTACACGCATAGCAAGTAGGCGGGGTCTTTTTGTCCTGTGTGCCTTTATGGGGCCAGGACTTCTTAGACTTGGGGGGTTGAGACACCTTCCCCGGGAACCAGTTTGGGGCCCTTTAGAGGACTCCTTTTGATTACCCGTGTCCCCCCCACTCTTCTGCTGGGGACCCTGTCCACCTTTGGCTGGGGTACTTACCACCCCCTTGTGGACCCTGGTGCTAGTCCACCGGTCCGCCTCTTTAGCAAGCTCACTAGGATCAGTTAACTTGCTATCCAAAAGATGCTGGCGCAGCTCGGGGACACATTAACTACTTAAGTGCTCCCTACTAATCAAGTGACACAACCCCACATAATCAGTAACTTTGCTGCCCTTTATCCAACCTTCCAGTGCACGCGTGTACATACTCACACACTCCACCCAAGTACTTGAATCAAGCTTCTTGAAGTTCCTAAACTTCTGGCGATACTGTTCTGCAGTGAGCCCATACCACAAAGCCTCCTTCATAGCGGGGTAGGCTAAAGCATCTGCTGCTTCTAAGGGTGCCAAAACATCCCTCCCAGAGGCCTCAAAATGCTTCCACAATCCTGCCCCCCAATTCTTCTCAGGCACTTCATTCATCCTTAAGGCAAGTTCATACGGTCTGAACCACGCATAAATATCCTCACCCCTCTGATAATTCTGTACCAGATCCTTTGGTATGTATACCTTACCCGCCTGTACCGGTTGTGCGCTGCCACCATTAGAACTGGACCCCCCTTGTTTTTCTTTGATGTCCAGCTCCCTCATGTTCCTCTCATGAGCCAATTGGAGTTTCTTCTCCTCCAAAGCGAGAGCATTTCTTCTCTCATCTGCTTGGGCTTTTAGTTTAAAAAGTTCAATCTCATGGGCCCTAGCTCTCTGATTATCCTCCATCTCCTCTGGAGAAATAACCCTACTGGAGTGGTCGCTGCCATTCCTAGATGCTGGCTTCTGCACTGGCAACTCACTGGGTACAAAAGCATTCTCCTGTGTGCCTCCCTCTCCAGTAACAACTTCTGGATCACCATGTTGGGCCTCCCACCAGGCCCTCAGAGCTTTCTGTAGCTCTTCCTTGTTTGCGCTGCCCTTCGCTGGGCATCCAAGCTGTTTGCAGAATGCCTTCAGTTGCTCCTTGTTATAGATGAACAACTCCTGGATTTCAAATTCCCCTTCCACTTCTACACTCACGCTTGGCGCTTTCCGAGACATGATGCTTCCTGCCTTTTTCAACTAAAAAGGTTTCACTCCAAAAAGAAAAATTCTTGCGCAACCTGTGCTGCTAAACTAGACTAGTGATGTACAAGAAATCACTGCAGGTCAAGTGCAATTATTAGTTCCAAATCCGCACCGCTGTCCAACAATGTTAGAACTGGGGGTCTCTAGTTGGCAGAGGTAAGTACCTTAGACCAAGTAGGGACCCTTGCTTCTAGTCAGGGTGAAGGAATAACCCTCTGAGATAACCCCTGCTCACCCTCTAGGTAGCATGGCGCGAGCAGTCTAGGCTAAACAGAGGCAATGTGGATAACATTTGCACTTAATACAACAATAATCCCCAATCCACCACAAACTGAGACCACACAGGCAAGTATATTTTATAAAAATATATAACTTTCTCTAGTTTCAGCAAGGTAAATAAAGCAGTTACACGATAATCACTTCTTTAGAAAGGTGTATCACTTAATCTTAATGGTTGCAGTTAATCTTTGAGGTGGTACTCAATTTCAGGAAGTTCGTATATTAATAAGAAATGTCTCAAGTCACTTAAATCAGCCGGCAAAAATATGGTTGCTGATTTATGGTTAAGTAGCTCTCAAAACGAGCATCCTAAGCAATGCCAGTAGTCAAATAATTTCCCAAACAGCCCTGGGAGCAACTGCACCCCAAGCGCTGCAAGCGCGCCTCACCGCATAGTACTTGGACTCTTTTCCTTCCACCGGCACAGCCTCCCACGCCCTCTGGCTTCAGGCGCCCCGCGCCTGCAGAGCACACTCGCTCCTGGCCCCGGCCGGTCCTGGTTGCTCTCCCGCCCGCTCTCAGCAATCCCACGAGCGGCGGGGGAGGTATGCAGGCGCTCAGCTGTTGGGACGGTAGGCCAGGGGTCTCCAAGGCCCTAGCGGCTCCCTCGGCGAGGACGGGTCACTTCTTCCCGGGTCCGGCGGTGATCCGACAGCACTCGAAGCGGTCCCGATGGCGGGGACCAATCCTAGTGCGGCAAAGGGGGCGAGCCTCCAGCAGCACCCGGGAGTCAGCCAATGGCAGTGCGGCTCCCGGGACAGGCCAGCAATGACGCTCCGCTCCTTCGGCCAATCACAGCCCACCACCACTGATGACGCCGTGCCGCACTGGCCTATCCCGTCACGGCGTTAGTGAGGGGGCTCGGCTCCCTCAACCAATGGAAGCGCGGCGGCTACGTTCTTCGCCGCTTCAGCTCCCCAACGATCGGCAATCTTCTGGGGGTATTCCTGGCCCTGGGCCGCGATGGTGATTTGGCGGCAAAGGGTTTTTGAGGGCGCAGGTCACGAATAGACCCCCCTCTCGGCCTCACAACCACTTGGGAGCGGATTTCACGAGGGGAGGCACCACAAGCCTCCGACCCTAGCTGGGAATGTGCCGATGAGCACATCGATCCCTTCCGCACGCTCCCCAGTCGAGTACCACACGTCCCAGGTCACCACAGCACGATCTGGCAGCTGCTTTTGGCAAAGCTTTAGGAACCTTTAACCCTGGGTTCCCAACAGGAGGCCAGCTCTTCTCAGGCCCTTGGAGATTCAAGTTGCAGACACAGCACACAGCAAAGTCTTGGCAGTTTCAAGCAGGCAGGGTCCCAGCACACAGCGAAGTCCCTTTCTCCTCCTCAGCTTCCAGTTAGACAGCAGAACAGGTCAGCCCTTAGAGCACACAGCAAGGCAATCTTCCTTCAGTTCTCCAGCAGTCCTTCTTCCAGCCGAGGTTCCTTCTTGCTTGTAGGATCTTAGAATCTAATCTTCTGTAGTCAGGGGTCCTTCCCTTATACCCCTGAAAGTCTTTGAAGTCCTTTGAAGCCTTTGTGCAAGGGGGCCCTGAGCACTGGAATGTTTCTGATTTTCTTCTTCCTGTCAGCTTCAGGGTCAGAGGTGACAGTGGGCTGGCAGGAGAGTTAGCCAGCATGGTGGTCAGGCAGACACAGCCCGGCACTATCAGGCGCTTCTTCCTCCCCCCTTCCCTGGCAACAGATGTTGCCTTTCACCCCTGGGCTGACTCCGACCCCCTCCGGGGCCCTGCTGCCCCTGTCCCACTCAGACCAGCCAGGCAATCCACAAACAGGCCCAGGCACACAGAAAGGTTTAGACAAGAGAACAGCCACTTTCTAAAAGTACTATTCTCAACCTCAGGATTTAAAAACAACCTTCACTAAAAGATGTGTTATTAAATTCTGAGTTCAGGGATATCTTTCACTTATGCCCCATCTTGTTCCTATGAGAAGATAGGCTGGTATCCATTGGGACCAGCCTCCCCATATTACTCTATGGAGCAAGACAGCCTTACAGCAGTGAGCACACAAAATGGCTGCTGCTCACTACCAGAGCATGTTACCTGCACTAGTACATGCTCTACCTTATCCATACACTGCACACTGCCCAGGGGGGTACCTTGAGCCTTCGATAGGGGTGACTGATGTGCACAGACAGGGAAGGGTTAGGCCCAGCCAGTGGGGGACACTGGCCAGGCGGACATGGCAGTCCACTGACTGCACACAGGCCCTGCGCTGGCAGGCCTGAGACACCCTTTTACAGCTACTCATGTGGGTGGCGCAATCTGCGCTGCAGGCCCATTAGTAGCATCTGTCATCACCAGCCCTGGCACACCCAGTGCACTTTACTAGGGACTTCTTGGTGATACAAATTTGCCAATCAGGTATACCCAATTAATATGACAATTCACAGAGGGAGCACTTACACTCTGGCACTGATCAGCAGTGCAGAGTGTCCAAAGCAGCTAAACCAGCAAAAACGAAATCCAGCACAGCATCAAAAATACATGAGTCAGAGGCAAAAAGATGGGGGAATAACCACGCCAAGGGTGTCTGGTCTAACACCCACCATATACATTTAAAAGGTAAAAGAACCATGCCAGCAAAGTAGTCCCTTGTGGGTGTGTCTGCATTGTGCTGGGGGCGTAACAAATGCTGGGGGGCGTGTGGTACAATCCGCCCTTCAGGCCATGTCTCATATCGTGTGCTAATCCCACCCTGCTCTCTTTAAATACCCCTGCACCCCATAATCATAACCCACCCTTACTCCTTAAAATACATCAACACCCTAAAACACTAACCCATCTTAACCCTATAAATATACCCTGTACCCCAAAACCCAAACCTATCCCTAAACCCTAAAAATACCCCTGTACCTCAAAACCCAAACCTAGCCCTGAACCCTATAAATACCTCTGTACCCCAAAACCCAGACCTAGCCCTGAACCCTAAAAATACCACTGTACGCCAAAACCCAAACCTACACCTGAACCCTAAAATACCCCTGTATCCCAAACCTAGCCCTGAACCCTTAAAATACCCCTGTACCCCAAAACCCAAACCTACCCCTGAACCCTAACAATGCCCCTGTACCCCAAAACCCAAACCTAGCCCTGAACCCTAAAAATAACCCTGTACCCCAAAACCCAAACCTACCCCTGAACCCTAAAATACCCCTGTACCCCAAAACCCAAACCAAGACCTGAACCCTAAAAATACCCCTGTACCCCAAAACCCAAACCTAGCCCTGAAGCCTAAAATACCCCTGTACCCCAAAACCCAAACCTACCCCTGAACCTTAAAAATACCCCTATACTCCAAACCCAGCCCTGAACCCTAAAAATACCCCTGTACCCCAAAACCCATACCTATCCCTAAACCTACCCCATAACCCAAAACTATATCTGAACCCTTAAAATACCCAAACACCCCAAAACATATACCTCAGTACCCCAAAACATATACCCCTATACCCATACTTACCTTATCCAAACATTGGGGAAAAAAACCATGCTTTTACCATTCATGCATTTACAACGAATTTCGTAAATGTATGCGTGGTAAAAGCATATAAAATGTAATGCCATGCGTTATAATGGCATTGCGGAGTCATGGTACTTTCGGAATGAAAGTATGCGGAGTGATGGTATGCGGAAAGAAAGTTCTGGAATAATGGGTGTTTACCCTCCCCCGGTAAGTACATTGGTGGCACGGCGGCCCACATCTCCAGCAACATACTCATGCTAATATATATATATATATATATATATATATATATATATCAATCATCATAAACATATAAATATAAATAGTCCTAAAGAAAGTTTTTAAAAAAGGGCCAGAGAACAACATAGGCCCATAGAGGCCCAAAGGGAGAATTCTCTTGAGTAACATATCCATGTCATTATAATAGTCCACATTCCAGCCAATCGGGCTGCAGCACCCTCTAGAACATTCTCCTCAGAAGCTAAAGCCCTCAGATTTTCGTAGCACCAAAGTGACTCAGAGTGCATGAGGAGAAAAGAGCCTCTGAGGGGAGGAAGGGTGGGTCGCATGTAAATCTATGAAAGATACCAATACTGGAGAACCACAGTTTATAGGTAAGTAACTTTTGTTCTTCTCCAGTATTAGGGGTGTCTTTCATAGATTCACATGCTTGAATAAGAATAGAAAGCAGTACGCCAACACATGTCATAAAAGGCAATAAGAACAGATGCAAGCAATAAATGCACATATGAACATTGCATATATCTATGAAAGAACCTTTTATGACAGGAGGCGGGAAGCAACAGAGGCTCACCTTCATCTGAAGAGATTTCGTAGCACCGCTTGACCCACAGCAGTGTCTGCAGCCTCAGCCGTCTCCAGACAGTAGTGCCTCATGAACGTATGCCTGCTGGACCACGTTGCCGCCCTGCAGATCTGATGTAGAGGCACTCCAGCAAATAGGGCTGTAGAGGATGCAACTGCCCTCGTCGAGTGTGCTCGCACCGAAGCAGAAAGAGGCTTGCCAGCCCGTTGAAGGCAGAAGAAATCCATCTATTAATGAATTGTTTAGTGACTGGATGTCCTTTGCGCATCCGTGCATAGGCCACAAATAGCTGGTCTGATTTACGAAAAGCAGCAGTGCATTGAATATAGAATTTGAGGCAGCGCTTTAAATCCAAAGAATGACGAGAGCGCTCAGCGGGAGACTGAGGGTCCGGGAAAAAAGTTCTGAGAATGACAGGTTCATTAAGGTGGAAGTCTGAAGGAACCTTAGGAATAAATTTAGGATTTGTACGCAGTGTAACAGCGACCCTGGAGAATTGCAGAAAAGGAGGCTGAATGGTGAAAGCTTGGATGTCGCTCACTCTCCTGGAGGAGGGCAACTTGCCAAGTGAGGAATTTTAATTCCGCCGAATGAATGGGCTCAAAAGGAGGCCGGAGGAGCTGTGATAAGACCAGATTCAGGCGCCAAACAGGTTGTGGACGCCGGATGGGAGGAAACATCCGGAACAGGCCCTTAAAGAACTGGCGAATGATCCGAGAGGAGTACAGTGACGTGGAACCATGATGGCGAAAGCGGGAAATCGCAGCCAGGAAGACTTTAAGAGTGGAATGCAAAAGTCCCGACTTTGCCAAAATGAAATGAAAGGGGTTTTGTAAAGCGCCACTGCTGCCCTTGGGCGTCCAAGCGCTATTGTAATGGAGAGTGCTATGAGGAGGGGCGCTGGGGTAGGTTAGTTGCTGAAAAGTAAGGTTTTAAGATCCTTTCGAAAGGATGCTAGGTTGGGGTTCGATCTGAGGTTTAGGGGGAGGGAGGCAGGATTTGCTCAGGCGTGGCGAGCAAAGGATCGAGTTTCTCTTTGTGGCACCAGATACAAAACCGTTTCCATTTCAGCTTATAGGTCTTAACTGTGGAAGGACCGTGTGCATGAGTAAGCACCTCCCTGCACTCAGGAGCAATATTCAAATGTGCGAACTCATGGTGCTCAGGTTCCAAGCGTGCAGCTGGAGAGACGCCGGATCCGAATGGCAAATCTGGTCCTGACTCATGGTGAGCAGATAAGGCAGAGGGCGAAGAAGAATCGGATTGCACTGGGAAAACAGAAGAAGATCCGTGAACCATGGGCGACGCAGCCACCTGGGCGCAATCAGTATGACGTGACACGGCTGAAGTCTCATCTTGTGCAGCAGATGTGGAATCAGAGGGATTGGCGGAAAAGCGTAAACGAATTTGCTCGACCAGTCGATCGAAAACGCATTCCCGCTCGACCCTCTGTGGGGATGCCGACTTGCGAAGTGTAGGCATTTGCGTTTGATTGGAGTTGCAAAGAGATCCAGCTCCGGTTGGCCCCACAGGCGAAACACATACTCCAGAGTCGGTTGCTGGAGTTCCCACTCGTGATTGTCCGTAGCAGATCTGCTGAGAGACGGCAAGGGCGTTGGAGACACCCGGCACGTGAACTGCTATCAGTTGGACACGATGGTGAATCGCCTATTCCTAGATCTGTTGTGCCTGTCTGGACAGCAGAAGAGACCTCGTTCCTCCTTGTTTGTTGAGGTACTGGTGGTGTTGTCCGTACGCACTAGCAGCGATTTTCCTTCCCCCAGCCTCCGGAAAGGTTTTAGGGCGAGGAAGATGGCCAAAAGTTCCAGACGGTTTATGTGCCATGTGCATTGATCTGCAGTTCATTTGCCCTTAACTAACAACCCTTTGAGGTGTGCCCCCCAACCCTCCAAGGAGGCATCCGTTGTGAGGGCAAGCGAGGGATCCGTGTCCTGAAAAGGCCGCCCGGTGGCGATGTTTGGAAGTTGAGCCCACCATTCCAACGCATCCTGATGCGGGGGGTCAGGCAGACCTGGTAATTGAACGACCCCAAAACTTGTCTCTATTGTTTGTCCAACTCCTCTTGGAGGACTCTCATATGTAGCCTGCAATTTGGGATCAGGTGTATGCAGGAGGACGCCATGCCTAGAAAAGATTTTAACATCCAGACAGAAGCGGACCTTCTTGAACGTAGAAGAGCCACCATCTTGACCATGCGAGCTTGTCGCTCCTGTGAGTCAAACACCTTTGCTAGATGAGAATATATCAATGCCTCCAGAAAGACTCTTTGTTGTGCCGGACGGACATGAGACTTTTGGTGATTGATGGAAAGGCCCAAGGCGTGAAAGACAGACAGGCAAGTCTGAGTGTGTTGCTTTGCTGCGTGAAAAGTTGAAGCCTTTATCAGGCAGTCGTCCAAGTAAGGGTAGAACTGAATGCCCTGCCGGCGAAGAAATGCCGCAACCAGAGCCATGATTTTCATGAAGACTCTCGTCGTGGAGCGAAGGCCGAAAGGCAATACTTTGAATTGGAAATGCTTCGATCCTACGGTGAAGCGAAGATATTTTCTGTGTCTGTGATGTATGGGCACATGAAAATATGCATCTTGGAGGTCGATGGTGGAGAGAAACTCTCCGGGATTGAGGAACTGTAAAATTTCCAGTAAGGTCAGCATCCAAAATGTTTGGGACTTGATGAACTTGTTGAGGGCTCGGAGGTCCAAGATCGGGCGCCACTCTCCTTATTTTTTCCTGATCAGAAAAAAGCGGGAATAAAAGCCCTTGCCCTGTTGTAATTGAGGAACCACTTAGACAGCCCCTTTCTGTATCATAATTTTAACCTAAGCAAACAGTTCCTTTAAATGTGCTGGGGGAGGGCAGGAGGGCGGGCGGGCGTATGGGTGGAAATTTGAGAAATTCAAGAGCGTGGCCCTTTAAGATGACATCCAAGACCCAACGATCCGAAGTAATTCTTGACCAATTGCAGAAGTGCTGGGAGATTAGACCTCCAATTTTCAGCGCAGGAGAACACTTGAGTTTGTGAAAGTCACTGTTTTTTTAGAGGTAGCACCTCCTCTGTAGGTGCTCTTTCTCCGATAAGGCCTGGAATCGGATTGCCTATTCTGGTTTTGATAGGAGTATCGCTGTTTGTTGTCACCATAGGAACGGTACTGGGAGGAGGCACGAAAATTGGAGGAAGTACCTCTGCCACGTGCCCCGCAGAAGGGCCGCTTCCGGTACTGGAGGGATCCCAGAGCACGAGCAGTGTCCGTGTCCTTTTTGATGGACTCGAAGGCGTCATCCACGTGTTTGCCAAAGAGGGATTCCCCATCAAAAGGCAAGTTGAGCACCCTCGCTTGTACTTCTGGCCGAAAAGCCGTTGCCTTGAGCCAGCCTTGCCTCCTCAAGACAGCTGCACCTGTGAGCTGCCTGAATCCCGTCAAGGAAATGTCGACGGCACAGTAAATAATTTCCGAGGGGATCTTCTCCCCCTCCTGCACAATCTTATGGGCTTAAGCCCTGGAGGAGTCCGGAAGCAGGGGAACCAAAGCCGCGATCTCTGACCACATCTGACGGTCATATCATCCGAGGATGGCCAGGGAGTTCGCCGCCCTGACAGTCATGGCAGCCATAGTGGTGAATTTCTTCCCAATAGTATCCAGGCGGCGACCCTCCTGGTCTGGTGGCGAAGTCAACTGAGTCGCTGGGTTATGCAACCTCTTCTGTGCAGCTTGTGTAATGACCGAGTCAGCCTTAGGTTGAGACACAAGGCAAGGCATGCCAGTGAGTCTGCAGGCGCCTTGTATTTTTTGTCAAGGCGTGGAAGCACAGCTGGGATAGAATTAGGCCGTTCCATAAGTTTAAGCCACTCCTGCCAAATGAAATCAATGATTGGGATGGTATGAATCTGCTTCAAAGGCTGATCCTTGAAGTCATAAAGGAAGCAGTCCTATTGTTTGACTTCCATAGGCAAGTGAAAACGTTTTGCGGCATGCACCATCAGGTTGTGGAAACTCCCGATGTCCAGTGGTGGAGAAGCCAGGGTAGATGACGGAGGAGGAGACGGTGTCTGGGCACGATAGTTATCCCAATCGGCAAGGACTGCATCGTCATCCTGGTCCGTATCCTGGCGGACATCCTCATCATTATCAGTATCAGGATCCTGAAAAACTGGTGATCTTGGCTGAGCAGCAGGTACCGGTGCTTGAGGCTGCGGAGCAGGAGAGATTGGCGCAGAAGGTGGCAATCTGCGATTATAGTCATCCAACATGTGTTGAAGGTTCGATATCAGAGACACTGGTATTTGTGTTACAGGAACCTCCGGGTCAACATTCAAATGGTCATCATGAACGGGGAAGAGTGATCCCCCGTCATCATTGTCGTCATCCTCATAGTCCTGATATTTGATATTGAGTGCTGAAGGGCTTGACGCAGGACGAAAAGTGTCATCCACATAGGAACCATCTGAAGAGTTCTCCTCTGCAGATGCGTCGACGAAGCCTTCGTCGACGAGTGCTTCTTAGAGAGGGTTGTTGTCAACGAGATCTTCACAACAGAAGTGATGGGTCTCACCTCATGGAGCGTCGTCGACGAGGCGGACGTCATCGTCGTCTTCGTCGACATAGAACATGTTGTCGTCATTGTAGGCACAGCGTCGACTGATTTAGTCGTCATCGACGGACGCGTCGACGAGGTCGTCGACGAGCCGGTGCTCGTTTTAGACAACGAGGGCACAGCTTAGGACTGTGATGCCAGAGAACCAGGTCCCGTAGGCGTAGAGGCCGGCAGATTCCGTGGGGAGACAGACTTTGGAGCGTCCACGAACTGCTTCCTCATTAGGAAAGGAGAAGGCATCTCAGTCTCTGACTCACGCTTAAGAGAGGTCTTAGAATGGTAGGAAGACACACTCTCCGCATCAGACATAGGATTATCCGAAGTCTTCAACTTTTGTAGCCACAGAAGGAAACGGGCCTCTCTATCTTTCAGAGTCTTAGAAGAAAATGTTCTGCAAAACATGCAGTTCCTCACCTCATGTTCCGGGTACAGTCCATAAATGCACTTGCTGTGAGGGTCCTCATGAAACTGGCGCAGCCTCCACATGAAGAACAGGGCCTGAATAAAGACTTTTTAGTAGAAGACATGTTGAAGTTGAAAAAAGGTTTGAAGTTGAAGACAACTGAGCAGAGCTCAGGGAGACTCCCTTCACACGACGTGCGGTAGAAAATCTGAGGGCTTGAGCTTCTGAGGAGAAGGTTCTAGAGGGTGCTGCAGCCTGATTGGCTGGAATGTGGACTATTATAATGACATGGTTATGTTACTCCAGTGAATTCTCCCTTTGGGCCTCTATGGGCCTATGTTGTTCTATGGTACTTTTTTTTAAAACTTACTTTATGACTATTTATATATATTTATATGTTTATGATGTTTTATATTTTATATATATATATATATATATATATATATATATATATATATATATACATATATACATATATACATACATATTACTACTATTTTATGTACCGTGGGACTCCCACTTCGACAACGGGGAATTATTCAAGCATGTGAATCTATGAAAGACACCCCTAATACTGGAGAATATCAACATAAAAAATTCCAGCGATTAGCATAGTATTGTGCTCTTGACTGCATGATACATCCTGTTAACACTGCCTTCATCTATTTTTATGGTTCTCCATGATTGGATCTTTCATAGATTCACATGCTTAAATCATCTCTGTCGTAGAGGTGGGAGTCACACAGTAACTTCTATAAAAGCAATAAATGCCATACATAGGCTACCGTGCAATGAGAAATCACTGCCATAGCCTATCTACACTCTTTTGTAAAAAGAACCAAAGTTGAAACTAACCAATCAAATGCCTGCACCCTTTAGAACACTCCAGTGGGAGGCTGAGTCCCTTAGATTTTCTCCCACATGTCATGTGAGAGGGAGTCCGCCTGAACTCTGCTAATTTTTCTTCACAATTTTGCCATTTCTTCAAACCCTATTACCAGAATGTCGGAGTCCTCTCAAAAAGAACTCTTAAGATCATGTGGATTTTGTGGTAAGAAGCGATTGCATGTTAAAGACCCACATAAAGACTTCATTCATTGCTTGCACCATCATCACAAAATTAAGGATTGCAAGAGAAGGAAGATTATTAATCTGGCAACCAAGACTTTTGACATAAATCTGAGGTTCCTTCTGATACACAAGGCAGTGTGTGATCTCAGATTTCCACACAATCCAAGAAAAGAGAAAAGCTTTGAGTCTCCTGAGGGACACAAAAATCTTTAAAAAAGCATCATCATACTTCTACAGGTTCCTCAATCTGATCCCCCCCTGATCCCCCTACTTCCACCTCTCTGGTGGTGTCAAAACCAAAGAAATCTTCCACAGGCTCTTCATTATCAAAGCACAAATCAGCTGGTAAATTCTCCTCCTCCTCATCGACTGACACATCGTTGAGACATTCGTCGACAAGTAGATCACTGATGAGGGGGGCTTCATCAACGCCTGTGCCCGCTTCGTTGACAACACCAGTGCGGCCGGTATCTCCAGCACTGTCGACAACTATCCTGCCGAAGACAGTCAAGCCAGTAACACCGTCTACGTTACAAGTTCTGTCAATGATACCTTCATCTGCGTCTGTACCTCCATCGACCTCCTTGTCGACGATGACTACTATGACCAAAGTTTTTGATACTTAAGCATTTACTACCACCGCATCGTGGAGGGTTACTCCACCGGCACCAGTGTCGGCGAAGAGCTCGTCGATAACTCAGTTATAAAAAGACCTTCATCTTTACTGCTCACACCAGTCTTTCTCCCGTCGACGAGAGGATTTTTACAAAATCCTCCCCTGGTTTCACCTTTGCGACCAAATCGCATACTGGATGCGCAGGAATCCGATGATTAAATTTTTGGCCAAGCTTCTAGCTTGATGTTAAATTTCAGCAAGATGAAGATGATGAGGGAATGTATTATGCCCAGGATTACCATCATCAGCACTACGTGCAGCAACCATACATGGACACTTACCATGAACCCATGGTTCTCCTCAAAGTTGCATTGATTCAGGACCTTTAGGCAATGATTCAAGATTATTGCACAAGCTTTCCTTCATCTAAAGACGTACTTTTATCTCCTCCTTCAGTCAGACCAGTGTCTCTCCCCTTATATACCACCTCCTATGCCTTTGATGTCACCGGTTTCAAATGTAGCCTTCCCCTGAAACAGAATGAGGAGGATAATCAGGACAACGGTTTTGAGGAAGATGAACTTCCAGACACCCATTTTCAAGTCAATTAATTGGATGTTTATTTAATTCCCACACCTTTCCGTCCCATTCCTCAATCAACCGATTCGCCACTGGAGGACATAGGTGGTTTTAATGCTTTGATGGAGAGAGCAGCCTCCAGGCTCAAACTTCCCATGCAAATTAAACAGTCCGACTGTTATCATTTTAAGGACCAGTCCAGGTAGTCTGCTTGATTAATTCCTATAGTTGATTATATATGGGAGAAAGGTGTGAAGATTATGAAAACACCAGCTTCAGTGCTTGCAGTCCTTCCCAGGTTAGACAACAATTACAAAGTCCCAATTATCTGGCGGCGCAGCTCCAGACCTTCACCCAGGAGATCGCCCGGGAATTCCGGGGCCCGGAAGACAGAAGGGGGACGGGCATGGCCAGGCATGTTCTCTCCTTTATAGCGCTGCGACAACGTTTGGCCCTGCGGGATTTATCGCTGGAGGAGCGGACTGTTCGCCTGTGTTGGAATCGGGCCCACGCCCGAGGCCATCTGAGAACACCGTATGCGCCCGAAATACCATTGGGGATGCTGACGGCCCTCCCCCATGGAGGCGATTGGTCACGTTTGGCGGCCTGGGAGGATGCCGGCTTACAGCTAGTTGGGGATCTGTATGAGGACGGAGCGCTCTTGTCCTTCCAGGATCTTATTGATCGCTTCGAGATCCCCCGTGGTGACTTTCTGTTGCACTCGGCCATTGTCCGAGCGATCCAGGCACACTGGAAGAGCGGGCAGGAGGAACCCGCCTTATCTCAGGTGTGCCAATACGTGATGATGTCTGCGGGCACGGTGAAGGCGGTCACTTGCCTTTACGGCAGGTTGATTAACGAAGGGTTGGCTCCTCTCACCACTCTGAGAAACCGCTGGGAGGAGGACATTGGCAGGGAGATCCCGAAGACGACCTGGTCCCAGTTGGTGCGACGAGCCTGGAAGGGCACACGCAACGCCCGTTTTCAGCTGGTCCACTATTACGTTCTCCATAGAGCATATCTGACCCCAGTGAAAATTAGGCGTTATTTTGCCACGGATTCGGCAGAATGCCCTAGGTGCCCAGCTCAGGAAGCGGACCTCCTACACATGTTATGGGCCTGTCCAGGACTGTCGTCTTACTGGACGGAGGTAGAGAAGACCCTGGAGGAGGTGACGGGGAGATCCTTATCATTTGTTTCGGCGGTGGGGCTCCTACACTGGTTCCCTCATACCCCCAGGAATAAAATTTCCAGTAAATTTATCGACCTAGGGCTCCTCCTTGCTAAACGAGAGGTGACCAGGAACTGGAAGGCACGAGCTGGTCCGACAGGCAGCAGATGGCACAGCAAGCTTTTGAAGTGGGCGGCGGGGGAGAGCGCGCTGAGATATCAATTAGCTTGGAGGCAGCGTAATGAGAAGGCGCAGGAGGCCGCGTTGGAGTGGGAAATGTTGGTGCAGGCCCTCAGGGATTATTGCGCCCCCAGCGACTCTGAAGGTGAAGAAGCGACTCGCCCCGAGTCCCGGTAAACATTTGCAACGTTAGTCCTGTTGCTTTCCCCGTGGGTCCCATGGCAGATCCTGTGGCGGTTGCTCCCAGGCGCTGGTGGCGGGGTTGGGTGGGGTTTCTTTTGGTTAGTAGTATTTTGAGGGTGAGGGTTTTCTTTTGGGTTTATAGGCTTGTTTGGAAAAGCAGATGACGGACAGTGGATCATCCGGACCAGCTCAAGCATCCTGCTGAGCCCCCATTGCATTTCGCCGCCCGACCCCAGGGTTGTGGGCCGGATGGCTGTGTACGGAACTTACGGTGTGGGGACAGAGGGTTGTATTCCGCTGATATTGCTTGTGATATAATGCTGGTCGATATTGTAACGATTTACTCATTCCTGCAATAAAAATATATTTAAAAAAAAAAAAAAAAAAAATTACAAAGTTCCAGATGACGCTCCAGCTTGTCTGGTAGGACAACAAAAACCAGATACGGTAATTTCCCAGGCTGCGCAGCGCAGATCCAAAATTCTTTCTATGCCAGTCACAGCTCCACCTGACAAGGAAGGTAGGCATCTTGAATTTATTGGAAAAAGGTTTACCACAACTTCTGGCACAACAGTTTGAGTTGCCAATTGTTTAGCAATTCTTTGGAGATACGATCGCCAGATGTGGTCTTATATCTCACCATATTTAGATCTTCTTCCATAGGAAAAAGCAAGGTGGCAAGAAAGATACTAATGGAGAAAGATCCGCGCCCAAAATTTGAGATTCTGTGATGGATGTGGCATCACTCGTCTTATGACAACTAGCAGGAGCAGCGGTTCTTAGATGCCAGGGCTGGCTTAAGGCTACCACCTTTCGGCTGGAGATACAAAGCAAAATTTTAGATATGCCTTTCGATGGCAATGCGCTTTTTTGGTAAGCATATTGATGATGCCCTTCAGTCCATCAAATCCAATATGGATAGGGCCAGATCCCTTGGGTCTCCACAGTTCAGAGGTGCCGGAATTAGTTACCTACTCCTTCTGAGAGGGTTACCTTAAATGTTATTAATTTCAACCATACCAGTCATTTTGCCTGGCCAACCAACAGCGCCAGGTGTACCATGCTCAACCAGCGGCTGCATGTTCTAGACAACAGTCCAGACACGACAGCCATCATAGTCAAGGGTCGCTGTACAAAAACAATGACCGCTCAATACCACTATCGAGACGTCTCCCTTCCTTTCATGAGGGCATTCATCGCTAAATATTACCACCAATGGCAACAGATTTCTATGGACTGGTGGGTCCTGGATCGTCTCGAGTATGGCCATATATTGGAGTTCACAGAATCTTCTCCACCTCTTCCAGCACCTCCAACACACTTGCATATGCTGAAGCAGGAAGCATTCATTATTTCACAGAAGGGGGCGATAAAGAGAGTTCCATCTTCTCACAAGGGAATGGGATTTTATTCCGCCTTTTTTCTAGTAAGGAAAAAGTCAGGAAAATGGCATCCCATTTTGGACCTCAGACGAATAACAAAATGTTTTAAGGTTAGTCGCCTGAGAAATGTTATTCTGCATGGTCACACTACAGGAGATATTCATATTCAATTCAAAAAATGCTTTATTCGATTTCAGCAAAAAATAAAATCATTAAAGCAGCAGATAAAAAAGTATAATAAATAATCAACGGTCAGATTCATCAAGCCGAAAACGGCTCACAAAGGGCCAGATTCTGAGAATCTGGCCCTTTGCGAGCGCTATTTTTGCATTTGGGATTCATCATCCCAAATGCAAAAATCGCAATTCTAGAAATCGCATATTTGCGAATAATTGCATTTAAAAATGGTCGCTATTTACCGCGAAGTCTGACTTCGTGATAAATAGCGAAAACTGAGAAAAATGCACTTTTGTGCATTTATCTCAGTTGTATGTTACACACACACATGTCCTTGGGACATGTGTGTGCGCAACATCAGTCTACATTTTCATTTCAGGGGTGCTACAGGGTGTCCTTTGGACACCCCTGGCACCATTGAAATCGCATCCATATTTGCGACTAGCAAATTGCTAATCGCAAATAGGCCCATAGGAATGAATGGGGAGTTAGGGCCATATGCATCAACACATTTTCCCATCGACACAGAATGGGCAAAACCCTTTGATGCATCTGGCCCATAGTCCTTATTTGCGATTAGCAATTTGCTAATCGCAAATAAGGAATGTGTAGGAATCGCAATTTATTTAGCGATTCCTACATGAATCCCGTTTTGCAAGTCCTTAATAGCGATTCATTAATAATCGCTATTAAGGACTCGCAAAACGGTACAATGATGAATCTAGCTGTTACTAAGTTCATACATTATCGTAGATAAAAAAACAATTATTTCCATACAAAAGTAGAGCATTCAGAAGTAATATCTAATACATTATACTGTTCCGCTTCTTCAGAATACTTTTTAAAAAGCCAGACATGATTCCAATACAGTATTCATTTTCCAATATCTGTAAGAATAAAAAAGCTAGACGGCATTGCTGCCAGTTACCCTGCTTCAAATATGGCTTAATCCATCTTGCGAGTTCTCTACTATGAAATTTACAAACTAAAACCACATGAATGGTGGATTGCAACGCCAAGTTATCGCATGGGCAAAGTATTAGTTCCCTTGACTAGTCATTTTTAACTGGTATAAAGTCTCAAGCCTGAACCTGGTCAAAACAAATCTATCATAGACCCAAATAGGGCTGGATAGTATAACAGGTCAGGATCATTTGATGATGACACACAGGGGTTTTTATAATTTCCCCGGATAATCTAAGTTGTTCCAAGTGATTCATACACAGTGTCTTCAATTCTTTTTTGGATATAGAGACTATCATTTCAGGCCTATTGTATACTTCTGGTCTATTTATATCATTCAGGAAATTTCGAACATACTTTAGCCATGGAATCTTACTGGCGTAATCCAGAGACATTATGTCCTTTATGATTTCTTGATTTAAAATCAGCGCAGACTCGGACCAGACTCTGTGCCACAACAGTATTGGTTGTGTTCTGATAAGATCAGTAATAAACTCAATGCCTAGCTCAGCGTGGCAATTAAAAACTGGAGTACTCTGTGAGACAGCTCAGATGTACCTAAGAAATGCATTTTCTACTTTTTGAATGGAAGATACGTTCTAAAAACCCCAAATACCCGCCCGTAGATTGCTGTGCTTCTTCATTTCGCATTATAAATTTTCAATAAGATCTCCGGAGGTCTTTTGCCAAGTTTTTGTGCAAAGTTCGTTAGGGCCATAACAGAGCGTTCAAACAAGAGTCCTACTTTTAACTGCTGGGGCCCCGGAACCTGAATCTTCAAGAAGTACCCCGAGGTAGGAAAATGTTCTGGGGTTTTCAATTCTGGTCCCCCCTGCAGCTAAATACTTAAGTCTAGGCCTCCCTTTTCCACACGTCATCACAAAAGTTTTCTTTGCATTTAGTTTTAGGCCCCTATTGGCCATAAACACAATATATGTGGACAGTGCTCTCTGTAGGCCCATCTTGGTTCTGGCCATTAGCACCGCGTCGTCCGCGTAGAGAAGGGAGACAATCTGTTTATTATATCTCGGCGTATCGCTAACGCTTGTCCCCAGTTCCTCCTCCAATGCGTTGGTATAAATGGAGAAGAGGAACGGGACCAAAACACAGCCCTGCCTGACTCCCCTCTCTACGCGGAATAATTTGGTGCATTCCCCTTTAAGGCCTTGTCTCACCTTTGCTGTGGCGCCTGCGTACAATTGGTGTAAAAACTGTAATAGTTGGGGTTCCACTTTCATGTCCACCAAAATATCCCAGAGTTTAAGGTGATTCACGCAATCAAAGGCGGCCGGAGATCGGCAAATACTGCATAAAGGTGACCTTTTTTAGCTCGCGTGTATTTCCCTTGGAGTAAAACAAAATTTAAAACCTGCTCGGTGGTACCCATCCCCTCCCTAAAACCGTACTGGACCAGGCTCAGTATGTTATTGTCCTCTGCCCAGATTTGGAGCTTTTTTAGGACTACCCTTCCTGCAACCTTCATTAGTGAGTCCAGTAACGATATCGGTCTAGAGGGGTTATCCCGATCACCTTTCTTGTAAATGGGTATTATAATGGATTCAGACCATGATTTTATGAACCCCGTTGAGCAACATGCATCTAAAACTCGTTTCAGGAGTGGAGCCCAAAGGTCAGCGGTCAATTTAAATAAATCAATGGGAATCCCATCAGGAGCTGGCGCTTTATTTCCTTTGCATTTATTGATGGACATCAGGATTTCCTCGAGAGAAAACTCGAGGATAATTGGTATGTGGGCTGAGTAACCTCCGTCTACATCTCTAGTCTCTGAATGTCTTGTTGTTTCATCGGCCTCGTTACTATATACCTTGGAAAAGAAGTTTTATCCAGGTTTTCCCATCAATTGCCACTTCTATCCTCGTAGCCTCTCTATTAGAGAAAAAGGGGGCCTTGACTGCCTTCCAGAATGAATGCGAATCTCTAAGTTGTGATGCCTCGTAGAGATTCTCCCACGCCTGCTCCTTTATTTCCTTTTTCCGGTTTTTCCTGGCTATACTATAGCCCTTCCTGCAGGCTCTAATGTTCTCAGTACCTCTCATCGGATTAGAGAGGGCAGCCTTAAGGAGTGAGTACGCTTTGGTGCACTGACTATCAAACCACCCTTCACTCATATTTATAGGCTTTTTATTAGAAGTTGATGCAATGGATTGAATAATTTGGGTGATCTACATAAAGGCGTGTAAAAGGTCAGCATGAGCAATGCCTTCCTTTAAACGGGCTAGAATCGGGGTTAAAACCCTTGATATTATGTCATTGCTCATCCTTATTGGATCCTTTTTCCCCCCACCTTATTGCATACCCGTTCTGTCGAGCCAATGTAATATCCTGGGACCAAACCAAGCTCTCTACGACAGAGGGAACACTATTATCAGAGTGAGTGGCAGGTGATCGCTCAGACCATTGGGGAGAGTCATGATTTTTTTCACCAGATCAGCGTATCGAGTAGGAATAATAATAAAATCAATCACAGACTTAAATCCTCTGCCTATATAAGTTGGGTCAAAAAGCACAGTAGGCGAACACAATATATTGGCAAACCCGAGGTCAAACGTGGCCATGATATCATTGAGCTTATCACCTCCAACTGAATGTACAAAATGATCCGAATGCCCGTAGTCATCTAGATCACTTTCCACGGGACCACACACATTCCAGCTACAAATACTTGTATTAAAGTCCCCAACCCATAACAATATTCCATTCATTACAATATTTTGACCCTTTAAATCCTCTGCGAGAGTTAACACATCAGGGAGTTTAGCTTTATCAATATTGTTATAAAAGTTGACAACCAACAATTTTACTGGCGAAAACAGGGATATATACACCATTTGGTAATTTTCTTTACTTTTTGACATCTTGATTTCCTTAACCCTCAACATGTTGGATATATATATACACATAAACCCCCTTTATGTCTCCTATGTATTGACCGGACAGTTGGGGTATGAAATGTTTTGAAGCCGTCAACGTGAATCTCGTTTAGTAACCACGTTTCTTGGAGACACATGAAGTCGTAGCCATGTATAAACTCCACCCAGACTTTATTCGTAACTTTTGACTCAAGGCCACAAACATTCCACAAGGCTATTCCCACTGCCCTGGGACTAGATATCGGTTGGGAGGGTAGCTCATACTCCTGTTCTTTGTGCGGCGTTGCGTTCCCTGTCTGTGGTAAGGGGCTCCTGAGCTCCTCCTGGATTATGTTCATTATCCGTGTGTTGCAATTGAGTTGGGAAATCTCGCTAGGGACCACTTCGGGACTCTGGTCCTTCTGGTCATAACTCTGTTCTATGTTTAAGTTTACTAATGTCTGTTCATTCACAGAGGTCCCCTTAAAGTGGTAGCTATCCTGCTGTCAATCTACGTCCTCGAGGAATTGTAATGAGTCAAACCTGTTATTTTACTTCTACGTTGTAAATCGGCTTATTAGTGGGGCGGTGATGGCCTAAAAATGTGGCTCTTTGTCCTTCCGGGCGATAAAAGAAGCCCAATGGGAGGACATTTATTCTATCTACTCTTAGCTCGTCGGACCCTGTGCGAGTAAGAATTTCTTGGACTAAAGCCGGTGAACCAAGAGTTAAAGCCACACAGTCTCTACCTAGTACCCTCCTGCCCTTTCCAATCCAAGAGATGCGTCGCACCATCTTAAATGCGTCGAACATCTCTTTCGTCAAATCTGCCCTAGTACTTAGATAATGGATAGTCTTATTTCACAACTTAACCCAGTTTTCTTCCTCCCTCTCCACTGAAGGTGGAACATTTGCCAGAATAATGGTGTAAGGGGCCGCTGTGGGTGGGAGATTTAAGGTAATAAGATCAGAGCGCACCTCCTCCACAACAGTTCCCGGGCACCTCTGCTGTTGAGCAGCCCTGATGTGAAGAAGCTGCTCCTGATTGCCTACCACCCCGGTTCTACCAGTTGTTGGCATGTTACTGGGGTCATTTCCTCCTTTAGCTTTTTGGACAGGAAACTGTGTGATGTTTTTTTCCCTACCCTCGTTTTCATTTAGCACTTGATGTCCTGTGGTGATTTTATTCAGTTTCTCCATAATTGCTGCTTTTCTAACATCTAGTTGTTTCAGTCGGGTCTCTAGTGCACCAAAAAACAACTTTAGGGTCAAAATTAGTTCAGTGACAGAGCCCTTAATTTCTGTGAGGGCATTAATCATATGATTGCCCTTATTGTTGTTACTACTTTTTACGTGATTTGCCCGTTTTTTGGCTTTATTTGGTCCAACAGACTTCTTGGAGAGACCTCCAGGTAGAACAGTTGCAGGGATTTTAGGGGAAGTGGTATTTGTGTGTACCAAAGGTGGCAGACTTAAGAGGGGCGCACACTTTTTCTTATTGCAGGATCTCTTAGGTGGAGGAGCAGTAACAGAGTCTAAGTCGTCCAATGAAATGTCGTCACCTCCTATAATGATACAGCCATTTTTTAATTCAATTGGTTTATCACAGGTATATATTGACCCGGGGTATGGTACACCAGGGCAGTTCATGCCTCCTTGTCCTTAGTCAGGGCATCTTCAACGCAAGAAATTTGTTTTTCAATAGCCCCCACCGCCCCAGTCAAATAATTAATTAATGACATAGTTTCAGCTTTTGACTTATTTTTCAGCCGACCCAAGTCCGGCCTATTTAATTTCCTCTTTTCCATTGATACTAGGTTATGAGCTCAAAAGCATAAACACTTAATCAGTAAGCAGTCTACCAGCTATACTTGCCATGTAATATCTTTTTTTTTACCAGATTTCGTTGTTTTTGAAATAAGTAGTCCCGGCGTACAAGGCGGGAGAATGTCTGGGATCACAGAACCAAGAGATAGGGCCCAGTCTAGGCTCTTCCGGGATATGATGGGCAAGGACGGGCCCCCCCTTGGCCCGGGCGCGTCCCGTGCCGCGGGAGCCCGCAGGGAGATTTGTTCCTGCCCCCTCCTCCTATCGCGAGACTGTGCCGCACTGCCTCCTGGGTATCGTAGTTTGGCAGGCGCCGGTCCGCGAAACATACGGGGGCAGGGGAGAGCTGAGGGCCAGAGGTGGAAGCAGGTCCGTGGAGCAGGGCACAGCGAAGTCCACTCTAGTGGCGAAGAGGCAACAAGGTCCACACAACCGGTAAGGGCATCCCGCGCCGTGGGAGCCCGCAGGGAGATTTGTTCCTGCCCCCTCCTCCTATCGCGAGACTGTGCCGCACTGCCTCCTGGGTATCGTAGTTTGGCAGGCGCCGGTCCGCGAAACATACGGGGGCAGGGGAGAGCTGAGGGCCAGCGGTGGAAGCATGTCCGTGGAGCAGGGCACAGCAAAGTCCACTCTAGTGGCAAAGAGGCAACAAGGTCCACACAACCGGTAAGGGTGTACTACAGGAGATAGTGCAAATGCTCAATCATGCAATTTCATGCCCAGTCTCAATTTGCAGGATGCATATTTCCATGGCCCTATACATCCTTATGCACCCCAAGCAAAGTAAGTTCCCCCGTTTCGCTGTAGGAGAAAATCATTATCAGTTCAAAGTCCTGCCATTCTGCCTACACTCAGCCCATGTCCCTATACATCCCTATACACCTCAAGCAAAGTAAGTTCCCCCGTTTCACTGTAGGAGAAAATCATTATCAGTTCAAAGTCCTGCCATTCTGCCTACGCTCAGCCCCTCGAGTTTTTACAAAGTGCCTTGCCCCAAAATCTTTAGTTTAAGGGTCTTCAACGTTTTCCGTATTTATGTATTAAATATTTTATTGAGCATAGGCAATGAAATGCACCTCCGAGACATCTGTAGGGCCGTCACCACTCCAGGGAGGCCTAGGTCAGCGAGCTCACTGGCACCCAACACGAGGCCAGCGGGTACATCATCTGTTAACACAGCAAGCCGCCTACAACCCAACTGGGCCGGCCGCGTCATAAGAGGTGCTACAATGGTGCAAGCTGATCAGTGCTAGTGCAATTTGAGAAACAGAGAACTGTAAACAACCCCCCTACCCTTCCCACCCCAACCCTCCCCTCTCCTTGTCCATTTCCGGGCGTAGTCTAGCGGTTGAGGTCCACGATTAACAATCAGGTGGTGCTGCGCACGCAGGGCCTGTGCGCTTACGGGTGTGCGTCTTGGGGTCTGGGAGAGGTGTTTCTGCCAGTCGTAACAGGCGCAGGTAGCGCGGGCAGCTCACCTCCCGAAACTCCCCGGTAAGCAGGGCGAGGAATGGCCGCCAGAGCTCCGCAAAGTCTGCCCCCCTCCCTGCCGCCGCCAGTGATAGTTTCTCCATGCCAAGGATCGCCCAGAGCCGGTGAAGCCACCCCAACTGCTGCGGAGCCTGAGTCGCCCTCCAGTGGGCCACAATGTTTTGGACCGCAGCCCCGAGCGCCAGCGCGATCAAGCGGCCTCTCCAGGATTTCAGAGGGTACATGAGGGCGTTTGGGAGGCCTAGAATAATGTATGCTGGGAAGCGCGGCAGCTGAGTGTCCAGGTGTGTATCAATAAGGTCTAGGATAGGGTCCCAATAGGGGCGCAGCGCCTCACAGCTCCACAGCAGGTGTTCCAGTGTCCCCCGTTCCCCACACCCCCTCCAGCACCTGTCACTTATTCGGGCATCCCATTGATGAAGTCGCTCAGGGGTGTGGTGCCAGTATGTGGCTACCTTAGTCAATGTCTCGGTAAGCCCGGTGTGGTGCGCCGAGTGTCTGGCCCTATGATACACCCCCTCCCACTCCTTCCCAGTGAGCTGTCTCCCCAGGTCCCTTTCCCACCGGACTTGACCCGCGTTGTACGTGTGTGCCTGGGTGAGAAGTAGCTGCTGATAAAGGTCTGAAATCAATTTCTTGTCCGAGGTGCGCGTCAGCAGCCACCGTTCGTAGGGTGTGAGGTGCCGTTGGGCCCCGGGCCGGATCGAGGGGTGGAGCACCCAGTGGTGCACCTGCAGGTATTGCGAGCGTTCCGATTCAGCCACGCCGTAATCCGCTTTGACCTGCTGGAACGGGAGGACCCCCTTGATGTCGAACATGTGTCCCGCCGCTCTACAGGGCGTCGTCCGCCACGTCGTGAATGCTCCGGGGTCCAGGCCCGGCGAGAAGTCTGGGTTCTCAAAGATGGGTGTCATAGGTGAGGGAAAGGTGGTCAGCCCCTTGGCCACGGCCACTCTGTCCCATACTCGCAGGGCGGTGCTAGTGATTTCAGAGGCGTACAGGTTAGGGGGACGGTGTCGGCGTGGCAGGAAAGGCACGCCCTGGAGGGTACGGCCGGCCACTGCCTGGTCCAGGAAGAGCCAGTGTTTGCCGGACTCCGGCTGGAACCATTCCACGAAGGTGCGTAGCTGTGCCGCCTGAAAGTACAGGGTGAGGTCGGGCACGCCGACCCCCCCGTTCCCTCCCCCCCAACTGGTAAAGAAATGAGGTCCAACATTGTCCCAGGTCCAGTCTCAAGGCCACTGGACCCGTGGTAGGGTATGTCCGTAGAACGGAAGCAGTGGCAGCAGTGCGGGCAGGTCGGTCCCCCCCCAGCACTCCGCCGTAGGCGAAGAGTCAGAGTCTCCATCCGGGAAGGCCAACAAGCACTCTGCTTTCGCCCCCGCCGCCGGACTGGTCTGGCCCGGCCCGGCCAAGTCCTGTGGAACTAGTGCGGGTCACTCCCAGCGGTCAGCCATTGTTCGATTGTGCGAGGCCCTGCGCCACAGTCTCCACCGCAGCCCGCTGCCCCTCCTCTATCTCAGTAGCCGCGGGGCGCCTCGGCTTGCGCCTGCGCCGTTGCTGTTGCCAGCGTCCTGGGGTCGCTTCGTTGGGGGCCACTTCGCCCAGTGGGCCGTCGTCGACCGCCGGTTCGTCAAGTCCCAGCACGCGGCAAGCGTCCCTAAGGGAACGCGGCTGGTGAAGTACATTGCCTAGCCGAAACACCAAGCGGAAAGGGTGCCCCCAGCTATAGGAGATGTTGCGTTTTCTCAGCTCTGCTGTTACTGGCCGAAAGGTGCGCCGCTTCTCCAGTGTAAGAGCGGCCAGATCCTGGTACAACGTCGGCGAGTGGTCGCCAAAGGTGATCTTATCCAACTGGCGGGCCTTGCTCAGGATTTCCTCCTTCGTTCTGTAGTCCTGTACACACACTAGGATGTCCGCCGGATGAGCAGCGCCGGCCCTCGGCGGACCCGTCCGGTGGGCTCTGTCCAGTCGCAAGGGGGCGTCCGCCTGGCGGCCCAGGATGTGGTTGAAGAGGCCCCGCGTGAACTGAAAGAGGTCTTCCGTGTCCGGGGACAGTTGTACTCCTCTGATCCTAATGTTATGCCGCCTGGAGCGATTCTCCAGGTCCTCGGCATGCGTTTGGAGATCCACCTGTTGGTCATGTATGCGGGCCAGCTCCTGCCTTAGGGCCTCAATTTCGGTGTCCCGTGTATCACTCTTCGCCTCCAGGTCCGCCACCCTTTCCCCTATGGCGTCGGTATCGCGGCGGACCTCCTTGATCTCGTCTTGAAGCTCCTTCTTTAGGGCATGGATGTCTTCCCGCAAACTGGAGAACAAGGATTCCAGGAAGGACCGCGTGACTGGGCCCTCGGGGTCCGCACCCTTGGGGGGCGACGCGACCTCCACTTTCTTCTCCGCGTCACCCCGGGGATTGGGCCCCGCCTGTCCATTCCGCTTCACCATGGTGGTGGGGGCGAAGAGGTCCTTTATGGTGCGGTCTTTCTTGGTCCTCCCGCCGGACATGCCCCTCTGGGGCCCCTCGCCGCGGTCGTCGGCCGCCTCCTCCGCTGGGGAAGACCCTCCGGGCTGGGATGATCGGCGCTTCCTGCGTAGCGTGATTCACTCGGGCCGGAGCTGCGCCGGGGGACGGGGCCCTCCACTCGCTATGGCGTTCAGGAACTTCCTCAGGCTAGTGCCCGGTCGGGTGCCTGGGCCGCCGCCTAAGCCCGCAGGGCGAGCGAGAGGACAGGGTCGGGCTCTTGGTAGGGCTCCTTGTGCAGGCGGGCGCTGTGCGCTGCAGAGCTGTTCCACTCCTGGTGTGTCCCCCCGACGCTGCCCCCGCGCGTCTCCCGGGTGGGTGCTGGCGCCGCACGAGAGGGCGGGCAGGGAGGCTGCAGGTCCCTGGTGCCACGCACGATGTCGGCTGTTGCAGGGTCCGCGTCTGGTCCAAGCCGCGTCCCACCGCGGCCACGGCGCCTGGTCGCCTAAAATGGCGGTTGGGCAGAAAAGGGGGGGGGGGCCCGACGGCACTGTCTCACCCCCCCTGTATCTCGACCTCGCTGTGCTGGGTTGCAGGTCTCAGAGTCGCGCTGCGGGTCCCAGTGACTGTGCTGCGGGTCTCAGGGGCACACACAGGTCCTCCAGGCGGCAGTCCCCCACGGCCCCGGGCTCTAGCTGTCCAAAATGGCGGGCCGCTGTCGGGACCCGCGCTGCGGCGCCAACTCCCTGTATGCCAGGCGCGCCGGGATGCAGGCGGCGTGCGAGGGGGGGGGGGGGGCGGTGTCACTGTCTCACCCCCCCCCTTACCTCTCTCCTCCGCCGTGAAGTGCTGCAGGGGCCTCGCGGCCGGTTCCCGGGGCTCACGCAGGTCCTCCAGGCGGCTCCGCCAGGCCCAGCGGCAGGAGCCGGCAGCCGCCGGGGCAGTGTGCGCGCCGATCAGGAGCGGGGCGGCAGGTCCGCAGAAGCTCCCACGTAAGGTCGTGGGGAGCCTCGCACGGCTCCGTGCGGGCCGGACCCGCCGCATCAGTCAGTGCCCGCCTCAGGCGAACTCCAGCGGCTCCGATGCTCCGCCCTCCTCGGCCTCGTTTCCAGCCGTGCCCTGGTCTCGTGGGGCACGCTAGGCCTCCCTCTCCTCAGCGTCCGCGGCCGAACGCCGCAAGGGTCAAGCCGCCTCCGGTCACAGCGCCGGACCAGAAGGTCGCCACAAGGTAGGCGCCGGCGCCAGGGGCTCCCTGGGGTCACTCTCGGCCGGGCGGGTGCTGTGGTAGTGCTAGATGTAGTGGCCGGCGGCGGGAGCTCAGAGAGGCACGTCCTCTCACACCGCCATCTTGGCCACGCCCCCCCGCCATCTTGGCCACGCCCCCCCCCCCCCCGTTTTCCGTATTTAGACGACTGGCAGGTGAAAGCTCCATCTTGTCAACAAACCTTGGAAGCCACGTTTACATGACTGTGCTGTTTCCATTTTCTGTGGCTTGTTGTCCATTATCAAAAATCCCAACTTTCTCTAAAGCAAAAGATAACTTTCCAGGGGACAACTCTAGGCATTTTACAGGACAAAGCATTTTTATCAATAGAAAGACAGAAGGCAATAATAAGCCTGGCAAACGACCTCTTCAAAAGAGTTTATTTCTGTCTGTCTCCTCAAATCTTTACAGGGCATGATGTCCTCCACCATCCTTTTAATTCCTTGCGCCTGTCTCCGAATGAGACCAATTCAGGAGCAACTGGACAGCCAATGGCTTCAAGTCACCAGATTGTTTGAAGATCTGGTTTGGGTCATGCCTACAATGAAAAAAGCACTTCTTTGGTGGCAGTCCTCCAAAAACGTCTCAGAAGGGCTAACTTTCCTATCTCCAGTTCCTCACTTAATTATCACCATGGGCGCTTCTCTGAAGGGTTGGGGAGCGCATCTACAGGAGCTTCAAATCAGAGGCAGATTGAGTGCCCGCTATCCCAAATGCACATGAACTTTCTGAAATTAAGAGCCATCGCTCGAGCACTTTAGTCTTTCCTTTCAAGAATACGAGACTCTTCCATCCTCATTTGGGTCAACAGTTCTCATCAGAACCGACAATACCACCTGCATGCATTACCTCAACAAGCATGGAGGTACTCAATCCCACATCCTGTCCAATGAAGCGCAAAAAAATATGTAACCGGGCACTTTTGCACCATATCTCAATCTAGGCGGAACATCTGCCGGGAGTTCAAGAACAGATGTGCAGACACTCTGAGCAGAACCAGCCAAACTTGCCATGAGTGGGAGCTAAATCAACCAATTCTTGATTACATCTTTCGTCAACGGGGCAAGCCCATTCTAGATCTCTTGGCTTCTCGAAAAAAATCGGAAATGCCAGTTCTTCACCAGCAGGGAACCTCAGAGAAGGGTCATGGGGGATTATTTTTTCCGATAAGATGGCCAGGGACCTTTGCTTATGCTTTTCCCCCATGCCATCTTATGCCTAGGATTCTCATGAAAATTAAACCATGCCGGTTGATTCTAATTACTCCTCGCTCACCGTCTTGCTTTGCACTTCCAGAATATCACTCTCCCACACAGTGGCTCAAACACGACAAAGCAATAGACACAACACAAAATCTCCTGGAAAGGGATTTCACTTTATAAAATGCAGCACATGAAAGACTCTCTTTTCAGATGAGGCTTGGGGTTTTATTTATGCAATGCTCTCTAATGGAAAGGCTTTCCCAGATGTCAAATAAACAGCATTTAAATGTGTCTGTATATATATCGCCGTTACGGACCCCCGGAAACAGCGAGAAGGCAGCTGAGACGGGCACTGATGAGGCCAATGGATGGCTGAAACGCGTCTGCCCAGCGTTTCAGGGACATTACTGCCAGCGCAAGAAAATCAATAAATCTTTGCTTATCCCACCGGAGCTGTGTCACTCTCTTTCTTGAGCAAGAGGGAGTCTAGCTGTTATGTTTTACCAGCTCGCAGGTGCTGGTTTTGTGACACGCCCTCTCGGTCTAGAGCTGCGCGGTTTACCTGCAATCTTTGGAGGATTGTTTGAAACGCGCCGCCCCCCCGGTGTTGGATTTCCACTTGGAGGCGATTACATACACGGTGAGAGAGGAGGCAAACGCGGTGGTTGCCTGACAAGGGGGACAAAAGACAGATTTACCTGCAAATCCGGCTGCAATGGCGTGAAATCATCGGCCAAAACACTTTTGGAAGCACCACTTGGTGTTTTAGAAATCCCTTCACTGTATGGGCTCTGACGAAGGACTTCAACGCCCAGCATGCAGCGGGACTGTAGAAGAGTGCAAGATGTCTCACACCTGTGAGGCAAAAGGTGGGGCCAGTGATCACATGATCAAGAGTGGTCACAGGCTTAAACATCGCCGTTACGGACCCCCGGAAACAGCGAGAAGGCATTTGAGACGGGCACTGATGAGGTCAATGGATGGCTGAAACGCGTCTGGCCAGCGTTTCAGGGACATTACTGCCAGCGCAAGAAAATCAATAAATCTTTGCTTATTCCCCCGGAGCTGTGTCACTCTCTTTCTTGAGCAAGAGGGAGTCTAGCTGTTATATATATGTATGTGTGCACACACACACACACACACACACACACACACACACACACACACACACACCCCACCTCCCCCGCCCGCCTCCTAATGGCGGCAGTCTTCGGCGAGATCAAAAACTCCGGCAATCCTTCGTGAATCCACAAAAGAAGCCAAGCCCAATTCCATAAAGCGTGGTTTACAGAAATGTCCGACTCGTTTTGGAGCAGCTTCTCCTTTCGAACCCTGTTTAAGTATAGTTTCTAATCACACAGTACATACAGTGCTCAAAAACAAAAAAACGTAGGACTATTACATCACATATGGGGCTAAGCAAAAACGGCATCCATTTTAGAGTAGTGACATCTTTATATATTATTATTTCTAAAGACAATGGCCCCTAGACAATTTCAATTAAAGTGTCCATTAATATAGACCTAATCAGTGCTATATTATCTGCCCAGCCGGACAGTTTTTAATGTACAATATACTTGTAAGACAGAGATTAGCAAAAATTCAAGTGGGACACAACCTGCGTCCTACTAACAACATACAAAACAACATTAAGGGAAGGCTTAAGGCTACGAACAAGTGTCTGTATTTACATTAAATATAGGTACAGCAGACACAATATTGTGGGCACACCATTACAAATTCAACATTGCAATTTGGTCAATGTATATGGTGTACAATTTGTCAACGACGTTTCGATCCCTATTAAAATCACTGGGATCATCTTCAGGACATTTGGATTGACATGCATGTAAACAATTGCTCTGGGATGGGAGGCAAGTGGCAGGTGTGGAGATCTGTTAAGCGTATTGGTTATACGCCTGGGGCGGCTGCATGGCCCGAGGAATGGTGGGCAGGCCTGTCCGCAAGGAATAGTTCTAGATAGCATGTTGGCTCTGTCGTCCGGTGTGCTAGAATTGCGCCTAGGATGACAAAAGTGCACAGTGGCTACCCGGACCAAGAGATTTTGTGACGGAGCACCTGCAAGGAACAGCTCAGATGAGCAAAAGTAGCGGTGCTGGAGAAGGTCTAAGCCGTAGGGAGTGAGGCAGCTCTTACCTATTAAGAAGGAATTCCGGAATAGCATAGGAGCCGCGTTCGCGATCTCCGTGGTACGGGAGTCCTCAGTGCAGTCAGGCTAGGTTTTCTATCCTGACTGCACTGAGGACTTGCTTGTGCTTCTCACCGGGACCTTATTCCCCATCCAAAACGAGACGCCATCGGACGTCCGTTTCACAGAGATCGCGATCCTCGGCTCCTCTGTAACCCCAGCATTCTCCATTTGGAGGACTCCCGTAACACAGAGACTGCAAACGCGGCTCCTGCGCTATTCTGGAATTCCTTCTTAATAGGCAAGAGCTGCCTCACTCCCTATTCTGTTGTTTTCTTGTCCGTCGACAGGGGAAATCTCTTTATTGTGATGGTTGATCTTGTCATCAGCGATTTGAAATTCGCTGTTGACTCAGCACCCATCGACGAGAGAGCCGACGGTGGTATTAGAATGGCTGTCAACGAGGTTTGTCCATTCATCGTCCATGGTCCCGTCGTTAAAGATGTCATCGAAGATGTTGCCGATGATGCATTCTTTGTCGAGATGGTCGTCGTCGACGACGCGGTCAACGCCGTCTTCGTCTGCATCATGACAGAGATACTCCGGTCTTCCTCGACTGGAGCAACGACATAGCCTTCGTATCTGAAGGCTTTTCGAGGGGTGTATGAGGCAAAGAAGATGACGATTCTTTGAGCTTAGATTTTTCTTTTTTCTGTTTCTTCACCTCTGCTTTTTCCGCCGACAACTCCCTCTTATTAATTTAGAGAAGTGCCCTTTAGATCCTTTATCAGACTCCGAGTCTGAGATGGTCTTCTTGTTCTGAAGCCATAATAACAAGCAAGCTTGACTGTCTTTCAGGGTTTTAGCCGAGAATGTGTGACAGTGTTTTACACTCCTTGGGGACGTGCTTAGGGTAAAGGTAGTATAAGCATTCTTTGCGAGGGTCCTCCGAATATAATATGGCCTTCCCACAAGATCTGCAAGGTCTCAAAAAGCCTCTTCTTAGAGCTGTCAGATATGGTGAAGAAATTGAGGAAAAACAGTACCTCAATCCAAAACTGTAGGTAGATCAAAAGTTCACCAAGTAACCAAAAAGTGAGCAGTGCTCAGGGAGACTCCTCACATGACAGCGGTTGGAAATCTGAGGTATGGTGGCTCTGCTGGGGATTGTGATCTCAGGGCTGGAAGCAGATTGGTTGGTATTAAGACCACATAATAATGATGATAAGCTACCAAACTATATACTTCCCTATGGATTATCTATGCAGTTTTTTCTTTTACTGCTCTAGTTATTCTTTTACCGTGAGACTCCCATCATGACGCCGAGGAAGATACAAGCATGTGAATCTATGAAAGATTCAATAATGGAGAATGTCACATTTTGCATCATTATGACAGTTCTTTTGATGTCCATACTATGTAAGAGGTGATGTATAATTGGCAATCCTGTCTAAGTGGGCCTTTTACATAAACATCACACATTATTTGAGATCTTTTGCGTTCCTCCAAGTCATATGATGATGATGTCTCCGTCTCCTACAACATAAAAACAAGTGCATGATCAATGATTTACCTATCACCAATTAAAAGTACAAAACTCACCGAGAAGCATATCATTTTGTTAGACAGTAAAATATATACACATCATTCTATCACAGGTCAACACTTAACCCAAATGGACATATAATTCCTCATCCTTATTTAAACCTAATGGGTACATAGTTTCATATTTGATAATCATTCTAGATTCTAATCATCTGAATTCTCTAATTCTATTCCCACCCCTTTCAGAGTTTGGGATTCTGTCCAAAGCACAGTATTTTAAGGCTGGCATTTTTATCATGAACATCTGTGAAATGCTTCGCTGTTGGATTCCGCTTGTTCTTTTTGACAATGGCTCCCATATATTCCAGGATACGTTTTTTTACCTGGTGAATGGTACTTACGATGTAAATTAACGGACATGGACAGCTCAGCGCATATACACAATACTCAGACTTGCATGTCAGGTGCTTGTTAATTACAAATGGTTTCTGATTTTAGACAACTCAATTTGCTTGTGATTGACACTATGCTTAAACGCTTTAGGTAATCTACATGTAAAGAAGCCTTGTATCTGATGGCGCTCTGTAGCGGTTTGCAAAGTGCTACTGCATAGCATATTACTCAAAGCTGTGCATTTTCTAAAGATGACTTTAGGATTATCTCCCACATGTTTTTTTTGAGTTTCATCTGTACATAGAACATGCCAGAATTTCTTACGGCACCTTCTAACTTTCCACGCTTGGTTACTGTAAGTTGTTATAAATTGAATGGGTTCCTCCTTGTTGCCATCTCTATTTTTTACTTTCAACAAGTCTACTCTTTTTTTAAACTATTTTTACTTTCTCACATGCCTGATTTATTATTTTGCTAGGGTATCCCCTTTCATTAAAACGTACTGCCATTTTCTCCGTTTCTGCTTTAAAATCTGCATCCGAGCTACAGTTTCTTCTAGCTCTTAGTAGCTCGCCATATGGTATACTGTTAATGAGATTTCTCGGGTATCTGCATGCAACATACTGTTGCCAGCGGCTTTTCTCTGAATCAATCAATCAGTGGATTATAAGGGCGCTACTCACCTGTGAGGGTTTCAAGGCACTACTCTGCAGTTATTCACCCTCCATTCAACATTCAGAAATTCAATGTTTTCCATGTGAATAGTACAAGTAAACTTCAACTTAAGGTATTATCATTAATGGTTTCCGCAAATGTTGTTGCTTCAGTTTTAGATCCCTTCCAGATACAAAATACATCATATATATATCTGGCCCAGAGGACGACGTGTTGGGTAAAGGCCTCGATCTTACCAGTCACCTGCTCCTCCCACCAGCCCAGGTTAAGACCAGCGTAGCTGGGGGCGAAGCAGGTCGTCATCGTCGTTACCTGGGTCTGACGATAGATCACATGATTGAATAAAAAGAAGTTGTTGGTTAAACATGCATGCATCATGGTCAAAAGCATTTCAGTATGCAGGAAATATGACAGTTCGCGTGTTTTCAAAAAAATAACGGCTAGCAACTATACCTATCTCATGCGGTATGCAAGTGTATAGACTGATGTCCAGTGTCATTAGCAACCTGTCTTTCTCCCAGATGGTATTCTCTACCAGTCTAAGGAAATCTCCAGTGTCACGTACATACGATGGAAGTGATTGTACATAGGGTCATAGGAAAAAAACGACATATTTAGATGTATTTTCAGATAGGCTTCCCATGGAAGACACAATCAGTCTTCCTGGTGGATCGAGGGTATCCTTATGGAGTTTTGGCAACATGTACACTACTGACAGTTTGAGATACTCATAATATATGTACTTAAATTCTTCATTGGTTAATAGTTGCTCATTTCTTCACTTAACCAAATTCATTCTATATTGTTCATAACTTTTTTTATAACACAACTAGCAGCCTGTCCGGACCTTGTCCGGGAGCAATCAGGCTTCCCCGACCCCCGCCCGCCCGACATTGTCCAGCAGCCAGGGCCCCCGCCGCGATCATTAGTGCCCTTTGTTATTTGGGGCTCTTGGTATTGAGCACAGTGTACTTTTCTTTTGGAACAATGTGACATTGCTGCTGTTTGGCTCTATCCATGACGTGACCCCCGCCCGCCCCGACATTGTCCAGCAGCCCGGGCCCCCGCCCGCCCGGGCCTCCACCTGCCCAGATCCCTGCCCGCCCCGACATTGACCAGCAGCCTGGGCCCCTGCCCGTCCCCCGCCTGCCCCGACCCCCGCCTGCCCAGACCCCCGCCTGCCCCGACATTGTCCGTGGGTCCCCCAGAGCCTTACCTCAGCCGCCGCTCCTCCCCCGCGCTCCTCAGTTCACCGCTCCGCCGCTCGTCACCGTTCTCCAGCCTGTCCGCCGCTCCTCACTGCCTGTCCGACGCTCCTCACCGCTACTCCCCCGCGCCATGGCCGCCGCTCCTCCTCGCGCTCCTGGACGCCGCTCCTCCCCCGCTCCTGATGTCAGCACGCAGGTCGCGGCCAGCGCTACTTCGAAGGGACTACTTTTTTAATGTAAATTTTTTAAATAACGCATATTTGTATAGTTTATATAGTCTATGTCCATCTGCACACCCTGACAATTACAACGATGTATCGGGTGTGTGGATTGGCGCTGTGGTTCCCGAGTTTACCCGCCTCAAAGGTTCAAAGTTCTTACTTTTTAATAGTAGTATAGATCTATTTGTTATCACATACTTATTCACATCTTCCAATTGTCTCTTCCCCTCTTCCAAATACATCTGTAACGGCCAAACAACAATGTTCCCACCCTTGTCGGATTTCTTAATCACAATAGACTTATAGGGCCAGATGTAGGTAAGTAACATTTACCGAATCTTAATTACCGAAAATTACCGAATTTTACCGATTCGGTAATTAAGATTCGGTAAATGTGAGGGGTTGGTATGTAGGGAATCTAGATGTTCCCTTTTACCGAATCGGTAAAATTCGGTATTTACCGATTCGGTAAATACCGACCGGTAATGCCCCATTCATTCCTATGGGCTTTGAAGCCCATAGGAATCAATGGGGCATTACCGGTCGGTATTTACCGAATCGGTAAATACCGATTCTGACAAGGGTGCAGGGGGTGTCACTTTGACACCCTCTAGCACCCCCAAAAAAGCTTCGGTGGCCATGTGGCAGGCATACCTGCCCTAAGGGCAGGTCTGCCTATCATATGGCACAGGTGTGCATGCACACATGTGCATGCACACCAGAATCGGTATTTTACCATCAAATAATATTTGATGGTAAAATACCGATTCTGTAATGCTTGTGGGACTCAGAAGAGTCCCACCTACATATCAATTTTACCGAATTGGAAAAAATACCGATTCGGTATTTTACAGAATCGGTAAATTTACCGATCGGTAAATTTACCGATTCTGTAAAATACAGGGCCCTACATCTCAAATTGCATTTACCGGTCGGTAATGGCCGAATTTGGCTGTTACCGACCGGTAAATGCCTACCTACATCTGGCCCATAGTCCTTAATCACTTCCTGTTGTTCAAGAGTGAGATTGCCTTGTTTGCATGATTTACTTTTCTCTAGCTTTTTCAATTCATTTTTCACACCCTTCTCAAATATCTAAATGGCATCATTGTGTATTTGGGGTACAAATATGGATTTTGTTTTGAATCCACAATTACTGATGCGATCAAGAATCAATTGTTCTTGAATCAAAGTTTCCTGCCTCTTACAGTGTATGGACATCGAAAGAACTGTCATAATGATGCAAAATGTCACGTTAATGTTATGAGTTTATGCTCGTGCCACTCATATGGTTGCCATTCGAAATGTGTTTCAATTTAAGCCCACTGGGGCTT
Source organism: Lissotriton vulgaris (assembly GCF_964263255.1). Lineage (NCBI taxonomy): Eukaryota > Metazoa > Chordata > Amphibia > Caudata > Salamandridae > Lissotriton > Lissotriton vulgaris. The sequence continues at coordinate 1,926,074,858 of NC_141693.1, forward strand.
TATTGATTTATTTGAAATTCAGTATAATGAAATATGAGTTTGCTGATAAAAATCCTTAGCATTAGGTTCAATATTAATGTATTGCTGGACAAAGTGAGATAATAATATGAGCACTCTAGCATCTCGAAGTGTCTCGGTTTGCTGCATGCAAGCAATTGCTCTGCGTGCTATAATATATAAAGATGTCACCACTTTAAAATGGATGCCGGTTTTGCTTAGCCCCAGATGTGATGTAGTAGTCCTACATTTTTTCCAGTTTTTTGATCTGAGCACTATATGTACTGTGTGATTACAAACTATACTTGACCCGTGAGAAAGGAGCAGCTGCTCTGAAACGCGTCAGGCGCTTTGCCATATGAAATACATTTTTGTAAATCACCCTTTATGGAATTGGGCTTGGCTTCTTTTCTGAATTCACAGAGGATTGTTGGAATATATATAACAATGTACCTCTAGTGGGAGGCTGCTGACACTTCCTACAAAGTCTTATATATATATATATATAAATTTATATATATATATATATATATATATATATATAGATATATATATATATATATATATATATTCACACAAAAACGATCCTTTCATGCAAGAGAGCGCTCCACAGTGTGTGCTCGGCCCAAAGGCTGGATCAAAGCCCGAATTTCAATTTAGAACACAAGAAGGGCGGCACAACCGGATACTTATTCAGAAGCCTTTGTTAGCACTTCACAAACACTCCACCGACGCGTTTCAGCCTCACGGCTTTTCTCACGGTCAGCAAGTCCTTTTTTGCTTTTCATTTATATACTGCCCCATTTTAGCCTCTAAGTGGCATTATGGGATACGTAGTTTTTAAAGCAAAACATTTAAAAGAAACAATAATAACAGACAAAGGACTGGTGCGTTCTGGTCGTTCAAGTATAGTACTATGCGTCCAAAGTTAGTCTCACTTGGGGCATAAATTATAGGGTGTATTTTGAGTCTTTTTTCACGTGTATGGGATGGTGGGAAAAAACGATAGCATGGAACAACACTGACCAGGAAGAATTAGATCGAATAATTGTTTGGGTCAGATATATTGACGACCTCTTCCTAATTTGGAATGGTACGAATGATCAATTTCTGAAATTCTTTGCCACACTAAACAACAATGAGGTTGGACTCCAATTTACGTGCTCAACAAATAAGAAAGAAATAGGCTTTCTAGACACTAAGGTCTATATCTCGGAGGGCAAATTGGAAACCACACTGTTCCGTAAAAAAAATGCTACAAATAGTGTGCTCCACGGCACCAGTTTCCACCCGAAAGCACTACTAAAAAGTATCCCATACGGAGAATTTGTACGATTAAAAAGAAACTGTTCAAAACGAGAAGATGCCGAAAATAAAATTCTTGAAAGCAAAACAAGATTCCGATCAAGAGGATATAAGGACTATGTGCTAAAAGACTGTAAAAAGAAGGTAGACAAGATCAGCAGAGCAGAGACTTTGATCGAAAAGCCAAAACCCCCACAAGACAAAGATCCACCAAGATTCATAACCACATACAACAAGGAAAGTGGGTTAATAGCAAAAAAAATGAAAAAGTATTGCCACCTGATAACCAGTGATCCGGATATAGGGCCACTGGCTGGCAAACATCCTTCCATCACGTACAAAAAAAACACATCTCTTCAAGACCTACTAGTCAAAAGCCACTTTCAGATCAAGCAACTACCTAAATGGTGGACGGAACAAAACGTAGGCTTTAAACCATGTACCTCATGCAAAGCATGTAAGATAGGCAAAAGAATGAAGAATGTAATGGAACCAGATGGAAAACCCATGCCAATCAAACAATACATCACATGCACATCCAAAAACGTGGTTTATGTCATTGAATGTAAATGTGGAATAAAGTACATAGGATCCACTACGTGCATGCTAAAGAAAAGAATACTGGAGCACATCCGGGCTGTAAAGAACTCAAACATGTTATATGCTACAGCGAAACATCTAAGCACTTGTCAAAATGGGGATAGGCGAGCTCTGAACTTCTATGGACTGAAAATGCTGACAAACTGGACAGAGGAGGGGACACTGTCCGTCTTCTTCGACAGATGGAATCACGTTTCATTGTTCGATTCCGAACAAAACATCCAAGAGGCATACATTTTGGAGAAGATCTCCACATACATCTGGAGTAAACATGAACTCAGCTTTACTTTTGATGACTGTAATAGGGTACTATACCCGATACACGTGAAAAAAGACTCAAAATACACCCTATAATTTATGCCCCAAGTGGGACTAACTTTGGACGCATAGTACTATACTTGAACGACCAGAACGCGCCAGTCCTTTGTCTGTTATTATTGTTTCTTTTAACCCCTTAAGTGCTGCTGACGGCCAATGGTCGTCAGCAGCGCTACCTCCCCAGTGCTGCGCATGACCATTGAACGTCCATTCAGCACTAGTTCTAATGGACAGCGCAGCACTGGGGAGGAATGTGTAATAGCAGCTATGAGGTTAAATGTTTTGCTTTGAAAACTACGTATCCCATAATGCCACTTAGAGGCTAAAATGGGGCAGTATATAAATGAAAAGCAAAAAAGGACTTGCTGACCGTGAGAAAAGCCGTGAGGCTGAAACGCGTCGGTGGAGTGTTTGTGAAGTGCTAATAAAGGCTTCTGAATAAGTATCCGGTTGTGCCGCCCTTCTTGTGCTCTAAATATATATATATATATATATCACCTTCGCGTCTTCTTCTACGAGTTCGTAGATAAAGACACGGCACAGCAACAGTTTATCTTCTCACAGTTTTTATTTACACACCATGTGCCAAAGAAAGTGCATCAAATAGACGGTCAACGCGTTTCGGCTCCTGCCTTCAACTGGACCATAGAGTCTCTAGGTCTAGACTTTACTTATATACGGTGATATGTGAAAGTACCCTCTACTATTTCCATGGTCATCTAGACCTCCAACCCTGCATAGTAACCGTGTGGCTAGTACATACCCGTAATCCTTTTACCTGGGTGATACTAATTCATGTAAAGTACAATTTAACCCTGTATCCCAAATAAAGTATTTATAATCAGATCAAATTCTTTCAATTCACAGTAATTATTCGTCAAATATATATGTATTCAACAGGACCGGCATGCAGCCGGTAGGCAGAAAAGGCACTCACTCAGGCAGGAATTTTGCTCATACCAACTGTTTTATTTTTCTCATCTCGTCAGTAACCCAACGTGTTTTGCCTTCGGCTGAAGGCTTGATCACGGTCACTTCCTACAAAGTTATATATATATATATATATATATATAACTTTGTAGGAAGTGGCAGCAGCCTCCCACTAGAGGTAAATTGTTTAAGGACTGCGATAACCAGAATGCACTCAGCACACGCCCATTGGGCAGGACTATCCACGAAGTTGAATCACCTGCTGGCTGCCATTCCACATAAGCCATTACCTGGGAAGAAGGGCGAGAAGACGCCGGAAACGTGTTGGAAATTGATGGCAGAGTCTGTTACTGATTGCAGAGTCTGTTACTGTGCAGATGGAGTTTGTTTTCGAGCTGCCTTGCAGAAATAAAGAATTAAGCACTGCATGTGGGCCTCAAAGTTTGGGTGCTTGCAAATAGAATATGTAGTGGCCTGCCTTGGTTGCGGAGACCCCGACCGCAGAAGAGCGGATCCAGCGCAGCCACGAGTGCAGCGCAAACGGAGTGGTGTTGGTTCTGTGAATGAAAGATACAGCTCCCCGGCACTCACCAACTGACACAGTGCCCACTGTGGGATTTGAGAACTTTGTAGGAAGTAGCAGCAGCCTCCCACTATAGGTACATTATTTAATGACTGGGATAACCAGAATGCACTCAGCAAACGCCCATTGGGCGGGACTATCCACGAAGTTAAATCACCTGCTGTCTGTCGTTCCACATAAGCTATTACCCGGGAAGAAGGGCGAGAAGACGCCCGAAACGCATTGGAAATTGATGGCAGAGTCTGTTACTGTGCAGATGGATTTTGTTTTTGAGCTGCCTTGCAGAAATAAAGAATTAAACGCTGCATGTGGGTCTCCAAGTTTGTGTGCTGCAAATTGAAATATATATATATATATATATATATTTTTTTTTTTTTTTAAGCTCCCAGTGCCCCTGCGCAGGTACACACTCGAGTCATTGGCTTGTAACAATATTATGGTAAAGATGCAGTCCCATGAACAGAATGCTTTCATCCATCTGGTTCTTCGGGCAAAATTTACTGACGCGTTTCGAAGAAACATTCTTCTTTCTCAAAGGCTCGACTCGTTGTGTTATTGGAGACATACCCTTCTTTTGACCAGATACCACACCTTTATTATTATTTATTATTATTAACGAGTTTTATATAGCGCCTGGTTACCCTTAGGCATCCCCGCGCTGATCCAGAAGGAAACATTGTCACTATAGACACCAGAAGTAGACAGTGAATAGATAAGTTTTTAAAAGCTTACGAAACCGAAGAAGGCTCGTTTCCGAGCGTAAGTGCAAAGGGAGAGAATTCCACAGCGTGGCCACATTTACAGAGAATCTTCTACCCCCGGTTCTTGCCTTCCTCACTCTCGTGACCTGCAGCAGGTGTTGATGGTCAGAACGAAGGGAGCGAGAGGCCTTGTAAGGCTGAACCATATCCCCCAGGATAGGTGGGCCTTTCCCCTGCAGAATTTTGTGGGCCATGCAGAGTGACTTAAATTTCACCCTCTCTCTGACAGGGAGCCAATGTAGCGCCTTCAATGCAGGGCAAGCAGATTGCCGCCTAGGGAGGCCCGTCAGGAGCCTGGCGGCCGCGTTCTGCACTTGTTGCAGTTTGTTCATGGTAGACTCTGGAGCACCCAGGAACAACGCGTTGCTGAAGTCCAACCGCGAGATGATAAGCCCCTGAATAAGTAACCTCCTGGAGGCCACTGGAAGGAGGGGTAAGATCTTCCGGGCTGATCGAAGCAGGCCAAAACACACGCCAGCGGTCTTTTTAACGTGTGTTTTAAAGGAAAGGTCCTGCTCGAGCCACACCCCCAAGCTCTTGATCTCCTGCTTGGGGGTGGGTACTGGTCCCAGGCAATTGGGCCAGCTGCTGGGAGATAGGGATGGAGAGGAATTCCCCAGCAGCATCAGTTCCGTTTTGGAGCCGTTAAGCTTGAGGGCTGAGCTGCACATCCACGTGAAGATCTTATCCAGACACGTGTGCAGCCGGTCGGGATGGTGAGCCGACTGGGAAAGGCCTAACACCAGCTGGGTATCATCAGCGTAGCTGATAATCTTGATACCCAGAGGCAGTACCACACTCTCCAGGGGGGCCATATAGACGTTGAATAAGGTAGGGCTCAACGATGAGCCCTGTGGCACACCAATGGGAGAGGTAACGAGGATGATTTCTTGTGGCCTTCCCACACCTCAAAAGACCGGCCTTCCAAAAAAGAAGCGAACCACTTAAGGGCTGTCCCAGAGACCCCCACCCCCGACAGCCGTTGGAGAAGCACCTGATGGTCTACGGTGTCGAAAGCAGCACTGAGGTCCAGGAGGATCACTGCCACCGATCCCCCTGAATCCAAAATGCTCCTAGCATTCTCCACAACTGCCAGCAGGGCAGTATCAGTCCCCTGACCGGGGCGAAAACCCGTTTGGGAGTCGCCCAAAAGGGAGTTGGCCTCCAAAAAGCCCGATAGGCGACTATTCACCAGCTTCTCCACCACCTTGCTGATGCCGGGGAGCAGGGATATAGGCCTAAAGTTGTTGAGGTCGGCTGGGTCCAGGTTAGGCTTCTTCAAAAGAGCCTTAACAACCGCTCCTTTCCAACCAGGGGGTACCACTCCCTGGGAGAGAGACAGGTTTATAAGGTCCGTCACTGGACCGCCGATGGTGGGGGCTACCTGCTTCAGATATTTCATGGGTGCAGGATCTTTCGGAGAACCACTTTTCAAGGTTGACATGACTGTCAGAACTTCCTCCACAGTGAGAGGACCAAGAGAGACCAACTCTGCTGTTCGCACCCTGGGCTGAGGGCTTACGCTACCACCAGAGGAAACATCCTCGGATGGCCGGGGGAGAGATGCAAGGATGTTATCAATTTTGGTTTTAAAGAAGGAGGCCAGTTCTGAGCATTTCTCACGGGGGTCCTCGTGAATGACCGCAGGTTTGGGAGTTTTCAGGAGTTCTTTAATGACCCTGAACGATTCTTTCGAGGAGTTGGCCGCCGAGCCTATTCTCTCCTCAAAGAATCCCGATTTTGCTGCCCGAATAGCAGATTTGTAGGTACTAAGAGCCGCCCGATATTCTCTCCGGCTCGTTTCGCTCCAATCTTTCCTCCAGGTCCGCTCAAGCCTCTTGCAGCCCTTCCTCAGTGTCCTCAGCTCAGATGTGTACCAGGGCGCCGATCCCACTCTCTTCCCTCTAGTAAGTTGTTTCTTTTTGGGGAGGAGAGCGTCCAGCGAGTTAGTGAGCCAGATGTTTAAGTTCTCATCTGCGACTAGCGGATTAGACCCTGAGGGAGGCCGAGATGCCTCCAGATGTACCGCCCAAGTGTCCACTGGGAGCCTAGACCAAGCTCTTTCCACGGTGTGTACTCTGGGGGTCGGCACAGCTGAGGTGTCAAACTGCCACAGTGCAGGCACCATAAAGTGGTCTGTCCAAGGCAGAGCCAGCGCTGGGCATGATTTCAGGTTGTCCGAGTAAGAAAGTATAGGATCTAACAAGTGTCCCTTCCCATTTGTGGCACCCGAGTTAGCCAGGTTGATCCCAAAAGCTTTGAGATCGCCTAGCAGATCTACTCCCAGGGAGTTGGAGGGGTCTTCAAGGTGGATGTTAAAATCACCTAAAGCAACAAAATTACCTGTAGAAGAGGCAAGAAGTGCGGTGGTTTCAAGGAAGGAACCAAAGAAGTTTCCCATGGTTCCAGGAGGGTGATAAATCAGCAGTCCCATCATGGACGCAGTAGGTGACATGCGGAGAGAGAATTGGCAACTCTCACAGTCGCTCACCCCTCCATCCTGAGCCTTGCAGACTAGCGAGTCCCTATAGAGGATGGCAATTCCTCCTCCCCTCCCCACAGGCCTATCTAGATGAAAAATAAGAAAACCTGGAGGGAGTGCTCTTACCACATCGGGGCCCGAGCTGGCGGAAATCCAGGTCTCAGTAAGGAATAACACATCCAGTTCGTGGTCCAGAATGAGGGAGTTGATTTCAGTCGCGTGACTAGGTAGGGACCGACAGTTCAGCAGCGCCATGGAGAGTCCTGATTTGACAGGGACCGAATCCTGGCCCGCGATGCAAGCTCTGCAGGGAAGAAACGGGGGCGTACCCTCCTGAGCGAATTTGCATGTGGTAGAATGCAACGTCCGCCAGGCCATGAGTTCCTCCCTCCCGTACCTGATACAGGTGCGAGATGGGGCAGATAAAACGGGCATAAGGACCGGCCCTGAGCCCGTCTGGGCCCGGACGGGCACAGAAGGGCTGAACTCTGGCGTAACTCCGGCGTCAATACGGCGTCCCCGCTGCGCGTTACCGCTGCGCGTCAACATGGCTGGCTATATGCTCGCAAAGCGAGTAGAAACAGGACTAGCGCGGTGGAATACACTCACCCAGTATGGCCGCCACGTGCAAGGGGCAGAGGGACCCGCCAAACGCGGTGAAATCACAGAATTATAATGCAGGTAAGATGACAGCCGTGGAGGTATGCGGGCCAAGCTGAGTTAAAAGCAGGGGCTAAGTGCAGAAATGAAGTAAAGAAAATTAGACCCAAAAACGGGAGATTTTAAAAACACAATGCTGCCAAAATACGAGCGCTACAGATAAGCGCTACCGCTGGAGTGGGATGGATGTTGAATTATGGTCCATGTAGTGTGCCTCCATTCAAACCCTGTATGGGTGCACTCCGTTATATGCTGCTGCCTAAATTAAAGTCCTCGGATGGATCTCCGTCCATATGTGCCTCATTAATCCAGTTTGTCAATGCCCCACGAACAGGTAAGGTCAATCAATCACACTGTGGAGCCCTCGTCTGGGCTTGTGTGTTCACTTGCGGCAAGGGTGACGGTGTTAAATATAAAGCTCCCAGTGCCCCTAGGGCACGAACGCACTGAAGTCATTGACTTTTAACAATTTAATGGTAAGGATGCAGTCCCATGAACCCTTTCACAGCATATCTCCTGTTCTGCGGTCGAAATTATATATATATATATATATATATATATATATATATATATCCTGAAATGAGCAATCCTGCACCTCCAGCTGCTTCCTGGCGAACAAGGACCACAACAAATCCCAAATTAGAGGCAAGATGTTTATTTAGACCAAATTTAACAGCACCACGGTCTGACGCGTTTCGGGCAGATGCCCTTGATCACATATATATGTATGTATGTATGTATGTATGTATGTATGTATGTATGTATGTATGTATGTATGTATGTGTATATATATATATATATATATATATATATATATATATATATATATATATATATATATATATATATACATACAAGCAATAATAACACACTTGGCAAATGAAACTGGTAAATGCATTGATGCATTGATAATAATACACGTAAGCAGCTAATAATACTGGACGTCCTGCAAGAAATCAGAAAGATATATATACACTAAATACATCACATGAAACTTGGATGCGCACTCAGACTCGCTCACACATCACAAAGTCAATACTCAAAGAAAACACCTCAGATGATTATAGCCACTGGAAACTGAATATGCACGCAAACAGCCATGCATCATAATGGCAACAATCAAAAAGCAAACACTTCACCTGGTGGAATCTTGATCCTGGTCCACTACAGACTGGGGGATTAACATCCGAAGTCAGGAGACTCAGCAACCAGATGCCTGCACTGATGAGGAGTCCACCATTCAGGTTCGAACATTCCTGGTCTCTAAGTCAACAATTCTCAGCTTTACAATCTCAAAACACACTAGAAGGTTCAGAGAGGCTTTCTCTCTGCGCCAAGGAAATTTACTGGAATCGGCCACTTTCCATGCAAGCATTCTGAAGGCAAAAGGAGTTCCCACGTTCCTTCTGCATTCTCACATGTTCCAGCCTTTATCTTAAAGAAGCTTAGGAGAGTCTCCAGTCGTACATTCAACAATCTCCTCTCCAAAAACAAAGCAACCTTGAACGTGAATAACCCAAACAACTTGAGCAATCTGGGGCCTTCCTTTGGGTGCAAAAACCTCAAGCAAGACAGTCAGAATTCAAGATGACTTGAGGGCATGTCAAAGCCAATAGAAAGAACTTCATAATGCACATTTGTGCACCACTGCTATAGAATAACATACTTCATCTCTGAAGGTACAACATAATGCACATTTGAGCACCACTGCTCATAACACTGCACTACAAGACCAAAAAGTACATTCCACACCTCTCTCTCATGCATTCAAATGCACATCCCGCACTTTCTGTTCTTAGCAAGCTGTTCTACTCTATTACAGCTCCCACTTTAAAACTATGAGAGATACGAAATAAATCTTCAAGGGAAACCTGCATATGCAGAGAAAATATTTGTACATTCAGGCTAGGGTAAATTAAAACCCCAAAAGTCAATTAAAATGATGGTAGTCAAAGGTCATCACGTTGTTTCAAACCATTGGAGTGCCTCTAGCACTACACTCACATCGACAGCATTGGTTCACAGAGTTTTTGCTGCTGTCAGAAGCCCAGCCTTATCGCCTCCCAGCAACACCAAACCTGTTGACTATGAACAAGGGCCAGGTCCTTCATCCATATTCTGTGTCTCTCCAATTACATGGATGGCTCCTGAATTTGTCGAGTTTAAAGATCTAGATCTCCCTGTAGACTGCAGGGAAATTATTTCCAGAAGGACTGATTCCACTAACAAAACCCAGAAGTTATAATGGAAAGTTTCTGTGTTTGGTGCTCAAAAAATAAAATTAATCCGCTTGACTCTTCTCCTGAGCAAATTTTACCCTACCTTCTCTCTTTGGCAAAATCAGGATTTATGCATCCATCAAACTTTACTTAGCTGCCATATACCTTGTTTCAGACGAACTTCTAGCTCCTCTTCACTTTGTTCTGCAAAGATTATGAAGCAATTCATGAAGGGTTTCTTCAGGTTATCTCCTCCAATCCAGGCACCTGCTCCGAAAAAAGTTAACAACGTTCTTTCACAACTCATGAAGTCACCCTCTGAACCCATTCACAATGCAGAACTCAAATTTATCATATGGAAACTCTCATTACTGCTAGCCCTCACCTATGGTAGAAGGGTTAGCGAGATCAGGCCCTGACAATTAAAGAACCTTTTCTTCACTTTACAGAAAATTACGTGCTCCTTAGAATCGATCCACGTTTTATTCCAAAGGTTCCATTCAACTTTCACCTCAGCAAACCCTTGATTCTATTAACCTTTTTTCTGAATCCATCTATGCCTGCTAAAAAAGCGCTGTCCACTTTAGAAATCAAAAGATACTTAAAATGTATTCACAAAGAGCTAAAACAATTCGAAAGACTGACCAATTGCTAGTGGCCTATGGTACTTCAAATTGTGAATATGAAAAATATCTAGGCAACATATTGGTTATAAAATTATTGGATCAATCAATCAAAGAACTTGTAAAGCACACTACTTACCCGTGAGGGTCCCACGGCGCTGAAGGAGTGTGAGGGCGGGGTGCTGCTTCTGCTCGAAGAGCCAGGTCTTGAGGAGCCTTCTGAAGGTGAGAAGGTCTTAGGTCTGCCGCAGATGGGTGGGGAGTGTGTACCAGGTGTTGGCGGCGAGGAAGGAGAAAGATCTGCCGCCGGAGATTGTTCGTTGGATGCGCGGGACGGCAGCAAGGGCGAGGCTGGTGGAGCGGAGCTGGCGGGCAGGAGTGTAGAAGTTGAGTCTGTTGTTCAGGTAGGCTGGTCCGGTGTTGTGGAGAGCTTTGTGTGCGTGGGTGAGGATCTTGAAGATGATCCTCTTGTTGACGGGGAGCCAGTGCAGGTCTCTTAGGTGGGAGGTGATGTGGCTGCGGCGGGGGACGTTGAGGATCAGTCGGGCAGAGTTGTTTTGGATGCGTTGTAGTATTGGACCATAGATTAATAATAGTAATGTTAAACCCAAAGCACCATTATTGAATATAAAATGCTAAATTGTATTAATACAAAATTTTAAAATGAAGGCTCATTTTATCGATCAATGTATCAAGGAAATATACATTAGGTGACAAAACAATATATTGCTGTCACACAGTGATGTATGAAAAATCACAGAAATTGATGTAGTAACAGATTATACATCAAACTGTACATAAACAATACATATGATTATACATAAAACAAGACCAGTGCATTTCTAACGTACAAGAAAAACAGTTAATTGTTAAAATAATTCAGTATTGGTTCTTTAGAAAAGCTATGCGCTTTTCGGCAAACATGGCTCCTTCATCAGGAAACCCACATTGCAGGAAAAAAACTAAAAATTAAAGGTACATTGGGTATCAATATCTCTCATGTGTAGAATGGTGTATACCGTGCCCATCCCACCATCTGTGAATAAAGACCTCCCATGCAAAACTGTGTATGAAGGTGAGAATAATGCTTCTAAAGTAAGAAAATGGTGAAATAAAATCTTGAAACTGGGAGATCAATATCAAGAATAAGCTCTATATAGGCTTGTACATAGTGAGGTAGATAGAATAAACCGTGCGAAACGGATATTGTTGATTAGAAAAGGAGGGGAAATTAAGAAGTTTATAATACTCATGGGAACCAAATTAGATCAGGTATCTTTACATTTATGAGTGCTTCAGAAGAAGGCCACTTGGGGGGGCATCAAGCAATTCGAAAGGGATAGATTCTACAAATAATATAAACGCATTGTCTTTAAGAATAATGCATTTTGAATTCACTACTTGCAGATGACTCAAATCATATAGGAAAATAGGGCAATACATTGTGGAAGGACAATAAATCGTTAAGTATGATAAGAATCATGGATCTGATGTGAAGTCAAGGGCGTTCACGCTGACAATGTCTACAAAACAAATTACGTGATTATGGTCAAAGCGGAAATAACAAAGTTTACTCACACAATAGTATGAGTCTTATGGGCAAGACAATGCAACTTGCAATATCTATACCTTTAATCAGTAGCTACTGCTGCTCAAATAACGTAATGCTTCAAAGGAGGTACACATAGGATAAGGTCGCAACCTCGATTTTTAATCTTAAAGGTCTCAGGGCTCAAGGCCTCTATAAGCCAAAGGTCAGAAAGAAATTACTAACCCATATGCTTTAATAGTACCGCACGTTTAGGATAGGAAAGTAACACAGCACAATCACAACGATAGTTCAGTGGTGGTCAACATTAAAGTATTAACGCTGAAGTGGAAATAGGTACCCAGGCTGCATCTAAAATCTTTAGAAACCTACAGCCTAGTACATGGTCTCGGACATATGCTGGCCCTTCAATTACCTCACGTTATGGTCTACAAAGGATATTTCATAAGACTTGAGCGCCATAAAGACAGCAGATTTTTATATAGTGCGATGCAAACGTGTGGAAGTCAGATTCTCACCGTTTACAGGTCTGGTAGGGAATGCCGAATGATGGCTTATGTGAAGGGTATGGACATAGAAAATGGACTAGAGGTCCCCGTAATGGAACAAACATGTAGACATCGGTTGAAGCTCTGTTAAAATTAACCAATTTGAAAAAGGTGGAGAAAGGTGCAGTGCAAGCGCACCTTCCTAAAATATAACAAATCAACTCATGGTATATAATAATGATATTATACTAAAATGGCTAGTTAGAAATAAATGAAACAACGTCTATCTCTACTGAAAATCTTGGTAGACAGAAATTATGATTTCATAATTCTCAGGAATTATATCTTCTACCTAAATTCTATATTCGGGATCACAATATGAAACGTGGGGGCACAAGTGTATTAATGATGCCCTCCAAAAAGTCAAGTTCAATCCGATGCGAGAAACAAAACTAGCATCTTGAAGGAATACTGAGTGATCTAAGTATTGTATCTAATCGCGTTCTCCCACGTGATTTCATTGTTAATTCCTCTTTTGTGTGTGCCAAGGACAAATATCCAAAAGACCTCTTGCCTTTTACGTTTTGCGTTAATTCCATTTTCTCTAAAATATGCCATCTGATGTCATTGGCAGTCTGGGCTTTATCCAGATAATGTTTAAATAAGGGAGCTGTTACTTTTGAAGTCCTGATTGCCGATTGATGTTCAGTTAATCGCATTGACAGTGTGCGTGCCGTTTCACCAACATAGCCTAAATTACAAGGACATAAAAGGAGGTAAATCAAATTTTGGATTTTACAGTTAGAAAATTTGTTGGTATGTACGGTGTACCCATTATGGGTCAAGTTGTCTCCTCCTATAGCACTTTTGCATGCTTTACATTGCTACATTTGAATGTCCCCTTGATAGGTAAAGTGCGGTCACTAGGTTTTTTGTACAAAAGCAGAACCTTCGGCCAAGCAAGAATGAAAAATCATGTCTTTGGGATTTTTCTTTTGTCGGTGTCTAAATAAAGGTTTTTGCAATTTATGATCTTGTGTCATAGAAGTATTAAGGACATGCCAATTAGAGTTGATTAACTGTCTCATTCATCATAAAGTTTTTAGTGACACACACCAATCGTGTTGTCACTGGGCGTGAACTTTATCTTAGCAAAGCGTCTCTGTCATAGAATCTGGATCGTTAAAAAGATTCACACATAGGCGTTTTTAATAGCCTCTCGTGAGAAATTTCTGTTTCATGGTACTGGCCTGGAGATTAAAGTCTTAAAGGTTGGAGCAGTTACGGCGCAGTCGTAAAAACTGTCCGAAATAGATACTCTGTTTTTGTGTACGGGGTGGTAGCTATCAAAATGCAACAATGTGTTTCTGGCTGGGGTTTCACAAAAAGATCTACCTCAAGATTGCCATTATTATCGCGAATCAAAATATCTAAGAACCCAACTTGGGAGTGACTGGTATGTGCCGTGAATTTTAAATCGATATCAAAAAGATTCAGCCACCTCAAGAATTCAGTTAGCGACTCTGTGGTATCATTCCAGATAAAGAATATGTCATCTATATAACCGGACCAGTATGACATGGATTCGTAGAATGGTGCAATGTTGTTGTAGATGAATTTCTTTTCAAACAGCGCCATGTAGATGTTGGCTACCGAGGGTGCAACGGATGCCCCCATACTTACACCGTTGATTTGTTTATATAGAGTATTACCAAATTCAAAGGTGTTTTCACATAAAACAGTCTCAAGACATCCGAATAGAAAGTGTTTCGGACAGCTGATGTTGTGTTGATGAACCATCCAACTGCCTCATGTACTTCTAGCTGAGGTATATTACTGTACATGGACTCTATGTCAAACATCACCAGAGTAGGACTTTGCAGATAGAATGGTAAATGTTCCACTTTATTAATGATATCTCTAGTATCCTTGATATCAGATGGAATGAGAGGTCTGATGGGTCGCAAAAAATTGTCTATATATTTTGACAACGGTCTAGTTACTGATCCAATAGTCGTCACAATGGGAAGATATAGTGGATCTGTTGAGCTTTTTTGGAATTCTATATATGCTTGATATCTTAGGGTTTTTGATATTGAGGAATTCGAACTCTTTTACACCTATTCCACCTGCTATTAAAGTCTCATTAGTTAATCGTTGGATTTTAGATCACATTTTCATAGTCGGGTCAATAGTGATTTTTTCATAAAAACTAACATCACTTAATAAAGTGATCATTTTTGATTCATATTTTGTGGTGTCTATAACAACAATTCCACCTCCTTTGTCACAATTCTCGACAGTAAGCGATTTGTCACTTGACAATTGTTGCGGAGACACATATTCATCTTTGTGAAGGTTAGTATGAGGTTTCGAAATATACTTAGTAATATATCTCTTTACATCAGGGATTTTACTCCGTAATGCAAACACAATGTGGTTGTTACAACAACTACGTTGTCACACGCAAGTTGTTACAATGACTTGCACTAGATGGCGCTAGGCGTGGGCGGAAAATCCGTTCCGCTCGCGGATTTTGCGGATTTTCGGGAAATCCGCAATCCGCGAGATTTGCGAATTTCCCGCAAAATCCGCAAATCCGCGAGCAGCGGATTTTGCTCGCACTGCTCGCACTGTTCGCGTGAGTTCGCGCCCCGCGAATAAGTGCAAAATTGCAGAAATACGATCTTGGCAAAACTGAAAGTAACTACTTACCAGGTTCAAAAGTTCAGGCACATCATTAGTAGCCATTTCCTGTAGTGCTTCCTGAGGGGCCCCTCCAGAGTTCAGTTGCCAGTTGAAACTATTATGTGACCCTGCTCTGAACCTCAGAATAGTTACACATATGCCACAAAGGTCCTGAATTACAGCTAAGGGAGACAAGCAGGAGCCAGGCTGGAAGTTAAAATCCATTAATCAGCCCCTAATTCATTATTGTCAGTTGGGGCAGGGCAGGTGTTGTAACTAATTTTGCAACAATGAAAGCACTTAGCAAGTGCAAAAGATCACTAATCAGGGCGCACTAAGGAAGCAGGTGCCAGCTAAAAAAATATTCTGTGACACATTAATCAGCCCCAAATTAATTCAGGTCACTTGAGGCAGGGAAGGTGTGCTTTGCTTTGCCGAAAATAATGTACACTGGACAACCAGAGGGTGTAGTGATGAAACAGAGGGTGGCATGGGTGGGCCAGAGGGTGGCATGAGTAGTCAGAGAGTGGCAGTGGTGACAGAGAGTGGCAGTGATGAAGAAGAGTGTCCCAAACAGGCTGGACACGTAGAAACAACAAGTTCGCAAAACTTGCGACCCGACAGGTAAGTTCGCAAATTGCGAAATTGTAAAAACCCTCGCGAACTGGCAGAAACACGGGCGAACACAAAAAAAAAAAAAATCCGCAAATTCGCGGGAATTCGCGGATTTTGCGGATTGCGAATCCGCAAATCCGCAAAATTCGCGGATTGCCAATCCGCAAAATCCGCTCATGCTTAGATGGCGCGCTGAACTTAGAAATAGTATGATTTACTATTCCAACTCCAGTGTGTGCAACACTAGGGAAAGTGTTGGAATAGTAAATCATACTATTCCTTATCCTAGAGCGCCATCTAGCGCAAGTCGTTGTAAAGGTGGTGCGTTGTGACAACGCGGTCATTGTGTTTGCATTGCTGAGTAAAATCCGCAATGTAAACATTGTTCCCCATACTTAATCGCTCTGTCAAGACGTTGGAGGACTGCATGCTCAAACACAGCCACCTCAGGGCCAACTTGTCCAGTGTTGGGGTACAAGTGGATGGTTTAGAGAGTCCAGATGCATTCATAGATATGGATCGAAATGTTTTTTGAAACTTACTGTGTGAAATTTTTTTTTTAATGTCCTGGTAGAGTTCGAACATGCTTGCTGCTGTATGAGGAACAAACACGAGTCCTTTTGACAATAGGGTCATACATGAAGTATCAATCAACATGGAAGATAAATGGAAGATAGGCATTAAGTTCCCTGAAGGCCATAGTGGGAACCGGGCAATCCCCCGGTACGCTGCACTGGTGGGGGCCGGTTTTGGGCCCCTGGGGGCCTTTTTTGTTACAGGGCCGTTTTTGCAGCATAGCTGCAAAATAGGCTCTGTACCAAAATCGGCCGGAAACCGGCCACGGCAAAGAGCTCGGCGGGGCGGAGGGGGGATGGGGGGGCGGAGGGGGGATGGGGGGGAGGGGGGGGGTGGGTTTGGTGCGGCCGAGCACTTTGCCAGGTTGTGGTTCCCAGTCCGGCCCTGCTGGAAACTTTAAATGACAGTCATGAGGAAAATATCACAGAATACCTTGTTGCTGTCCAGACAGGTGACGTTGTAAGAATAAAAGAGCTAAAGTCAGTCGCTGCTTCGAATTTCAAGGCGGCTAGCACTGCTGCTGTACTGTCCCGGCATCTACACTCAAGTAGTTCTGAAGAAAACACGGATTGAGGGGAGAAATGTACTCAAAGAGTACCTTAAAGTCAAAACGAGGCCTGCAGATCTAGGACTCCCGCCTACTCCAGACAGCTCTGCAAGAACCCTGGCATTATTTTCGTCCGTATGCTATCTTTGCTGCTCAAATTAGTTGTGTTGCTGCTCCTTATTTTCAAATACTGAGACTGCTACTCAGAGTTTTTCTACATCTCCCTACAATTGCTGGCACTGACTGCCAGTGTCTTGTCTTCGTCTGTCAGATGCCTTCTGGCAGTGGTGAGTTTTTGGATACCAAGTCGGTAGCCTCATTACTCCACATTAATTTTGAGTTTTTTAGTAGCTGTTAAGGTTTTCTTATTGATTTGTGACGTTTTGTCAGAGTTGAAGTTGGATCACAAGGTCATCGTTGTGATGGGCCGCGGGTAGTGGTCAATTGGGTTTGCAGAAATGTCAGCAAGTTTTATCGCAGAATCTGTCACAGCAGCTGCGCAAGCTCTTATATCCTCCCATCTTGACCTGGGAGCAGCACCTACCTCCCCCATTGTCTCTAGGAGCTCTGCTGCCCAGCCTGCCCTCATCCTTCATCTTCCCAGCATGCTTCCTCTCTGCCCATCTTGAAGGCTTAACTTGACTGCCACTTTGCAAACGTTCCTCTTTCCCAGCCGCCTGCTTCACTCATAGCGTTCTAACAATACTGGTCCCATTAACCCCTTCAGCACTGATGACAAAGCCAGCTCGTCATGGGCGTTACCTGCGCTACGCGCATGACGAGCTGGCTTTGTCACATAACGCAGGCTTTTTTACATTTTCAGCGCGCAGCGGGAAAACCGCTAGCGCGCATGCGGTTAATCTGAGTTTCTTTTTTCCATATGGTCCTACTCATCAACTCTGTTCCTCATCCCATGGGGTGAAAGAAGGCTTGGCTGTATTCATTCTCAGTAGCTGGAGTGTGCGTGTGTCAGGTGGAGCAGTTTGTTCAACCAGGGAGACGCACATAATGTTCAGCTGATTGGAAGGACGTGCGCGAGAACATCTTGATGAACTGGCAAGCAGAAAAACAAGAAGAGCATCTGGGTCAAGAAGCTGCTCCGTCTCCTCCTACATCAAGAAGAAGAGCTTGCTTCCTCCCTGAAGTATGCTACAGCTATATTGTACCTGTGTAGACCTTTCTTCTGGACCATAGAGACCTGAACGCAGTAGGCCTTCACACCTTTTGAGTGGGGTCTGGTTCTACTTGCTTGAGGAAGTCATCCTGATTTTGGAACGGTTTAGCTGTCTATCCTTTACAGTTCTGGAGATATCGCTGGTTGAAGCAGGGGTCAGGCATAACCCTAAGCTGTCTATTTCCCATATGGGACCATTGTCACCTGATCCTGTGGGTGCCACCTCATTTTGAAAATCTTGATTGTGACTGGCAGATTCCAAGATCCAGGCCCTAATGAAAAATAATCTTTGGTACTCAGTATTGGAAGTAGGCCCGCTATTTAAATCATTCTATTCACAAAGCGCAGGGACCAGTAGGGCGCTTTACTTATCTCTAGACTTCTGTTGACTAGACTGTGCCCGTAGCTAGGCACTGGGTTGCTATGACATCAGCCCTAAGGAGTACTGGGACCAGCTCAAACTTTGTTTGGTGAGATTTGGTGGCATATTTTGTTCTGACTTGGAATAATTATTACCCATGGACTAGATTTGGGTGGAGAGGCTCCACATCTGTATGCCTTGCACACTCTTCAAGTTATTTTGGAAGAGTTTAGTTCTTGTTGAGAACTAAGGACCTTTGCCCTGTTGAAGTTGCTCTAATCGACTTTCTTTCAGCTAAGGAGCTGAAATAGTACGGTGGTCCTATCTTTGCATCAAACACAACAAAAGTGACGTTAGGAATGGATGCAACTAGTCTAACTACTGGCAAGTGCTTGGGGGTAAATTTCCAGGCTATTGTTTTTTTGCCTGGACCAACAGGAACAGTCATGCCTGATCTGTGAAGCCAGGTCTTTTCTAGACCGTAAAACAAGCAATCCAAGACCGATTTCTGCCTACCTCTTAAGTCAGGTCCAACTTGGTTCCAGTGGCACAGTAAGCATAATGTCATAAGTGGCCAATAGTGTGCCCAGATGTGGTTTCTTTGCTTGCTGTGCCATAACCAAGCTATACCTAACTGATGAGGTCTAAAATGGCTGAAACCTGCCTGGGTTTGCTTGTAGTTCTTTCCTGAGAGGGGCCTCACCCGGCAAGTTGGGATAGACTGTTTCAATGAAAATCAGGGTCAGTATTGATTTGAATAAAGCGGGCCTTTCTTTGTCTAGAGCAGCACACTGGATGAAAAATTATGGTTTGCAATGGTACCCGAGTGGTTGGCAGTGGTTAGACAATTTTCAAACATTCCTCCCATCACCTTTTGTATGTTTAATGTCCGTATCTTTCCTCCACAGGGTTTGTTTTGAGTGTTGGGATTTATTTACCTGTTAATAAACTCATGTTCTTGTTCAATTGTAAAGCACTTATTAGACAGTGATGTTAGGGATGTTGTCGTCCAGATCACGGGTGCATAGGCGGAGAATGCCCATTCGGAGAGTCGCAAAAACTCTTGCATTGTTGATATTTTTGAGACAGGAGCCACCTTTTGCAACTATTTGTTAATGCAGCGAATTCAGGGATGGGGCATGTCGAGCGACAGCAGACCTCCGTTCATGCGTTCTCATTCACTGAACGTTAACATATATATATTTTTTTAGAACAGGTTAAAATGCCCCTGTTAATACCTATAGCATGTACACTTTGCCTTCAGAAAGAGCTTCCAAAAAGTGACTTCATTGCTGCAAAGACATCTTGGGGGACCAGGTTTCCAGGGAGTTCCAAGACTTTGTCTGCCTAAAGTAAGCAATGCTTTGTTTTCACAAGCCCCTGCTCTGAGCAGCTTGTTTTTCCCAGATCAGATCCAGGCACCTCAGGGAAGCCGCAAGTTGTGCCTCCAATCAGCTTCTCTTCCTAGGCAGCCTTGAGGTGCTGCGATTTGCCCTGAGGAGTCAATGTCCTCTTCTTCCAGGAGAGTTTCAGAAGCAGATGCTCAAAGCGTTAGCTGAAAGATGGCCTTTGCCTCGGCAGAAATTTAGAACACTTTGAAACCCACCTGTGTTAAGTCCTATGAAAACAAATCTGGGGAATTAAATTTGTCCAAAAAGGCGGATGTTGCTAAAGACAAGCATTTGCAATGCAATAGGTCTTGCATTTGCCAGTTTGAGCTATTGGCATTGTAAATGGCAATGCATTTTATTTATGTGTTTTGAAAACCTGCAAGCAGTGCGTAAACACACACTTCGATATAGTCAACGCCGTTCCCCCCGGATACCAAATACGTCTCGCAAATAGACCGGTCGGCAGAGGCGGAGGCCTAGCCATCCTATACAAGGACCATCTCACCTGTAGGATTCACTTTGGCAATATCAAAGACTGTGAGAGCTGCGACTTCACCCTACAAATTTCGCCTACAGTCTCCCTTCCCGGACTGTTAGTTTACCGACCGCCAGGTCCACTTGGGGAATTCCCCAGTTCTCTGATGGATCACGTGACACTAAAGGCAGCCACTGCCTCCAACTTCCTTCTCCTTGGAGATCTCAATATCCATTTCCTTGACCCCACGGATCACCCTGCAGCCAACATATTGACAGACCTCTCCGCAGTTGACCTGCATCTTATGAATGCACAAGCCACACACGAAAAAGGCCAGCTTCTGGATCCGATTTTCACGAATCTCAATAACTTTAAAACCGAGACACCCATTTCTTACCCATGGACTGATCACTTTTTGATCCCCATGCACTGGCGTCTCAAATCCACTCCGACGCAAACACCCAAAGCCAGGACCCTTGCGCGCCGCTGGCACAAGCTGGTACCCGAGACATGGGAAGCTAAGCTGAGAGAATCCACCCCCCTCCCCTCTTTGGACCCCAAAACTGCGGATAGAGAATTTAACGACTGGCTTACCCATTCCTTAGACGATCTTATCCCCCAAACCAGCACGCTCAAACATGCCAAGAGGATCAACCCCGCCCCTTGGTATACCCCTGCACTAAATGCCCTACGAAAGGAATGCAAAAAGTCAGAACGGTTATGGAGGAAGGACAAGTCTGCGAATAAAAAAGAATTATTCCAGACAGCCATGAGAACATACAAAATGGCACTCCGCAGAGCCAAAAGCGTCTTCTATGATGAAAAAATAAAAAATTCTTGCTGCTCTGCCAGGGAAACTTTCCTTATTCTTAAAGAGCTCCTTCAGGTCCCTGACCCCCCTGAGAAACATCTGAGCCCCAAAGAAGCGGAGGACAAATGTATCAACCTAGCTTCATTCTTTGATGAAAAAATCAAAAAGATTCTCGCCTCCCTCCCTGCGACCGCTGCCGCTTTTAATGAAGGAGAAAGCGGCATTTTCCCCCCGAACCCCCGGAAACCATCCTCCCCTCACCTGCCTTCATTCGGACCGGTCACCAGGGAGGAAGTAGCCACCACATTTGCATCCATCAAGAGTGGCGCCCCAAGCGACCCGGTGCCTATACGGTTCCTAAAAAAAATTATCCATACCATAGTGCCCCCGCTGACCGCACTGATTAATACCTCCTTACATCAAGGAGAAGTACCGCCGAGCTGGAAAGCGGCGGTCGTTAAGGGTCTCCTCAAGAAACCTTCCCTAGATCCAGCAGATCTATCTAATTATAGACCCATCTCCCTCCTCCCATGGGCGGGCAAGGTCGCGGAGAAACTGGTCAACAAAAAACTGTCTGAGTTCTTGGAAACCAACCATCTGCTCAAGAGCTCTCAAACCGGCTTCAGACCAGGCCAAGGCACTGACACCGCACTCCTGGCAGCAGTGGAGAAGGCCAGAGACATTCTGGACACGGGAGGATCAGTGGCAGTGATCCTCCTAGACCTCAGTGCGGCTTTCGACACTGTCAGCCACCAGGTCCTTATCCAACGCCTGGGGAATGTCGGAGTGAAGGACAAAGCTCTGGAGTGGCTTGCGTCATTTCTCGGCCAACGTTCCTTCCAAGTCTGGGAAAGTGACAGCCGCTCTCCTACCATCCCTCTCCGGTGTGGCGTGCCCCAGGGCTCGTCACTTAGCCCCACGTTATTTAACGTGTATATGGCCACACTGGAGGAAGTGGTTACTCCATTTGGAGTAACCATCATCAGTTATGCTGATGACACACAGCTGGTGGTCACGCTTTCCCACCCCAAGCAAGACCCCTCGGACCTTCATGGCTGCCTCTCCAAAATTCATCAGTGGATGAATGACTCTGCCCTAAAGCTCAATGGGTCAAAAACGGAGATCCTACTCCTGGGGCACAGAGAGATCTCCCTTCCCCCTAACATCTGGCCTGCCTGCCTCGGTGAACCACCTTCCCCCAAAGCTGAGGTGAAGAGCCTAGGGGTATGGCTGGAGAAAGATCTCACCTTTAGGACACAGGCAAAGAAGACGGCCGGCGTTTGCTTCGGCCTTCTCAGGTCATGCAGGAAAGTCCTCCCCCTGCTACCTTTTAACTCCCGGAAACTGTTGATCCAGGGCCTGATTGTGTCCAGGCTGGACTACAGTAATGCCATTTACTTGGGAGCCCCGGAAGCAACCTTTTACACTCTGCAGAAAATTCAGAACGCTGCGGCCCGGATGCTCACGGGCACCCCAGCCAGAACATCCGCGAAACCCGCCTTGATGAAGCTGCACTGGCTGCCGGTCAGGGAGAGGGTGGTGTTCAAGGCTCTCTGCCTGGCCCACAAAACGCTTCACGAAGAAGGTCCTCCAATCCTCAAAAACTGCATCACCCCCTATAGACCGGCCAGAGCGCTCAGATCGGACCACGAAAACCTCTTAGTGGTACAGAGAGTGAAGAAAGCCCGGGCAGGAGGACGCCGATTCTCGGTGCATACAGCCAAGCAGTGGAATGCGCCGCCTCTGAAACTTAGAACGGAACCCAACCATCTCCGTTTCAGAAAATCACTCAAAACCCTTCTTTTTCCCAAACCCTCCTAATCTCCTGTTCTGTGCCCCCGTCTGACTACTAGGTATAGCGCTGAGATACTCCCGGGTGATTACGCGCTCTATAAAAACCTTAAATAAATAAATAAATAAATTTGTACTTATAGGCATTGCTTACGAGAAGCAAGGCTGACAGAAGAAGAGGCGCAGTTACTGCCAGGCTTGCTTATAGTAAGCAATGACTATGCACCGCTGGCAGGTTTTTCAAAACACATACATAAAAGGCATTGTAATTTAAATGCCAAAAAGACTCTCGCAAATGCAAGACATAGTGCATTGGTCCAAAAACAAAACAGCAGGCCCTCTGAAGTACCAAAAGCTTCAACTTTCTGCATGTAAGGAAAAAAACGGTCCCCAACCACCATGCTTGTAAAATAAAAGAAACCAAACATGAGACCTTCTCACTTAATTAGAAATGGCAGGCCGAAGGCATTTTTTATTTACTGCCTGATAAAGGTGAACGAAAAGGACAAGCAAGAAAAGGTCATGAAATAAAACAATTTCCAAATATTCTTTTACTCACCATAAGTAAAAACATTAATCCTTAAATATAATGTATGAAAATGCCTTTACCTTAGAGCCAGGAATGAAATGTATGTTACCCCTCTTCCCCCCTTCTTGTACCCAAACAACAATAATTCAGCCTGGAGGCCAGTATCTTCGGCCACTTTGATTTATTCAAGGCTGGTTGGCTGGGGTGCTGAGTTTTCAGGAGGACACGAGTAAGGTTGGTGTTTTTGCCTCTTCAGGTAGAAGGGAGCTCTGGCTATTAAATGTTGATTGTTTTTTCAGCTGTGGACGACTTGATGGGTGTTTTTTAGGTGGTTTACAGGGATTGCTTTTACATGTCATGTCACAGAAGCACAGTTATCAGCAGATCTTCCTCTGAGTTGTGGCCCTACACTTCACCCACTCTGTCAATGATACACAGAGGAACCCTAGGAAACTTCCTTCTCCACCTGATCTGCCCTACTGTCCCTGACAACAGGAACCCATCCACAGGCCCTCTATGAGATAAACACGGCCACCTCACAGGGAGAAGAGCCCACTCTTTCCCTTGTCCGAGAAAACACTGTTCTCTAAACACCTCTCATTCCTCTCCTTATCCAAAACAATTTGCCACTTTTTCCCGCCTGACCACTCCGAATCCCTGGATACTTTTACAAAGCTTCAGAACTTCATAACAAATTCAAAAGAATGACATCCAAGATTATGGAAGGCTGCCAACACCCCTTCCACCCCTCCTGTCCCCATCTTCATCAGCCTCTCTTTTCCATTTAATGGCTCGTTAACATTAATCTACGTTTTCTCCCACAAGTTCGCCCTTCCAAGCTCCATGAAGACCAGAAGTTGCCTTAATTGTGATGGCGCCCGCCCCGCTGCCATGGCGAGAAATCCAGGAAATCAACACAAAATTAGGGCCAAATACTACTGGGGCCCCCTCCACTGGGCAATGTGCGCCGAAATTGCTGACCATACCCAGTTAATTGAACGGTACAACAGGCCATCTGTTGCCAATTCCACAAAAAAAAAAAATTGGAATGACACCTGCTACCACGGGATCCAAATCCCGTCGAAGACACCAACGCACCCACCTTGACCAGGCAGAGCGATAACGCTTCGAGGTCCTGTCTGCCGAAGCTTTTGATAAGAGAACCTCAGCTGGTCTCGAAAGGCTTGGGAGCGACCATCGCTGCCTGAAAGCAACCATACCACGAGATGGAGAGACCCCTGGCTGACTAGATGATGTTGCTCTCCGTTCGGACTCAGAAGGAGATGAGGAAACCGTGGAAGTAGGATTGGAGAATCCCAAGAAAGTTCCAGAAGAACCAGAGACCAAACTTGGGACCTCCTATACGGCGTCACCACCACCATCTCCGCTCTATGGCGGCAGATTTGGGCCACAGTCCTTACGATCATCGAGAATGGGGGAATGCGTAAACACCTCTCCTGACCCCAGTCCTGAAAAACCGCTTCCAT
The DNA here is from genome assembly GCF_964263255.1 of Lissotriton vulgaris. Classification (NCBI taxonomy): domain Eukaryota; kingdom Metazoa; phylum Chordata; class Amphibia; order Caudata; family Salamandridae; genus Lissotriton; species Lissotriton vulgaris. Next base: position 1,926,099,818 of record NC_141693.1, read on the forward strand.
GGCAACTGCCAGCGGATCCGGGCTTCAGCTGAAAAATCGCGGAATCTGGTGATCCAGGCGGGACGCAAACAGGTCCACTGAAAACAGCCCCCGTAGGCTGAGCAACCACCTGAAGACCTGAGGATCCAGCTTCCATCGGCTGGAATCGAGAAGAGAGTACATCAGGGGATATAATGGAGCTGGACAACTTAGTCTCTATCGCCATATCTAATATCTTTATAGCATCTAAAAGCTTGTCTTGACAAGAGCGATCAATACCCTTATATTTATTCTCTCACTTAAATTTTGGGTGGAACACTGTACCCGCTTCAAAGGTAATGACACTTATCACCAAAAAGCAGAGACTAGAAGGAGATGCCTTAAACAATACCCGGTGATGACGAATCATTGATAAAAAATGAAATACTGTTCCGAATGTGGGGATTGCCATTTTAACCAAGACACGCTCCAGAATGAGCCTGAGTTTGTAATATTCCAAATCAAAATGAAGGCACATCACATGTGACAATGCATGTACGCTTAGGTGTTTTGTGAACTGGTGTGTGTGTGTGTGTGTCACTGACTGGAAATGCACCCACTACTCAAGGGGCCAGCACGCTCTTATGTCTGCTGCATAGACCTCCAATGGCAAGCACTTTGGTGAACTGGAGGGTAAGAGAACACATGTGAATGGGTCTGCATAGCACTAACTAGGAACACACTAATTGGCAGCACACTCTTATGTCTAATGCACAGACGTCCAATGCCGAGCAACCGGTGTTGCCAGATTGGGCTATTTCCCGTACAAATGGATGACATTTTTCCCATTTGTGCAAGAAAAAACCCAAATTGGGGGTAGCTACTTTTTGGGTGTTGATTAGCCCGTTGTGTGCATTTTATAAGCTGGGGGGGTGCCTCAGCAGTATCGGCATCACCACAACACTTTATATTCATTGGCAGCCATCCCTGAGTGAATGGACATGAAGCACACAACATGACGGGGCCTGATTGACAAGTGTGTGTATGTGCAACAGCACTGCACGCACCACCTGAGAGGATGCAATATGTGTACCTAGCTTGTTTGAATCCCAGGGCCATCAAACTGGAATCATACAAAAGTGCTGCCAACCTTGTCGTCCAGAGCTAGGGTGACCAACTGGCAGGGGTGCAAATTCAGGACGGTGAGTGTAAAAATTCAGGACAAAGGGTCAAAATTCAGGACAGGATGTCAAAATTCAGGAGAACACTTTGGGACAAATGGTAAGTTTTACAGACACTTCAGAGGAAGTAGTGCAATAGTACATAAAAAATTTTACACCATACATAAGTACAAGTCAAAATAAGTTTATATTAGTGTTAGACCTGTCAGCCCTTTGGGTGGTCCCTCCAAATATTTATTTATTTTTGTCCCCTTTTTGCCCCTCAAATCCTTTCATTTTTATGTCCACTGGAATTTTTGGGTGTTGACCTAGGGGATAGGTACTCCTTGACCCTATAGTTTTTCTATCCTAGGTGCCTTTCTGACTGAATCTACAAGACCCACAAAATGGTGGCTTACAACTGCCACAGCTGTTACCTCAGAAACTGGTGCCATTGGGTATTATGAGGAGTTCCAGAACTTTCTGGTCCACTCTAGACCCTCTGGACCTGGGCTATGAATATTGGAATGTTGTGCGGCCATTTTGTGCGGAGTGAGTGGAGTAAGAAGACACACCGGGCAAGAGCAAGCTGGAGTCCAGGCTGAGGTGTGAGGAGGTGGGTGTGTGGAAGAAGATCTGACAGCCTCTGGGGGCTGCTTTACCTTCACTGCCTGACGCCCCCCCTCATCCATAGATCTGACCCGGCGGAGCGGACTCCTTACGTCTTTCGTGAGGTACCTGTGAAGAGTGTCCTCTCCCCCAGCAAGTAGCGCTGGATCAGATCCAAGTGGAACTTACAAGTAAGAGGGGCAGGAACTGTCTAATATCGGGGATTATTGCCAAGAAGTCATGCACACCCGATGAGTCAACCCCCTAACTGGTAGACTTTAGTGACAGAGCAGTGGGTTTCCCTCAGCATCCGAGACTTCTACCATATTCCCTTCACCCTTGCTGTCGCCTGGAGCCCTTGCGCATCCAGCTTCTTAGCTGTCTCAACGCATCTCACTGGAGCTTACCCTCGTGTTGGGCATTGTGTGGCTTCATCGCCGCAGACTCTGGGCCGTCCTGCGCTCTCTGCGTCCCCGTGGACTCACCGCTGCCAGCCCGGGTCGAGCCTCTGAGGTGTGCGCGCTGTGGGCGTCATTTGTGCGCTGGTCCCCCTGCTGTGAGGATCCTCAGAGCCGGCGTTGACGGAAAGGGAATGCCGCCTCAGGACTGGTTGCCAGTATACAGAGGCTTGAATAGAGCCCCGGCCGGCGTTGGTAGGAAGAGCGCCGGAAGGTGTAAGGCGGGGCTGGAGGACCCGAGGGAGGAGTTGACCCTCAGTTTGGGCGTGTGAGGAAATTGCGCGGAGACCCCTGGAGAGGCTGAAATCAGAGCGCGACCTGCCTGCATTGATTCAGGTGACAGCAGTCATCGAGGAACCCTGATCCTTCGGATTTCCGGGATCGGCTGTACGCCTGACAGAGCCTGACCGAGCCTCACGCCTTGAAGTAAGCAGGGTGATGGGCTTAGTGGGAGGGGAGGCACAGAACACAGAGACCTCTGCCGGACTTAAACTGATCAGACTCCATGGCCCCGGAAGGAGAGAGTGAATGGTGGGCCCAGGGAAAGGAGACCAACAGGGTTGCACTGTAGAGATTTCCTTGCTACGAAGGATCTGAGTGCCGAGAAACTGACACTGGCTGTCGGCAGCTGTCTTAGAACTGGCATTTGGCGAAATACCAAACTGGGGGCATGTTGGTTGGTTTAAAGTAGTGAGAAGCTATGCTTGTCTAACGGTGTGAACCACACTACACTGTCAAATTAATTCCTGAACTGCCTTCATTTAGCGAGTGTATTGCACTGATAACTTTATGCTTCTACTTCTAGGCATTCTTCTGCTTGTTTATTAATGTATACAGCTGCTTGGTATTTTATTGTGTGAATTGCTACAGAGCAGCCTATACGGCCTATGACTCTCATTTTTGTATGGAAATGAGTCCTTGATGGAAATGGATTTTCACAGTTACCCTAAAACTAATGCAATGACTAAACAAGGTTCGCGTAAGTAATGAAATCTAATGTCATGATATGCTTTTATAAGTACAAGTGATCCAATAGTAATGTCTAAAATGTTAACTTAATAAATTGAGAAGCAACCGAGAACCTGATTGAAAAGAAACCTAACAACAGAATATTTTTTATAAAACAGCCCATATTTTTCTAAAATTGGTGTAGTGTCGTTTTTGAATGGATGGATGCTGAGTTACTGTAAGGGTGTGACGCAAGCTTAACACTTTTGCCTTTGGGTTTAACCGTCCAACTCTGTGCCAGGCTACCCTATGTGGACTGGAGACCCCAGGTCCAACATAATTGGTGTCCAGCGGTGGGATGACAACTGTGCTTGCGTCCACTCTATAGTAACGTAGTGTATCCCATAGACCTACACCTGGAGTTTTCTCCTAGCGGACTCCCTAATTATATTTTTGTTTTTCCAAATTTACTCCTGGTGGTGGGTGGAGGTAGCTTCTAAATACCCTCTAAACTAATTCCTTCCAAGTGGCTGTCCTGAACTCTCATTGGCAAAATGGAATTTGCTCTGGAAGAATTAGAGACCTATACTGTGGCTCAACTTCGAGAATTTTGTCAAAACATGGGAGTGTACTTCAAGCGTGGTGCTAAAAAGGGAGAACTCCAAACCAGCTTGAGGACGTGGGTGGCAGCTCACCCAGATGAGAAGGAGGAGGAGGAGGAGGCAGACGGGGACACTGTCATCGGGGTAGATGTGTTGTACCAATCTGAGAGGGAGAACTTACTGACAGGTCCCAGAACCCTCTCAAGAGAGGGCAGCAGTTGCTCCGTGAGAAGCTTGACTGAAGCCGAACTAGTGGATAGGAGGGAGGAGAGACAGTTAAGATGGGAGTTGGCAAAATTGGAGAAGGCAAGAGAAGAGAGTAGGTTAGCTCATGAGTTGAGCCTCAGAGAATTAGACTTTAAGGCCCTGCAAGTAGGGACTTCCAATTCTCCAAATGGTGGCAGCGAATCTAAGGACTTGACCAGGGAACCCAGACCTTATCTACCTAAGGACGTAGTCGCCAGCTACAGCGCAGGGGATGACATCGCCAAGTGGCTGGCTGCCTATGAGGTCTCCTTAAGAGCCCATGGGATACTGGAGAAACACGGGGGGGGTGGCTTGTATAAATACATGCCTCCTGCAGGGAGGGATACACTCTTGGCCCTGGAGCAGGGAGAGCAGACCCACTACCCCACCATGAAAGTGGCGCTGATCAAGAAGTTTGGACTGACCCCAGAGAAGTATCGGCAGAAGTTTAGGGGTAGTCACAAACTAGGCACACAGAATTGGGTGGATTTCTTGGACTACGCAAAGAAGGCATTAGAGGGTTGGGTGCAAGGCAGCGAGGTGGGGGACTATGAGGGGTTGTATGACCTTATTCTCAAGGAGCACCTATTCGAGAAATGTTTTCCCGAGCTGCGTCAACACCTGGTGGACAGCAAGCTGACCAACCCCTGGAGCTTGCTGAGGAGGCGGACATCTGGGCTAGTACCCGGATGTCCTCAAAGGGGACTGGAGGGGATTCCCAAAGGACCGGACAGGGCGCCCCCCAGAAGAAAGAGGGGGGAGATAAAAAGAGGGAGTTCTCAAAAGGCCCCCAAAACAGTTTCCAGGGAAAGGGAACAGGATTCACCCCTAAGGCTAACCCGCCCAGAAACCCTCATCCTGGCCAAAGTCAGCAGCCAAGGGTTGTCCACTGCTTTGAGTGTGGTGGCGTTGGACACTATAAGGGAGATGTCAAGTGCCCAAAGAGACCACCCCCTCCCACTGGAGGAAAAGCCCCGGGAGTAGCTAGTGTAGTGCTCGGGGAGGAGTTGCCCTTAGATACGGGGGGGGGGAGTAGGCGGGCGTCACCTTACTGTCCCTGGGAGATCGGGAGATTGTTCCTAAGATCCAGGTACCCTGAAATACTACAAAGTATGGGCAATGGGTCACCATCAATGGCCAGAGAGGGGAGGCTCTGAGAGACACAGGAGCCAGTATGACTATGGTAAGGAGTCAACTGGTTTCTCCAGAGCAGGTAATTCCACATGTACTCCACCCCGCCGCGATAGCTGACGGCAGATTGGGCCACTACCCTGTGGCCGAGGTTCCATTTGAATGGGAAGGGGTTGCAGGTTCACTTCGAGTTGCCGTAAGCCCTGCCGTGCCAGTTGATTGTCTGCTGGGGAATGATATGGAGCACAATGCTTGGAAGGAGGTGGAATACCGGACTCATTCTGAGATGCTGGGTACACCTGACTGGGCCTGTGCTAGCACAAGATCCGCGACTACCCGGAGGGGGAGTTCGCTTGGGCTGGAGCCTGGTACAAGGGCCCAGCCAGCTGCCAAAAAGGGAAAGAACCGAGGACAGGAGAAGCCTGCTTTGGCTTCCACGCCCCATGAGACAGATAGGCCACCTTCGGAGGTGGACCAGGAGTCCATGGAGTGGGAAGTAGTCTCCCTAGAGGACTTACCTATCTCTGCTGAGTGGCATGTGGAAGGGGGACCTACTAGGGAGGAGTTTTTTAAGGGCCAGAAGGAGTGCCCTACCCTTGAGGGACTGAGGCGACAGGCCGAAGCCCAGGCAGCAGGGAACGTTACTGGGAGTTACGATATTTACTGGGAGGAAGGACTCCTCTACAGTGAACCTAAGGCACCCGTGCACGGTTCATCACGGGCCTTGGTTGTCCCTCAACGTTACCGAGCCTTTCTTTTAGAACTGGCTCATGAAATCCCCTTGGCAGGACACTTAGGACAGGACAAGACCTTTGCCCGGCTTGTCCCCCACTTTTACTGGCCTCAGATGAAAGTGGCATCCGACACATACTGTCGGACATGTGTATCCTGCCAAGCCAGTGGGAAAACAGGGGTGAAGCTGAAAGCTCCCCTGGAACCACTTCCTGTCGTTAGCACACCCTTTGAAAGGGTGGGCATCGACATTGTGGGGCCATTGGATCCACCAACTACAGCTGGTCACAGGTTTATCCTGGTTCTGGTGGATCACGCCACACGGTACCCAGAGGCAATTCCACTGAGGACCATTACTGCACCTGTAGTGGCTAGGGCCCTGATGGGGATCTTTACCCGATTGGGTTTCCCCAAGGAGGTTGTGTCCGACAGGGGGACCAACTTCATGTCAGCATACATGCGGGCTTTGTGGAGTTACCTACCGGTTTACCACTCCTTATCACCCACAGATCAATGGTCTAGTGGAAAGGTTCAACAAGACCTTGAAAGGCATGATAAGAAGTCTGCCTGAGAGCCTGCGGAGGAAATGGGACGCCCTCCTACCCTGTTTGTTGTTTTCCTACAGGGAAGTGGCACAGAAGGGAGTGGGCTTCAGCCCCTTCGAGCTTCTGTATGGGCACCCTGTGCGTGGACCTCTCAGCCTGGTGAAAGATGGATGGGAAAAGTCTCCCAGGAAGCTTCCCCTGGATGTGGTGAGCTATATGCTGGCCTTCCGGAGCCAAATGGCTAAGTTGTGGAAGCAAGCTTCAGACAACTTGGAAGCCAGCCAAGCAGTGATGAAAGAGTGGTATGACCACAACGCTCACCCTGTGGAGTTGGAGCCTGGCCAGAGAGTGTGGGGGATGGAACCTGGAGAGCTAAGTGCCCTCCAAGATCGCTGGACAGGCCCCTTTGAGGTGATGGAGAAGAAGGGTAAGGCCACCTGCCTGGTGGATCTTAAGACCCCTCGATAGCCCCTACGGGTGCTGCATGCCAATCGCCTCAAACCCCACCATGAGAGGCCCGAGGTCATCTTGATGATGGTGACTGATGGAGCAGAGGAAGCGGAAAGCGAGCCTCTCCCTGATCTCTTTTCGTCTCAGGAAAAGGATGGGTTGGTGGAGGGAGTGATTCTCTCCCCATCCCTAACTCCTGAGCTGTGAGAGGACTGCCGCCAGGTCTTGGAGCAATACTCCTCGCTGTTCTCCCTTGTCCCGGGAAGGACCCACCTGTGTACCCATGATGTGGACACAGGAGACAGCCCACCAGTGAAGTCTAAGACCTACCGGCTGTCAGACAAGGTGAAGGCCAGCATCCACAGTGAAGTTACAAAGATGCTGGAGCTAGGAGTAATTGAACCTTCTAGTAGCCCCTGGTCCAGTCCGGTGGTTCTGGTACCAAAAGCTGCCCCACCGGGCACCACTCCAGAATTAAGATTCTGTGTGGATTACCGGGGACTGAATTCAGTGACCAAAACTGATGCACATCCGATCCCTAGGGCGGATTAACTAATTGACCGGCTGGGAGATGCTCAATACTTGAGTACCTTTGACCTTACTTTAGGGTACTGGCAGATCTCCCTTACAGATGGAGCAAAGAAAAGGTCAGCCTTCCCCACACCTGAGGGTCACTACCAGTTCTGTGTGATGCCCTTTGGGCTCAAGAACGCCCCTGCCACTTTTCAGCGGCTGGTGAACCAGGTCCTCTCTGGAATGGAGGCTTTCTCCGCTGCTTATCTGGATGACATTTCCGTCTTCAGCAGCAGTTGGGAGGACCATTTGTGTCACTTACAAGCTGTTCTCCAGGCCATGAAACAGGCTGGCTTGACAATCAAGGCCAGTAAATGTTAGATCGGGCAGGGGTCGGTTGTGTACCTAGGCCACTTGGTGGGCAGGGGAACGGTGCAGCCCCTCCAGGCAAAGATTGAGGCTATCATGGCCTGGGAGCCCCCCAAGATCCAAACTGAGGTCCGAGCCTTCCTGGGCCTCAGAGGTTACTACCGACGCTTTGTGAAGGGGTATGGCACTATTGTGGCACCACTTACTGAGCTCACATCTAAGGAACAACCTCGACGGGTAGTCTGGACGGAGGCTTGTCAGCAGGCCTTTGAGAAGTTGAAACAAGCAATGTGTGCTGCTCCAGTTCTAAGGGCCCCGGATTTCTTCAATGAGTTCATTGTCCAGACAGACGCATCAGAGCATGGCATTGGGGCAGTGTTATCGCAACTCAATGAAGAGGGTCTGGATCAACCTGTTGTCTTCTTGTCCAGGAGACTGCTTCCCCGGGAACAGAAGTGGAGTGCAATTGAGCGGGAAGCCTTTGCAGTGGAATGGGCTCTGAAGAAGTTGCGGCCAAACCTGTTTGGCTCGCACTTCCTGGTTCAGACTGACCATCGACCCCTTCGTTGGCTGATGCAAATGAAGGGGGAGAATCCCAAGCTGTTGAGATGGTCCATCTCCCTACAGGGAATGGACTTCCGGGTGGAACATCGGCCTGGAGTGGACCACGCCAATGCAGACGGTCTCTCTAGGTACTTCCACCTTAGTGATGAGGACTCCCAAGGGGTTGGGTAGCTCTCCCCACTTTCAGCTGGGGGGGACACGTGTTAGACCTGTCAGCCCTTTGGGTGGTCCCTCCTAATATTTATTTATTTTTGTCCCCTTTTTGCCCCTCAAATCCTTTCATTTTTATGTCCACTGGAATTTTTGGGTGTTGACCTAGGGGATAGGTACTCCTTGACCCTATAGTTTTTCTATCCTAGGTGCCTTTCTGACTGAATCTACAAGACCCACAAAATGGTGGCTTACAACTGCCACAACTGTTACCTCAGAACCTGGTGCCATTGGGTATTATGAGGAGTTCCAGAACTTTCTGGTCCACTCTAGACCCTCTGGACCTGAGCTATGAATATTGGAATGTTGTGCGGCCATTTTGTGCGGAGTGAGTGGAGTAAGAGGAGCAAGCTGGAGTCCAGGCTGAGGTGTGAGGAGGTGGGCGCATGGAAGAAGATCTGACAGCCTCTGGGGGCTGCTTTACCTTCACTGCCTGACGCCCCCCCTCATCCATAGATCTGACCCGGCGGAGCTGACTCCTTACGTCTTTCGTGAGGTACCTCTGAAGAGTGTCCTCTCCCCCAGCAAGTAGCGCTGGATGAGATCCAAGCGGAACTTACAAGTAAGAGGGGCAGGAACTGTCTAATATCGGGGATTATTGCCAAGAAATCAGGCACACCCGAGGAGTCAACCCCCTAACTGGTAGACTTTAGTGACAGAGCAGTGGGTTTCCCTCAGCATCCGAGACTTCTACCATACTCCCTTCACCCTTGCTGTCGCCTGGAGCCCTTGCGCGTCCAGCTTCTTAGCTGTCTCAACGCATCTCACTGGAGCTTACCCTCGTGTTGGGCATTGTGTGGCTTCATCGCCGCAGACTCTGGGCCGTTCTGCGCTCTCTGCGTACCCGTGGACTCACCGCTGCCAGCCCGGGTCGAGCCTGTGAGGTGTGCGCGCTGTGGGCGTCATTTGTGCGCCGGTCCCCCTGCTGTGAGGATCCTCAGAGCCGGCATTGACGGAAAGGAAACGCCGCCTCAGGACTGGTTGCCAGGATACGGAGGCTTGAATAGAGCCCCGGCCGGCATTGGTAGGAAGAGCGCCGAAAGGTGTAAGGCGGGGCTGGAGGACCCCAGGGAGGGGTTGACCCTCAGTGTGGGCGTGTGAGGAAATTGCGCGGAGACCGCTGGAGAGGCTGAAATCAGAGCGCGACCTGCCTCCATTGATTCAGGTGACAGCAGTCATCGAGGAACCCTGATCCCTAGGATTTCCGGGATCGGCTGTACGCCTGACAGAGCCTGACCGAGCCTTGAAGTAAGCAGGGTGTTGGGCTTAGTGGGAGGGGAGGCACAGCACACAGAGACCTCTGCCGGACTTGAACTGATCAGACTCCATGGCCCGGAAGGAGAGAGTGAATGGTGGGCCCAGGGAAAGGAGACCAACAGGGTTGCACTGTAGAGATTTCCTTGCTACGAAGGATCTGAGTGCCGAGAAACTGACACTGGCTGTCGGCAGCTGTCTTAGAACTGGCATTTGGCGAAATACCAAACTGGGGGCATGTTGGTTGGTTTAAAGTAGTGAGAAGCTATGCTTGTCTAACGGTGTGAACCACACTACACTGTCAAATTAATTTCTGAACTGCCTTCATTTAGCGAGTGTATTGCACTGATAACTTTATGCTTCTACTTCTAGGCATTCTTCTGCTTGTTTATTAATGTATACAGCTGCTTGGTATTTTATTGTGTGAATTGCTACAGAGCAGCCTATACGGCCTATGACTCTCATTTTTGTATGGAAATGAGTCCTTGATGGAAATGGATTTTCACAGTTACCCTACAAACTAATGCAATGACTAAACAAGGTTCGCGTAAGTAATGAAATCTAATGTCATGATATGCTTTTATAAGTACAAGTGATCCAATAGTAATGTCTAAAATGTTAACTTAATACATTGAGAAGCAACTGAGAACCTAATTGAAAAGAAACCTAACAACAGAATATTTTTATAAAACAGCCCATATTTTTCTAAAATTGGTGTAGTCGTTTTTGAATGGATGGATGCTGAGTTACCGTAAGGGTGTGACGCAAGCTTAACACTTTTGCCTTTGGGTTTAACCGTCCAACTCTGTGCCAGATTACCCTATGTGGTCTGGAGACCCCAGGTCCAACAATTAGGTTAAGACAATTGTGCACTTCACAGTTTTTCGCGCAGCTTTGAGAAACTGTGCAGGTCTTTTTGTGGTATTTCATATGATCGTGATTTAATTATATGGTTACTGCACTGGGTTGTCCAGTCTGATATTTCGTTTACAACTCATGGTCCTGAGAAGGCATGTTTGGTGAGAGAAGTGGTTGGGATGATCTGCTCGGATGGACTTTGTTACTAGCATCTCATATCTGAGTGTCATTGTGAGACTTAAGCAGCACTCTTAGAATGTAGCTAATTGGCACCTGCAGTGCTGGACTAGAATGCTCTTTTCACACTCTCTTCTTGTAATTTATTTTATTTAATGGATTTTTATATAGCGCAGACTTTACCCAAAGGTGTCAGAGCGCTTCACTATAGAACCAAGTATGTTACATGAGGAAAATGTACATACTTACACGTTACAGATGCAAACGAGATAGATGAAAAAGTAAAATAAAACGAAGGTGGCAGTCACACAAAAAATACAAACACATTAGGATTAGGATCATGCAGGCATAGATTACATAATTACAACATTGTAAGAACTTCCTTGAGGGACGAGAAAAGGGATGTATTGATTCTTGAAGTAATTGCCATGATTCCCTTTATTACTCATTTTCAGCTAAATCAAGCCCCCATGAGTGGTGGGTTTGAGAGAGCGGAGGTCTAGAGAGGGGGAGCGAGGCAGAGAGAATAATCAGTATTTACTGGTCTGAGAAGTAGGGAGAGATGCAGAAGAGGAAGCTGAGAGACACAGAAGACAGCATGAGGTAAGTTACAGGGGGGAACAACCATTACAACGCAACTTTTTCAACGCACTACCTTTACAATGAATCTTTTACAACGCAAGATCCTTCACTATGCATCCTTTTACAACGCATGCTATTACAATGCAGATGCTATTACAACGTAAGTAGGGGTACGTTTTTTAATATATATATTTTTTACGTTATTGTAATTTATTTATTATTTTTTTAAATGTAAATATAATGTTTTTACACACCCCTAATACCCTAATTTTAAACCGACCTGTAGTCAGATTAATTCTTCTACACTATCCAGCACTTTCCCTACTTTTTCTACCCCCAAGAGTTAGAATAGTTATTAATACTCCTACACTATCCAGCACTTTCCCTACTTTTTCTACCCCCAAGAGTTAGAATAGTTATTAATTCTCCTACACTATCCAGCACTTTCCCTACGTTTACGCACCCCTGGAGTTAGAATAGTAATTAATACTCCTACACTATCCAGCACTTTCCCTTCTTTTTCTCCCCCCAGGAGTTAGAATAGTCATGAATACTCCTACACTATCCAGCACTTTCCCTACTTTTACACCACCTTGGAGATAGAATAGTAATTAATACTCCTACACTATCCAGCACTTTCCCTAGTTTTGCACCCCCAGGAGTTAGAATAGTAATTAATATTCCAGCACTTTCCCTAGTTTTGCACCCCCCAGGAGTTAGAATAGTCATTAATACTCCTACACTATCCAGCAGTTACCCAATTTTTATACCTCCCTGGTTTTAAAAAAAGTAATTAAAAAAACATATACTATATTACACTTACCATAATATTACTCCCTTCTTGAGTTTTAATAGTAAATAATACTCTGCAACATTCTAACACTTACCCTACTTTTATAACACAATACATGTATGGTTAGAAATTCAAAAAAATACTTAATCTATAAATTAATTTAATTAAAATGGTTTAAAATGTTTAAAAAAAAATTGTTTTCTAATGTTTGTTCTTTATTTTTTATTATTTATTTAAAAAAATGACATGGTAAAAATATTTAATAAAAATAATTGAACATATTTTCTCACGCTTTTACATCGACTTCAATGTAATGTTTTGTCCTTCATTTATTTCTATAGATGTCTATGTGTTTGCCACGTGTATCATTTAAGAGCTCATTTGTAGATTGACGCGGGATGAAACAGAAGCAAATTGGAGAATCCTAAAGGTAAGTACATTATTTACAAATTAATTACATGCTTAGTTTATTACTAGTTCAATAAATAAAATAAATATAAAAAAATAAATGTAATGCGAGACTGTTTAATTTTCCTTTTATCAAAAAAATATTTTTTATCAAAGAAATGTTTCTTTTTTATTAAATATTTTGATGTATTTTATTATGTTACAATTTTTTTTAAACATATATAAGTTTTAATAATAAATAGTAAATAAATTGTCCTTTTTCTTTTTTCATAGCTCCGGATGACGTCTACACGTAGACGTGATTCATCGCGGCCATATTGAGGAGCGTTGCTGGACAGAGCATTAGCAAGGAGACCTGTGCTCAGGTAGGAAACTTTTAAAACTTTATTTATAACGAGAATGGTGTAGAGAGTGACATATATTGCAAGGAGAGAAGAGGGAGGATTAGATAAGTTGTATATATATGTTTTTTTTGCTTTTTAGCATGTTGCCGATCGTGTTGTTAGAGTATGCCGTTGTCGGGTCCCGTGTTATTAGTTAGAAAAATTATATGATTGTTTGATAATATTACTAAAGTTTATAGTACTGTAATACTTGCTTATGTATGTATTTTTTCGTAAAATAATTTTGATTGTAAAAGATCGGAGAAAGAAGAAGATCGATTTCGTTGGAAAGGAATTATTCTTTGGAAATTGGGTTTGTTTTTTTCAAAATGTAGGAATCGAGGAAGCTTTCTTTGATCTTTGGGATTCTTTAGAATGTGAATTTTTAAGACTATGGGGCCCATTAGGATGTCGGGCGGATCGCCACTGCCATGCGGGCGGTGGCGATCCACCCGACATCCAGGTCCGACCGCCACCCATTTCCCCCCGCCATATTAGCATGTCTAGGGGGGCCAGCGGCGGACGGAAAGACCGGCAACCGCTTTTCCGCCACGGTCGCCTTTCGGCAATGCCGCCACGGAAAGGCATGCGGTCTTCAGTTTGGGGGCCCCCTGCGGGCCCCCATGGTGAAGGGGAGGGGTGGAGGGTGCACATGGGGGCTACCTGTGGTACCCCCCTGCATTTGCATACACAAAGCGGCAGGCACTGCGCGGTGCCTGCTGCTTTGTGTATGCAAATGCACACATGCATTTTTAGCATTGGGGCGGGCGGTGCGGAGAGCACCGCCCGCCACAATGTTAAAAATGCATGATGCGCCCGCCACTGTGGCGGGCGCATCCTAATATGCAGTGCGAGACTGCCGCTCAGCTCACTGACGGTCCCGTTTTCTGCGAGGGTGGCGGGCGGGCAAAGTCCGCCCGCCATCCTAATCGGCCTCTTGGTTTTTTAAGAGAAGAAAGAAGATGGATCGTTGTTTGTTTTTGATTTTGACTTCACGATCGTTTGGATTTTGAGAAGATTTTTATTTTGGGGATTTGGTTGAATTCATCTTTTTCCAAAGGTCTTTTTTTATTGGGAATCTATCTTACTATTGAAGAATTACCCATTTGCTTTTCATTTTGGCAGAATTTTTTATTGGATTTAAAAAAGCATTGATATGGATTGGATTTATAAAGAAAAGAAAAATGAAGACATCTAAGGTAATGTGACCCGACTTTTTAATTTGAAAAAATGTTTTTGAAAAATGTAAATTTAATTTCATTGTTTATTTAATTTAGGTCAAAACAGGAAAGTAAAGGTGTAGGTGGAGTTAGTAATGTAGTATGTGAGCAACATTATCCAGGTAGTCTGAAGCCACACACAACGTAAATTGTTGTAATGCACCCAATAGTCTTTCTGACATTTCTTTTGATCTTTTAGAAATGTGTGGGTTTAGACTACCTTTTAATGCTTGTGACATTCTCATATCTTGGAAACTTTGCTCCTTTCTCAAAGTTTCCAAAAAATGATAAAAGTTAGGGTGAGGTTTTCCAATTGTGTGGTTGAAGGAGTTGTGCCATTCCTCTATGGCATTGTTTGTCTTTGCTCCTCCTTCTAAGCAGCTCCTGTAGCAGTTCCACCACTCCACATGGAAACATGGCTTCCTCCTGCAACCCAACCTGCTTAGATGCCCAATCCATGTGCTTTCAAAATAATATAGTAAGGGTGCCAATTTTTCTTCGTTTGCTGTGCAAAAGTCTGATTCAGTAATTGCAGTGTAGTACTCGTCTACACTATCAGAAGGAACGAAGCAAAGCGCTGTTAGTGTTTTTAATTCGAATTGCAGTTTGCTATCTGATGCATAATCCACAACTAGGGATGTTTTTTGTATTTTACGCCAAAATGCCAGTGAAAAATGGAAAAAACATCCGTGAATTTGGGTATCAGAGTACGTTTTGGTAATAACATTTATCATTGCAAATTCAAAATCAGTTATTATTTTCCTAGGACTTCTGTTTGATGTTTTAGATTTAATCACTGTCAAAAGTTCAGTGTAGGTTGTGGATTGTTTATCAGGTAGCAAACTGTAAACTAAGGGGACTACTGTATTGTTAATTTTTGCATGAATAGTGAATATTTGGGTCAATGGATTGGGCGGGCTTTTAAATGTCCCATCCATCATCCAAATTTCACTATTCTCTAACTTGGCTAGATTACGGGGTGTGCTAAAGATAATTATTCATTTTTGAGGGTTTTTGTTATCATGTAGGATGAAAGGTTCATTAGATATAGAAACAGAGAGTTCAGGAAGAATTTGAATATCAGGGTAGGTTTTAGGTGTAATTTTTTGAGGGTTACTTGCCTGTTTTTTTCTTTGAATCATTCTCCTCAGATTAGGTATGATAGGCATACTGCTAGCAACATGACTAGGGACATGCTGAGCAACCTCCCTCAAAATAGAACCAGAGGACTCATTGGAGGTGCTTGCAATATCCTTCATTTCATTAATTGTTTCTCTTACCGAGAAGTGTGGTTATGTTCAGATGCTTTAACAACTGTGTCACCCAGAGTAACCGCTCTGCCTTTGCAATGGCTCAAGTAATAATGCTCGCGCCTCCAATGTCTTCTTGGTTTGCACCTCCAATGTCTTCTTGGTTCTGTAATTCTCTCCTGCAGGTTTCAACAGTCGGTTTCCTTTGCTTGAAGTTATATATTTGGCGGTCTTATCGGTGGACATTATCTGAAATGAAAAGAATGTTTTGAGAAAAATATTAGAGATTTAAATGTTTTTTTTCAAACAGTCTCTTTTACACCTCCCTGGACTATACTACACTTACTCTACTTTCTCACCCCCCCCTGCAGATAGAAAAGTAATTAAAACTCCTATACTATCCTGCACTTACCCTACTTTTTCACCTTCCTGGAGTTAGAATAGTAATAAAAAACTCCAACACTATCCAGCACTTTCCCTACTTTTTCACCCCCCAGGATTTAGAATAGTAATTAATACTCCTGCACTATCCAGCACTTTCCCTACTTTTACACCTCCCTGGAGTTAGAATAGATATTAAAAATCCTACACTGTACTGCATTTACCCTACTTTTCCATCCCCCTGGAATTGGAATAGTAATTAATATTCCTGCACTATCCAGCACTTTCCCTACTTTTTCTCCCCCCAGGAGTTAGAATAGTAATTAATATTCCTACACTATCCAGCACTTTACCTACTTTTACACCCTCCTGGATTTGGAATAGTAATTAATACTCCTACACTGTACTGCACTTACCCTACTTTTTCACCCCCCTGCAGTTAGAATAGTAATTGATACTCCTGCACTATCCAGCACTTTCCCTACGTTTTCTCCCCCCAGGAGTTAGAATAGTAATTAATACTCCTACACTATCCAGCACTTTCCCTAGTTTTACACCCCCTGTGAGTTAGAATAGTAATTAATACTCCTACACTATCCAGCACTTTCCCTACTTTTACACCCCCCCCCGGAGTTAGAATAGTAATTAATACTCCTGCACTATCCAGCACTTTCCCTACTTTTACACCACTTCTGGAATTAGAATAGTTATTAATACTCCTACACTATCCAGCACTTACCTTACCTTTTCACCCTCTTGAGTTACAATAGAAATTAATACTACTATACTATCCAACACTTACCTTACTTTTGCACCCTCTTGGAGTTAGAATAGTAATTAATATTACTACACTATCTATCACTTACCTTACTTTTTCACCATCCCGGGGTTAGAATAGTAATTAATACTCCTACACTATCCATCACTTACCCTACTTTTTCACTCTCCTGGAGTTAGAATAGTAATTAATATACCTACACTATCCCGCACTTACCCTTATTTTACACACTCCTGGAGTTAGAATAGTAATTAATACTCCTACACTATCAATCACTTTTCCTACTTTTATACACCCCTGGTGTAAGAATTATTTTTTTTAACTCCCTATACTATTCTAAATGTAACCTACTTTTATACCTCTCTCGTGTATAACTTTTATTTTTGATTTGTTAAAATGTAGTTGTATTTTTTTACCTTATTTTAAGTTGCTTGCTGGTTTCTGGAGATGTAGTTTGTTGATCCTCTTGTTGCTTTGTTGACCTATGAATTCTTTTAGCTGTTACAAATTTAAAAAGAAAATATAAGTTTTTCGTGCTTATTTGCGATGTAACTCTATGAGGAGTTAAAAGAGGTTAATTGATTTCTTTCAACATTTTTGATTACTATTTACCTTTAGTTTTATATTTTAGTGGTATTGTAGATGGTCTCGTTTTCAGTAGAAGATGGTCTTCAGCTGGTTGTTTTCCTCTTTTTTGAGTTGATCTTTCTTTGAAGATATCTGTAGTGGGATATATGTATAAAAAGTGTTTATTTTCAAATTATTAAATCTCTATTTTTGTGAAAAAAAATTATTTCATTAGTTCATGTATATCCTGCTTTAAGATATTTTAACATAAAATTGTTTATCAACTTTTGATTCCACATTTGTTTTATTATAGCTTAGAAACAGTTTCCAAATTATTTCTGATTATTATCAATAATCTTGTTTAAAAAATACATTATTAGTTTAAATTATTAATTTTGTATTATCATTCATTACCTTTCAAAGAGATGTCTTTATAAACTGTCTGTGTCCTTTCTTCAATCTTTTTTTTAAAGATTTGTTCCAAAATAGTTTTATGTTGCTGAAATTACGAAAACGTGACATGGTTTAGGTTTGTTAATATGTTTATATTTTTTTAAAAAAAAGATTTCGTTTTGGCTTCCTTCTTTTAATTTTTTAGACACATTGATTGATCAAGAGTTATAAAAAAATACAACTGTGCATCATATCATTGCTTTCTTTGAATTCTTTTTTAATTAATATACATTTTGTGTGGCATACTACTTATAATGATTTTCAAAAAAATGTACTTACTACTAATATCTTTAATTGCTTGCCAATATTCTGTTCTTTGTTTATTCTATTTTCAATTGTGTTCAAATCTGTAAAATATATTGAATCTATTTTTAAAACTCATGAATATTAATTTATTTAGAGATAATATTCTTTCTTAAATGTGTTATACTTACTTGTTTTATGGAGAATTGATGTATGGCATTTGCTGAGTCTCTTTTTTTCTGTGAACGTTAGAGTGTACGGAAAATCTGTCAGCTCTCGCTGGTAGTCTGTTGACCACTGGCTTCAAAATGGTGTCTTACACTTATTTATAGTTTTTTGAGTCTGTCATCATATTTTATGGGAAAAGATTCGTTTTTATTCATGGGTTTTTTGGGATTCGTTTGATGTGAGAACCTCTATTTTAATTTAATTGTATTAAACTTACTGTTTAATATCTTCGACAGTGTTTACTCCTCCATTTTGTTTTCTGTAGCTTAGGGTTCTCGTCATGAAAACAGTTGTAGGACTTGTTCTTCAGGAAGGTTTTAAAATGGTGGCTCTTTTTATGGTTTATTGTGTATTTTCTTGTTGACTTCGCATTATTTGAATTTTATCTGTTTCAAAATTAATTTTATTTCCTCCTGTTGTTTTAATTGATTTCTTTATATATTGTTTGTTACTCGATTAATACTAGAGTATTCTTTTTAATACCTGTGTATTAATTGTTAAAAAATGTTAGTGATTTCATAAATATGTGCTTAGTTGCCTTACATATTTTAATACACTACCCCACCCAAAACCCCTATTTTCCCTGCATCCTGTCCCAGGAGTTATTTTACAAAATGTAAAAAAAATGTTTTTATGCATTGTAATGGTATACGTAGTATTGTTTTTCGCTGTAATGGTACTTTTAATGGTTTCTATTTACATTGTTTAGTAATGTTATGCATTGTAGAAACTTTCGTTGTAATGGTTTTTGCGTTGTAAAAAATGCGTTGTTATGGCATGAGTTGTAATAGCATGCGTTGTAATGAGATACATTCGTTACATGGAGGTAGAGAGTGCAGATAGAGAAGTGGAGAGGTAAAGATGATTAGTAATGTAGGGTGAGAGAAATGATAGAACAAGAAATAATTGATGCACAGAAAAAGAGGTAGTAGAAAGCAGAGAGTGATAAGTTAGGATATGTAGAGAGGCAAAGACATGCAGTAGAGAAGAGGAAGGAAGAGAGTGGGGCGAGACTACCCCACTTTCATTACCATGGGCACTCCTGGATGGTGCGTACCCTGGGTAATTGCCCACTTTACCCATGTCTTCAAATTTCTCTAGTGGAGTTGAGAGCTACGCCAGGGTATCAGACTGCAGCACCACACAATACTACATTTAAAAAAAATATTCTGGAGTGGAGAATCCCTTCGAACCCTCCTAGGGACATGTGTGTTCACTCGCTGCCTACTGGGCCCATTCCCTGCATGCCTGTCTGCACAATTCTTTACCCATATCCAACAATTTGAGCTGAGCCCTAACTGTGGACATCTACCTCTCATTTACACAATCATGAAGTAAATGTACTCCAAAGACGTAACTGAGGCAGCGCACAGTGCATCAGTCTTCAGGAGATATTGTGAGATAACTACGAGCATTCTACCCAAACAGCTTTTTGATAATTAACCGTTCCCTAATTACAGCTATTTTGATGTTCAGATCGCCATTAAAGTCTCTTTTTATTTAAAATACAGTGAAATGACTGATTTCTTTCTATGATTCACAAAAACATGTAGCAGTTCCACCACACTTAAGTAGAAATTCAGAATGGTGGAGAACATGTTAATGTCAGACCATATATAGCTCGGCCCCTACAGCTCCAGCAAGCGCCAAGATACCCTCTGGGGCGTGCCCTATACAAATACACATAACATTATATGTTACAATTTCATATGAGTCAACTCGTAAGGAACACTATTTGTATTTATGTGCCGAACATGAAAGGCTCGGAACGTGCTCTGCACGTCCAGAAGTACAGAGGCTGGGTGCCCTAAAGCTGTTTTCATTGGTCCTGATGAGAACAGATCTGCAGTGGACCAGCAAGCTCTAGGATGCCAATTCTAGATAGCTTCGTTTTTTCACCTCAGCAATGATTGGTGATTCAAAGGCTCCATATGATTAGCTGTCACCAGAAGTTAAAATTAAGGACAAACAGCTTCGGTTAAAGAATCCTTCATGCACAACGTAATTAAGGACTGTCCGTGAAATTTACGGACGGTTGATCACCCTATGCAGAGCCCGCCCGTGGCAGTGAATGCCCCGCTGACATTTAGCGCACTGCACGCACCAAGCACATGTTGGTATGCATGCCTCAAGTGACTGACCACTTCTACAGACCAACGCAAGTTCGGCAACCGAACCGACTCCCAGTCTTGTGCCATGAGTGAGTGACTTCAGCAATCTACCCAGGACGGTAATAGAAACGACTGATGAAAATATTGAAGTAAGTGATATTAGGCATTTTATAGCTTGCCACTTGATATAGGCATGTCTTGTTTTTTAAGTGCTTCGGGACCCCTCTCCTTTCTTCCTGTTTTATAGTACACACTTTCACTTTCTACGGATTCCTGATGGAAATGCACATGGAGCTAGCCTTTTTCGTACCACCGAAACCTGTGTGTTTTGTATATCCACTTGAGGCTTGATTTCCTCGTGCTCCTTCCACACACCTTGGGTGGCACTACGGCTTTTGTAACTGCCCGGACACCTGCCCATTATAGCCAGCATGCTTTATACAAATCAGAGGTCAGAAAGATTGGTTAATATATATAAATATATATATTTATTTTGTTTAGTTTTGTCCTATTGCTCTTGTCCTGAGGAGGCCAAGCAGAACATCTAAGGCTGAAACGCGTTCGCGTCGACATCTATTATGGAGTAGTCTTTTTTATAAGGAATGGTGTAATAACTTTGTTGAGGACACAATAGAACCTTTGGAAAATAAGTCCTTGTTTTGCCTAAAGTGTCTATCCTGGCTACCTCCAAGTGTATCACCTAGAATAAATGGGTGACCACAAGTGTTAATTTGTTTGGGTATTGGCAATATACAGTTGTTTGTATAGTTTTTTGAATCTTTATCACATGTCATTTTGTGTAAAATTATGTGTTGTTGTTTGACTAGGTGCCATTGTGTATATATGTGTGTCTTCTCTAATTAGATAATATGTGTGTAAAGGATTAAAAAACTGAAGAGAGAGTAATTGAATGTGCTTGACTCAAAAATAAATAACTTTATATTAATTCCTCCGTACCCATTTTCTTTTGTGTACATCCCACACCGTCCATAGCAATGTCTGTGCCTGTGAACCATACAGGCTTAGTGCAGGACCTGTGGAGCATCAAGGACAACCAAAGACATCTCCCTTGGAGTGAAGGAGTCACTCCCCTGCAACTGTAGACACAGTAACTCAACGGACCGGTCTGCTGATCCTAAGCTACTGTGGTCTTCGAAGGCTCCAGTAACACAGGAGGTGGGTTCCACGTACCTTGAGATTCAAGCTGCCCTCTCACCAAATTTGAGACCAGAATCCCTTGTGGGGGCTGCAATACCTGTACCCCAGTGCACCGCATACTTTTGCAAGTGCATATGCTTGTTGGTGTTCCCAAAATAAGTGCACTGGGCTCTGAGTAGACTTAACCTCTGGCACCATTTTCACCAAAGAACTTCGGTCTCCTCGCACTCAGTGCTCCGTGGGCTGTTAGTTTGTGAAACTGCTCGAGGTCCCCTCGTGACTCCTGTGCCTCCAGCCTGTGGGTCCTCTTCAGGGTCAACACTGATTTTCTTGAGCTCCCCTGGTTGCTCCAGGCTTGACCCGACTCCCCTGTGTTTGGTGAGTCTCCTGGACCTTTCTGGTCGAAACCGTAACCTTTTGTGACCATCTTCATGTGTTGCTGCTGCCAAGGCTTGTTGGTGCTCCAGCCGGACATCGACCCCGCAGCAGTCGACATCCTTTGTGAGACAGCTCGTATCTGGCTCCTGGTTGTCCTCGTCATCTCCTGGTCCCGGTGGCTGCAGAGTCAAGAACCCCCTCAATGCACCTGAAGCATCCAACATTGGTGGGCATTCGTCTACCGAGCCCCTGGTCACTCCTGAGTGACCCAGACTCTTTCCCCTCTGCTTTCAGGTACTCTTCAACAAGAATCCACCTTTAGCTCCCTACTGACACTTTGCTACTTTCCCACAGAGGCATTTCCTTGAAGTCCTCCATTGAGATCGGCTTCGGTTTCCGACACCACTTCAGCCCTATGCATCCGGCTTCCCTGGGATTGGTAACTCTTGTACTACTATATCCACTGGTGGGGCAGCTTTTCAACCTCCTATGATTCAAAGGACTTCCTCTTAATCCACTGGGAAGGGTCCTTAAACTTTAAAACCGCAACCGCAGCTCTCCCATAGAATTGTACAGCGCACGTGGTCATGTTCCCACACTGCACCCGTCCTGCGTGGGGTCCCTACTTACTCACCTGGGGTGGTTCCTTGGGGTCCCGGTGATTCTACATCCTCTAGACACTGTCTTGACTCGAGTCGTGGTTCTTATACCACTATTTTAGTATATGGTTTGGTCTCCCCCTGGAGCCCACTGTGTATTAGTGCTACTTACGATTGTTTCTGTGCTACAGTATTGTGTGCTTTGAGTTTATCTGCGTGTAGCAGATACTGTGAGGTATTTAGAGTGTGTTATAATAATAAATACATATTTTTATGACTACTGTGTGGTTCTCCTTTCATTTAACCACTACAATAAGGTTGCATTCTGGTAAAACAAGCTGCTTAACATTCCTTCAAGACTAAGCCTGAAGGCTGCTCTCCACAGCTACCACTTGGATAGATTTCTAAGGTTATCTTTGACCTCTTAAATCACCGTAAGGGTTGTTTGGACTGATACAGGGTGCCCACTTTAATTGGTGGACAGCATATACCAGGCCAACCTCTCACACCTAGAATTTCTATATGTAATTAATTTGGAAGCCCAGGATCTGATGCTATTATTATCCAGGCATATATTCCATTACATCATGGCCAATTGGACCACCTGTGCTGCTCCCAATTATTTGATAAACCTGACTACGGAGATGTTGTTCATCCACCTTTGAGGTAAATTGAGATGGTCTTAATGTGTTCTGCACGGTTCAGCTACCTTTTGAGGTAAATTCTTTAGGTTAAAGATTCTCCTCCGGTTCTATTGATGGACCTTCGCTAAGGTTGGCAACATACCAGCCAAACAAGAGCGTTTCTTCCGCTCCAGATACTGATGTTCACAGGTATGCAACAGTTTATCTTTCAATGCACAGACACTGTATTCTACAATTGGCACACTTATTCCACACTTCCATTGACAGCTTACGGTACTGAAAGCTCAGCAGTGAATTTCCACTGCACACTTTATTCAGTGACAGTGATAACAGTATACTGCCCAGAACACCAGAACAACCTGCCTCATGTGCACTACTCCGTGACAGTGTTCTATAATAAAAGCACAGTCCTCGCACACTTGTGATGTGCACCTTTCTCTGGTAGTGTGCAGTATTAACGGTACAATTGAACACAGAGACAGGCACGGGAATTACTATCAATAGTGCAGCAGACGCAGTGGTACTGGAGACCTGGGTTTGTATGGCACATACAGCACTCCAGTTGTTACTGCTTCTCATACGAAAGGTGCAGATGAGGCCGAATGTCCTTGCATGCACTCTGGCAGCGCCACTGGTTAGACAAAGGCTACATTTCACATGTATGGTTTCCTGGCAGCGTGCAATGCGTTCTCTTGCTCTACACATTATGGGGCATATTATCAAGCCCATTATAGCTGCTTTAGCTGCCGTTTTCGGCCTAAAAGCGTTGATAATATTATCGCAGTATTATCAAGGACACGCTAACAGGCTTTAGCACATGTTTCCTTGTGCTAGCACCCGTTTTACTAATGTCCTGCATCGCATCGCTAATGAGATGCAAAGTAGGCGTTCCTCACATAACTTCATGGGAATACATCTCTAATGCAGTTTCGCGATATTTACAACGATGCCCCGGACCCGTGTAGCGACAATTAAAATCGCGCTAAGCCCCCATTAACGCTGGAATCTAACGTCTGCAAAGTTCTTGACTTAGCTATATTATGCTATGGGAGGTGGATTGTCAGGCTAGGTGCACCATGTCCTATTATCGAGGATTTACCTAGCTGAGTTTTTATCGCTGGATTTCATGCAATACTCCTGCATTTCCCCGCTATCGCTAGATTTATTATCGCCTTGGATATAAGAGTTGATATTAACGCGCTATCTCGGCGATAAAATTCAGCGATGGCCGACGATAAGAAAAACCGCTAAACGCAATTAGTGATAATCATCGCTGTTTGTTGATAATATGCCCCTATGTTTCTCCTTGGGGATGGTGTTATTAATACATATAAACTGAACTTCGTATTTACCAGGAGTCAAACCTCCACTGCTAACAAGACAGTGCGTATTTGCATTGAAATAATATGCTAACTAAGGGCCAAATGCGCATTACGACTCTGATGCATCAGAAGGAAGTGTCGACCAGATCTGAGTCCGTGCAGCAGGCGCCGTAACCCGCTGAGTTTAGCTGGAGTGCATTCTCCGACTGTTTCTTTTATTCCCTTTAAGAACAGTGGATAGTGATCGCCAACCCGTAAACACCACCACCTCACTACATCCGCGGTCCTCCTTCTCAATGGAGGGTTTTCTTTTTCCAGTTGGACTGCATTTGCTGGAGTGGCGGAGGTCATTGGGGAATACGAGGCGGGTGGAGGGGCAGGAATTATCACTAATTGCGATG
Organism: Lissotriton vulgaris; assembly: GCF_964263255.1. Lineage (NCBI taxonomy): Eukaryota > Metazoa > Chordata > Amphibia > Caudata > Salamandridae > Lissotriton > Lissotriton vulgaris. The sequence goes on from NC_141693.1 coordinate 1,926,124,501, forward strand.
CCTACCTCCTGCTACCTCCTTTCAGTCTCCTCCAGAGAGGGGCCTGGGATGAGAGGTTGTCATGGGCACCAGTCAGCAGAGGCGGTGGGGAAGCTGCGGGCCCCGAGGGGCATCCCTGGGAGAGATGGGGGGTGGTGTTACACGCCACTAGATGCTTCTTCCAATGTCAAGTGCAAGGCGCCTCAATCCCGACAGCCGCGCTCGCTGTGATTCCTGTACTAAGGCCCGCACATGGCTCTGCCAAAGCACCTCAATAGTGGCATACACCGCTGTTATTTTGGTACTGTCTAAAGCCGACACACAGCTCTGCCCAATGCACCTTATGCCTGACAGCAACACCTGTTGTGTTTCACACATCTCTGCCAATACACCTCAACCCTGTCCTGCAGCAACACCTGCTGTTTTTCCAGTAGTAGTGCACACACATAGCTCCCCCAAAGCACCTCTGCCCTGACCTGCAGCGGCCGCTGCTGTTATTCCGGTAGTAGTATGTATGTGTGTGTGTGTGTGTGTGAATATATATATATATATATATATACACACACACCCATCCACCCACATGGCACCTCTGCCCTGACTGCAGCAGCACCTGCTGTTAATACAGTAGTAGTAAGCACACACACAGCTCCCCTAAGGCACCTCGGCTCTGACCTGCAGCAGTACCTGCTGTTATTCCAGTAGCAGTAGTAGTATACACACAGCTCTGCCCAGGCACCGTATGCCTGACAGCAACACCCTTTGTGCTTCACACATCTCTGCCAATACACCTCGACCCTGTCCTGCAGCAAAACCTGCTGTTTTCCCAGTAGTAGTGCACACACATAGCTCCCCTAAAGCACCTCTGCCCTGACCTGCAGCAGCCCCTGCTGTTATTCCGGTAGTAGTACACACACGCACACGCAGACACACAAACAGCTCCCACAAGGCACCTCGGCCCTGACCTGCAGCAGGATCCAATGTATCTCATTTCTAACCTCTAGCAGGACCTTCTGTTATTTCAGTTCTGGGACCCCCCCACCTCACACAACCCGGCCAATAAATCACAATCCTAACCTGCCCCCGCACTCACTGTTATTCTCGAGCGCATTTACCTCTAATATGCAGATGCCTAAAAGAAAAAATACAGAATTAATAGATTCTGTAAAACAGAATTTCAATAATAATGTCCGGTAGATTTAATTTGTTGCTTTCACCGATTTATGCTGTTTAAAGCGCGGGATTACAAAGACAAAGGGCCCGATGTAGGTGCCCTAATACCGGTCGGAAACGGCCGAATTCGGCCGTTTCCGACAGGTATTACGGTTTTCTTATGTAGGGGGCTACATAAGTACAGATTCGGAAATTTTACCGATTCTGTACATTTACCGATTCGGTAAAATACCGAATCGGTAAATGTACAGAATCGGTAAATAGAGATGTAGGTGGCTCTCTGAAGAGTGCCACAGGCCTTCAAGAGTCGGTATTTTACCACCCAATCCAATTGGGTGGTAAAATACCGAATCCAGGTGTGCATGCACATCTGTGCATGCACACCTGTGCCATGTGACACACAGACATGCCCTTAGGGCATGTATGTGTGCCACATGGCACACAAGCCTGTAATTCGGGTGCTAGAGGGTGTCAAAGTGACACCCTCTGCACCCTTGCAAGAATAGGTCATTACCGAATCGGTAAATACCGATTCGGTATTCCACATTGATTCCTATGGGCTTCAAGGCCCATAGGAATCTATGGGGGATACCGATTTGGTATTTACAGAATCGGTAAATACAGAATCTTACAGATCCACTTCTTAAATACCGAATCGGTATGATTCGGTATTTTAGAAGTGGTAAATTAGATTTACCTACATCGGGCCCAAAGTATTTTTCGCATGGACAACAGCTTGTTCATCTATGTAGTTTTCAAGAGTGTATACTATTTATACAGGACAACAAATTCAAGGCTAGATTCCCTGATTAGAAGTTCAAGGCCAACTACGCATTCAACAGCAGTTTGCAAAGGGGTAAAAATTATGAGTTTGATAATTTGTCACAACCTTATAGTTTTTCCCTGATAGATTCCGGAAGGACGAATCTGCTGAAACTTCGTGCCGCAAGAAAGGCACAACAGGCAGAAATCAGTGTCTTAATTAACAATCCTGCAGTCTATGCATCATTTTCAAGATGAAAACCCGGAATAGGAATAATATTCATGATGGACCCAAGTCAGACGCTTAATATGCAGATGCTTGGAATTTATCGGATGCAATAGTTATTGCGATATTTGTTGCCTCTTCTGGGGCCAGATGTAGGTCGCCAATTACCGGCAAGTCGGCCGTTACCGACCGGTAATTGGTTTTTGAGATGTAGGAGCCATTTTTTTTACAGAATCAGTAAATTTACCGATTCGGTAAATTTACCGATTCTGTAAAATACCGAATTTACCGATTCGGTAAAACCCAGATGTAGGTAGCACTGTTTACAGTGCTACAGGCCTTCAAAATTCAGTATTTTACCACCCAATCCAATTGGGTGGTAAAATACCGAATTCAGGTGTACATGCACATCTGTGCATGTACACCTGTGCCATGTGACACACAGACATGCCCTTAGGGCATGTATGTGTGCCACATGTCACACAAGCCTGTACTTGGGGTGCTAGAGGGTGTCAAAGTGACACCCCCTGCACCCTTGCAGGATTCGGTATTTACCGATTCGGTAACTACCGAATCGGTAGTTCCCATTGATTCCTACGGGCTTCATGGCCCATAGGAATCAATGGGCAATACCGAATCGGTAAATACCGAATCATACCGATTCAGTAATTCTAAAATTAGAATTACCTACATCTGCCCCCTTCCTATTTACCGTCTCTTAAATATCAAATCGGTAAAATTCGGTATTTAAGAGTCGGTAAATAGGAATTACCTACATCTGGTCCCTGGAGTTTTAGAGGAACAAAATTCAGATTTTCGTTCTCACTGCAACAAAATGTGCATGTTCTGGTAAATACTGGGACCTTTTCCCTGTTAAATTTCAGCAGGTTTAATATGCTTAAATGTAACAGACGATGTGAATTTGATCACACCCGGTAATTGCTGGTAAAATACACATTGCACCACTTATAACTGTCATCATAGAGGGATCCCAAATTTACCCGCGCTTGAAATCAGGCTCAATGGGTTTTAGATACCCCTCTCTAATCTGCACAACCAGTACTCAGGACCGATCCAAATAATCTTTTCATGAGTGACATTTGCTTTATCCCAAAAATAATTTTTATTTAGAACCAGGTAACTTTCTAATGGGATTTATATAAATCGGTGATTGAAAATATTGAACTTCTTGAACTGGATTAACTCTCAAAACATAGCTACTGCCTGTGCCGGTTTCAGGTAGGTACCCGTGGTTTCAGGACTTAGGACCGTGAGCTTAAGCAAGCATAGGCTTTCACAAGGCAGCACCAAACTATGCACCACCACCAGCATAGGGGTGTTCGGGTGCAAAGACAACATTGGGTTCCCAATGGAGGCGGATGGAGGAATCCGGTTTCACAAAGAGGCTGCAGGCTCAGACTAGGACGCTGGACAAAGGTGACCAATGACTGGGCAAGTAAGTTGGCATGTCGGTGCACGCCTGGGCACTGTCGGCTGGGCTCTCCAAGGTCAGGGCTAAGGATGCAGGGGTACCTTTAGATGTCAGAAAATCTTCACCAGAGCTGGCTTGCGGTCAGGGGGACCCTTTGTGTTCAGACTGCAGGCATCTTCGTGGAGACAAGCAGAGGTCTGCCACCAATGGTTTCTAGGTCAGGTTTACTGACGAGACTTCTTTGGACCAGTGGGCTACTTGGACTTGTGCCATGGGCATCGGGTGCAGAGTGGGCAGGGCTTGCAGTTCCAGAAAGTGAGGGAGTCCTTGGTGTTGGTTTCTTTGAGGAGATGGTCGCTGTCCTCAGGAGTTATTGGTCTTTAGGGGAGGCAGGCAGTCCTCCCAGTGTTGTTGAGGTCACTGGGCCTGCAGTATGAGTCGCTTCTTCAAGCAGGTTTCTTAGAGGGCTGCAGACAGGCCAGTAGGGCGGGGGCCAAGTCAGTTGTCATCATGGCTTTTCGTTCCTTTTTCTTCTTTAGATCGCCAGGAATCTGAAGATCAAGGTTACTCAATTGTGGGGCGTTACAGGTACTGCCAAGAAGTAGATAATGGGCTACTTACCTTGTAGGTTGACTACACCCTTTGTATGTCCCCTCCCTTTGGGGAGAGGGCATCCTCTAATCCTATTGGCTGAAATCCTTCAATCCAACCTGGAGGATTTTTTAAGGACGGGTCACTTCAGCGCGGGACACCTTAGGTGTGGCCCTGGCAGAGAGGAGACACATCGCTCCTGTTTTAATTTTACGGCCGACCTTGCAGCCAAAAGTATGCCTTGGTCAGGGGGGTGGTCATCTCCACTAGCTGGAGAGAACCTGACTAGCATAACAAAGGGCAGGAAGCCTTTGAGGCTCACCACCCTGAATGCTGTTCCTGCTTGGGGGTAGGTGTGAAGCACCTCCACCCAGAGCAGGCTTTGTTTCTGACCTATAAGATTACAAAGCTTCCACTTCAGGGTGTCAGAAACATGTCTGAAAGTGGCAGGCTGGTGCAGACCAGTCAGCTGCACACCAGAGAGTTGGGCGTTTACCAGGGGGCATCTCTGAGGTGCCCTCTCAGTGTAATACTGGCATCAGTGCACGTTTAGTGTGCTGAGAAGTTTGATATCAAACTTCTTAGCATTCAGTAAAGCCATCATGGAGCTGCGGAGTTCGTAATGACAAACTCCCAGCCCCTGTACTCAATATAGCTTCACTGCACTTACAATGTCTAAAAATGGACTTGGACACGATAGGGGCATATTGCTCATGCAGCTATGACCTCACCTGTGGTATCTTGCATACTGCCTTAGGCTGTGCGGCCTGCTAGAGGTGTGACTTACCTATGCCAAAGGCAGTGGTTTGTAGGCATGGGACATAGGAATGTGTGCCATGTTGACTCTTCAGTTTAGCTGCACCTAAACACTCAGTCTGCAATGGCAGTGTGCATGTGTTTGATGAGTGGTCTCTGAGGGTGGTACAATACACGCTGCAGCCCTTAGAGACCTTATATGGACACAAGGCCCTTGGTAACAGTGGTACCTTTTACAGGGGACTAATATGTGTGCCAGAGGTGTGCCAATTGTGGAAAGAAAGGTACAGTTTTGGTAAAGAACGCAGGCACTGGGAACCTGATTAGCAGGGACCCAATGCACATTCAAAGTGCATCAGAAATCAGGGAAAAAGTAGGAGTTACTATGCAAAAAGGGGCACTTTCCTACAACCAGCACAAAAAAGTTGTCACTCATTTCTGCCAGTGTCTCTTCCCTGCACTGGCTGCTTTCTCCTCGGTGGTAACTTGGAGTAGGCTGGTGGTGTTCTATATGTTTAGTGTTGTTGGTAAGCTGGCCCAAAGGGCTGCTGAAAGGGCTGATAATTCTAATATCTCTGGTATCTGCCTTGATATGAATAAGTGTCTCTTCTGTGGGCCCCTCTAAAAGGTGTTTTATGAAACTGCAATGTGAGCAAAGACCTTGCGGCATCAGTGCCCGACTTTATTATTTGCAAGGCGTCATGGACGTGCTAGCCAAATAGTGCGTCACCATCGTATGGCATGTCTAATATATTTGTTTGTACCTCAGGTCTGAATGTTGTGGCTTTTAACCAAACTTGGTGTCTAAGCACCGCTGATCCTGCATTATCAGAATCCGATTTAAGCTATAGCCATAGCGCATCTATAATTTCCGATGAGGATCTTTCTTCCTCCTACAATTTTATTTTTTGCTTCTGCTCTTTTGTCATCAGGCAGAAAATCTGTGTATGTAGTGATGTCTGACCACATCTGGTGGTCATATCTGGCCAGTATTGCCAGCGAATTGGCCACTCAGACTGTTGTTCCTGACATGGTTGAGATTTTTTTGTTATGTTATGTTATGTTAAGGAGGATTTAAAAAGCGCACGTACATCAACAGGTCTCTTGTCGCTTTTCCAAATGTTATTGAGGCATCTACCTTCTTTGTCAGGTGGGTATGAGATTGATGTGGAAATGTTCTATGACCAGCGCTGGTTGGCTGTGTTATGACAGAGTCTGGTTCAGGGTGTTCAACTAGACATGCTGGCTATTTTTGCATTTTTTATCTATCCTTGGCATTACTGCTGAGACTGTGGCAGGATTTTTCATAATTTTTATAACTTCCGACGAAATTGCCATCATCGACAGGGCTGTGGGCATCGTCGAAGTCACAGCCATCAATGTTTTTAACAGCTGTATTATTGTTGACGAGACCTTTATTGCCAGATTAGATATTACCATGGCTGGCTCTGAGGAGGATTCCCCAGGACACAATGTCAGGGCTGTAGAGGGAGTTTTAGGCTCTGATCTTGAGGCCTTTAACCACATGCGTGCGGCGGCTTTTTTCGCGCTGTGCGGCTTTTTTCAAAAAGCCGCGTTACATGATGAGCTGAGCTCGTCATAAGAATGCGAGCGGCACAACTCATGACGAGCTCAGCTCGTCATGAGCACGGAAGGGGTTAAGGAGGTTTATGCCTTTCTTTCTCTGTGAGAAGTCCCTTCTGAAGACTCATGGTGAGTCTTTTTCAGGGCTTTCCTATGCACCTCTGGTGACCCCTGTTGCAACCTCTTCCTTTTCTTTGACCTTTGTTATAAGGTGATGGAATCCTCTCTTTCCTCTTCATCAGAAATGACAATTGTTTTAGATTTAAACTTTTGTAACCACAATAAAAGCCTTGGCTCACTATCTTTGAGAATTTTAGATGTAAAAAAAGTCTAACAGATTTTTCAGTTCTTTATCTTGTGGGCAGGATAAAGTCAGTAGATGCACTTCTTGTGAGGATCTTCAGAGTGTAATCTCTTCTTTCCACGGGAACTGAAAACTCTCTTATTTAATTGTTGTGACATGTTGGTGCCATATTCTGAGAAATGAAAGAGCAGAAGTGATTTTAACGATCCAAATCAGGGTAACAGCTGAAGAACTGAGCAGAGCTCAGGGAGACTTCCTTTCACATCACGTGCAGTAGACAATCTGAGGAAAGATGCCTTTGCAGGGAGTGTTCTAGATGATGCTATTGCCTGAATGGCTAGAGTTTTGTTCTTTAAAAATTATGTACATGAGCTATTATAGTCAATGTATTTTGGCATTATAAGCTATGTATACTACTTCTACTGCTTTAGAACGTACTGTGGGACTCCCACTTTGACGACAGGGAATGATTCAAGCATGTGAATCGATGAAAAATCCAATCCTGGAGAATCTATACGATGACCCAATTCCCACCACTCACCTTGAGGTCACCATGGTGATCCTAAGGATTTGGCAAGAGGCATTCCAGTGCATGGGGGTGGAGGGAAAATGTTGAAATGCCAGGCCCTGTTATTGCAGGGCCATCGCCTTGCACACACAGCCCAACTGTGTGCGCATGGGTGATACATTGGGTACTTTAGGATCTCCAAACACATTTATCCCTTTCCAAATCGTATTTTCACAAATAACTTCAGCTGTGGCACGATCTACAGCTTTACAAGGCTCAGATTTCCTCCCTCCCGAACGTAGCCCCCCTTGAAGTCAAGGTATTGATAGGTATGAAGAAGAAAAGGGGGGCTAACAGACCTCTATCTTACATTGGTGGTAAACACTAGGGGTGGGCGGAATTTGCGTAATCACGTTACACAAATCTCTGTAAAACTGTAAAAAATCTCCGCAAACACGCAGAAATTCCGCAAACACGCGGAATTGCTTGTTCGCAATGCTTTTTTACTGTTCGCAATCGCTGTTTGCGTGCTTGGGGGGAAATATCTCACGAACACGCATTTGAGAACGCGAACAAGCAAAAAATTTCGCGAAGTCGCGGAATGCAGAATTTTGGCCAATTTTGCGTTCTCTGCGGAACACAAAATTACCCAAATTCCGCGAGCGGAACGGAATTTACCGCCCAGGCCTAGTAAACGCCCCAAACAGATTCCTTTCCCACAGTCAGACAAGGGAGGATTGGGCAACTGGACGATACTGACTGGGCCCTAGTGCTAATTGCCCCCTGAGAAACAGCAATCTCCTGGAGGCTCCAACTTATACAGCTCAACTATCTGCACATCACTATTCTCACCCCACTTTGGCTCTAGCGGGCCCCCACCCTGGAGTGTCCCTGATGCCCCTGCACCAGCACTGACTTCTATCATGTGTTATGGCAATGACCCCCATCAGCATCCTATTGGCGACAAATCATAGCAGCTTTAATCTGGATACTAAACACCCACTTTACTTTCACACCTGCACAAGCACCTCTGGGCATATTGGATGGGGTCAGGAGCACTAGCGGGTATCGATCTTTGAGTGGGATGGCAAAGCGTGATACAGCCCAGAACTGGAGATCTGGCGCACTGCCTACCCTTCAGTAGTTATGTAACAATGGAGTAACCCGAAATTCCACTGGACCTGGGTAGCAAACAGTAAGTTCAAGTTTGGCATTTGTATAGCGCCCTATATACCCAGAGGGTCTCAAGGCGCTTGGGGAAGGGGAAGTTTATTTGTCGAATATCCAAGTTTTTAGTTCTTTTCTGAAGGTGAGGTGGTTCTGGGTAAGGCGGAGATGGGTGGGGAGAGAGTTCCAGGTTTTGGCCGCTAAGTAGGAGAAGGATTTTCCTCCCATGGTGGATTTATGGATGCGTGGGATTGCGGCGAGGGCTAGTGTGGATGATCGTAGTTGGCGGGGGGGGGGGGTGTAAAAGGACAGGCGTGTGTTGAGGCAGTCGGGTCCTAGGTCGTAGAAAAAAAGAGAATGGTCACAGTGGAAAACAATTTTACACGATATAGAGTTGAGTCATTCAAACATCACCATGATACATTACGTAACATGATTATTGCAGACAACAAAAATGATGATGCTCGGAGAAGGGAATAGAGTGCTCAGGAGGGAATGTGTGCTGGTGAAGGTAATAGAATAGGAAAGGCAATGTGCAATATGTACATCAGATGTAGCTGTTACCTATCCAGCATAATGATGGCAGATTAATACAAAACAAACATAACAAAATATAGGCGCAGATAATTAATCTGTCGTCTATGCTTGAAAAGTAGCAGAAAGACAATCAACGTTTCGACCTCTATATACAAAAAGGTTATTTGATCCTTATCCTGGTGTCTTCATCAGGACCAAAGATTGGAGGGAGGGGAAGGAGGTCACCTAGAAGCAATCAGATAATGTACATTAATGTGGTGATAGTGGGGTACCAAACATGCAAATGAAGGGGAATAGCAAGGGATGTTTACCGATTAATAGCAGCACGAAAAATCAGGCAGCAGGCTGAGAAGCGGTGGGCCCTGAGGCTCCCAAGTCAGAGAAGATGAGAAGAAGGAAATTACATTAGGCTTGTCTCCCTACAGGAAGTGTAAGGTGGGTAAAGGGGAAGAATTACAACCTTCAAAATGTGCTGCTAGCACTTACTGGAAAATGACCGGTTTAATCGTAAGTACATTTGGATAAAGATGGGCTCTAGGGCTTCGTAGTGCTTGGATAAGTGGGTCGTAACTACCACACATCCAATACAGGTTGGTCAGTAACCTCCTAGGGACACAGACAAAGATCCAGGATGACTGGTGCTCGAGTGACAACACATGAATCAAGTATGAGCGGTGACCGAGAACTCATGATCACATTAGTGCGGTATCATTAGGCAAAACCTCCTAATCGTGTAGGAACGTTGTAGGTTAGACTGGCTATCCTTTTACCCGTGTGTCTAGCAGCCATAACGTGTGTTAAGTAATGGGCAACTGGCACAAGCTAGTGCGTGACGTGACTGGTCTGAAATACCTTATTATGCGGTTGCATTTTGTAAAATACTCATACAGATAGTGTGCATGCCTGTTTTCGATTGAGCTCGTTATTGCGATAGTACGCGTTAATAATAGCATATCATGCACAAAGTTAGAGAGGCCCCAATTATAATAAGGTAATAGTACATTGAAGGCTTTGCAGTATCCCGTAAGATTAAATAATACGTGTGACAATGCCCCCTGTGGTTACTAGGGAAACATAAAGGTGACGAGTTATCCTTCTTTCACGCATCAACAATTAGATCTGTTATGTAAACAGATGGGAATGCCCACTCGCCGTTGGAAAACACATACAGCCTGATTCATCAAGCTGAATTGCGCTCGCAAAGGGCCAGATTCTGAGAATCTGGCCCTTTGCGAGTGCGATTTTTGCATTTGGGATTCATCATCCCAAATGTAAAAATCGGTAATAGCGATTTCGCTATTTTGCGAGGAATTACATTTAAGGAATCTCTATTTGAGATTCCTTAAATGCAATTCATCACCCATTTTTAAATAGCAAATTCGCAATTTCGGCCCGCTATTTACCGCGAGGTCAAACCTCGTGGTAAATAGCGAAAACTTAGAAAAATGCTTTTAAAAGCATTTTTCTAAGTTGCATGTTGCACACACACATGTCCTTTGGACATGTGTGTGCGCAACACCTGTTTAAATTTGCGTTTAAGGGATGCTACAGGGTGTCCTTTGGACACCCATGGCACCCTTTAAATCGCTATCTTATTTGCGATTAGCAAATTGCTAATCGCAAATAAGGAATAACTCCCCATTCATTCCTATGGGCCTTTTGGCCCATAGGAATGAATGGGGAGTTATTCCTTATTTGCGATTAGCAATTTGCTAATCGCAAATAAGGAATATGTAGGAATCGCATTTATTTTTTGCGATTCCTACATGAATCCCGTTTTGAGAGCCTGTAATAGCGATTCCTTATGAATCGCTATTATAAACTCGCAAAACGGGTCGTTGATGAATCAGGCTGATAGTCCCAGGACTACATACCTTAGAGAGTATCAGGCGTACTAGAATTTGTTCTACAAATGAGACGCATGAATCTAAAAGGAAGAAAAAGAAAGGGTACAGAAACCAATTTAAAAGTAAAAAGTCTCAACGATTCCACCCGTTAACGGAGAACACGTCACAAGCAGAACATACCTGTTCACAGCTTCCGACTTTGGGAGAATGACCGCCGGGCCCAGTAGCACGGCAAATATAGAAGAAGTGAGAAGTGAGAAGTGTGTGGAGAAGTGTGGCTCAGGGGTTAGAGGCGGCAGACCCAGAAGCTGAGATCGGTCCTGGACCAGGGTTCAATTCCCCGCCTCGGCGGGTCTTGGGCTAAAAATTCCACGGACTCGATAATTCTCGCTCCGGTGCCTTCTCGACTCTCGGGTTCACACTCTGCGACTCTGGGCAATAGCTTGCTTAATCTCCACAACGGCCCCTCGCGGCGGGATGCCTGGCTTTCGCCTTGTGGATACCCTGCTGGGGCTATCTCACAGGGGAATACCAGGACGGGTTCCCTAAGCAAGCGCCGGGACACCCACTGCGGGTAGCTGTGCGCTATATAAGCTCAAATACATTTACATTTACATATAAGGACACGTTCAGTAGAGTGCACACGACGTAGGCGTGGAGAGAAGTCGATAAATGCCTACACCTTATGTAAACAAGCATTTGCAATGCAATAGGTCTCCCATTTGCGAGAGTTTGAACTATTGGCATTGTAAATGACAATGCCATTTATTTATGCGTTTGAAAACCAGCAAGCTGTGCGTAAACTTAGGTCCTGTTGGACCTAAGAGCCGCTTTCGATGCTTTCGACACTGTCTCCCACGCAATTCTCTTGCAATGCCTACAGGATTTTGGCATTAGAGACCTGGCCTTGGAGTGGCTGCGGTCTTTTTTGGTAGAAAGGTCCTTCCAAGTTCATGTTCCACCTTTCCAGTCACAGGAGTTTGCTTTGTGCCAGGGTGTACCGCAGGGGTCAGTGTTAAGTCCCCTATTGTTTAAAATCTACGTCCAGCCTTTGGCTGTGTTGGCGAGGGATAGGGGCTTGGCACTGGTATCCTACGCTGATGACACCCAGTTGGTGATTGCCTTCGTTAAAAAAAATGCCACAAACCTGTTAAAGTTTAAGGAGGATCTTGCTGTGATAGCGGACTGGATGGCAGCGAACTGCTTGCAGTTGAACGCTGGCAAGTCCGAAATCCTGCTGTTTGGGAAAGATCGGGATGTGGTCTAAGAGTTACTGGCCTGACCAGCTGAAACTGGCCCCGCTGCCTAAGGAGACAGTGAAAAATCTTGGTATCTGGTTCGACAGCGAACTAACTTTTGACGCCCAATCTAAAGCTATGGCCGGAATGTGCTTCGGCGATCTGAGGGGCTTGAAACCGCTGCTGGGTTTCTTCCCCCAGAAAGTCCGTCAACTCATCCTCAAGGCGACCATTTTGTCAAAATTGGATTACGGGAATTGCCTGTATCTAGGCGCAAACAAGGCTAGCGTTAAGCGTCTGGAGAGGGCACAGAATGCTGCTGCTCGCATGCTGCTGGCCCTCCCCTACACCTGCTCGGTCTCCCATGTCCTGCAGAGGCTTCACTGGCTGCCGATAGCAATGCGTATTCAATTTAAGACGCTTTGCTTGGCGCATAAGATCTTATCACCTCAGGCACCGGCTGGTTTGAGGGGACGGTTGCAGTCCTACGCCCCCGTCGTCCGTTAAGATCTGCCACCTTAGCACTGGCATGCCCCCGCGTGTTTGGAGAGCCAGAGCTGGTGGCCGTTCCTTTCGCTGCCTGGCTGCGCAACTGTGGAACTCCCTCCCTGGGTCCATCAGAATAATTCAGAACCAGCTTGCGTTCCGGAAGGCCATTAAGACCTGGCTCTTTCCGGCTTAATGCTATTTGCCGTGGTTTCTTGTCTGGGAGTTGTTGGGCTGCGCTGGGACGCCCCGTCGCTGGGGCAGCCATGCGCAATATAAATCGAACAAATAAATAAATAAATAAAATAAAAATAAATAAATAAAATAAACAAGCACTTTGTACTTATAGCTCTTGCTTTTGAGAAGCCAAGCTGTCATTCTCTTTAACTGACAGCATTGCTTCTCATAAGCAAGGACTATACGTACAAAAGTGCGTGTTTATGCACCGCTTGCAGATTTTCAAAATAAATGAATAAAAGGCATTGCCATTTACAATGCAAATAGCTCAAACTCTCGCAAATGCGAGACCTATTGCATTGCAAACTCTTGTCTTTATTATCCCTGTGCATGGTTTGGTGCCGTAATGATTGTATATACAGAGCTTATATCCTTTCATCATGATTTATCACTTTTTCCTGTGATCAACACTGAGGGTGCCCTAATATGCAAGCACGATTAAAAATAAAGAAATCCCTAAATTAACAGAATAACTGCCACGTACAGTTTGTTTACAGGAGATAGTTTTTGTAGATGCTGTGGGAGGAGGGACCAGCTGGAGCAGAGCTGGGTTGATCAATGGGTGTTTGTGATAAAGATATTTTCCACAATGTGTAATGACTTAATCAATGTGGTGAAGAAGCTACACTCAATAGTGTGTTAGTCCTATTGCTTATGGATGAATACCTGCTAATAGTCAGTTCAGTTTGACTTAGGTAATTGACCTATTAATGAACACATACAACGCACTACACTATTTTGCTCACTATTTCACACATGGCAAACTCAACCACTCTCCAGTTGCCAACACATTCTACTCACCCAGTCTTTACTTATGAGTGCCACTGATAGCTACTACCTTGTCCCCCCCTTCATGTCCACAGCCAACTTAACAATGCCACATACCAATTTGCATTCGCACCACTCAGACACATTACAAGTGCCTGCACCCTAACTTACTTCCACAGAACGTCCCATACTTGTGTGACACAAACATGGGTTCGCTTTAAATCCAGCCTCCCCTCTCAGGGCATTCACATACAAATCACATGCCCCCCCCCACTCCCAACTCACCACTGCATTAAAGGCAATAAGGCCTATCTGGAGGTGACTTATAAATATTAAGGCCCCTTGCGCCATCGGAACGTCACTGTTTGTGACGTTCCGTGGTGCAGAAGCCTGCGTGATATTTATCGTTATAAAACAGGGGGTGACCCAATTTAGTCAAAGGACCTGGGTAGCAAGTATTATAGTAAACAAGTGGTCTTTGACAAAGATTCAACATATAACAAAAATTATAATTTCTAGTTCAATAGTTTTTCAGTCAGCTCTAGATTGAATCTGTATAGTTGGTAGAATAGATACATTAGCCCAAAATGACAAGCTTATACATACAAAGTTACCCCGACACTCAAGAATTCAATTGAATCCAGCTGGATTCTCTGATTTAATATATAATTTTAATTGAAAAAAGAATAACAATATTTACATTTATAATCAACAAAAATCTTTTTTTAGTATAAAAAGATGAACGTGCACAGAGAAAGATAAAGATTTGTGCTCAAGTGATTGATCAAGGAGATCAGGAAAACAAAGTGTAGGATTTACTATATATACAATAATGAGCCGGCCTAACTAATGCTTGTAAAAAATTGATTCTTTTTACTCGCTTCTAATTATCAAACAACAGCCTCCATTATCCTTAATTTGCATTATTGGCAAGGGGATTCGGAGGGAGAGGGGGAAGGGAGGGGGGCAAAAACTAATAGATGCAGGCTCCAAAGGGAAACGTGTCGACGTTTCGACCCACAAATAAACCGGGTGGTTTGATTCCTCAACTTAGGGTCTTCATCAGGACAGGATCAGGGAGGGATAGGGAATGTTTCCAAGTGCACGTCGGTAACTTTGTATGTATAAGCTTGTCATTTTGGGCTAATGTATCTATTCTACCAACTATACAGATTCAATCTAGAGCTGACTAAAAAACTATTGAACTAGAAATTATAAATTTTGTTTTATGTTGAATCTTTGTCAAGGACCACTTGTTTACTATAATGCCTGATAAATATCAGTCCCTGTAACTCAGTGTTCTGCGTTAAAGGGGCGTGCAATGGGTGTTGCTGGGGGCGTTCCCAGTAACATCCATGGCCTTTTGACACTGCCCCAGATTTACGAGAAATCATAAATCTGAGGCAGTGCCAAAATCTTACGCCTCCCCAGGGGAGGCGTAAGGGAGGCACAACGGGGAGAAATATCTTTATTTCTCCTCGTTTTTCCTTTTTCCATGTGTGCCTCATTTTGCAGCACACTTAGAAAGAGGAAAAGCCTCTTGTGATTATTGTTGTTCAGAAAGGTTTCCCTTCCTGTACAAAAATAATCATCCCCGCAACGCAGTCACCCTTGCACCATGGTGCAAAGGTGCCTGCGTTGGTGCAGGCAGCCCATTGTGCGCAGGCGCAGGGGAAAAGAACAGGAATGTGCCTTATCTTATAGATACGGCGCATTCCTGCCCTTTTCATTTGCCGTAGGGAAGCGCAGCAGGAAGGCCTGCTGCGCTGCCCTACGGCAAAACCTCATAAATGAGGCCCTAAAAATTTAGATGCAGGCCATAAAAAGGGGTTAATTTGACAGGCTGAATTTGCAGTTTAAAACTACAACAACCATGCTACAAGCGGTAGGCCTGTAGTGGGTACACTTTGCACCATATACTAGGGATATATGAGTAAGTTAAATATGCTAATTAGGAGTATCCCAATTTTACCATTTTGAAAGGAGCAACATAAGCGGGAAACCTCCATTACAACGCAGTCATTACAACGCAAGTGTTACAATGCAACTGCCTTTACATCGCATGCCATTACAACACATTATAAGGTAAGTAATGGAGATTTTTTAGTTTTAGAGTGGGTATGGGTTTGGGGGTACATGGGAATAGTAATTTTTACCCCTACACTATCCAACACTTTCCCTACTGTTGCACTCACTGCAGTGGGAATAGTAATTTTTACCCCTACACTATACAACACTTATCCTACTGTTGCACTCACTTTAGTGGGAATAGTAATTTTTACCCCTACACTATTCAACACTTACCCTACTGTTGCCCTAAAAGTATTATGCATTGTAATGGTATGCATTGTAATGGTTATGCGTTGTAATGGTAGTTAAAAAAAAAAGCCTTTTAATGGCATGCGTTGTAAAATCATGCGATGTAATGGTAGTTGCGATGTAAAACTGCTCTGTAAAAGCATGCTTTGTAATTGTTTGCGTTGTAACGTCATATATTCACATGACCACTTTTTCACTGTTTAGCAGGGGTAAAGTGCGCAGAGTTCTACTGCAGGAAAAATGTAGGGTGCAGCAAAAGGCTGACCAAGTAGAAAAGATGAATTTCTTACTCAGAATAAACGGTCCCAAAGTGGGCGCAGAAGTCAGTGCTTGGTTTATTTGTACAAACACATTTTCTGGCCTCTTTAGACCACTCCAAAGCAATGGCCAAATCATGATTTAAAGAGGTATTGTTTAATAATGGAAGCATTCAGCTTTTATAGAGAAAGTTTTTGTGTTTCTCATCCATGTGTAGTTTGGCCTCTGTTGTAGATTTAGAGGGCACTTATGGATGGTTACGGAGAAGAACATGATGAAGTCATCAGCCGAATCAATTTTACTAGGGGCTTCTATCTATGTAAAACACGATATGTCTCAACAGTAATGATATTCATATTGGCTTCCTTTAAGAGTGTCCGCTTGTTTTCAAGTAAGAATTATGATGGAACCTCGACTGCCATCCCAGAGGAGGTTGAAGTTTCTGAATGGTAGATGGTCGTCCTAGGACACTAATGTTGCGATAGTGAATTCAAAACATTCTTAGGGAAAAGGCCCTGTTGTTTGATGGGGCTGAATTTAAATACAAACATTCAAAGGATAAGGCTGTGGGGTCTAGAGAAGCACAAGTAAAGTGCTTTCTTGTGACTTCACTTTGTCTATTTTGCTAAACTTCGATCACATTGTGTATGCTTGGCAAACTCTCTCATGGGCTTCGTGATGATTCCAGTCTATGCAAGCCATGTCTCCATTAGGAAGGGGATGTGTAGCTCACATCTATTAATTTTATATGCAGTTGATGATATTTTAGGTATCATGGATCAGCATTATAAAGGAATGCACCTTAGTTTGTTATAGTGTAAACTTTTAATAGCCATTTGGTTTTTACTCTGCTTTATGAGATAGGTAAAAAAAAATGGGCTCCCCTTGGATTAATGGTTGGAGTCGTATTGCTGGATTTCTTGGAAAGAGAAAAAAACAGCACACTTTACCACATTCACTAAGGTCCCACGTTTTTAACTTTATTATTTTGTGGCGGGGAGTTCATTCTCGTGGTAATCGGGAACTTGCAACTCTGAGAGATGGGTGTGACGAAAATTGGCATTTTGGGGAGTATTTACATCTCTCCTCTCACTGTCACGAGTAGGGGAGTGCTGTGTGCCAGCACAATGCAGTTTAAGAGGGCAGTGTACACAACCGGTCCTGGACCCAAGCTATTGGCTTGGCGAGGACTCACGCAAATGTGCACCCTTCTTAATGCATGTTGTAAGGTAATATAAATTACCTCCTCGTTAGTCTTCCTCGCCACATGACTTACATAGTGAGCTTCAGCTCCACACCAGAACCCTCCAAAGCAAAAGTTAGCCTCCCATGCCTCCATCCCTTCCCAAGATGGCCGACCCATTACCACCTGACCTCTATAAGAGGCGGGCCGGCCCAACCATCAGCCTGTTTTTTTTGATCTGCGCGTCATTACTCTCCAGATGCGTCTTCAGGTTAGTGGTTCCTGCTGTTGCGGGAGCGTGTGGTTCCTTGGTTGGTGGTCCTGCGCTAGCGGACTCTGGGGCTTTTGGACCTCTCCCCTTCCTTCCCCCGGTCTCTTTGATGGCTGGTTAGGCCCTGCCTTAGCGGGCCAACGGTCAATAGGGGGGGCGGGCGGAGTGGT
Source organism: Lissotriton vulgaris (assembly GCF_964263255.1). Lineage (NCBI taxonomy): Eukaryota > Metazoa > Chordata > Amphibia > Caudata > Salamandridae > Lissotriton > Lissotriton vulgaris. The sequence goes on from NC_141693.1 coordinate 1,926,142,294, forward strand.
CTGGGGCTCTGTTATTCTGCTCCCATTCATCACGCGCCTCGCTTTGTCTCCGTTTGTGGCCATGTTCTGGCTTACTATTGCGGTACTGCATTGGTCTGTGTTTTTGGCCTCTTTGTTCGATGTCAGGCCGGACCTGAGCTCAGTCTTACGTTTGTCTGTGCTCCCTTGCAGTTTTTTATGTGTTGTGCTCGCTTCGGCGGCACATTTTCTGGATTTTGCACACGTTCGTGTGGCGTTCCAGGTGTTTCATATTTTTAAACGGGCTTGTCTTGTCACGTTTTTTGTTTGCTGCGGCTGCTGTCCTGCGGCGCTGTCTGCCCCTCTGATGCGGCTCCCCGATGTTTCCTCTTGGCCCCTGTGTGTGTGTGGCTATTGGCGGGGTTGGCTGGGTGCCCGGCGATTTTTCCTACTTTTCACGGCTACGCCCCCATTGCACTTGCGGGGCCCCTGGTGCACTCACCGTTTCTGTGTGCGCTTCCTTCGGGTTGTGTTCGTTTTTTGACGGTGCTCCCTGCGCTCTCGGTCGGTTGGGGCTGGCGGGCGGCTGCGGGGCTGTTCCTTGTGCTTGCCGTTTTCCTTTCCGGTACGGCTCGCTTCTTCCCGTGGATTTCCTGCGATGGGCGGTCCGGGCTTCTAGGGGGCGGGGTGCCGCTTGTCCACACGTTTCTGGCCCTGCCTCCGTTGGGGCGTGGCCGCCTCCGTGGCTCTGTGCGGCTGCGCTGCTTTGCTGGTTCTCTACTCCGTCTGGGGTGCGTCTTCCTTCCCGGCCTCCATGTGGTGGTTCTGTGTACTCCCTCTCGCTTCATTTGCACTGCGTGTCTTCTGTGTCTGGTGGGGGCGTGCTTGTCCGTCTCGTTTCTGGCTCACCACTTCGTTCCCTGTGTCCCGCTGGTTGGGGTTACTATCTCCTGGAGTTGCCAAGGGTTGGTCCTGGGGCCTCCTACTGGTTTGCGCTCTGCTGTCGCTTTTTCTGGACTCTGTTTGCTGCATGTGGTGTGTGTGTGCCTTGCGGTTTCCTTTGTTGGATGTGGCACTACTCCTGGGGTCCTGGTTGGGTGGCCGCCTCGCATCTTCCTGTGGGCTTGTGCTCCGCTTTGTGGGTGCTCTGTCTTGGAGGGTCCTCTGCTTCCTCCTTTGGTTGCGTTGGTTCCCTGGTTGTTTGCCTGGGTGTGGCACTGTGTCCTGGCGGTTGTGATGGCTGCTCTTCCTCATGTTGGTTGTTTGCAGCTCCTGCTGTCTCACTGTTCGTGGCGCGGCATTGGGCCTTTCCGGTGTTTGTTCGCTCTTCTTTTTCTGCCTGCATGGGCTCCTTTGGGGGGTGCTTCTCGCATTCTGTTGGGGCTGTGTGCTGGTGGCTCAGTGGTCTACTGCTTCCACTGTGGGGGCCTGTGTTCGGCCTCGTGGTCGCGGGCTCTGCTCCTGGCGGGTTCTCTCTGCCTTTCTACCTTCTGAGGTCGATGTTGTGTGTCCCTTTGGATTTGGTTGCACTGTTTGTCTGTTTTTCGGCGCTTTGCTTCTGCACTGGCCTGGGTTCGGGTCCCGCTTGTGCTGTGCCCGTGTCCCCTGGAGTTTGGTTTTCGGACTGTGTTTTTTCACCTGCTCCTTTGCCGGGCTCCCCTTACGCCCTCTTCCTCGTGTGTGGTTCGCATACTCGGCGGGTGCTCTTGGGGCCTGTTCGCTTCGGCTGCCTCCTGGGGGCTCTGGAGTTGCCAGTTTGCCAGTGGTTGACGCGCATGTTCATTGTGCGTTCCATTTTTCCTCAGTGCTCGCTTCAGCGGCGCATTTCCTGGTATTGGATATATCAGTGAGGATTTGCGTGGTCCCTGCGCTGGGTTGACACGCTATTTCGTGTGGCGTTCCATGTTTAGCATCTCCCATTGGGTTGCTCTCTCTGCCTTTTTCGCAGGATTCCTTGGTTTGGCTTGGGTCCATGGTGCTTTGGCTCGGTGGTGTGTCTTGTGCCTTGAGTGGTACCCGCCTTCTCAGGCCGGGGTTCGGTCCCTGCCGTTGTTCTAAGTGTGTCCTTGTGTGGTGCATTTATGGATTGCTTGTTATTCGGCGCCTATGGCGTTGGGTTGTGGGGCCTCTGCTTCGTGCTTTGCTGTGTTGCCTTCCGGGCTTTGGGCCTGTGGTCCTTTTGTCCTGTGGACTCCTGTCCCCGCTGTTTTTGTGTGGGGTCAGTCCCGGTTGGTTCCTTGTTGTCCGTCCTCCGGGGTTTTCCGGGGCTGTGGGCTACGGCTTGTCTCTTATGGGCTTCCTGCTGTCCGTCCGTCTCTGGGCTGCATCAGTGTTTTCTTACTGGCTGTTTCTGCTCCTGAAGGGCTCTCCTTGTCTTGTCGGGGTCCGCTGCTTTGCCGCTCCCCCCTGTCTCGGCGGGCGGCTCTTGCGCCCTTTTCCTGTCGGCTTCCTGCTGTCTCCATGCTTCTCCTTGCCCCCTGGGGGTCGGGTGTTTGTTGCGATCCTTCTCTTCCGGACTTTCGGTGCCCTTGGAGCTTTGGCCCTTTGGGTGCTCTGCTTCCTTTGTGTGGTGCCTGCCTGGTCGGTCCGGGGTTTTGGCGCCAGCCTCTTTGTTGCGGGGTCGCTTTGGCGGTTTCGCTGATGCTTTCTCTCCGGGTCCTGTTCGTGGGTTTTCCGGTTGGGGTTGTCTGCCTTGGTGGGGCCTTCCTCTGGTCGTGGTTTGGGTCTTGTGTCTGGCGGTGTTTTCTCGCCCCTGTCTGTCCTTGCGAGGACCCTCCCCTTCCTGTTGGTCTCGGTGCCTCTGGCCTTTTCCTTGGTTCTTTTTCCACCGACTCTTCCCGCTCTGTCTCCTGGGTGTGCTGGGTTCCTCCTGCCCGTGTGTTGGTGGTGCCTTCCTCTGGCCATGCTTGGGTTCCCGGTCTGTGCTGGGTCGGTGGTTTCCCTGTGGTGGTTTTTCCCGTCTGGCTTCTATTTTGCCGTTCCTTGGCTTCTCTGGGGTTTTCCCCTGCCTTGCTGGGGCTTGTTGGTTCCTGTGGTGAGTTTGTCCCCTGCCTCGTGCTCCGGGGTGTGTGTGGGGTTCGCCCCTTTTGTTTCTTTGGTGCATTGGTCCTGTCCTTGCCTGGGTCGTTTTTGGCTGCGGCTTTTCTGGCCCTGGGTGCTCATGTTCTCATCGCCTCTCCTCCGGTGGTTTGTGGGTCGGGCCTCTCTTTGTGCCTGGTTCGGGAATCTCCTGGGTCCGTCTGGCCCGGTCTCCTTCCTTTGGTTCTCCGTTTTTTTGGCTCTTCGGCCTTCTCGTTTGGGCTCCCGGCTTTACGCTTCCTGGGGTCCCTTTGCCTGCTAGCTGTTTTTGTTTCCGGCGGTGCTGTGGGATTCCCTGGCTGGGCCCTGCGCTTCCGGTGTGGGTGTGTCCTCGTTTCTTTACCCTGGTTTTGGGGTCCCGGGTCCTGTTGGCTCTGGTGGCTCCCTGGGTATTTTGTCATGGCTCGGGCTCATCTTCACCCTGCCCTAGTGTTTTTCACGCCTTTGGTGTGTTGCTGCCGCGCTCCTATGCCTGTCGGTTCTTCTTTGTCTCGCTGGGCTGGGCCTGGTTGTGGGCTGGCTGTCTGTATGGCTGCCTGGGTGCTCTCTTCGGCGGCTCGCTCCCTTCTTGTGTTTCTTCCTGGGCCGGTTTGCTTGGTCCCTGTGCGGGGTGTTTCCGTGCCTGGCCGGTTGGCTATTTCTGTCTCTTCTCCTCCCTTCTCGCCATAGGGGGCCTGTGGGTTTTCGTTTTTCTCCTTTGACCGGTTGGTTCTCCTCCGGGTCTCTTCGGTGTCGTTTCCGGCTCCTTCCTGGGTTCGTTTTCCCTGGTGCCTGCCTGGATTCTCTCCTTGGGGTCAAGGTCCCTTCCGGGGGTCCTTTGTGTGACGGGGGTTTGTCCCCCTTCTGTTTCTTTTCGGCACCCCTTTTCCATTTTCCGGCTCTTGCCTCTCTGTTGGATGGCTCTGGTGCCGCTTCCCAGTTTTTCTGGTTCGGCTCTCTCGCTGGTTGTGGTCGCCCTTGCGGTATTGCTGTGTTGGACGGACTAGTTGTCTCTTTCTGCTAGTGATTCTTTTTGTTGGGTCGCTGTGGTGGGGATGCCCATCTGTTCATTCGGTTCCTCTCTTTGAACTTTTGCTCCCCGCTCGCTTTGTGCTGCCTGTTGGGCTGCCCTGGTGTGTTGGTCGGCCTGCACTTTCTGTTCTGGCCCTGGTTGCGGTTGCCCTTTTGGCTCCGTGCGGTCCGGTCCTGTGCCTGTCTCTGCCTTCCTTCGGTTGGGGCGGTTTTCCTGGCGGCGCTTGGTGTCTCTCGGGTCCGGTTTGTTTTTCGGCCTTCCCGGTGTCTTCGGTCCCGGGTTGGTTCTCCTACTCGTGGTTGCCTCTCTCCTGGGTGGTCCTTCCACTCGTGCTGGTATGTTGGGTTTGCCCTCTTTTGTGGGCATCCCCTTCTGGTCCGTTGGTTTCTTGTGAGTTTTCCATGAAGCCGCTTGGCTTTGGTATGTGCTCACTATGTAAGTCATGTAGCGAGGAAGACTAACGACGAGGTAATGCCCCGGTTACTTACCGGTAATCTTCATTACTCCGAGTATAGTCTTCCTCGCCACATGAGTTCCCATCCCTCCCTCCCTGTCTGGCTATCGGCTTCATGTTTGTGCTTGGTGGTTTCAGGCTGATGGTTGGGCCGGCCCGCCTCTTATAGAGGTCAGGTGGTAATGGGTCGGCCATCTTGGGGAGGGATGGGAGGCATGGGAGGCTAACTTTTGCTTTGGAGGGTTCTGGTGTGGAGCTGAAGCTCACTATGTAAGTCATGTGGAGAGGAAGACTGTACTCGGAGTAATGAAGATTACCGGTAAGTAACCGGGGCAATAATATCCCTCCTCCCCTGAGTGAAAGGCAACAACAGGGGTTCCTTTGCCCTTTCTGAAGAAGGCTTCTCCATGGCCAGGTGTTGGTGTCTCAAAGCATGCTCGCCTCACCACAAAATAAACCAAGATGGAAGCCAGGGTATTCTCTTTACAGCTGCAGAGCATTTGCTCACGTTTTCAGGAGTAAAACAATTTAAACTTATTTCAATAAAACCTCACCTCTCGCGAGAAATTTCAATCACAGAGCGGGGGGGTATGATTTCTCAATGCCACAGTCGCACAGTAAAGCATGTAACCTGTCTCACCCCAGTCACTGCAGGAAACAGTTAATGATTTGACAAAGAGGAAAACGTAATACTTATCAGGTGAATTTGTTTTAAAAGGCATGCAAAATGAACTGACTTGTGAAATATGCGCTACAAAGGCAACGAAAGGCACACAAACTATAGAGCAATCTCGCTGTGCAACACAGGGGAGTGAATTGCTGGAGTATGTTATCTTACGTCACTGATGACTGGCGACGGGCACTCGGTGGCAGGACTTTGACACAGTTCACTGAAAACACACTTGCCACTAGGGTTTTCACACCACACGCACTGGTACTTGGGGTCCGCAGCAGAGCACAGACTGCAGTCACTTCGGCCATAAAAGCAGTTGTATAAAACTCACTGGATAAAACAACACAATTATTGAAACCTTTGCAAGTACCTTTTGTAAGCGGTTTATATGGTGAATAAATTCAAGGAGAAGTCTAGGACCTCGAAGTTAGTGGTTCACACCCAAGCGTTCACAACAGGGCACAAGTCCTAAAACAAGATGTTTGAGCCTCCCGCCGGGATCGAACCCGGTTCCCCATCTTCAAGGTCGTCCGATCTAGCTGTTGAGCCACATCCTGAACAAGTGAGCCCTCGACCCTGCATGGATGTTGCTGTCAGCTTGCCGGTATCATCATGTCAGGCGGCCTCTGCAGGTAGATACAGTGGGGTGTCTGATAGAAAGCACGACAGCTAGACATCCATCCATCCTACTGGCTGTAGGTATGTGTCACACGGTTAATGAGAAGGCCACCCGACGCATGCGCAATAGAGACGTTCCTGCATTTCAGACCCAGCGGCAAGTTGGACCACGAAGCAAAGAAATAAAAGCCTGTATGTATGAATGTTTGTATATTTTTTATTTAGATGACCTAATGCACATGTCTTCACAGTATTCAGTAGACTTTTGTACTCTCTACCACTCCTATGTAACTCTTAGAGTATATCCATTCATATCCCTTCCTTATGTATATAGAGATAACTCTAATCACTAGTATATGCAGTGGACCTTTGTACTATCTCCCATTCCTATGTGACTCTTAGAGTATATCCATTCGTATCCCTTCCTTATGTATATAGAGATAACTCTAATCACTAGTATATGCAGTGGACCTTTGTACTCTCTACCATTCCTATGTGACTCTTAGAGTATATCCATTTGTATCTCTTCCTTGAGTGACTTTACTACTTGTACATTTGCAATTTTTCTTTCTGTTTGTATCTCTTCCTTGTGTGACTTTACTTCTTGTACATTTGCAATTTTTTCTGTTTGTATCTTTTATGTAACACACGTAATCCTAAGTCCTTATGTTTTGCAACTGGTTCTTATGTAAAGCGCTCTGACACCTTCGGGTAAAGTTTGCGCTATATAAAATCGCATTAAATAAAAAAAATAAAAATTATGCGCGGACCCTGCATCTATTTATTATTAAAGTGGATGTGTGTATAATCTAAGTTTGGCCTGGTAGGTAGGCCTATCCGACGGCATGCAATGTCTGTGTGTACGGATATTGGATTCTTAAAGCAAAGGCCTTCATTTCAGTAGTTACAGAGCAGTGGACCAGGGATAAGTTTTATGCTGCCATCGGCTGTGTTGTCAATGCCACTGTGTGAACTTACTTCTGTGCACAGCACATCCACAGGGGTCCTGTGTAGAGATCTTTGAGAAGTGGCGTAAGTCTGCTGTCTGTCAACATAGACCCTGGCATCTGATAGCTCTCGCTTTTTTACCGCACCATATAACGCAGCTTCAAATGTAAACAATCCGCGTGATTAATACTAACCATCTCAATGGTACTCATTTTACCTGTGTGGATGGATGAAAGGCTGAATCGTCCTTCTGCAATACCAACCTCCGATCCTAATGTTGTATACACAGGCTTCTGCAGCATGTACCTGACTGACTGGATTTCGGCCCTTATTTATCACTTATTTATTTGTGTAGTTTTCTTTCGAACCAACATGGCCTGGGGCGTTATAGTGCTCCACGACAAAGCACGAGTAAAAATGCAAATATTGAACATGAGAGACTAAACAAGTCACTGAAACAAATATCGGAGCACTCGTGACTAACGGAGCGCGAGACAGGCTAGGAATATGGCTCTCTGTTGCTGAACGCTGCCAGCAGGTGAGCGCTCGCACACAGAGAACAAAAAAAACAAGCAGCATGCGCTGCCCGCCCCTCGGGCACACCGGCACTTGAGAACGGGTGGACAATAAACAAGGAGGTAGTCCCTACACGAATACATTATGTCGAGCAGCGGAACAAAACTGTAGTTGGTCTGTGCTGCTTCCTGCGAAATGGATGCAAATCGGAAGTGCACCATCAGATCGTAAGCTAACCATAAGCCTGCTAACAATATAAATGCCAGACTTAACAAATGGCAAACGGCAGGAGAAACTACCGGCAAGAGGCGGAGTTTCACCTACTATACAGATTACATGATGCCTCGTAGAAGCAGCGCATGCGCTGCTCTATACAAGACCTAAAAAGCCTCGCTCAGTATGATTAGGGAAAGCTCTATTTTAGGACGAGAGGTAGAATGCAGAGAAAGGCATGATTAAGCCACAGATCCCTATGATGTAGAGTGGCGGGCATGTAACAGCAATTCTAATTAAAAAAACGTCTCCTGGAATATTCTCAGTAGATGGAAAGGAGTTGAATTACATACTTATAACTGATGAAGGAAGGAAAAATCCCATGAAGAGACTACATCATTACCATGACCACACTGAGAATAGATAGCAGCATAGGGACAGCAATGGCTACGTTCTGCATGGACACAATAACATGACTGTTCAGCAGCGCAAACTTGCCAGCGCACAATCTGTACATGGGTGATGCATTGTAAAATTGCATACCTAGCGAATGGAGATTCTTCTCTGTGGCATCGTGATACAAGGGGATCACAGGACTCTCTGCTTTTCACTGACCTGCTCTGCCCCGCTTCCTGAGCACCGGACACTGTTCGCCGGACCCGCTTCGCGGGTCCCGCATCACAAGGGCAGCTAGCAGGGGCTGCGGCGGCGTAACAGGGCTGCGAGCGTGACGGCAGGAACTCCATTGACCAGGAGTCCCTGCGTGGCCAATAGATGACACCTGGCCCGCTCTCCCTGTAAGCCACGCCCACAGTGCACCGGCTCCGTGAAAACCAGCACTTCTCTCCTGACTTGGAGGGATTCTTCTCTGTGGCATCGTGATACAAGCGGATCACAGGACTCTCTGCTTTTCACTGACCTGCTCTGCCCCGCTTCCTGAGCACCGAACACTGTTCGCCGGACCCGCTTCGCGGGTCCCGCATCACAAGGGCAGCTAGCAGGGGCTGCGGCGGCGAAACAGGGCTGCGAGCGAGACGGCAGGGACTCCATTGACCAGGAGTCCCTGCGTGGCCAATAGATGACACCTGGCCCGCTCTCCCTGCAAGCCACGCCCACAGCGCACCGGCTCCGTGAAAACCAGCCCTTCTCTCCTGACTTGGTGGGATTCTTCTCTGTGGCATCGTGATACAAGCGGATCACAGGACTCTCTGCTTTTCACTGACCTGCTCTGCCCCGCTTCCTGAGCACCGGACACTGTTCGCTGGACCCGCTTTGCGGGTCCCGCATCACAAGGGCAGCTAGCAGGGGCTGCGGCGGCGAAACAGGGCTGCGAGCGTGACGGCAGGGACTCCATTGACCAGGAGTCCCTGCGTGGCCAATAGATGACACCTGGCCAGCTCTCCCTGTAAGCCACGCCCACAGCGTACACGTATATAGCCAGACCAATACCCGCGTGCGCGGGACGCACGCGGAACGAAGCGCGGAGCGAAGCCCGGGCAAAGGGCGGGCTGTTTGAGGCCGTTCGAGGACGGGAGAGATCGGGACCGGGCCACTCCCCCTGGTCGGACCACTCTACCATCCCATTCCATACCAGGAACCGATTACTCCGACGTCGGAATGTGTACCAGGGAAACAAGGAGCAAATCTTCACTGGCTGCGGCAGGAGCTGCTAAAGGTACCATCGACAACTATTTTGTTAAAGCAGGATCTCTTTTGATAGAGGACATTGCTGTACTCGAGAGACGTATTTCTCAGGAAATTGACTGGGTAAGGAGATCATCAATGGGCCCAATGACTCTAGCCAAGACTCCTGATGGAAGGCCAGAGGCCAACAATTCTAGACATGGGGCTTCGGGGGTTAATCAATCACCTACCAACCCAGACCTCACAATGGAGGCCTTAAGTGATCTTGAGGACATGAGCCTAATGACCCTACCGACGGGCCAAATACCACAAACCCCACTTCAAACCCCACTTCCAACCCCACTTCCAACCCCTGGTTTTGACTCAGCCATAGCCACCACCAGTGAGAATGCTTCCGATCTCACAAGGGGAGTCAGGGAAGGAGCTATCCAAAAAAAGAAGAAAGGGGGGCAAAATAAGGGAGGGAGTAAGCCAAAAACCCCTAAACCCAATCCCGTAAGGGACACTGTTACTGCTGGCGATACCAGCTTTGCTCACTCACCCAAGGATAGCGTAGTGGCCCCACCTATAGTCATTGTACCTACGGACACACCATCTCACTCTAACAATATTACAATGGAATTCCCCAGTGAGGACATTACACTGGCAGAGATAGGTACACTCCTTAGGTCTCTTTTAAGCCCCCTTGAAGCCCGCCTGATAAAGATCGAAGTTAGACTGGTTAACATTGAAAAATCCACAGTTCAGCTGGCAGATACCCTGAAACTAGAAAGCAAGGGAGCCAAAGGGGGGCTGGATGCAAAGCCTAAAAAGGGTGTTGAGCAAATAACCTTGACGAAGAAAAACGGCCCAGTCACTTCTCAACATACACAACCCAAACCCAACCAAAATAAGATCCCTCAACCCTTGGCCAACGTAAATATAAATAACCCTCTCACAAAAACCCAGGCACCATTACTTCCACCCTCAAATAAAACTACACATCTCAAGGACATTGCCATTCTTCCGGACAAACCACAGAGCGAGCTAAAACCCCCAGATAACGTGCAAAATAATGTCCGGAAAACTAGACCTGTGAACCTACCACCTGAGGCGCCGCCCTACGGATGTATGTTGTTACAACGCATGCTTTTAGCACGCATGCTGTAACAACGCGGTTTTTATACCGCATTCTTTTACAACGCATAACAGAAAGGGGTGTTGGATAGTGAATATTTTAATTTACTATTCCAACACCAGTCCCCGTTGACACTAGGGAAGGTGTTGGAAAGTAAATTAAAAGTATTCCCTATCCTTGAGCGCCCCCCAGAGTCATGCGTTGTAATAGAATGCGATTTAAAAACCGCGTTGTAATAGCACTGCGTGCTAAAAGTTGCGTCGTAAACGACGTTCCCCCCCCTACACAGTAATTTTAGCGGGCGTACCCGAGTTAAAACCCACGGCTATAGAAACGACCGTCTCTCTTAAGAACAAAGTCATCAGCTGGCTGTCCATATACAGACCTCTCCCACAAGGCACAACTAGCGATGTTCTTATGGTAAGACGGGCTACCTGGGTGGGAAATATGAGAAAAACAATCAGTGGCGATTGTGTCTTGGTTAGCTTTAGAGAACCGAGTACAGCCTCCTACATCTGCAATTGGGCCCCTGACGATCAAGGGAGCCACATCCAGTCTCTCCCCCTCTCATTCTTCTACCCATCGAGTATGTATACATCAGAAGATCAGAGATGGGGGTACCATCAGGAAATGTTGGGAGAATGGGAGAGCAATTGCAGAGGGAGGAGGGAACCCTACCATCATAGGAGTATGGTGCCCGAGTATTTACCTCCATACGGCGATGAGGAAGGATGGGAGATTAGCACTAGGAGGAGGGGCGGATGGGGGGGAAGAATGAGAGGAGTTCCTGGGTCCCATAGAATCCACCAGCCACCCTACCTTCCTACCTTTAATAGGTATAGCAGCCTTGAAATGGTTGTTAGACAGCTCGAGTCCAAAGGGAGGGATCAGTACCACTTCCATTCAATAGATGGTAGCGAGGATAGAACCACCTCCCCTGAAATAGCCACAGCTTCGCGGGAACAGATATCTCCTCCCACTGAACTTGCACATTGTCGAGATCCCGGCTACTTTAGAGCGGATACATCTGGCAATGACAGTAATTTATGGGTTGTTCAGGGGGAATTGCTACAACACCCAATGGTAAACCTAGGCACAATCGAGAACAACCACTCTGATATCGGGCCACCGTCTACAAGACCCCAAACACTGATCCTGATCCTGATTTCATGGAACGTAGCAGGGCTGGGTAATAAAATGGATTGCCAGGAGTGGGTTTCTTTCATCAATTCAAAAAGTATCTGCCTCTTCCAGGAAACCTGGGCGAGAGAGGAGTACACATGCCAGGGGTTTGCAGTATTTTCAAAACCAGCTAAATGGGGCGGTCGGGGACGACCGTCTGGAGGGCTGGCAATTTGGGTAGCCTCCCAATTGGGTTGTCAGGCCAGATGCCTAACTGTGGATGCAGACGACATATTAGCTGTCCTTTTAGAATGGCCAAATTCCTCCAAATTGGCGATAATAAACGTCTATTCAAGACCTGTAGCCACACCACGAGAATCGAATACCATTGAGGAACTCTCCGCTTTTCTGAGCGGAATTCCAAGGGAGCTCCACTATGTGGTTGGAGGGGACTTGAACTCGCATTATGAGCCACTGCCCGGCCTTCTTGACGGACCCTCCCTAGAGGAGGATTCAAGATGGCTGATACCCGCCACGGTGGCACCACCACCAAGAGCTTGGACTTCCCTCGCACTGCAGATAACCGGCCTCACTCTAAATCATGGCCTAAGGGCCTGCAATGGGCGCACTAAATCAGATATGCCAAGCAAATGCACTTTCAACAAAACAGGAAGCGAATCTAGATTAGATTATATCCTAGTCCAATTGTCATCCTGGTCACGAATCATCGACTTCAGGGTAATTGATAGATGGGACAGTGACCACAACGCCCTGGAACTCGAATATGCCTTGCCAGGTATCGAGGACATGGGACAGGGCAAACAAAGTGTAAAGACATGGCTACTCCTGGAGAACAACCGAAGGAGAGTAAGGTGGGGAAAACTGTCCACAAGTGGCGTTAAGTTACCCAGGCTCTATGCCAGAATCACCCCAGTGTTGGAAAAGGCATTCGCTATTGGTGAGGAACTTAGCGATGGGAAAAATAGAGAGCAGTTATGGCGAACCCATGAAGATCTAATAAACACCATGGAGTTAGATCTTTTCGTAAAGGGTGCAGGTAGAACCAGCGGGACACACAAGAAGTCCTGGTACAATGCCACATGCCGGGACTCCAAACGTGAACTTCTACTCGCAATCAAGTAGTGCAGAAGCCAGGAGGAGATACAAGCTAGGAGACGGGCATATAAGAAATTGTTGGCAAACGCCAAGGTCGAATGGGACCAACAACACTGGGAGGAACTCTCTAGCGCCTTAGCCACCAGAGACTCTCGCAAATTCTGGCAGGTAGTCAATAATGGATCAGAAGATCTCCCCTCGGCAATTGAACCCAACATTGCCACGAGTATATGGCAAAACCATTTCCAGTCCTTATATGCAATAGAGGATGAGGCCCCGAGTACCCCCCACAGCACGTTAGTGAATGACCCGGAGGGCGAACCTTTCACTGAAAAAGAAGTTCGGGCAGCTATTGCGGGGTTGTCAACAGGCAAAGCCCCAGGGCTCGATGGGGTGCCGGGCGATTTATTCAAGCAGGAGCCAGGGGTATGGGCCCCCTATCTACTGCTGATATTCAATGCGGTCCACAAGGGAATGGAGGTCCCGGATACTTGGCTGGGAGCAGAGGTGGTTCCAATATTCAAAAAGGGATCCCCTCTGCTCCCAGCCAACTATCGACCAATAAGCCTCATCGATGTATCACAGAAGCTTTTCGGTAGGCTAATACTGGACCGGTTGCAGAACTGGCTGGAGGAGACAGATACCCTGACCCCATACCAGGCAGGATTCAGGAGGGGGGGTGTCCACAATCGATCAAATATTCAGGTTAAATCTCATTTATTGGAGGACAGCACTGATCGAGGGCGGCACTCTGTACACAGTTTTCGTGGATTTACGTGCCGCCTTCGATTTGGTGCCAAGATCAAAATTGTGGAAGGTAATGGAGGAGTTAGGCGTCCCGAAAGACATCCTCGCAATCCTGATGAAACTACATCAAAATAATTTCGCACGTGTCAGGTGCGGGAGAAGCGGTAACCTAACTGAAAGATTCCCCGTTCGCAGAGGGGTGAGACAGGGTTGTGTGCTTGCACCGACCCTGTTCTGCCTCTTTGTGAACGGGGTAATCGCGCACCTGACAAGGATTGCCAACACCAACGCCCCAAAACTGACCGGCAGCAGGGTGCCCGCTATCATGTTTGCGGACGACACCCTGCTGCTGTCCAAATCCCCGATGGGCATACAGCGGGTGTTGAATGGTTTTCTGGAGTTCTGCACAGAAAGGGGACTTGAAATCAACCCGCAGAAAACCAAATTTATGATCCTGAACCCTATGTCCTTCAACCGCCCCAACCCCTTGCTTGGCACAGTGCGTTTGGAAAGGGTTTACACAATAGAGTACCTGGGGATAACCCTAAATCAAAACCTAACGTGGTCGGCACATCAGACAAAAGCAAACATGAAACTGGCCCAGAAGCCGGGTGGCATCATGAGAATTGCGAGTAAGTCATCATATCGTCCACTCAGCCCTGCAATCCAAATTTACAAAGCCCAGGCGCGGGGGGAGTCACCTACGGGGGAGAGTTGTGGGGCCATATTCCATCGCCTAATTTGCTGACCACAGAAAATAAATTCCTTAGGCAGCTGACAGCTCTTCCCCCAAGTACTCCACTCCTGCCCCTGAGACTGGACCTGGGTCTGAGGCCCATCACGGAGGAACTAGGGCTCAAACCATTAACCTTTTGGCGTCGCCTCTGGAGCAGCCAGGACCTCACCACTTATAGAACTGAGCTACAGGAATTTCTATCTCTGCCCAACGCCACCAAGACGCCTTGGTTAAATTACATCAAGAGAACCTGTGAGACCCTTGGATTACCAGAACTATGGTCAGACTCGGAAAGTACAAGCAACAGGATTCCGAGGAAAGCGCTGTCCAGAGCGTACTATGATAAAACGCTTCTCCGAGCCCTGGATAGCACTCGTGAAGGATCCCTGACACATCACTTCACAAAAATTAAAGATTCATATAATCTTGAAAATGTTTTAGATGACATGACTCCGGCTTTAACAAGAAAACTATTCCTGCAATGGAGGTACGGGACCCTTACCATAGGGTCTTTTACCAAAGCATGGTCCTGTCGGCCTCTCACGGAGACGTGCCCTGCATGTGCCCACACAAAGGAGAACAATGTGCACATGGTTTTCTTCTGTCGAGCCTACCAGAAAAGCTGGAAACACTGGCTTGTCCCCCTCCTTAAAAATATGGGATTCAGAACATTCTTACCCGCATACAGAGTTTTAAAGACTGATTTATCCCCGCCAATTGTGTTTGCTTTGGCAAAATTCCTAACTGCAATGTGGTATGCCCGAACCCGATTGATAAAGAGGGAAGGAGACTCTTGATAAACTTTCACCCCTTGATTCATTGGCACCCATTTTTCATTATTAATCTTCTTTTAATCTTCAATGTATTTTATATTAATGATATAACGATATTCTGGATTTTTTAACTGATGTGATAATTTTGTACATCTTTTATGATCATGTGATCGAAATAAAGATTTGGTATGATTGGATAGTAGAACCATAGTATATACAAAATACTTTACAAGGAGACGATTTATATGTTTAGCTCCATATCTGTTGTTAAAAGCAGGCCACATCTCAGTTGGTATGGAAAGGCATTCCATGCATGTAATTCTGGTGAGAATGCATTCCTAGAGACAGCTGGGGGAAAAAAAAACCACAGTATACACAAAAATACTTTATATAGGAACAGTTTACATATTGACTCGATGTCATGTTGAGAAAAGGTCCAATATAGGTAGGTATAAAAAGGCAATTGCATTATTACAGAGTTTCCGCATCACAGTTGAAATGCAGAGCAAGTAATGTAAACAGGAGTTATTCATTACCCAGACTTGATAGTTGTGCATTTGGGGCATCTAGTTCATTCAGGCCACTATGGACAGTGCCCATGGTGTGCATCCATTTGCACTCCCGTACATTAAGGACAGAATTCAGATCGCCACCCCTGACACCCAGGGTAACCTTTGCTAATACCACCCACTTGATTGATTCGGGTTGGTGTCCTAGCGACTGAAAGTGATCTACCTAGGGTGCCCCGACAGTGCCAAACTTGATCCTACTACAATGCTGTAAGATCCGTGCCTTTACCTTCTGTTGTGTCTTTTCACAGGGGCATACGATTGCGTAAATTACACCTGTAGTGTTACAGTTGGTGTGTACCTGTAAGTCAACCGTATGTTGTTTATAGCAGAACTGTTTGGTTTCAATGGTCCATTTACAAGCTTTGCACTTGCCATACTTGTAATGGCCAACAATCTCCGGTAGGTGCCACATTGTTTGAATTGTGGGTTGGCGAGGTACTTCCAGGAGTGATCGTACAACATAGTCTCTATCATTCTTTCCTTTTTTGAAGGAATGGATCGGAGGGTTAGGTTTGTCCAGATCATCGGAGATGAGTTTCCAATGTCTGTTGATGATTTGTTTTATCTCATTGCTGCGAGTACTATATGTTGTAACGCATATCATCCTATCACAGGAGTCCATTGGGCGTTGTTTAGGTGTCAACAGGGATTCCCATGGGTAAAACTAAGGTTTTTTCCTAGCGTGTTTAACCTTCCTTCTAGGATAACCAGGTTCCACAAGTCGGTTGATGAGATCATCTGATTCACTGAAGTAATCTTCCTTATGGGAGCAGTTTCTCCGGATCCTCAGGAACTGGCCAAAGGATAGGTTGTCCCTTGTTTTCTCTAAGCGTTCCAGAGCCTCTTTTGCATTGGTCAGTGCGTTGTCTTCAGCAATCGCACGTTTGAGGTCCATGATCTCCTTATGTAGTTTCTTAACTTACTCAAAGTCAGTTTCTATCCCTAGTACCGTCCAATATCAAGAGCACATTTCTGCCACGTAGCTAAAGCCTTCTTTGAACTTTGGGTTGTCTACAAATCTAGCCGGTTCAATCTTTACTTCGAGTCTTACTGGTATGATATTAGCCTGTAAATATTTTGTGAAAAGGTGGCCATGTAGTTGTGTCCGTACTAGTGTCTTTTCTAACCTTTCTAAATTACTGATCTTCTCATTCAATGAAAAATCTATGCTGGGAGTTTTAGATGATAGGAAACTAGTGCTGGAGTGTCCCTGGATAAGCCTATTAATATAATCCTCTGTGTAGGAAAGTGTCTCGTTCTCTGACATGTTGGACATTAAATTTCACAAAGAATACCCTCACAGGTGAGAACCTAATCTTAGAGAGTTATGTAACAATGGGGTAACCCGAAAGACCACTGGACCCGGGGAGCATATAGTACAAAAGAGAATGGTCACAGTGAAAAATAATTTTACAAGATTTAGAGGTGTCATTGAAACATCACCATGATAAATGCAAATGAGTGTGGTTTTATTATATCACATGATTATTGCAGACAGCAAAAATTGTCTTTACATTTAATTAGAATGGTGCTCGGAGAAGGAAATAGAGTGCTCAGGAGGGGATGCGAGTTGGTGATGGTAATAGAAAAGAAAAGGCAATGTGCCATATATACATCAGATATATCTAAAACCTATCCAGCCTAATGATGGCAGATGAAGACAATTAAAACATCCTTCAGGAGTGACACAGGGGAATGGAATAGTGTGTACAACTTGAAAAACCCATTGCCTGCTGAAATATTTCCAGATATGGGGAAAATGGTTGAACTACTAAGTCTTAGAGACTTAGATCTCACACAAGACTAATGATACATGGAGGGTGTGTCAAGAAAGGTTGTGCGGGATGCAGGTGTGATTATGTGTTTTATTTAGTGCATTGTGTTGAATGCAATCTGAAAATCAATACAACTATTTATCAAAAAGACAGAGCAATTTGCACTCTATAGCTTCTTAGGGAGAAGGGACGCACTGCATACCTTGTTTACAA
Source organism: Lissotriton vulgaris (assembly GCF_964263255.1). NCBI lineage: Eukaryota > Metazoa > Chordata > Amphibia > Caudata > Salamandridae > Lissotriton > Lissotriton vulgaris. The sequence goes on from NC_141693.1 coordinate 1,926,159,579, forward strand.
CAAAGGGTGTTTTTTTAGCAGAGGCATGAAGACAGTGTTGCCCACAAAGGGCAAACACCTACTGTGGTAGCAGTCAGTCAGTTTTCCTCCGGGACTTGGCTTTATCAGCTAGCGTCAGGCTTCATGTGAGATGTCTCAACTGCAAAGTGTGAAGTGCGCTGGCAGCAGGTGAGACTGTCTCTGCCATAATCTCAGGAGATAATCTGGGCGAAGTACCTCTCCTGAAAAGTGGTCAAGTGGCAGTCCTTATATTCTAAATCTTATCAGAAATTGGAATTTCTGACATAAATTTAGAAATGTCTGACATAGATTATGAGCATCAAGATATCCATCTCAGACGTTTTCTTATGTGCATATAATGTCAAAGAATGTCAACTCAGACTACATTATTCTGATTATATGTCTGTATGTGTTCATTTTTAACCTTTGCATGGTGAGGAGAGGACATGTGACCAAGATAGATATTGCATTAGATGATGTATCTATGTCGGTATTCGAAGAACTTGAAGATATTACGGTTCCTAGAAAGATATGGTCCGGCAACATCTGATTAAAAGTCAGCCATGACAATGATTCTGCAGAATCAGGGAATATGGTGGCTTCCATTGTCTATGTTAAGGAAGTTGTCATTCTCAATGGATTAAGACGGAGTAGGAGCTTATATAGGATGGAGTTGGACCTTAGAGACTTTACATCCTCCCCGCTTTGTACATCTGAATGTGACGTCATGGGGCATGTCTAATTAATAGGAATTTTTGATTAATGTGTAGGACAATTCATGATCTCAAGTAACTGTCTATATTTATCTAGGATAAGAGACATGTCTAAAAATGTCTAAAACATATTTAGTATACTTGTATTATAATATAAAAAAATATAAAAGTCAGTAATGTGTTGTAGATAAAAAAAGACAGATAAAACATGATAATTTGTGGTTGACATAGTGAACTGTAAATATGGATAATCCTTGTGCTACAGCTAATAATAACAAAATCATATTTCAGAATCTGTCTAAAGTATGTTATGTGTGTTGGTGAAGAAAACATACCAGTAATAATATAGACAGGCCTGATTAAAAATTATTGGTATCAAAAGAAAAAATAGGAACAGTCCATTAAAAATAAGAAGTAAGCCAACAGACTTTTGCCACATGGTCTGGTCCTGTTGTGGTAAATAAAATAATTACCCTGTCGGAATTTCTATACTTAAACAAAAGGACATGCATATAATGAGAGGCGGAGTCCGTGGTGTCCGATTCAGAAGGGCTTTATTTCAGTAATTCGAGTTAAGGGAAAATCGGGTTCCATCACCACTAGGGATCAGGAAGGATCGTCATCTGAACTTTATTCACAGAGTACATTATTTATACGTTAAACATACATTAACTTGCATAGAGAAGGCGGAGCGCTCCAGGCGGAGCAAGAGAAAGAGAGATAAGAGCACATGGGCGTGAAAAGGGCGTGTAAGAAGGCGTACACGTGGGCGTTTACTTGAAGAGTCATAGGTGTGTCATAGGTGGGTGGATACATGGAGGGGGTCTGCGTGATCAGCTGGAACCTTTACCCTACTTGTGTGCGTAACTTGGTCATGACGTGGAATTGACGTGTAACTGAAAGAAGCTGGGGGGAGCTGACGTTCGTGCTAGTAGAGAAACCTTGAGTGTCAGGACGACCTGCACATCTGATATTATCTGATATCTTGAGCTTGGAGGATGTATTATCTGAAGTGAAGGTCGCTCGAGCAAGAGTTGCTCATTACTAAATGCCAGTGTGTGCATATATTTCTTCGTGCATTGTGTGGGGCCATAGGCCTTCTATGGATGCGAGTTCTGTAAATCACTTGAATGGAGACAGAAAGGCTAGTCTCTATCTTCTGCAAGCGGGTTATGTTTACCATTTTCATTAGGCAGGAATGTGTTTCTGTGGAGCAGAGCAGATAACTGTAAGCAAAATACTGTCTTGGCATGCCAGGCTGGGCACCTCTCGGCTGAGCAGGAAGTATGTGAGAGGTCAGGGATACATAGCTGAGCTGCAGCTTTCAGAGCGTCTGGAGGCACGGAGCCTGATTTCGGGTCCTGGCTCAGCTGAGCCACAAAACGAGTTCATCTCAATGTTAAACGTGCACAATGCAAATACATGGCAACATAGGCCTCAGTGCAGAATTAACATTTCTTTCATGGAAGGCTTGGTAACTGACATTCTAACATTGGACGGAAATGCAGAGGCATCGTTATTACAGGCATAAATGGGAAAGTGCATGAGTGACATGAACATACACGGGGTACATACAGGGGACACATCGGGCAGGTAAAATTTCTATTTCCTCATTCCCTCCTTGTCCCCTACTGTGCCCTTCAGGACACATCTATATTCATGAGACCGTATATCTGATCATACAGTATCATTTGTTCATCTTTTTTCTTTTGGATACGTGGATGGGGAATACAGGCAGTGGCACACAAGCCGCAAATCGCTGGGCCACATTGCAGACAGAGAAAGCAACTGAATATCATAAGCAGTATCATTCCTAGGAACGACAATACTTTCCATCCCCATGCTGATATTATACTCCAGAGCCAACCGGACCAAGTCCATGTGCCTGGGTCTTGATGTATCTCGTGCGCTATCTTGTGGAGTCTTGTTATTGCTGCGTACACGGATGGCGCCTTATTTGGAATAAACACGCAACAACTGGAGCCGATCACTCTACAAGCCCCGCCCCTATCTGCCAGGATGACGTCAAGAACAAGACGATTCTGAAGAACAACAAGTCGCATAGCAGACTGCTCCTCTGTCAAGTTAGTCAAGGCAGATGCAGTCTCATTCACTACTGCTTCTAGAGTTCTTGTTAACCTGCGTATTAGTTTACTGTTTTGGACGGGACCTATGAAGAAAAAGAATCCTTTGTTGAAATCTGTATATTGCTCCCAGGCTGTCTCAGTCTGATCTATCACTGGGGAATCGGTCTCCCTCCTGTGTCTGACATGCTCTAGTCGTGAATCTCGATGATAATTGGATGGGGCTAGAAATACGGGGGGCAGCCGGAACGATATATAGCACGTTCCACCCCAGTCTAAGGGCAGACGTACATAAGCTGTCTGACCGCAAATGAAATAGGAATGGCGGGAAGCTTTGAAAGTAGACTTTCCATTATCATTGAACTCGACTACAGTATTACAATCACTGTGTCCTAAATGCACTGATCCTTTCTTTCTAACGCATAATTCACCTTTTACTGGTAGGACTGATATGAACGGTGGACTTGTATTTTTCTCGGACTGGACATTCAGAACCATAAAGTTAAGGGAAGCATTTCCTTGCTCGTACACTTCATTTTCTAGATCGGTCCCTGTCCTTTGGGGGAGTCCGTCTTCGTCTGGAAAACATGCCTCATTCATTACTTTATTCAAATTTCCCCATATCCAATCACCCTGGTAAACTTTGGACTTTCTGTCTAGGGATGTCATTAAGGCAAACCATGCTCCGCACGAACCATTGTGGGAAAATGGAAAAGGAAAGAGGGGCAGAACTCCCTTCGTTTTCTGATAAGGTGGGAGTCGGCCACATACCCAGCAATCTGTCGTATTGCTGGTCTGATGAGAACGGTGTAACATTCGAATAAAAGTATTGTTGCGCAGTGCTAGTCGATATGACAGTTCATGGGGTGGCAGATCACTAAATGTATGCTCTACAGTGCCACTAAAGGAAGAGTGTATATGTGAAGCAATAGGAGGAAAGAAAACATGTAGTGTCAAGCTGATACATATAATCGTTATACTTAGAAGAAACATAACAATCAGAGTTACAATACATCTACTGCGTAAAATCTTGCAGTATTTCTCTCTCATCTTTCTCTTTTTGCTATTCTGGTCTACGATCTTATACATGTCAGGAACCTGTCTAACCGATTCACCACAGGGTGGACTTAAACAATTAAACGCTGTCTGACTTACTAGACCGTAATTTAGACCTATACTCCTGTTGCAGAGTCTTTTCTAGCAAAGGGGGCTTTGAGTCATTAATTTCGGGGCAGTCTTTAGTTTTGATCAAAGTTCCGGAATGTCCATGGAATTTCTTGATATGCTGGGCGTGGATCCAACCTTTTCTTCCTTCGACCTTGACGGCAGTCCTCGTGGTAAGCAGTACCAACTTCGGTGTACGCCAGCGGGGCTCGAGAGGGCTTGAATGATCAAAATTCCGGACCAATACTACATCCCCCGGAACGATGGTATGTTCTTTAACTTGGGTGTTGTCGGGGAAGGCGGCGGCAACCTGTGAACGACAAGAGAGGAGTGCAGACATCAAGGAAGCCAGGTAATCTGTCAGCATATTACTGTCAACATCGGTAATTTTCTTTGACATAGGCTAACCCCACATATTCGGTGGTCTACCAAAAACCACTTCGTAAGGGGACAGGCCTGTTCTGGAATGAGCTACCATACGCATGTAAAAGAGGGCAACCGGCAAGGCTACCATCCAATCCACGCCTTTTTCTGCACAGACTTTTGCTAATTTCGTCTTAAGTGTCTGGTTATGACGCTCGACAAGTCCGGCTGCCTCTGGGTGTCGTACACAATGAAATTTCCACTGATAGCCTAACAGAAGAGACACTTGTTTCATTAATTCAGAAGAGAATGGCTGACCGTTATCTGAGTACACGACACGGGGCAATCCGTACCGAGGGAAAAACTCACGCACCAATTGCCTGGCGGTGGTCACAGCAGTGTAATCTGGGACTGGGTACGCTTCTGTCCATCTAGATAGTGCACATACAACTACTAGGACATATTTGTAACCTCTACATCTGTGCATCTGGATATAATCAATCTGGAGGACTTCAAAAGGGTGGTCAGGAGGATGAAATCCACCTTGTTCCACCGGAATGCCTTTTCCTGGATTGAACTGGCAACAGATCATACAGGTGCGTACTTTCTGTTTCGCTGCTGCACGCAGGTGCTTGTTGAACCAGATATTCTGTAAGCTGTCTAACATTGCCTTTTCTCCCAAGTGTGCTGGACTATGTGCTGTGTTTATGATGACTTGTACCATAGAGTCTGGGAGAAACCATGTAGCTTTGCCCTTAGTCATCCAACCTTGGTCAGTCTGGACCCCTCCTTGTTCGGTCTATTTCTTTATTTCATCTGGAGTGGCATGTGTCTGTATGTCGAGTACATCTTGTGAGGGATCCCTGACTGTCATGCAGTTTGTCAGTGATGGTACTTTTGTCTTTGTCGTATCTGTTGGTGTCTGGGCTGTAAGTTTAGCTGTTCGGTGTGCCAGGTCATTGCCCTGGGAAATGGTGTCTGTAACTTTCGTATGTGCTTTGCATTTCAAGATGGCTATGGCTGTAGGCAAATGTATTGCTTCTAACAGAGCCTGAATAAGTGGACCATGCTGAATTTTAGCCCCATGAGAGGTCAGGAAACCTCTCTCCTTCCATAATACTCCGAAGTCATGAACAACCCCGAAGGCATACTGTGAATCCGTATATATGTTTACTTTCAAGTTCTTGGCTTGTATGCAGGCTTGTGTCAGAGCGATGAGCTCTGCTGCTTGTGCTGACAGTGTGTCTATTCTTTGTGTCTCTATGACTTCAGTATCAGTGGTCACGGCATATGCGGCCACTAACTCTCCTTTGCTTGTTCTCATGCATGAACCATCCACATAAAGTGTCAGGTCAGGGTCTGGTAGTGCAGTGTCTGCCAGGTCTTGTCTTGGTTTCGTCACTGTATTGATTACTTCCACACAGTCATGTGTTGCAGTGTCTACTGTGCTTGAGGGCAAGAGTGTAGCAGGGTTAAGAATATTGCATCGTCTGATCTCTATGTGTGGCTGAAATAACGTCAGTTCATATCCTGTCAGTCTCGCTACAGTCAGATGTTGTGTCTGTGTTCTATTCAAGAGAACTTCCACTGAATGTGGGACCTGTACTGTCAGGGGGTGTCCTAACACTATGGAGTCACTCTGTCTTATTGCTAGGGCTGTTGCTGCAACTGATTTCAGGCACGCAGGCAGAGCCTGGGCCACTGGATCCAGTGTACTAGAAAAATAAGCACAGGGCTTGTGTTTTCCTGCTTGATCTTGTGTAAGGACAGATAATGCTGTTCCATCTCGTTCGGTCACAAAAAGCGTAAAAGGTTTGCTGTAACAAGGAGTCGCTAAAACTGGTGCTTGACATAAGGCTCTTTTTAACTCTTCAAATGCCAAGGTATGTTCTTGTGTCCAAGGGAGGACAGTCGAAGACGCTGCCTCCTGTGTTGTCAACTGTATGAGTGGTTTGGCTAGATAGGCATACTGGGGAATCCATTGTCTGCAGTAAGAAGTGAGGCCAATGAAGGCCCGTACTTCCTTTTGTGTCTTTGGCTGTGAAAGGTTAGCAATTAACTGAATACGTTCTTGTGTCAGCTGTCTACCCCTCTTGGACAGCAAGTGTCCAAGGTACACCACTTGCTGGGCACAGAATTGTAACTTCGAAGGGGACACTTTGTGCCCCTTGTCTGCCAGAAAGTGTAAAACTGTCAGTGATGCATGTTCGCAGTCTGGTTCTGTTCGTGCTGTGATCAGGATATCGTCTACATATTGGAGCAGTGCAGTGTTGGCAGGCATGTGAATACTGTCCAATTGTCTCTTTAATGCTTGACTGTAAATACTAGGACTTTCTGTGAATCCTTGAGGAGCTCTCGTAAATTTAAAACTGCGTCCATTTAAACTGAATCCGAAGAGGTACTGGCTGTCTGGATGAATTGGGACACTGAAGAAGGCGTTCTTTAGGTCAATTACAGTAAAGAACGTCGCCTCGGAATCAATTGCAGTCAGTAATGAAGAAATGTCTGGGACCACTCCATGTGCAATGAGTTCGTCAACAATTTTCAGTAAGGCTACTACGGCATCAGGTGGTAACTTGTATTGTCGGATTCGTGGCAGTACTACTCCTGGTTTGAGAGTGACACGGTGTGGCGTAATGTGCATGTAACCTACGTCAGTCGGACCTTGTGCCCTTAAGTGCTGTGGTACATTCTGGAGTCTGTGGTCAAAATCTTTCAACACATAATGTCCTTTAAAATCACGTAAGAACAGTCACACTCCTTCCGGAGAACAACATATCACTGCTCCTAGTTCTTTTAATGTCTTTATACCAAGCAAGTTTTCAGGACATGATTTCGTAAGCAGCAAGTCTGTGTTACGTACTAGTGGACCAACCTCGAGGGAGACTGGTTCCGATACTTCATTAACAATAGGCTTTCATGAAAAACCCAGGGAAACATTCTGTGAGCCCGAGAGGGGTGCCCCTGGAACCTCGTCATGGCTGATGGTAGTTCTGCTCGCCCCTGTGTCAATCAGAAATTTTCTGTCTTTTCCCAATACACGACTATGTACATAAGGACCCTATTGATCTACAGGAACCTCGATGAGGGGCATGCCAACTTCCCTCTCTAGGCTGTTTCATGAGAACTGTTGGTATTCTGGATAATCCGACTGTGTGTACTGGTACATTTGCTGGGTGGCTTGTTGTGCGGCAGGTGGTGGTGGGGGTGGAAAATTCGCTACCGTCTGTTGCGTGTTCTGTGCGGTACTATTCTGTCTAGGGGGATGCGGTCGTTCTTTTTCTTGCCTGTAGCTATATTGTGTTTCAGGACAGCACAATCTTTTACAAAGTGACCTGGTTGCTTGCAATAATTACAGTTCCCACTAACAAGTGTCGTGCCCTTTTTGCTCGAATTAGCTGGTACCGATTGGGCAACCAGTACTTTCATTTTCGTATCTTTCATGCGTCTCTTTTCATGAGCCTGCTCCTCTCTAATTCTGTTCTGATGATATTGGAACATTTGCAACATTTGGGAAGGGCTATTTGCTTGCCAGGTACTCTCAACCTTCAATACTCTATTCTTGATCAGGGGTAAGGAATTCTCTACTAATTTGCTCACGAAAAGATGTGGATATGATTCACTACTTGGCTTAAGGCCACTATTAATAGAAAAACATTTCTCGAATCTAGAATAGAAATCACTTGTGTCCTCGTCTTGTTTCTGTTTACAGGCTGAAATAGCATCCCAATCTTCCTTTTTAGTAATCAATAGTCTCGGCAATACTTGGATCAGGAGTTCAGGTAGTGCTTTAGCTTTGTCCCCAAGACCAACACCAGGGTGCCGGCCTTTTTCCTCTGTTTCCAATTCTGTCCAACTTATCTTTTTCTCTCCCACCTCCCAGTCTTTTTCCTTAAGCTTTTCGTAAATACCAGCAGGCAACAGTACTTTCAATAATTTTATAATGTCAGAGTACGTGTAATCCCCTATGCGGAGGATGTCTTTTAATTCACGGTGAAACCCCCCCGGATCTTTATCATGGCAGGGCAACATCTTTTTCATTTCCAATATTTCTAATTTCGTTAAGGGTGTGTAAACATACACTCGTTGAAGTTCACCCGCTGCATTTTTGACGGGATGAACCTCTCGTAGGGGGTTCTGTCTGTCTATGTACATATTCTTTCTGTCGTGGTGTGGGGCAAGAAGCATGCATGTGGTCAGAGAAGTCAAGTACTTATGTCGTTGATCCAGAATGACATTAATTAAGTCAGTACCTATGCCTGCCCATCTGTCAAGAATTATGTCATCCAGTAATTTATACAAGTGACCAGGGTCAGAATATTGATGCTCATACAACATGATCAAATGTTGAACCATGTAAATACCGGCCAAACGCTGTTCGTTCGGCGGAAGGCTCAAAAAAGTCTGAGCCACTACAACATTGCTATATATGTTAGAATTGGACACCCATTGGACGGCTGACCGGACTAATTCTAGTTCGTATTGGGTGTGGGGTCTCTCGCTCTCTATTCGTTGTTTCAGTGCCTTTTCAGTAGCATGGAACAGATTCTCAAGGGAATATCTTTCTTTTATAGAATGTCCCTGTTTACGGTAATCGAGACACTTGGGCCTGTCAAACTGTCGTGCTTTGCCTACGTAATTTATTTTGTCCTTTTCTTCTGTTTCTGGGTCAACATCTTCCAATGATGACTCACTCTTCTCGTCGGGTTCTTCTCTATGTATTTCTATTATTTCTTTTCGTATTTTCTTATACATACTGTCTGTCTGTTTCTGTTTATCATGCCTACCGGCAGCTATGTTGTCACTCCAATCCGTCAAACCTTTCTTTACCTCTTTGTCTGGTTGGTCTTGTTCCCTGATCAGACAGTTAATCAGAAAACGCAAAATCATGTTCTTAACATCCATCTTTCTGTGTTCCATGGCCTCTTCTATACTCTCGGGTCCCTTACCAGTTCTAATGAACTCGTATATTTTATCTAGGTGTTCTTTCATGCCTGGTAATGTGATCAAATAGTCGACGGCATGTCTTAGTCTTAGTGAAAACACTAGCATTGCACCTTCTCCTGGTACTGGATCGTATATACAACGTGGAATTGTTACAGTATACTTAAATGGTGTGGATGTCATTTGTGGCGTTCGTGGTAGCCCTGGCAATGTGCGCGTCGTTGGCGGTGTTCGTGGCGTTGTCGGTGGCCCCCCCCCCATTGCCCCTATGTCCTGCGTCGTCTTTCACGACCTGCGGAAGAGAAGCCTGCGGAAGCTGAAGCTGTAGAAGCTGATCCTGTGATGGGGGCGGAGGAAAATCCGCGTTTACATAGTCCGGTGCGGGCTCTTCTAGATAGGAGGAAATAAAAGCTTCTGATGCAGTTGGCTTTGTTCTACGTACTCTAAAGGGTACTGGTGGTGGCGTGTGCAACCTACGGGATTTTTCAGAGGGTGTTACCTTGACTAGTTCTTCTGTGAGGACGGGATAAATACCTGCAATGACGGCATTTCTTTCTCTATCTGCCTGGTCTGCTTTGACCCGTTCCCCCTCTTCCTGTAGTTCCTTTTCTCTGGCTTTTTCAGCTGCCTCTTTACTTCTCTCTGCTTTGTGGAATTCTTTTTCTGCTCTCCTATGCGCTTCTTTACGCCATAACTCAATGGCATCTTTCTGGGACGGTCTCACTTTCTTTTTCCATAGCGCTTCCTCTACTCTCATAATGCAGTCAGCATCCCATGTTCCTGTGGCAGGCCATCTATACTTCTCTTCTAAATCCTTCGTGTAATCCACCCATAAGTCTAAAAACAGTATGGCATCTAGCCCGTGTTTCTGATACATAAAATGACCGGGTGTGTCTCTAGGCGGGATGGGAACTGCCTCTTCGAGTATCCCTTTCCTGGTCCCTATCTGACGTAATTTCGAAAACAGTGGCATGTTGGAACTAACGTAATGAAAACACAATACACTAAAAATAGACTGACCGAAACAACCATTCACACTACAACACTAAAACGTTGAGAACAGATACAGTTTGACTGATACATGGAGAAAAACATGAACTTGAAAAGTCGTTAACTTTATGCACTGAAATACAGTACAGCCATACCGGTCTCATAAAGAGACACGTCTTTACCGTGTCCACCGAAATGGACCCGTCTTTACCGTGCCTGTGTACCCAGACACGTCTTTACCGTGCTCAAATAAATGAGCGCGTCTTTATGCGTTCCCAATAACGGTACTCACCGGGAAGCAGAACTTGAAGGCCTCGGAAACTCGATACTGCGTGACTGTGGTACTGCTACTGCTGCGCATGCGCCTCGGAACAGGTGGGCCTCGGGATACCTCGGACCTTGCTCTCTCACGGCTTGGGCTCTGGTTGGGATGGTCCGCAATCCTCACCGCCTCGTGTGGATGCCTGGTCGCAGTCCGTCTCCTCCGTGGGCCTGAGGGAGTAGGCAGGAAGTCCCGCTGGCGTGTACACTTGAAGTCCGTCACGGCTGTAGAAGGGGGCAAGGGCTGGACCTACATCACCGGCGCGTGGGGAAAGGGACTGGTCCCTATTCGGGCGCCAGATTATGTGGTAAATAAAATAATTGCCCTGTCGGAATTTCTATACTTAAACAAAAGGACATGCATATAATGAGAGGCAGAGTCCGTGGTGTCCGATTCAGAAGGGCTTTATTTCAGTAACTCGAGTTAAGGGAGAATCGGGTTCCATCACCACTAGGGATCAGGAAGGATCGTCATCTGAACTTTATTCACAGAGTACATTATTTATACGTTAAACATACATTAACTTGCATAGAGAAGGCGGAGCGCTCCTGGCGGAGCAAGAGAAAGAGAGATAAGAGCACATGGGCGTGAAAAGGGCGTGTAAGAAGGCGTACACGTGGGAGTTTACTTGAAGAGTCATAGGTGTGTCATAGGTGGGTGGATACTTGGAGGGGGTCTGCGTGATCAGCTGGAACCTTTACCCTACTTGTGTGCGTAACTTGGTCATGACGTAGAATTGACGTGTAACTGAAAGAAGCTGGGGGGAGCTGACTTTCGTGCTAGTAGAGAAACCTTGAGTGTCAGGACGACCTGCACATCTGATATTATCTGATATCTTGAGCTTGAAGGATGTATTATCTGAAGTAAAGGTCGCTCGAGCAAGAGTTGCTCATTACTAAATGCCAGTGTGTGCATATATTTCTTCGTGCATTGTGTGGGGCCATAGGCCTTCTATGGATGCGAGTTCTGGAAATCACTTGAATGGAGACAGAAAGGCTAGTCTCTATCTTCTGCAAGCGGGTTATGTTTACCATTTTCATTAAGCAGGAATGTGTTTCTGTGGAGCAGAGCAGATAACTGTAAGCAAAATACTGTCTTGGCATGCCAGGCTGGGCACCTCTCGGCTGAGCAGGAAGTATGTGAGAGGTCAGGGATACATAGCTGAGCTGCAGCTTTCAGAGCGTCTGGAGGCACGGAGCCTGATTTCGGGTCCTGGCTCAGCTGAGCCACAAAACGGGTTCATCTCGATGTTAAACGTGCACAATGCAAATACATGGCAACATAGGCCTCAGTGCAGAATTAACATTTCTTTCATGGAAGGCTTGGTAACTGACATTCTAACATTGGACGGAAATGCAGAGGCATCGTTATTACAGGCATAAATGGGAAAGTGCATGAGTGACATGAACATACACGGGGTACATACAGGGGACACATCGGCCAGGTAAAATTTCTATTTCCTCACTGTCCCCGCCTTACCCTGTACTGGGATATAATAGATTCTGAACTCACAAACGGTCTGGGCTGGCAGGTACTCCATAACCCCCTACACCTCATCCTGGGAGTCATGGACAGCTTAGATGGGTCCCGAGCGGATAAACAATTCCTGGGGACGGCATCATGGTAGCCAAACGCGACATCGCAGCAGCATGGGCACAGTCTGACCCCCCAAGAGTGGCTGAATGGCATAGGGGGTGGACTGGTGTGCCGTCCAAGAGAAACCCTTATTTGAGGCCAGGGGCTGCCTAGCTAAACACAAAAGGATCTGGGGGCAAATGTTTAAATTAATTGAAATGTTTGGGTCCTAGGTCTTTCTAAACACATTGAATGTAATGTTTATGCATTGTGGAGCTGGACTGATATGCATGCTCGCACACATCCACTGCTGGTACGCACTGAAATGCCAATTGCTAATGATCAATTGTGCTGTAATTATGTTTTTTGTTTTTCCAAAAATCAATAAAGTTGATTATCAAAAAAAAACAAGAAGTAAAAAGATTTTCTTTTCCAATTCTCAATTCATATAGGCTTTGTGGTACACATGTTGGATACAGGTCATTATTTATTGGTCGACTTACTTGTTGGGTTAACTTCTCATCAGAGGACAGGTCAACCTTGTCGGGTGCATACAAAGCATACTCGTGATCTTAGCTAAATCCCCACAGAGCATGTTCATGGTTGACAGTTGATCTACTAAATGAACCAAAAATTGGTTGCTCATCTGAGGCACTTGATGTTAGTTGTGGCTCCTATCCAGGGGGCATGAAGAGTAACAATGTGTCAAGCCATTCATCATGACATGCCTCAAAAAGTGCCACTGGTGATACAGCTCTGTCGTAGGTGACATTCTGTAGAAGGGACATGGGCATTGTTCTGCATTTCTGGTTGTCATATAGAGGTTGCAAGATCAGTTACATATCAGGACAAGCCACTGTGGGGTCTGGTCCAGATGTGCTTCCAAGATAATGTCAGTTGGGCAGTTTATGCATCAGGACACAGGTTTTACTTGCATAGCATTTACTTTGCGAAAGGTAAGCATCCACTGCTGGCTGAGTCTGGATAGCCAAGCATGTCCCATTTAAATTCAGTCCAGATCCAATGTTCTCAAAAAGGTGCACAACACCGGTTGTTACAGATGAATTAAATATCTTGTACCCCTACAAGAGAACTGGAGTTACAGGTAAGAAACTATTCCTCCTCTTGTAGGGGATTTCCGTGTATAGTCATAAGCACTTGAATAGACTAGCATGCTCGCAGCAGTGTCTGGACCTTTGTTGTTTTTTGCCGCCACAGGGGATATTACAGCGGGACTCCAAGGACCAGGAGCCCTGCAATCACCACCAGCTGTGCTCCTCCCGCAGCCTATATCACCTCTCGCGGCCCCCGCTTCGTGGAAGCCGCTCGCAGCAGTGTCTGGACATTTGTTGTATTTTGCCGCCACAGGGGAGATTACAGCGGGACTCCAAGGACCAGGAGCCCCGCAATCACCACCAGCTGTGCTCCTCCCGCCACCTACATCACTGCACACGCCCCCCTCTTCGCGGGACGCGCGCGGGCATGCGCCGGGTGAAGCCCGGGCCAAGAGCGGGCCCATTTGAGCCCGTTCCAGACCGGGAGAGGCTGGGCTGGGCCCCCTCTGAAGCCTGGGGTACCAACGCCAACGCTCATGCTGTACACCAGTAAGTGCACTTAAAGATCAGTGACTTAACTTAAATTAATCTTACTTTACTTGGCGTAAGTGCACTCTCACTAATTTATATGGCGGCACAAGAGAATAAAGGGAGGAAAGGGGCCGGAACGGGGTACGTCGCAGGGACCCTTGATCAGTTTATAGCCAGGGCCACATCCGTGCTTGTGCATGAGATTGCTATAACTGAGCGACGTCTGTCCCTGGAGCTGGTGTTCGCAAAACGTTCTTCTTTTGGGGGGAACATGAACGCTCGCATGCCGGAAAATCATTGTTTGCGTGCATCTGCAAGGGTCCCCTAGTTGGGGAACGAAAGCTCACAGCAAACTTTGACATCCCCCAAAAAGGATGGAGATCCCCCGAATCCTCCCCTTTTGGTATGTAGTATACCGCCTGGCACACTGAAGAGCAAAACTGTGTGCACAGCAGAAATTCATAAAGAGCCCCTCCAACGTACAGACCAAACTCATGGAGTGGCCGCTAAGAGAAAACGGGGAGGCACGCGAGGAGGGGCATTGCAAAAAGGAAAGAAGCCCAAGACTTTAAACTCACAGCGAAAGCTGCCGCACACAGATCTATCATTAACTGAAGTTTCACAAGAAATTGATCTTACAGCAAATGTAGTTATGGGCGAAACTGCACCTGGCCCACCAGTGTCTGTACTATTGCCTGATGAAATCTATTGGCAGAAAATAGGGGCTCTCATATCAACATCTTTGGAGCCATTACTGAACAGACTTGTAATAATTGAAAACAGACTTGAGAAAACGAAAGAACTGATCAGGTCAACTATGGGAGGTATCAAAAACAAGATAGCAGTCTGGGGCAAGCCTAAGGAACCCATGAGGGAGGGAGGAAGGGACCCTGTTGTACATCCCAGCCCTACAGTACATTCGACCACAAGCACAACTGTGGATTTAACTGGAAGAGTAAATAAGGGGGAGGACATTGAGGGGCGAAAAGGCAGAGCTTACAGAGACACACGGGAGAGGTAACATTAATGATAAAGATGGGGATAATAACGTAGCAAGGAATCGGGGACCCCACCTACATTTACCCCCAGATTGTACGCCTTATGTAGTGGTTTTAACAGGTGTACCATGGGCACATTGATCTGAGACCCTCTGGTACCTCTGTTGTTTATCAGTTCTTGTGGGGATAGTACCCAGAGCCTGGGGCCTTATTTATGAAGGCCTTGCGCCGCTGGTGCGTCACTTTTAACATGGGAAAAAGTGACGCACCGGTGGCGCAAGGCCTTCATAAATAAGGCCCCTGGTCTTTAAACTTCCCCTAGGTCCTCCCCCACCGTATTGTTTTGTTGTTAGCCTCTTAAAGACAACAGGTCAAGGCAAACCTAAAAAACGACCCTAGATGGTTTGACAAAGAATGTTCTGTTGCACAGAGAAAATTAAGAGCAGCTCTTCGATGTAATCCGAGGGATGAATACAGGGTTACGCAGTGCAGACTAAATTATAAGAAGAAGGCAGTAAAGCGTAGAAAGGGTGCCCTCCAGGCACAAACTAGGGAGGACCTGAGAGAAGCGGCTGAAAGAAAAGATGTGACCACCTTTTGGAAGATAATCAATAACCCTTGCTTCCAAGATGGGAACAGTCCGCAGATAGCCTGTAATATCCTCCCGGAACAATGGGTGGAGCATTTTAGAGGGTTATATAACTGGGGAAACTGTGAGTTATTGCACAATGAGGAAGGGAGGGAGAATGTAACTCTTGAGTTCTCCCTGGAAGAGATCACCGCTGGTATTCTGGGTCTTACCAGAAACAAAGCATCAGGTCCGGATGGGATTCCCCGGACCTTTTTTTAAGCCATGTGGACTTATGAGCGCCAATTTTAACAAGAATAATAAACGCTGGCATAGCCACGGGGCTCCACGTTCGTGGTCATTGGCCATAATTGTGCCTATTTTAAAAAAGGGGAATAGAGATAATCAACAGTGTTATCACCCCATCTCCCTTCTAGATGTCACTGCTAAAGTTTTGGGCCGAGTTGTTTTAGATCGATTGATTAACTGGGCTGAGGAACACCATATTATTTCAGATGTACAGTACGGATTCAGGGCTAAAAGATCTTCCACAGACCAATGTTTAAATTTATATTTATTGGTGGCAAAATATACTATCGCCAGTAATGAGGCAGTCTATTTAGCCTTTATGGACCTTACCGCAGCATTCGACTGTGTCAACAGGGAGTAGTTGTGGGCCGTATTGAGCACTCTCGGGCAGATCAAGAATTGATCAAGATTATGAAGGCCATACACTGGAATACTTCGGCCAAAGTTAGATACAATTTAGAGGGCAGATGCACTGAATCTTTTACCTGCACTAGTGGTGTGCGGCAGGGAGGCATTCTGGCCCTATTCCTGTTTTCTTTATATATAAACCGTCTAGAACAAGCCCTAGTAAGTCTAAATGTAGATTCCCACAGAGTAGACAGAAGAGTAATCCCGGTTCTGCTTTACGCAGATGACACAGTATTGTTGGCACGTACACCATTGGGTCTACAGCGACTAATAGATGGTTTTGTGGACTTTATGAATAATCTAGAGTTGTCAGCCAACCTCACCAAGTCATATGTAATGGAAATGGGCACAAAGTCAAGGAAAAGTTTTAATTATAGAATAGGTGACCACAAATTGGAAAAGGTGCAGTCATTCTCGTACCTGGGCACTTAATTCGATGGGCACATACATTTTAAACCATTAATAGATGAGCGTTGCAATAAGCTAGTGTCTAGCACAGGGGCAATAATGAGTGTCCGGCGTAGACTAGGACGCTGGTCCCCGGCTGAAATGATGAGACTATATAACTCAATTTGTTATTCCAAAACTGCATACGGGGCGGAACTCTGGGGTATTGTAGACCCCAACAAATTACAAGTAGAGGAGAATAAGTTTATGAGAAGGCTCCTCATAATTCCACAGTGCGTCCCCTCTCTGATTGCTCATGCAGAACTGGGGGAGGCTTTGTTTATAGAGGACAGGCTCCAGGTCAGACCCCTGATAGCATGGCTAAAGATCTGGGTCAATCCAGAGGCATCATTGTCCAGATCAATAATCATGGACTGTCTTGCGAGAGACAGGGGAATGAACATTCCATGGCTGAAGTACCTAAAGGAGGCCTTTGAAAAAATTGGCTGTAAAGATCTCTTTATAAACCCAACCGGAATTACAGGCAGGTAAATGGGCAGTGTGAATAGCAAGTTTTTCACACACAACACCCAAATAAGAGAAGAGAGGGAATGGAGGAAACAGTCGATCCAAGAATACAGCTTAGTGAGGTCCAGCGATGGAATGGAACCGTACCTCGCCCATATACACAAAGTTCAGGATAGTTTTTTAATCACATGTTTTAGGCTCAATCTTTTACATTATTTATTAGCAGATCCGGCAGGTTTTACAACTGCAGCTGAGCCAAATGGTCCCTGCGGCTGCGATCAGCGATCTCAGCGATCTTCATTTTGTATTACTATGCCCCTTGTATGCATTGCCCAGGCGCTGCTTTTTAGTCATCTTACTGAAAAAAAATGTTTTTAACACGCTAAGGCGGCTCTTTTATTTTTACAAATGGCGCAGGACCCCCTGACCCTACTCTCTATTACGGGCTTTTTAAGAATGTCAGTTAAACTAAGAGAGACAAGAGGGATCTGTTGAAAAAGAGGCACGTGAAAATTAATTAATGAAAAGTGGGGAGGGATAGGGGTTCACTGGCCTATTACGGAAAAAATGTAAATGTGTCCTTTAATGTTATTTTAAATTGTACTTTTATGGTGTTTTCTAATACCGAATAAAGATATGTTGAGACTAGCACGCCCATCCCAAAACACAAACAGAAACAAAACAGAGAATTAACCTGTCAGTTTAAGCAAACAGGTTCTGAAGGAAAGCCTGTCTGACCTGAGCATCTGCCTTGGCATCAGAGTCCAGCCAGTAATGCTTTGGGAATGTATGGACTGACTTCCAGGTAGTAGCCTTACAAATCTCATAAATTGGGATATCACGAAGCAAAGCCGCAGTAGCAGCATTTCCTCTGGTAGAGTGAGCTCTAGGCTTACTAAAAAGAGTTTTGTTAATTTCTGGTAACAAAGAAGAATACATGACACAATCCATCTGGAGATAGATTGCCCGGAGGTCGCTAGACATATACGGAGAGAGCTATAGTTTACACACAACTGATCTCATCTTCTTATATCTTTCGTTTTGTCCAAATAAAACTTCAAAGCCCTCCTAACATATAGGGAATGAAGCGATTTCTCCGCAGGAGAAGAAGGCTGCTGAAAAAATATAGGGAGAGAGATAGTTTGATTCACATGGAAATCCGAGATTACCTTAAGGAGGAATTTTGGATGCGACCTCATGACCACTTAGGGACGTGGAAAACCGTGTATGGTGCTTGACCACACAGAGCAGGGATTTCGCTTAACCTGCGGGCAGAGGTGATAGCCACAAGGAAAACTGTCTTCCAAGACATGCTGAAGAGTAGCCTTATGAATGAGTTCAAAGGGGTCTCGCATCAGTCGAGAAAGAGCGACATTAGGCTCCCAAGGAGGAGAAGGACATCTGATGGGAGGAGAAACTTCTTTCAAACCTTCCAAGAAATCTCTAATGACAGAGATTTAAAAAAAGGAAGTTTGTGAAGGGCATTTCCTGTAAGCATTCAAAGCTGCTAGGTGAACTTTAATGGAAGCAAATTGAAAGCCAGATTGTGCTAGATGAAGCAAGTATGGCAGGATGACATCTTCCTGGCAAGAAGTAGGATCTTCATTCTTCGATACACACCAGATACAGAATCTCTTCCATATAGCCATAAGCAGAGTGTGTGGATGGCCTTTTTGCTTTCTTAAGGATGTCCATGCAGTCCTGAGGTAAGTTCAAGTGTCTATACTGTACTAACTCTGGAGCCATGTTGCAAATTCAACGATGAGAGGTTGGGGTACACCATCTGCCCTTCGAATTTCGTTAGTAGGTCTCATTTGCATGGCAGCCTGAGATGGGGAAGGATAGAGCGTTGAAGAAGGTCTGTGAACCACCACTGAAGTGGCCACTCCAGAGCTATGAGATTCATTTTGGCCCATGACTGTGAGAGTTTGATGAGGACTGCCGGGATCAGGGGGATAGGTGGAAAGGCAGAGAGAAATCTGCCTGACCAGTTGATCCATAGGGCATTCCCCAGAGTTGCCGGTTGGTAGAACCTTGAGGCAAAGTTTTGGCGGTTGTTGTTTTCTCATGGTGGCGAATAAATCGACCTCTGGAGTGCCCCATCTTTTGAATGTATCTTGCAGCACGTCGTTGTTTAAAACCCACTCGTGATTTTCCTAAAGAAGTCTGCTTAGAGCATCGGCCCAAGCATTTTGAACACCTGGGAGATGAGTCGCTGTTATGGTCAGATTTCTGGCTAAGAGCTACTTCCAGATGTTCTGGGCTTCCTGAGATAACAGCCTGGATCTTGAGCACCCATGCTTGTTGAGGAAGAACATTATTGTTGTATTGTCCATCTGGACAAGCAGGGACCTGGTACGGAAAGATGGCTGAAAGGCTTTCAGAGCCAGATGAACTGCCAATAACTCTAGCAGATTGATATGGTAAGTGGACTACATTATGTACCATTTGCCCTGAATCTGAAGGTGATCTGTATGTGCACCTAATCCTAGAAGCATCCGTTACTATGGTTTGCGTCGCTATGTCCTTATTTCCGCACCAGCCTGATTCAGTCTATCTGGGCCCCTTCAGCTTTCAGGGTCCATCTGCATACGATACTCCATCTCAACTGACCATGTCTGGCGCCTCTCCGATCTGTTGTTGAGCTGTCCCAGGGGTGATTATTGGCAACACCACGCTGCTGTTTTCAGGGGCCTCCGATTCCAACTCCCCGTCTTCTTAGTTGAGCCTGATCCTATCTCAGGGGAAGTCTCTGTGCTATTCATGTCCGCCACCACCTGCAATGCTGCTGCTCTCTCTTTCTCAGTCTGTGAGGGGCTTGGCCTTTTCGATCTCTACTTACCGGGCCTTCTCCTGGGTCTTTTCCGCTGGTCTCCTTCTGGTTGTCTCCACGTCTGGTTACCATCTCCCATCAGAGTTCCAGTTTTGTATGTTTCCAACCAGCTCCCAGCTGTCTTAGGGTCGTCACAAAAATTGTATTGCCCCTTGAGTACTATGCATAGGCGGGTGGGGAACATCAGTGGATATTGAAGCCCCTCGTCACGCAGGGCTTTTTTTGCCTCCAGGTAGGACACTCTTCGTCTTTGCACTTCGAGCCTGTAGTCTGGAAATATGGAGACTGCTGTTTTGCACCATGAACGGACCATCTGATCTCAGGGACTCGGTGCTCTCTTTCCAAGGTATAAAAAGTGGACAACCCCTTCAGGCGCAACTTTCATCTGGAGCTAGGTCTCAAGGTGAGCAATCATGTCTTCATCTTCTACTTTTTCAGGTAGGCCTACTACGCAGATATTATTTCTCCTGTTGCGGCCTTACGCGTCTACCGCTCTACGTTCAGGCTTGTCCACTCTAGTTGCTAGCTGCAAAATTTGATATGATGCTGCCGCCTGGGTTGGAGCCAAGTCCGCTATTGTTGCTTCCACAATTTTTACCCGCTCCAATAACTTTTGATGTCTATTGCGGAGGAGCCTGATGCCCACGAGTCCGTACAGGTATCCTGGTGGAGGGTGGCCTTAGTATCTGCTATGGTCTCCAGGATCTTGGTCAATTGCTGCTGCACTGGTTCTGCAGGCAGCTGGGGTTGAGCATCTGGTTTCTGCGAGGTCTGGGGGTCTTCCTCCTGTGCCGGTGGGGCTCCCACAGATTTAGTTGGGGTTTACCCATGTTGCAGCCAACTAGCAGCACATTCAGGTCAACAGTTATGTGAAAGGTGCTGGTCAATGATTCCCACTGCAAGCGGTATTTACCTCTGTTTTCTGACTTGCACGCAGCCTTTGGGCTCCTAGCGCGTTCTGTTGTGGTGCTCTCACCAGTATGTACTCCTCTTTTCAGGACAGATCCAATGGCACCAGTTATGCCTCTATCGCCAACCTCTCCGCGTCAAAGGCAGCACCCACACCTCACATCGCCGGGCTCTCTTTGCCCTTGGGTCGCGTTCCCAGCTTTACCTGTGTCGACCTACTTACATTTTTGCTATCAGTGATTCAAGTTAGTGCCTCCACCGTAGCCTCTCACATAAGTTCAGGCCTCCCTGGTGGCTGGCTCAGAATATTGTGTCAGCCGATGGAGAGGCACTGTGCACTCTGTCCAGGCAATCCTTAGTGATAGTGTTTTCATCCCTGAAAACCAGAGCTCTCAATGGATAGCTGCGGAGTGCAGATAAGCCTTATCTAAGAGTGTGTAAAGCAAGTGCATTTACCACTATAGTCAGCCAGTAAGTGTAGAAAGGTAGGATCCATCTAGCATGGTTACCCCCCACTTTTTGCTAGTGTCAGGATGTTTTTTTGATTAGTCTAACTGGGATCCTGCTAATTAGGGCCTCACTCACCGTGCTTGCTTCCTAAAATAAACATGGTAAGTACTTCTGTGCCTCCACAATTGGCTACTGGTGTACCCCTATAAGTCCCTAGCATATTGAACTGAGGTACCCAAGACATAGGTACACCAGGGGTCTCTCATGGGCTGAAGCATGTATTGAGTCACCTATAAAAGACCACTCAAACTGTATCTACAGGCCTGCCATTGCAGCCTGTGTAAGCTGGTACTAGCACCACTTACAACAGTTATACATTTTCTTATATCTGAGGTCCCTATACTTAAAACCTAAAAGTCAGGCATTGTAATCCTGCAGGCAGGTGCTGGGTTTTAAGTGTGTGGGTGCCCCTGCAAGAGCAGGAAACCGTACAAATTCTCCAGGCTTTGTAAGTGTGGTCAGCCATATTAGTACATATATGGGCCATCTGTCATTACGCGAGGGCTAACTATAGTGGCTGGTGTAGAGGGCATTGCCGTAGTGTCATCTGCTGGTTATGAGTGCGTGGGTGATGGTCTTTCTGCATTCAGAGGGATCCACTTGAAAGTCTTGTGGAGGATGTGGAGGGAGTTGAAACAGGTGGAGACAACAGCGTTGATCTGGTGGGTCAAGGTGAGGAAGGAGTCCAGATGATGCTGAGGCTCTGGGCGTGGTCCGCCAGGGTGGGTGGGTTTCCGAGGCAGGGGGCATCCAGGAGCTGTCCCATGCGGTGGGGGAGGGTCTGAGGACGAGAACCTGTCTTCTCCGAGTTCAGTTTTAGGCAGATGTTGCTCATCCAGGCTGCGACATCTCTCATGCCTTCTTGGAAGCTGAGTCTGGGGCCTTCGGAGTTCTTCATGAGAGAGAGGATGAGCTGGGTGTCGTAATGTAGATGTTGAAGAGCGTGCGGCTGAGCGAGAGGAGAGGAAGGGATGGAGTCTAATCCTTTGGGTTCTGCCAGAGAGAAAGGAGCAGATCCAGTCGAGAGTGGTTCCCTGTTTACCGGCGTCGTGGAGTCTGGCTGCAGGAGTCCGATGGGAGATGGTGTCGAAGGCTGCAGAGAGGTCTTTTAGGATGAGGGCCGCAGTGTGGCCCTGGTCGAGTAGCATGCGAATGTCATCGGTGGCGGCAAGGAGGGCGGTCTCAGTGCTGTGGTTGCTCCAAAATCCAGACTGGGTGGGGTCGAGGATGGCGTTGTTGATGAATGTCTCAGTGACTTTGGCTGCGAAGGGAAGAAGAGAGATGGTCTGGTAGTTTTTCAGGTCCGTCGGGTCGGCTGAGGGTCTCTTGAGGAGGGGCTAGACCTCTGCCCGCTTATAGTCGTCAGGGAAGATGTCAGAATCGAGGGAGGCGTTGATGGTCCGGCCGAGTTCGGGTGCTATAAGGGCGGCGGCTCTGGGGTAGATGTGCGGTGGGCATGGGTCCGTGACGGCTCCTTAGTGGGTGTTCTTCATGGTTGTGGTGGTGGCAGGTTTCCAGGTGGTGATTTATTTATTTATTTATTTATTTATTTATTGACATTTGTAGAGCGCGGCGAATACCCGTGGGCGTCTCGGCGCTAGTTAAGGGATGGATCAGCAACTGGGGTAAAGAAGATATACAAGGCGCTAGTTAAGGGATGGATCAGCAACTGGGGTAAAGAAGATATACAAGGCTAATGGTCAAATAACCACGTCTTTAGCTGTTTGCGGAATGTGAACAGGGAGGGACTTGCTCGGATATGTGCAGGAAGGGTGTTCCAGAGTCTAGGGGCGGCAACCAGGAAACGCCTGTCGCCCCAGGTGACTGTTCTAGTGCAAGGCACAGCCAAGAAGTTCTGAATAGAGGAACGAAGAGATCGGGTTGGGACATGATGGAGAAGATTCTGTTTGAGAAAGTGGGGACCTTGATTATTGAGTGACTTGTAAACAATACACAGCGATTTGAATTTGATACGGCTGCGTATCGGGAGCCAATGGAGATCCCTAATGATGTTTGTAACTGGTGCGAACTTGGGGATCCCAGCCAGCATTCGTGCGGCTGCATTTTGGATTGACTGCATCTTATTTGTCACTCGGACTTGGGCATTTAAGAATAGAGCGTTACAATAGTCCAAGGAGGACAGGACTAGTGAGCTGACCAGTGTTTTCCCGGCCGTGTTCGGTAGGAAAGGTAGTATTTTCCTAATCATTCTCAATTTCATATGAGCTGAAGCCGCAGTTTTATTCGCATGTGCCATAAAATTGAGGCCAGCATCGAAGATGACGCCTAGATTTCTCACTTTGCTAGCTGGACTCGGCGGGGGACCGAAAGATGGTGGCCACCAGACAGGTGACCAGCCCGGGGAGAGGTGACCGAAGATGACCACTTCAGTTTTTTCTGAATTGAATTGAGTTTCAGACAATTCGTGGTAGGCTGGTTGCTGGTGGTGGAGAGGGGTGCGGTGTCTGGAGTCTGTTCGCTGAAATTGTCGTAGAGGGCCTTGATTTTCAGGTGGAAGTAGGAGCTCAGCTTGTTGCAGATGTCCTGAGAAGGAGTGACGTCCGTGGCTTCGCTGGGGGGTTTGTGAACTGCTGTATGACGTTGAAGAGTTCTTTTGCGTTGCTTGCATTGGTGTGGATTTCGTTCTTGATAAAGGGCCGCTTAGTGACTCTTCTGCGCTGGTGATATTCATTCATGGCGTTTCTGTAGTTGTTCTGGTCTTTGGTGGTTTTCCTGTTCCGCCAGAGTTTCTTGAGGCGCCTGCAGGAGCGTCTGGCTTTTTGGAGGTCGGTGGTGAACCAGGCGGCCTTCAGGGGGCGTTGTTTGACGGGGTGGCGGAGGGGTGCAAGCTTGTCAGCGCAGCTGGTGATCCAGCTGTGTAGTTCTTTGGCTGCTGAGTTGGCGTCGGTTGTGGTGGAGGGGGTTAGTAGAGGAGGGTGGTGTTGTGGTATTCCTCTGTGATCTTGCTCCAGTTCCTCCGTGGCGGGCGCAGGGCGGGTTTGGGTGCGGTGGTGTTGGTGAAGGTGAAGTGTACGCAGAGGTGGTCTGTCCAGAGGGGTTGCGTGGTGTGGCTGAAGTGGATGTTTGTTCCTCCTGCGAAGATTGGGTCCAGGGTGTATCTGGCTCTGTGGGTGGGGGTGGTGAAGAGCTGCTTCACTCCGAGGTTGTCAGGGAGGGTGGTGGAGTCTGGGTCGCTGTGGTTGTCGAGGTGGAAATTCAGGTCTCCGATGGGAATGTAGTCTGTGGAGGCGATGACGTGGGGTTCAGCGAGGTCGGCAATGGTGGAGCCAGAAAAGTCCCAGCCTCAGCTTATCCCATCACCACGCTTTTAAGGGCATCCTATTATATAGACCACCGGGACCTAGAAGCACCTCTATAACCTCAATTGGAAATCTGTTGGAAGAGAGGCTCTGCACCGACTCCTTTACTATCATGGGAGATTTTAACTACTATCTGGAAGCACTTACGGAACCAGATACAGTGACCCTCATAGACATGATGAACAGTGCTGATCTTAGGCAGCACATAACAGGCCCCACCCATATGGCCCCACCCCCTTTTGTACCACCCATATGGCAGGGCACACTCTGGATGGTATTTTTCCTAACCACCCACAACTCTTGTTCACTGGTTTGTTGCCTCTCGTCTGGAAAGAACATGCTGTTGTACAATTTGAGCTAGCCCTTCCGGATCATCGTTCTGTTGCAGGGGGCCCTAAGAAGCAGATGGAAATTAGAGCCTGGAACAAAATTGAGGGCACAGACTTAGAAGAAATGCTTACCACAACTGCTGGATGAATGCCTTCAAGAGTGGAGGAGGCTACCACCTGATATACTGACTGGGTGGACTCAGCCTGTAAAAAACTAGGCCAAGTAAAAATATTGTTTCCTAAAAGATCACATCCCTCCGCCCCATGGTACACGGGAGAACTTGGGAATCAAAAACTCATATGCAAAGGTTTTGAGCGGAATTGGAGGAAAAAATACAAGGAAACAAAGAAAAAGATATACAAACAGAGCATGATGAGTCATAAAGAACTGGTATTCACTGCAAAGAAATTGTTCTTTGCTAATCGAATTAACTTAGTAAAAAAGGCTGCTAAAGACTTTTATCTAGCTTGGCGTCCCCCTGCCCAGCTAGAATTCAGACAAGCCAGGAATTATACGAGGACATAGCCAGGTTCTTTCTGAATAAAGTGAATAAAGTGGAGGTCATCTTCTTGGCGTTTAATTGTCCAAGCGCAGTGGGGACAGTCATCCTTACGGAGGGACATATGCCAGCATCTGGCCTCCTCCCTACCTTTGACAAGTTTGCGCCGCTATGTATATTTGACATTCAAAGGCTCCTCATGTCAGCAAGATCAGGCTCTCCTTATGATCCCTGTCCAGTCTCTGTGATCAAACATGCCCTGGGACTATTCAATGCAATGTTTGAAGCAGGGCCCTTCCCCAAACTCTGGAAGGTAGCCTCGATACTGACACTGCTAAAGAAGCCCAGTTTGGACCCCAAGGATCCTAACAATTTTCCGTCAATCTCACGCCTCCCGCTCCCAGCAAAACTTGTTGAGAAAACAATTAACTCAAGCTCTGGACCATACTCAATATGGTTTCAGAGAAGGACACAGTACAGAGTCCGCTCTCATAAAATCCATCGAAGAGATTAGGGAAGACTTGGATCGGGGAGGCAAGGCCACTCTAATTATGCTGGATCTATCTGCGGCTTTTGTCCTTCCTAACTGACAGATCACAAATTGTGTCATAGGGCGAATTCTACTCCAAACCTTTCTCCCTGCCTAGTGGAGTTCCGCAGGGGTCGTCTCTAAGCCCCACACTTTTTTATGTGTATGTATCATCTTTGGCCTCCCTGATCAGCTCCTTTGGCTTTTGCCTAACCTCATATACAGATGACACACAAATTGTTGTGTCTCTGCTGCCAGGACAGGAAGTAGGAATAGGCAAACGGTTCCATGACGGTATGGAAGCAGTCGGGAGGTGGATGTCACAAAATTGACTGATGCTCAATTTGGGCAAAACAGAGGTCATCTTTTTTGGAAACAATGCCAACTTCTGGATCCAAAATTGGTGACCAGATATACTGGGCACTCTTCCTACTCCTACCAGGAAAATAAAAAAAGTAGGAGTCATAGTGGATGATAAGTGCAACTTTGGTGACCAAGTTAATGCAGTGGCATATGCCACCTCGTACACCCTCAAAACGATCAAGAAAATATTGCCCTTTTTGCCGGCGGTCAGTCGTTGCAGCACTTATCCTGTCAAGGCTGGACTATTGTAACAGTCTCTACTTAAATATTCAAGAACGATTTCTGTACAAACTTCAAATGTTGCAAAACGTGGCCGCTAGACTGCTTACTGGTACATCTAAATTTGCATCAATTTCCATGGAAATCAAAAGACTGCACTAGTTACCTGTTAGGATTCTGGTGCGTTTTAAATCTCTCTGCACCGTTTACAAGGCCGTACAAGGAACAGGATCTACCCACCTGAAGCGACAGTTTCATTGATATATGCCCAAAAGAACTCTTCACTCATTTGGAGCCGAATTGATTACAGAACCACCCACTAAAAAAGCAATGTGGAAAGGGAGAAGCTTTGCTTCCTGCACTGCAAAGGCCTGGAATTACCTTTCGTTCTACTGAGGAATGCCACCGACCTCCTGGCATTCAGGAAAGGATTAAAAACCAAGCTCTTTGTAATGTAAACTGGTCAACAGCGCTCACTGCACAGAGGACAGTAGCTAGTGCCAGGACAACTCTGGGTAACCGCTGCGCTTTAAAAATATCTATAACATAACATGGACTTCAAAAGGCTCAGCAACATAGGTGGTGGTTCTGCAACTCCCTCGAGGCCTGACCTGTCCTCTCTGCAATTCTGAGGCCAATATCCCTCATCGGAGCCGGTAGGAGCGAACCCCTGTGCACCGCGTCGACTTGCCGTTGCCATAGCTTGTTGGCTCTGCATTCTAGAGATCTTCAGGCTACAAGAAACTCCAGCCTCCAGAATTTCTTTCTGCCAAGATCAGTATGGTCACCTCATCCTCGGCACGGTGGGCCTTTATCTTTGGTGAGCTGCTCGAGGTCCTCTTGCAAAACCTGTGCCTTTGGCCTGTGGGTCCTCTCGAGGGTCTTCTCCTACTTCAGTGGGCTTCCCTGCTTGCTCAGGGCCTGCTCTGACAACTCCTGCTTGTGGTAAGTCCCTTGGACTTTGCTGGTCCCACATTGCCCCTTCTTTGCTTTCCACGCCTGTTGCAGCTGCCAAGGCTTGTTGGTGCTCCCACCAGACACCAACCCCCTCGTTCTCGACTTCCAACATGGAACAGCACGTGCACGGCTCCTGGTCTTCCTCAGCATCACCTGATCCTCACAGCTGCAGCAACAAGGTCACTGTCATCACTCTTGAACCATCCGACATCAGTGAGTATTGCTTTTCCAAGCCTCCTGATCACCTTCGAGTGGCATAGACTCTGTCGCGACTGCTTGCAGGTTCTTCACTTCAAGCATCCATCCTTGGATTTCACAGTCTTCGCCAGAGGCATCTTTGCTGAAATCCTCCACTGTGGTCTACAGCATTTTCTGCTGTCACTTCACAACTATGTACCCGGCTTCCCTGGTGTAGGTATTCTGTTTCCAAGGGTATCCACGGTTGGGATGGCTCTACAACCTTCTGTCTTGTACTGGATTTCTTCAGAGTCCACTGGGAAGGGTCCCTCTTCTGCAAAACTGCAACCACGACTTTCCAGTTGAATTCTATTCAATCAATCAGTCAATCCATTTGTAAAGTGCACTACTCACCCGTGAGGATCTCCAGGAGCTGGGGGGGGTCGGAGGGGTGCTGCTACTGCTCGAAGAGCCAGGTCTTGAGGAGTCTTCTGAAGGTGAGTAGGTCTTGGGTCAGCCGTATGTGGGTGGGGAGGGTGTTCCATGTCTTGGCGGCGAGGGAGGAGAAGGATCTGCCGCCGGAGGTTGCTCGACGGATGCGGGGGACAGCGGTGAGGGCGAGGCCGACGGAGCGGAGCTGGCGGGTGGCGATGTAGAAGGTGAGTCGTCTGTTGTGGTATGCTTGACCGGTGTTGTGGAGTGCCTTGTGTGCGTGGGTTAGGAGCTTGAAGGTGATCCTCTTGTTGATGGGGAGCTAGTGCAGGTCTAACAGGTGGGGGGTGATGTTGCTGCGGCAGGGGACGTCCAGGAATAGACGTGCCGAGGCGTTCTGGATACGGTGTAGCCGCTTTAGGAGTTTTGCTGGAATTCCTGCGTAGAGTGCATTGCCGTAGTCCAGCCTGCTACTCACAAGGGCCTGGGTGACCGTTCTTCTCATTTCGGTGGGGATCCACTTGTAGATCCTGCGGAGCATGCGGAGGGTGTTGAAGCAGGAGGAGGAGAAGGCGTTGACCTACTTGGTCATTGAGAGGGTGGAGTTGAGGATGACTCCTAGGTTGAGTGCTTGGTCGGTGGGTGTAGGTGCTGCTCCCAATGTGGTTGGCCACCAGGTGTCGTTCCATGCTGAGGGGTTGGAACCGAGGATGAGGACTTCCGTCTATTGAGTATGCAGCTGTATTTCCACTCTGCACAAAGCCTCTGTGGGGTTTCTGGTAACTTACCTTAGGTGTTTCTTGCGTCCCCAGCTCTTCTGAGTCTCCTGATCCAAGTCTATGTATATGGTTTGGACTCCCCCCTGGAGACCACTGTGTATTGTGTTTACTTACCTATTTGCAATCGAAGTATTGTTGTGTATATGTGTTGATATCTCCGGGTAGTAGATATACCAATGTGTTAGGGATTGTTGTGTAATGAATAGACATTTTTAAATATATACACTATGTGTTTTTTGTTTTTTTCGTTTTACCCACACTGCATGATTAGATCTGGTAAAACAAGCTGCTTAACACTCTTTCTGGATAAGCCTGAAGGCTGCTCTCCACAGCTACCACTTAGAGAGCTTTCTATGGTTGTCTAATACCACTAAAATTACCATTGTCTGGATTAGTGCAAGGTGCTTCACTTAAATAAATGTGCACCATATAATAAGCCAGCCTCCTACAATAAGCTTTTCACACGAAAAAGAACACCAACAAGTGAGTATAAAAATGATTTATATTTTTCACTACACACTAAACACTAACTCGGTATATCTCCTACCCGGAGATATCAATTACACACAAGAAATACTTTAGAAATAGGTAAGTAGAATAGGAAAACATATTGGGCCCAGCCGGTGGGCTAAGCCATATACTAATATAGTAGGATGTGGGATAAGTACCAAAACGGGACTAGTACCCAAGGATGGAGGACCCCAGGGGAAACACGGAACCACCCAAGGTTAGTAGCCAGGGACCCCAAGGTGTCCGGATGCAGAGTGGTTACACTGGGTCAAACGTTCATAGGATAACACAGGGTAATTCATAGGGCTGTTCTCAAAGAACCCTGTAGAAACCACATGGATCAAGGAAGGTTGGATACCCCAGGAACCTAGATACCTACACCAGGGAGCCCAAGTGCATAG
Organism: Lissotriton vulgaris; assembly: GCF_964263255.1. Classification (NCBI taxonomy): domain Eukaryota; kingdom Metazoa; phylum Chordata; class Amphibia; order Caudata; family Salamandridae; genus Lissotriton; species Lissotriton vulgaris. The sequence goes on from NC_141693.1 coordinate 1,926,189,286, forward strand.
GGATGAAGGGGTGTTGGGACCGCCTGTAGACGCCAATGGAGGATAGTGGAAGTTCAGCAGCAACAGCGTCTTGTGGACCAGGGCGGTGGAACCAGAACGTGGAATCCAGATTAGAAGAACCTGAAAGCTGTGGGGACAGAGTCTGAATGACCCGGAGGTGACCAGAAGGCACAGGAGCCGAATACTAGCCCCTGTCTTTGGTTCCTGCTGCAGCAAAGTGAGGATGAAGCAGGACCTGTGGGGATCAGGCAATGACGTAGGAGCACAGGAGCGTTCTACAAGCTGTTGCACAGTGGTCTAGGAGACACGAAGGTCAATGGCAGCAGGATCACCAATAAACCTTGGCAAATGCAAATAATGGATTGCGGGTGAAGATGCTGTGTTTGCAGACCAGCAAGGTCCGTGGGACTAACCCAGCAAGGGTAAGTCAGGGCTGGTCATCAGCATGTAACAGTGCCAGCAAGAATCAATGGAGCTCCCACAAGGACCCTCTGGCAGTAGGCGCAGGGAGTCACAGGGAAGCCTCAGCAGCACACAGAAGATGAAGCCCCACGATGCAGAGGATACATGCGGATGTCGTTCTTGGAGCTGTGCGAGCCTGGAGGCTGGGGCTTCTTGGAGCTTGAAGATCTTTCATGAAGAGAGCCAACAAGCCTTGGGAACGACTAACAGATACGGTGCACAGGGAGACGGTTCAAGGCGGCTAAGGAGGGATTACAGTCACCCAACTTGCAGGCCTCTAGAGAGCAAACGAACGACCACCTTTTTTGCAGAGCCTGGCAATGTCAGTGGGACAACAGGATCACCAAACCGGTTGTCGTCGTAGAGGTGCCTGCGGATACAGGGAACTGACTCCTTCACTTCAAGGTAGATTCTTCTAGCTGGGATGCAGAGTGAGTCCTTGGTGACTCGGAGGATGCATGGCCATGGAGATGCAGAACTTGTAGAAGAACAGGGACAAAGATGCCCTTCCAGTGGCCACTAAAAGAATAGTCTTTAGACAGTTTTCAGTCGACAGGCAGTCGCATCTGGAAGTCATTGTTAGAATGAATCTAAGGATCTACCTTCAGGGGAGCCCTTAAGTAACCCTAGAAAGGGAGAGGACCTCCTCCATGGTGGCCTGCCTATCGGAGGGGGTCAGGGACGCTACTCACCCGGCCTGGCCAGTCAGATGCTCTCAAGGGCCAAGAATCAACAAGGCAGAATCAAGTGGCACCTGGAGGAGCTCTGGTAACATCCCTAGGGAGGAGATGGGCAGGGGGTGGTGACTCCCCTGTCCTTTGTGTAGTTCTGCGCCAGAGTGGGAGCCAAGGGCTCCTGAACTGGGCAAAACTGATGTATGCAAGGAGGGCACCAAATGTGCCCTTCAATGCAGTCTGGTGGTGCTTGGAAGCAACCCCACCCTACCTATATCTAAAGGAGAGGTGGTCACACCTCTCCTTAACAGGAAATCCTTTGTGTAGCTTCCATGCCCAAGGTAAGCTCATCAGCAGGGGAGCAGAACACTGTCTAGGGTCGGCAGCAGCGCAGGTTTGCAGTCAGAGCCTGTAATGCTACATAGGTACGTATTGGAGGGTCCTCTAAGGAGCCCCCAGTACATGGTATCATGCAACTAACACTGGAATTAGTGTAGTTGCATGGTTCAAACATGTTTGATACCAAACATGACCAGGTTTGGGCAGCCATTATGTAGTTGGACATTACAACTTCACAGTGACCACTACATATCTTATAACGGCTGTCCGGCACTTACAATGCCCAGAGAATGGGATCCAGTGTACCACTGCTTGTGCAGGGGTACCCACACACTTAGAACTAAATACCCTGCCCTTGGACTGAAAGGCCTACCTTAGGGGTGACTTATAGGCTAAAACTGCAGTGACCAGGATATAAAGGAAACTACATCCAAAGTGACGCAGTATTCACCAGAAAAAGCATTACCGAAGGTACAGAACTTGCTCTTTTGATGGATACATCTACCGGTGGATTCCTCACTTTTGAACGGAATCCCCAAGCAGTCCCACACTCAGAGGTGGGTGTCTGCCTTTCTACAACAAAAAATCTGGCAAAACAGAATGAGCAAAGTGACTGCCCCTCTTCACTTCGGAGTCTAAGCAAAAGTGCTTTGCAAAAGTGTAGAGAGACGCCGAAACTGCACAATCCTGCTGTGCTAGGGAAAGCGCAAAACATACAATATCAGACAAATGGGCCCTTAAGGGGTCAATATAATTTTCTTCATACCGCTTTACAAACTAAGCTCATAGATGGAGTGTCTTATGGCAGATAAAATAACATCCATCACATCGGGGGAAGGCTAAACAAACTCAGGTTGCCCTGTTTAATGTCCAGGCATGAAAGTTCAGGATCTGGAGATAGGGGTGTAGAACCTACTCCTGTGACTGTAGGAGGAGGTCTGCCCTGTGAGTGAGACAGAGCAGAGGGCACAGTGAGAGGTGAAGGTCTGTATACCCTATCCTTTGCAGACAATCCGTGGCAATTATTATGACTTGGGCCCAGTCTTGGCAAATCTTCCACAGAACCTGAGGACTCAAGGTTGTGGGGAAAACATGTAAAACAGCTCGGAGCCATAGTCCATTTGAAACACATGCCCCCTGCATCAGATGCTTGAGGCTGCAGAATGACAGGCAGTGCATGTTCTTGCGAGTGGCAAAAAGGTCTATGTGAGGAGTCCCCCATTACCAGAAAATGTGAAATACCACTTCCGGGTGGAGACACCACTCGTGATTGGCTGAAAAAGGCTAACTGAGACTGTCTGCACGCACGCTCAGAACTTCAGACAAGTGATTTGCTATGATACAAATCTGATGAGCCTAAGCCCAGGTCCAGAGTCATAGAGCTTCCCTGCAGAGAAGATACAAACCTACTCCTCCCTGTCTGGTTATGTGCCACATTGTAGTAGTATTGTCTGTTAAGACCTGCGCTGACTGACTGCAAAGGAAGGATGGCCTTGATAGCCAGACATATCTCCTGCAATTCCAACAGATTGATATGATATAATTGTTCTTCGGGAGAGCAAAGTCCTTTGATCTCAACATCCCCCAGATGTACCCACTGTGGCTACCAGAGGAGGAGAGTCAAACTGCTTCTCTTGAGACAAGTTAGCGGACACATCCCCCATTCACCCCTCACCCACCTCCCCTCCAAACCTATCCCCTACCCATCTGGTTGACTCACTCACTTAACACGTCACAAGCCGAGCGTCAATCCCCACTCTTAGACGCAGCATATGTCCCCCTTGTCGCCCTTGTAACACCTCACACAACTACACCTCCCCGCCCGAACTCTCTCACTCAACCTTCATTACTGTTATTAATTGCCTGATTACTCACATGTTGGACTTTGTAGCCTCTTACCTGTACTATTTCATACACAGGTTGGCTTGGTAGCCACTTATTTGTACCATTTACACTATGTGACCTATTGATCTACCTGTCTGACTATGCTCCATGTACTTCTCTTGTAAAGCGCTCTGATATCCGCAAGGATCTTGTCCGCGCTATATAAAACTTTCTAAATAAAACAAAATAAAATTGATGATCCACTGTAATGTCTCTGGAGATCTTGACCGATTATTTGACATCTCTGTAGTGTTGAAATCACTTCCTGCGGAGGCACCACTCAGCAGGTGTGCCAGTGTGCATGGGTGACCAACACAATTCAGGGGGTTATCAGACCTAGCAGGCACAAGAATTTCAAGACTATTACCATAGCTCCATTCTGAAATATTGGAATCATAGCCTGAATGTCCAGAATCCTCTGAGGAGGAGGGTAGGCTCGATTCACTGATGTGTCCAGTACTGCCCCTATAAGCAGGGTGCGCTGAGAGGGCTCAAATTGTCCAGGTAAGGGAATAGAGTTACTTCCCACTTTCTGAGATGTGCTGCCCTCATCTTTGTGAAGACTTGATGTGCGTGAGTAAGACCAAACGGGGAATCACAAACTGACAATCTTGAGACCCTACTGTGAAGCTGAGATACTTCCTGTGCAACTGCAGAAAGGGGATGAGTAGGAAAGGGCCCTTTTTTGCATGGATACCCCCCCCCCCCACTGCCTGCCACATGATGCACTTTGACTTGGTGTGACCTGGGTCCCTGCCGTTCAGGTTCCAAGGGCCTGTGTTCTTTCCCAAAGCTGTACCTTTGTACCCACAATTGTCACATCTCTGGCCACAGGTAAGCCCCTTGTAACAAGTACTGTGGGTACCAAGGGCACTGTCACTAGAGAAGGCCTCAAAGGGCTGCAGGACCTATTGTGCCACCTTTAGTGGCCCTGTAGCTTAACACCCACACACCCACATTGCAGGCTGTGTGTTTTGATACTGAAAAAAGTGAAGAGTCGACATAGCACACATCCCTGTGAGCCATGCCTGCAACCCACTGTCTGGGGCCTAGGTAAGTCACCCCTACAGCGGTCTCTCTGTTTCTGTGTCCGCCCGACTGCAGCACTCCCGTTGGACCGCCCACCTCAGAACTTCTCGACGCTCGTTCTCCAACTTCCGGTCCCGGCTTCCCCGAGCGGTGCCAACGCAATACTAGCCGTGCCTTTGCCCGCCGCAACCGCCGCCTTCACCCCCGCGGATCCAAAGCCGAATTTCATTGGCATTTGAGCGGCAAGTTCGGAAGCCGCGTTGTATTGTCCGGCGCCCGTACCCCCCTGTGGGGGGACTAGGAACACGGCACGCTGATTGAGATTGCAGCGGGTGAGGCGCTAAGGAAGGCTCTAATCGTGCGAGGGGCGGAGTGCGGGCTGGACAGTCCGAGTCAGCAAGAAGGGGACTGCTGGTGTGAAACCCGTTATGCTTGGTGTGAAACCCGTTATGCACACATAACAGAGAGGCGGGTGGTGGTGGAAGTAAAGCCACGAATTACCTGGAGAGGAGAGTACTGCCATTGAAGTAGTAGAGGTGCCTGGATTTCGAATGGTGAGGTGAGGAGGGAGTGTGGGCTCACAGAAACAGAGGTAAGTGAAAGGGGCAACCCCCCCTAATTTGACTACTTTGCCCTAAAAAGTAAATAATAAAGGGAAGTTAACTGGGGGTGAGGGTTGTTGCACATACCTTCCAGTGTAACAAAGCACCCTTGCACCCTCGGCCACGTAGTTAAGAAAGAACTGGAAAAGACAAATGGCCTTAGGGAAAACAAAACCACGTAAGGCCCAGAAAAACTCCAAAAAAGCAGGAAATAAATCCGGAATGGTGGATGTGACCAATGTATCGAAAACCTTGGAGAACGTAAATAAAGATATGGCAACACCAACCGGTAGCAGAGTAATGGTTAATGGAGAAACTACACCCCGAGTTCAACCCCTTTGCCAGCGCCTACATCCTCTAAGTCAGTTGGCGCAAAAGGGGGGTCAGCGGTATCAAAATCCATTAAGGATTTTATCGGGAAACATTTTAAAGGGAAAGAGACAGTATGTAAGGAGAAAAGTGTATTAGAGATCCCGCAAACCATCGAAGACTCGGTAGAATCCAGCACGGAACTCCTGAATCAGTCCGATTTCAATATCGCTGAGATACCATTGGAACCTCGACTGTCCTCCTCACCAAGGATGTGGCAGTCACTATTCACCCAGGATATAGGAGTAGAGGCGGTGAACGAAGATATAATAATCAGTAGCAATCACTTGGGCGAAGGGAATCCTGTTGAGCGGGATTTTAGTTTTAATGGACAACAAAGTGTAAAGAGCCCAAATGTTATCGGCCTCAATGCTACAGGGGTGCCTTTATGCAGTTTGGAGGTGACTGGATCAACCAGCTTATCCATGCTTGAGGTTATGTTAATGCTTCAAAAGACTTTGCAGGGTATTTTAGAGGTTTCAGTCCTGAATAATGATATTATAAAAAGACAAGGTGACCAATACAAGGTATTATTGGAGAATTGGTACAGATTAAAAATTTGATGCCCGCATTAGTAAGACCAGTAGAAGCCCAGGAAGAGAATACAGTGGATAGTGAGGAAGTAGCGAGAGGGGCAAGTAGCCATTCGGAGGATGTACCCATAGAATACATATCCTATCGCCCAATGTTAATAAAAAGGTATGGGGGAAGGAGCTATAGAATGCAAAAAACAACACAGCAAAAGAGGGGAAAAAAGCCCCAGCTGATTGCAACCCCGAAAAGCAACAGGAGTATGGGAGTTGGGCCCCTCCAGCCCATAAGACAAAGGATAAGGAGTTAAGGCAAGGAGCCAAAAAACTAAAGTTCGCTGAAATAAGAGCAAGTAGTAATAACTCTGACGACCAAAGCAGGAGGATAACAAGGAATAGCTTGGGAAAAGGTGAAACAGGAGGACCCAACCAGGGGTAAAGGAGAGTACAGTAGTAGATTGGGGGAGGGACACGTCTGTAAGTGCGGGGCCCTCAAAGCCAAGCCAGGTGAAGGGGGCTAGAGACAGAGTTAGAGAAGAAGCAAGCAGGCTTACTAGGGGAGAGATGTCAGATGGTATATTACAACATCGGCAGCCAGAACTGCCTACAGACAACTGGGTTTTTGTAGAACCATTAGGACAGGAAAAAGGGGGGAAAAGAACTAGGAAATTAATCCCTTTAAATCGCTCACAGCTCCTATCATCCTTTTGCAAACTGTCACAGCTTAAGATATGTCAGTACTGCAGATCTAAAAGAAGTTGGATTTATGGCGAATAGTAAGGGGGAGGAAATAACTAAGGTCCTACTCCACTCAGCCTTAATAAAGGATGCAATAGAAAAGGCAGAGTCTGAGATGCTTTGGGAAGGAATTAGAATAGTAAAAAGGGAAGAGGTGTTACTGAATAAAACTGGGAACTCTTTTCTTAGGAACCATGCAGCCCTAGGTGAAAGACAAATAAAAATGATCAGCCTGGGGAGAGGAAAGAAAGATGCCCTTGAAATTACAATAAAACCAAAAGATCAGAGGTGGGATGTGGAAGATGTCCTTGCAGGGAATATATATATAGAACTAACATACATGAATGGTGAGGAAGACAGCTACATGAGCAACATTGACTAGGAAGAAGGGTCGTTGCACAGCCTATCCATTCTGTCCTGGAATGTAAATGGATACAATAGAATAATGTCACAGGAAGATTTTAAAAACATCTTGAAGAAAAATGACATTGTATGCCTCCAGGAAACATGGCTGTGCGACAAAACCCCTGTCACGGAAGGCTTCACTCACCACGTAAAGCCAGCAAAAAAGAACTTATCAGGTAGACCATCTGGTGGCCAGATGACGCTGGTCTCAACAAGGATAGCCAAAGACATGGACTCCCTTGAACTCAAGTGTAATTGGGCTTTGGGTAGTAGAGTATGTACCCCAAACAATATGTTGGGGGCTGAAAATCTATGTATTGTACATGTGTACATACAGAAAGGGAAAACTAACGAATATAAGACTGATCTAGAATGTTTAAAATCAGACCTAGAATACTTATGCGATTGCTATCCAAGAGATGTGTTAATGATACTGGAGGACTTCAATCATAGATTAAATCCCATTAAAACGGACCCCTGGTTGAGGGATATGCTGGGAATATATAAAATAGAGCCCGCACATTTTCCCCGCTGTGAGATCTCAACTCAAGATGATGAGCTTGGGCAATTGCTAGGGGCTATGGGTCTGGTCTGTATAAATGGAAGAAAGGAAGCAGACCCGCCCGCGAATCGTACTTTTCAGGTAGGACAACAATTGTGCCCAATAGATTATGCATTTATACAGGCCTGGAATTTTTATCTAATTAAACAATTTGAAATTCTTAGACTGGAGGGTAGTGATCATTATCCACTGCAGGTAGAACTCCAGGTACTTAGCTCCCCACATAGACAAAAAGTGCTATCGGTAGAGGTGGAATACCCCAAACGACTCACTACGAGAATTACCGATGAATATATAAAAAAACTGAGTGCACACCAGTTAACTGTGGAATTAGATAATCTAGCACCAGAGGAGGGCATAACCTGGTATGAGGATACAATAAGGGATATGGTGGAATGCCTCAGGATAAAACTAAAACGCGGTAATCGTAAAGTAGTAAATAATGTGAAATCATACCCCAGTAGTACCATCCATGGGTTCGATGATGAATGTCGGAAGGCAAAGGCTAGTATCAGAAAACAGGAGAGATACCTAAGTGTAAATTATAGTGATGAAGCGGTAATAGAACTTAAGAAACTAAAAATAAAATATAAGTCCACTATTAAAGATAAAAAAAGGACTTTTAAGGACAAATGTTGGGGTAATTTACTTGAGACAATTGAAGAAAAGAATGTGAGAGGCTTTTGGAAGTTAATTCAGGAATGTACAGGGAAAGTCTCAGGAACCCTACACTGCTCGGTGCCAGAGGCCAAGTGGGTGACACATCTGGAAGAATATGGCCTGACAGGGAGGGAAAAACGGCCAATGATTGGCTGGGAATAAGGGAAGAAATTAAAGTACACTTCTCCCCTGAGGCCATTAGAGGTATAATAAAGAGACTAAACCTAACACGGGCTGCAGGACCTGATAATTTACCAGCAATTATAATAAAAACTAATATAGATTGGTGGGCGGAGTTTTTCTCTAATATGTTCCAAGAAATCCTAAACACAGGCATGTTCCCAGATAATTGGAAAGGGGCAATTGTCAGGCCAATACATAAGAAAGGCGATGTAAACTCCCCAAAAAACTACCGCCTAATAAACCTGTTGGATATAGGAGAAAAGGTTTTTTCTAAAGCAATTTTGGGTATATTAAAGATCTGGGTCGACAACAAACACATAGTACCTCCAGAACAGGGGGGGTTCAAAGAAGGCCACTCAACGGTTGACCACTGTTTTGCTCTTTGGTCCATTGCACGGAAGTCGATCGATCAGGGGGGAAAACTATTCGCCTGTTTCGTGGACTTCCGTGCAGCTTTCGATATGGTGGACCGGGAACAACTGTGGTCAACATTGGTCGGGTATGAAATACAGGGTGACCTGCTAGCTCTAATTAAAGAACTGCATACAGAAAACTGGGCACAGATAATTCTGGATAAGGAGGGAGGATTGACGAAGAGAATACCAATTGGGAACGGATTAAGACAGGGATGTGTACTTGCCCCCCTACTATTTTCTCTGTTTTTAGCTGACCTACCCCAAAAACTAAGAGAGGTTAGAGGGGCAATCCCAAAATTAGGAGGAAACCAGATATCATGCCTCCTTTACGCTGATGATCTGGTAATCATGGATCAGACGGAGATTGGGCTCCAAAGAAAATTAAATCGATTCAAAGAATACTGTACTACCAAAAAACTCGTAGTAAACATGGAGAAAACAAAAGTTGTTTGCTTTGGCAGGAGAAAAACAACGTTTTCTTGGTACTTGGGTACAGTATTGCTTGAGAGGGTAGCTGATTACAGATATCTGGAAATGTGGTTCTCTGATACCCTGAAATGGTACACTCATTTGCGAGCTTTAAAAATGAGGGCATTGGCTTCAGTGAAAGGTCTAAAAAGATTCAACAATACTTATGGAGAAATGTTGGATAGACCGGTCCTGAAAGCCTATCAAGCAATGGTGCCCCCTCAATTCTTGTATGGAGCCGAAGTAATTTATTTAAGCGGTAAGACCTCCTGGGATAGAGAGGAGGGCAATATATTAAAAAGCCTATTTGTACTGCCCAAATCTTCTATGGTACAGGCGGCCAGACTTGAGTTGGGAATTACCTCGTGGGAGATAACCGCCTGTATGACCCTTGTACGGTTCTGGCAGCGATTGGGAGCAGATCAGCTCCTCAAAATCTCCCAGTGGACCAAAGTGGAAATTACAAAGAGCGATTTACCCTGGGCCAAAGAGACAAGAGCATCAATAAGGAATGCTTACAGGGTGCTCGATGTAAAGGCCTGCCGGCTACAAGATCATACAATAATAGGTAAGAAAGAATTAAGGCTTCAAGGAACCGATATGTCCCGCACTTATGACCGGGAGTACCTTTCACAAAAAAGCTCGGTAGCCCACATGACAGCTGCATGGGAGCTTGACCAACATTTTCCTTATGTGGACCGACTACCAAGTCATGACTTAAGGCGGGAAGTCCTAAAAATGAGAATTGGAATAAACCCATGTTATGCTAATAATGGAGCTCGAAATCAAATGATAAGTTGTAACGGGATCTGCACCTGCACTTTAGGCACTACCTGTAATATTATACACATTTTACTGGATTGTATATGGTTTTTAGATCTACGAAAGGAGTTTTTATGCCCGATTTTTAAAAATTATAATATTACAAATAGGATGCAAGCCGCTAAATTGTTGATGGAAATCGAGAACTTAAATATAGCCTGTGCCTTGGGGAAATACATGAAAAAAGTTAAGGTGTCCCTCAATTGCACAGAGTAAGATCTAACAAGATAAGTCCTTGAAATTAAATAAGTGTGAAATAACTAGTGTTTAAAAAAGTGCTGCACGATTAAGGAGGTGTTGTATAGGTATGAAATAAGTGTTTTTAATTAAATTAATTGTTATAATACTCCGATTTTAAAATGATAGTTAAAGTATACGTATATCAAGTGATAAGATGCTATTGACACCGCCGTGCTATGTATTATTGTGTTTTTATTTTCTGTTGTTTAGTAAGATAAGAGGTAAATTGTACTTTTATGGTTGTAACAAACCAAATAAAGTTGTTTTGACTGACACCCCTACAGCAGGGTGCGCTAGCCCCCAGGTGAGGGTACAGTGGTATGAGCCCTGTACCCCTACAGTGTCTTAAGTCCATTCTTAAACATTGCAAGTGTAGTAAAGCCATAAAGAGTATATGGGCTGGGAGTTGGTCATTATGAACTCCACAGCTCCTTAATGGCTTTACTAAAACCTGGGAAGTTTGGTAGCAAGTTTCTCAGCGCATTAAACCCACTGATGCCAGTGTGGGATTTAATGAAAAATGAACATAGAGGGAGTCTTAGAGATCCCCCTGACAAACAACCAGCCCGGTTGTGGTTCCTGAATGTCTGCCCACCATTTGCCACCACCAAACAGGTTTCTGGAACCCTGGGCAGAGAGCCCCCACTCTCTGTGTCCGGATACAAAGCCCATCCTGGGCAGAGGTATCATGCCTCCTCCCCAGGATAAGCTGGTTCAACAAGAGGGGAAGCTTCAAAGGCCTGCTGCCTTTGTAAGCTGTCCCTGCCTTTTGCTGCCCCCAGCACTGGCTCCTACAGGTTCTGAGTCCCACTTTGGGCGGGAGAATTGGTGGGAAAACCAAGCTAAGAGGAGAGGTGTGCCCACCTTTGCCAACCCCACCCCTCAGGTGTAAGAGGCAAGGTGAAGCACACTTCTTAGTCCCCTCATCCTGGAGATGAGGAGACCCAACCAATTAGGAAGAGGCTCATGCCCCCTCCCACTGTAGGGGGTGTACCCACCCCAAGGGAGGGACTCATTAGTCCCGACTTGCTCACCCCTTTTAACGCCCCTAAATTCAGTACTTCTTGAGGAAGAAAGAAGAGGGACCGAAGAGCTGTGCTAACCCAGGAAGAAGATGACACCTGTTGCTTTGGCCCCAGCCCTATCAGCCTGTCCCGACTTTAACCTACCTACAGAGAGAACCCCGGTGAGTCAAACAGCCAGCAACCCCCAGAGTCCAGAGGACCTGCCCTGCACTCATTTAACAGACTCTTCCTCCCGTGAGCACCAGATTTGCTCAAGCCAGACTCCCCCACACATTTCAGATCCAGGCGGCTCTGCAATTCAGCACCACTCTGCACCTGACGCGCACATCCTCGGTTTGATTGGCTCATCACCACAAGGAGGTCATCCCAACAATCCTGACCTATGATCTGGTGATTTCTGAACCCGCTCAAGCTTCAAGATGACGCTTGTAGCCTCAACCTAAAGGGTCCCCCGCAACTGCAACCAAAGCTGGTAAGAAGACCTGACGCCAAAAAACAACCCTGCACCCAACGCCCCACAGCCTTGGGTGACCCAACCGACAGTGTCCATGCATCCCCCAAGAACCCAACTTACCTCTCCAGCCGGTTGTCACCTTCAGGAAGTCTCCCTGCCTGAACCTGCAGCCTCCTTGCCGAACCGAAAGTTCCCATTGGAATCCACAGGGTCCCCGACGTCTCCTTGGCACACTGCACCCGGTCGCCCTGGTGCCGCTTGTGCTGTGTCATGTTTGTAGACCCTTGGAATGCTGACCTTAACCCCAGGAGCTTTGTTCCCACACCTGAGCGGCCTGGTGATAAGCAGCCCCTGAGCGAAAGCCACCTTAACTGCATTGGCCAACTTGGGCCCCAGCACTCTGCACCCGGCCGCCCAGTGACTCCAGAGGTGCAACTTGAGTGCCAACCTAGACCATGGGGAACCTTGGTACTAACCCACGAAACTCCCACTCATGAACCGAGTAGTTACCTGTGAAACCGATAACCATTTTCCTCCCATCGGGAAAAATGTTACGCGTTTTTGTCCCTAAAATGTTGTGTTGAACTGATGTTTTGTATGGAGACAAAGTAACTACACTGCAAATCTTTAAAAGTCTTACTTACTGTTTATTGTGAGATCCCTGGTGTGATATCTAGGCATATCATCCAGAGGAGTCGATGTAATCTAAAAGTAATCCAAAAGTAATCACTGTGTAATTTTAAACTTTTTTTGAACCAATACCAACCTGTAATGATTGCAAATTCGACCACAACTGCTTTTCCTTATAAAGTCCTGCATTTGAGAGTATGTGTTAGTTACCTTTGCCAAGTCCTACTTGGTACTGAAAATAAAACTTAAGTACACCTTTTTTATACTTCCCTAATTTGTCTGTATTCTGTCTCTGAGTGTGTGTAATCAGTCCTTGATTCAGTGAATACAATACATGCTTAACACTCCCAATAGAAAAGCCTAACTGCTCACCCACACTACCACAATGAGAGCTATTAGTACTTACCTAATTTAGCCTCTGCTGTCGGAAGGTGGAATCTGACTACATGGTTGCCCCCACTTTTTTTCTGGTGTTCTGATGGTTTTTGACTTAGTTTAGCTGGGATCCTGCTATTCAGGGCCCCAGCCTATCTGCTTTCCTCTCTAAATGGATTGCATGTACTTTAGGTACACTCCAGAGTGGTTACTGGGTTACCCTTCTGAGTCCCCAGTATATGGTACCTTAGGTACTAAGGGCATAGGTACCCCAGAGGCCTACCAGGGACTGACGCATGTATTATGCCACCCCTCGGAAGCCTTCCAAAATGGAACCAGAGGTGTGCTACTGCAGCCTGGGTAAGGTGGTGCATGCACCCCTTACTAAGATATAGGCTACCTATATCAACCTTTAATCACTGACACATAAAAACCTATAAGTCACTCCTATGGCACGCCTTATCGATCCTGAAGGCAGAGTGCTTGGATTTGTGTGAGAGGGTGCCCATGCATGAGCAGGACCCCTCTGCAGCTTTCGGAATCTATTCTCTGAAGCTGTTCTGTGATGCAGCCAGACCATATACTCTTAAGTGCATTATAACCTCGCTGTAAATGCTAACTTTGGAATGGTTGGATGGAACACGTCGTGTTTGGTGTCAAACACTTTTCAGTCCTACCCCCCCCCCCCCCCACCAGTCCTGGTGGCAGGGTAGAATTCCACCCTTCTAGAGGGAGAGACATGTGCACACTGACCTAACTGGTAATAGTTTAAAAGAGCCCTGACATCACAAAATGGATGCTGCAGCCACAGACACAGGTCTGACCTCCTGCTGCTGGATGAAACTCTGGCAGGGGAGGGCTGGACAATAGGTTTTCTGTCACAGGGAGGTGTAACCACCTCTCAGACAGGCTTTAGAGCTGGGTGGGTGCATTCAGAGAACGCTTTTCAGACAGTCCAGGGGGCACACTTGGTGTCATATCGGTTGCAGGGGCGCTCAGCCCCTGCTCTGGCGTGAAACTAGACAAAGGGAAAGGGGTGTAGCCACCTCCCTCCCTAGCTCCTCCCAAAGGTGGGTCCCCAGAGTATGTCCAACCCCTTTCTTAGTATAAGTATGGGACCTCAGTCATTAGGACTTCACATTACACCTGGACGAAACTCTGCAACATATATCCTGGAACTTCGACATTCTACACGACTAGAAGACGGCAGAATCTCCCTTGGGGTCAAGGAGTGACTCCCCTGTTCAAACAGGCACCAAAGAAGCATCTTGCCGGTCTGCATTTCCAAGGCTCCCGCCGGACCCCAAAGTATTTGTGACTCAGGACATGGACTTCCAGACTTCTCAGAGGCCGGCACGAGATCCCAGCAAAGCTGAGACCTGCAGCCATCACGAGTGACGTGGGACCAGAACTCCTGGACACCGTTCACATTTGCTTGTGCATCCACTTCCAGAGCTTTGCCGAAGTTGTGTATTGTGTTACTTGTCATCCAAACCCTGAGCACCATCTGCACCAAAGATTGTGGGCCTACACTCCACGAGTGTTCCGTGAGCCCGCTTCCAGCATTTCTGCTGAAGCCCCTTTGCGATCCATGGTCCGTCGACTGGTGGGTTCCCACAAAGGTAACTCTTCTTTCCATTGGGCTTCCCAGGCTGCTATAGACAGACCTTGACTCCCCTCCGAAGGGTGAGTCCCTCAGACCTTGCTGGTCTGCACCAAAGCCAATCTTTGTTGCCTGCATGGGTTGCTGTTGCCAAGGCTTGTTGGGTCCCATCTGGAGTCCGACACTGCAGCACTCAACATCCTTCATGGGACAGCTCGAATCCAGCACCTGGTTGTCGTCGACGCCTTCTGGTCCTCGTGGCTGAAGAGTCAAGCTTCACCATCTTCACCTGAAGTCACCGACATCGGTGGGCGTCCGCTCATCGCATTCCTGGTCACTGGAAAGTGACCCAGACTCTGTCCCCTCTGCTTTCAGGTTCTTCACATCTCCCATCCACTCTTGGATCCAACAAGACACTTCGCACTTGGTCGCCCGCAGCAACTTTCAGCAGCTCGCCATTGAAATCGACGACGAAACCCTGGGTGAGGTAACTCGGGTACTCCGGTGCTCCCGTGGGTGTTGACTCCAGAACTGCCTAGTTCTAAAGGGGTTTGCTCCAAGTCCTCTTCTAAGTGTACTTAATCTTTAAAATTCCAACCGCGACTTTCCCCATAGACGTTAATGTTGATTCGCGGCTGTGTTTAGACACTGCACGCGTCCCCCGTGGGTCCGCTGTGTCACTACCTTGGGTGGTTCCTGGTGGCCCCAGCGGTTCTAAAGGCTCTAGGCCTCGTATCTATGTTGGGCGTGGTTCTTATACCACTTCTTAATATATGGTTTGGTACGCCCCTAGGGCTCAACATATATTGTGCTAATTTACTGTGTGCTACTTAAGTTTACTGAATGTACTTTTGCCTCTTTCCTCATAAAGAGACTAGAGGGATGTGTTTAGAATAAATACATATATTTTATATATATACCTGGTGTGGTTCTCCTTTCATTTGGTCATTCATGAGATTATAGACTGGTAAAACAAGCTGCTTTACATTCCTTCAAGACTTAGTCTGAAGGCTGCTCTACCACTAGGATAGCTTTCTATATAGGTTGTCTTTAAACCTACCATCAATAAGGGTCATTTGGACTGGTGCAAGGTGCCCACTAGAATAGTGGACAGCATATGCCAGGTCAACTTCTCACACTGGCGTGCAGTGGGTGGGATTCCAGCTTGCCATTGTTTTACCAGATAATCTTAAGGGATTGATCATTTGAAAACCACTTAGGGTACCAGAGGTACATATAATACAAGCTTAAATACAGTAAGTTCTACTGAACTTAGAGTTGTGCGTTAAGGGCTTAAGCACACCCTTTCTACAACTTAATAGAGTTTAGTAGGTAAACAACTAGAGTAGGTAGTGGATACACCACACCTCACTAGTTATGTCTTCAAGGCCAGGAATCAGTGGATCCCTGCCAGATGTCAGTATGTTACAGACATCCAAGTATGACACATTCCCTTTTTCAGAATTCAGGACTCTGTGTACTATGAGGAAATTGAAGACAGGCCAAGGTGCCAATACCCAACGCCTCAGAGAAATACTGCTGTTAAATTATCTCATGAGGACCTTTGAGCCTGAGGGGCTAGGCAGTGGGGAGGGGGCAGCAGCTGAGCTACGGACCAGTGGTACAAACCACCAGGATTCAGACTCTGATGCTGACCAGGCAGGTGACAATGACCTAGACCTGGAAAATCCAGCTCCTACTGGAGATGAAGAAGGCCAAGCTGGCCCTGTTTTTGTCCCACCAAGAAGAGTTGGGGTGTGCCTAGCAGGCCAAGATCTCCTTCACAGGATTCTAACCATTTGGACATATCAGTAGGGACCTCTGTCTCTTCTCTTAGAAGGGACACCTCCCAGGAGAAGAGAGAAAGACAGATGAGACTTGAAGAATTCTCAGCTGAGAATAAGGAGACAGAAAGTAGCCTTAGAAAGGGATTCCCTAGAGCTTGAAAAGGCTAGAAAAAAGATGGGGCTAGAGCCCCATGGTGGCAGCAAATTCCCTAGTGGCAGAGAAAGGTCGGATGACCATAGAAACCTGAACAAGATTGTCCCTCCCTACCAGAGTGGGGATGACATCCACAAATGGATAACTGCACTGGAAAGGGCCTGCAAAGTACAGAAGGTCCCACAGGAGCAGTGGGCAGCAATCTTGTGGCTCTCCTTTGAAGACAATGGTAGAGACAAGCTCCTCACTGTCAGAGAAGAGGATGCTGGCCATTACAAGGTCTTGAAGAGTGCTATGATTGATGGGTTTGGCCTAACCACTGAACGGTATAGTTTGAAGTTCAGAGACACCCAAAAGGCTCAGACTCAAGACTGGGTTGACTTTGTTGATTGTGCTACTAAGGCTCTGGAGGGCTGGTTACTGGGCAGCAAAGTGCATGACTTTGTAGGATTGTACAATTTGATTATGAGGGAGCAGATTCTTAATATTTGTCAAAACCAGCTTGTACACCAGTACCTGGTGGACTCTGATCTGACCTCTCCCCAAGAATTGGGAAAGAACCAGGGTAAGGCCTAAGAATCAAGGTGGAGACCAGAAGAAAGATGCTACCAAGTCCCAAGAGAAAGGTGAGGATAAATCAAAAGACAAGTCCCCTACAGGGGCCCAAAAATCTACTTCTGGGGGTGGGTCCCAAACTCCTTCATCTCTTGAAAAGAAACCTTTTTGCCATGTTTGTAAAAAGCCTGGCCACTGGAAACCTGATCCCAGTTGCCCCAGGATTGGCAATAAAGAAAATGTTCCTTCAACAAATACTATCATTCCTTCTGGTACTACTAGTAGTAATCCCCCAGGTGTTAGTGTTGTACCCAAAAAGTTAGGTGCATTCTCATGGGGAACAGAGGTGGGCCCTAGTTTAGACATGTCCCCCTCATAGGCCTCCTTAGTCTGTGATGGTGGCATGGGATTTGCCACTTTTACCATAGGTCCCAATACTTTGGGCAGGTACATACTGGAGTCCATAATCAATGGTCAGAAAGCTGTGGCCTATAGGGACACAGGGACTAGTGTCACTATGGTGACAGGGAAACTAGTTCCCCCTCAGCAGCTTTTACCTTAGTTAAGTTACAAGGTGACCAACATAGATGGTGTCAGCACAGATTACTCCATGGCCATAGTCAGTCTTAGCTGGGGAGCGGTCACAGGCCCAAAGAGAGTGGCAGTGTCCCCACCTTGCCTGTAGATTGCCTAATGGATAATGATCTCGAAATTTCAGCTTGGGCTGAAGTTGAACACCAAGCCCAGCTGAGAATGCTGGGCATCCCTGAGAAAGTTAGTGGGACTGTGATGGCCACTGCCCAACCCCAGGAACATTTTGGAGTGATGGAGCGAGAAAGAATGGCCCACTCTCCTCCACAAGAGAGCACCAGGGTTGAAGAAAAGTCTTCTTCCCCCCAGACTATAGGTAAGGGTCAGCTTCCTCAGGGAACAGATCCTACTCCTTGTGAAGGAACTGCCCCAGAGGTAGTTAGGCCTGGCCTGGCAGAACCCCTGATGGCAGTGTATCCTTACAACGTGGTACCCAGTCTGGAGCAGGTAACCTGTCCCCCTCTACCCTGCATCAGTTAGCCCAGGGCTACAGAGGTCAGGGAGGTCAGTAGACCCCGCAGGGCCCCCTGTCCAGAGGAACCCCCGCCATCAGCAGATTTGGGGCACCCAGTCTAGCAACCCTAGCCAGGTGAAAATTCCTCAATCCTCTGAGGGATCCCTTTTGACAGTGAATAGGGACCACCCCCAGATGGACTCTGTTGGGCACAGGCAAACCTGGGACCCCAAGGGCCCAAACCTACCATGTCCCTCCAGTGTTCCAACCAAAGGGACCCAACCACGGGAGACATCGTTTATCACGCATCCATTTCAACGTGGTACTATTACATTGTGGTTTTCACTACACAAGTCGTTACACCGACTTGCACTGGAGAGCGCTGTTGACTAAGGAATAATGTAAATTAATGTTTCTAACACCTTCCCTACTGTATATAGACTGGAGTTGGAATAGTAATTCACACTATTCCTAAATCCAGCGCCCCTCCAGCGCAAGTCGATGTCACGACTTGCGTTGTGAAAACCGCAATCTAACAGACCGCATTGAAATCGTTGTATCATCCTACATCCCCCAACCACCATCTGTAGGCAGCCAGAGGTTGACCCTTAGAGAAAAGGGCAACTCAGTCATGGAAAGAAAGGCATCCATGGTGACCAGTGATCTGAGGAAGCTGAGACCAACCCTATTAGGGCCTCACTTCCCCACTCAGACACCTCATCAGCCTTTTACTTTACCAAAACACACCACAGGTAATAATTCCCCATGGTGGAGACCCTCTCATACCCTTAGGGTGAGGGATTGCTTAGTGGGCCATAAGACGGGGGTAACCATGCTAGTGCAGGTACTTCCTTATATGGCCATTTAGTTGATAAAGGCTCTCCTGGACAAGGTTAGCCTAATCTCCTTTCGTGTGGGGGTTGTGTAGGAAGGTTGAATCTGACTACATGGCTTTTTTTCTGGTGTTCTGATGGTTTTTGACTTAGTTTGGCTGGGATCCTGCTATTCAGGGCCCCAGCCTATCTGTGTTCCTCTCTAAATTGATTTTATGTACTTTAGGTACACTCCAGATTGGTTACTGGGTTACCCTTGTGAGTCCCCAGTATATGGTACCTTAGGTACTAAGGGCATAGGTACCCCAGAGGCCTACCAGGGGTTGACACATGTTTTATGCCACCCCTGGAAAGCCTTCCAAAATGGCACCACAGGTCTGCTACTGCAGCCTGGGTAAGGTGGTGCATGCACCCCTTACTAAGATATAGGCTACCTATATCTACCTTTAATCACTGACACATATAAACCTCTAAGTCACTCCAATGGCAGGCCTTATCAGTCCTGAAGACAGCGTGCTTGTTTTGTGTGTGAGGGTACCCATGCATGAGCAGGACCCCTCTGCAGCTTTCGGAATCTATTATCTGAAGCTGTTCTGTGATGCAGCCAGACCATATACTCTTAAGTGCATTATAACCTCGCTGTAAATGCTAAATTTGGAATGGCTACATGGAAACATGTCGTGTTTGGTGTCAAACGGGAAACATCCTTTACAACGCAACTTTTACCACGCAGTGCCTTTTACGACGCAACTTTTACAACGCAAACCAACGCTGGGGGACGCTCTAGCATAGGGAATAGATTTAATTTACTATCCAACACCTTCCCTACTATCCACGGGGACTGGAGTTGGAATAGTAAATTAAACTATTAACTATCCAGCGCCCCAAAGCACTATGCGTTGTAAAGGCATGCGTTGTAAAAACCGCGTTGTAAAGGCCTGCGTTGTAACGTCATACATTTGTGTCAAATGCTTTGGAATACTCCCACCCGCCAGTCCTGGCAGCGGGGGTAGAATTGCACCCTTCTAGAAGGAGAGACATGTGCACACTGACCTAACCTGTAATAGTTTAAAAGAGCCCTGGCATCACAAAATGGATGCTGCAGCGACAGACACAGGTCTGACCTCCTACTGCTGGATGAAACTCCGGCAGGAGAGGCCTGGACAATAGGTTTCCTGCCACAGGGAGGTGTAATGCTAAAGTTTGTAGAGCGCTCAAATCACCCTGGGGCATCACGGTGCTATCTAGGCAGAAGTACACCTTTTGGAGAAGACGTGCCAATAGATCCAGCCAAGTTACTAGAACAGGTATGCTTTCAGCTGTTTCCTGAAGACATTATAGCTTGTAATTTTTTGTAGTTCCTGCGGGAGCTGGTTCCAATACCTTGGCGCTAGAAATGAAAAGGCTCTACCTCCCGTACGGTCCAGCCGAATTCGGGGTATCTGTAAGAGATCATGAGCACTAGATCTAAGATCCCTACAAGGGTAGTATTTCTGTAATTTGTTCCGCAAGTACATAGGGCGTCTTTCATTAAAAGCATTGTGCGTAAGACAACAGATCTTAAAGAAAGACCTTTTCTTTACTGCCAGCCCATGATGTTCCTTCAACAGGGGAGCTGAAAGTGAACCTGCCAGTTGATTTAAAATCATTCTAGCTGCTGTATTTTGAACTACTTGGAGTTTAGCCAGTAGTGTCTCTCCAACTTCCGCCGATAGGGCGTTCCTGTAGTCCAGACGGCTAGTTACCATTGCCTGTACTAGTGTTCTCCGATGGGAGACGGGTATGTAAGGTAAATATTTCCTCAGAAGTCGAAGGGCGTAATAACACAAACTTGTGGCCGAAACGTAATCCTTCATGTTCAGGACTCTGTCAAGCTTTAGCCCCAGATTTTTTAATTTCAGTTTAGGACAGAGGTCTTCAAACTTTTTGATGCCGAGACCCCTTGTAAAACCTTTTTAGGCGTAAGGACCCGCTTCTGACAAAAGTTTCTAGAAACTGGTATTCCTCATCATCAACAACTATCGACAACCATAAATGCACCTGTTTGACCTCATCACATCCATCCATCCATCATTCATCCACCCACACTTTCACACATCCATCCATCATTCATCCATACAGAGAAGTGTGGCTCAATGATTAGAGCGGCAGACCCTGATGCAGAGGTCTAGCCCGGGACCAGGGTCAATTCCCCGCCTCGGCGGCTCTTGGGCTCAAAATTCCACAGACCTGATAATTCTCGCCTCTGTGCCTATTCCAATCATGGGGTCCCACTCTGCAACTCTGGGCAATAGCTTGCTTAATCTCCACAACGGCCCCCACAACGCTAAGGATGCCTGGCCTCCACCTTGGGGGTGCCCAGGAGTGGACGCCTCACAGGGAAAGCCAGGATGGGTTCCACAGCGGTATTCGTACAAGCGCCTTGAGACCCTTGCGGGTGAGTAGTGCGCTATACAAGTATCAATTTACATTTACAATTTTACAATTTAAATGCAACCTTTATCCATCCATACATCCATCCTTCATTCATCTACCCTTTCATCCTATCATCCATCCATCCATCCTTCATCCATCCACCCTTTCATCCGTCCATCCATCCATCCTTCATCCATCCACCCTTTCATCCATCCACTCATCATTCATCCACCCACCTTTTCACACATCCATGCAACCTTTTATCCATCCATACATCCATCCATCTACCCTTTCATCCTTCCATCCATACATACATCCTTTATCCATCCACCTTTTCATTCATCCATCCTTTATCCATCCACCCTTTCATCCATCATCCATCCTTCATCCATCCATCCATCCTCTCATCATTCATCCACCCACCTTTTCACACATCCATCCATCCTTCATCCATCTACCCTTTCATCCTTCCATCCATCCATTCGTCCTTCATCTGTCCACCCTTTCATCCTTCCATCCATACATTCATCCTTCATCCATCCACCCATCATTCATCCACCAACCTATTCTGTGCCTCTCTCATGAGGGGGGATCAGTATCTCGCTGCGTCTTCTTCCTTCTTCTTCCTCTCTCATGGGAGGGCATCTCTGTTCCCAGGTATGAGGGCTCTGGCACTTGAACCAATGATTTATGGGACGTGTGTGTGTGGGGGGGTGGGGGGGGAGGGGAGAGACCTTTCATGTGTTTTACAGGTGGGACGCACAGCTCCAGGCGCCCAACGCTCATTGAACTCAAAGCTACAGCCTCCCCCCCCCCCCCCGCCCCCCATGTATGTGAGCCCGGCGGACACATATAAAGCCACACCCAAGTACTTCACAGGTCTTTAAAAGACCTTTTACTTTTTAATGAGGCTTTGATGTTTTTCATACCTCGATGTGAATTAGGTCTCTGCCCTGAGCACCCTCATTCAGCCCGACGCCACTAAGTTCCTTCAGGAAAAAGTAATAACTGACAAATTATATGCAACAAGTTCATTTTGAGCAGGGCGGCGTTAGCACACACTAAAAAAACGTTGCCACTTAGATCACCATTGTTTTTACACGTTTCACTACTTGATTTTCTGACAGCATGTTGAACTCTGAAATGCCATCAACATTCAAATCAAGCAGAATTACTGCCACTTTGTAGTAACTTTATGTTCGTAGAAACTGGCAAACAATAAAGGAATCGTCTAAAAACAGTTCTGTTGTGTTGAGGGAGCAAAGTAGGGCCAATCAACGCTAAAAAGAGGCCATACCAATAAAGCCGTATTAGCTGGTCACTCATTATTCCAAGCACAATTACTGATGGAGGAGGGGATGTGTGTGTGTGTGGTATATACATCTATATCTATATCTATATCTATCTATCTATCTATCTATCTATCTATCTATCTATCTATCTATCTATCTATCTATCTATCTATCTATCTATCTATCTATCTATCTATCTATCTATCTATCTATATATATATATATATATATATATATATATATATATATATATATATATATATATATATATATATTAGAAATAAGATTTCAACTCCAGTTTCGTTTCAATGGAAATCATCCGGCACTCACGAATATTGTTCATTTCAGGCTTCTTTATTAGATTACAGCTATTTCATCAACGCGTTTCGGGAGTCAAGCTCCCTTCATCACGATGTGATATATATTCCCTATTTCCTGCTCTCTGAAGGATGTTAGACCAAGTTGCCCTCGTGACCAGCAGATCACTACATCACAGCAGCAAGCTAGCAACTCACCATGCAATCCTCTTGGCAAAAAACACACCCTTTCCAATGTACATGTATACACACATCCCACGAAATCCCTAACGATAGAAATGACGATCGAAGCAGGAATGTTTCCCGGGTTTTTGCATTATAATGGGTACAGTAAGACATGTATCTGCAAAAGGAATGCTTGCCCCTGCACTTCTGCTAGTAAACGACAACGCAGGTGGTGCATAAATGAGATTACGGCACCTATTTCCAGAACATATGTTCAGTGAAATAAGTTTACTTTGTACATTGCTAGCAATTATTACAAAAAATGTTCTTTCTGAATGCGTACTTGTTATGCATATCCAATGTTACAAGCATACTTAACAAGCACACCTACACATTTTGACTAGCTCACGATAGTCTTGAAATTATGTTTACAAAAAATGAACTGACAATAAAACAATATATTTGTACTCACCCCCTAGTAAAGTGTTTTGAACATCCCATTTAGTTTCAACAATCAAATACCACATTGAATAATTAGACCCCGTAAATGACTGCCCTCAAAGTCTGCAAACTGACAGAATCTGCGACCCCCTTCCCAGGACTCCACGACCCCCCTGGGGGTCGCGCCCCATAGATTGAAGACCTCTGGTTTAGGAGATGGAGCAGGTCCTAACTGCATTGGCCACCAGTCTTCTGACCAGACGTCCATAGCTTTTTCCATAAGCATCACCTTGGTTTTTTACGGGTTCAACTGGAAACAGTTAGCTGTCATCCAGTCCAAAATGGCAAGCATACCTGTGGCAAAACGGACTTTGTTGAGTGTTGGGTTCGGACCGATGGTAAAAATAACCACCTCCCAGACAACCTCCCTCCTCCCAGACAGGCTTTAGTGTATTGGGGCTGGGTGGAAGCATTCAGAGAATGCTTTTCAGACAGTGCTGGGGGCACACTTGGTGTGCTTTTCAGACAGTGCTTTTCAGACAGTGCTGGGGGCACACTTGGTGTCCCTGTGCATTCCCCAGTTCAAACCGGTTGCAGGGGCGCTCAACCCCTGCTCTAGCGCGATACTGGACAAAGGAAAAGGAAAAGGGGTGTAGCCACCCCCCTCCCTCGATGCTCCCATATGTTCCCTTTCTTAGTATAAGTATGGGTCCTCAGTCCTTAGGACTTCAGATTACACCTGGACGAAACTCTGCAACATATATCCTGGAACTTCAACATTCTACAGGACTAGAAGACAGCAGAATCTCCCTTGGGGTCAAGGAGTGACTCCTCTGTTGAAATAGGCACCAAAGAAGCATCTTGCTTGTCTGCATTTCCGAGGCTCCCGCCGGACCCCAAAGTATTTGTGACTCAGGACATGGACTTCCAGACTTCTCAGAGGCCGACACGAGATCCCAGCAAAGCTGAGACCTGCAGCATTCACGAGTGACGTAGGACCGGAACTCCTGGAAACGGGCCACATTTGCTAGTGCATCCACTTCCCGAGCTTGTGCATTGGGCTACTTGTAGTCCAAACCCCGAGCACCATCTGCATCAAAGATTGTGGGCCTACACTCCACGACTGTTCCGTGAGCCTGCTTCTAGCATTTCTGCTCAAGGCCCCTTCGCGATCCCTGGTCCGTCGATTGATGGGTTCCCATGAAGGTAACTCTTCTTTCCTTTGGGCTTCCCTGGTCGCTCCAGACGGGCCCTGACTCCCCTCCAAAGGGTGAGTCCCTCAGACTTTGCTGGTCTGCACTGAAGCCAATCTTTGTTTCTTGCATGGGTTGCTGTTGCCAAGGCTTATTGGGTCCCATCCGGATTCCGGCACCGCAGCACTCGACATCCTTCATGGGACAGCTCGAATCCAGCACCTGGTTGTCGTCGACGCCTCCTGGTCCTCGTGGCTGAAGAGTCAAGCTTCACCTAAAATCACCCGACATCGGTGGGCGTCCGCTCTTCGCCTTCCTGGTCACTGGCAAGTGACCCAGACTCTGTTCCCCCGCTTTCAGGTTCTTCACATCTCCGATCACCCTTGGATCCACCTGGACACTTCGCTCTTGGTCACCTGCAACAACTTTCAGCAGCTCACCATTGAAATCGACGGCGAAACTCGACACGAAAAGACACCTATGCACCCGGCTTCCCTGGGTGAGGTACCTCGAGTACTCCGGTGCTCCCATTGGTGTTGACTCTAGAACTGGCTAGTTCTAGAGGGGCTTGCTCCATGTCCTCTTCTAGGTGTCCTTAATCTTTAAAATTCCAACCGCGAATTTCCCCATAGAAGTTAATGGTGATTCACAGCTGTGTTTAGACACTGCACGCGTCCCCAGTGGGTCCCCTGTGTCACTACCTTGGGTGGTTCCTGGTGGCCCCAGCAGTTTTAAAGGCTCTAGACCTTGTATCTATGTCGATTGTGGTTCTTATACCACTTTCTTAATATATGGTTTGGTACGCCCCTAGGGCTCAATGTATATTGTGCTAATTTACTGTGTGCTACTTAAGTTTACTGAATGTACTTTTGCCCCATGCCTCATAAAGAGACTAGAGGGATGTGTTCAGAATAAATACATATATTTTAGATATATACCTTGTCCCAGACCTGAGGCGGAAGCCGGGTTCTGGAGGTACTCCACTGCTCTTTTAAAAATTGTTCTTAACACTGCACTCGTGCTCTTGTGTGGTGTCACTGTTGTTATTGTTTGCTTTTAATTCACCAAGCACTTTTCAGTGCTCGCTCTCACTCAGCGCACAGCTGATAGTAATAGCTGTTCGCGCTCTCCTGCTTCCTGCTTGCAGCCGCCATCGCCAGCGGCGTGCGCGCTGGCTCCGCCCCCTTTTTAGGCCACGCCCCCTGATCATCCTACTTAAACCCGCTGATTCCTAGCGGTAGTTGTAAACCTTGTCCCAGACCTGAGGCGGAAGCCGGGTTCTGGAGGTACTCCACTGCTCTTTTAAAAATTGTTCTTAACACTGCACTCGTGCTCTTGTGTGGTGTCACTGTTGTTATTGTTTGCTTTTAATTCACCAAGCACTTTTCAGTGCTCGCTCTCACTCAGCGCACAGCTGATAGTAATAGCTGTTCGCGCTCTCCTGCTTCCTGCTTGCAGCCGCCATCGCCAGCGGCGTGCGCGCTGGCTCCGCCCCCTTTTTAGGCCACGCCCCCTTCCTTGCCCCTACAAATGTGCTTTCAGAGGTCGCGCAGCGGACGAGCGCAGCGGGAGCGCCGTTTGCGCGCCGAAGGCGCGCCTAGGGGAAGCCCGTCTGCGCCCGTCCGCGCCAAGACCGCGCCAGGCGCAGGAACCCCTGCCCAACACCCTCTTGGCATCAGGTATGCACCCAATGTCCTTCGCAAACTTCAAGGCAGATCGGACTGCCCCTGCAAACTCGACCTCTCAACTACATTTGGTCCCACTAGTTGTAACAATTGTCGTTGGACCCTCAACTTCGCCACGAATCAGCCAACCCCTCCTACGCAACCTTGTTTCACCGGAGGTCTAATTAACGCCAGGTCCATGTGTAAACACAGTCAGGACATCCACGACCTTATTATTGACCACAACTTGGACTGCCTTATGATCACCGAGACCTGGCTTACTGAAGACAGTAACCCTGACATTGCCATCGCCCTCCCCTCAGGGTACTCTTTCCACAGACAGGATAGACTGAAAGGTAGAGGTGGAGGTGTCGCGGTCATTTTAAGGAATTCCTTCAGTTGCCACACATTCTGCCTCGACCCCCTCACCGATGCCGAGGGACTAGGTTTTTCCATCAAGCTTAGCCACACCCTCTCTTTTTCAGGTGGGCTGATCTATCGCCCGCCGGGAAATGCGACGAAATTCCTCGGTTCCCTCAACGACGCACTCGGTCATTTCCTTCTCCGCTACCCTCACTTCACCCTTCTGGGCGATTTTAATCTTCACCTGGAAATACCGACCGACCCCTCCACCAGTAACCTGCTGCAGACATTGGACATCTTCGACCTTCAACAAAGTGTCAAGCTGCCCACACACTCCCTTGGTCATACCCTGGACGGTGTCTGCTCTAATTTCCCAGCCATCTCCACCTCACCCCCCATTCCCCAAATCTGGTCGGATCACAGCCTGATCCCTTTCCACATTCTCAATGTCCTCCCTTCTAACTGCAAAAAACCAATCCGCCAACACACTCACTCCATTAATTGGAAAACTGTGCAGGCAAGTCTTATCTCTCACCCCCTCTCCCCTTCTAACGCCCCCCCTTCCTCTGGAAACATCGATAAAGATGCTGTTTTTTTCAATAAATGGCTTTCGCAAGAAATCTCCGAACGATGTCCACCTAATAAAAAAGTCAACACCCTAAAAAAAACGAACAACAAAGCACCCTGGTATACTCCTGACCTTACCGCCGCCCACCTCCTCTGCAGGAAAGCAGAACGCAAGTGGCGTAGATCATACGACAACGACGACCGTAGCAACTACATACTCCTGAGAAAAAATTATCTCTCAACTATAAAATCAGCTAAAAAAACCTACTATGTAAACGCCATCAATGCCGCCAATCAGAAACAACAAACCCTCTTCTCCATAGTAAAGTCTTTTACCAAACCAAAAGCCCTCCAACCAGAGATCCCCCCGTCACAAGAGCTGTGCGATAAGATCTCCGACTACTTCGAGGAAAAAATAAGCTCCATTCACATCAACTTTCCCCCTTCCCCCCCGGTGTTCTCTTTCTCAGAGCTTGACAAATCTCGCCCGACCACAAATTGCCTCACTCATTTCTCTCCGGTAACTCTAACTCAAACCAGAGAAGTGATTCTCTCATGCAAATCAGGCTCTCCCTCTGACCCTTGTCCCCCCAAGATCCTCCATATCATCATTGATGAAATAAACCCCATCATCAACGAAATAATCAACCTCTCCCTCAAATCGGGCTCTGTCCCACTTACCTGGAAAAAAGGTACGGTTAAACCTCTGATGAAAAAGGCGAACAAACCCCCCTCTGATCTAACTAACCTTCGTCCCATCACCCTGCTACCCGCACTGGGCAAAATCACGGAACAACTAGTCCATAAAGAGCTTAAGGCCTTCCTCGATGCCCACAACCTACTTCACCCCCAGCAATCCGGTTTTCGGTCTAGACATTCCACCGAGACCGCCCTGATCGAGCTGACCGACACCATTAAAAACCTTCAAGATCAGAGGAAGAAGGCCATCCTGATCCTTCTTGACCTCACGGCGGCCTTCGACACTATTTCCCACTCCATACTGCTAAACAGACTTATGGGTATCGGCATTACCCACTCAGCCCTAGCCTGGATCAGGTCTTTCCTCAGTGACAGGTCCCAGACCATCTCACTGGGCCCCTTCCAATCCAAAGAAAAAAAAATCTCGTGTGGAGTACCCCAGGGCTCCATTTTAAGTCCCCTTCTATTCAACATATACCTCATCCCCCTGCTTTCACTCATAGAATCGTTCGGCATAATCGTCACGTCTTATGCCGACGATACTCAGCTTGTCATCCCTCTCGAAGACAACTCCAACTTGGCCGAACTCAATCTTAAATGCTGCCTCACAGCGGTCTTTCAATGGATGGATAACAACCACCTTCGCTGTAACTCCAGCAAAACCGAAATCCTGCCCATTGGGAAGAACGCATCCTTTTGTCCCGCTCTGTGGTGGCCTGATAACTCTGCTGCTCCACCTCAGACAGTTTCATCGGCCAGAAACCTCGGAGTCATCTTCGATTCCGATCTGTCCTTTGATTCCCATGCCACTACCGTGGCGGGTAAACGCTTTGGCATTATAAAATCCATGAGAAAGTTCTGCGACTTTCTCCCGCTCGACTCCAGAAAGACCATTGCAGTAGCCCTCATTCTCTCTCGGGTGGACTACTGCAACGGCCTCTTGGCAGGGACCAAGAAATCCACCCAACTAAAACTGCAAAGTGTCCTGCACACTGCCGCGCGTCTGGTCTTAAAACTCCCACGTAAATCCTCTATTTCCACTGCCCTCAGATTCCTCCACTGGCTCCCCCTGCACAAGAGAATCCTATTCAAAATTCTCGTTGTAGCCTTCCGAGCCTTCCACAAATCTGGCCCAGTTTACCTTGCTAAACGTTTCCTTCATTACATCCCGGGTCGCATTCTTAGATCCTCTCAAGAAAACCTCATGACCCTCCCCAAATTCAACCTAAAAACCAAAGGCGGAAAAACTCTCAGCACCCTAGCTATCAGAGCCTGGAATAGTATGCCAAAGCATCTTAGATTCCAGACGCAAGAGAAACCCTTTAGGAAACACCTCAAAACATGGATTTTTAATCTCTCTGACGACTGGACTAAAGCAGCCATCTAAACCCCCCACTGCCCTCCCTCTGATCTGGTCCCAGGTTTTCATAGCGCCAAGATGCTCCCTTCGGAGCGAACGTCTGCGCTTTACAAATACCCCTCCAATATCCAATATACCTGCTGTGGTTCTCCTTTCATTTGGTCATTCATGAAATATAGACTGGTAAGACAAGCTGCTTTACATTCCTTCAAGACTTAGCCTGAAGGCTGCTCTCCACAGTTACCACTAGGATAGCTTTCTATATAGGCTGTCTTTAAACCTACCATCAATAAGGGTTGTTTGGACTGGTGCAAGGTGCCCACTAGAATAGTGGACAGCATATCCAGGCCAACTTCTCACACCTGCTACACCTCTGGGGACTCCCTGAACTCTGTGTGCACTATACCTTACTTTGTTATAGTATATACAGATCCAGCTTCCTAAGGGATGTGAAAATACGCTTCCTGCAAATCTATCAAGACCATCCAGTCTTCCTTCGCCAGTGCAAGAAGCACCTGTGCTAAGGTCAGCATTTTGAACTTTTCCTGCATGAAGAGCCAATTCAAAATCCGGAGGTCTAGGATCGGGCGCAAACTACCGTCCTTTTTGGGAAGCTGGAAATACAAGGTATAGCATCCCTGACCGCATTCCTCCTCTGGAACTAACTCAACTGCACCCTTTAAAAGCAAGGATTGGACTTCCTGTTGGAGGAGCAGAAGAAGGTCTTTGGAAAAAAACCTTGTTGGGGAGGACAGGTTGGAGGAAATTCCTGGAAGAATAGGGCATACCATTTTTCTACAATATTTAAAACCCACTGATCCGATTTCATGGATCTCCACAGTTGTAGAAACTGGAGCACCCATTCTCCCACAGGCAAAGCATGCTCCCAGATGGTGAAACTAGGGTTGCTTTCCTGTGACGTAGTTAAGGGAGGGATTGGAGGAGGAGGAGGAAGATGAGGAAGTTGGCTGATGGGCGGTTCCCCTATAACTCCTATAGAGTGGATAGGACGGATGCTGTTGCTGCTTGTATTGCCGCCTTCCACAAAAGTAGAAGTACCGGCTAAACCCCTGGAACCTCAGAAACTGCTTATAATCTATGGGCTGTGATTGAAGGCCCAAAGATCTTGCCATCACCTTACTATGCTTGAATCTCTCCAAGGCAGAATCAGGGTTGGCACCAAACAGTTTAGATCAATCAAATAGCAAATCCATCAGGGTAGCCTGCACGTCCATTAAGAAACCAGACAGTCTCAGCCTCAGTCTTCATACGTACAGCACATAATGGGTGACATTTTTTCTCTTTTTTTCCTCCTTGTTGCGACTGAAGCCCCCATCGCTCTTGCGACTGAAGCACCAGTATCCATGTCTGACTGAATAACCTGTTGTGCTGCAGCAAGACTGTCGTTCAACAGTTCTGTAAAGTGTCCCTGAACATTCTCAGGTAGTTTCAGGGTCGTTGTTTTGGCTGATTTCATCAGAGCATGAATGTGCTGTCCCAGCAAACAGATTGCGTTGGTTGACTTTAAAGGCATGCTACCAGAGAAACATCTGGTTGCACCTTGCCCCTCGGCTATCTGGTCGCATGCAATGCTTTCCAATGGAAGTCCAGATGAGGGGCCATTCACCCCGCCGATCTGCCAAAGAATACTGTTCCTCTTCAAGAAGCCTCTGAGCTTTTGTTCGAGACCTATGTCTCGACTTCAACAATGGCATCTGTGAAGCCAGTACTAGCATTGGTGACGTTAGTAATGGTGCCAGTGACTTTGGCATCTTTGAGAAGAGGTTAATGGTACTGGAGCCGAGTGATGTGACACCGGAGAGGATCCAGTTGACGTCAGATAGGGCACAACAGGCGCTGGAGACTCCTGTCCATCTTCTTTTGGCAAAGTAGTTGCTTTCTCAACGGCAGAGGCCAGGATACCTGGGTCATTACCATAAATGGCTGGACCAGCGCCTGCTGACATTACACAGGAAAACCACCCAATGAATAGGAAAGCAGACCCATGGGGCACGCAGGCATGCCAGATGGAGTCATCACCATGATGAAAATGCTTCACATAGCATTTTGGAAATTAGAAGGGTTGGACCTTGAAGCCGGGAAAGTTGAATAGTCTTGCTCCTGTGGAGGGGGTGAAGGAAGAATTGGATCAATGTCTGGCTCCAGTTCAGGACATCCAGGCAAAACCAGAGGCTGCCTTGGACTTGAGGGCAATACTGGAAGGGCTACTGGACATGGGGCTAGAGTCACCTCACCAGTATCTTTATGTGATTTCAAATCGAATAAATACCTCTGAGACTTCCCCATCGAACACCGACGCCAAGACTATGACGCTGCTTCTTCTTGTGTTTCCTCTTTGATGACTTTGAGGAATGGGGCGACGGTGACTCTGAACAAAGATGAGATGTCTGACGTCCTCTCTTCTCCTTCCTTGCCTTGGCCATGAAGAGCTTTGTTTCTCTGTCCTTCAATGCCTTGGGTTTCATCTTTTGGCTTGATGTAGTGGTCTGAACTAAGACACCAATGGCAATCTTTATGAGGATCAGTGATTGACATCTGACCCTCACATTCCCTGCAGCGCTTGAATCTAGACTTCCTTGGTGGAGACATTTTTCCTGCAACAATGTTGTGATTTCCTGCAAAAATGTTGCAAGACTCCTAACACTACAGAGAGCCTTGGAAATAAAGTTCTGCATTGATGGGCTCCCACAAGGTCCTCCAATAATGTGGAGAAGTGTGGCTCAATGATTAGAGCTTTTACAAAAAAACAAGGGAACCCACTAGGTAAGCAAGGACCTGGGGTATCAGTTAAGTAAAAGAAAGAAAGTGACAAGAAAGATCAACGTATCAATAATTATAGGCCACAATAGGCACTATTATGAAAAAAGTCCAGCCGGACTTGAAATTTATTCAATGCTTGAATATATTGAATTAAACGAACCAACATTTAGACAGTGGGAAACAGTCCTGCATCCACAATGCTACACTTACAATCAAACAATACAAATACTTGGGGTATTTCAGGCATATAAAAATTGGGAGCAAAGAGAAAATTTAAAGTGCATTTGCTTCACATATGTGGAAACGTAAGGAATTTAGGCACATAATAGTACACTACTGTTTAACCACATATCATGTTGACGGCGTTTCGATCCTACCAACATTAAAGGATCATCAACAGGACATTCATTGTTAGCCTGAATGCAAAAAGCCTGTATTGACAGGGAGAAAGGGAACATATAACATTTCATTAATCAACTGTGTTACTCACATGAGGTATCACGCAATTCCATGCCAAGCTCTTAAGGTGCTAGTTGGTCATTCAAGTGATTAGAGCGGCAGACCCTGATGCAGAGGTCTAGCCCGGGACCAGGGTTCAATTCCCCACTTCGGCGGGTCGTGGGCTCAAAATTCCACGGACTTGATCATTCTCGCCTCTGTGCCTATTCCAATCAGGGAGTCCCACTCTGCAACTCCGGGCAATAGCTTGCTTAATCTCCACAACGGCCCCCACAACGCTAAGGATGCCTGGCCTCCACCTTGGGGGTACCCAGGAGTGGACGCCTCACAGGGAAAGCCAGGATGGGTTCCACAGCGGTATTCGTACAAGTGCCTTGAGACCCTTGCGGTGAGTAGTGCGCCATACAAGTATCAATTTACATTTACAATAATGTCATGAAGAGCCATGGGCATTGTCACATCCTCATGGATGTGGGAGAGCTGATAAGAAATGTTTCTGTGGAATGCTGGCATTTTTGGGATATTCAACAGGTGAGGAATCCACAGGTAGATGTATCCATCAGAAGAAATTGAGCGTTTAGATAAGTTGCCTTTTGTTGTAGCTGAAACCCCACATGCTCTCTGGCTTAGTTACA
Source organism: Lissotriton vulgaris (assembly GCF_964263255.1). Classification (NCBI taxonomy): domain Eukaryota; kingdom Metazoa; phylum Chordata; class Amphibia; order Caudata; family Salamandridae; genus Lissotriton; species Lissotriton vulgaris. The sequence continues at coordinate 1,926,222,481 of NC_141693.1, forward strand.
GTTTCATTTCTCACCCCACTTCAACGCTTAATTTCACTTCATGTCTTAGACATTTCAAAGTAGGCAGATATAAAGAGATAGGTGCACAGTTTTGACACAAGGCTTGGTTTTTCTCTTCTGAATACAGATGTATGCATGAGAAAAAATAGCTTTTTCCTAGTCTGCAAAGTGTGGATCTTTTCTGGGTCACTCCTTCATTTGTGAAGCGATAACACTTCATGGCATTTGTAATGCGTCCGTGGCTAACTTCGTGGTGATTTGAACGGTTTTGCCATACCATCAATAAAGTAGGAACATTTGTTGCTTTCTAATATAAGCTACTTGATTTTAAATTATAAAAGTTGTTGCGGGATGCAAACAGGAGTCCCTTATGTAGTCACTGTTTCTAGGGTTGTGCCTTGGTGTTGAATATCTTATATCCTCTCACACATTATACTGGGGAAGTTATTTTTTGGCCGAAGGTCCCTGTTTCAGAAATCAACCTTAACCCCTTCGCGGGGGCCCGAATTGCGCCGCGTCGCAGTGGGAGGGGGGTGGTAGGTGAGCGAGGCGCTGGTGTGCTTGTGATGGAACCATGCCGTCATGAGTCACGGGCGGTGTGTGCTCATGACGGCGTGGTTCCGTCACGGCCCCACCCGCTCATTAATTCGCCCGCATAGGCGGGGAATTAATGCTGCGTTGGCGGAGCGGCAGCCGCATGACAGAACCACGCCGTGATCCAGATGGTATTTGTTCCCCACGAGGCTGAAGGTAATGTTAACGGGTTCTGACACTTGTTGGAAGGAGTGTGGGATGCGGGGTACATTACTTCATGCTTAGTGCTCCGGCACTTGCATTCAAACATTCTGGCATGACATTCTGTTAAATATATATAAACAAAAAGGAATCCACTCTGGTAGTGGTGGTGATCCCTACAATGGTGGGGAGCACACAGTGTTGTCATAAATACCCCTCACACACCAACAGGCCCCTTGGTGTCATGCTTCATCATCGGGGTCTTCGCACCCCTCTACGGGATGCGGCGTGCTACAACTCACGACTACGTAGGAGCACTGAAAGTGGACTATGTGTTGATGTGTGTGAAGGAAATAAGTGTGAGTGGTGAGGTGATGGAAAGTGATGGTTAAAAGATACCTGGCTCGTAGGAGAAAAAATAATAAAAACATTTTTATTAAGCCCTCGGCTGGTATCGTTAAAAAGGTGCAGGGTGAGGTTGTCTGTTACTGATGAGGGTACGTCAACCTCAGAAGTGCGTCGACATGTTTCGGAGTGTAAAAACTCCATCTTCAGGACGAGGATATGCACAGTTATCCTCACCTTCGCACATGAAAATGTAGATGTCAAAGTGTGCTCTACAAAAGTTTAAAAGGTGAAATGTACCTATTCGTGTTATAGCGAATGAAGTCTGTTGCGCCCAATTGGCGTTAATACTACAGAACCTGTGAATGAACAAAAAACATCATGAATCATAACATCACACATGGACATTGATGTTCAGAAAGGCCTATGCTAATACATAGGAGAGTGATGAAGAACCCAAAATGAGGTCCAAGAACCCTGTAAAAGAAAAAGGACATGGCCATACACATAGACAAGGACACACATTGATTGAGAATATAATCACCATTAGATTCCCCAGGATGAAATAATGGAAGGAAAAACACATTTTATGCATATGTACAGTGCTTACTTATGGACAAAGGCTAAATGGCCTCATGAGCCAAAGCGTAGTATTGGGGGTTCTTTCTTCCTGCTCAATGACAGAATCCACTTCCTCCTCTCCCTCCCTCCTCCTGTTATTCTCTTGTTCTAGACAGCGCACAGCTGTGGGAGCCCCTCCCAAATAACTTGGACACTGATAGGCAATCGCCACACATTACATCCAACGCCTAAACCCTTTTCCCTAACCTACATCAGAATGGAGGATGAACACGGCCTTACCTTCAGTGAGGACGATATTGACAGGATTCTTGCGGAAGTAAATCCTTTCGAATGATTAAGCAACAATGACCCAGGCCCAGCAGTGGCGGACTGGGACGAACTAACAAACTTAAGGAAAGTCCAGATTAGGGCTGCCTTGCATGGTCTCCTAATGAGGGAATATCTAAGGAACAAAATGGCCCCTCAGGGCCTCATAGTAAAAAACGAACCCTTCATTTTTCAAGATGATCTCGTGTTTAAAAAAGCCTGGTCCCTGATCTCCTGGCATTGTACCAGAGATTGGCTGGTACTGATAGTACAGACAGCCACGAGAAAATCCCAGGAACTGAAGGTAGAAATTCAAAAACTTGAGGTACAACTCAAAGCATTCATTTCACCTGCAGCCCTGAAGAAAGGGTTGGAAGAACTTAATCAACAAATGACTGACTTTGAGGTCACATTAAAGCAAAGCAAGTTTAACAAACTAAAGAAAGACTAAGATCGTTTTACGGCATAGAGGGCGTACCACTACACGAAAGCTGACTATGTGGCTAATGGAAACACAAGTGACACTGACAGTGTGAGCTCAGATGGTAGCTCCACCAGCACCAACTCGGGTGGTTTCCAACAAAGAAAACAACAAAGGGGAGGTTACCGCCAGCAGAGAACCCTATTCCCACGCCAAAGAGGCTGGAGAGGCTTCCAAGGGCCGCCACAATTTAACCCTTACCAAGGCCAATACCAATTTCCTCAATATCAATACGGCCCACCACCAATGGGACCAATGTACCCACAATGGGGGCCAGACCCAACTGCCACACCTCAAAACCATCAGCCTTTTTTATCGTGGGGCCCCGGACCCCGCAGAGGCAGGAACAAGAAGGGGAACAATGTCACCTGGCAGCCGGCGGACGAAGCAGACCCCAGGGTCCACACCAGGAGCATGACAGCGAACCAAGCTTCAACAAGCAAGAGGGGAACCTAGTCATTAACATATCTCCCTGGCCCTTAACAGACCTACAGAACCAGGTACTTAATAAAGGCCTAGGGTATGTTCCTACAAACAAACCGGACACGTTCCGCTTACACAAAGAGATCCAAGACTTTGTGAGAACTATCAAGTTGAAAGCATTTTTCAAGAACCAAGAGCCTACCTAGGATCCTTCGGACACGGGTTTAAGGCCTAAGTCAACTTTCACGCCATTGGACAATCAACTTCCCATTGAAGTCCTGGCATTTGAGAAGGCCATTATGCTTGAACTCAGCAAAATAAACCCCAACCAGAACGTATTCCAGAATATGAGCAAACGGGAGAACGAGGCGATAAGGGAACTCTCGCAGAACAAACAACTCACTATAAAACCCGCAGACAAAGGCGGGGCAGTGGTGATCCAAACGACAACTGCATACGACCAAGAATGTAGTAGACTCCTATCTGATAGGAGAAACTACCAGATTCTCTCAGATGACCCCACGGAATCCTTATGTATACAGATAGGGGCAATGATTGAGGAAGCCCTGGCCCACAACCGGCTTACAAAGAAGGAGTCAGAATTTCTGATACAAAGAAACCCTCGTACACCTTACTTTTACACAATACAGAAGGTCCATAAGAGTCTACAAAATCCACCGGGCCGTCCAATTGTGTTCATCAACTGTGTTTTTTGCAATTTTCACCCCGAGTGGGCTGGGTATACTCAGACGTGAGTCCCAGGCTCTCCACACCACTGGAGTCAAGCTATCCAGGCTGAATGAAGGCTGATAGCCAGAAACCGGTCCTTGGATGCTTGATTCCGGTCTGGGAAAGACATGGCTTGGTAGTTCGGACTGGACTGTTCCCATGAGGCACAGGGTCAGAGCTGATTTGCATATAGCCAGTGTCTAACCCAGGGTGGTGTGGAGTGCAAAAAAACGATGGATTTAGGCCCAGATCCTTGTACTGGGTTGAATGTATGACATTGTTCTACATTCTGTCCATCAACTGTGTTTTTTGCAATTTTCACCCCAAGTGGGCTGGGTATACTCAGACGTGAGTCCCAGGCTCTCCACACCACTGGAGTCAAGCTATCTAGGCTGAATGAAGGCTGATAGCCAGAAACCGGTCCTTGGATGCTTGATTCCGGTCTGGGAAAGACATGGCTTGGTAGTTCGGACTGGACTGTTCCCATGAGGCATAGGGTCAGAGCTGATTTGCATATAGCCAGTGTCTAACCCAGGATGGTGTGGAGTGCAAAAAAAGATGGATTTAGGCCTGGATCCTTGTACTGGGTTGAATGTATGACACTGTTCTACATTCTGTCCATCAACTGTGTTTTTTGCAATTTTCACCCCGAGTGGACTGGGTATACTCAGACGTGAGTCCCAGGCTCTCCATACCACTGGAGTCAAGCTATCCAGGCTGAATGAAGGCTGATAGCCAGAAACCGGTCCTTGGATGCTTGATTCCGGTCTGGGAAAGACATGGCTTGGTAGTTCGGACTGGACTGTTCCCATGAGGCACAGGGTCAGAGATGATTTGCATATAGCCAGTGTCTAACCCTGGGTGGTGTGGAGTGCAAAAAACGATGGATTTAGGCCCAGATCCTTGTACTGGGTTGAATGTATAACATTGTTCTACATTCTGTCCATCAACTGTGTTTTTTTGCAATTTTCACCCCGAGTGGGCTGGGTATACTCAGACGTGAGTCCCAGGCTCTCCACACCACTGGAGTCAAGCTATCCAGGCTGAATGAAGGCTGATAGCCAGAAACCGGTCCTTGGATGCTTGATTCCGGTCTGGGAAAGACATGGCTTGGTAGTTCGGACTGGACTGTTCCCATGAGGCACAGGGTCAGAGCTGATTTGCATATAGCCAGTGTCTAACCCAGGGTGGTGTGGAGTGCAAAAAAACGATGGATTTAGGCCCAGATCCTTGTACTGGGTTGAATGTATGACATTGTTCTACATTCTGTCCATCAACTGTGTTTTTTGCAAGGTCCAATTGTGTCCGGCATTTCATCTATACTAGAACCATTATCCAAATTCGCCGACGCTTTTTTGAGACCTCTGGTACAGGCAACAGATACATACCTGAGGGACACCAAAGCGGTCCTACAGCTACTACAAAATCAACCATTTGACCCAGACTCGTAGATGTTGCTGAGCCTTGACGTAGAAAGCCTCTACACCAGCCTTCCACATGATGAAACCCTCCTAATCATTGAGGAGGTGCTCCATTCCAACCCATGGAAATACCAAACCCCGCGAGGAGTAGTAATGGAGAGCATTTCCATAGCACTAACCAAGAACTTCTTTGAGTATGAAGGCACCCTGTATCTGCAACGTCACGGAACCAGCATGGGTAGTACTTTCGCGCCGAGCCTGGCGGGGCTGTACGTACACCATCTGGAAGCTACCAAGATCCTCCATCCCAGCAATCCCTTCAGGGGTAAAATCCGCACCTGGCGGCGTTACATTGATGACGTTCTGGTCATCTGGGAGGGGGATGGCCAATCCATTGCAGATTTCATGACTTGGCTGAACACACAAAACGCCTTTATGAAATTCACCCACCAAATGTCTAATAAGTCAATGGTATTTTTGGATTTGAACATTTATCATGAGGCAGGGTTTCTGAAAACAGAGACTCATTTCAAACCCACAGCGAGGAACTGCCTTCTCAGGTTCGACAGTTTCCATCCACGTCACCTAAGAGAAAATCTACCATACGGGCAGTTCCTACGTCTACGCCGCAATTGTAGCGACGTAGCAAAGTACAAATCCCAAGCCCAAGACCTGAGTGAGAAACTAAAACAGAGACAATATCCTGACAGAGTCATAAAGAGTGCAATGAAAAGGGCACGGAATAACAACCGGGAGGCTCTCCTTGAAGAAAGAACTCCGAGAGAAAACACAGCTAACAGAACAGTCTGTGTTACAACATACAGTTCAATCTCTAACCAGGTCTCCAAATTGGTGACTAAACACTGGCGCATTCTGACGAGTGGCACCCTAGACTTAGAAAAACCTCTGTTTGCCCACAGGAGGGGAAAGAATCTAAAAGACATCCTTGTGCACACAAGACCCCCAACTACTGTGATTCAACAAACTAGGTTACAAGGGCTACATGGACACCACCCATGTGGAAACTGCAATAGCTGCCATCTGACTGAGAAAAGTCAGACCCTCTCTTTTCAGAATGGCACCAAGTGGGAATAACGAGCGTTCACCAACTGCAACAGCAGGAACGTGGTCTACCTCATTACGTGCCCATGCAACAAGGAGTACGTGGGCATGACCACACGAGCTGTAAAGACCAGGATAAACGTGCATAAAAGCAACGTAAGGTGCAAAAAATCGACTACAAAGATGGCAGCACATTTTTTGGAGGCACAGCATTGTGTAAATGAATTACACTGGACTGTGATTGAACAACTGCCATCTGATGTTGGTCTATTTGAGAAGGAGCAGAGGTGGGTTTTCCGTCCGGGCACGGACACCACCGGACTAAATGACTCCATTCCATGGAGCCAACTGCAATGACCATTTTTTCCCCTTAAAATAACACACTTCCTTACCATGGGATATTGGCTTAACCCTTAGATAGTCCAGGTTTCAGGTATTGACCTTAACCCTTATGTAATCCAAGTCACATTTATGAATCAGACCAGTACCTCCACAGCCTCTGATGTCGTAACACAGAGATTTTTCTTAGCAATATTTCAGTATTGTAAGGATGTCCCTGTTCAAATTAACATCGGTGGGCATAAAACCCAACATTCATTGATCAATGCCCAGGGTTCCCATTTAATCACGGCGGTCTCTCCCGCGCATGCGCGAGTAACTAGCGTTATCACCCGCGCATGCTCACAGTATACAGGAGCCCGAGGCTGAGACACCACCCCTTCGTGTATGCGTGGTTCAATATGACACACTCTCTAGACGCGCGCAGGACCGGACTTGATTTCAGAGGACTATGTCCTTCTTTGGGCATATTCCGATTTCAATTGGGCACTAATTAAAGCGATTACCGGCAATATATAAGGAAGAAGGTTAGTACGACTCGACATATCGTCGGAGCCGCGTTGAGGGGAAGACAGCCTACTAAGCTTTGCAGTAACCGTGAGTTTGGTCTTGGAGTACAGGGGCATCTACATTTCTCTTGAGAATTAGCATCTTAGATCCTAAAACCTGGCTCTTTTGACATCCTGCAGGTTGCTACATTAAGCAGGAAAAAAGAACCCCCAATACTACGCTTTGGCTCATGAGACCATTTAGCCTTTGTCCATAAGTAAGCACTGTACATATGCATAAAATGTGTTTTTCCTTCCATTATTTCATCCTAGGGAATCTAATGGCGATTATATTCTCATTCAATGTGTGTCCTTGTCTATGTGTATGTCCATGTCCTTTTTCTTTTACAGGGTTCTTGGACCTCATTTTGGGTTCTTCATCACCCTCCTATGTATTAGCATAGGCCTTTCTGAACATCAATGTCCATATGTGATGTTATGATTCATGATGTTTTTTGTTCATTCACAGGTTCTGTAGTATTAACGCCAATTGGGCGCAACAGACTTCATTCGCTATAACACGAATAGGTACATTTCACCTTTTAAACTTTTGTAGAGCACACTTTGACATCTACATTTTCATGTGAGTAAGGTGAGGATAACTGTACATATCCTCGTCCTGAAGAAGGAGTTTTTACACTCCGAAACATGTCGACGCACTTCTGAGGTTGACGTACCCTAATCAGTAACAGACAACCTCACCCTGCACCTTTTTAACGATACCAGCCGAGGGCTTAATAACATTTTTTTAATTATTTTTTCTCCTACGACCCAGGTATCTTTTAACCATCACTTTCCATCACCTCACCACTCACACTTATTTCCTTCACACCCATCAACACATAGTCCACTTTCAGTGCTCCTACGTAGTCGTGAGTCGTAGCATGCCGCATCCCGTAGAGGGGTGCGAAGACCCCGATGATGAAGCATGACACCAAGGGGCCTGTTGGTGTGTGAGGGGTATTTAAAACAACACTGTGTGCTCCCCACCATTGTAGGGATCACCACCACTACCAGAGTGGATTCCTTTTTGTTTATATAAATTGCTTGGGGAGACAAAATCCACTTCCTCCTCTCCCTCCCTCCTCCTGTTATTCTCATGACATTCTGTTACACATGAGAGCCAAATATGGTGTCATCTTGCCACTTCAACCATTGGTGCTATTGCTGGATGAACCAGGAGAAAAAAGTATCTTCATTTTGATCACACCAATTGGAAAATTAGGGAAAATAATATTGCTCTTGTTGCCCACCATCATATTACCCATTGCCAAAATGAGGGAACTGCCAACAGTCCCCGAGATTAATACGTGGTGGGGAAAGGTATGGCCTATTCTTGTTATGGAAAAGTTATTGGCTAGTGTAGATGATTGAGTTTATACATTTGAAAGGGTGTGGCTCTGATCTGTTACCCATATTAAGAGAAAACAGATATTGGGAGATAATCCCACTATATTGTCTGATGTACTGCGCTGTTCCTAGGTGTGTGAGGTATCTCCCCCAAGATACGATGATGACTCTAACAAGGGCAATGTTTCATTACCAAAAACAAAAGTGTGGAAAACTAATAATGTATGCATCTTAGTTGGTTTTGCCCAATTCACTGTTCATTTAAAAAATTTAACGTATGTGATTACCAATATCTGTGCCAACAAAATCAAAATAAAATTGTTAAAACAAAAATGTTTGTTGGGGAGTAGGCATTGGGCCAAGGGACCACTGCCACTTCTCAAAAAAACGTAATTAAAAAATACACCGAACCATTTCCTTTACGGCTAACAGGTTGCATTTGCAAAAAATATGTTTGACCTATTTTAAGGCAATCATGGACATGGTAGGCTGCTGACCCTAGCAAGCCACCGTCGCTGTAATGGCCACATATCGAGTAAGTTGCAATTTGCACGCTTGTTCATTAATATTTATGAAGTTGGTCAGGCTGAATTCTACTCTGAATTTGAATATTAGTACATTTCTCGGGTTGTGAAATCCTTTACTGGTCACAAAAATATTGGTCGACCAGTTTTTCGTGACAAAAACCCCGCACATCTGACTCTTTGTCCCTTAAATTAATAGCAACTTTATGGTGGCAGCCGGAAAGTTTCCTGGGCCTTGTTATTGCCAGGCTGGTGCCCGCATGAGAAAAGACACAGGTGTGCCTGGTACAGAGAGACAAGGGAGACGGGGGATCGCACAGCCAGGTACATGCCATCCCTAGAGCCCAATTAAAATTCCTGTTGTATGCTTATGTGATTTCAATAGGCAGCGGCTGTTTCAGAGCACTGGCATTTCGGAAGAATCCAGACGGCTGGGGGTGGAGGTGACTTAGGTAACCGAGCAATTACAGGCAGCAACCCCGGTCCAAATCATGTTGCTGCACTCTGCTGATCATCAATGGTGAGCTTTATCTCCCACAAAGAAACAGACCCTAACAGAGACGGCCACTTGCACATGGAAACATCTACTGTAGGTCAGGCACACACACAGGGCCAGAAGACAGGACCTGGATACCGAGACCAAGGGACAGAGACTGAGGCACGGACACTGGGACAGTGAGGCATGAAGGACAAGGGGAGCCACATATGCTGGGGTATGAGGGTAGATACATAGACTGGGACAGAGAGAGACATTAACACGGAGACAAAGACACTGAGAGACAGATGCTAGGACATGAATGTATATACACAAACTGGGATAGAGGGACATGAACACAGGGAGACAAGGACACAGGGTGAAACAGATACTGAGATATGAAGTTAGATACATACACTGGGACAGAGTACATGGACACCGTTGCTGGGACATGTAGAAGGAAACGTTTCTTACCTGTAACTCCAGTTCTCTCGTTAAGGAATCTCCGCTGAGGTCATAAGAGTTTAAACAGTCCCTCCCATGTCCAGGGATCCCAGAGCACTATCCATATAATATTATTTAAATGTACTCTGTTATGTCCACCAGGGAGCAGGTGGGTCACTTCCGACTTCAATAGAGATTCCCCTACGAGAGAACTGGAGTTACAAGTAAGAAACTATTCCTTCTCTTGTGGGGGATCTCCATTGATAGTCATAAGCGTTTGAATAGAATAGCAAGCCCAATCCCACCAAGAGGTGTGGAAGAAACAAGAGAACGGGTTGATATTATTGAAGTAAGCAAATAAATCTTTGAAAGAGGCCCATCCAGCTTGAGTACCTGATTGTGCATTAGTATCCAAATCACATGCCTGGTAAATGTGTGAACAGATCTCTATGTATCTGCTTTACAAATGTCCACTATAGGGGTACAACTCATCAAAGTGGCAATAGTTGTTTTGCCCTCGTAAAAAAGGGCCCAAGGTCTAACTAACAAGTATTGCTTGTTTCTTGATTACAGAAGAAGATGCAAGACACTATCCATTGGGAGATGGATTGTTTGGAAGTGGCTAAACCTGAACGAACCAGCCATAATTGACCAACATTTGGTCCGACTTAGTCATGTTGCATGCCTTATTTAGATAATAGTTTAATACACGCTTTACATCTAGGGAATGAAATGTTCTCTCAGCTGGGGTGTAAGGGTGCCAAAAGAATCTTGGTAAGGAAAATTGTCAGATTGACATGGAAATCCGAAAGAACGTTAGGGAAGCATTTCGAAGAGTGAACAAAACTGTGAATAGTTTGTGAGAACATACAGGCACATGCATCAATGTTGGCTTTTGCGATTCCTTACTTGCGATTTTTAAGCAATCGCAAAAGCCTATGCATGTAGAAATCACTTAAAAAATAGCGATTTCTAAACATTCCTTAATTGCGACTCGCAAATTGCCAGTCGCAATTAAGGAATACCTCCCCATTCATTCCTATGGGCCTAGAAGCCCATAGGAATGAATGGGAAGACATTCTCAATTTGCGATTCTCAATTAGAGAATCGCAAATTGAGAATGCAATTTTAAGGTTGCCAGGGTGTCAAAAGGACACACTGTTGCACCCCTGAAATTGATTTGTACACATATGTTGCGCACACACATGCCCTAAGGGCATGTGTGTGCGTAACATGAAACTTTGAAAAATGCACAAAAGTGCATTTTTCAAAGTTTTTGCAAATTAGCATGAAGTTCAACTTCATGGTAATTTGCTCCCCCTATTTGCGAAATCGCAGATTTTTTTACTTTAACACATTGCATTTAAGGAATCGCAAAATGCGATTCCCTAAATGCAATCGCAATTTGAGCCCCTCCCCCTCCCTACGTCACCGCCCTGCAGTTACACCTACTACCGGCCGTGGCTGATCCCAGGGCCTGTTTTCTTTCTCGAAGCTGTACCTTTGTAACCCCAACTGGCACATTTCTGGCCACAGGTAAGACCCTTGTAAAAGGTACCATGAAACCAAGGGCTCTGTGGCCAAGGAAGGCCTCCAAGGGCTGCAGCACCTGTTGTGCCACCCTTAGGGGCCCTGCATCTTAACACCCACCCACACGCTGCCTTTGCAGGCTGCATGTTTTGGTGCAGAGAAAAGTAAAGCGTCAACATGGCACACATCCCTGTGTGTCATGCCTGCAAACCACTGCCTGGAGCCTAAGTAAGTCTCCCCAATAGCAGGGTGCCCTAGGCCCCAGGTGAGGGTATAGTCGCATGAGCACTTGACATTATAAGTGCAGTAACGCCATAAAGAGTATATGGTCTGGGAGTTGGTCATTATGATCTCCACAGCTCCATAATGGCTTTACTGAAATCTGGGAAGTTTGGTAGCAAACGTCTCAGCACATTAAACCCATACTAATGCCAGTGTGGGATTTAATGTAAAATGAACACAAAAATCATCTTAGGGATGCCCCCTGAAAAATTACCAGTCCCGATGTGGCTCCTGGATGGCTGGCCACCACCAGACAGGCTTCTGGGCCCCTGGGTAGAGGGCCTCCACTCTCTGGGTCCAGAAACAAAGCCCATCCTGGGCAGAGGTGTCATGCCTCCTACCCTAGTCCTGGAAGGGGAAGCTTCAAAGGCCTGCCACCTTTGTAAGCTGTCCCTGCCTTTTGCTGGCCCCAGTAACTGGCTCCCACCGGTTCTGACCCTCCACTTCGGGTGGGAGAATTGGCTGGAAAACAAGTTAGGAGGAGAGGTGTGCCTACCTTTGACAATCCCAGCCCTCAGGTGGTAGAGGCGAGGTGAAGCACACATCCTAGTCTCTTCCATTTTGAAGATAAGGAGACCCAGCCAATCAGAGGAAGATTTGTGTCCCCCTCCCACAGCAGGGTGGCATAATAGGTGGTGTACCCACTCCAAGTAAGGGAGCTAATGGTACAGACCTGCACACCCCTGTAAAATCCCCTATATTTAACATTTAGGGGTAACCCTGAACCTTGCCTCCTCAGATTCGAGGAAGAAAGATGGACCAAAGAGCTGTGCTGACCCAGGAAGAAGGGGACACCAACTGCTTTGGCCCCAGCCCTACCGGCCTGTCCTGACTCTGACATGACTACAGCGAGACCCTGGTGTGTCCAGCAGCCCCCCAGAACCCAGAGTACCTGCCCTGCACTCATCTCAAAGACGTGGTCTCCTGTGAGCACCAGGTTTGCTCAACAGACTCCAAACACAGAACCCGGATCCAGACGGCTTCGCAATTCTGCACCACTCTGCACCCGACGCCCATGGCCTGAATTCAAGTAGCACAAGGAGGTCTCCCCAGCGATCCTGACCTGGGATCTGGTGATCCCAACCTACCTCAAGCTTCAAGCCGACGCCTGCAGCCTCAACTTGAAAGGTCACCCTGACCGCGACCGAAGCTGGTAAGAAGATCCAACACCAAAAGACACCTCTGCACCCAATGCCCCACAGCTTTGGGTGGCCCAACCAACGGTGTCCAGACAACCCCCACAACCCCAATTTACCTCTCCTGCTGGTGGTCACCATCAGAAAGCGTCCCTGCCCAGGCCTGCAGCCTTTTCTTCGAACTGGAGATCTCCATTACAAACAATGGGGTTCCCAACGTATTCTTGGCACTCTGCATCCGGCCGCCTCCATGCCGCTGGTGATGCAGCTCCTGTGCTGAATGTTGGCTCCTACAGTGCTAAACCTAAACGGAGGAGCTTTGCTCCCACACCCAAGCAACCTGCTCGTAAGCAACACCTGACTGAAGGCCCCCTTAGTCATCTTGGTTAACATTGGGAGCCTTGCACTCTGCACCCGGCAACACCCTCCTGATTAGCCTAAGTTCTCAACCACACTACCACAAAGAGGGCTGTTAGTGTTTATCTAATTTAGCCTCGTCTATACCTCTGGGAATCCCCTGGACTCTGTGTACACTACACCTTACTTTGGTATACTATATACAGAGCGAGCATCCTACATTGGTGGATCAGCAGTGTGGTCTAAGACTTTGCATTTGTTGGACTAACTTAGTCAACACCTGACCACCCAACAAGAATCTAAAAAATTTACTTTAGTACAACTCATTTCTACTAATTGAATATTTTTCCAATTTCTAAAAGTATTGTTAGGGCCTTGTATTAAGTCCCTGTAGAATTCTTTTAAGAAACTTTGAAAGTCACTGAAGTTATTTAGGAAGCACTTAGAACTTGCTCATAGGTTTTCTAAAAAGAACCCCACTTTAGTAAAATATTGAGCAAGACAGAGAAGATGACTGAGGAGCTCGACCTCACCCCTTATTCCAGCCTAGAAGTTAGAGAGTTAAGGCTTCTCTGTGAAGCTAAGAAAATACAAACTGGGGAGAAGTTACTGGCCTGAAACAGGTGGTGGTCTCTCCAAAGCAACCAGTCCCTTGTTTTCTTGGAAATAATATGGAGACCTCAGCATGTGCTACAAGTAAACAGGTGGTTCTCCAGTATTGGTGTCTTTCATAGATTCACATGCTTGAATATTCCTCGTCGTCGAAGTGGGAGTCCCACGGTAAATAAAATAGCAATAATGCAAATATATATAATAAATAAGTAAATATAATACATGATAAAGGAATAGGAAACATAATAGAAACCTCAAAAAACTATTCCTCATAGGAATACATGGTAAAGAGAAAAAACTATTTGTAACACATTAGTGTCATTATGTTAGTCCAAATTACAGCCAATCAGGCGTCAGCACCCTCTAGAACCTTCTCCTCAGAAGCTCAAGCCCTCAGATTTTCATAGCACAAGTAACAGAGAGCGCATGAGGAGAAGAGAGCCTCTGAGGGGAGGAGGGTGGGTCGCATGTGAATCTATGAAAGACACCAATACTGGAGAACCACCTGTTTACAGGTAAGTAACAAGTGTTCTTCTCCAGTATTAGGGGTGTCTTTCATAGATTCACATGCTTGAATAGAATAGAAAGCAGTAACCTCCGAGAACTGGGATTGCTAGGCAAATATATGGAAGAAAAACCAAGACAGTACCAGGATAATACAGTCATGTTAAACATCATAGCAATCACAGCAAAACATGAAGGAGGGGGGAACAGAGGCTCAATCAATCAATCAGGAGTTTGTTAAAGCGCAACTACTCACCCGTAAAGGTCTCAAGGCGCTAGGGGTGGGGGGGGGGGGTGCAGGTTCCATTCCATCAAGGAGGCGGTCTGTCGAAGAGCCAGGTTTTGAGGTTTCTTGCGAAGATGCGGAGCGATGTTGTCTGTCTGAGGTGGAGCGGAAGGGCGTTCCATGCTTTGGCCGCGAGGAAGGAGAATGTTGTTGTTGTTATGGATCTCGTTGACTACAACAACGAGGTTTTGAATCAACTTAATGACAGCACATGCTATGAACAACTGACTCATAACCCTATGGGTCCGTTGACGATCCAAATAAACAAACCACTACTCAATTGGAAGCAATCTGGTCTTTTTGATGACGACGAGTTCCTTTATCTAAAAGTGTCCAAACCCACATTTCCATGGTTGTATACACTACCTAAAATACATAAGAACCTTCCATTTCCCCCTGGCAGACCAATAGTCTCGGGAATAGGGGGTCCAACTGAGAGACTTTCTGAATATGTAGACCTTTTTTTAGGACCTTTAGTCAAGAATCTACCGTCACATATCCAGGATTCCAAGCACATATTGGGCATAATGACTGACATAGAGTGGCAACCAGGCACGTTACTAGTGACGATGGATGTGGTGTCTCTTTACACCAGCATCAATCCTAAACTAGGAATTCAAGCTATGGAGAAAATACTTTCGAACATGCCAGCTTCGTTGTGGGCTCACACGAAGATGCTGTTACAGATGATGGAACTTATCCTAGATAACAATTACTTCATTTTTGATCGAAAATGGTTTCGACAAAAGAGAGGGTAGCCATGGGCTCCAAGTTTTCGCCCTCTTTTGCTAATTTATTTATGGGAGCTCTAGAAACTGATCTAATTTGGGGAACCAAAGGAGCCAGATATATCGACTCCATTGTTTTCTGGGGTCGTTATATCGATGACTGTTTTCTTTTGTGGTCCGGTACAGAGGACCTACTTTCATCCTTTTTCGAATATCTCAATAACAACACATGGGATATCAAATTTACCATGCAACACAGCAGAGATAAGATGGAATTCTTAGATCTCGAATTTTATGTAAAAGACAATATCCTACAGAGCAAGCTCTATAGAAAACCGACCTCGTGTAATTCCATTCTCCATGCTTGCAGTTCTCACCCTAAACACCAGATTCAGGCAATTCCTTATGGGGAATACCTCAGGGCGAGACGTAACTGTAGTGAACCGATCGAGTTCGAGAACTGTGTAACCAACATGAGGAATAGATTCCTTAAGAGAGGCTATTCCCTGAAGTCACTGGAAACTGCAGAGAAAAGGGCTAGACGCACCTCAAGATCAGATTGCTTGAAGAAACGCACAGAGCCTGCTTCCTCCACCCAGAAGATTAGACTAATCACCGAATTTAATGCTTTGAATCAAACTATCAAGAGAAGTTTCAACAAACATTGGAACTTATTAACTGGTGACACTGCTCTCAAAGAATGTATTTCTGAGAGACCAGCTATCACATACAGGAAAGGCTTCACACTCAAAAATAAACTCAGTCCTACGGTTCCACACAAGACTGCTGCACTTGATTGGCTAACTACAAGAAGTATTGGCTTTTACAAATGTGGTTTTTGTTCCATGTGCATATGGGGCAAACATGGGACCAAGACATTCAAAGGTTTTGATGGAACCAAATACGACATCAAGTATAACATCACATGTCTAACTAGATTTGTGGTCTATATCATTGAGTGTCAATGTGGTAAAATCTATGTAGGCAGTACCATCAGACCCCTGAAAGAGAGAATGGCTGAACACATGCGAGCCATTCAGAAAAGAGATCCGAAATACCCAGTTGCCTTACACATCGCAGACTGTCAACCACGAGAGGATGAAGTCAACGTGCGTTTCTTCGGAATAGACACAATCCCTCTGAACATTAGGGGGGGCAATCGAGAACTCATACTGAGGCGTAGGGAAGCTACGTGGATCATGCGTTTGCAATGCGTGGAACACGGGCTTAACTATGACCAAGAACTTAAATTTTTTCTGGGCAGCTAAATACCCTACACTTTGCAAAATGGAAAACAGTATAGCAATTATAAATGTTCAACACATGTCTACTCAGGTTGGATATAAACCATTTCTAACTGGAATGTAGAACTTTTTGGACAATGTCGTTTGAATACCAGATTAACAATTTTCCCATAACATACATTCAGTGCATGAGTCAAGGATGTCTACAATATCATTTGTTAAATTGATATCATCATGTGACTTTTCGTTGTACTACTTCAACAGTTTGTAGTGTATATATAATTGTCATGTCACCAATAAGAACACTTATTAAGCACCGTTTTCACTCATGGTGTGCACTCGCCACTATACCACCTTATAACCAATCAGGTTTACGGATCATTTCAAAAATACCATTCTTCCAACATGGAGGACTAGGAGTCGTCACACACGCTCTAGTCTTTTCAGGCTAATATCGTATAAAAGCACTTCCTACTTCCGGTCACATGTCCGTCTTTCGAAACACGGCGACCGGGAACACACAGAGGAGGGATACCACAACATTGGTGAGTCTCGATACTATTTTTATCTGCTAAAAACCCGACCCAAGCGAAATTTCATTTCGCTCTTAAACGCTTACCGTCTTACACTGTCTCATTGTCCTTATAGTTCGCAATCCACAGAGGGATCGAACCTAATCCACATACATGAAACTTTAATTGGATCCCCTCCCGGTACGGCTAGATACACACACGTATCAAGGTACGTCTCTTTTGTTTATTTGTAACTACATCACAACTGAATCTTTTAACCAGTATAGGATATATTTTAAATCCTTCACAATCTCCTTTGTTATACAGTTGATCTTTGTTTTCGTCCACCATACTTGGTTTGGAGAACTTTAAACAGATGAAAATTCGTTTGCTCTAAACCCAGAGCAAGAAATCTTTGTTTATTTTCTGAGTGTCATTAACTTTACATACTGGTAAGCAAGACCCAAAGTAAACTTTTTAAGCACCCTGCCATATGCAATTGCTTGCCTCACTCTTATGCCTCCTTCTTTTCTCGAAACACAGAATTATCCACCCGAAGCTAAAGTTTCCATTAAGTCCGACCTACTGACCAGTAGGTCATACCACTAGGTATGCATTTTCGGAATTTATAAGACATAGGAATTTTGAGCACAGTTTCACTAGTAATCAATGCACCTTGATCAATTGATCGTCACGGACTCACTCACACCGTCCAGCAATCGATAGCAACACTTATTCACCCTGAGTCTTTCCAAATGCAGGATCGTCGAGAGCACTGCAATTTTGAGATCACTACGGTTTTAAACTTCACATCTTGGAATGTGTCGTCACCAATCCACCCTACGCCGCAATTGTTTTTATTAAAAGTTTTGAAGAAGCATGTTTGAGCCTTTTAGAGGATCGACGCTAGACACCAAAGCAACTCGTGGGTAAATAAGGCTTCACATCCATGCACTTCAAGAACTTTTTTGTCACTTATCGCACAAATTTTAACATGTTAAACATGTAAAATATGCTACATCTACGTTGTTTTCTGTTTTATCAGCCCTGAAGAGTCGTGTTGACTCAACTTCAAACACGACGAAACACGTGTCGGATGAATGTGGATCAAATAAACAACCTTCCTAAGGATAAAGATACAAGGATCTGCTGTTGCTTATTACAGAACTGCTAAATACTTTGTTGAAACAGTTTTTCTTTCCCTGATTATACTGCCTTGTGGTTGCGAGAGCTCTGCTTCTTTAAGTTTGGGAGAGTCTGTTGATTTTCCGTTTGAACGGTTAAGGGCTTCTCCGTTCGCTCTACACGCACCGCAACTTCACTTGTTGTTTTTAAGCGACTCCATAACGTTTACTCTAGGCAGAGCGCCCTACATGTTCTGAAATCTAAAAAACCCTCCACAGTTAGTCATACTGTTGCTTCAGACTGGGTGCCTCCACGTTATATTTAAACTGATCTTTACTCTAATCCACATCTAACTTTGTCCAGACATGGACAGAGATAAAGCGGCAGCTGATCTCTTTGACAATTTAGCAAAAGGGATGCCTACACACCAGGCTTCAGCCTCCACAGGTCCTGCGCCTGTTGAGGGTCTCAGGGACAAGTTTATCAAATTAGAGAAACTGAAAAAACAAGAGAATTCCCGGTGGTGGGATGGAACCACCCTTAAATATTACAGACGGATCAAACAAGTACCTAGAGGGCTTCGCTCCCACACTTTTCCCACATATGATGATTTGGACATAGATTTGATAGTTAAATGGGAGGAGTCTCTTAACCAAAATTCTATAAATTTGATGGATATTTTGATAGAGAGTGCTGAGCGTAAGACCATCAAATTACAACTAGAGATCTCCATTATAGAACAGGAGATCAAAGATCTTAACAAACCAGAGTTAACCGTCAAAAATTACACTCTACTGGATGACATCCTTCTCAAACATCAGGCAGATATCAAAACCAGGAAAGCCCGTCAAATCAAAAGAGACGAGGCGGACTATAGAAATGGGAGGGTCTATACCTATGACCATAAATATGACTCAATGATCCCTAGAAGGGTCTCAAACAGGTAGATCCACAACCGCCAGCTCGGTCAATTCCAGCACCACTTCACTGAGTTCTACTGGACTCAGTGAACCTGAGAATGAGGTGTTAGACAGCACAGACCCCACACGCATGCCTTTTTTATTAGAGATGGCGCGCATCAGAAAGGGAAACAGAACACAACCTCCCAGGGGCGCACCAGACCCAAAACCCACAGAGGTAAACGTGCCAGCAAACGAAGACTATCGGAGGAAACTCAGATCAGGCACACAGAGGAACTAACTGATCTGGGCAATACAGTTCAGGTAGTTAACCTCTCCTCTCTCTCTTTGACTGAGGATATGATCTCTTTACTTGGCAAGGGTTTGAGCTTTAATCCTCATGCAACCGGAGACATCTGTCAAACTAAAATCGATATCTTCAAATTTGTACGTAATCTGAAATTGAAGAAATATTTTGCTGACCAACCTAACGCCTCCAGGCATTCCAAGAACATTCCAAATGTATTTGACAATGAATTAATGACTATTAAAGATGTTCAAACAACTCATCTGCTTCTTTCTTTAACAGATAGAGAGGAAAGTCCATATGATATGGAAAAGCTGTTAGAAGAGCTGGATGTTGAGACAGATTACGGGATAGCAAGTGGCCTTAAATGCAAATCCAGATGGACCCCAACACTATCAGGGGGAATGCCATTGATAATTTTCATAGGCATGTTCTTGAGGATCTTAACAAAGTCATCATCAAGAACTTGAACATGAAATTCAAATACAAAGACAATCTGACAAAGGGGGAACGCTTAGCACTCCATACCCTCAGTAACAATCCTGACATCATTATCAGGGAGGCAGACAAAGGGGGCAATGTTGTTGTTATGGATCTCGTTGACTACAACAACGAGGTTTTGAATCAACTTAATGACAGCACATGCTATGAACAACTGACTCATAACCCTATGGGTCCGTTGACAATCCAAATAAACAAACTACTACTCAATTGGAAGCAATCTGGTCTTTTGGATGACGACGAGTTCCTTTATCTAAAAGTGTCCAAACCCACATTTCCATGGTTGTATACACTACCTAAAATACATAAGAACCTTCCATTTCCCCCTGGCAGACCAATAGTCTCGGGAATAGGGGGTCCAACTGAGAGACTTTCTGAATATGTAGACCTTTTTTTAGGACCTTTAGTCAAGAATCTACCGTCACATATCCAGGATTCCAAGCACATATTGGGCATAATGACTGACATAGAGTGGCAACCAGGCACGTTACTAGTGACGATGGATGTGGTGTCTCTTTACACCAGCATCAATCCTAAAATAGGAATGCAAGCTATGTAGAAAATACTTTCAAACAGGCCAGCTTCGTTGTGGGCTCACACGAAGATGCTGTTACAGATGATGGAACTTATCCTAGATAACAATTACTTCATTTTTGATCGAAAATGGTTTCGACAAAAGAGAGGGGTAGCCATGGGCTCCAAGTTTTCGCCCTCTTTTGCTAATTTATTTATGGGAGCTCTAGAAACTGATCTAATTTGGGGAACCAAAGGAGCCAGATATATCGACTCCATTGTTTTCTGGGGTCGTTATATCGATGACTGTTTTCTTTTGTGGTCCGGTACGGAACGGAGGACCTACTTTCATCCTTTTTCGAATATCTCAATAACAGCACATGGGATATCAAATTTACCATGCAACACAGCAGAGATAAGATGGAATTCTTAGATCTCGAATTTTATGTAAAAGACAATATCCTACAGAGCAAGCTCTATAGAAAACCGACCTCGTGTAATTCCATTCTCCATGCTTGCAGTTCTCACCCTAAACACCAGATTCAGGCAATTCCTTATGGGGAATACCTCAGGGCGAGACGTAACTGTAGTGAACCGATCGAGTTCGAGAACTGTGTAACCAACATGAGGAATAGATTCCTTGAGAGGCTATTCCCTGAAGTCACTGGAAACTGCAGAGAAAAGGGCCAGACGCACCTCAAGATCAGATTGCTTGAAGAAACGCACAGAGCCTGCTTCCTCCACCCAGAAGATTAGACTAATCACCGAATTTAATGCTTTGAATCAAACTATCAAGAGAAGTTTCAACAAACATTGGAACTTATTAACTGGTGACACTGCTCTCAAAGAATGTATTTCTGAGAGACCAGCTATCACATACAGGAAAGGCTTCACACTCAAAAATAAACTCAGTCCTACGGTTCCACACAAGACTGCTGCACTTGATTGGCTAACTACAAGAAGTATTGGCTTTTACAAATGTGGTTTTTGTTCCATGTGCATATGGGGCAAACATGGGACCAAGACATTCAAAGGTTTTGATGGAACCAAATACGACATCAAGTATAACATCACATGTCTAACTAGATTTGTGGTCTATATCATTGAGTGTCAATGTGGTAAAATCTATGTAGGCAGTACCATCAGACCCCTGAAAGAGAGAATGGCTGAACACATGCGAGCCATTCAGAAAAGAGATCCGAAATACCCAGTTGCCTTACACATCGCAGACTGTCAACCACGAGAGGATGAAGTCAACGTGCGTTTCTTCGGAATAGACACAATCCCTCTGAACATTAGGGGGGGCAATCGAGAACTCATACTGAGGCGTAGGGAAGCTACGTGGATCATGCGTTTGCAATGCGTGGAACACGGGCTTAACTATGACCAAGAACTTCAATTTTTTCTGGGCAGCTAAATACCCTACACTTTGCAAAATGGAAAACAGTATAGCAATTATAAATGTTCAACACATGTCTACTCAGGTTGGATATAAACCATTTCTAACTGGAATGTAGAACTTTTTGGACAATGTCGTTTGAATACCAGATTAACAATTTTCCCATAACATACATTCAGTGCATGAGTCAAGGATGTCTACAATATAATTTGTTAAATTGATATCATCATGTGACTTTTTGTTGTACTACTTCAACAGTTTGTAGTGTATATATAATTGTCATGTCACCAATAAGAACACTTATTAAGCACCGTTTTCACTCATGGTGTGCACTCGCCACTATACCACCTTATAACCAATCAGGTTTACGGATTATTTCAAAAATACCATTCTTCCAACATGGAGGACTAGGAGTCGTCACACACGCTCTAGTCTTTTCAGGCTAATATCGTATAAAAGCACTTCCTACTTCCGGTCACATGTCCGTCTTTCGAAACACGGCGACCGGGAACACACAGAGGAGGGATACCACAACATTGGTGAGTCTCGATACTATTTTTATCTGCTAAAAACCCGACCCAAGCGAAATTTCATTTCGCTCTTAAACGCTTACCATCTTACACTGTCTCATTGTCCTTATAGTTCGCAATCCACAGAGGGATCGAACCTAATCGACATACATGAAACTTTAATTGGATCCCCTCCCGGTACACACATGTATCAAGGTACGTCCCTTTTGTTTATTTGTAACTACATCACAACTGAATCTTTTAACCAGTATAGGATATATTTTAAATCCTTCACAATCTCCTTTGTTATACAGTTGATCTTTGTTTTCGTCCACCATACTTGGTTTGGAGAACTTTAAACAGATGAAAATTCGTTTGCTCTAAACCCAGAGCAAGAAATCTTTGTTTATTTTCTGAGTGTCGTTAACTTTACATACTGGTAAGCAAGACCCAAGGTAAACTTTTTAAGCACCCTGCCATATGCAATTGCTTGCCTCACTCTTATGCCTCCTTCTTTTCTCGAAACACAGAATTATCCACCCGAAGCTAAAGTTTCCATTAAGTCCGACCTACTGACCAGTGGGTCATACCACTAGGTATGCATTTTCGGAATTTATAAGACATAGGAATTTTGAGCACAGTTTCACTAGTAATCAATGCACCTTGATCAATTGATCGTCACGGACTCACTCACACCGTCCAGCAATCGATAGCAACACTTATTCACCCTGAGTCTTTCCAAATGCAGGATCGTCGAGAGCACTGCAATTTTGAGATCACTACGATTTTAAACTTCACATCTTGGAATGTTTCGTCACCAATCCACCATACGCCGCAATTGTTTTTATTAAAAGTTTTGAAGAAGCATGTTTGAGCCTTTTAGAGGATCGACGCTAGACAACAAAGCAACTCGTGGGTAAATAAGGCTTCACATCCATGCACTTCAAGACCTTTTTTGTCACTTATCGCACAAATTTTAACATGTTAAACATGTAAAATATGCTACATCTACGTTGTTTTCTGTTTTATCAGCCCTGAAGAGTCGTGTTGACTCAACTTCAAACACGACGAAACACGTGTCGGCTGAATGTGGATCAAATAAACAACCTTCCTAAGGATAAAGATACAAGGATCTGCTGTTGCTTATTACAGAACTGCTAAATACTTTGTTGAAACAGTTTTTCTTTCCCTGATTATACTGCCTTGTGGTTGCGAGAGCTCTGCTTCTTTTTTTTAGAATAGAAAGCAGTAACCTCCGAGAACTGAGATTGCTAGGCAAATATATGGAAGAAAAACCAAGACAGTACCAGGATAATACAGTCATGTTAAACATCATAGCAATCACAGCAAAACATGAAGGAGGGGGAACAGTCACTCAATTAATCAATCAATCAATCAGGAGTTTGTTAACACCTTGGCTGCTAGGGGGTTTCCCCCCTCTGTGCTGCAGATACTCATTTCCCATTGTTCATGACAAGGTCAGCTCGTCATAAGCACAGCGCAGGTAACACCCATGATGAGCTGACCTTGTCATTAGCATGGAAGGAGTTAAAGCGCAACTACTCACCTGTAAAGGTCTCAAGGTGCTAGGGGTGGGGGGGGTGCAGGTTCCATTCCATCAAGGAGGCGGTCTGTCGAAGAGCCAGGTTTTGAGGTTTCTTGCGAAGATGCGGAGCGATGTTGTCTGTCTGAGGTGGAGCGGAAGGGCGTTCCATGCTTTGGCCGCGAGGAAGGAGAAGGAGCGGCCTCCCGATCTGGTCTTTCTGGAGCGGGGGACCTCGGCGTAGGAGAGCTGGGCTGATCGTAGGGTACTTTGGGGTGCGTGGAATTTGAGCCGGCTGTTCAGGTATGCTGGTCCGGTGCCGTGGAGAGCCTTGTGTGCGTGGGTGAGCATCTTAAAGGTGATTCTCGCCTCAACGGGGAGCCAGTTGAGTGTGCGTAGGTGCTGGGAGATGTGGCAGTGTTTTGGCAGGTTGAGGACCAGTCTTGCGGCGGTGTTCTGGATGTTCTGTAGCTTGCAGATGAGGTTTTTGTTTATTCCGGCATAGAGTGCATTGCCGTAGTTGAGTCTGCTGGTGACCAGGGCGTGAGTGACTGTCTTTCGGTGTTCGAGGGGTATCCATTTGAAGGTCTTACGAAGGAGGCGGAGGGTGTGGAAGCAGGAAGATGAGACAGAGTTGATCTGGCGGTCCATTTTGAGCTCGGAGTCCAGGATGAAGAGGCTCACCTTATTGAAACAGATGGCGAAGCACTGCCTGTCCCACTGCGGTATCCGCTTCATTGATGGCATTCAAACAGTAATGCTTGGTGAAAGTGTTCCTGCTGGACCATGTCGCTGCACGGCAAATCTGATAAAGAGGCACACCAGCAAACAAGGCGGTGGAAGAAGACATCGCCCTCGTAGAATGAGCCCTCACTGAAGACTGCAATGGTTTACCAGCTTGTTGGTGGCAGAAGGCAATGGCTGAGGAAAGCCATCGAGCAATAGTTGGCTTGGAAACTGGATGTCCCTTACGCTGTCGTCCGTAGGCAATGAACAGCTGGTCGGACTTGCGGAAGGAGGCAGTTCTGGCAATGTAAAATTTAAGACACAAATGGGTTGTGCAGGTGCACACCTTAATAAAGGGGAGGTTATTTAAATAGGTTCCTGAAAAAGTGTAGAATTTTTTAAGGGTTTGTAAAGAAATTGCGTGCTATTCCCTGTATTGGAAAATGACCCAAGTTTCCATGTTATAACTGCAAGAGGAGCTGTAGGAAAACCCACAGGTGAGGGAATGCACTGCTCGAGGACAGAATGTCTCACAACAAGTTAAACACAAGTTAACTGAAATAGTAATAATGAATGCTCTAGGCACCAAAAGTTCATTTGAAATTATCAGTTTTAGTTGCTATTACACACAACAAATATTATCAAATAGGTTATTCACCAGAATTACAAAACATTTCTTATGAATGAAAACATAACAGTCTCTTGATAATGCTTCTCAAAAAACTCGAACATATAAGCGAAAGACATGTAACTCCATGTAAATGTTATTCTTTTTTTTAAAAATCCCAATGCATTTCGGGTTTATTGAAAAAACCCTTAGTCAGAGGAACAGTTGCATGTATCAGTCGATCTTCAAAAGGAGAGGTGTATCCACAGTAATCTAGAACACAACAATGTGCAGTAAGTATACTGCTAAGTTTGTAGGATTTGCACCCAAGAGTGTGTTTCTAAATAAAAGGAGGTGGAGAAGTGTAGAAAGGGTGTTAAGCCTTATAGTGCTAAATAGGACCCTGAATGGTAATGCTATAGCACATAACAGAGGATATATAAAGATAAGTCCTGAATGTCCCAAGAGGTCAAAAGGAGCAGAGTTGATAACAGGGGAATAATCTTGCCTGGGTACGCTCTGAATCGTCGTCTGTGGGAAGAGGAAACTGCCAACTCAGGGATGGGTCATGAAGATAATCTGTCAAAGGTAAACTACCCTAGTGAGAAACATAGTTTTTTTAAAAAATCAGATCGGGTAACATGAGAGGAAATGGAAGTCAAAGACAGCTTACCAAAGAGCCTTAAGTCGTTCTCGTCCGTCGATACTCGGGGCGAGAACTATACTGTCAGTAAGCGAAGTTCTAAGGTCTCCCCCTCCGTCGATACTCGGGGCGAGGAGTTTAGATGGAATCTGGAAAACGAAGCGCAAAGTTAGTAAACTATGCGCGTGGTGATTTAAGCCAAAGGGATTAATGTTAATAGGGTATAAAAACCTACCCGTAGTGTAGGAAGTAGAAGAGTTGGTGCACGCCGGTGTTTCCCAAGCCGCGAACGCATAAACTGTATATGCTATCCCAGAATGCTCGGTAAATTTAAAGGGGAAGTGCCCTATAGTGTTCGAAACGGGAACATGACCTCGATCTGGGAAAAATCAACCTAATAGTAGAAACGATGAGGAAAACGTGCTCGGCTGGAATGTGATGTAGAAATGGCGGAGGAGTCGTGTAATCAAAAGAAAACCATAAGTGAACAGAATGAAAATAATACAAGTGAAAAAAGTGAAGGAGCAGAGTATTATGGTCGGAAGCATGACTGACGTATTGAAAGGAAAGAATGTGAAAAGAGGTTACATGGAGAGGGAAAGAAGAAAAAGAGAAAAAGAATGTCCTTAGAGTTGTGTGCACTGGAAACTCGAAAGAGGGTGCAAATCCTGTACAGTTGGTAGAAAATACCAGAATTACGTACAGTATTCCTTACAAAAAACATAACATTTCATAATGGTCGTTAAGCCCATTCGGGTGCCAACGTGCATAATGTTTTTATCCAGTGAGTCTCTCTGCGGGCTAATGCAGAATTGATGTCTATACCAGGGGTCTTTTTGACACTTTCAAGAATAGTGTAACGCAGTTGTGGTA
Source organism: Lissotriton vulgaris (assembly GCF_964263255.1). Taxonomy (NCBI): domain Eukaryota; kingdom Metazoa; phylum Chordata; class Amphibia; order Caudata; family Salamandridae; genus Lissotriton; species Lissotriton vulgaris. The sequence continues at coordinate 1,926,249,081 of NC_141693.1, forward strand.
TAGTGTGTCCCGCCGTGTCCCAATGTACTGCCAATGGAGACGTGGTGTTTTTGTTCCTAATGCGGCTTTTGTGCTCTATGATGCGTGTCTTCATTTTTCTGCTTGTTCTACCTACATACACGAAGCCACAAGGGCATTTGATTGCATATATTACTTGTTCCGTATTGCAATTGGATGTGTGATTTAATTTTAATTTTTTGCCCGTTTGTGGGTGTGTAAAGATATCACCTTGAATTGCGTTGCTGCATTGACCACAATTGTGACATTTCATCATTCCCTTAAAGTGGGTTTTTCTTCCTGAGGTTTTAGCATTTCCCGTAGATTTTTTGATCTTTGGTGTGCAAATAATGGTGGTTCCAATAAGATGTTTTGAAAGTCTGGTTCATTTTCAATGATCTCCCATCGGTTTCTGATTATTGTTTTTATAAGAGGAGCCTGTGTGGAGTTTTTTTAATACAAATACTTCTTTACGTGATGATGTTCTTACGGAGGCTTGTAATAAGTCCTTCCTCTGTTTTTGGTCAACTTGTTCTTCTGCTTGGTTAAGTATCCTCAGTGGGTATCCTCTTGCTTGATATTTGCGTTTTTGATCTTGAATGTTGATTTTGCATAGTTGTGCATCCGAAGTAATCCTTTTAATGCGCATGAATTGGTAGATTGGTAAGTGTTTTCTAAGTGAAAGTGGGTGAGCGCTTGTGAAATGCAATGCGCTGTTCACATCTGTCGGTTTGGTATACACTGATGTGTTTAAGCCTTTTTCAGTCTTGCAAATTTGTATGTCCAGAAAATTTATCTTGTCTTCCTGGATGTTGTAAGTGAATTGAATCCTCGGGTTATGTGAATTCAGGATTTTAATTGAGTCTTCAAGTAGATGTCTTTGACCATTCCATATAACGAGAATGTCATCAATGTAGCGGAAAATAGACACTGCATTATTTTGCCAGGTAGGATTGGTGAGCATGTGCTGGTGTTCAAAATAAGCCATGAAGGTGTTAGCATACGAAGGAGCTCCGGGAAAGCCCATGGATGTTCCCGTCTTCTGTAAATAAAATTGATTTTGCCAAAGAAAATAACTATGGTATAGTGAAAAGTGTAGTAGTTCAAGAAGGAAGATGGCTAATTCAGATGGTATGGTAGAAGCCAGCAATCTCCACTCCACTGCCTCTAAACCTTCATTGTGTGCTATTGAGGTATAAAGAGCCACAACATCTATTGTACATAATAGAGTGTCGCGGTTCACCAGATGATCAATTGCCTTCAATTTTAAGAGACAGTGTGTTGTGTCTCGTATGTAGGTTTCCCAGGGTTGTACCAGTGGTTGAAAATGGTGATCCACAAAATGACCAATTACTTCGTGTATTGAGTTGCATCCGGCCACTATGGGTCTGAAGGGGGGTCTTAGATGGTCCTTATGCATCTTGGGAAGCATATATATGTGTGGAACTTTAGGTGTTTGGTTCACCAAGAATTTTCCAGTGTGTGTGTCAATGATGCCGTCATCTATAGCTTTTGTGACTAAAGAAGTCAACAAGATAATCAGTTCTTCTGTTGGATCTTTCTCCAATAGCAGGTAAGTCTCTGTGTCAGATACGTGTGTTTCTACATTCCGGTTGTAGAATGTTGTATCCAGTACCACTAAGGCGCCGCCTTTGTCAGCTGGTTGAAACGTGATCGATTTATCACTTTGTAAGGACCTTAAGATTTTGCGATCTTTATCCGTTAAGTTGGAATTCAGAGGTTTGGAATATTTGATTGTCTCCAGATCTTTCTTGACCAAAAGTTCAAAAGTATCTAGTGATTTGTGGGTGATTGGAGCCATAAACTTGCTTTTGGGGCGAAATTTCCGGATTTTATTGTTCTGTTCTTCTGGGTCAGGCATAGTTGAGAAAAACCACTTAAGGCGTAGTTTACGCATAAATTTGAATAATGCTGTTTCTGTTTCCAATGTGTTTGAAGAGTAAGTTGGGACAAAGGATATGCCTTTGTTTAGTTCTCTCAATTCAGCTGGGTTGAGTGTTCTATGTGATATGTTCATCACTATTGATTCGGTTTCTTTGGGTTTCTCTGTGGTCTGCCTGTCTCTAGAACCTTTTTTGTTACTTTTTCCCCTACTGGTACGGCTTCTGATTGTGGTGCTGTTTTGTCTGGAGGCCCCTTGGTCAGTGGGCCTGTCTCTAAAAAAGGAGTTTGCTTATTGGATGTTGATGTTTCTCCTTCTGTTGTTGTCATACTCTGTGTTGTTACTGAAGTGGGTTTAGGGCGCAGTGTGGTTAGATCCTGATCCAGTACTAGACTTTCTTCAGAGGAGTTGGTATTGGGTTTCTTGAAGAAGCGTTTTTGGGCATAGGTTTCCACCCAGGAGTAAACCTCGTCTAGTTTATAGTCTATGGTGTCCCTACGGAACTTTCTGATCTTCCGTTCATGAACCTCTTTCGCATGTTTATCCAGATTGTTGTTGATATTTTCTAATACCTTGTCCCAATCTTCAGTTTCCATTTTCTGAGATATCTCATCCTTTAGTTTATTGATGTCATTCGTCAAATCATTGAGTATAGTGGAAATCTCTTCATTGATGAGTAATATCAAGTCGAGCGAACATTTATTTAGTATCGCGTACCAGCGTGACATAAAATCTTTGTTAAATTTGAAGAGCATGGGTTTTAAAGCAATGCGCAAGCCTCGTGGGATTCTTTTCACTTTGTGATACTCAATCAGAGTTGTGGCGTGGAGGCGCTGGCTTATTTCCTTCTTTAATAAGTATTCCAACTGTCGTAATTGTTGTGAAGTATTTGCTGTGGATGCGCCGAAGTCGCGAGCTTCTTTGATCAGTGAATATATAGATTCGGCTTCGTCCGAAGTGTATGCTTTTGTGGTAGCCTGATTAGTAGTGAGGTCAGCTATGTCTTTCCAAGACATTTTGAATTTGTGTGGGTGCAATCCTGCTGGTGTGGGGGTCGGGTATGAAGACACAAATGGGTTGTGCAGGTGCACACCTTAATAAAGGGGAGGTTATTTAAATAGGTTCCTGAAAAAGAGTAGATTTATTTTTTATTTTTTCAGAAACCGATGGGAGATCATTGAAAATGAACCAGACTTTCAAAACATCTTTTGGAACCACCATTATTTGCACACCAAAGATCAAAAAATCTACGGGAAATGCTAAAACCTCAGGAAGAAAAACCCACAGGAGGCTTTAAGGGAATGATGAAATGTCACAATTGTGGTCAATGCAGCAACGCAATTCAAGGTGATATCTTTACACACCCACAAACGGGCAAAAAATTAAAATTAAATCACACATCCAATTGCAATACGGAACAAGTAATATATGCAATCAAATGCCCTTGTGGCCTCGTGTATGTAGGTAGAACAAGCAGAAAAATTAAGACACGCATCATAGAGCACAAAAGCCGCATTAGGAACAAAAACACCACGTCTCCATTGGCAGTACATTGGGACACGGCGGGACACACTATACCACAACTGCGTTACACTATTCTTGAAAGTGTCAAAAAGACCCCTGGTATAGACATCAATACTGCATTAGCCCGCAGAGAGACTCACTGGATAAAAACATTATGCACGTTGGCCCCGAATGGGCTTAACGACCATTACGAAATGTTATGTTTTTTGTAATGAATACTGTACGTAATTCTGGTATTTTCTACCAACTGTACAGGATTTGCACCCTCTTTCGAGTTTCCAGTGCACACAACTCTAAGGACATTCTTTTTCTTCTTTCCCTCTCCATGTAACCTCTTTGCACATTCTTTCCTTTCAATACGTCAGTCATGCTTCCGACCATAATACTCTGCTCCTTCACTTTTTTCACTTGTTTTATTTTCATTCTGTTCACTTATGGTTTTCTTTTGATTACACGACTCCTCCGCCATTTCTACATCACATTCCAGCCGAGCACGTTTTCCTCATCGTTTCTACTATTAGGTTGATTTTTACCAGATCGAGGTCATGTTCCCGTTTCGAACACTATAGGGCCCTTCCCCTTTAAATTTACCGAGCATTCTGGGATAGCATATACAGTTTATGCATTCGCAGCTTTGGAAAACACCGGCGTGCACCAACTCTTCTACTTCCTACACTACGGGTAGGTTTTTATACCCTATTAACATTAATCCCTTTGGCTTAAGTCACCACGCGCATAGTTTACTAACTTTGCGCTTCGGTTTTCAGATTCCATCTAAACTCCTCGCCCGAGTATCGACGGACGAGGAGACCTTAGAACTTCGCTTACTGACAGTATAGTTCTCGCCCCGAGTATCGACGGACGAGAACGACTTAAGGCTCTTTGGTAAGCTGTCTTTGACTTCCATTTCCTCTCATGTTACCCGATCCGATTTAAAAAAAAATATATGTTTCTCACTAGGGTAGTTTACCTTTGACAGATTATCTTCATGACCCATCCCTGAGTTGGCAGTTTCCTCTTCCCACAGACGACGATTCCGAGCGTACCCAGGCAAGCTTATTCCCCTGTTATCAACTCTGCTCCTTTTGACCTCTTGGGACATTCAGGACTTATCTTTATATATCCTCTGTTATGTGCTATAGCATTACCATTCAGGGTCCTATTTAGCACTATAAGGCTTAACACCCTTTCTACCCTTCTCCACCTCCTTTTATTTAGAAACACACTCTTGGGTGCAAATCCTACAAACTTAGCAGTATACTTACTGCACATTGTTGTGTTCTAGATTACTGTGGATACACCTCTCCTTTTGAAGATCGACTGATACATGCAACTGTTCCCCTGACGAAGGGTTTTTTCAATAAACCCGAAATGCATTGGGATTTTTTTTAAAAAGAATAACATTTACATGGAGTTACATGTCTTTCGCTTATATGTTCGAGTTTTGTGAGAAGCATTATCAAGAGACTGTTATGTTTTCATTCATAAGAAATGTTTTGTAATTCTGGTGAATAACCTATTTGATAATATTTGTTGTGTGTAATAGCAACTAAAACTGATAATTTCAAATGAACTTTTGGTGCCTAGAGCATTCATTATTACTATTTCAGTTAACTTGTGTTTAACTTGTTGTGAGACATTCTGTCCTCGAGCAGTGCATTCCCTCACCTGTGGGTTTTCCTACAGCTCCTCTTGCAATGTAAAATTTAAGGCATCGTTTGATGTCCAAAGAGTGTAAGCGCTGCTCCGCCGGAGACTTAGGGTCCGGAAAGAAAGTTCTCAGGAACACAGGTTCATTCAAATGAAAGTCTGTCGGTACTTTAGGTAGGAAAGAGGGGTTGGTGCGGAGCGCCACTCCCTTAGGCCTGAACGGAAGGTAAGGAGGCTTGATAGTGAAAGCGTGCAGGTCGCTCACACGACGAGAGGAGGTCAAAGCTAAAAGAAGCGCAACCTTCCAGGTGAGGAATTTGATATCCTTTTCATGGATAGGTTCACATGGTGACTTCATAAGTTGGGATAGTACAACATTGAGGTGCCAAGATGGAGGAGGGCGCCGAACAGGTGGGAACTTGCGGAAAAGTCCTTTGAAGAATTGACATATGATTCTGGACGAGCAGAGGGAAGAAGAGTCATCGTGTCGGAAACGAGATATCGCAGCTAAGAAAACTCTCAGGGTAGAATGAGAGAGTCCTGACTGAGCAAGGCTTAAGAAGAATGGAAGAAGCTGCTCTGGAGTGGAATGGATGGGATGGACATTGGCTGAAACACACCAATGCAGAATCTCTCCCACTTGAGTTTGTAGGTTTTGATGGTAGACGGAGCCCTAGCTTGAGCCAGAATGTCTCTGCAGTCCTGAGATAAGTTCAAATCTGCGAATTCAAGGTGCTCAGCTTCCATGCCCACAATTGTAGCGTGGAGGGGTCCGGATGGCACACTAGGCCTCTGTCCATTGATAGTAGGTCTGGACGAGGGCGCAGAGGAATGGGCTGGCATTGGGACAACAGAAGCAGTTCTGAAAACCATGCCTGTCTGGGCCAACGAGGTGCGATCAACAGGATGTGGCAAGGCTGTCTCCGCATCTTCCACAGCACCCGCAGAATCAATGGAATCGGCGGAAAAGCGTAAGCGAATAGATCGCACCAGTCTATCAAAAGGGCATTCCGGCACGACCCGGGGTGGGGATGCCAACTTGCATAAGACGGGCATTTCCGATTCTCCGGTGTCGCAAAGAGGTCTAGATCTGGGTGACTCTACTGGTGAAAGACAAGATTTAGAGTCGGCTGGTGCAGTTCCCATTCGTGCGTTGAGGAAGTGGACCTGCTCAGAGAGTCCGCCAAAATGTTGGACACGCCCGGAAGGTGGGCGGCTGTCAAGGTGATCTGGTGGCGGAGAGCCCAATCCCAGATTGACTGGGCCAAGTGAGACAGATGAGGAGACTTGGTTCCTCCCTGTTTGTTTACGTAGTGCATACTGGTGGTATTGTCCGTTTGGATCAGCACTGACTCCCCGTGAACTACAGGGAGGAATGACTTGAGCGCTAGGAAGATCGCCATCAACTCCAGCCTGTTGATATGCCACTTGCGCTGGGGCGGAGTCCACTTGCCCTTGATGGATAGGCCCTGGAGATGAGCGCCCCACCCCTCCAGGGAGGCGTCTGTCGTCAGCGTGAGATCTGGTGCGTGAACGAGAAAGGACGTTCCCATTTCCAGGTTTTGTAGGTTGTGCCCACCAAAGCAAGCTCTTTCTCATGCGGGTTGTCACTGCAACAAGGTCGTTGAAGGACCCGGAGACCCAACGCCACTGCAAGTCCAGTTCTTCCTGAATGGGACGGGCGCGCAACCTGCAATTTGGGATCAGTGTGATACATGATGAAGCCATTCCCAAGAATGATTTTAACGTTCGAACAGAAACCGACTGTTTTCTTCGAATGAGGGAGACCAGACGAAGGATCTTGTGACGTCGCTCGTTGGAGACGAACGCTTTTGAGAGCTTCGTGTCTAGGATCGCTCCCAAGAAGGATCTGGTCTGCAGAGGTGCAAACTGTGACTTTTCGACGTTGATGGTCAACCCCAGGGACTGAAACACCTGCTGGCAAAGGCAAGTGTCCTGAAGTAGCTGATGGTGGGATTGAGACTTTAGAAGCCAATCGTCCAAATATGGAAAGATTTGAACGCCTTGTAGACGCAGGTGAGCCACCACAGGGGGCAATACCTTCGTGAATACACGAGGAGCTGATCTCAGGCCGAAGGGCAGAACTTTGAATTGAAAATGCATTGGCCCCACCTTGAAACGCAGGTACTGGCGATGTTGTTGGATAATAGGGACATGAAAGTATGCGTCCTGAAGGTCTATGGTGGTCATGAAATCCTCGCTGGATAGGATACGCAGGATTTCCTGTAATGTCAGCATGCGGAACGATTGGGACTTTAAGAACTGGTTGAGAAACCTCAGATCCAAAATGGGTCGCCAATCTCCGGTCTTCTTGAGTATGAGGAAGAATCGAGAGTAAAACCCCACTCCTCTTTGATGTTTCGGGACCACTTCGACTGCACCTTTTAGCACAAGAAGACAAACCTGATGGAAAAGCTCCTCGAGGTGTGGAGGAGGCGGGCCACGAGGTGGAGTACACGGAGGAATCTCTACAAACTCTACGGTATGACCCAGTCGAACAATGTCCAAAACCCAGCGGTCCAAGGTGATCGAGGACCACGGAGAATAAAACAGAGAGATTCGACCTCCAACAGTTTGATGGTGAGATAAGTAATTGGCGCTTAGAGTTGGATCCCCGGTAAGAGGACTTTCCTCGGTAAGGCCTGGAGGACTGCTGGCGAGGTTGCTGATTGGGTGGGTAACGTTGGCCGCTCTGATTGTATTAGCGGTATTGCTGCCCACCTCGAACATTGGAAGAAGTGCCGCGTCCGCGCGCACCTCGAAAGGACTGCTTCCGAAATTGTAACGTGCCCAAAGACTTTGCCGTATCGGAGTCTTTCTTAATGGACTCCAGGGCGTCATCAATATGGGATCCGAATAGCGATTCCCCATCATAGGGCATGTCCAGTATCTTGGATTGGAGTTCCTGCCGGAAGGATGTGGACTTTAGCCAACCTTGTCGTCGGAGTGCAGCCGCACTTGCAAGCAGACGGAATCCTGTGTTCGCAATATCGACTGCGCAGTCGATCATTTCTTCTGACGTTCTCTGTCCATCGCGAAGGATTTGTAGAGCGTCAGCCTTGGAAGCATCAGGTATGAGTTCTATCAGATCTGAAATGTCTGACCACATCTGTCGGTCATAACGTCCCAAGATGGCTAAGGCATTGGCTGCCCGGACAGATGTGGAAGCCATCTTTGAGAACTTGCGCCCAATAGCATCCAGACATCGACCCTCTCTATCCGGAGGGGCTGTGATAGGAGCCGCTGGGTTTCGGGCTCGACGCTGTGCGGCCTGAGTCACTACCGAGTCCGGCTTGGGGTGAGAAAGCAGGCAAGCCGGAGAGCCAATCGGGGCCTTGTACTTTTTCTCAAGGCGCGGTATCTGTGCAGGTAAGGAGTTTGGAGCAGTCATGAGCTTAATTCCTTCCTTCCAAACAAAATCAATGATAGGAATCGAGTGTGTTTGTTTATAAGGTTTGTCCTTAAAATCATAAAGGAAACAGTCCTCCTCACGTTGTGATCTTGGTAATTTAAAGCGCAGAGCTGCTTTATCCATCAAAAGATGGAAACTGGCGATATCCACAGGAGGTGAATCTCCAGAGTTACCCGGCTGAGGTGAGGGCGTCTGTGCCCGATAATCATCCCATTCCGCCATATCCTGGTCGCCTGCTTCATCCGAATTGTCTGGGACCTCTCCGTCCTCGCGCTTCGGGACAGCTTCATCATCCGCATCCTGCGGATAAACCGTTGTATGGATTCTAATAAACGTTTGAACCTGAGACGAAGTTGTAGGTGGTAACACAGAGAAGGTGGAGGTAGTGCTACGGTAGCTGGAGATGGTACCGGTGTACTCTGTGGTGTAGCTGGGAAACGGCTGTTGTAATCATCCAGCATATGCTGGAGATTTGAGATCAGAGTTAAAGGAATGGTAGCCATAGGGACTTGAACCAGTTGTTCTTCAGATTGAGACTGTTGATCACCATCACCTTCGTCAGAATCCGAGTCCTGACACTTAATTATTAAGTCAGACGGACTTTGTGCCTCTCCAAAGGTATCCCCTTCGTGTTCTGAGTCAGTCTCAGGCTCAGATGTAGTGGCAAACATTGGAGAAGGTGGTTGCAGCTCTGGATCAGAGAGCTGGTGACAGGGAGCCTTATTGCGACGATGAGAAGATTCTGAAGTCTTCATAGGCACTAACGGCAATGAGGCAAAGGAAACTGGTGCCACCGTCGACGGTCGATCAGCTGTAGACGAGGTCGTCGACGAAGCAAGACTTTGGTCGACGATGCCTTCGTCGACGAGTCCTTGGTCGACGGAATCTTCGTCGACGAGATCTTCGACGACGACGAAGATTTCTTGGAGACTTTCGTCGACGAGGATTCCTTCTTCTTCGTCGACGAGGAAATGGGAATCGTCGACGGAACTGGCTTACAAGGCAAGGAAACCCTCGTCGACATAGATGCTGTCGACGAGACCGTCGTCGACGAATAAAAGGCTGAGGTAGTAGTCAGCGTCGTCGTCGAGGATGCAGCAAATGCCGTTCTCGTCGCCGGAGCGCTCGTCGACGCTCCCGTCGACGGCGGAACTTTGAGAGGTGTGGAAACACCTCTAGAAGCAGCAGAAGACGCCTGAGAGCCAGGTCTCGTGGGCGTAAAGGTGGTAGGAGTGGCTGAAGACGCCCCAGGAGCTAGAGGCAAGGCCAACTTCATCTTTTTGAGGAAAGGAGATGGAACATAGATGCTGCTGAAGAAAGTCCAGAATGAAAACTTTCTGCGTCTGACAAGGCTGAATCCTTGTCTTTTACACGTTGAAGCCAAAGGAGAAGGCGGCTTCTCTGTCCTTCAGAGTCTTTGTAGAAAAAGTTCTACAGAACTTGCAGCTGCTAGCCTCATGATCAGGGTATAAACAATATATACACTTCTGGTGGGGGTCCTTTTCAAAAAGGCGCAGCTTCCCACAAGAAGAGCAAGGTCTAAATAAAGACTTCTTACTTGACATGTTGTGAAAAACACTGGAACTAGATGAGTAGAGAAGAAAACTGAGGGCTTGAGCTTCTGAGGAGAAGGTTCTAGAGGGTGCTGACGCCTGATTGGCTTTAATTTGGACTAACATAATGACACTAATGTGTTACAAATAGTTTTTTCTCTTTACCATGTATTCCTATGAGGAATAGTTTTTTGAGGTTTCTACTATGTTTCCTATTCCTTTATCATGTATTATATTTACTTATTTATTATATATATTTAGCATTATTGCTATTTTATTTACCGTGGGACTCCCACTTCGACGACGGGGAATATTCAAGCATGTGAATCTATGAAAGACACCCCTAATACTGGAGAACTAAACATCCCTGAGATAGTGTTTGTAAAATCCAGACCCCAATCCCTAGCACAGGATGAAAAAGAAGAACTGGAGTATGAAATGATGGCCCAACCTCCCAAGAGAAAAGGTAAGAAGATGGGTGACACAGTTCCACACCGCAAAAAGACCACCTCTCCTCAGGGAGAGATCTTGTCAGCTGTAGTGGGAACTTAGCCCATGGTCCTTGAACCTTAAGAGGTACAACATTTGGGCCCAGGGACCTTCTAGGGAACAACTGTGCCTTGGGCAGCAGGTCTTCCCCACTCTTGAAGGCCTTAGGAAGCAAGCTGCTGCACAGGAGCAGGGAGATATCAGTGGCTCCCACAGGATCTATTGAGGGGAGGGACTCCATTACACTGATGCCAGAGACTCCAAACCTGGTGCCAATAGCAGAGTGGCAGTGCTTCGGTTGTATAGAGAGTTTCTGTTCCCTTTGGCTCATGACATCCCTCTAGCTGGACATCTGCACCAGACAAAAATTTGGGAAAGACTTGTCAACCATTTTTATTGCCCCTAGACATCCCAAAAAGTGAAGATTGCAAAGTCCTGTGTCACCAGTCAAGCAAGTGCCAAACAGGTGGACACCCTAAACCCCCTTAAATCTACTACCAGTTGTTGACGTTCCCTTTTGAAAGGGGAGGTGTGGATATAATGGGTCCACTTGAACCTCCCACAGCCTTAGGAAACAAATTAGGGAAATCCACTCACACTGTCGAGCAAAATCTATTTAGGACAAGCTATTTTTAGGGACTACTCACCCTTTCTGGCTATTGAAATTCCTCTAACTTCAGGGAAGACAATCTGACTTTTGACCTCTGTCTCTGAAAGCAGAGTAAATGTAACAGATAACAAGTTTAAAGGCATCTTTATTGCTCACAAAGTGAAAGAGCAATACAAATGCCATTAAATCTTGTTATTTTGTCATATTTGCTGGCTTTTATAGACAGAGGTCAAAAGTCAGCTTATCTTATTACATTTATTTTTCTTTCTGTGACTGAAATTAGAGGATTTTGTAAAGTGTGACAATTGAACTGTGAAAAGGATGTTAAATGAAAGGCTGTAAGATATCAGGCTTTTTTCTGACACAACAATGAAATATCTAAGTGAAATGTTCAAACACTTCAAATATATTTCACTAGTTATGAAGACCTATATTTGTAATCAAAAAATATTTGTATAGGGTTAAAACAAATTAGAACACTTTACTTGGCGATGTGCAAAATTTTAATATTTTTGCTGAAACCCAATTTCCAAAAATTGTTAATGCGCTATTATCAGTAAAAATATGTGTTAGTGGGAAAGTTTTGTGGCCATTTCAATGAAAAATATGCTATCTGTAAATGACAATGCATTACCACTTTATGGTTTGCTAATATATGCATGAAAAGTGAGTTTTTAAACATGAACTGGGAATTATTACTGCTCCTGCCCACATGAAAATGCTATTAGTGAAATAGAAGGCAAATCAGGAATCAAGTGTACCCTATATATGTGCTCAATTCTTGTTATACATGGAGCAAACATTCAGTCTAGTAAATAAAAAGTTTTTTTGTACAGCAGAAACGGTGAACTTGCATTTTTGAAGGTGCTCTCTTATGTGATAGTAAAGAAAAAGGCGGCTCCATAAGACAACATATTTGCCTAGGATAACACAATTTGAGACCAGTTCACAGGTCAAGTACATTACAGTTAGGTCGAGTAGTTTATTAAAGTTACTAGACCGGCAGGTCTAGTAAAAATGTCATGATTTTTCAAGGCCTGCAAATACAACCTAGTAATAGTGGATCATGCTACCAGGTATCCTGAAGCTATTCCTCTCATGCCTACTACAGCCCCTGCAGTAACCAAGGCCCTCATTGGTAGGGTTTCTTAAAGAGGTAGTTTCAGACCGAGGTTCCAACTTCATGTCTGCATACTTGACACACATGGGAGATGAGCGGGCAAAGGGCTATAAGTTCAAAACACCTAATCACCCAAAAACCAATGGCCTTGTTGAAAGAGTCAACAAGACATTGAAATGCATGATAATGGGACTGCCTGAACAACTCAAAAGATGGGATGTATTGTTACCCTGCCTGCTTTTTGCTACAGAGAGCTGTCTCAGAAGGGAGCAGGGTTTTCCCCCTTTAAACGTCTGTTTGGCCACGCTGTAAGAGGACCACTCTCTCTTATTTATTGATTTATTTATTTATTTATTTATAACACTTGTAGAGTGCACAAATACCAACCGGTGTCCTGGCGCTGAAGTGGTAACTCCCTAAGATTGAGATTCCCCGGCTAGAGGGTAAAGAGCCATGTTTTGAGTTTTTTTCTGAATGCTAACAGATTGGTGTTTAATGTAAGGGTCAGGAGGAGGGAGTTCCATGCCTTAGCTGCTCCCCCAACAAAGCTCCTGCCCCCCCAGCCTGCCTTCCTGATCCAAGCTGTTTTAATCAGTCCCATACTGGCAGACCTCAGTTGTCTCCCTGGTCTGTACCATTAAAAATGATCCTGAAGAAACACCGGGTCCAAACCATGCAGTGCCTTGAAGACAATGCAGAGGGCTTTAAAAATAATCCTCTTCCGCATCGGGAGCCAATGCAATTTCTCCAGTTCCTTAGCAACTGATGAAAACTTGGACCTGAAGTTTGTTCAACACCCCCTGTTGGGCCTCGTGAAAGAGGCTGTTACAGTAGTCGAGGCGCGAAAGAACGAGTGCCATCACCACTGTCTTTTTGCTTCCCTCTGGTAAGAAGGGGAGAACTTTCCTAATAGTTTTCAAAATCCAGTGTATGGAGGAGGTCAGCGCCTTGACTTGGGGTGTGAAGGAAAGTTGGTTGTCTATAATGACTCCCAGATTCTTCACCTTTTGAGCCGGAGAGGGCGGAGCTCCCATAACTGTCGGCCACCTTCTGGGGCTCCAAAGGTTTGAATTGGACCCAAAGACAAGTACCTCCGTCTTGGAGGAATTTAATTTCAAACAGCTTTTTGCCATCCAGGAGCTGACTGCAGACATGCAGTCCTGAAACCTGGCTGCCACCCCCAGCTCTTTGCCCGGAAGCACCGAGACCACAATCTGGGTGTCGTCTGCCTAGGATGTTAACTCAAACCCGAAGGATCGGATCACCGGGGCAAGAGAGGATACATAGATATTAAATAAAGTGGGGCTAAAGGAGGATCCCTGAGGGACCCTGTAGGAAGGTGGATACCTGACTATGGTCACCCCCAACTTTTTGCCTGGTGTTTTGCTGGTTTTTCGACTTAGTTGACCTGGGACCCTGCTATTCAGGGCCCTAGGCCTACTGCTCTCTCTGTAAAATGGATTCCATGTACCTTAGGTGCATTTACCAATTGGTACTGGGCCACCTTGTCAGACCCTGTAACTCAGGGCATAGGTGTACCCAGGGCCTACCAGGGGCTGCAGCATGTATTATGCCACCCCTGGCTGGCCATCTAAATCTGACACAACTGGCTGCACGACAGCTGGGGCAAGGTGGTGTAATCACCCTTTGCTGTAGATATAGTATACCTATATCTAACCCTAAAATAGACACATGTATTCCTATCAGTCACTCCTATGGCAGGCCTTAACAATCCTGAAGGCAGAGTGCTTGGAATTATGTGAGATGGTGCTCTGGCATGAGTTGAGCCCATCTGCAGCTTGCGGAACCAAGTCCTAATAGCTGTTCTATGATAACGCATACCATATACTCTTAAGTGCATTATAATCCTCGCGGTTATTTGCTATCTTTGGTGTCGCTTTATCAAAACATGTCGAGTAAGGTGTCATACGAATTGGAATACTAACCCCTCGCCAATTCTGGCGACGGGGTTAGCATTCCACCCTTCTAGAGGGACACAACATGTATGTAACTGTGGACCCCGGTTAAAGTTAACTCGAGCCTCAGTATCACAAAATGGATGCTGCCACCACAGACACAAGTCTGACCTCCTGCTGCTGGGAGTCCTTCCAGTGAGGGAGGCTTGGACAAAGGGTTTCCTGTCAGGGGCGGTGCCAGCACCATCCCAGACAGGGTTTTGTGTATTCCAGGTAGGCAGGGCTTTACAGGAAGGTGACTGCAAGTGGCACCCCGGTGCTCACTGTGCATCTGCCAGTTTGAACCGGTTCCAGGGGCACACCAGCCCCTGAGCTGGGGAAGTCCGGCATGGGAGAGGGGTGTAACCACCCCCCTTCCTGGTCCCACCCATGGGCAGGACCTAGTCGCATACCAGCCCCTTTTCTTTAGAATAAAGGTAGGAGCGGGGACCCTTCCAAATGAGATCATCTTTGAATCCTGAAACTACTTTCTACGAAAGGAACTCTCGACTTCTTCTTAAGATTTCTCCCTTGTGGCTAAGGAGTAGTCACCCTGCACCCGCAGGCACCATCCAAGAACATTGCGGTTTGCTGCACGTCCTTCCTCCGGAATCCGACTGACCAGCACGACGAGACCCGGCTTCCCTGGCACCTCTGACCTCTACCTACATCGTCAGCTCAGCTGGGATCCGTGGGTGTGACGAAACCTCGAGGGACCGGCCATCTTCAAGACTGCACAACGCTTGCCCAGCACGACCGCCGAGGGATCCTCGAGTGAGTGCTTTGGGGTGTGAAAAGCCCCAACCCTGAGCAGCTCCAGCACCGAAGTTCAGCCTCCCAGCCTCCACGAGATCTGCGTGGGGCCCTTCTGCTCTTTACTGCTCACCGCGTTGTCTGACTACTAGCCTGCTGGCTTGTGGCCTTCCCGACGACGAACGACGACATCAACACTGCTGGTCTGGTTGCTCCAGACTGGCTCTTGCTCCCCTCTAACAGAGGAGCACCCCGGACCCTCCTGGTCCACTCCAGACACCATTTTGAGTCCACCACGTGGGCTTGCATTTGCCAAGACTTGTTGCCCCAATCCTGGGTTCAGCGACGTCGACAACAGAAACCATCGTGGGACAGCTCGCACCTCCATCCTGGTCGCCGACAACGCCTCCTGGTCCGTGAGACTGCAGAGCCCAGCGTCACCCACTCACCTGGTCGAGGTGACTTCATCCGGTGCCATCCTGGTGCCCATCTAATCACTGGCTAGTGATTCAGAACTTGGTCCCCTCTGCTTACAGGTGTCTTCCATCTTCGATCCAGGCTTGGATCACTTCGAACTTCATCACTGGTCGCCTGCCAGCAACTTCTTCTTTCAGGCTCCATAAACTGCAACGAGGATCCACGACGTCTTTTCAGACCTATGCATCCGCAGCCCCTGGGCTAGGTAAACCGAGTACTCCGGTGCTCCAGCATAGCTTAACTATCCAAGGGTCCAGAACCTTTTTCGTTTCAGCTCTACCTAGTCGGATTCGTCCGATAACACTAACTTTACGAAATCTAGCATCCATAGACTTTGTCCCGCATCCCGCGTGAGAGTGCACACTCTGCACCCGATCCCCCTAGGCCTCCTGCTAGTAATCTGAAGGTTCAGTAGTCCAGTCCTAGCGATCCTAAAGCCTATTAGAGTAGTACTTACCCACTAGTAATTTCGCATTCCACTTTTAGAGTATATGGTTTTTCGTGCCCCTCGGGCATTTGTGTAAATTGTGCAACTTTGCGTATTTTCCTAAGAGATTTGTATTGTGCTTAGCGCCCTGTCCTCATAAAGAGTCCTGGGCTGTTGTGTTCTAAATAAATATACTTTTATTTTCATAACAACTTGTGTGGTGTCCTTTCACTTGGTGTTCAAGGGGTATATGTGATGGTATAACAGCTGGCTTAACACGCCCTCTAGAGTTTAGCCTAAAGACTGCTCTTGTCCATGCTACTAGGATAGCTGGTCTAACGGTTGACTTACAACCAATCATCAATAAGGGTTGTTTGGAATGATACACAGTGATCACTAGAATAGTGAACACTATATATCAGGCCAACTTCTCACACTGGTGAGCAGCGGTTGGGATTTGAGCTTGCTGTTGTTTTACCAGACGTATCCTAAGAATATCATTGTGAAAGATCACATAAGTATTTAGGTACATATAACTTAGCTTAGAATACTCTGAGTTCTACTGAACCAGCTGTTGTAGTTCAACAGGGCCTAGCACACCCTGACTACAACTCTTAGCAAGGGATCAGTAGGCAAACAAACAGTGTAGGTAGGTGCATCACTTACACCACACTAGAAGCATGTCGGACAAAGGAGGGAACTCAGAAGCCCCCCTTGTGTCAGTGGACCCTCCACAGGTCACTTCACGATATGCTGCTCTTAGCTTCCAGGAGATGAGACAAATCTGTACATCCAGGAAGCTAAAACAGGGTTTTCTGATTGGTCTCTTAGAGACTTATGATGCCAGGAGGATTGCCAACACAGATCCTTCTCATCCAGAGAATATGCCCCCCTTAGAGGGAACCCTTGGGGACCCTGACCGCCTCCTCAATGGCACTGGTAGTGAAGAGGAGGAGGAGGAACAGGAGTTGTCAGAGGATGAGGCAGACAAGGGTCAGGTAGAAGTCAGTAGACTCACTAGGACCAACTTAAGTAGGCATGAGAATGGACTTGGGGGACCCCCAGGGCCACTCTCAGGCAGACTTAACATTGGGAATGGACGAGTTAGGTGTCTATCCAGAGGTTCTAACAGATCCATTCGAACCAATGGCTCTCAGACCTCTTCTCACAGAGGGATGACATCCCCTCAGAGGAGAGAGCATGAAGCTAAAATGAGGGAAGTCAATCTGAGGATTGAAAGGGAAGAACTTGCCCTGGCCAAAGAGAGACTTGCCTTTGCTATAGAGCAGAAATTGAGTGGGGCAGACCCCACTGGTGGCAGCATTTTACCTAGAGAAAAGGACAGGAGTTTAGACACTAGACACCTGAGTAAGATAGTGCCCCCCTTTAAACAAGGGGATGATATCCACAAATGGATGACTGCTTTAGAGAGGGCTTGCACTGTCCAGTGTGTCCCCCAGAGTCAGTGGGCAGCTATCTTGTGGCTCTCCTTTGAAGGCAAAGGTAGAGATAAGCTTCTCACTACTAGAGCTGAGGATGCTAACAATTACCAAGTCCTGAAGAATACACTGATTGATGGGTTTGGCTTAACAACTGAACAGTACAGGTTGATGTTCAGAGACACCCAGAAAACTCAGTCTCAGGATTGGGCTGACTTTGTTGATTGTGCCACTAAGGCTTTTGAAGGCTGGCTACTGGGAAGTAAGGTTACTGATTTCAAAGGATTGCACAATCTAATTATGAGAGAGCAAGTCTTAAATAATTGTCAGAACCAGTTATTACACCAGCACCTGGTAGACTCTGATCTGACCTCTCCACAAGAATTGGGTAAGAGGGCAGACAAATGGGTCAGAACCAGTGTTAGGCCTAAGAACCAGGGTGGTGACCAAAAGAAGGAATCAACCAAGCCTCAAGAGAAGGGTGGGAATAAATCTTCTGATCAAACCACATCAGGGCCCCAAAATTCCTCTGAAAAGGGTGGGTCCCAGACTTCTCCCAAAACCCAAAAGAAACCTTATTGTCATACCTGCAAACAGGTAGGCCATTATAAAAGTGACAGCAGTTGCCAAAAGGCAACAACAATAAGGAAAACATACCCCCAGGTACTACTCCCAGACCTCCTGTTACCACTAGTGGTAATCCCCCAGGTGGTGGGAGTGCCCCCAAGAATGTGGTGGGCATTACTTTGGGAAACCAGGTGGACTATGGCCTAGCCAGGTCCCCTAACACAACTCTTGTCTGTGAGACTGGCATGGGGTTTGCCAACTTCACTACTGTTTCCCACACGTTGGGGAAGTATAGACAAGAGCCCCTTATCAATGGTCAGAAAGTTGAGGCATTCAGAGACACAGGGGCCAGCATCACCATGGTGATTGACCATCTGGTCCCCTCTGCTCAACTGACCCCTGGTTTCATTTATCAGGTGACAGACATTCATGGAGTGAAAAGAAGGCATCCCATGGCAGTAATCGAGCTCAGCTGGGGTAATGTCACAGGGCCCATGAGAGTGGCAGTGACAGACAACCTACCTGTAGATTGCTTACTGGGGAATGACCTGGAACTCTCAGCATGGGCTGAGGTGGAGCAAGAAACCCACTCCAGGATGATAGGCCTACCCAGAAAGGTTAGTGGGGCAGTAATAGCTACAGCCCCAGTCCAAGCACCATTCTTCCCTGAAAAGGTTGGAAGGGCAGTGGTAGCCACTGCCCAGGCTCAGACAGACTTTCCAGAACAGGATAGGAGGGCTGTGACAGTCACAGCCCAAACACAAACTGAGTACCTTCCTGAAAAGGTTGGTAAGGCTGTAATGGTCTCAGCCTCTACTCAAACAGATAGTGTTGTGAAGCCTGAAACTATGGATCACTCCACTCAGACAGAGAGCATTGAGGAGGAAGAGAAATCTCCCTCCCACCAGACTTTAGGAAAGGATCAGCCTCCTCAGGGAACTGATCTCACCCCTTGTGAATGAACTACCCCAGAGGTAGTCAGGCCTAGCCTGGCAGAGCCCCTGATGTCAGTGGACCCTTCCAAGGTGGGACCCAGTCTGGAGCAGGTAACCTGCCCCTCTCTACCCTGCCTCAGTCAGCCATGGGCTGTAGAGGTCAGGGAGGCCAGTGGTGGACCCCAAAGGGCCCCCTGTCCAAAAGAACTCCCCAATCAGCAGATTAGGGTCACTGAAGCTAGTAGACCTAGCCAAGTGAAAATAAAACAGACTCCTGAGGGATCCCCCTTAAAAGTAGCTAGGGAACTCCCACAGCTGGACACTGCTGGGCACAGCCAAACCTGGGGCCTAAAAACCCCAAACCTGACCTGTCCCTCCAGTAAGCCAAACAGAGGGACTCAACCTCCAGCTTTAGGTAGCCAGAGGTTGACCCTGAGAGCTCATAGCAACTCAGTCATGGAAAGAAAGGCAGATTTGGTGAGTAGTGATTGGTGGAAGTTGAGCCCAAAAGTAGTGGAGCCTCACTTCAGTACTCCATCCCAGTACCAGCCTTTTACTTTGCCAAAACACCCCACAGGTAGTGATTCCCTATGGTGGAGACCCTCAGATACCCTTAGGGTGAGGGATTGCTTAGTGGACCATGATACAGGGGGTAACCATGCCAGTGCATGTACCACCTCATATGGCCACTCAGGCAATATAGGCTTACCTGGCCAAGGATAGCCTTATCTCCTTTCGTTTGGGGGGGGAGGGGGTTGTGTAGGAAGGTGGATACCTGACTATGGTCACCCCCAACTTTTTGCCTGGTGTTTTGCTGGTTTTTCGACTTAGTTGACCTGGGACCCTGCCATTCAGGGCCCCAGGTCTACTGCTCTCTCTGTAAAATGGATTCCATGTACCTTAGGTGCATTTACCAATTGGTACTGGGCCACCTTGTCAGACCCTGTAACTCAGGGCATAGGTGTACCCAGAACTAACCTGTGACAGGCCCTATTGAGCCACTCCGTATGCTCGGTAGTAGCTTTATTCACATCAGTATGCATGACTGGCCTAGAGGCTATCAGCAAATCCTCCAGGGCTGTACCATCAGTGTTTTTCCATGCCCTGCACATTCTGGTTGATTGCTCCTCTCTCAGAGTCTTCTTGACCAGAGGGCTGAGGATGGTCAATAGCACCACCCCATGGTCTGACCATGACACAGGTTCAGCCTTGGAGAATACCAAATCGGGATTAGTCGAAAATATCCCATCTAATGTATGGCCGGCCAGATGCGTTGCCCCAGAGACCAGCTGGGTCAATCCCACTGCGGACATCACTTCCACTAGAGCCATAGTGTCCACATCGGTGATACCTTCTAAATGAAAGTTGAAATCGCTCAAAACATTAAAGAAGTTGGTGCAAAGGGCTTCCTCCAAAATACTACCCACTGTTTCCAGGAAAATAGACTACGTCCCAGGAGCTCTATACAGGAGGCAGCCCTTAAAGGATTGATGATTGGAGAGCTCCAACTTAAACCCCAGGGCCTCACATGCCACTGAGGTCACTGGGAAAAAGGCTCCTTGAAGGGACGCTTGGTAGATGATAGCCAAAACCCCTCCCTTTTTGCCGGGTCTATCCAGGACAAAGTTACGGTAATTTGGTGGAGTAGCCTTTACCAGATCGGGACCAGATGCTGCATCCGTCCACGTCTGGTGATAAACGCTATTTGAACGTTTCTGTCCAAAATAAGCTCAGCACACTCAATGCTGTGCTTTACCAACGATCTGGCGTTAATGAGGAGACAGTTGGTGATTTGATCCCTTCGACTTTCTTTGGACATGTGGGAATTGGTGAAGGTCCTAGTTCTACCCCCGATGATCGGTGAAAGATTAACTTTACATACAGGACAGCGTTGCGTGCCTCCCTGCCGCTCTTTGCCTGAGGCCATCATGATACAGCCATTATTCTCACCTATCCCCGCAGACTCCAGAGCTGCGCTCGATTGTATGTGACCCTCCTTTTAGGATCTGGGGGATTCCGGCCAGGGGTAGTGGCGCTGAGCGCGGGCCCGGCGTGGACGGGCGCAGACGGGATTGCCTTTGGCGCGCCTTTGGCGCGCCCGCTGCGCGGACGAGTCCCTGTGGTCATTTTATAGGGGTGGGAGGCTGCGACAACTAGTCCGCAGACCTTCCCCTCCCTCCAAGATGGCGGGTCCCTGTGCCTCCTTCCGGGTCAGCGCCTACTCGGCTGCACGAGGGTCGTGAGATAGTACACAAGCAGTGTAAATGACCGGCGCCACCAGCCAGCGTGTTAGAATCTAAAGTAGTGAGTGCAAATTAAGTTTAAAACGATAGTGCAAACAAGTTCGTTTTAAAAGATGTCAATTAAAATCGTGCAATCCACCTTAGTGCAAACAGAATCCTTTAAAATAGATTACAGTTAAAATCGTGCAACCAACAATCACAGTCAGCGTTTGAGCTCAATTTCCGACCTTAATCCCCCGGCTTCCCGCCTCAGGGGTGTACCAGAATGAGCCCGCCAATTCCTGCTTGCTTTATGCCTCTGGGAGGGCGGGAGGCTGCGACAATTAGTCCGCAGACCCTCCCTCCAAGATGGCGGGTCCCTGTGCCTCCTTCCATGTCAGCACCTACACGGCTGCACGAGGGTCGGGAGATAGTACACAAGCAGTGTAAATGACCGGCGCCACCAGCCAGCGTGTTAGAATCTAAAGTGGTGAGTGCAATTTAAGTTTAAAACGATAGTGCACACAAGTTTGTTTTAAAAGATGTCAATTAAAATCGTGCAATCCACCTTAGTGCAAGCAGAATCCTTTAAAATAGATTACAGTTAAAATCGTGCAACCAACAATCACAGTCAGCCTTTGAGCTCAATTTCCGACCTTAATCCCCCGGCTTTCCACCTCAGGGGTGTACCAGCCCTTGTGAGGGAAGGATGGGAGAAACCTCATCCTGTAGGAAACAGGATGTGGTAGAATACGTACTAGGCCTTCGATCCAGGATTGCAGAGTACATGCAGAAAGCAACCAAAAAACTTCAGGCCAGCCAGGATTTCCAGAAGCTCTGGTGTGACCAGTAGACTGCACTGGGGAGTTCCAACCAGGGCAGAAGGTGTGGGTTTTAGAGCCATGGCACCCAGGGCCCTCCAGGACAAATGGAGTGACCCTTACTCTATACTAGAAAATAAGAGTAAAATAGCCTACCTGGTAGACCCGGGCACTAGCAGGTCCGCTGAAAGGGTGATACATATGAACCGCCTGAAACTCTTCTGTGACAGGGCTTGCAGAGTGTCCGTTTGAACTTCAATCATACATTTACATCGTATATAGCAGATCATACTTATATCGTTGAATGTGTTTGGAGATAGTCAATCAGATACATCCAGTGATCCCTGGGTTTGGAACATGTGGGTAACTCTTCCTCATATGTTTTACGGGTATCTTTACAATAAGCCATATCTTTAATACATTGTTGGACTCTTGGAATATCCTTGCTGCCCCAGCATAGCGAGATTCTACGTTTAGCCAAAAAAAGTGCAATCATGCAAAATTTACGTTTGGTGGATTTCACATTATTGACTAGGCCCAGTAGACACGATCAAATTGAACAGGTAATGGAAACACCCAACATCACACTTAGCAACTTTGTAATTTCAGTCCAATATGCAGTAATAGGAGTAGTTTCTGTCTTGTAACTCCAGTTCTGTAGTAGGGGTATCTCTGTTATAGTCATAATCTAGTGAATAGTCCCGCCCATGTGCGTGGACCCCGGGGCAATCAAAAATAATCTCTTAAGGTGTCGAAAAATGCAGAACTGCACAGACACTTAAGAGAGAATTAAAGACAGATAATGCAGCCTATAAAACCAGGCTACACTGTCCAGTACTTCAGCTAGAAATTCCACCAAAAATCCACAAACAGCAAAGTATGTCCATATTTCCCTTGCTTCAGCAGCAAAAACCCTCTGGAATGATAGAGAGGAAGGCATGGACAGACAAGCCCCATAGGCTGCCATTATGTGGCTCAAAACAGGATACTGTGCCTTTAAGAGAACTTTCCAGAACTTCACAGTATCCCAGAATGCACTGCAGGTCCCTTTTACTTTCAGTTCTTTTTGAAGGCGCCAGACCTGTAGCATTCGCCCTCTCTCCACCGGGGCGGAGGGCGGGCGCTTATGACTATAACAGAGATACCCCCACTACAGAACTGGAGTTACAGGACAGAAACTACTCCTTCTGTACTAGGGGATCTCTGTGTATAGTCATAATCTAGTGAATAGAATGGCAAGCCCATCCCCACACCAAAGCGGCGGTGGAGAAACGAGAAATAACACCACTAGTTTGCGAACAGATTTCGCATCAAAGCCTGCCCAACCTGAGCGTCTGCTCCGGCATCAGTGTCCAGGCAGTAATGCTTGGCAAAGGTATGGACCGACTTCCAAGTGGCGGCCTTGCAGATTTCTGCAATTGGAACATTACGGAGAAAAGCCGTCGTGGCAGCTTTGCCCCAGGTTGAATGAGCCTTAGGTTTACCCCCTAAGGTCTTATTAGCCTTTTGGTAACATAGTTGTATGCAGGACACAATCCACCTAGAGATGGACTGCTTAGAGGTAGCAAAACCTGTCCTGACTGATCCATAATTGATGAACAACTGGTCTGACCTACGAATATCTTTGGTCTTATCCAGATAAAATGTCAACACCCTCCTAACATCCAGGGAATGTAAAGATGTTTCCGCTGGAGATGAAGGATTCAGAAAAAACTTAGGCAAAGTTATGGTCTGGTTGACATGAAAATCAGAAATAACCTTGGGAAGAAATTTAGGGTGAGTACGCATAACAACCTTAGCAGCATGAAATACAGTATAAGGTTCTTGGCAACACAACGCCTGAATTTCACTCACCCTGCGGGCCGATGTAATGGCCACGAGGAACGCCGCCTTCCAGGACGGGTGCTGCAACAAAGCCTTATGAATAGGTTCAAAAGGCTCCTTCATCAATCTGGACAGCACCACATTCAATTCCCATGAAGGTGAAGGAAGCCGGACAGGAGGGAATACTTTCTTCAAGCCTTCCAAAAAATCTTTGATCACAGGGATCTGGAAGAAGGAAGTCTGTGAAGGGCATTTCCTGTAGGCAGTCAATGCAGTGAGATGAACCTTAATGGAATGAACATTAAGGCCAGACTGCGCCAAATGTAGAAGGTAAGGAAGGATGACGTCTTCCTTGAACGTCATTGGGTCATAGTTCTTGGACTTGCACCAGATACAGAACCTCTTCCACTTGTAAGCATAGGAAGTCCAAGTGGAAGGTCGCTTAGCCTCCTTCAGTATGTCCATGCAATCTTCTGGTAGATTCAAATGGCCATATAGCACTATCTCAGGAGCCATGCCGCCAAACTCAAAGATGAGAGGTTGGGGTGCAACATCTGCCCCCCGAACTTCGTGAGAAGGTCCGGCCTGCACAGCAGCCGTATGTGCGAAAGGAGAGACCAGTGAAGCAGGTCCGTGTACCACCACTGTCTGGCACATTCCGGGGCAATCAGGATCATCCGTGCCCTGGACTGGGACAGCTTGATGAGCACCGCCGGAATCAGGGGAATGTGTGGAAAAGCTTACAGAAAGCTGTTCGACCAGTTGATCCATAACGCATTCCCCAGCGTCCCCTGCTGGTAGTACCTGGAGGCGAAGTCTCGGCATTTGCTGTTTTCGGCGGTGGCGAACAGATCTACATCTGGAGTCCCCCACCTTGCGAAGACTTCTCCTAGTACTTCGTCGTTTATGACCCATTCGTGGTTTTCCTGAATCAGTCTGCTCAGTGCGTCCGCCTGAACATTCTGCACACCTGGCAGATGGGTAGCCGTTATCGTCAGTCCTCTGGCCAGAAGCCAGTGCCAGATCGCCTGCGCCTCCAGAGACAAAGTGCGTGATCTCGAGCCACCCTGCTTGTTGAGGTAATACATCGTGGTCGTATTGTCCATCTGCACAAGCAGAGAGTTGGTCTGAAAGGACGGATGAAAGGCCTTCAGTGCCAAGTGAACAGCTCTGAGTTCCAGGAAGTTGATGTGATACGTGGACTCCATTGGTGACCACGTTCCTTGAATCTGTAAGTCTCCGGAGTGCGCTCCCCAGCCCTGGAGAGAAGCATCCGTCATGAGTGGGAATGTCCTTGCGGAAGGGAACCCCTCTGAGGAGATTCTCCGCTGAACACCACCACTTCAGAGACTGAAGAGCATGCAGAGACAGTCGTATCTTGTCGTCCCAAGACCCTTTCCTCTGATCCCACTGATCCTCCAAGCACTCCTGCAACGGTCTCATGTGCAGTTGTGGGTGTGGCGTTAGGAAGATACAAGAGGCGATCGATCCCAGTAGAGAAGACCCCGTCCTCACTGTTGTAGATGGAGTGGTCATAAGAGCCTGAGCCTTCCGAAGGAGTGATAATCTTCGCTCCTCCGAAGGAGACACGCTTGCTGACAGCGTATTGATGGTGGCTCCCAAGTACTGAATGCACTGGATCGGAGTCGGGACAGACTTGGACATGTTGATGTGCAACCCCAGCTTGTTCAAGAGAACGCACGTCTTCTGGAAGTGTGCCTGAGCTTCCGAGAAGGAGGAAGCCTTGATCAAGCAATCGTCCAGGTACGGGTAGACAAACACCTTGTTCTTCCTCAGGTGTGCTGCTACCACCGCCATGCACTTCGAGAATGTTCTGGGCGCAGACTTCAGCCCGAATGGCAGTACTGTGTATTGATAATGATTGGTGCCGACTTGAAATCGCAGGAACTTCCTGTGTTTGTGTGCAATGGGCACATGGAAGTACGCATCCTGTAGGTCTATTGCACATAGCCAGTCTCTCTGTTGCAGCTGAGGATAAATCTGATGCAACGACAGCATGCAAAACTTTTCTCTGCGAATCCACTTGTTTGCCTGTCGCAAGTCCAGAATGGGCCTGAACTCGTTCTTGTCCTTCTTGCGAACCATGAAGAACCAGGAGTACAGACCTCTTCCTCTTTGAGCCAGAGGTACGTCTTCTATCGCCCTTTTCCTTAACAGGATATCGGCCTCTGCCTGGAGCTCGCGCAGTTGATACTGCGAGCTGACCGGAGGAATCGATGAAGGCGGGCTGGTGAATCGAAGACTGTATCCATTGCAAACAATATTCAGCACCCACTTGTCCTGAGTAATTTTTTTCCACTCTGCCAGATAAAATTGAACGCTTCCCCCCACCGGAGCGGGTAACGGATGAAGGGGAAGTAACAGCTCAGGGTCGCGACCCGGCCAGGCCCTTGTTCGCTGTAGAGGACTGCTGTCCCCCTCTACCCTTCTGATGCTTTTGGAAGGGTCTCCAGAACTGCTGCTGTTGTTGCTGCTGCTGTCCCGAAGACTGCCCTCGTCCTCTTCCTTGTGCACCGAACCATCTCTGGAACGGGCCGTAGGACTTCTTTTCTTTGGGCTTCTCCAAGCCCACAGCCGTCCGGGTCTCTGCCTCCACCTTCATGCGGGTCATCTCATCATCGGCATGCTTTCCGAACAGGGTTTCCCCGGAAAAGGGCAGATTGGCAACCCGCTGCTGGGCCTCCGGCTTGAGTGATGTGAGCCTGAGCCAAGCATGGCGCCGCTGGTTGATCCCATGACAGTACCCATGGGCAGCCAAAAGAGTGATATCCGCAGCCACGCTGATGACCTGGTTGGACACCAGCATCCCCTCTTTGAGGATCTTTTGGAAGTCCTCCCTCTTGTCTCGTGGCAGAAGGTCCGTGACCTGTTGCAGGGAGTCCCACAGGGCACGGTCGTACCGCCCCAGCAATGCCGCATCTTTGGAGGCCTTCATGGCCGTGGATGCAGTCCCACAAGCCTTCCTTCCAGCCGAGTCGATCCATCGGCTTTCCTTATCGGGCGGCATGGTTGAGGACGGGAGGTAGAGTGTAACTTCCTGGCTGCCGTCACTATAACAGAGTCGGGTACTGGATCTATCCGCAGAAAGGCCAGGTCCAAATCCGGGGCCCTGTACTTCTTCAGAAGTCGGGAGGGAGCGGCCTTCACCACCGCTGGTGTGAGGAACAGCTCCTCCGCAGGTTCTACCAAACCTGGCACTAGTGGTAGAAGAGGGCGAGACAAATGCTTCTTGTGAAGCGTTTCAAAGATCACAGACGTCGTGGGTGTTGGAGCCGTCACCGTGATTCCCAATTTTGTAGCGCCCCTCAGGAGAACCTCCTGGAATGTGCTGATGTCGTCCACAGGAGACACCCTTGTCCCTGGGGAGTCCGACAAGGTCGGTGTGAGAAGTTGGCCTGATATATAGTGCTCACTATTCTAGTGATCACTGTGTATCATACCAAACGACCCTTATTGATGATTGGTTGTAAGTCAACCTTATAGACCAGCTATCCTAGTAGCATGGACAAGAGCAGTCTTTAGGCTAAACTCTAGAGGGCGTGTTAAGCCAGCTGTTATACCATCACATATACCCCTTGAACACCAAGTGAAAGGACACCACACAAGTTGTTATGAAAATAAAGGATATTTATTTATAACAAGTCTACCCTGAACTCTTTATGAGTCAGGGAGCTAAGCACAATACAAAACTCTTAAGAAAATACTTCAAGTTGCACAATTTACACAAATGCCCGAGGGGCACGAAAAACCATATACACTAAAAGTGGAATGAGAAATACTAGCAGGTAAGTAACAAGATCCAGAGGCTTCAGGATCGCTAGGACTACACTACTGAGCCCTAAGGTTAGGAGCAGGAGGCCTAGGGAGATCGGGTGCAGAGTGTGCACTCTCACGCGGGATGCGGAACAAAGTCTATGGAGGCTAGTATCTCGTAAAGTTACTGTTATCGGACGAATCCGACTAGATAGACTGAAAACGACAAAGGATCTGGACACTTAGATAGTGAACCTACGTTGGAGCACCAAAATGCTCAGGTTACCTAGCCCAGGGGCTGCGGCTGCATAGGGCTGAAAAGACGTCGGGAATCTTCGTTGCAGTCTATGGAGCCTGAAAGAAGAAGTTGCTGGCAGGGGACCAGTGATGAAGTTCGAAGTGATCCAAGCCTGGATCAAAGATGGAAGACACCTGTAAGCAGAGGGGACCAAGTTCTGAATCACTAGCCAGTGATTAGATGGGCACCAGGATGGCACCGGACGAAGTCACCTTGACCAGGTGAGTGGGCGATGCTGGGCTCTGCAGTCTCTCGGACCAGGAGGCGTTGTCGGCGACCAGGATGGAGGTGCGAGCTGTCCCACGAAGGTATCTGCTGTCGACGTCGCTGGACCCAGGATTGGGGCAACAAGTCTTGGCAAATGCAAGCCCATGCGGTGGACTCAAAATGGTGTCTGGAGTGGACCAGGAGGGTCCGGGGTGCTCCTCTGTTGGAGGGGAGCAAGGGCCAGCCTGGAGCAACCAGACCAGCAGTGATTTGTCGTCGTTCGTCGTCAAGAGGGCTACGAGCCAGCAGGCAAGTGGCCGGACAACGCGGTGAGCAGCAAAGAGCAGAAGGGCCCCATGCAGATCTCGTGGATGCTGGGGGGCTGGACTTCGGTGCTGGAGCTGCTCAGGGTCGGGGCTTCTCAAACCCCAAAGCACTCACTCGAGGATCCCTCGGCGGTCGTGCTGGATAAGCGTAGTGCAGTTCTGAAGATGGCCGGTCCCTCGAGGTCTCGTCACACCCACGGATCCCAGCTGAGCTGACGATGTAGGTAGAGGTCAGAGGTGCCAGGGAAGCCGGGTCTCGTTGTGCTGGTCGGTCGGATTCCGGAGGAAGGACGTGCAGCAAACTGCAGTGTTCTTAGATGGTGCCTGCAGATGCAGGGTGACTACTCCTTAGCCACAAGGGAGAAATCTTAAGAAGAAGTCGAGAGTTCCTTTCGTAGAAAGTAGTTTCAGGATTCAAAGATGATCTCATTTGGAAGGGTCCCTGCTCCTACCTTTATTCTAAAGAAAAGGGGCTGGTATGCGACTAGGTCCTGCCCATGGGTGGGACCAGGAAGGGGGGTGGTTACACCCCTCTCCCATGCCGGACTTCCCCAGCTCAGGGGCTGGTGTGCCCCTGGAACCGGTTCAAACTGGCAGATGCACAGTGAGCACCGGGGTGCCACTTGCAGTCACCTTCCTGTAAAGCCCTGCCTACCTGGAATACACAAAACCCTGTCTGGGATGGTGCTAGCACCGCCCCTGACAGGAAACCCTTTGTCCAAGCCTCCCTCACTGGAAGGACTCCCAGCAGCAGGAGGTCAGACTTGTGTCTGTGGTGGCAGCATCCATTTTGTGATGCTGAGGCTCGAGTTAACTTTAACCGGGGTTCACAGTTACATACATGTCGTGTCCCTCTAGAAGGGTGGAATGCTAACCCCGTCGCCAGAATTGGCGAGGGGTTAGTGTTCCAATTCGTATGACTCCTTACTCTACATGTTTTGATAAAGCGATACCAAAGATAGCAAATAACCGCGAGGATTATAATGCACTTAAGAGTATATGGTATGCGTTATCATAGAACAGCTATTAGGACTTGGTTCCGCAAGCTGCAGACGGGCTCAACTCATGCCAGAGCACCATCTCACATAATTCCAAGCACTCTGCCTTCAGGATTGTTAAGGCCTGCCATAGGAGTGACTGATAGGAATACATGTGTCTATTTTAGGGTTAGATATAGGTATACTATATCTACAGCAAAGGGTGATTACACCACCTTGCCCCAGCTGTCGTGCAGCCAGTTGTGTCAGATTTAGATGGCCAGCCAGGGGTGGCATAATACATGCTGCAGCCCCTGGTAGGCCCTGGGTACACCTATGCCCTGAGTTACAGGGTCTGATAAGGTGGCCCAGTAACAATTAGATATGTACCTAAGGTACATGGAATCCATTTTAGAGAGAGAGCAGTGGGCCTGGGGACCCTGATTAGCAGGGTCCCAGGTCAACTAAGTCAGAAAACCAGCAAAACACCAGGCAAAAAGTTGGGGGTAACCATAGTCAGGTATCCACCTTCCTACAAGTTCCACAACCTTGCCCTTGGGACAAGGTCAAATGCAGACCTTAAGTCCACAAAGGCTGCATAGAGGATACCTTTACCTAGGATAACAGTCTTCCAATAAAGGAGAATGAACCGAAAAGCCTGGTCTAGGGTACTCACATGGGACCGAAAGCCAGCCTGGAGTGGTGTGAGGATGTTAAACTCACAGATCCAGTCCTGAATCCTGCCAAGAACAAGGCGGGCTGAGATTTTTTGTACCGCATCTATAAGGCTGATCGGCCGGTAGTTGGAGGGAACTGACCGATCGCCTTTCTTGTAGATTGGCAGGATTTCTGCCCCAACCCAGGACTCGGGGACCTTAGCACCAGAGGCTAGAGCATTTGCCGGTTGGACTATGTAGGGGACCCAGAGATCCTGATCATGCTGGAATAGATCAGCTGGTTATGCAATCTGGGCCTGGTGCCTTGTCCCTCGGTATAGATTGCAAAACGTGTTTGACTTCACAACTCATAAACTTGAGAGGAGCAGCCAGCACAGGACAGAGAATGTCAA
Source organism: Lissotriton vulgaris (assembly GCF_964263255.1). Classification (NCBI taxonomy): domain Eukaryota; kingdom Metazoa; phylum Chordata; class Amphibia; order Caudata; family Salamandridae; genus Lissotriton; species Lissotriton vulgaris. Next base: position 1,926,279,431 of record NC_141693.1, read on the forward strand.
CCTGGGCACTGCTATAGTTCCTAAATTGTTCCTCAAAGTAGCATACCCACTGATGTTGGCCAACCGAAGCAGGGCTTGCCAGAACTGTCGCATGTTCCGAAAGCTACATGCTTCGGTTAGTGAAAGCCACCGTTACTCGTCCCAGTTGGTCTTGGCTTTGTGCTTGGCATCATTTTAAGCCTTCCTACAAGACCTAATTAGGCTATGGTTCTTTTGCTTTATTGCTTTAAACAAATCCCCGTGAGTCCGACGGCACTCCTCGTTAAACCAGGTTATAGTTTTCAGTTTCCCCCTCCTACCCTGTTTGGAGATAGACTTCACAAACAGCTTTTGCAACTCCAAAAATAGACTGGTGTGAATGTTAGGAATTGTTGCATTGCTATCGTCCTGTGACTCACATTTAAAAATTTCTTCCAGAGAGTTAGCTACCAGAGATCTAATATCCTTACGTGCCTCTACATTAACAGAAATATTTGGCCAACGTACCCTTCTCATATCGTTACTAAGTACGACTTCATCCTGAACGGCATTTGGCCTACAACTTTCGGACCCAAGAAAACTATGGTCCCTTAGTTCCACCACCAGCGGGTCGTGATCACTTTCCGGGCGGGTCATGACCACCATATCCTCAACTGCAGCCCACAGCTTAACATCGACTAAAATATAGTCAATGCGACTACTGTGTCTGCCGTTGCTGAAGGTATGTCTACCCGTCCTGTCTGAACGCACTCTACCATTTAGAGCTCGCAGGCCCTGGTCCAGGCACAACCCTTTAATAAATATAGCGGATTGTGTCCATTTTCCAATCGGGGGTAACTCAAGCTGGGGAATTCCCCAGGTCATATCTTCAACCTCGGTGAGTGAGCCATCATCTTGAATTTCACTTACTCTTCTGACAGATGTTATAGCTAGAAGTAAAGCGACTTTCCATGTGAGAAATTTGAGCTCGGCCTTGTGGATGGGCTCAAACGGATGTTTCATCAACTGTGTGAGGACTGTGTTCAGCTCCCATTCAGGAGGAGGGGGTCGTACCGGAGGAAATGCCAGAAAAAAACCTCTCATGAATTGTTAATGAAGATGAACATAAGGAAGGCCATACAGCGCTTTTTTTGAATCTGGATAGTACGGCTAAATGGACTTTAACCGATGAGAAAGTGAGTCCAGATCTCGCTAGATGCAGTAGATAGGGAAGAATTTGTTCCGCAGGAGCATCTGTCGGATGAACCTTGTTATTTTCACACCAACAGCACAATCTCTTCCATTTAAGATGATAAGTCTTAATTGTGCTTTGAGCTCGTGATTTGGGTAAGATGTCACGACAATCCTGAGGTATGTCGAGGTCCTTGAACTCTAGGAAATCAAGAGCCATGCATGCAAATTTAAAGACTGAGGATCTGAGAGAACCACCTGTCCGTTGTTCCTCGAGAGCATTGTGGGTGTTGGAAGAAGACGGATCAGCAATAGAAGCTCCTGAAACCAGGGTGCAATCAGGATGAGACGGCAGCTTTCTGATTTCATCTTGTGTAACACTCTCGGGATTAGAGGTATTGCAATAGAAGCTCCTGAAACCAGTTCTGACGTGGCCATCGGGGTGCAATCAGGATGAGACAGCAGCTTTCCGATTTCATCTTGCGTAACACTCTCAGGATTAGAGGTATTGGGGGAAAAGCGTAGGGACAAATCCCTGACCATCGTGTGGACAGGGTATTCCCTCTTGACCCCTTTTGCGGATATCTGCTGGCGTATTATCAGCATTTCTTGTTGTGTTTCGTTGCGAACAAGTCCAACGTCGGTTTGCCCCAAGTCTGGAATATCCTGCTCACTTGAGTGTGCTCTAGTTCCCACTCGTGACAGTCTGATAGGGACCTGCTGAGTGTGTCCGCCAGGGTGTTGTTGAGGCCTCTGACATGCTTCGCTTTGAGCGTTATGTTGAGTAGCGTCAGCCATTCCCACAACTCATGAGCCTCTCTTGACAGAGTTGCCGATCTGGTCCCTCCTTCCTTGTTTACATAAAACATGCTGGTGGTATTGTCTGTCCAAACCTGCACTGATGAGCTAGCAATCCTTTGAAGGAAAGCTTGCAGGGATATAAAAATTGCTCGCAATTCTAGACTGTTGATATGTTGTTGTTTGTACTGGTGAGACCATTTGCCTTGTATCTGTAAATCTTGGAGATGACCTCCCCATCCTTCCATGGAGGCATCTGTGGTCAGAACAAAATCCGGAACCTCTTGCAGAAACGTGAGTCCTTTTGCCAAGTTGACTCTCTGTGACCACCAGTAGAGAGCGTTTACCATGCGTGGTGTGACTTTGATGATGTCGCTGAAGGAACCTACAGCTTTCTGCCACTGAAGGTGCCGTTCTTCCTGTAGAGGCCTCATTTTGAGTCTTGCCAAAGGGACGAGGTTTATGGCCGAAGAGCACATCCCCAGGAGTGAGGCGAACATGCGGACCGAAATTGACTTTCTTTTTGATATTTGAAGTGCTAGCTTCTGAAGACGAAGCTGTCTTTCTTGTGACAAGAATGCTTTGCACTGGACCCTGTCAGTGTAGTGTAGTTCCTAGTTTCCCACTAGGCCCTGCGCATTGGAATAACATAAACAGTAGTATCGACGTGGAACTGAAGATATTCCAGGCCTCCACTGACTATGCTAAACTTAATTGGGTTGTGTTACCAACTAGCTCAGAGGTCACTGGAAACTTTCTTCTCTGCATAGGAAGTGATCAGCTTCCTTGGCACAGACAAGAAGGGATTCAGTTTTCCAACAACCGTGCAACATGACAACTTTGCTCCTCAGATCAAGAGTCAATCTCTAGGGTCGTGTGAAACAATAGACATGTATTTCACTCAGTCAGTCTAGTGCAGTTTACTTTCACGAGATGTAGAGAATAGAGAGACGGGCGTTTGTCAATAAAGGGTTAACATTTATTGAACAGTCTTTCTTCTCGTACAAGAGAAATGTATTGCCACAATTGCAATAATTGTTATTATAAAAAGTACGTACAGTAAGATAAGTATTGCGAAATAGAACTGTAAAAGCATTGATATGGTTTCTTAGCCATACAATGGTTTAAAAGTAATAAAACATATATACAGTCATATATACATTAGGCTAACATACTCAACTGGTGCTTCTAACTAAGCCTACCCCAGTGTGCCTGACCTAAGCCTAACACGTGAAAAGGGGAGTAAGTAAGTAGCTTAAGTTAAGTTGGTTTTGCCAAGGTTTGTTTCAAGAATTCTCATCTAAGGGTTTAGTCAACACCATACCTCTGAATAGAATGATGGAGGATTGGTATCTCCTTCAGGGGTCTCTCTCGATATCCCAGTCACCCGCGAGGGTAAACCGGAAGCGCCGGGACTGGATTTCTCTGCACGAGAAAGGCAGCGGCTTCTCTTCAGCGCGTCGAGGAAGGAGGGGGGACAGCGTCCGCGGGAAGCTGGAATCTGCTGGATGTCTTCGCAGAGGGACGGCTGTTCAGCTCCTTAAGCGTACTGCACCATAGTTCGCGCTGTAGCGGCGATAATGGTAATCAGCAGCTTCACCACCACAGGATAGCAGGCTGCAGCGACAGAGTGCTAGATTTACCAACACAGGGTCATGCAGGCAGCTGGCATCAGCAACAGGCAACGAACATTGCTTAAGGCAACGTTGGTAATATTTATACCTGACAGGTGCCGGGTTTGACGCAAGTTTGCTGGACATAAGACGTCAATTAAAGATGTCACTAGGAAGTGATAGTTATCAGTTGCTCATTAGAGTTCCATTACTAATCAAAACATAGCAAGCGGGGGAGGAGCCTAGCTCGCGACCGCGATGGCCGCCTGATCCCTCGGCTCCGCTGACCCTGTAGCGGTCCTCCCGGTTTCCGCACTATCCTGCCTCCAACCAGCGAACTGCGTTACAGCAGCGGAACCGGGAGGCGAGCCTGATCACGGCGGTGTGTTTTTTTCTTCGATCCCGGCAGCAGAAGCTCTGGGACGCCTTCCCCCTCCGGACGCCGAATAGAACAGCCTGGGTCTTTGTTTGCGGAGGCGGCCGGCCCTGGTGGTGAAGACGGCGGCCATTGTGGGACGGGCAGTGCTGGTTCCCATCTCTCGTCGGTGGCGCTTGCTTCTCCACGACCCCACTGCCTTTGATCCTGGGCACCGCCGCTACCGGCGCAACAAAGTATTTGGTATTCAGCCCCGGGACGGCTCCTCCGCTACATTGTTTCTCTTGGAGCCGTAGTCAGCGCCATCTTTCTGCCTTGGATTCTACAGCAGTGAGCCCAGGCTGCCGGTGCGACGAGTGCATCGGCCAGCACCACTTCACGACTGTGCCGGAATGGAGGAGGCAGCCCCAGCACCCCCAGTCTGTTTCCACCGCAACTCGACCCGGCAGGGGACTCGTCGGCTCGCTGAGGGTGAGGATGTACGACCAGTGGGACTGCCTCTCGGCTGCCATACTCGAGTTCGGGAGGGGGTTGCGTCCCTGCCCTTTGAGGCGCCTTTGTCACTTGGAGATGTTCTGAGCGCCCTGGCCGACCTCAGGTCCGCCATGCGTACTGTTACCTGGGAATTGGGGGCCCAGATGGATGCCGCCCTGCTTGCTGCCCCCCAGTCTGTCCACATGCGGGACACTGCGCCACATCCTACAGCTGCAATTCATGGCCCCCTCGCCAACGTCGCCTCTGCCTCACTGCGGTCACGAGACCCGGTCATTGCTGGGGTGCTGGCAGCAGCACCCCCCAAGGAACGCAAACTCTCTGGGGTGGCGAACTGGCCTGAGAGACGCCGCGAGACACCACGCTTGGGGGCTCTCTTGAGGACTCATGGCGGACCTCCGTTTTCTATCCTGGAACGGCCATTACCGGGCGGACCAGCTGCCCCCTGTGAACCATCGTGGGACTATGGATCCTCTGCTAAGATTGCGGACCACATGACTGCGTCTTGGATGGACTTTGGTGATCGTCCCCTTATTCAGCCGTGGTCCCTTTCTCTGTTCCCATCTTCCAAGAGGACTACCGTGCAGCTGGATTGTACAGTACCACCGCCTCGCAGGGGACAGGGTTGAGGCAGCCCCCTCCTGTATCAGGACTGTTTCCCGTTTTTGGACTGCTGGGTTGCTGACGGACTGCCGGGGATATTGAGTATTGGTATTGTACTGGTCTTGGGGTCGGGGTAAGGGCGGCCAGGGAACTGTTTTACTTGCGTTGGATACATTTCATTGGCCCTCCTCCGGTCTTATGTGATTTGCACTCTTTCTTCTTTTTCTCTTTTTCCTCTTTTCTTTTTCTCCTCAACTTTCTCTTCTCATACTATATTTCGGGTTCTGGGGTAACAAGCACTCTGCTAGGGGGGGGGGGGGGGTAGGCCGTAGCCTCTGCATGTGTGTAGGGTGGGGGGGTAAGTTTTAGTTCATGTTTTTTTCTATGGTGCCTTCTTATTATTACTTAACTTCTTCTTTCTAGGCCTGTGTTAGGCGTACTGGGGGATGGGTGGTAGCGTGGTGTTCACTGCGATGTTGCGTCTTCTTTAGGCATGAGTATAATTTGTGACCATCCTCTGGCTGGAACTTGCATGTTGCGAACTGCACTGACTGGTGAAGATATCTATTGGCGAGTCCCACCTACATGGACCTAATTTCTCTTTCTTATTTGTATAAGTACGGAACAGTAGACCTGACCTTAATAGTTGCGCTGAAAACTTTTAAAACTAACCTTCACTGATTCTGGGACACGGTAATATGGTAACTACAGTGTAACCTTATTAATGCTTGCTTGCAATGAGAGATATTACTGTGCCGCCGTAAAGTTGCATAGATGCTTAAATGTTTTCGTGGCCGGCCGGTAGGTTGTAGGCCCGTATTTGTTCTGATTTGATGCACAATAAAGGTTTTCAAAAAAAAAAAACATAGCAAGCGGGGATTTCCAGGTTTGCTAAGTTTTTATCTTGTTGAAGAACTCGGAGTGTTATCTAGGAATATCAGATAGTGACTGCTGCTCTGTCATTGCACTAATTGGTCGCAAAGGAAGTAGCAGAGAGTCATGCTGGAATGTGGCTCTGTTCATGTGAGGCCAGAGATGACTTTTCAGAAAATCGCACTTGAACGGTTATGCCAATATAGGGAATAAATGGATTTATAGCCGAATAGGGGCATAAGGTCACAGTATCGATCAGGAACCTAGATAAACACGCAACACCCACTCCACGGGTTAATGTCCATCAAAATTACTAAAACTAAAGCAATTAGATGCATGTGTAACATTGCCCACCCCAAAATACATAAATGCATTCGAAATAGGCGTACTTGTAATACATGGAATTTAGGTACTGTACGTTTTTTAAAGCATAGAAATCATTCAAAAAATTATTGCATATGAAATCATTGAACGATTATGCATAAAGAATTACACATGAAGTATCTCTGACAGAAGAAATGCGAGATAAATCATCACATAAAAATGCATTGTAATAACATGTGTGCTAGAGGCTGGTGTAGTATTGTTATGTCTCTAGATGTGTTTAGAAATAGAAGTGTGAAGCTTCTGTTCTCTAAGAATAGTTTTTACGTTAAGCAAAGAATTTGTTCGTGCCAAAAAAGGTCAATATTAGAAAAATTGTCCAATTCAAAGAATTATTGCTTGAACGGGGAAAAATAGATTTCCAAAGCTCTTGGCAGTTATTGTTGATCAAAACTGAAGGCCGAATTCAGAGTTCTTGGGAACGCTGTGTGTCGGAAAAGCTTCTAAAAGTTATTGTTTCTCTACGGGTGAGAACATCGTATCAGACAGGCTCTCAAAGAATTGGTCTACAAATTCAGGTGATAGTTCAACCAAATTAGATAGCGCTGTAACTTGGCAGGTGTGAGAATGATTGCTGTCATCATATTCGGGAGCAGCAATGCTCACAGCTCGCTGTACCTGGGTGATGTTGCTTTTGTCACTCGCTCCACTGTTACCACTTGGCTGTAGTACAGGAGTCTCCACAAATGCCGTCATCAGGATTGGTAGCCGCTGGGGACAACACAATGCGTGAGCCGTTATTGGACTGAGCAAAGTATCGACGTCCATTGGTACTGCTGATGGAAGTGAAAGACAGATGTCCAACACGCATTCATCGCCGCAAAGCATACACCGTAGCACAGGTAAAATGCAATTTTGCCATATTGGTCTGAATGAAAGGAACCAGGTCATGTTTAGATCTCTCAGCCTGGCCAATCCAAGGACGTTAGTTATCCTGTCCCGGTAGCGCATTGCTAGGATTGTCTCTTCCATTCCCATGGGAGCTATGTCTGAGCCGAGGCTTGCCATAACGAAGCAGGAGGGTCAAAAATAGAATCCCTGCGACGAGTCCCAAAAATAATGGTATGCCGCCAAAAATGGAGTGCACAAAATTAGGAAAGATTCCCAAAATTGCCTGGAAGGGTGTTAGCAGTCCCGTAAAGACTGTCCTAAATATGCCTGGGATGCTTGTTGCACTAGACATGTTAAGGAGTTGGCTGAACATTTCTACGAAATGCACGGGGCAATTTGTTGATAAAAGGTCATGAACCTCAGTAGCCGTCCTTGCGACTAGAAGATCATACGTCTCTTTAGATGACGTTATAGGCACTGTTGTCTGTAAAAGTACAGATTTCACTTTGCTTAATGTATCAATTCGTATAGAATAGAGATTCAGACGAGGCCAGAGGGGAGTCACTATGTCTGGAGGCCCGCTCGGGAACAATGCTTGCATACAGCATTTGACCAGGGACGTTACTTCTATTAGATAACTTTTCCCTGGCGTCAGGCCACAACATCTGTGATCCGTTCTAAGAATGTAACTCCCGTTCGCGAGTTGCATAAAGAAGGGCTCTATCTGAGTTGCAGGTGTGACTAGCTGGTGGCATGAAAGGTTGTTTGAATTTCCATCACATGCTCCGTGTAAATTAATACCCTGACACAAAAGTATACCTCTTAGTGAGTGTTTACAGTTATCACCACTAAGAAATACATTTTTGTCGCTGTCACTATAGCAAGAATGAGTGTATGGTAATTTCCATTCAGATTTTACAAATCCTTTACCCAATTGTTCATATTGGCCAGCAGGTATGTATTCAAGGCACTTTTTAAATCGGAAAGTTGTTATCGGAATTGTGATAATTCCGTGTATTATCCATTCAATGACAGGACTCTCTGACATTGTCAATGGTAATCTCTCGAGTTTTTCGATGCTCAGGATTGTATAGTCTGCTCCTTTCTGTGCCAAACTGATATGTTTATCAGTAAGGTTAAAACTAGAAAATAATGACGTTGTGTTGATTAAACGCCAAGGCACATAGCCTGAACGAAGATTTTGCAGCGTCCAGCCTAATTCTATAATAGAGCGTAATTGAGACTGGCCATGTTGTAACATAAGCAAATCTCTGTCTATCACATCAAAGGCAGAGGATACAATATTGGCCAACGAATATATTCTGGAAGACAGAGTCGTTAACCCATTGTCTACTACAGAAAGTGATTTCTCCAAATTAATACGATCAATTTCTCGTATTCTTTCAGCAGTTTCAATTTGCTTTACTTTCCAAGCCTCGTTGTAAGCAGCATAGATGCTGGTCGCTATGAAACGCTTTTGACGCTGTTTGCGTGGTCCAAGAATGAAATCGCGCAAATCAGCACCATCTTTTAATAAAGACAAGTGTTGCTTAATTTCAGCCAGTGTGGATGTAGTTAGCCATTCTAGGCAGAGTTTCCCTACACTGTATGTTGTTATAATCCCTGGATGTTGTCTCTGGGAGTATCTAGGGTCTAATCTGGTCATTTTTAAACCCTGTGTTTTGTTCAGGAATCTATCTTGACAGCTATTTGTGTCTGTAGGCCAGATTAACCACTTTTTCCAATCAGGATGTGTTCTGTTGAAATGTAAAATTTGTGACACGTCTAACTCAATATCTGCGGTTACATTTTCAGGTATTGGCTTTGGTATAGACGGTGTTTTAAGGTCTTTGTTCTTAGCTAGGCCAAGACAAGATGTTTGGTGTATTGTGTCATTTAAAAACAACATTTGTTCTGGTATCATGCAGGTTCTAAATAGTGCTTCAATGCCTTGCACCTGCCAATCTTTTGTACCCCAAATTGTTTTCGTTTCAATATTATTTTTCCAATAATCAAAACCAAATGTCATAATTTTGTCATAAAATGCTTCTGAATGTATCAATTTAGAATTTGTCAGCATTGTTTTCATTCCTGTTTTATCTAACAGTTTATAATAAAACGTTTCTGCATCACTGGTGTTAAACCCTGAGAAGTATTTGAATTTCTCAAAAAATGCTTTAGAACTGCTTTTAGGTGGTGTAGAACAATGTTCCCATTGATTGTACATAAAAACATTTCTAGGCTGTGCAGATTTATGCAAGTAATGATCCCCATAGTGGGTGTAACAGAATAACTGCTCATAACTAGATGAACCTTGTAAATAATCATGATCTGTGAATCTAGCTGACATTACTAAATCAGACATCATGTCATTAATACTGTTAAAGTCCCAATCATCAGAGAATGTACTTGGTGTCACAAAGTCACTTAAGGAAACCTTTAGTTGATGAGGATACTTCAGGATTTCGACCGGACCATATATCTCATAGTCTGTTTTCTCCCATACTACCCCACCAGGTATTGGAATTGCTGTGACATTTACAGTTGACAGTTCTCTTTTCCTCACGTGGGATGATCTGTGTGGTTTCAGGACTAGGTTGATGTTCTGACTTGCTGTGTCCATTGTAATATATTTTCCTTCAATGAATTTTCCCAAACACATTACCATGATGAGCCAAAGCAGGAGGAAAAATACACCTAGACCGAACCAGAACTCTAGCCAAGGGGAAACAAGGTAGATTTCCTTCAGTTGATGAAAGAGTTCTGTTGCTTTTTCTTTAAAAGACTTTTTTGTTTCTGGCATCACTTCGGGTCGTTTAAATCTTCAGAGAAGTTGTCGAAGTTGATGAAATAACCAGAGGCAGTTCTGTCAATTGATGGGATTGTTCTTTCAATCTGTCTCTCGGTAGCACTTTCTGATGCCACATCATTGTAGACTGGTGTTGTTTCTTGACGAACTGTTTCAATCTGTGTTTCAAGAGGCACGAGTTCCATGGCATTATTGCATAGTCTTTCATTGTGCACTGCAGGCTGATCGAATGTGATTAGTCTTTCAGTTTGAACCTCTTGGATTGTTGCAAGTTTGGGTATTCTGTTTTTACTTGGGAGTCCACTGGGCCTACTGTTGATTATAGGCCACATGCTTGTGGTTTTACCAGATCGATAGACACGACTCTGTTCTCCTTTTTACCAGCAAGGGGCGGTAGCACAACTGATCTTGTTCCGGTGACTGCCAAGACAGGTACTGCTTTCCTGTAAGAAGGCCCAAATTCCTTCTTAACCGCGATCTTTTCTCTGACTAGATCCCCAATCTTTGGAATCCAGACAGGCCTTGCTGGGGCTGTTGCGGGTGGTGCCTCGTCAGTGGTACTTGGCTGTTGCTTTAACTTTATGTTGCTTAATGATTTTCTTGTTTCATTCAGTTCCTGTAAAACAGCCAAACGATCCTTTACATCAAAGTGCTTTGTTTCTTCTTGTACCACTGACATCTGACTATCGAGGTCCTGAACTCGCATTCTAATTCCGAACAATAGTTCGTATGGGCTGAAACCTTTTAGAGAATTTCTTGGCATGTTGTTAAGACTAGTCTGGACACTTATTAAATGTTTGACCCACCCAGCGCCTGAACCTAATACCTCCGCTGTTATAGATTGCTTTATGTCCCGGTTTTTTCTTTCTACCACACTGTTCCCTTCCGGGGTATGACGGACAAGAATACCGCAACCCAATTCCCATGCTGGCCATGGCCTCCTAATAAGCTCGAGAGCTGAAAGCAGGACCCTGGTCAGAATGGAACGTGGTAATTGCGTATGTGCCGATATGGACTCGCAAATCTTTTATAACCGTTCTAGCGTCAGCCGAGCGCTGGAGGCCTCATTTTTTAAGTGTTTTTAGCCTTAACTGATTAATAGGACGCAGGTTGGGGTGCAGGCAGCGTTACGCTCTTTCTGACTGGTAGCCGGTAGCAAGGTTCGCTACTGCGATCCCTATTACAGTTTTCACAGTTGTTTGCATATATTTGGTGTTCTACACTCATTCCCGGCCACCAGTATACTGATTGTAATTCAGTCAGAGAAACCTTAATTGTTTGGTGTCTCAGACCCAAACCCATATGTGCGTCTGCTATTAAAAATATTCTCCTGTTCGTGTTTGGAATTACTCTGTCCCCCACTCCAGGGATTCGAGCAAAAGGAACGGAGTTTGCATCGATGATGTATGCATAATTGAGTGGATAGTTTGCGGGTAGTGCTGCACAGTCGCCTTTTACGGTCGTTTTTACTGCCAGCATGGTTTCCCCGTCTATATACTTATCTGTACGCTTTTTTGTGGCTACGGAAGCCGGTTTAGTTGCTTCCGCGGTGGCTGTATTAGCCAATGAATTCCCTGCAATGTGAACGCCATCACGTTGAAGACTCTGTGCGTGAATCACGTGAGTCTTTTGTAGTTCTTTACTTAAAAGAGCTACCTCGTTCCAGAGCATTTTATGCTTTATTGTGGCACCAGTGTCATCTTTGTAGTCGTTTTCGATCCAACTCTGCAGTTTATTGTTGTAAGAATTGACGCAAAAATGAGAATCGCACACTATAAGTGTGGGGAATTCGCGTTCTGCATTTTCGAGCGCCATCTTTAAACATCTGATTTCAGTTCTTTGAGCCGAACAGTACTTTACTGATTCAGTTTTTGTTATTTTCGGTTTGATTTTACCGCACAGCCAACGACATTTAATGATCGCACATGCTGCATCGTAGGATTTTCTCTCTACGTTGAAATGCTGTACAGAGCTATCTGTATAGATTATACAGGCATATTGTGGGAGAGGCAGAATTTCGATTGGCAGAGGATATTCTTCTTCATACTCTAAATCATTCAGTTCTTCGTATTGCGGGGCGAAATAGTATTTCACGTCTTCCGCTCCTAGAGAATCTATACACTGTATCCATTTTGGATCCAGTGACACTGTAGGCAGGTTTACTGGGCTGAATAGCGCCTCGAAGGCGGAATCCGCTGTAAGGATATTAATCCGTTTGCCGTGTGCTAGTTCTCGTTCATTTGCTAATGCGATTTGCACTGCGTTCACAGTTCTTTCTGTGTGACTGAATGTTTTTTCTGCTTGTGTGTACAAGTGAGATTTAATTGAAATTGGTACCTTTTCTCCCTCATTAGAGGTTAGGTATGTGAATCCGCATCTTCCTGGGATGACTCGGATTACAAGATCACGTGTGTTGTCACGTGTGTCTAATTTTGTTTTTGCTAACATGTCTGTTTGCAGTGATCTCAAAATTTCTGTGTGTTTTTGAGTCCAATTGATTTGTTTTAAATCAGGTTTAATTAGTTCGTAGAGAGGTTTAACCCTCTCTGCGTAATTTAGAATGTAAGTTCTTCCGAAATTCAGAAAACCTAGTATGGATTGTAAGTTCTTCAGCGTTTTTGGAGCTTGGAGTACAGCGCACTTCTCTAAGAAGTTGTCCGCTAGGCTTTTCCCTTCACTTGATAATTCGTACCCTAAAAACAGTACTGTCAGATGGGCAATTCGGGACTTTTTAAAGTTGAATTTGTAACCCTCTGCTGCGAACCCAAGTATGATGGTGTTCACTCTTTTCAAGTGAGTATCCAAGTCGTCGTCTGTGAGATAAATATCATCTACGTAAGATAATGCTTCATCATCATAGATTTGTAGTAACTCTGTTACCCTAGCTGAGAATAGTCCTGGGCTGTTCTTGAACCCCTGTGGGAGTCGACAGAATTTTTTCTGCGACCCAAATGCGGAGAAAGCGGTCAAATATCTGCTTTCTGGTGCAATGTTTTGACAAAAGAAACCATTAGATATGTCTAATGTCGTTTTATATTTTTTCCTAACTATGTTATTCATTAGGGCTGCACTATGCGAGTTTTGTACTGCAAAAGTTTTGCAACATGTATTAAGATGTCTGTAGTCCAAAACTAGACGATATGAATTGTCTGGCTTGGAGACAGGAAACAAAGGATTGTTCATTTGAGAGGTGCATGTTTCAATCACCCCCTGGTATTCAAGTTGATCTAAGATCTCCCTGACCTGTTTTTTAGCTTCTTGCTTTATGGGATACTGCCGTTGGGCAGTTGGTTCACTTTTTAGTTGGATTTTGTGAGGAGGAGAGTCCTCATCCCATCCTACATGATTTTTATACAATGCAGGTGCCTGGGCCACTGCCCATTTCCTTGCATATGTATATTTTTTGTGAATCGGTATGTGATTCGAGAAGGCAGGCATAATCACTTCTTCGCCACGAGGGCACTCCCTGACAAACTCCGGGGGCCAATCTTTTTCAGCTAACAGAATATCATAGCCTTTTGAGAGCTTATCCCAAAATAGACCCTTAATTTTCCTAGTCTTATCACCCTCTATACGCAATGTTATTTCGTATATTTTATGGGGCTCGCTAAGTCTGGCGTCGGCAGTTTCAACCTGAATGTACTCATTCGTGTCCACTGTCTCCAGATGACTCATCAAGTTCTTGCACGCTATACTGATTTCTGCTGCACTGTCCAACATTGTCAATGCCCACTCCCCGTTTTTCAACTGTGTCCTCAGTATTCTCGGCATGGTTGATTACTCTAATACTGGCTACCTTCTTTTTCTGAAATTGAGATTTTTTACTCTGAGCAGGTTCCTTGTCTTTGGACTTGGTGTGCTCTCCTGGGTCTGACCGTCCTCTTCTTTCCGAATTCTGTGGAGAAGATCGAGAGGGACGTGTATCAATACTTTGATATCTATCAGGTTTTTTTATATTATCCCTATTTCTAAGGTTATATCTTTTCTCAGAGGGCTCCCGCTGGGGAGACTGGCGTTCTCGAGGTGGAGTTCTTTCCCTCCGTCGAGGAGACCTTCCTCTGGACTGGAAAACTTTTTCCTTGGGAGTGGATTGTTTATTTCCATCCCAGTTCTTTTTAGGAGTGTTTAAATTATTTTTAATAAATAATTTTTCAGGATTTTCGAGCAGTTGGGGCTTTACTGGTTTCCCACCCAAGCTGTCTCTACCTAATTCTTCATAGCATTTTTCTATGATTTTTGCAAGCTCAACAGGATCTTTTATATCTGTTTCCCTCAACTTCTGGCGAATCGCCACAGATGCTGCTTCCCCTTTAATGTTGGCTAATAATATAGCCGAGACCTGCTTGAAGTCTTTCAGTAATTTCATACCTAGATTTAAAGCGGGCTCTGGACCAAATTCATTTTGAATCTGTTTTAGCACTTCTGGTATTACCGCCATAGACGGAACACCGTGTGTTTTTGTATAAATGGAAGCAAAGACTGTACCCCAAGTGTCACAGTCCTCCACGTGTGGTGCGATTCCCATAGGAAGGCAGATGGTCAAGATTCTGTGTTTCTCTATAGGGGTAGTATCAGGAAATACTGCCTCTATTTGAGTGATTTTCTGTGCTAACCAGAAAGGAATTTGTTCCCGTTTTACGGGTGTTTTACCAAGACATGACTGAATGTTCTGTGGTGTAATTTTATTTGTGTTCCCCTGATGAGGGGTCAGCTGGTGTGAATTAACAGCTGGCTGGACTGTTGCAGTCTGCATTACATATTGGACTAATTGCCTATGTATTTTTATTAGTGTTTTGAGCTGTGCTAACAGCTCTTCCTTAGACATTCTTGCAATGTCAGGATGTGGTGTGTAGCTGGCTAGAACCGGCCACGTGGCTCCTGGTCTACCTAGTGGACCGAGCCTAGTTATGTGATCATTGTGTTTTAGGGCGCCATTAAACCAGAGCAGGTGCTCTTGAAATTTAAGTGGGATTTCAATCTCCTCGAAAGGAGCGTACTCTCCCGGAGGTTCCTCTATTTTGTAATAGTGAAACTCTTGTGTTGTAGCGTTTGCCGCTGGAAAGTTTATCCATGAATAGAATACCTCTGTCTGCCGATACTCGTGAGCCTCTATCACGAAAATTACTGTACCACCTTGAGGTGTCAGTCCGTTTTCTATAAGTTTTAAAGTTATAGATCTTCTTAAGTGAACCGGGATGATAATAGCATCCGGGTCTGCTTTTTCGGGACCTTGCTGAGTCGCGTCTACTGCGGCCCCAGAGGTTCCGTTGTTTTCTACTGACATTTTAAAAATGCAGGTTTGCAGAGTAGGTCTCCAAGGAGACAAAGATTAGGTGCACAATATTTTGGAACACTGTATCCTTCAACGTTGAATAAACCAGAGCTTTACATAGGAATCTCTTCCTACTAAGGTCGGGCGGATTTTAACCTTTCACCCACTCCAGACGTCTATTGGAGTATTTACAGGAGAAAGGGGTCTGTGTGAAATATGCACGACTGAGTTACTCTAACGTCTTGCGTTAGTTTATCGCCTTACCAAACGTTGGGCGCCATGTAGTGTAATTCCTAGTTTCCCACTAGGCCCTGCGCATTGGAATAACATAAACAGTAGTATTGACGTGGAACTGCAGATATTCCAGGCCTCCACTGACTATGCTAAACTTAATTGGGTTGTGTTACCAACTAGCTCAGAGGTCACTGGAAACTTTCTTCTCTGCATAGGAAGTGATCAGCTTCCTTGGCACAGACAAGAAGGGATTCAGTTTTCCAACAACCGTGCAACATGACAACTTTGCTCCTCAGATCAAGAGTCAATCTCTAGGGTCGTGTGAAACAATAGACATGTATTTCACTCAGTCAGTCTAGTGCAGTTTACTTTCACGAGATGTAGAGAATAGAGAGACGGGCGTTTGTCAATAAAGGGTTAACATTTATTGAACAGTCTTTCTTCTCGTACAAGAGAAATGTATTGCCACAATTGCAATAATTGTTATTATAAAAAGTACGTACAGTAAGATAAGTATTGCGAAATAGAACTGTAAAAGCATTGATATGGTTTCTTAGCCATACAATGGTTTAAAAGTAATAAAACATATATGCAGTCATATATACATTAGGCTAACATACTCAACTGGTGCTTCTAACTAAGCCTACCCCAGTGTGCCTGACCTAAGCCTAACACGTGAAAAGGGGAGTAAGTAAGTAGCTTAAGTTAAGTTGGTTTTGCCAAGGTTTGTTTCAAGAATTATCGTCTAAGGGTTTAGTCAACACCATACCTCTGAATAGAATGATGGAGGATTGGTATCTCCTTCAGGGGTCTCTCTCGATATCCCAGTCACCCGCGAGGGTAAACCGGAATGCGCCGGGACTGGATTTCTCTGCACGAGAAAGGCAGCGGCTTCTCTTCAGCGGGTCGAGGAAGGAGGGGGGACAGCGTCCGCGGGCAGCTGGAATCTGCTGGATGTCTTCGCAGAGGGACGGCTGTTCAGCTCCTTAAGCGTACTGCACCATAGTTCGCGCTGTAGCGGCGATAATGGTAATCAGCAGCTTCACCACCACAGGATAGCAGGCTGTAGCGACAGAGTGCTAGATTTACCAACACAGGGTCATGCAGGCAGCTAGCATCAGCAACAGGCAACGAACATTGCTTAAGGCAACGTTGGTAATATTTATACCTGACAGGTGCCGGGTTTGACGCAAGTTTGCTGGACATAAGACGTCAATTAAAGATGTCAGTAGGAAGTGATAGTTATCAGTTGCTCATTAGAGTTCCATTACTAATCAAAACATAGCAAGCGGGGATTTCCAGGTTTGCTAAGTTTTTATCTTGTTGAAGAACTCGGAGTGTTATCTAGGAATATCAGATAGTGACTGCTGCTCTGTCATTGCACTAATTGGTCGCAAAGGAAGTAGCAGAGAGTCATGCTGGAATGTGGCTCTGTTCATGTGAGGCCAGAGATGACTTTTCAGAAAATCGCACTTGAACGGTTATGCCAATATAGGGAATAAATGGATTTATAGCCGAATAGGGGCATAAGGTCACAGTATCGATCAGGAACCTAGATAAACACGCAACAGACAAGCCCCAAGGAAAGGAAGACTTTGCATTGGACGTAACTGGGATTTGCTTTTGTTCACAGTCAGTCCCAGAGACTGTAAGAGATGTCGATACGTTGCAATGGAAGTCTTGACTGATTGCTTCGAAGGACCTTTGATTAGCCAATTGTCCAAGTACGGTAATACTTGAATTCCCCAGGATCGCAATGCTGCCACCACAGGAGCTAGGCATTTCCTGAAGATCCAGGAGCAGATTTCAGGCCAAACAGGAGCACTTTAAACTGAAAGTGGGCGCCACCCACAGTGAAGTGGAGATACTTGCAATGTTTGTGATGGATTGGGATGTGGAAGTAAGCGTCTTCCATGTACAGAGAAGCCAGAAAATCTCCCTTGTTTAGGCAACCTAAGATCTCTGACCATACGAAATCCTTGTTTTTTGAGGAATCTGTTCAGGTTGCGAAGATCCAGGATCGGTCGCCATTCCCCTGGTTTTTTTTTGATTAGGAAAAATACGAGAATAGAAACCTTTCTGTCTCTGATGTATTGGGACCTCTTTTATGGCGTTCTTCAGGAGCATTAAACAAGCTTCTTTGAACAATAAGAGAAGAGGGGGAGGGGGTCCCCTGGGCGGAGTGGTAGGCGGTTTGATGACAAATTCTAGGGTATGACCGTTTCTCACTAGGTCCAAAACCCACTGATCGGAAGTGATTTCTCGCCATCTGTTCACAAATGTTGAAGTTTTCGCGCCCACGGAAAGGGAAGAAGGTATGAATGGCGCCCTGCTGAGAACACTGCTTCCTGCTAGAGTCTCGCCCTTGGTTCTGGGATCACTTTCGACCTCCCTGGAGAGAGAAACCAGCTGTATTGGATTGGCGATATGATGATTGATAATTCTGCCTATAATGGGGCTGGTAATGCCTGTTCTGCTTCTGGTAATCTCCTATAGAGGAATAACCACGCCCCTTAGCGCCTCTGAATGTTCCACGTTTATATTGTAGGGTACCCAAAGATCTTGCCGTGTCGGTATCGGTTTTAATTGCTTGGAGGGCCTCAACGATGTGCTTGCCAAACAACGATTCGCCATTGTGAGCCATGTCCAATATCTTTATCTGGACTTCTGGTCTGAAGGTGGTGGCTTTAAGCCAACCCTGGCGCCTGAGAACTGCAGCTCCAGCTAGCTGTCTAAAGTTCGTATTTACAATGACCAGTGCGCAGTCAATCGTTTCTGATGCAGCACGCTCACTCTCTAACAAAATCTTTTGAGCTTCCTGCCGTCTGTCCTCAGGAAAGAGGTCAATCAATCCAGCCATATCTGACCACATTTGGCGGTCATAACGCCCTATGATGGCTAAGGAGTTAGCAGCCCTGATGGAAGCAACTGCCATAGTTGAAAACTTTTTCCTAATGAGTTCTAGTCGACGTCCTTCTTTATCTGGCAGTGTAGTGATAGGTGTTGCCGGATTCTTAGACCTTTGTTGGGCAGCCTGGGAGATGACCGAATCTGATCTAGGATGACCAATAAGACAAGATGGGCTATTAGCTGGAGCCCGGTATTTTTTATTTATCCGTGGAAGCACCGCAGGCACGGATGGAGTGTTCTTCATAATCTTGACGCCTTCATTCCATATGTAATCAATTATGGGTATGGCTCTGGTGACCTTCCTAGATTCTTCTTTAAAATCATGAAGGAAGCAGTCTGTGGTTTCCACGGTAACAGGAAGTTGAAATCTGGCAGCAGACCTCTGCATGAGATTGCGAAAACCCCCTATATCTTCTGGTGGCCAATCAGATGGTTGGGGGATCGGTGGCGAAGGCATAGGAATAATATAGGAATCCCATAGATCCACATGAGGATTCTCATGTAATTATCCTTCTTCAGGTTCCTCATCAGAGCATGTGTCTAGAACCTGAGGGGGTTGTGAAGGTTGATGTCCCTCAGAAGCTTCTGTAGCCGGAGGTAACGGTATTGGAGTCTCAGGTATAGGTAGAGGATCTGGAACTGCCACAGGAGTAGGTGGTGGGATCACCTGCTGCGGTGGAAATTGTTATCTATAATCTGCGAGCATGGTTTGTAAATCCTGGATCAAATTAGGAGGCAGATGGCTGGTATCAGGCTGATGTACTTGTCTGTGATAGACCTTATGATGTGGAACCACAATGTCCTCCTGATAATAATGATCACTGTAATCTTTTTCCTCCCCCTCGTCTTCTTGATACTTTATATGCAGCTCTGAAGGATGATGAGCTATTCCAAATGGCCCTTCTTCATCCTCATCTTCGGAATCGTCATCCTCTTCTTGCGCATATGTCTCGAAAAGATGCGACGGAGTAAGAGGTGAAATAGTACAATATTCATGTTTTTGATATGTCTTCAGTTGAAAACTCCTAGATGGAACAGGAGTTGAATAAGTTGGAGCTGCAACTAAAGCCTTAGTTGTAGCCGGTATTAGCATAGTAGACGGTATTGTCGTTGACGGGATCTCCGTCGATGGACTTGTCGTTGAAGAGGTCTTTGTTATCGCTGTCGGTGAAATCGTCATCGACGGGCTCGCCGTCGACGGTATCGCAGTCGAAGGGGGTCATTGTCGACGGAATCGTCGTCGACGGACTCAACGTCGACGGTACGCTCGTCGATAGACTAGAGCTCTTTGTTGACGGGACAGTCGTCGACGAGGCAGTCGTCGACGGCGTAGATGGTACCTGTTTCTTCGTCAGCGGTACATCCCTAATCGACAAGGCAGGCTTTGTCAACGGAGCTTTCGTCGACGTATTCTGTGATAAAGACTTCGTTGATGGGGCTTTCATCGACGAGTCGTCGATGACAGTCTTCTTAGACGTCACAGTAATCCTCGTTGACAGAACAGGAGATGTGATTGATGAAGTAGAGATGGTCTCCGTCCACGAAGGAGCAGAAGAGGTGACAGAAACTGTCGACGATGGAGTGTAAACCAGAGATTTTGAAAGGCTTTTACTCACGGTTTTTGAAAATTGTTTGTGAGAGTCCTTGAGAGCAGAAGTCTGTGGAGACTTTGAAGGCCCAGAGGACATAAGAGGAGACCTCTGTGAAGGGCCAGAAGTAGAGTGAGAGGATTTTGGATGTTTTCCCCCCTCATTAGAAGAACTGTCGAGAGATCTGGCTCTCTTGCTGGACGTTGAGACTGTCATCTTCTTCAGTTGAGGAGGATTTAAGCCACAACAGGACTCTTGCCTCCCTATCCCTAAGAGTCTTAGAAGGGAAGGTGCAGCAGATTTTACAATCTTTTGCCTCATGCTTGGGGTAGAGGCAGTAGATGCAGTCCTTATGTTGATCATCAACATGGACTTTTTTCTTATCGCAGGTTCTGCAGGGCTTGAACAAGGCCTTCTTATCAGATATCTTGAAGAAAAAACTGAGCTGGCACTCAGGGAGACTCCCTTTCCCACGACGGCAGTGAAAATCAGAGGAGAACTGGCTCTGCAGAGAGGGTTCTAGAGGGTGCTGATGGCTGTACCAAAAGTTTGATCCTTTTAGCATAATTATGTAGATAGGCTACTACGATTTGGGCCTCAGGCCTTTTTCCTTAGGGCCTACTACTGGTATTTACCTTTGGCACTGCTATTTTATTTACCGTGGGACTCCCGCCTTGGCGACAGGAATGATTCAGGCATGTGAATCTATGAAAGATACCAATACTGGATAACTGTAGTTACAGGTAAGTAACTTGTTTTCTTATCAAGCAGATATACAAATTTAATAAAATCTTTCTTTGCTGTAAAATACTTGCTATAAACATAGCTAAACGAAGCTACACACCCCAATTCGTAATAGTGAAAATTGTATCCAAGCGGAATGTGGTCTCCGCTCAAGGTTCCAAATCTTCTACTTTGTGTGGTCCGCAATAATAAAAACCGAGGCCTTTTTCCTTAGGGCCTAATACTGTTATTTACCTTTGGCACTGCTATTTTATTTACCGTGGTACTCCAGCCTCGGCGACGGGGAATGATTCAGGCATGTGAATCTATGAAAGATACCCCAATACTGGATAACTGCCCTATTCCTGTTGATTTTAGAACAGTGGTGAGATTTTAGATCCGCCTTTTCATCCTCTGCAACTTGTGGAGAAACAAGCAAAAGTATTGGGTTTACTGGAGATAATAGGTCCCTGTTTAGACAACTAAATCTACCAGTCTTTGGTGGGTATTTTTCGAGAGCTATTTGTGTAGTCTGGTATGTGAATAGGAGATATGCTCTTGCTGTGAGTTGAGTGAATGTGCTTTGTGTATAATCACCTGGTCCAGAACTATTTATATAGTCTGGTGTGTAAATGGGAGATAGGCTCTTACTGTGAGTTGTTGTGTGTGAGTCCGCGTGATTGTATAGAATCACGTGGCAGAGCCAAAGTGTCAAATATACGGGTTTTTAAATATATGTATGATATAATGTATTGCAAAATAAATTAAATGTATGTACTTTTACTCTCTATATTTTGTATGATATGAAAAAAAACTGCTGCTGATATATGGTGTTTAAAGTAAAGAGTAGCTACAAGGGATTTTGTTTAGAATCTTACTCAATTATTTTTTAGATTCTTAGTTCTAGCAATAGAACCCAACGTATCCACAGGATAACTTAATGACTTAGTTGAACACTATTATCAAATAACAAAACATTCATTGTTGACAAATTTAAAACAATGACAAGTAAAAAGAGGCACACAGCAAGGAAGGGTGTAAAGTTAAAAAGATTATTTATATTGGTATGAGTCACAAAAAGAAAAAATTAATTAAATGGGGATACAGGTTGAACAAAACAATGCAAAGACTATTATGAAGAGCAACAGATAAGCATTTCAATGACAATTCATAACAGTAAGATCAGCTCCAAAAGTATATATATATAAGGAAAACAAAATACAAATATATATAGGTATCCTGTGGCAGAAATGCCTGGGGAGATGATCTTAAGGTCGACGTTTCGGTCTTTTAAGCTGTCGTCAACAAGACCATCATCAGGACTAGTTATTTTTGAGGAAAAAACCCCTTGAGAGGACCAGAAGAAGTAAATGGTCTTGGTGAAATAGATGAAGTTGCGCTCTGGGGTGGTTTTTTAATCACGCTGAGAGGATTGCTAAAAAGTCACGAAATGTATCTTTCTTAGAAAGGGACTCATGTAAGAATGGTTCAGAGTTCTTTGAAGCAACACCAAATGTACGATCTGGTTTAAATGTGGTACATATAGATACTATATGGTGTTAGCATTGATTGTATTGTTTATTTTGCATATGTTAATCATTTTAACTTCATTGAATAGATCTATTAAACAAAATATTTGTAATTTTTGGCTACTGCAACACTTGTTGGTGATTGGCTGACGGTTTGATTATGGTGTGTGAACATTAAGGTACGCTTTTGAGGAATCCCAAAGGGAATCTGTTTCTGACTTAAGTCTATTCTTAGGCATTATAAGTGCATAGTGGAGCCATACCGGGTACAAGGGCGGGGAGCTTGTCAATACAAGCTCCACATCTCCATAGTGGCTTCACCAAATCCCAAGATGTTTGGTACCAAATATCTCAGATTGACGAGCCCACACTGAAGCCAGTATTGGAATAATTACTAAATGCTCTCAGAGGGCACCTCAAAGGTGCCTCCTGAAACCTATCCAACCACTAGTGCATAGCTGACAGGTTTGCACCAGCCTGCCATATCCAGACATGTTTCTGACCCCTGAGATGGGAACCCTGGGCTCTTGTCGGTCAGAAACAAAGCCTGCCCACGGTGGAGGTGCTTCACACCTACTCCCAAGCAGGAACAGCATTCAAGGACAGCGAACCTCAAAGGCTTCCTGCACTTTTGGGGGCAAGGTCAACAGCAAAATTAGTAAACAGGAGAGGTGTGTCACCTCTCAGCCAGGACCACCCCTAAGGTATCCTGAGCTGAAGTGACCCCTCCTTTGAAAATTCTTTATATTGGGTTTAAGTATTTTAGCCAATAGAATTAGGGGCATGCTCCCTCCCAAAAGGAGAGAGGGTCCATACAAAGGGTGTAGTTACCCTACATCTAAGTAACCCATTGGCTACTATCTGCCAGAACCTGTAACACCCCTGTTATGTTATGTTATGTTAATTATTCATTTCTATAGCGCGCGGCTACTCAAAAAGAGTGTCCCGGCGCTTTATTGGAGAAAGAGAAAAAGCTGCGACATACTAACATAACACCAGATAAAAGACTAAAAGAAGTGTGAGCCAGAAATTCACGAAAGACCGGCTACTGAGTGAACAGCCACGTTTTAAGGCCTTTCCTAAAAGCCAGCAGGCTAGTGGCTCCCCGCAGGGTCAGTGGTAGAGAATTCCACAGCTGAGATGCCAGCAATCCAAAAGAGCGGCCTCCGAGGCGCGCTTTCTTTACCCGGGGGACAACAGCAAGGTGCAGGGATTCCGACCTCAGAGACCTGGTCGGATGGTAAAAGACCAGTCTCTTTTGGAGGTACTTAGCTCCCCCCTTGTGAAGAGCTTTATAGGCCAAGGTCAACGCCTTAAAGGCGATCCTCTTGCGGATGGGAAGCCAATGTAAAGTTGCCAACAGGCCCGAGGCACTGGAGCGCCTACTAAGGCCGAAGATTGCCCTGGCAGCGGCGTTCTGCACCACTTGAAGCCGCTGCAGCAGGTACTCTGGAAGGCCCAGGTAAAGAACGTTGGAGTAATCCAACCTGGACCCAATCAGAGCCTGGACTGTCAGCGTCCTATGTTCCACGGATAACAGAGGAAGGAACCTCCGCAGCATCCTAAGGATGCCAAAGCAGATGCCCGACACCCCCAGGATCTGGGATTTCAAGGTAAGCCTGTTGTCCATCTTCACCCCCAGATTCTTAGCAACCTGAGAGGAGCAAGACGGAGGGAACATATCCAGTGGCCACCAAGTCTGCCAATCTGGCTCTGTGTCACACCCAAAGAAAAGTACTTCGGACTTGTCGGAATTGCACTTGAGGCTGTTTAGATGGAACCAGTGAAAAACAGCCCCAAGGCAATCCCGAATACTCTCCCCATCAAAGTCACCTCCTCTCTTACAAGAGAAGAGGAGCTGGGTGTCATCCGCGTAGGATACGATCTGGGCACCATGCGACTCCACCAACGCCGCCAACGGGGTCATGATGATGTTGAAGAGGGTCGGGCTCAAAATAGAGCCCTGAGGGACCCCGACTCCCAGAGGCGGCATCACGGCGGAATCAGGCGGGGCCCAGATCGATTGCCGGCGGCCGGCTAGGAAGGAAGAAAACCAGTCGAACACCGTCCCCCGTAGGCCTATCTCGAAGAGTCTAGCGAGAAGACCCTCATGGGGAACGGTGTCGAACGCCGCCGACAGGTCTAACATCACCAGCATGACTTTGCCCCCAGAGTCCAGATCCCCTTTAATGGTTTCCGAAACCTCCAGGAGCGCTGTCTCCGAGCTGAGATGGGGACGAAAGCCCGATTGGGTGGCGTGCAGGATCTCATTAGATTCAAGAAAATTGGAGAGCACGCCTTGAACGTGCTTTTCCAGAATCTTCGTGAGGGCCGGCAGCAGAGAGATGGGCCTATAATTAACCGGGGCCTTCGGATCTAGGCCAGGTTTTTTGAGCAAGGGAATCACCATCGCCTGCTTCCAGGTTTGCGGGACCACACCAAGCCTCAGCGAAAGATTTAAAAGCGGGTTAGCCAGCGGGTTGATCACCTCCGCGACTTTCGCTAGAAATTTAGCAGGGCATGGGTCGAGGGGAGAACCCGATTTTAAATTGCCCATTAGAGCCAGAGAGTCAGGAGCAGAGATTGGAGGAAACACACTCAACGTCGCCCCTAAATTGAGAACATTGATTTTCAGCTTTCTGGCAACCTAAAGAAGAAGAAGGACCAAAGAGCCATGCAGCAGTGAAGACTCCGATGACAACTTGACTTGGCTCCAGCCTTACTGGCTTGTCTGCAGCCCTTAAAGAAACCTGCTCTAAAAAGCGTCTCACCCTGAGAGGACTGCCTGCCTTCTCTATAGACCAAGAACTCCCAAGGACGGCGGACCTGTCCACAAACAATTCAATAAGAAGAGCTCCAGTGCCCTGCTGAACTGCACAACCAGCCCTCCGGACCCACCTCTACACCCAACGCCTCATTCCTGAGCCCAAGTGGCCTGCCATTCCTAAGAAGGTTCCCCAGCAGTCCTGAGCTTAAGTCCACCCCAGGGTGACCTCTCCTGGACTCAACGCCTGCAGCCTCAACACGAAGGACCTCCTAACCACGACTGGCTCCGGTGAAGATCTTCTAACCTTAAAGGATACCCCTGCTCCTGCAGCCTCCAGGTCTTGGGAAGCTCGACCGACTGTGCCTCCAGAGCCACTGGTTCCCTCTGTCCATCCTCTTGGTCTGAGCATGGAGCCTTTGTTTAAAATCTTCAGTCTTCATTACTTTGTATTGGGCACCCAACTCTGTGTTGGAACTCTGCACCTGTCCGCCTCTGTGCCCCAGAAAGTGTGTGCTTGGTGCTGCCTCTTGCCCCCCCCTCCCTAGTGCCGGTCCTAACCCTCTGAGATTGACCCTCAACTCCGACTTTACCTACCTGCAACTGGCACCTCTTTGCGAGCCCCCAGTCTCTATTGACTAACATTTGGCCCAGAGACCGCATTTGACACCTGCACCCAGCCGCTTCAGTGCCACAGTTAGTGAACTCTCTACATTTACCTGACCCTTGCCCAGTGTTGGTCCTAAAACCCGAAGACTGGATTTGTAAATTGTGTACTTACCTGTGAAATTACAACATTGCTTTTCCTCAATAGGTTAACATTGAAGAATTTGAGAAATGCACTGTGTCCACTTCTATACACTTAAAAACCATGATTTTACAAAACTTATTTTACTGCAACACAGTATCTTTGGTTCTAGATAATAAACATACACAAGCATTTGCAATGCAATAGGTCTCGCATTATTAAAGTTTGAGCTGTTGGCATTGCTAATAATAATGTAACACTAGCAGCTCAAATATTCAGTAATGTGAGACCTATTGCATTGCAATAGTTTTTTTTCTTTTCTTTTTTATATAGCACGAACTACACACACCACAACCACACACACAACGACACCAAGCATTGACATAGCCAATAGGTTTCGCCTTTGGGACCTTATAAGTGTTTAGCCACACAACAGTGGATGTGGTTGCACAAAGGATATTATGCTGCATAAATAAATACTTAGAAGGTCCCAAAAGCGAGCACTATTGCCACACACACACAAGCACACACACAACCACACCAAGCATTGGCATAGCCAATAGGTTTCGCCTTTGGGACCTTATAAGTGTTTAGCCATGCAACAGTTGATGTGGTTGCACAAAGGATATTATGCTGCATAAATAAATACTTAGAAGGTCTCAAAAGCGAGAACTATTGGCTATGCCAATGCTTGTTGAAGCTCCAACAGAATGGAAGGTGAATGCCTCAGGAATGGAAGGTGAATACAACAGGAATGGACGGTGAATGCTTTAGGAATGGATGGTGAATGCCTCAGGAATGCACAGTGAATGTTTCAGGAATGGTAGGTGAATGTTGAATACATCAGGAATGGAAGGCAAAGGCCTCAGGA
The DNA here is from genome assembly GCF_964263255.1 of Lissotriton vulgaris. Classification (NCBI taxonomy): domain Eukaryota; kingdom Metazoa; phylum Chordata; class Amphibia; order Caudata; family Salamandridae; genus Lissotriton; species Lissotriton vulgaris. The sequence continues at coordinate 1,926,305,999 of NC_141693.1, forward strand.
AAAGAAGGTTAATATTTCTGGAATAGAAGGTGAAGGCCTCAGAAATTAACATAAATGTCTCAGGAATGGAAGGTGAATGCTTCAGGAATGTATATATTGGAACTGGACGTTCCTGTGCCTCATATATTGGGGAGGGTGGGGTTCAAGGTGGGAGGAGGGTGGGGGGGCAGGGTTGGTGGTGGGGGTGTAAGGCAGTGGTAGTTGCTAGTGGTCAGGTTCTTTGGCACAAATTTGTTTCATCTCTGAGATTTTTTTGTCTGTATCTTTTTGTGAATTTAGGAAAGAAGAAATAATGTTCATATTTTTTAGTCCCACAATTATGTTATAAATGGATAGGAAGATAAAAGTGTGTACTCTAAATATTAATGGCCTTAATGACCCTAAAAAAGTAGGGGTTCTACGTAGATTGATTCAGTTGCTATATCTTGATATTTTGTGTATACAAAAGACACATATTCCATGGGATAAGCGAACGACTTTGAAAAATGTGGGGCTTGAATTATTAGTAACTTCTAAACAAACGGGGGTTAAAAGAGGTATTGCGATTTGTATGAAAAAAGGAGTTGGTAAATGTGTTAGAACTTTAGCGGACAAATGGGGGAGATGGGGTCTGGCAGAATTAGTTGTGGAAGGTCATAAATTCACCATCTGTTGTTTATACGGTCCTAATTTGGATGATGGTGAAATATTTAATACTGTTAGCTCGGAATTGTAACCTGGCCTCATCCTATAATTTTGTGCGGGGATTTGAATGTCCATGTCGAATCAAACTGTAATATTAGATCTAATCTGAAATATACTGGCCGTAAGATTAGAACTTATAGAGCTTTAAGAGAACTAGCTCTAGAGAACGGATTATTTGATGTGTGGAACAGGTTGCAACCTAATGACTCTGGATATACCTTTTTTTCAATCCCCCACCAGAAGTTTGTTCGTCTAGACTATTTTTTTATTTCATCATCATTTATGGAGAATGTGGGGATAGAGCTATTACCACAACTGGTTTCTGACCACAATCCTGTTATACTGGAATTAAGGCTTCCTTTCAAAAGCCCTAAATTGAATTCACAATGGTCCTTTCAAAGAACTCTGTTGCTTGATGAAGAGTACCTTCAATATATGGCCAAAATTATTAAGGACTTTTTTCTCTACAATAATGAGACATCCTCAATCCAAGTTGTGTGGGATACTTTTAAATCTGTTGTTAGAGGCGAAACTATTAGTTACTCCAACTTCAAACGAAAGAAAACACAAGTTGAATTCAAGAATAAATTAGCTCTAATTCGGGATGCTGAATTAAATTTAGTCTTAGCACTTAGAATTGGTCAGGGTGCGGACGAGGCTCAGCGCCTTTTAACTGTTAAAAGGTCTGTCCTATATTCTCACATAATAGATCAGGTGGCGGTTAAATATAAACAGCACAGGGCTGAGTGTTATGAATATAGTGAGCAAACGGGGAGGATCTTAGCTCGGCGGCTTAGACAGAAAGCTATGCAAAATGAAATAGTCGGAGTTGTAGATTCAGAGGGATCACTACAAGAGACCAGGGCAGGGATACTGCAAGCATTCAATTCCTTTTATAAGGTTTTATATAACAAAGATAATAATGACACTAATACAGCCAGCGCCCCAATGGACTATTTGAATAATATCGATAACACACCACTTCTTGAAGATTATAGAGATTCTTTTACAGCTCCTATAACATGGCAGGAGATTGAAACGGCAATCCTTAGCCTTGCTCCGGGGAAAGCAATGGGGTCAGATCAAATCCCTCTTGAATTTTATCGTACTTTTAGAAATATGCTCAAACCTGAGCTAATTAAAGTCTATCATCAAGCTTTTCAAGGGAATCCACCTGCTTCATGGTCTATGGCTACTATTGTAGTATTTAATAAGAAAGGAAAAGATCCAAAAGAGTTAAGCTCATATCGTCCAATATCTCTCATTACATCTGACAGCAAAATCTATTCTAAAATTCTGGCTAACAGATTGAACGATATAATGCCCGATTTAGTGTGTAAGACTCAGCATGGTTTTATTAAGAAGAGAGATACCACAGATCATGTTAGACGCATTATTGCTTTGTTAGACTGGGCACAGGCCACGGAATCCCCGGTCGGGGTCATCCTGTTGGACGCTGAAAAAGCCTTCGACAGGGTTGACTGGGGGTTCCTGTGGTCTGTCCTGGTTTGGCAGGGCTTCCCATTTGAATTCATTACGGCCATTCAGGCACTGTATTGTAACCCTACGGCAATGATTCGTATAGGAATGGAGATGTCTGACCCTTTTTCGATCAGTAGAGGAACAAGACAAGGTTGTCCTTGCTCTCCACTACTCTTTGCGCTATACATAGAACCATACCTGACTAAACTTATGCGAGATACAAGTATTCCTTCGGTTAAACTGTATCAGTCTGAGCACAACGTCCTCGCCTATGCAGACGACGTTGCCATTGTGACTACTGATGCTGTCTTAGCACTACCGAAAATTGTAGAACTGGCCCAAGAGTTTGGTAGGCTCTCAGGATACAAGCTCAATATCTCAAAAACCCAAATATTACATTCCTCTACTGGTTGACCAGGTGGTGTCGTTCTGGCTTCGACAGTTAAATATCTTGGTGTTACAATTTCTGAGAAGGTAGAGGACATAGTCCGGCTTAATATGGATCCTTTGTTAGTTTCTACTAATAGGACATTAGAGAGACTGAATAACCTGCATCTATCCCTTGTTGGTCGCACAAACGCTGTGAAAAAGTTGATTCTACCAAAGTTTCTTTATTTTTTTCGCACCATACCACTTCTTTTTTCCTCATCAGTTTTTAGTAAAATAGATCGAATTATATCTAGGTTTTTATGGGGTTACCGCTGTACCAGGAGATCCATTAAGTGGTGTATTCTTCCGAGAGTACGTGGTGGTTTAAGTATCCCTAGTTTCCGACTTTATTATTGGGCTATTACTCTCAAATTGATGGGCATCTTATTATTCCAAGAGTATAGCTTAGACGAATTTTTAATACCATCTATATATGAAATGCTGCTGGGAACTGAAGTTCGTCAATGTCTGGTAAAATTCACAGAACCCAGCTATTACAAAAAAACAAGTTCAAGATTATGATATCTGTCTTCCAGCTATGGAAACAAATTAATAAGAAATTCTATTTCCTATCTAAGTTGAATTACTATACGCCTCTATTTGGGAACCCCTTATTGCCTGGGATTTTTTCTGTTCCTGTCATGCACCGTTGGCATGATCTTCAGATCTGTTTACTTGGGCAGCTATATCAAGATGGATCTTTCGTTTCGTTTGCTGAGTTACAGATGCAATTTGACCTCACTAGAGGTGATTTTTTTAAATATCTGCAGATTCGCAGTTTTTTGGAATCTAATAATCTACTACACACTGATTTAATGCATACGTCTGACGTTTTGGAGAGCTGTAGGAAGAAAAATAAAATTGGTGTAATTTATCAATTAATGTTAAACAGAGTGCCAGATAATTTAGATTTCTATGTGGAGAAATGGCAAAGAAATTTGGGAATTGAGGGAATTGATATTTCTAGGGCTCTAGAGGTGGGCAACAGGGTTCTAGTTAATGGCTCCCTTAAAAGTCAGCATTTTATGTCAGTGTTTGACCTGTATTATACACCATCAAAATTAGCAAATTGGAAAGCTCTAAAGGGGACTGGATGTAGCCGTTGTGGGCTTTTTGCCACTGATTTAAATCATATGCTCTTTAGTTGCCCGAAAATTGTGCAATTTGTGTTTAAAGTTCAAGAATTTTTGAATAGTGTGTTGAATGCTAATATCATCTTATCACCTGTATTAATAATATTTGGAATTCAAATGGAACATACAGAGTTATCGGCAGCTGAAGAAGGTTTTCTATTTATTGCAATGGCAGTATTACGATCTTGCATAACTTCCCGCTGGCTCGACACGGATTCGCCAACGTTTTATCATTGGCAATCTAAATTATTAAATATATATAGGCTGGAGAATGCTGTTTACAAATTTAAGGGTCGGAAAAGGAAGATCTTTGGCCAAAAATTATGGTCACCAATCGCAACTTGGATATGAGAATTTTGTCTAGTTTTTCTTTTTCTTTTAGGGTGTTTCTTCTTTCTGTAGTTTTATTGTCATGAATAATTGTGCCCTCTTCTGTTACATGTATTGTATGCTATATGTGCTGTATATGCAATTTACCACTGCCCAAAAAATCAATAAACAATATTTAAAAAAAAAAAGGAATGTATATATGGGGGGTAAAATTGCCACAGTATGAATCACTGTGATGTATGGGAGTTTTGCACTGCATGAAAACACTGCAGCGCATTACAGTACAGCAATGCAGGACAATATTGCATATGGAAGTGCTGGAATAATTAACGTGCAGCACTGCATGAAAGCACTGCAGGCACTGAAGCGCTGAAATAACCAAGATGGGGAGCTGTGCAGTCTGGTCTTTGGGCAGTGCGGAAAATCTTAAAGCGTATGCTTTCTATCACTTCTGGCCCAGGTACATCATGGGCTCAGTCCTCCCTCATCAGAGCATAATGATAGCAGCAAGACAAAATGCACCATAGATTATTCACTCAGAGGAGAGGGGGAGGGGGGTGCAGTAAAAAAAAGCAGGATGTACTAGGGGCAACAGACAAGAGAGCGCAGGAGAGAGAAAGGTGACAAGGAGGATGAATGTGGCAAGGAATGAGGCGTGAGTGGTGAAGAGAGAGAGAGAGCGAGAGTGTGCTGAGGTGAACAGAAAAGTGTGTGGACTGTAATATGTGTGCGGTGAAAGAAAAAACGAGAATGGACAAGGTGAGTGTGGAAAGACAGAGCAAGGCAAAAGGCAGCATGTGAAGAAGGAGAGGGTTGTGAGAGGATAAAGGAAATACCGTTTAAAAACCGGCAAGGGCTGAAACCAATAGCCCTTAAACACTATGCAGGAAAAAGTGCGCTAGGCTCGTCCTTTGCCTTCAGCATTAGGGACTGTATTTTTTTGTTGTTGAAGAAAATGATATTTGTGGAAGTATTAGTGACTTGAAAAAAGGAAAAAACCTCACGCACTAGCTTTGCATAAACGTTCTATGGGCTTCTGCATTCGCTGGCTTTGCCCAACGGCATGAGTTTGGCCTGGGCTGGAAGCAAGGAGCACAGCAAGCAGAGAGGGGCTGGACAGGTGAGGGCACAGAGAAAAAGACAATATGATAAGAACTGCCTGGCACAAAAGCCAGCAGAAGGAACAGGCTCAAACAAAGAGGGGATAAGCGATAAGAAGGGGGAGGGAGAATGAGACGGGGAAGAGAGGCAAAAATACCCTTGACCCACTTACATTGTGCAGGATCTGAATGCCTGCAATTTACAAACTTAATGCCTACCATGTGATGCACAGTCCACAAAACGGGAGAGTGGCGTGGGAAGAAGCTGGAAGGATAGGCAAAGGGAGAAGCACACCTGGAAAACAACACAACATGAGAGACAGAGGTAAGTGGAAAGCAGTAGGGTACGAAGGCAAACAACGAAGAATGAAGCAAGTCAAGCCCACATAATGAGAATGACAGGGATGCAACGCAAGGAATGCGCACGCAGCAGCGCACGTGCTTGTTGCGAGTACCAGCAAGCTGGTCCCCGCTTTGGGAGCACTTCCCAAAGCCGCTACTAAATGTATCTCCAAGAAGCGCATGCGCGCTGACTCAGCGAGACCTAAAAAAGTTATATTTTTACAAACAATTTGTCTGAGATTAAGTCATTGAGTGTGTGTAATTATTTCTAGCCTGGGTGTGTACAACAAATGCTTAACACAGTCCTCTGATAAGCCTAACTGCTCGCCCACAATACCACAAAAGAAAGCTTTTACTAATATCTACTTTAGCCTCTGCAAATCTTGTGCAGATTTACTGGACTCTGTGCACACCATACCTTACTTTGGTATAGTATTTACAGAGCCAGTGTCCTACATCCCTGCCCTGTGATTGTTTCTCATTACTGTCCACAAAGTCTGGTAGTAGTGAGATGGATGCTCTCCTAGCTGTTGGAGTTGGGGTGATGGGCTGAGTACATGGTGATGTTGTGTCCTCAATTTCCACATGTGAGTCAGTAGTCCCTTTAGCATCAATTGTTTCTGACACATCTTGGGTGGGATCTGTGGGAATGCATGTATATAGCTAGTGTAAATAAATGGTTAACGTTTGTTCACAATATTGTTGTAGCTATGCTTCATGTGTTTGTGACATGTTTATGATGTACAGATATCTTTGGTTTAGTCATCAGCACACAGTAGATCAAGCGACTTATGATGCAAGTCCCATGATGCATTGCCAGGGTAGGGTAAGCATCTCAATTGAGTTGTCTATGTTGTGATGTAAGAGGTTTGTAAATGCTAACATTATGTTAAGTAAGTAAAAGGAAGATGACTTACCATGGCTGGTGCCTGCAAGATTAGAGGTGTCAATGTCAGACACTCCCACAAAACTTTTTGGTTCCAGGGTTACCTCAATGAGTGTCTCCATGGAAGCGGGTGGGGGTGTTTCGAAGGTCCACCGCCTCTTCCATGACCCTCAGCCACCCTGCCGGCAACTTCTCCTTAGTGAGAGACCTGAGGTCATACCAGCGTTTGCGTATCTCTGGGATGGTCCTATGGGTGACACCTAGGGAGCAGCAGTGGTGCGGGTGGGGGGAAGGGGCAGGGGGGAACTCTGAGGTTCACCATAAAAATAAAACAAATTACTTACCTCCCGGCCGGCTGTTTTTTTACCTCTCTGGTACTGTGAAAGAGGTCTTCCCAAACAGTTGGTCCATATGGGAGACATATTCTTCTCTCAGGAGCTCCATCTCCCAGATAGTGTCCCTAGGCTTTTGGGATGTGGCCACACCCTCTATTTGTAAACTTACTGGTCTGACATCATTATTCTGCATCCAGAATGGGACTTTTCCTATTTCGTGACTTCCTACTAGAAAGGCAATTTTGCGATTTCCAAATGACAAATGAGAATATGTAGGAATTGCTATTAATGGAATCAGCGCCTACATACATACTGTTTTGCAATTTCCAAATAGCAATTTCTATGGACTCACAAATTGTAAAACGCAAAGACGAAATTTCGTACATATGGCCCTTAAAGAGATAATTTGGGATAAAAATGAGTTTATATAAGGGTGCACTGAGAATTAAACTCAAAAAGATCAATTTTACAGGTAGATTTGAGAAATGTAAAAAGTTTAAAATATACATTTTGAATGTTCAAATGATATGCGCTCAAGTGCATTTGAGACTTGCGCACCATCTCTTCCTAACATGCACACAATCTCCTGGTAACCAAAAGGAAAGTAATAGATCTTCTCAGGTGGTGCAAGAGAAAGTTCTAAGGAGATTAATAAATAAGGAAATTAAGAACACAGCACAGGAAACTTTCAGAAAATTATTAAAGTAAAAGAAAAGGGAAATGTTGAAGAAGAGGAAGAAACATTAAATAGATATCCAAGAGGGAGATGTTTGCAAAAATGGAAACATAGAAATGAGAGAGAAGTTTCAGATGAGAGAGGAGTGTCAAGCAACTCGCATTCGGGTGTCCAAAGTGGCACACAAGGAAGGCAATAACCCCTGCAAAAGAGAAGGGCTATCAGCCAAATTGGATTGAGCAAGATTTAGACACTGATGTAGACGAATATATCCTAGATCAAGTATATGATCAGAGGCTCTGGAATTATTCAACAAGAGATGGCACAGTTATGCGGCACAGTGGACTAAATTATACAGCATGAAAATGCAAATTATGCTGCATAATGTGGCACATTTTGTAATAGTATTACTTCATTATTTCAGCATTTTTAAACTTGGTAACACTATCTGGGCATTGGTTGCACCCCATTAGTACCAGTTTAATCCCTTCCACGCTGATGACGAGCTGGGCTCGTCATGGCGTAGCCTCCTCGCACGCTGATGACGAGCCCAGCTCGTCACGTAAAGTGCGTTTTGTAAAATTTCAGCGTGCGAGCAGAATAACGCTAGCGCGCATGGTGTTAAAACTCAAATATGGCAATAGGCAACAAAGCTGACCAGTCAAGATTTGAAAAGGGCCTTTCACCACTGTGAAATACATCTCACTGCATTTTTTTAACTTTTGAACTGTTTGAGGTAAAAACAATTATTTTTTGTTAAAGTCTGAAGATTATGCGTCAGATGGTGGATTATCTGGCACATGCACCAAATGTATAATTTTGCAAAAATTGCAGTGGCCGCACAATCATGTAATTTCAGTGGCTCTGGATATGATGAAAGATTTAATGAATTCGCAAGTAGCGGAAATTCAAGTAAAAGTATTAAAAAAGAAGCAAAAGATTAATTGGGTCAGTCATTATTTAACCCATCAGAGATAAGACACTTGCGTAGTTCGGATCGGTGGTCTAAGAACCATGTTGCAGAACATATCAAGCATTAGAAAAGAAGACCATTAGAGAGGGGAGAGAGAAATCTCATCACGGCATAGTGATTTTCCTCAGTAATTGAAGTTAAGAAGACAATGATCCCTAACTTAGATCCGGATCTAATACCATATTTGTTTACATTGGGCAGACACCCTAGAAAGGGATTAGAAAGCTCACTAAAACAATGTGAGGATAAACAGCTTGATATACTGAACAGCTTGATATACTGGGCCCATAGTGAAAATATATGATACAGTGAGGGAATCATGTAAATGGAACAGATTTGGACATAAATCTGGTAAGAGGCTGAAGTAAGAGAGCAGTATGTTTTCTAGGCAATGCAAATGCGGGACTCTTTGCTGAAAGAAGAAAGGCTGTGTTGGCCAAAGTCGGAGGATTTGGCCAAGAAAGTGTCCAGTGAAGAGTCTAAGGGCCTTCTGTTTGGCGAAGGTTTACTTAAGTCAATAGGGAAACATGTACAAACCTTTCCTGCCTTGGATATGGCTAATTCTGCCGTGAGACAGGTGTTTGGGGAAGGTAATTTGTACAGTAATTATGAGTGACATTCAATGACTATGAGTGGCACTTTCTCGCAAGGAAAATCAAGCACTGAAGATGAGGGAAACGTATAAATATCATAAATTACACCCATTTGAGCAACAAGAAACTCTAAGAAGATGTTAAAACTGCAGCTGCAAAGCACCAGAAATGGAAAGGAACTGTGGGACCCAACTGTACCGAACAGGATGTGAGAGGCCATACTGCCTGCAAATGAGCCTCATGTTCTATAACGCCCCGTCCACCTCACCCCCAGGCATGCCATATCTAAATGCATATGGGATTTTACTGTATTATAAAATACACAGGAACAAGTGTTTTTTAAAGAAGACTCAATCTTGGAATTAATACAAATCATCCCTTCTGCAAGGATAATGACAAATGCAGCACAGGAGGGTAATCATCAGCAACTGGGAGATCAGATGGGAAATGCACAAATGTGCTTGAGTGACCACAACCGGTGCCCAGTCTGCCTCCTAAGGGGATACTTGATACTTGCTAATCCACTCAGGGAGAGGCCACCCATTGTTTCTGCAGGCAGAAGGTTCATATTTTAACAAACTCAAGTTCGCGGAAGTGATGTGTAGGGCCCTGGCGAGGGCAAGACTGCCATCACCTCAGCTCGGGTCACATTCTTTGCGTATTGGGCCAGCGACCAAAGCAGCACAAAAAGGAAAGGATAATGGTGATGGGCAGATTGTAATCTGTCACACATCAGCAGGAACATTCCACCTACCTTCCTTTGGACTCAATGCTTGGTTCTTAATAGTAAGAGTAAGCACCTCCTGGAGAACAGAGCCCCACGTTTCCCAGCCCAAAGGAAATTAATTATTTGTATGTAGGTGTATAGCCAAGAATTGCCTTAGGATACAGCCAACCCTATTACCTGGTGTGGGAGAGCGAAGCACCCCATCTTGGTCTCAAGAGGGACACCCCACAAGGGATGTCAGACCACTGCGTGCAGGAGTGTCTGAGTGCAAGAACCTCAGAGTCTCACGTCTGCATGGAAGTATTCTTCTCCTCTGCCTGCCCCAGTAAAGACATGGTGCTTATATAACCAAAAGGTACACTCAGAGGTTCTACCTTGCTGTGTCATGTTGGTCGAGGATGACAAGAGTGATCAAACGTTTACACAGTTATTATGCAGAAGATGGTAATCCTGCTATGATTCTGAGAATCCTCATGCATAATAAATTAGGCTAGTTTTCAGAAATCCATACTACATTTAAACAGCATCTAACTAAGTAAAAGGTCATCACCAAACCTGTTATGTACTACAATGGCAGGGTTAAAGGTAGGTGAATGGTTAGGTGACTACACTCAGGCCTATATTTGGGTACACTACGAATCATAACAGCACTCCACTCTATCTCACCAACTTCACTGGAGCGCAAATCATGCTGTGCTGCAATGCCGGTGATTTTAATCAGTCTCGGTCCCTCTCTCAGTAATTCAATTTTCTGCGGCGTGTCTAGAGGGTCAAATTTACGGCAGCTGCTCCTCATACTTAGACAGCTGAGCCACACCGAGGAGGCAGCAGCCGGCGGTCCGAGTAGGCAGCGCTGCCAGCACTCACCATGATGATTTGCTACAACACTTAACAAGCCAGGTACACTGATGAGAGTGAGAGTCTGAGTGTGTGCAAAGCGTGCATCATATACAGGACAAGGTGAGTATGAAGAATAGTATTAGTTTTACCCAGAAAAACATAGGCAGGAGACTGAGAAATTTCATTCAAGAATGGAAGAATATAACAAACAATCCATGGGTATTAGAAACAGTAACAGGTTGTAGTGTAGTTCCTAGTTTCCCACTAGGCCCTGCGCATTGGAATAACATAAACAGTAGTATCGACGTGGAACTGCTTATAATCCAGGCCTCCACTGACTATGCTAAACTTAATTAGGTTGTGTTACCAACTAGCTCAGAGGTCACTGGAAACTTTCTTCTCTGCATAGGAAGTGATCAGCTTCCCTGGCACAGACAAGAAGGGATTCAGTTTTCCAACAACCGTGCAACATGACAACTTTGCTCCTCAGATCAAGAGTCGATCTCTAGGGTCGTGTGAAACAATAGACATGTATTTCACTCAGTCAGTCTAGTGCAGTTTACTTTCACGAGATGTAGAGAATAGAGAGACGGGCGTTTGTCAATAAAGGTTAATATTTATTGAACAGTCTTTCTTCTCGTACAAGAGAAATGTATTGCCACAATTGCAATAACTGTTATTATAAAAAGTACGTACAGTAAGATAAGTATTGCGAAATAGAACTGTAAAAGCATTGATATGGTTTCTTAGCCATACAATGGTTAAAAGTAATAAAACATATATACAGTCATATATACATTAGGCTAACATACTCAACTGGTGCTTCTAACTAAGCCTACCCCAGTGTGCCTGACCTAAGCCTAACACGTGAAAAGGGGAGTAAGTAAGTAGCTTAAGTTAAGTTGGTTTTGCCAAGGTTTGTTTCAAGAATTCTCGTCTAAGGGTTTAGTCAACACCATACCTCTGAATAGAATGATGGAGGATTGGTATCTCCTTCAGGGGTCTCTCTCGATATCCCAGTCACCCGCGAGGGTAAACCGGAAGCGCCGGAACTGGATTTCTCTGCACGAGAAAGGCAGCGGCTTCTCTTCAGCGCGTCGAGGAAGGAGGCGGGGGACAGCGTCCGCGGGCAGCTGGAATCTGCTGGATGTCTTCGCAGAGGACGGCTGCTCGGCTCCTCAAGCGTACTGCACCATAGGTCGCGCTGTAGCGGCGATAATGGTAATCAGCAGCTTCACCACCACAGGATAGCAGGCTGCAGCGACAGAGTACTAGTTTTTACCAACACAGGGTCATGCAGGCAGCCAGCATCAGCAACAGGCAACGAACTCACAGCTCGTATCTCTCTCATTGCTTAAGGCAACGTTGGTAATATTTATACCTGACAGGTGCCGGGTTTGACGCAAGTTTGCTGGACATAAGACGTCAATTAAAGATGTCACTAGGAAGTGACAGTTATCAGTTGCTCATTAGAGTTCCATTACTAATCAAAACATAGCAAGCGGGGATTTCCAGGTTTGCTAAGTTTTTATCTTGTTGAAGAACTCGGAGTGTTATCTAGGAATATCAGATAGTGACTGCTGCTCTGTCATTGCACTAATTGGTCGCAAAGGAAGTAGCAGAGAGTCATGCTGGAATGTGGCTCTGTTCGTGTGAGGCCAGAGATGACTTTTCAGAAAATCGCACTTGAACGGTTATGCCAATATAGGGAATAAATGGATTTATAGCCGAATAGGGGCATAAGGTCACAGTATCGATCAGGAACCTAGATAAGCACGCAACACCCACTCCACGGGTAATGTCCATCAAAATTACTAAAACTAAGCAATTAGATGCATGTGTAACATTGCCCACCCCAAAATACATAAATGCATTCGAAATAGGCGTACTTGGAATACATGGAATTTAGGTACTGTACGTTTTTTTTAAAGGCATAGTAACCATTCAAAAATTATTGCATATGAAATCAATGAACGATTATGCATATAGAATTACACATGAAGTATCTCTGACAGAAGAAAAGCGAGATAAATCATCACATAAAAATGCATTGTAATAACATGTGTGCTAGAGGCTGGTGTTATGTTGTTATGTCTCTAGATGTGATTAGAAATAGAAGTGTGAAGCTTCTGTTCTCTAAGAATAGTTTTTACGTTAAGCAAAGAATTGTTCGTGCCAAAAAATGGGTCAATGTTAGAAAAATTGTCCAATTCAAAGAAAATAGATTTCCAAAGCTCCTGGCAGTTTTTGTTGATCAAAACTGAAGGCCGAATTCAGAGTTCATGGGAACGCTGTGTGTCGGAAAGTTATTGTTTCTCTATGGGTGAGAACATCGTATCAGACAGGCTCGCAAAGAATTGGTCTACAAAATCAGGTGATAGTTCAACCAAATTAGATAGCGCTGTAACTTGGCAGGTGTGAGAATGATTGCTGTCATCGAAGGCAGGACCAGCAATGCTCACAGCACGTTGTACCTGGGTGATGTTGCTTTTGTCACTCGCTCCACTGTTACCACTTGGCTGTAGTACAGGAGTCTCCACAAATGCCGTCATCAGGATTGGTAGCCGCTGGGGACAACACAATGCGTGAGCCGTTATTGGACTGAGCAAAGTATCGACGTCCATTGGTACTGCTGATGGAAGTGAAAGACAGATGTCCAACACGCATTCCTCGCCGCAAAGCATACACCGTAGCACAGGTAAAATGCAATTTTGCCATATCGGTCTGAATGAAAGGAACCAGGTCATGTTTAGATCTCTGAGCCTGGCCAATCCGAGGACGTTAGTTATCCTGTCCCTGTAGCGCATTGCTAGGATTGTCTCTTCCATTCCCATGGGAGCTATGGCTGAGCCGAGGCTTGCCATAACGTAGCAGGATGGTCAAAAATAGAATCCCTGCAACGAGTCCCAAAAATAGTGGTATGCCGCCAAAAATGGAGTGCACAAAATTAGGAAAGATTCCCAAAATTGCCTGGAAGGGTGTTAGCAGTCCCGTAAAGACTGTCTTAAATATGCCTGGGATGCTTGTTGCACTAGACATGTTAAGGAGTTGGCTGCACATTTCTACGAAATGCACGGGGCAATTTGTTGATAAAAGGTCATGGACTTCAGTAGCCGTCCTTGCGACTAGAAGATCATACGTCTCTTTAGATGACGTTATAGGCACTGTTGTCTGTAAAAGCACAGATTTCATTTTGCTTAATGTATCAATTCGTATAGAATAGAGATTCAGACGAGGCCAGAGGGGAGTCACTATGTCTGGAGTCCCGCTCGGGAACAATGCTTGCATACAGCATTTGACCATGGACGTAACTTGTACTAGATAACTTGTCCCTGGCGCGAGGCCACAACACCTGTGATCCGTTCTAAGAATGTAACTCCCGTTCGAAAGTTGCATAAAGAAGGGCTCTATCTGAGTTGCAGGTGTGACTAGCTGGTGGCATGAAAGGTTGTTTGAATTTCCATCACATGCTCCGTGTAAATTAATACCCTGACACAAAAGTATACCGCTTAGTGAATGTTTACAATTCTCACCACTAAGAAATACATTTTTGTCGCTGTCACTATAGCAAGAATGAGTGTATGGTAATTTCCATTCGGATTTTACATATCCTTTACCCAATTGTTCATACTGGCCAGCAGGTATGTATTCAAGGCACTTTTTAAATCGGAAAGTTGTTATCGGAATTGTGATAATTCCGTGTATTATCCATTCAATGACAGGACTCTCTGACATTGTCAATGGTAATCTCTCGAGTCTTTCGATGCTCAGGATTGTATAGTCTGCTCCTTTCTGTGCCAAACTGATCTGTTTATCAGTAAGGTTAAAACTGGAAAATAATGACGTTGTGTTGATTAAACGCCAAGGCACATAGCCTGAACGAAGATTTTGCAGCGTCCAGCCTAATTCTATAATAGAACGCAATTGAGACTGGCCATGTTGTAACATTAGCAAATCTCTGTCTATCACATCAAAGGCAGAGGATACAATATTGTCCAACGAATATATTCTGGAAGACAGAGTCGTTAACCCATTGTCTACCACAGAAAGTGATTTCTCCAAATGAATACGATCAATTTCTCGTATTTTTTCAGCAGTTTCAATTTGCTTTACTTTCCAAGCCTCGTTGTAAGCAGCATAGATACTGGTCGCTATGAAACGCTTTTGACGCTGTTTGCGTGGTCCAAGAATGAAATCGCGCAAATCAGCACCATCTTTTAACAAAGACAAGTGTTGCTTAATTTCAGCCAGTGTGGATGTAGTTAGCCATTCTAGGCAGAGTTTCCCTACACTGTACGTTGTTATAATCCCTGGATGTTGTCTCTGGGAGTATCTAGGGTCTAATCTGGTCATTTTTAAACCCTGTGTTTTATTCAGGAATCTATCTTGACAGCTATTTGTGTCTGTAGGCCAGATTAACCACTTTTTCCAATCAGGATGTGTTCTGTTGAAATGTAAAATTTGTGACACGTCTAACTCAATATCTGTGGTTGTATTCTCAGGTATTGGCTTTGGTATAGACGGTGTTTTAAGTTCTTTGATCTTAGCTAGGCCAAGACAAGATGTTTGGTGTATGGTGTCATTTAAAAACAACATTTGTTCTGGTATCATGCAGGTTCTAAATAGTGCTTCTATGCCTTGCACCTGCCAATCTTTTGTACCCCAAATTGTTTTCGTTTCAATATTATTTTTCCAATAATCAAAACCAAATGTCATCATTTTGTCATAAAATGCTTCTGAATATATCAATTTAGAATTTGTCAGCATTGTTTTCATTCCTGTTTTCTCTAACAGTTTGTAATCAAATGTTTCTGCATCACTGGTGTTAAACCCTGAGAAGTATTTGAATTTCTCAAAAAATGCTTTAGAACTGCTTTTAGGTGGTGTAGAACAATGTTCCCATTGATTATACATAAAAACATTTCTAGGCTGTGCAGATTTATGCAAGTAATGATCCCCATAGTGGGTGTAACAGAATAATTGCTCATAACTAGATGAACCTTGTAAATAATCATGATCTGTGAATCTAGCTGACATTACTAAATCAGACATCATGTCATTAATACTGTTAAAGTCCCAATCATCAGAGAATGTACTTGGTGTCACAAAGTCACTTAAGGAAACCTTTAGTTGATGAGGATACTTCAGGATTTCGACCGGACCATATATCTCATAGTCTGTTTTCTCCCATACTACCCCACCAGGTATTGGAATTGCTGTGACATTTACTGTTGACAGTTCTCTTTTCTTCACGTGGGATGATCTGTGTGGTTTCAGGACTAGGTTGATGTTCTGACTTGCTGTGTCCATTGTAATATATTTTCCTTCAATGAATTTTCCCAAACATAGTACCATGATGAGCCAAAGCAGGAGGAAAAATACACCTAGACCGAACCAGAACTCTAGCCAAGGGGAAACAAGGTAGATTTCCTTCAGTTGATGAAAGAGTTCTGTTGCTTTTTCTTTAAAAGACTTTTGTGTTTCTGGCATCACTTCGGGGTCGTTCAGATCTTCAGAGAAGTTGTCGAAGTTGATGAAATAACCAGAGGCAGTTCTGTCAATTGATGGGATTGTTCTTTCAATCTGTCTCTCGGTAGCACTTTCTGATGCCACATCATTGTAGACTGGTGTTGTTTCTTGACGAACTGTTTCAATCTGTGTTTCAAGAGGCATGAGTTCCATGGCATTATTGCATAGTCCTTCATTGTGCACTGCAGGCTGATCGAATGTGATGAGTCTTTCAGTTTGAACCTCTTGGATTGTTGCAAGTTTGGGTATTCTGTTGTTTCTTGGGAGTCCACTGGGCCTACTGTTGATTATAGGCCACATGCTTGTGGTTTTACCAGATCGATAGACACGACTCTGTTCTCCTTTTTACCAGCAAGGAGCGGTAGCACAACTGATCTTGTTCCGGTGACTGCTAAGACAGGTACTGCTTTTCTGTAAGAAGGCCCAAATTCCTTCTTAACCGCGATCTTTTCTCTGACTAGATCCCCAATCTTTGGAATCCAGACAGGCCTTGCTGGGGCTGTTGCGGGTGGTGCCTCGTCAGTGGTACTTGGCTGTTGCTTTAACTTTATGTTGCTTAATGATTTTCTTGTTTCATTCAGTTCCTGTAAGACAGCCAAACGATCCTTTACATCAAAGTGCTTTGTTTCTTCTTGTACTACTGACATCTGACTATCGAGGTCCTGAACGCGCATTCTAATTCCGAACAATAGTTCGTATGGGCTGAAACCTTTCAGAGAATTTCTTGGCATGTTGTTAAGACTAGTCTGGACACTTATTAAATGTTTGACCCACCCAGCGCCTGAACCTAATACCTTCGCTGTTATAGATTGCTTTATGTCACGGTTTTTTCTTTCTACCACACTATTCCCTTCGGGATGCGACGGACAAGAATACCGCAACCCAATTCCCATGCTGGCCATGGCCTCCTTATAAGCTCGAGAGCTGAAAGCAGGACCCTGGTCAGAATGGAACGTGGTAATTGCGTATGTGCCGATAAAGACTCGCAAATCTTTTATAACAGTTCTAGGCGTCAGCCGAGTGCTGGAGGACTCATTTTTAAAGTGCTTTTCGTCTTAACTAATTAATAGGACGCAGGTTGGGGTGCAGGCAGCGTTACGCTCTTTCTGACTGGTAGCCGGTAGCAAGGTTCGCTACTGCGATCCCTATTGCAGTTTTCACAGTTGTTTGCATATATTTGGTGTTCTACACTCATTCCTGGCCACCAGTATACTGATTGTAATTCAGTCAGAGAAACCTTAATTGTTTGGTGTCTCAGACCCAAACCCATATGTGCGTCTGCTATTAAAAATATTCTCCTGTTCATGTTTGGAATTACTCTATCCCCCACTCCATGGATTCGAGCAAAAGGAACGGAGTTTGCATCGATTATGTATGCATAATTGAGTGGATAGTTTACGGGTAGTGCTGCACAGTCGCCTTTTACGGTCGTTTTTACTGCCAGCATGGTTTCCCCGTCTATGTATTTATCTGTACGCTTTTTTGTGGCTACGGAAGCCGGTTTAGTTGCTTCCGCAGTGGCTGTATTAGCCAATGAATTCCCTGCAACGTGAACGCCATCACGTTGAAGACTCTGTGCGTGAATCACGTGAGTCGTTTGTAGTTCTTTACTTAAAAGAGCTACCTCGTTCCAGAGCTTTTTATGCTTTATTGTGGCACCTGTGTCATCTTTGTAGTCGTTTTTGATCCAACTCTGCAGTTTGTTATTGTAAGAATTGACGCAAAAATGAGAATCGCACACTATAAGTGTGGGGAATTCGCGTTCTGCATTTTCGAGCGCCATCTTTAAACATCTGATTTCAGTTCTTTGAGCCGAACAGTACTTCACTGATTCAGTTTTTGTTATTTTCGGTTTGATTTTACCGCACAGCCAACGACATTTAATGATCGCACATGCTGCATCGTAGGATTTTCTCTCTACGTTGAAATGCTGTACAGAGCTATCTGTATAGATTATACAGGCATATAATGGGAGAGGCAGAATTTCGATTGGCAGAGGATATTCTTCTTCATACTCTAAATCATTCAGTTCTTCGTATTGCGGGGCGAAATAGTATTTTACCTCTTCCGCTCCTAGAGAATCTATGCACTGTATCCATTTTGGATCCAGAGACACTGTAGGCAGGTTTACTGGGCTGAATAGCGCTTCGAAGGCGGATTCCGCTGTGAGGATGTTAATCCTTTTGCCGTGTGCTAGTTCTCGTTCCTTTGCTAATGCGATTTGCACTGCGTTCACAGTTCTTTCTGTGTGACTGAATGTTTTTTCTGCTTGTGTGTACAAGTGAGATTTAATTGAAATTGGTACCTTTTCTCCCTCATTAGAGGTTAGGTATGTGAATCCGCATCTTCCTGGGATGACTCGGATTACAAGATCACGTGTGTTGTCACGTGTATCTAATTTTGTTTTTGCTAACATGTCTGTTTGCAGTGATCTCAAAATTTCTGTGTGTTTTTTAGTCCAATTGATTTGTTTAAAATCAGGTTTAATTAGTTCGTAGAGAGGTTTAACCCTCTCTGCGTAATTTAGAATGTAAGTTCTTCCGAAATTCAGAAAACCTAGAATGGATTGTAAATTCTTCAGCGTTTTTGGAGCTTGGAGTACAGCGCACTTCTCTAAGAAGTTGTCCGCTAGGCTTTTCCCTTCACTTGATAATTCGTACCCTAAAAACAGTACTGTCAGATGGGCAATTCGGGACTTTTTAAAGTTGAATTTGTAACCCTCTGCTGCGAACCCAAGTATGATGGTGTTCACTCTCTTCAAGTGAGTATCCAAGTCGTCGTCCGTGAGATAAATATCATCTACGTAAGATAATGCTTCATCATCATAGATTTGTAGTAACTCTGTTACCCTAGCTGAGAATAGTCCTGGGCTGTTCTTGAACCCCTGTGGGAGTCGACAGAATTTTTTCTGCGACCCAAATGCGGAGAAAGCGGTCAAATATCTGCTTTCTGGTGCAATGTTTTGACAAAAGAAACCGTTAGATATGTCTAATGTTGTTTTATATTTTTTCCTAACTATGTTATTCATTAGGGCTGCACTATGCGAGTTTTGTACTGCAAAGGTTTTGCAACATGTATTAAGATGTCTGTAGTCCAAAACTAGACAATATGAATTGTCTGGCTTGGAGACAGGAAACAAAGGATTGTTCATTTGAGAGGTGCATGTTTCAATCACCCCCTGGTATTCAAGTTGATCTAAGATCTCCCTGACCTGTTTTTTAGCTTCTTGCTTTATGGGATACTGCCGTTGGGCAGTTGGTTCACTTTTTAGTTGGATTTTGTGAGGAGGAGAATCCTCATCCCATCCTACATGATTTTTATACAATGCCGGTGCCTGGGCTACTGCCCATTTCCGTGCATATGTATATTTTTTATGAATCGGTATGTGATTCGAGAAGGCAGGCATAATTACTTCTTCGCCACGAGGGCACTCCCTGACAAACTCTGGGGGCCAATCTTTTTCAGCTAACAGAATCTCATAGCCTTTTGAGAGCTTATCCCAAAATAGACCCTTAATTTTCCTAGTCTTATCACCCTCCATACGCAATGTTATTTCGTATATTTTATGACGCTCGCTAAGTCTGGTGTCGGCAGTTTCAACCTGAATGTATTCATTCGTGTCCACTGTCTCCAGATGACTCATCAAGTTCTTGCCCGCTATACTGATTTCTGCTGCACTGTCCAACATTGTCAATGCCCACTCCCCGTTTTTCAACTGTGTCCTCAGTATTCTCGGCATGGTTGATTACTCTAATACTGGCTACCTTCTTTTTAGGAAATTGAGATTTTTTACTCTGAGCAGGTTCCTTGTCTTTGGACTTGGTGTGCTCTCCTGGGTCTGACCGTCCTCTTCTTTCCGAATTCTGTGGAAGAGATCGAGAGGGACGTGTATCAATACTTTGATATCTATCAGGTTTTTTTATATTATCCCTATTTCTAAGGTTATATCTTTTCTCAGAGGGCTCCCTCTGGGGAGACTGGCGTTCTCGAGTCGGAGTTCTTTCCCTCCGTCGAGGAGACCTTCCTCTGGACTGGAAAACTTTTTCCTTGGGAGTGGATTGTTTATTTCCATCCCAGCTCTTTTTAGGAGTGTTTGAATTATTTTTAATAAATAATTTTACTAACTCTCTATAAGCTTTTGTTAATTCTCCTATGTTAAATAAGAGATCTTCTTTTGACATTTTTGCAATGTCAGGATGTGGTGTGTAGCTGGCTAGAACCGGCCACGTTGCTCCTGGTCTACCTAGTGGACCGAGCCTAGTTATGTGATTATTGTGTTTTAGGGCGCCATTAAACCAGAGCAGGTGCTCTTGAAATTTAAGTGGAATTTCAATCTCCTCGAAAGGAGCGTACTCTTCCGGAGGTTTCTCTATTTTGTAATAGTGAAACTCTTGTGTTCTAGCGTTTGCCGCTGGAAAGTTTATCCATGAATAGAATACCTCTGTCTGCCGATACTCGTGAGCCTCTATCACGAAAATTACTGTACCACCCTGAGGTGTCAGTCCGTTTTCTATAAGTTTTAAAGTTATAGATTTTCTTAACTGGACCGGGATGATAATAGCATCCGGGTCTGCTTGTTCGGGACCTTGCTGAGTCGCGTCTACTGCGGCCCCAGAGGTTCCGTTGGTTTCTACTGACATTTTTTTATAAATGCAGGCTTTGCAGAGTAGGTCTCCAAGGAGACAAAGATTAGGTGCACAATATTTTGGAACACTGTATCCTTCAACGTTGAATAAACCGGAGCTTTACATAGGAATCTCTTCCTACTAAGGTCGGGCGGATTTTAACCTTTCACCCACTCCAGACGTCTATTGGAGTTTTTACGGGAGAAAGGGGTCTGTGAAATATGCACGACTGAGTTACTCTACAAGTCTTGCGTTAGTTTATCGCCTTACCAAACGTTTGGGCGCCATGTAGTGTAGTTCCTAGTTTCCCACTAGGCCCTGCGCATTGGAATAACATAAACAGTAGTATCGACATGGAACTGCTTATATTCCAGGCCTCCACTGACTATGCTAAACTTAATTAGGTTGTGTTACCAACTAGCTCAGAGGTCACTGGAAACTTTCTTCTCTGCATAGGAAGTGATCAGCTTCCCTGGCACAGACAAGAAGGGATTCAGTTTTCCAACAACCGTGCAACATGACAACTTTGCTCCTCAGATCAAGAGTCGATCTCTAGGGTCGTGTGAAACAATAGACATGTATTTCACTCAGTCAGTCTAGTGCAGTTTACTTTCACGAGATGTAGAGAATAGAGAGACGGGCGTTTGTCAATAAAGGTTAATATTTATTGAACAGTCTTTCTTCTCGTACAAGAGAAATGTATTGCCACAATTGCAATAACTGTTATTATAAAAAGTACGTACAGTAAGATAAGTATTGCGAAATAGAACTGTAAAAGCATTGATATGGTTTCTTAGCCATACAATGGTTAAAAGTAATAAAACATATATACAGTCATATATACATTAGGCTAACATACTCAACTGGTGCTTCTAACTAAGCCTACCCCAGTGTGCCTGACCTAAGCCTAACACGTGAAAAGGGGAGTAAGTAAGTAGCTTAAGTTAAGTTGGTTTTGCCAAGGTTTGTTTCAAGAATTCTCGTCTAAGGGTTTAGTCAACACCATACCTCTGAATAGAATGATGGAGGATTGGTATCTCCTTCAGGGGTCTCTCTCGATATCCCAGTCACCCGCGAGGGTAAACCGGAAGCGCCGGGACTGGATTTCTCTGCACGAGAAAGGCAGCGGCTTCTCTTCAGCGCGTCGAGGAAGGAGGCGGGGGACAGCGTCCGCGGGCAGCTGGAATCTGCTGGATGTCTTCGCAGAGGATGGCTGCTCGGCTCCTCAAGCGTACTGCACCATAGGTCGCGCTGTAGCGGCGATAATGGTAATCAGCAGCTTCACCACCACAGGATAGCAGGCTGCAGCGACAGAGTGCTAGTTTTTACCAACACAGGGTCATGCAGGCAGCCAGCATCAGCAACAGGCAACGAACTCACAGCTCGTATCTCTCTCATTGCTTAAGGCAACGTTGGTAATATTTATACCTGACAGGTGCCGGGTTTGACGCAAGTTTGCTGGACATAAGACGTCAATTAAAGATGTCACTAGGAAGTGACAGTTATCAGTTGCTCATTAGAGTTCCATTACTAATCAAAACATAGCAAGCGGGGATTTCCAGGTTTGCTAAGTTTTTATCTTGTTGAAGAACTCGGAGTGTTATCTAGGAATATCAGATAGTTACTGCTGCTCTGTCATTGCACTAATTGGTCGCAAAGGAAGTAGCAGAGAGTCATGCTGGAATGTGGCTCTGTTCGTGTGAGGCCAGAGATGACTTTTCAGAAAATCGCACTTGAACGGTTATGCCAATATAGGGAATAAATGGATTTATAGCCGAATAGGGGCATAAGGTCACAGTATCGATCAGGAACCTAGATAAGCACGCAACAAGGTTATGTGATAGAATTTCAGGCAAAACCCCTTCAGAAGAAGGAACCAAGAGAGTTAAGTTTTCACAACAATGTAAAGAAAATTGAAGCAGATGAAATACAAGGCATGCTGGTAAAAGAGGCAATAGTAAAAGTAAGATAGGATAAGACAGAGTTTTTTAGTACTTTGGTGGAGTAAAAGGTTGGAGGCCAGTAATACATTTGAGGGAGTTGAATTATTTTGTAATTTATTGACACGTTAAGATGGAGGGATTACATCTGGTGAGAGATATTTTAAGAGACCAAGATTGGATGGTAAAAATAGATCTAAAAAAGGCATATTTTTCAATTCCAATTGCGCAGGAGAGTCAAGGGTTTCTGCAGTTCAGATGGAATAGATAGTATACCAGTTCAAGAGTCTTCTCTGGGCCCAGCAGAGGGATGTCTCAGAGAATGAGGAGTGAGACTTATAATTTACTCTGACTACATACTGATAATAAATTTGCCCAGTACCAGGCATCAGGTGCTAGACTAACACATTTTAATGTGGTAGCCCGCATCACTGCATTAAAATGCATAGACATGCTGTATTAGCTCCTGATCACTTGCGTACGCTGAGCCTGGGTGAACTAGTCTGACCGCAATTGCGGCTGCCATCCGACTGAAATGCTGCTACCAGCAAGGTCTCAGCCTAAATGAAGTGACTGAGACTGACAGATTCTAGTTTACTCTCTGGGGTTCTTCTTGCCGCAGTGGAGCTGGGCTCAACTGACTGCATTAGCAGCAGCTCAGACCCCGCTGGTCTTGCTGCTTGAAATTTCTATGGCTAGCCGCGAATAATAACAGAGGCTTTGCTGGATCCACCTGAACCTAAAGAAGAGTTGTCTAGATTAACCTTTGTGAACACCTTCAGCACAGTGTCAAATGATATAAAGAAGAGTGGGCATAAGCATTGGAAAATATTAAACATTGGAAAGGAGCCACTCTCTTCTTTCAAAAGGAGTACCAACTTGCGTGACCAATTTGTTCCCACTAGACCGAGGACTAGCAAAGCTCAGACAACAGGCACGTTGTGGGATCTCCCTGCTGTTCAAGGTCATTTTCCCTGTGGTTAGTGTGGGGTCTGTCTCCAAACGCAGTAATCGAAAAGTTTGACATTGGCACCGGAAAACCCTGGGTGCAGAAGAAATTTACTGATTGTAACAGTGAGAAGGTCGTATATTTGGTTACGTGCCCCTGCAAATTAAACTATGTAGGAATGAAATTGAGAACAATGGAACACAAAGCACAGTGAGGTGCAAAAAACAAGCTACTTGATTGACAAGCCATTTTCTAGAGGTCAATCAACGACCAGTAGAGTTCACCTGGACGGTCTTAGAGCAGCCGTACATTCCAGGACATATCACTGATATATCTAAATTTCTCCTGCTTAAAGAAAAGAAGTAGGTGTTCAAATTAAAGAGCGATAAAGTGGGTTTAAACGATGTAATACCTTGGGTAATGCTGTGAGAAGTGTCCATACCCCACTTGCTTAATTTGGTGATTCTAGGGGCAGTTCGATTCCTGAACATTCCCCGACAGTACTTTGAATCCTTGGACTGTTAGCAATTAGGGATTTCTACATCTAACTAATTCTGATTTATCAGATTTGACACTCCAGGGGGGTGACATGAGATCAGCTGATGACTTATGTGATATAACATTTATACTTGATACATGTGCCCTGATGGGATCAAGTGGCAGGAGGATCAGAATCTTACAGTAACACCTTGTACTCTGCCAAAAAACGCCAGCTCACAGTACTGGCAATTTAACGAGATTTGTCAATAGGTTTTGAAGCGTGTGTTTTTGGTAGGAACATCATGCTTAATCCAGACTAACTGGGTGGGTATATATATATGAGGGCCACTGAATAGCTTTTTCTTACTTCGAGATCTATATCCGATTTATACACGCTGTGTCCCACCATTTGAAATGTGTATTATACATGCATATTGTCATTGGTCATATAATAACCCGATGTCAAAATATCCACATGCTTAGCGCTATTAGTCACATCTAAAAGAATACTACACCTCCAAGGAATTTTTGTCAATAAAGCTTGGAGGTTTCGAAAATATCTGCGATAATGCCGTTAGGGAACTACATTTCCCATGATTCCTTCGACGCACTGCCATGACGTCATGATTTTGACGCCCCTGGAGCATACGATGCTGAGATACGGCAATACAATTAAATAGATGGAACAACGACCCAGTAGGCACCTCCCCGATGTCTTGGATGACCGTCAAGAGGTACCAACGGATAGGTAAGCCTGCGTGCCTTTGCTGCTAGCGTTTAGTTCATTAGTTGAAATACTAACCACTGCGAGGTTGGCTTTGTGATGGAATGGGATATCGCTGGTTCAAGACACTGTAATATGAGTGTTCCTTGAAACACGGTAGTTTTCAAGCGAAGGATAGTCATCAAGTGTTTGTTTAAAAAACGAGTGAGCCTCTGTGCGGCAGTAAATTCAGAATGCGGCAGTAAAGTGTCATGTTCTTCCTCTTACGACAATGCACTCGTATCTCACCCAGTAAAAAAGAAAAATCTTTTAGTTTTTTACATCCAACGATGTGGCATTACAATCAGGAAACTTAAAAGTCTCCGCAGTACTCATAGTGAATAAATGCGAGGGAAGAAAGGTACTATAGAATACATGTGTATCTGTATCGATGAACATAATGATGGTGTACTGTTATTTCTTTATGAGCAGCATATCTGGCTATGACAGGCATGACAAGCTTACATAAGAAGTTTTTAACCCTGTGCTTCTGTGTGTTTACGTATGGTGATTGGAGCACAATGATAGTCAATAGGATGTTGGGAATGGTAGAACACACAATAAATAAGGAATTGTTCTACTTCTTTCTTATAGAGCGGTGCCTCCTTCTCCCCTGAGCCGTGGCCAGGTGAGGTGAGGTTGCCTCCTCATACATTTCAGGTAAGAACAATTGGCATATATCCATTATTGGTGTTGGGTAGATGAAAATATTAATGTTACTACATTGTTAGTTTTGTTCTGAAAATACTATATTCTATGTTATTGAACTCAAATGTGGCGTGCTTTTTCCTTTCCCATGTTACAGATACCGTCAGATGTACGGGTTTTGCTGAGGTAGGATTGTACACTCCTGATTACAGGTGATTCAGTTGTATCATTTCCAACCGCTTCAAGTGTACTTGTACTAGTTAATTTTCCACTATTTTTCCACGTTCTGCAGTAGCAATATTTTGGTTGGTCCTGATGAAGGCACTGGACAGATCGATGTCCGGGTGTGCTGAAACATGTTGACCTCTTTCTAACACCAGACAGCTATTTGTTAAAAACTGTCGTTTGCACTGTTTTTAGTTTAAACTGTGAGAGACAATAATAAATATAGGGTCTGTCGCAATTCAATTTTAATTTCACAAATCACTGATGCATTGCACTTATTCCCCACACAAGTCAACTGCTCTCATCTGGTAGTTTTCCTCCCTTACCAGTTCAGTAAAAACATCCCCGGGCTCCCCAATCATTATGATGGGTTTATAGCCCTTAGTGTCACCAGAGTGACTTTAAGAGGAGACCCAGATGATGAAGCATGTCACCAAGTTGGGGAGTGATGGGAATCCGTAAATTTAATTAATATTTTCCTATTGCGGCGCACACATTTGGTTTTTGTTTTCTAGAGTTCATAGTGCTTAGAACATTGTTCTAGACCCTTGAATACTCGAAGTATGTTAGTATTGTGAATTGGGGCAAGGTATCCAGGCAGGTCTTAAAAGATTGCCTTAGACCCTATCTAAAAGTGTTTGTGTTTTGACTGTGTCATGTAGCCATGCTTATCTGGGGGTTGGCATGCAAGTGTTATGGCAAATTTGAACTGGCTCCACCCCCAGTCAGTGACCTCTTTCCTTTAGCGCTTGGGATTCGGCCGGCGCTGGCAGCACCTCTCTCTAAGGCATGTCGGTTCGCCTCCCGGGACTTGTCAGGTCTCACATGGAGTCCGCACACACTGTGTTGGGGATGTATGACGGTACAACGCGTACCGTCACAACGCATACCTTTATAACGCGGCCGTGACAACGCAAGTCGTTACCACGACTTGCGTTGGGGGCGCGGATTTCGAATAGTATAATTTACTATTCTAACACCAGTCCCCGTGGACCCTAGGGAAGGTGTTGGGATAGTAAATTAACTATTTGTAATCCTTTAGCGCCCTCCAGCTCAAGTCGTGGTAACGACTTGCGTTGTCAGGGCCGCGTGGTAAAGGTACCGCGTTGTAAAAACACATCGTGGTAAACGATGTTTACCCTGTGTTGGATGTGTTGGGGAGGAGCTGTGTCTGGCCGGCGCATGCCGTGACAGGAAGTTAAGTTTCTTCCATGCCAGCCGGGCCCACCGGAGTTAATTGCTATTGTGCATCCCTGTGCCATGCATGGCCAAGAGTTAAAGGAGGGAGGCGGAGTTCAAGAATCTACCACCTGCTCACTTTCTCCTGACCTCAACATGTGCTTTTGCTGTACGCTGCCAAGGCAAGGCAGAGCCCAACATGTGCCCTGGACTCGCCACTCCAGAGTGAGTCTTGCAGTGAGAGCAGGTGCCACAGGCTGAGGCAGTGCATCATGGCTCGCTCTCTGACTCTTAAGAAGAGACAGGGTAAAGATCTCTGCGGTGAAAACAGGCGCAGCTCCTCTCTCTCAGTGTGACGGACCATTCTGATCTCGGAGACTCAGGTAAGATACAAAAACATTCAATAACCCGCTGCTCACGTTTAAAATATTACGAATGGACAGGCGACCCTCCAGCAGGGCAAAGTGGCATGCAAAGGGGTCACTTTTCTTTTGTGCACCTTGAGGGAAAATGCCTGCAGATTAATGTTCCCACTGAAAGAGGTTGGAGCTATGTCTACTGGCAGTTTTGACTTTCACCATAAAGCAGCACATAGGGGTTAATATGTCTGCTGTAAAGATAATCTGCCAGCATTTACAGAACTGTATTTTATGCACATAGTTCAGAGGGTTGGTACTTTTTTGACATAGATCCCTTTATTACCTGTGGTTCAGCAGGGTGGTTGGTGCGGATTATTTAGAAATAATGGGGTTAAATGCACCTGCTGCAGAGTTTGAGTTTCTCGTTGGTCATGAGTGTTAGTTCTGATATTTGTCAATTTCCATGACTATCACTGAACGTTTTCGGTCACAAGAAAGTGTTACTCATAGTCATTGAATGTCACTCATAAGTACATTGAAACTA
Organism: Lissotriton vulgaris; assembly: GCF_964263255.1. NCBI lineage: Eukaryota > Metazoa > Chordata > Amphibia > Caudata > Salamandridae > Lissotriton > Lissotriton vulgaris. Next base: position 1,926,333,770 of record NC_141693.1, read on the forward strand.
TCAAAATGTCACACATAAGCAATCTGAAATGTTGGCAGCTATGTACATCTAGAGACGTCAATTCTCATACCATCACAGAGGGTGTAACTTTTAGGTTTTGTGGTAGACACAGTAAAGGTTCAGCTCCTGTTACCAGAGAGGAAAATAACTCTGATAAAATGGAAAGTAAAATATTTACTGACAATGGAAGAAGTGAGTTTAAGAGAATTGGCAAGTTTAATTGGACTTTTGTCATCTTAAATACAGGCAATTTTTCCAGGGCCACTCTATTACAGAGATTTGTAGCACTCAATAGGCCAGGTTTAGCTTCAGGGATATTGTATGGAGACAAAGTGAGGTTGACACAAGCGGCACAGGAGGAATTGATATGGTGGTTGGAACATTTACAGGCATGAAATGGCCACGCGATTTTTGGGTCTACCCCAAATTATGTATCAGAAACAGATACAAGCAATTTAGGTTGGGGAGCAAGACTGAATACACAGGTACCAGGAGGAAAGTGAAGTTTGGAAGGGAGGAAAGACCATATCAACTGTTTGGAAATGAATGCAGGAGAATTAGTAATTTACAGGTTCATGAAACAAGTCCAGGGTTGCTCTCTACTGTTGAAAATGTACAATATTTCAGCTGTAACTTATTTAAACAAGCTTGGAGGCTGCAGATTAAAAAGGCTGTCAGAGTTAGTAAAAGAAATCTGGTGATTTTGTTTAGAGCACAACATGAGCATGAAAGCACAGTATTTGCCTGGAAAGGAGAATGTAATGGCGGATTGGAATTCATGCCATGTATTGGATTACAGCTATTCAACACTAATCCCGAGAGCATTTCAGGAAATTCAGATGGGAATGGGTTTATTGAAATTGGATTTATTCGCATTATGTTTAACAAATCAGTCAGTGAAGTATATGAGTTGGAGACCAGGTCCAGATGCAATAGCAGTGGATGCATTCAGCCTGAATTGACAGCACATGCTTTTCCACCATTTTCAATGATTTTGAGAGTTCTGATACAGGTGAGGAGACAGAAATGTCAGTTAGTGTTAGTGACTCCTTTTTGGATAACTTAGGCTTGGTATCCCTTGGTGACCGAAATGGTAATGATCGACCCATTATTGATTCAGACATGCAGATGGCTTTTAAAGGATATAGACAGAAAGGAGCATCCTCTTGCGTAGTCAGGTGTGCTCAACGTCCTAGTTTGGAAAATCTCAGAGTATCTGAAAGATTCAAGAAATTATTAGTAGAGGCTTCAACATTTTTATATGAGTCACGGGCACTAGGAACAAGGAAAAGGTATAGGAGTCGATGGAACGTCTGGAGACTCTGGTGGATGAAAAAAAAATATGATCCCATGGAAACAGATGAGATTATGATTGCTAATTTTCTAGCAGAACAATTTGGAAAAGGACTGAGCTACAGGACGTTAAATTGTTGCAGATCACCAATAGCGGCTGGACATTCTATTGTAGGTGGAATATCTGTGGAAAGAAGCCTGCTAATATGTAAAGTGATGACAGGAATAAGAATTAGGAAACCACCTAGTGCAAGGTATAGGAAACTATGGCAAGTTGGGCTGATTTTTACATTATTTAATAAATGGCCAAGTAATAAGTATTTGAATACCAAGGAATTGACTTGGAAACTAGCAACTTTTCTGTGTTTGATATCATTTAAGAGAGTTTCAGATATGAGAGCGTTGGAAGTAACAAAGGGGCAGATGTATCAAAATACCTATTTGCGATTCTCAAATAGCGATTTTTTGAGAATCGCTATTTGAGAATTGCAAAACGGTATGTATAAAATCGCATTTTTTTGCGATTTCTTAAAATTCCTAATTGCTATTAGGAAATTGCAATTAAGGAATAATTTCCCATTCATTTCTATGGGCCAGGAGGCCCATAGGAATGAATGTGAAGTTATTCTCATTTTGCAATTTGCAATTTGAGAATCGCAAATTGAGAATAATTTTAAGGGTGCAAGGGTGTCATAAGGACACCCTGATGGACCCCTGAAATTTACATGTGTGCGCATATGCCCACATACATGCCCTAAGGCATGTATGTGCGCACATGCATGTGCACCATATGGCACCTTCACAAATGCCAAAAATTGCATTTGTGAAAGAAATCGCAAATTACCACCAACTTGAAGTATAATGCTGCTTCTCAGAGGCTGACTTTATAGTGAATCCTGATTTTATTCAAGACAAGGAGGCTAGCATTATACCTCCCTCCCGCCCTAGAAGTTGAAGTGAGTTTGAGTGTACATAGATAATGAAGAGTAATGGTGTAGTTAGCATTGAAGAAATAATAATTAAAAGTATAATACAGTTGTGAGATTGGTAGAGGTAAACATGTTTTATATATACTTTCATATTTTCAGAGTTGCAGTGAACAGAGGATGGGGGATATGATGGAAAGTTACAGAACAAAACGTTTAGGAGAAAAGCATGCTTGGAAACAAAAGAACAGAACATAAGAGGAAGAGAATGGAGTTCATTGCATTTATATGTAGTGTTATGGTTCTAATTGACTATTATTTCATGTACTTACTTGGAGCTTTTAAGGTTCCTGCTCAGAAAGTGGTGACTAAAAGGTTTATGCATTCAGCTAACCCCCTTGTCTTTAATAAAATCACGATTCTCTATACAGTCAACCTCTGAGTGTCCGTTTGGTGCTGCACTGACATCTATTAATCATTTTTGGTATTATGAAGTGCCATTTCTTATATTACATAATGTTTAGCGTTTGAACATGTTATTTTTTGTTTTCTCTTTCCCATTTCGGATATCAATTTGGATGCAGGTGTGTATAGATATTATATTGTTATTTTATTATTTATTCCACCAGGCAAAACATCACCCTACTTCCATTCTTTTGACATGTTCCAGGAGAAACATTCTTAAATTGAAAAAAATGGCAAAATTCTGTCAATTTACTTTTTTGCGGTTCCTATGCAACTGCTGAAAAAAGTGTCCCTATTAATATATTTTCTTGGTTCTGAATGGCAAGATGTATTAGAGAATCTGCTAGATCTCACACATGATGCAGATTAAAATGGTTCCACAAATCTTAGCGAGTATTGTACATTAAAAAATTTGACTGTGTTATCTATGAAGATTCTTCACTGTTTCAGAGGGAGGAGGTACCATATCATCAAACGTGAACAAAGTGAAACTGAAACAGTAGAAGAGTATGTTGCCGCTCTTTGAAGGTTACTTTCACCTGCAATTTTGGTGATAGCACTGGTGAAAAGATAATACACCAATTTATGTTATGGTGCATTAATGACAGAGGAGTTGGCTTCATGACAATCCAACTTTATCTTAGGTTCTAACTATTGCAACATCATTTTACTATTTCTTCCCTACATTTCTGATGCATACCTGAAATACATGAGGAAAAAATGTAAAGCAATACTGCTCATGACATTGATGGAAATCCAAGTTACCTGTACATTCTAGACAAAATCTGAATTATTAGGGAGCTTGTTATTGCTGCGGCAATCCTGGCCAAATGTTTAATTGTAAGGAATGTCTGGCAATAAAATATTTTGTGAAATGTGTGGGAGAAGAGGTAACTTGGCAAAGTGTAGAAAATCTACATATAAAATCAATGAAGTTACTGCTGAACTTGAGGATGATGTATTACAGGTGAAGGATGCCATTGACAGTGTAAGTCACAGGGGCAGTGCTCATCCTATTGACGTTGCTACTCTCAATGAGGTCAAAGTGAGTATGATGATGGATTCTGGAGCCAGACTTAGATCAATATCTGGCAATGTTCATGATGAGAAATGTATAACAACTGTCTCTTTAAAAGATCCAAATTTGAAACCATGCAGTTACAGGGGTTGGCACATTGTTCTCAGGGGCCACGTTGATGCCATTATTTAAATCGAGGAGCATGTCCCTCAAGGGAAGAAGTATCATAGGGCTGCTAACACACCTCTTAGTTTACCAAACACTGGAAGTGGAGGAATATGGAGGGGCTGGAGAGACAACATTGTCTGTCAACAGCTTACCTCGCAAGCAAGAGTGCTAATAGGAAGTTGTTCCCCTCCCCCGCCATTTCGAGTTTTTGATTAATATAAACTCTGTTCCCCTTCACAAAGTGAAGGGCTCTTTTGAAAGGTGATATTCCCCTTTTCTCACTTCTGAATTGGTAGAAGGTCAAGGGGGGTCACCCAGAGTCAAAGAGGTGAGAGTCCTGAAGAAAGCCGGGGCACTGTCAATTGCTGGCTGAAACATGTTGACACCTATGCAGTGTGGAGCAGGTGGAGTCTCATAATAAGTTCCTCTACCTAGCATCCACGATTTCTTTTTAAATCCTGGACAGGGGACCTAATATTAAAATTGTAATAAGGATCCCCTGGATCCAGCTTTTATTATCACTGATCCTGCACTATTTTCTCAACTTTGAGTTTTATATAACTCTTCACTGTATGTTGTATTGTCTTCCCCTCCCTATTGCTCCACCTCCAGTGTTGGGAAAACACGTTGATGTGGTAGCAGCACTATGGTGAAGCATGACACAGTTTTCTGTGTGTGAGGGTAGTTTTAAAAGCAAGGTGCATTTTCCGTCACTCACTCTTAGAAACTTTTCTTTATGAATCATTTTGATCCCTCTTCTTTTATGATTAAAGTCTGAGCGGGAGGCCGAAGAGAGTTTAGATCCTCTCACCCCTCTGTTCTAGTGTGTTTTCTGCCTTAAAGGATATACCAATTGCATTGAATTGAAATGAAATGCAATTGCTGTAGCCAGTAAAGTTAGAAACATTGCTTTAGTGCAAGGAATGACACCAAGGCTGAGATTGATAAACTGCGTTCTAAAAACATTACAGAGCAAGTGGATTCTACGGAATGGCAGACCCCTGTGGTAGGAGCACACAGTGCCAACAGAAATATCAGACTCTGTTTCAATCTCAGAGAACTGATTAAGGGGGTTATTATAGACAGATCTTATTTACCTAATATCCCTGGAATGGTCAGTGTCCTTGCTGGAGCAGTTGTTTTACCATATTAAGCCTTCACTCAGCATATAATCAGGTCAGATTATGTGGAAAATCCCAAGATTTGACAGTGTCTTTCATGCCTTTTGGGATTTTTGGTTCTATTGTATGTCATTTGGTTTGTGCTCAGTTGCAGACATTTTGCAGAGGATGATATCTTGTTTGTTTCATGGTATGGCTGGTGAACATTTTTTCAAGATAACATAATTTCTTTCTGACTCTCTTTAACAACATCTGGATAGGGTCAAAATGTATTGGAGGTTCTTTGTGAGAAAGGCTTAACTCTCAAAGGAAACAAGCTGTCTTTCAAGATCAGTCAATGGCTATTAGGAAGTTGATGTTTTGGATGAACAGTGGTGAGATGATGATATTGAAGTTTATTAGATCACTGAGAGGCTTATAACTGAAATTCTTTGGTGGTATGAGTTGGGGAAAAATACTTTATTAGGAAAAGTGTGTGATTTCATTTGTTATGGGTGAAAGAAGTACAGGGAATCATCTTGAATCATTTGAAAGAGTGAAGGAGGAACTTACAATACACTGGGGCTTTCTTCCTTGTGGTGCGACAATAATACCACCAATTCCTTTAACTTACTCATTCTAGGCACCAAAGTATTTGTAAACGCAAACAGCATTTAAGGAGTGATTATTGGGGGCCAGGTATGGCTCTGATGGTAGAAAGGAAAGTGAGGGATTCTTTATAATGCAGTCAAGGAAGCTCTTGTGGTGTCAGCTGAGTGTTGACGCTGAGAGCTGGTCCCGGGGAGGTGAGGGGTCACAGCGGCCATCTTGGGTGTGGGGGACGCACTCACGCGCTCTAGCTGCCCTTAAATTACGGGCAAGCCTCTCCGCGTAGCAGACGCGTTGCGGACGCGCCGGATGCCCGCCGGAGTCACGCCAGAGTCCAGCCCGTCTGCGCCCGTCTGCACTGAGGACGGGCTGCAGGTCGGGCTGGACCCAACTCTCACATCTTCGCTCTGTGAGTCTTCCGGACTCTATTCCTATTCTGACCTCCTTGCCCTCCGTCCCGTGTCCCTGCCCTGTTCCCGCCGTTTCTCCCCTGAGGGGATCTTGCACTCCCATAGGTGTTGGGCCTGTTCGGCCTCCCTCAAATTTTCGAAGGCTGTCGTTCTTAGCACACCTCCCCCGCTCACACAGCCTGCCCAACAGCGGAGATCTGGCTTTTTAATTAATGCCCGCTCCTTGATCAAGCATAATGTCGCTTTTCACGATTTTGTCGACAGTCGACAACCAGACTGGGTATTCATAACGGAGACCTGGGCCTCCGACACCTCTGGACATGACCTGCTTATGGCTATTCCTGACGGCTACTCCCTTCATAGGCAGGATAGACTCTTACACAGAGGAGGTGGCATTGCCATTCTGGTAAAATCCCCCTCTCTCTGGGTGATCAAACCTATACCGCTACCCCTATCTCGTTTGGAAGCACTTTATTTTTGCATTACCCCTTCTCCTTCAATCTCCTTCTCGGGGATTCTTATCTATAGACCCCCCGGCCCTAGGGCCAGCTTTCCCTCTGAACTTATGACCATCCTTGAACCTTATATTGGAAAAACAGCCTTTACCATCTTGGGTGATTTCAACTTTCACCTAGATGAGACCAACTCTAAAGACACGATCTCTCTTGTTGAAACCCTTAAAGCATGTGACTTCACCCAGCACGTAAAGAGTTCCACTCATAAGGCAGGACATATTCTTGACGAACTATTCTCCAATGATGACAGACTTTCCATCGGCGCTCCAATACAGGTGGTCTGGTCCAATCACTTTGCTGTGCCATTTGAACTTCACATCCCCGTCACCTGTCCCACTAATCAGACAACCCCTCCCTTCACTCTCAGGAGAAACCTAAGGAATATCTCCGATGATACTCTTGCCCCTTTGATCTCCACTTCGGAACTCTCAGCTGTCACTGATGCTTCAGAGGCAGCCCAAACTCCGACTGACTCCATCTCTAATGCAGTGGAACATCTCGCTCCCTCATCCTTATGCTATGTAGCACGCCTTAAACCTACGGCACCTTGGTTTTCCGACCAGCTTAGACTGATGAGACGGGGCTGCAGGAGCAGTGAGAGGAAATGGAGGAAATCCTGGGACGCAAAAGACAGAGAGGCTCATAAATCCGCACTACGTGCCTACAAACAGCAAGTGATAACCGAGAAACAGGAATATTTTTCTAACTTGACCAGCTCTCTTTCTTCTTCAAGGGAGCTCTTTAAAATTGCTGACTCCCTATGCTCCCTGCAACTCCCCGATCCCGTAGTCAGCTCCCAAAAACTCTGTAATGATATTTCTGATTTCTTTCACAACAAAATACATGATATTCACGTTTCTCTCGAAGCCCACCGTCTTGCTCTTGACCAAAACACTCCTCCTCTCATATCCAATCTTGATGCACTTGGCAAGGATCCCCCCTGCCTACTCACAACTTTTCCCTCCCTATCCCTTGAATCTCTGAACTTACTTCTTGATAGGACTAAATCGGCCTCCCCCCTTGATCCGATACCACTTAAGAAACTGAAAGAGTGCACAAATTGCCTTCTTCCTCCCTTGCTTGAGGTCCTAAATAAGGCCATTACTCAAGGTTCTTTCCCTCCGATCTGGAAGAAGGCAATTGTGAAACCGCTGCTTAAGAAGCCGACTCTTGACCCGGCCATGCTGAAAAATTTCAGGCCCATCTCCCTCCTTCCAGCACCCGCGAAGATGCTCAAGACTCATCTGAATTCCCATCTATCTGCCTTCCTCGATTCTTCTGAATACCTGGACAACACCCAACACGGTTTCAGAAAACACCACAGCACAGAGTCCGCCCTTACCTATGTGGTCGATAACATCCGACGCAAGGTGGACTCTGGCCAAACCACGGTGCTCGTTCTGTTGGACCTCACGGCCGCGTTCGACACCCTCTCCCCCGCCATTCTGTCATCTCGGCTGAGGGAAGCGGGTGTCACTGGCCCGGCCCTGAGCCTCCTAAACCGAAAGGGAACAGAGAGTGATGCTTGGGAACCACCTCTCCCCCGCCAAGTCTTTGCAATGTGGGGTGCCACAAGGGTCGGCTTTAAGCCCGACCCTTTTCAACATCTATGTGGCCCCCCTTGCAAGACTTATCAAATCTCAGGGGATGGAGGTGGTATCCTATGCAGATGATACACAGATTATGGTCTCTCTTGCTCACACCTCGGTTAGTACATCTGCCGCTAGTTTCAGGGTATGCATGCAGTGTGTGGCAGACTGGATGACTATAAACTCCCTGAAACTAAATGGTGAAAAAAACCGAGGTGTTGATCTTTGGGAAGAACCAAAATCTGTGGTCGAGCGAGTGGTGGCCCACTTCCCTTGGCACCTGCCCCACTCCCTCCCTATCTGCCAGAAATCTTGGAGTGGTATTTGACACCTCCCTCTCTATGTCCCTGCAAGTCAACAGGACCGTGGCCACTTGCTGTGGTGTGATCCGGGTACTCAATAAAATCCGTGGGTACCTCTCCCCCCAGGCGCGTAAACAGGTTGCAGTCTCCCTGGTAGGCTCGAGACTGGATTACTGCAACTCCCTGTATATGGAAGCCAACAAAGGGCTGATCCACCGTCTGCAGATTCTTCAGAACTCTGCAGCGCGTTTTGTACTGGATCTTCCAAAAGTCTCCTCTGCCACCTCAGCCAGGAAGGAGCTTCATTGGCTTCCGGTACAGCACAGAATCGCCTTCAAAATCCTCTGTCTTACCCACAGAGCATTGATGGATGGTCCTGCTAGTGCCATTGGTTCCCTTCTTTCGCGTTACGTCCCCACAAGAAGCCTTCGCTCTGCGGGACTTTGTCAACTAGTTGTCCCCCGTGTTAAACTTGTCAGATGGGGAGCCAGAGCCTTTTCCGTCGTCGCTCCGCAGCTGTAGAACTCCATCCCCACGAAAATAAAAACTCTCCCCTCCATCGAGTCTTTCAAAAAGGTTCTAAAAACCTATTTCTTTAAGAAGGCCTACTTATGATAAAATAGGACCAGGTAGGATGTAAGCTTCTGTATTTGATCTAGGCGCCTTGACGCCCACGGGGCTAAGTGTGCGCGTTACAAGAAACCCCTCATTCATTCATTCATTCATTCATTCTATTTATTAGTATTAATAGCTATGTTCTGTAGGTGGATAGTGGTAGCTGCAGTGAATGACATGACTACTAACTCAGTTCCTAAGTTTTTAAAGGAAGTTTTTACAGGAGAGAACAATTCAAGGCAGATCTAGAATGATAATGAAGTTCAGTTGACCTCGCATGAGATGGAGACAATTCTTTAGGAAAATGGTAATTACTCATTAAAGAAAAGTTCGTATTACCATCCCATACCAGTGTTGTGCTTGAGAGATTTAATAGAACATTAAAAAAGAGTATACAGCTGGTCAGGAGAATGGGCAAGGATTGGAAAAAAGAAATTAAATTACACAATCAGGTTTACAGGTATACTCCTCACCCCACAACAGGAATCACACTGTTTGAACTGTTCAAAAAAGGAAACTGTGTACTATAATTTGTTCACAATGGGTTAGAGAGTTTTTAAGAATCAGGAGAATGGTGTTGTAGAACTTCCACACATTCGAGGTAGAGAGTTTTCTAAACAGAAGGCTCGAACATTGAATTGTGACATAAGGAAAGGCAGTGGATGATCTGTGTGTGTGTTGTAGATCCGATTGTTGTGAAATGTCTAGGAAAGTGTTTTTTCAAAATTTAGTAAACCTCTCAAAGTAGTAAAGTTGTTCAAGGGGCAGTTTGTCACAACTGAAATTTAGAGTTGTGAAGAAATATTAGAAAACAAAATTGTTTCATTTGTTTGTTTCTGTTATATGTTTTTGCCACACTGTTTACTCTTGTATATGTTGCTGAACTTGTGGCCCAGCTAGTATTTTCCCAGGCTTCATTGCTTTTGTGGTGGGAAGATGTGTGGTATCCTTAGTCAACATTGTATGTGCTGGTTAACGCTCTTGATGTTTTCTCAATACTGTGTGTGAGACCTGTCTGCTATTGGGGGTCCTCTCACAACTATGATTTATTTTGTCCCCTTTGGCCTTCGAGTGTTACTATTCTTTTTTTAATGTCCATCCAGATTTTTGGTTGTCAGCATTGTCCGTGGGGCTAGGTGTTCCTTGAGTAGGACGTTGTACCTTATCCTTGAGGCCTAGTCATCTACCTGAAAATTTAGTGAGATCCCTGAAACCTAAAATGGAGTCCATCAACTGACATAACGGACATCCCAACCAAGCTGACCCATTGAGTTGCCTGAGGAAGGTTCTGGAACCAACTGCCAAGTCCAACGGACTAGGGTCAGCCTATAAAAGGACCGTACTCAGGTGGCCATTTTGTGTAAGCCTGTGACCAGCTGAGGTAGCAGTGACCAGTGAGGAGAGAGGCGAATTACAGAGGAGAGAGTTGCACCAGTAGGGACCCACTTGTCCTGTGGTCGACTGTGTTCTACTTGGATGTGACCCCCCTTGGATCCGACCGAACCCCACTGAGTCCGAGTGTCATCTACGCACCTGGACTTTCACCTCAAAGACACCGGAGATTCCCTAGGTGTTCTTTGATCACAACAGGGGTTCATACACCCCTGGATCGCTCCTGTCATCATTCAACTTAATCGCCCCTGTTGAAACGGCATTAACGTGAAGAAGGAAGAGGAGCCGGAATTACAACCGCTGTGTCTGCCCTCACAGCAGACGAGGCACACTTACCGAGTCAAAGGAAGAGTAGCCTGTAGCAGCGGTCGTGGAAGAGATCATCCGTCCCACTCGGAAACACCTGAAGCAGCATTGGTGTATCTGAGGGCCGGAACTTCCGCGAAACTGTAGTGGTGGAAGACGGACCAACGCCAGCGAAGGCGGGGCCGAGGAAGAGCTTCTGAAGGAGAGCCGAGCGACTTCAGTGAGGGCGGTCCTACGCAGAGGAAGGAACAGCGCTCGCACTGGTGAGGAGATTGGGAGGAGTGGTGACGCGCTTCGTCAACGCCGCCGGCGGGTGTCCCGCCCTTGAGCTGGTCGCTGTGGAGAAGTATCGCATACCGACCCCTTGACCTCTGAGGTGAGGTGGTTCCCGAGACTGTTCATCAAAACTGACGAACTCCGGCAGTGTCAAAAGTAAGCTGGGGCATTGCTGGGAGAAGGGCGGAATCGGTTCTTGGAGGAGCAGTGCTTGAAAGGGGTGACAGGCGATTCCCGTATGAACTAGAAGCCGGCCAGAGTAATTCCCTGAACTTGACTTTCACAATACGAGTAAGCCAGTAGAGGACCAAGCCTGATAAATACGAGGGGAGTGAGAGGAGCGAGTGGAACTCGTAAGGGGCTGTGGGTTAGAAAATCAAGAGTTGTGGGGAGATAGGCACAATCTCCATCCTAGGGAAGTGTATAAATACCACCTTCCAATCTGTGGTGACAGTGTAATCAGATCCTACTGAGCTGTCGAAAGGACAGCGGGGGTGATGTTACTGGGGCCGAAGTGAAATGTGATGTTAATTTGCCTATTCTTTCCTAGTGTAACAGCCGTGCCAACTCTTGAGAAGTATTGCGTACAGTGATTGTTAGAAGTGATCTGAGCCTGAAGTAGCGGGGGTGAAGTATACTCTGGTTCCTTCTGGGGAATCGTTTATTAATCTCTTTGTAATAAACTGCATTGTATTGATTTCCCTAACAAGAAGAAGGAGGGTCATGTAAACTGAATTGTAACGTGCAATGTAAAGAAACGTAAGAAGTGATAAGAATTGCATTCATACGAAAGGTGCTGTACTAATGTATTAAGAAAAGCTATCAAACCGAAGAGAACAGAGTCTATTTTTATAAAGTACGAACCTTATTTTCCTAACAAGGTGTAGTGTCATTTTTGGAATGGATGAGCGCTGAGTTCCTGAGAGGTTTTACGCAAGCTTACACATTTAGCCTTTGGAATTAGTCTTCCCCTCTGTGCCACACTACCCACGTGTTGGCTAGGAAACCCCTAGGTCTAACATATTGGTGTTTCAGCCGTGGGATACTACTTGTACTTGGGTATACCTTGCAGTAATTCAGGGTGCACCATAAACCTACACCTGGAGTTTTCTCCAAGCGGTCTCCCAAATTTATATTTTGATTTTCCAAATTTACTCCTGGAGGTTATCCTCGGATCACGCTTCTTAGTTCTCTCCTGAGTGCCCATTTGATCCCATATTTGAAAAATGGAATTAAACCTTGAAGAGATAGAGACCTACACTGTGACCCAACTTAAAGAGTGGTGTCAACGACAGGGGGTATTCTTAAAAAAAGGTGCCAAGAAAGGCGAGTTACAGACAAGCGTTAGGGCATGGGTGGAAGCTCATATAGAGGAGGAACGGGACACAGAAGAGAGTGATAGGGACACTGTCCTTGAGACCGCAATGCTGTACCAAGCTGAAGGGGGGAATCTGCTGACAGGTCCGAGGACACTTTCAGGGGAGGGCAGCAGCGTCTCAGTGAGGAGTTTTACTGACGCCGAGCTGGAAGACAGGAGGGAAGAGAGGAGACTGAAATTGGAGTCAGCTAAATTAGAAATGGAGCGGGAGGACAGGAGGTTGGCCCACGAGCGAACAATAAAGGAGCTAGACCTTCAAGCCCTAACATTAAGGTCCCCTAATCCAAACAGTGGTGGCAGCGAAAACAAAGAAAACACCAGAGAACCCAGACCCTATCTACCCAAGGATGTTATTGCTAGTTACACCCCAGGTGACGATATTGCCAAATGGTTAGCCGCATATGAGGTCTCTTTAAGGGCTCATGGGATCTCAGAAACCCACTGGGGGGGTGGGCTGTATAAGTATATGCCACCTGCTGGCAGGGATACCTTGTTGGCTCTGGAGCGGGATGAGCAAACCCACTACCCTACAATGAAAGTGGCGATGGTGAAAAAGTTTGGACTTACCCCAGAAAATACAGACGAAAATTTAGGGGAAGTCATAAACTAAGTACCCAGAATTGGGTGGACGCAAAGAAAGCCTTGGAGGGTTGGGTGAAGGGCAGCGAGGTAGGGGATTATGAAGGGTTATATAACCTCATACTCAAGGAACACCTACTCGAGAAATGTTTTCCCGAGCTGCGACAACATCTGGTGGACAGCAAGCTGACCAGCCCCAGAAAGCTTGCTGAGGAGGCGGACATCTGGGCTAGTTCCCGGGTGTCCACGAAGGGGACTGGAGGGGATTATCATAAGACTGGACAGGGCGCCCCCCAGAAGAAAGAGGGGGGAGATAACAAAAGGGAGTTCTCAAAAGGTCCACAAAATACTTCACAAGGAAGGGGCAGAGGATTCATCCCTAAGGTTAACCAACCCCGCAACCCTAATCCTGGCCAAAGCCAGCAGCCAAGGGTTGTACATTGCTTCGAGTGTGGTGGTGTGGGACACTATAAAGGAGATGTGAAATGCCAAAAAAGACCAACCCCTCCCACTGGAGGAAAAGCCCCGGGAATAACTAGTGTAGTGCTCAGGGAGGAGATGCCTTTGGATAAGGGAGGGGAGCGGGCGGGTGTCACTTTAGTGTCCCTGGGGGATAAGGAGATGGTGCCAAAGACCCAATTGCCCTCAAATACTACCAAGTATGAGCAGTGGGTCACCATCAATGGCCATAGAGGGGAGGCTCTGAGAGACACAGGAGCCAGTATGACTATGGTGAGGAGTCAGCTGGTGTCTCCGGAGCAGGTCATCCCAAATGTACTCCATCCCGCTGTGATGGCTGACAGCAGATTGGGCCACTATCCCGTGGCCGAAGTACCCTTTGAGTGGGGAGGGGTTGCAGGTTCACTTCGAGTTGCCGTAAGCCCTGCCGTGCCTGTTGATTGCCTGTTAGGAAATGATATGGAGCACAATGCTTGGAGGGAGGTGGAATACCGGACTCATTCTGAGATGCTGGGTACACCTGACTGGGCCTGTGTCAGCACAAGGTCCGCGACTACCCGGAGGGGGAGTTCGCTTACGCTGGAGCCTGGAACAATGGCCCAGCCAGCTGCCAGAGAAGAGAAGGACAGGAGGCAGGAGGAACCTGCCTCAACATCTCTACCTCGTGAGATAGATAGACCACCTGCGGAGGTGGATCTGGAGTCCACGGAGGAGAATGTTACTTCCCTGGAGAACCTACCCATCCCTGCCGAGTGGCATGTGGAGGGAGGACCCTCCAGGGAGGAATTCTGCAAAGCTCAAAAGGAGTGTCCTACTCTTGAGGGGCTGCGGCAACAGGCCAAAGCCCAGGCAGCAGGGAACATTGTGGGGAACTACTAGATTTACTGGGAGGATGGACTCCTCTACAGTGAGGCCAAGGCACCCGGACATGGTTCCTCCAGGGCCTTGGTGGTCCCTTAATGTGTTGCGTGCTTATCTAGGATCCTGATCGATACTGCGACCTTATGCCCCTATTCGGCTATAAATCCATTTATTCCCTATATTGGCATAACCGTTCAAGTGCGATATTCAGAAAGTCATCTCTGGCCTCACACGAACAGAGCCACATTCCAGAATAGTTCTCTGCCACTTCCTTTGCAACCAATTAGTGCAATGACAGAGCAGAAGTCACTATCTGAAGATTCCTAGATTAACACTCCGAGTTCTTCAACAAGATAAAAACTCAGAAAACCTGGAAATCCCCGCTTGCTGTGTTTTGATTAGTAATGGAACACTAATGAGCAACTGATAGCTATCACTTCCTAGTGACATCTTTAATTGACGTCTTATGTCCAGCAAACTTACGTCAAACCAGGCACCTGTCAGGTATAAATACTACCAACGTTGCCTTAAGCAATGTGTTCCTGTTGCTGCAGCCTGCTGCCCGTTGCCTGAAGCCGCTGATACCATTATCGCTGCTAAAGCGCGAACGATGGTGTGGTGTAACTAGGAGCTGAACAGCCGTCCCTCTGCGAAGAGCCCAGCAGATGCCAAGCTGCCCGCGGACGCTGTCCCCCCTCCTTCTCCTCGACGCGCTGAAGAGAGACGCTGTCTTTCTCCTGCAGAGAAATCCAGCTCCAGCGTTTCTAGTCTGCCCTCGCGGGTGACTGGGATACCGAGTTCCCCCTGAAGGAGATACAAGACCTCCATCATTCTATTCAGAGGTATGGTGTTGACTAAACCCTTAGTGAGAATTCTTGAAGCAAACCTTGGCAAAACCAACTTAAACTGAAGCAACTTACTTACTCCCCTCCCACGTATTAGGCTTAGGTCAGGTACACTGGGGTAGGCGTAGTTAGAAGCACCAGTTGAGTATTTTAGCCTAATGTATATATGAATGTATATATGTTTTATTACTTTTAAACCATTGTATGGCTAAGAAACCATATCAATGCTTTTACAGTATTATCTTGCAATACTTATCTTACTGTACGTACTTTTTATAATAACAAGTCTTGCAATTGTGGCAATACATTTCTCTTGTACGAGAAGAAAGACTGTTCAATAAATGTTAACCCTTTATTGACAAACGCCCGTCTCTCTATTCTCTACATCTCGTGAAAGTAAACTGCACTAACCTGACTGAGTCAAATAACTGTCTATTGTTTCACACGACCCTAGAGATTGACTCTTAATCTGAGGAGCAAAGTTGTCATGTTGCACGGTTGTTGGAAAGCTGAATCCCTTCTTGTCTGTGCCAGGGAAGCTGATCACTTCCTATGCAGAGAAGAAAGTTTTTAGTGACCTCTGAGCTAGTTGGTAACAAACCCAATTAAGTTTAGCATAGTCAGTGGAGGCCTGGAAGATCCGCACTTCTACGTCGATACTACTGTTTATGTTATTCCAATGCGCAGGGCCTAGTGGGAAACTAGGAACTACACTACATGGCGCCCAACCGTTTGGTAAGGCGATAAACTAACGCAAGACGTTAGAGTAACTCAGTCGTGCATATTTCACACAGACCCCTTTCTCCCGTAAATACTCCAATAGAGGTCTGGAGTGGGTGAAAGGTTAAAATCCGCCCGAACTCAGTAGGAAGAGATTCCTATGTAAAGCTCTGGTTTATTCAACGTTGAAGGATACAGTGTTCCAAAATATTGTGCACCTAATCTTTGTCTCCTTGGAGACCTACTCTGCAAAACCTGCATTTATAAAATGTCAGACTTAGAAAACGGAACCACTGGGGGCGCAGCAGATGCGACTCAGCAGGGTCCCGAACACCCAGACCCGGATGCAATAATCATCCCGGTCCACTTAAGAGAATCTATAACTTTAAAACTTATAGAAAACGGACTGACACCACAAGGTGGTACAGTAATTTTCGTGATAGAGGCTCACGAATATCGGCAGACAGAGGTATTCTATTCATGGATAAACTTTCCAGCGGCAAACGCTACAACAAAAGAGTTTCACTATTACAAAATAGAGGAACCTCCGGAAGAGTACGCTCCTTTCGAGGAGACTGAAATCCCACTAAAATTCCAAGAGCACCTGCTCTGGTTTAATGGCACCCTAAAACATAATGATCATATTACCAGGCTCGGTCCACTAGGTAGACCAGGAGCAACGTGGCCGGTTCTAGCCAGCTACACACCACATCCTGACATTGCAAAAATGTCTAGAGAAGAGCTGTTAGTACAGCTAAAAACATTAATTAAAATACATAGGCAATTAGTCCAATATGTAATGCAGACTGCAACAGTCCAGCCAGCTGTTAATGTACCACAGCTGACCCCTCATCAGGGGAACACTAATAAAATTACACCACAGAACATACAGTCATGTCTTGGTAAAACACCCGTAAAACGGGAACAAATTCCTTTCTGGTTAGCACAGAAAATCACTCAAATAGAGGCAGTATTTCCTGATACTACCCCTATAGAGAAACACAGAATCTTGACCATCTGCCTTCCTATGGGAATCGCACCACACGTGGAGGACTGTGACACTTGGGGTACAGTCTTTGCTTCCATTTACACAAAACACACGGTGTTCCGTCTATGGCGGTAATACCAGAAGTGCTAAAACAGATTCAAAATGAATACGGTCCAGAGCCAGCTTTAAATCTAGGTATGAAATTACTGAAAGACTTCAAGCAGGTCTCGGCTATATTATTAGCCAACATAAAAGGAGAAGCAGCATCTGTGGCGATCCGCCAGAAGTTGAAGGAAACAGATATAAAAGATCAGCCAGTTGAGCTTGCCAGAATCATAGAGAAATACTATGAAGAATTAGGTAGAGACAGCTTGGGTGGGAAACCAGTGAAGCCCCAACTGCTCGAAAATCCTGAAAAAATATTTATTAAAAATAATTCAAATACTCCTAAAAAGAGCTGGGATGGAAATAAACAATCCACTCCCAAGGAAAAAGTTTTCCAGTCCAGAGGAAGGTCTCCTCGACGGAGGGAAAGAACTCCGACTCGAGAACACCAGTCTCCCCAGAGGGAGCCCTCTGAGAAAAGATATAACCTTAGAAATAGGGATAATCTGAAAAAACCTGATAGATATCAAAGTATTGATACACGTCCCTCTCGATCTTTTTCGCAGAAATCGGAAAGAAGAGGACGGTCAGACCCAGGAGAGCACACCAAGTCCAAAGACAAGGAACCTGCTCAGAGTAAAAAATCTCAATTTCCGAAAAAGAAGGTAGCCAGTATTAGAGTAATCAACCATGCCAAGAATACTGAGGATACAGTTGAAAAACGGGGAGTGGGCATTGACAATGTTGGACAGTGCAGCAGAAATCAGTATAGCGCGCAAGATCTTGATCAGTTATCTGGAGACAGTGGACACGAATGAATACATTCAGGTTGAAACTGCCGACACCAGACTTAGCGAGCCCCATAAAATATACGAAATAACATTGCGTATAGAGGGTGATAAGACTAGGAAAATTAGAGGTCTGTTTTGGGATAAACTCTCAAAAGGCTATGACATTCTGTTAGCTGAAAAAGATTGGCCCCCAGAGTTTGTCAGGGAGTGCCCTCGTGGCGAAGAAGTGATTATGCCTGCCTTCTCGAATCACATTCCGATTCACAAAAAATATACTTATGCAAGGAAATGGGCAGTAGCCCAGGCACCGGCATTATATAAAAATCATGTAGGATGGGATGAGGACTCGCCTCCTCATAAAATCCAATTAAAAAGTGAACCAACTGCCCAACGGCAGTATCCCATTAAGCAAGAAGCTAAAAAACAAGTCAGGGAGACTTTAGATCAACTTGAATACCAGGGGGTGATTGAAACATGCACCTCTCAAAGGAACAATCCTTTGTTTCCTGTCTCCAAGCCAGACAATTCATATCGTCTAGTTTTGGACTACAGACATCTTAATACATGTTGCAAAACTTTTGCAGTACAAAACTCGCATAGTGCAGCCCTAATGAATAACATAGTAAGGAAAAAATATAAAACGACATTAGACATATCTAATGGTTTCTTTTGTCAAAACATTGCACCAGAAAGCAGATATTTGACCGCTTTCTCTGCATTTGGGTCGCAGAAAATTCTGTCGACTCCCACAGGGGTTCAAGAACAGCCCAGGACTATTCTCAGCTAGGGTAACAGAGTTACTACAAATTAAGCATGGGCGAATTTTGCAGATCTCGCGTTCGTGAATTTTGCGGATTTGCGGATTCGCAATCCGCAAAATCCGCGAATTCCCGCGAATTTGCGGATTTTTTTTTTGTGTTCGCCCGTGTTTCTGCCAGTTCGCGAGGGTTTTTACAATTTCGCAATTTGCGAACTTACCTGTCGGGTCGCAAGTTTTGCGAACTTGTTGTTTCTACGTGTCCAGCCTGTTTGGGACACTCTTCTTCATCACTGCCACTCTCTGTCACCACTGCCACTCTCTGACTACTCATGCCACCCTCTGGCCCACCCATGCCACCCTCTGTTTCATCACCACACCCTCTGGTTGTCCAGTGTACATTATTTTCGGCAAAGCAAAGCACACCTTCCCTGCCTCAAGTGACCTGAATTAATTTGGGGCTGATTAATGTGTCACAGAATATTTTTTTAGCTGGCACCTGCTTCCTTAGTGCGCCCTGATTAGTGATCTTTTGCACTTGCTAAGTGCTTTCATTGTTGCAAAATTAGTTACAACACCTGCCCTGCCCCAACTGACAATAATGAATTAGGGGCTGATTAATGGATTTTAACTTCCAGCCTGGCTCCTGCTTGTCTCCCTTAGCTGTAATTCAGGACCTTTGTGGCATATGTGTAACTATTCTGAGGTTCAGAGCAGGGTCACATAATAGTTTCAACTGGCAACTGAACTCTGGAGGGGCCCCTCAGGAAGCACTACAGGAAATGGCTACTAATGATGAGCCTGAACTTTTGAACCTGGTAAGTAGTTACTTTCAGTTTTGCTAAGAGCGTATTTCTGCAATTTTGCACTTATTCGCGGGGCGCGAACTCACGCGAACAGTGCGAGCAGTGCGAGCAAAATCCGCTGCTCGCAGATTTGCGGATTTTGCGGGAGATTCGCGAATCTCGCGGATTGCGAATTTCCCGAAAATCCGCAAAATCCGCGAGCGGAACGGATTTTCCGCCCATGCTTACTACAAATATATGATGATGAAGCATTATCTTACGTAGATGATATCTATCTCACAGACGACGACTTGGATACTCACTTGAAAAGAGTGAACACCATTATACTTGGGTTCGCAGCAGAGGGTTACAAATTCAACTTTAAAAAGTCCCGAATTGCCCATCTGACAGTACTATTCTTAGGGTACGAATTATCAAGTGAAGGGATAAGCCTAGCGGACAACTTCTTAGAGAAGTGCGCTGTACTCCAAGCTCCAAAAACGCTGAAGAATTTACAATCCATACTAGGTTTTCTGAATTTCGGAAGAACTTACATTCTAAATTACGCAGAGATGGTTAAACCTCTCTACGAACTAATTAAACCTGATTTTAAACAAATCAATTGGACTCAAAAACACACAGAAATTTTGAGATCACTGCAAACAGACATGTTAGCAAAAACAAAATTAGATACACGTGACAACACACGCGATCTTGTAATCCGAGTCATCCCAGGAAGATGCGGATTCACGTACCTAACGTTTAATGAGGGAGAAAAGGTACCAATAGCTTACAAATCACATTTGTACACAAAAGCTGAAATAAAATTCAGTTCAACGGAGAAAATTCTAACTGCGGTTCAGACTGCTGTAGCAAAAGAAAGGCCTCTAGCACAAGGTAAACGAATAATAATCGTAACACCTATACCGGCTTTAGAAGCGGTAACTAAAGCAAGCATTCCTAATGCAAAGGCTTTGCATCCGACATGGATCCAGTGGGTTAATTCTCTTGCTGCAACAGACGTAGTTTACGAATTTGATCCTAACTTAAAAACACAGGAATTTTTACAATATGAATATGAATGTCCTCTGCCAATTGAAATCCTGCCTCTCGAAGAATACGGAAGTATTATATATACTGACGGATCAGCACAACCCGCAGTTGGGGGTAAGCAAGCTTACAGTGCTGCGTGCGCGATTGTAAAAGGTCGCTGGCACAAAGGAAAATTTAGACCGCTGGTCACTAAAACACAATCTCTAGGAGATTGCTCGGCTCAACGAGCTGAATTAGTAGCATTTAAGATGGCGCTAGAAAATACCGATTGCGAATTCCCCACACTAATAGTGTGCGATTCTTTTTATTGCGTACAATCTTATAATGAATACTGAATTGGGTGGAAAATGGTTTCAAAGATGCAAAAGGTGGCACAATAAAGCATAAAATGCTTTGGGAACAGGTAGTTCTTTTACAGAAAGAACTACAAAAGACTCACGTGATACATACACTGAGTCATCAACGTGATGGCGTTCACGTTGCAGGGAATTCATTGGCTGATGAAGCCGCGAAGGCAGCTGTGCAAACGGCTTCCGTAGCTGCGATAACTCGGTCACAAACAAAAATAGACAGCGATATTCTACAAGCTGTCAGTGCGTCAGTAAAAAATGATAAGAAAACACTCCCAAAGGCTTTCCAGAAAAGTACTTATATTCAACAGATACAAATAATGTTCCTTTTGCTCGAATCCCTGGAGTGGGGGATAGGGTAATTCCAAACAGGGAACGCAGGTTAGGACTAATCAAAGCGGCACACGAAGGGCTTGCCTCTGCACACGCTGGCGTTTCAGCAACAATATCACTATTAAAACAGAGATATTGGTGGCCTCGCTTGGGAATACAAACCAAAAAGTATGTATTAGAATGCGATATATGCCAAAGGATAAAAGTATCAACAGTAAAACGACCAGCGCAGACACCCCTTCTTATCTCGGATAAACCATTTGCATGTGTTTACCTGGACCACTGTGGTCCCCTACAAAGGGACGGCAACTATAGATATATCATGGTAGCAGTGGATTCCTGTACGAGGTTCACATGGATGTGGCCCCAGCGCTCGGCTGACGCTAGAACGGTTATAAAAGATTTGCGAGTCTTTATCGGCACATACGCAATTACCACGTTCCATTCTGACCAGGGTCCTGCTTTCAGCTCTCGAGCTTATAAGGAGGCCATGGCCAGCATGGGAATTGGGTTGCGGTATTCTTGTCCGTCGCACCCCGAAGGGAATAGTGTGGTTGAAAGAAAAAACCGAGACATAAAGCGATCTATAACACCGAAGGTATTAGGTTCAGGCGCTGGGTGGGTCAAACATCTAATAAGTGTCCAGACTAGTCTTAATAACTTGCCAAGAAATTCTCTAAAAAGTTTCAGCCCATACGAACTATTGTTCGGGATTAGAATGAACATTCAGGACCTCGATAGTCAGATGTCAGTGGTACAAGAAAAAACAACAGACTTTGACATCAAAGATCGTTTGGCTGTTTTACAGGAACTGAATGAAACAAGAAAATCCTTAAGCAACATAATGTTAAAACAACAGCCAGATACCACTGACGAGGCACCACAAGCAAAAACCCCAGCAAGGCCTGTCTGGATTCCAAAGATTGGGGATCTAGTCAGAGAAAAAATCGCGGTGAAGAAGGAATTTGGGCCTTCTTACAGAAAAGCAGTACCTGTCTTGGCAGTCACCGGAACAAGATCAGTTGTACTACCGCCCCTTGCTGGTAAAAAGGAGAACAGAGTTGTGTCCATCGACCTGGTAAAACCACAAGCATGTGGCCTATAATCAACAGTAGGCCCAGTGGACTCCCAAGAAACAACAGAATACCCAAACTTGCAACAATCCAAGAGGCTCAAACTGAAAGACTAATCACATTCGATCAGCCTGCAGCGCACAGAGAAGGACTATGCAATAATGCCATGGAACTCGTGCCTCTTGAGACACAGATTGAAACGGTTCGTCAAGAAACACCAGTCTACACTAATGTGGCATCAGAAAATGCTACCGAGAGACAGATTGAAAGAACAATCCCAACAATTGACAGAACTGCCTCTGGCTATTTCATCAACTTCGACAACTTCTCTGAAGATCAAAACGACCCCGAAGTGATGCCAGAAACAAAAAAGACTTTTAAAGATAAAGCAACGGAACTCTTTCATCAACTAAAAGAAATCTACCTTATTTCACCTTGGTTAGAGTTCTGGTTCGGTCTAGGTGTATTTTTCCTCCTGCTTTGGCTCATCATGGTACTTTGTTTGGGAAAATTCATTGAGGGAAAATATAGTACAATGGACACAGCAAGTCAGAACATCAACCTAGTCCTGAAACCACACAGATCATCACACATGAAGAAAAGAGAACTGTCAACAGTAAATGTCACAGCAATTCCAATACCTGGTGAGATCTATGGTCCGGTCGAAATCCTGAAGTATCCTCATCAACTGAAGGTTTCCTTAAGTGACTTTGTAAAACCTAGTACATTCTCTGATGATTGGGACTTTAACAGTATTATTGACATGATGTCTGATTTAGTAATGTCAGCTAGATTCACGTTTCATAGCGACCAGTATCTATGCTGCTTACAACGAGGCTTGGAAAGTCAAACAAATTGAAACAGCTGAAAAAATACGAGAAATTGATCGTATTAATTTGGAGAAATCACTTTCTGTAGTGGACAATGGGTTAATGACTCTGTCCTCCAGAATATATTTGTTGGACAATATTGTATCCTCTGCCTTTGATGTGATAGATAGAGACTTGCTAATATTACAACATGGCCAATCTCAATTACGTTCTATTATACAATTAGGCTGGACGCTGCAAAATCTTCGTTCAGGCTATGTGCCTTGGCGTTTAATCAACACAACGTCATTATTTTCCATTTTTAACCTTACTGATAAACAGATCAGTTTGGCACAGAAAGGAGCAGACTATACAATCCTGAGCATCGAAAAACTTGAGAGATTACCATTGACAATGTCAGAGAGTCCTGTCATTGAATGGATAATACACGGAATTATCACTATTCCGATAACAACTTTCCGATTTAAAAAGTGCCTTGAATACATACCTACTGGCCAGTATGAACGATTGGGTAAAGGATATGTAAAATCAGAATGGAAATTACCATACACACATTCTTGCAATAGTGACAGCGACAAAAATGTATTTCTTAGTGGTGAAAATTGTAAACATTCACTAAGCGGTATACTTTTGTGTCAGGGTATTAATTTACACGGAGCATGTGATGGAAATTTTAACAACCTTTCATTCCACCAGCTTGTCACACCTGCAACTCAGATAGAGCCCTTCTTTATGCAACTTGCAAACGGGAGTTACATTCTTAGAACGGATCACAGATGTTGTGGCCTAGTGCCAGGGAAAAGTTATCTAGTAAGTGTAACATCCATGGTCAAATGCTGTATGCAGGCATTGTTTCCGAGTGGGCCTGCAGACACAGTGACTCCCATCTGGCCTCGTCTGAATCTCTATTCTATACGAATTGATACTTTAAGCAAAATGAAGTCTGTGCTTTTACAGACAACAGTGCCCATAACGTCATCAAAAGAGACGTATGATCTTCTAGTTGCAAGGACAGCTACTGAAGTTCATGAACTTTTATCAACAAATTGCCCCGTGCATTTCGTAGAAATGCTTAGCCAACTCCTTAACATGTCTAGTGCCACAGGCATCCCAGGCATATTTAAGACGATTTTTACGGGACTGCTAACACCTTTTCAAGCAATTTTGGGAATCGTTCCTAATTTTGTCCACTCTGTTTTTGGCGGCATACCCTTATTTTTGGGACTTGTAGCAGGCATTTTATTTTTGACCGTCCTGCTTCGTTATGGCAAGCCAAAGCTCAGACATAGCTCCCATGGGAATGGAAGAGACAATCCTAGCAATGCGCTACCGGGACAGGATAACTAACGTCCTTGGATTGGCCAGGCTGAGAGATCTAAACATGACCTGGTTCCTTTCATTCAGACCTATATGGCAGAACTGTATCTTACCGGTACTTCGATGTATGCTATGCGGAGATAAATGCGTGTTGGACATCTGTCTTTCACTTCCATCAGCAGTACCAATGGACGTCGATACTTTGCTCAGTCCAATAACGGCTCACGCATTGTGTTGTCCCCAGCGGCTACCAATCCTGATGACGGCATTCGTTGAGACCCCTGTACTACGACTAGGTGGTAACAGTGGAGCGAGTGACAAAAGCAGCATCACCCAGGTATGACCTTCTGTGAGCATTGCTGATCCCGACTATGATGACAGCAATCATTCTCACACCTGCCAAGTTACAGCACTATCGAATTTGGTTGAACTGTCACCTGATTTTGTAGACCAATTCTTTGAGAGCCTGTCTGATATGATGTTCTCACCCGAACAGAAACAATAACTTTGAAGAAGCTTTCCGACACACAGCGTTCCCATGAACTCTGAATTCGGCCTTCAGTTTTGATCAACAAAAACTGCAAAAAGCGTTGGAACTCTATTTCCCCGTTCAAGCAATAATTCTTTTGAATTGGACATTTTTTAATATTGACCTTTTTTGGCACGGAAAATTCTTTGCTTAAGGTAAATACTATTCTTAGAGAACAGAAGCTTCAAACTTCTACTTCTAAAACACATCTAGAGACATAACAAGTTACACCAGCCTCTAGCACATTTATTGCAATGCATTTATATGTGATGATTTATCTCGCCCTTCTTCTGTTTCAGAGATATTTCATGTGTAATTATTTTTGCATAATCGTTCATTGATTCCATATGCAATAATTTTTGAATGATTTCTATGATTCAAAAACGTACAGTACCTATAATTTTCACGTATTACATTATACCCCTATTTCGAATGCATTTATGTATTTTGGGGTGGGCAATGTTACACATGCATCCTATTGCTTTTAGTAATTTGATGGACATGAACCCGTGGAGTGGGTGTTGCGTGCTTATCTAGGATCCTGATCGATACTGCGACCTTATGCCCCTATTCGGCTATAAATCCATTTATTCCCTATATTGGCATAACCGTTCAAGTGCGATATTCAGAAAGTCATCTCTGGCCTCACACGAACAGAGCCACATTCCAGAATAGTTCTCTGCCACTTCCTTTGCAACCAATTAGTGCAATGACAGAGCAGAAGTCACTATCTGAAGATTCCTAGATTAACACTCTGAGTTCTTCAACAAGATAAAAACTCAGCAAACCTGGAAATCCCTGCTTGCTGTGTTTTGATTAGTAATGGAACTCTAATGAGCAACTGATAGCTATTACTTCCTAGTGACATCTTTAATTGACGTCTTATGTCCAGCAAACTTACGTCAAACCAGGCACCTGTCAGGTATAAATACTACCAACGTTGCCTTAAGCAATGTGTTCCTGTTGCTGCAGCCTGCTGCCCGTCGCCTGAAGCCGCTGATACCATTATCGCTGCTAAGGCGCGAACGATGATGTGGTGTAACTAGGAGCTGAACAGCCGTCCCTCTGCGAAGAGCCCAGCAGATGCCAAGCTGCCCGCGGATGCTGTCCCCCCTCCTTCTCCTCGACGCGCTGAAGAGAGACGCTGTCTTTCTCCTGCAGAGAAATCCAGCTCCAGCGTTTCTAGTCTGCCCTCGCGGGTGACTGGGATACCGAGTTCCCCCTGAAGGAGATACCAGACCTCCATCATTCTATTCAGAGGTATGTTGTTGTCTAAACCCTTAGTGAGAATTCTTGAAGCAAACCTTGGCAAAACCAACTTAAACTGAAGCTACTTACTTACTCCCCTCCCACGTATTAGGCTTATGAAGGACTGGGTTCTTTTGGACCCAGCGGTGCCAGGGCACAACACCTGAAACCTTCGTGGGTAACCTGTTCCGGCGTACAAGTCACAGAGACATGGGACACTTCCTTCGGCGTCAAAGAGTCAAGGTTTATTTACTGCAGGGAACACAGAAGTCACAGGAAGTACATCGAGTGTAGTTCGGGGAGACTGCTTCAAATTGGTTCTGTGGATCGCTCCTTTTATACAGTTTTTACCCATAGGCTAACATTGAACACAAAGGTTTACAACTCAGTTCCCACATCTAGCTCCCAGAGGGGTCGCTTTGGTCGGTTTGAAACACATAAGGTCCGGAACATAACTGCGGAAACGTTTGGCGGTTCCCAACTGTAAAAACCCATCTTCCCACCATTAGCAAATTCCAATCAGCAATCAAGTAGATCGAAACAGGAACGAAGACAGGTGCAGAGGAAGACGGAGACAGTGGGGAGATCGGAAAGGGTGTAAAAGGGGAGGTGTCGGGAAACACGAGATACAGGCATCAAAGGGACGTGCCTAATGAGATGCATGGCTGAGACAATAAGTCCGTGCGGCAAGATGAGCCTCGAGCGGCACCACCTGCCTTACAGTAGCAACCCCCTCGTCATAAAGACACTTTCAAAAGACATGTGTCTTCCGCAAATATCTTGGGAGTCCCAGGGTCGCGAAGCGGACAGCGTCCGTTCGCTGACTACTTGAGGGCAAGAGACAAAATGGATGCCGTATCTAAGATGGAACCCGTGGGTACAGATGAAAAAGCCCACGTAACAAACGAACGGTTTAAGTTAGCACAGCGAAACTGCGCACACTTACTAAACTCGTCATTTGCGGTTCATAGATACCAGACTCGACCATATTCGTACGAGTCGGAAACACCACTTACAATTGTCACGGAACCTCAGACGCTCCTTTTGCCCTCATGTAGGCAAGCACTAGTCGGAATCATATTCGATATTCATCAGACCATCAAGATGTCGTTGTAGCATAGCTCTGTCCAACCGAGTCCCCTTGGTAACAGGTGGTTGTCTCATACACGTTGTAGCACAGAGGCCACATAAGGCAGGACCACACTGCACACAAAGGCAACATGTGAACAGGAACACTACCACAACTCCGATGATCATCAGAATCTTCCAACCCCAAGTCGACATCAGGCCCCAAAACCAACCAAGTAGCGTCCAATCCCCTACATCCACGTGTATGGATTCGGAGATCTTATGCAACTTCGAGATGGCTTGATAGACAGTAGGAGCATTATCTGGAATGAAAATGCAACAGCTCGAATGGATCACTTTACATACCCCACCGCGATCTGCCAAAACGACATCCAAAACCATACGGTTTTGCAACGTCATAAGTCTCTCCGCCTGAAGTTCTGTGGTGATATTACCAAGGGCACTGGCAGTAACATTAGCTGTCGATTCTACCACTCGAGTCAAATGTCTCAGGTTCCTACTATTAACCATAGGTCCCCAAAACGGGAGGAAACCCTTGAAAAAGTCTCCTGCCTCTTGACCGGCAGTATCCTCTTCGCTAATTACGCCTCGTACAACTCTAGTCTTATGGTAATCGGCATCTACAGTGAACGTCGGAGGCAACAAATTTGCAACAAAACATGAGCCCATGAAGTCTACGGGCAACCATGTGTATGCACGATCATGACAGATGAAGTACGTACCCTTGGCAGCCAGAAACACAGGGGTCGGGGACATTGGCAGAAGGTAACTTTCAGTGCAAGCACTTACTCCAAGTGAGGCTTGCGAACCACGACCCACGAGACAAAGATTACCAGTGTGGGGTACGACCCATATTGGAGGCGAGCTTTTAAGCTGCTTTTCATTGATGAACATACTATATTCCCCTCTACTCAGGACCCTATAGGCTTGTACCTCTTCTCTAGGGATGAGAAAAGCATCATGGATCTCATCTTCCATATCCTCTATTGCCATCGACAGCACCCACTGATACGAGGTAGAACCAGAGTTGGGGGAACGTTGTTCTGGAGTGAGGTGGAAACCCAGTGCGCTTCGAAGCATTGTTTGGAATGCTCGAGCTGACCCTTGGGAACTATACGGTAACACCAGATATGGAATTCCCTTATCCGTAGTATGTGGCATCAACCCACACACCCAACAATTAGTAGTGTTAACCACTAACTGATGCTGGTGGAGGAGCTGGATAAAGGAATTGTTGCGGAATTCCACACGTCTAGCCTGTTCGTGTTCCGGTAAAATATGAAAGGAATGGGGAGAAGCAGTAGTAGTAGTAAAAGTAAGGTTAGGGTAAGGAGTAGGAGTAGGGGTAGCAAGTAAGAAGTGAGACATAGTGTAATACACCCCACCCGCCAAGAATGCAGAAGCAGTTAAAAACAATACAAACAATTGGAATACAACACATTTAGTACGACTGAGTTCCTGCAGTTTGACTCTGTACGCCTGAGCTCCTTCCAAATCGTTCAGCTTCGAAAATGCCATTTCCCTATGACCGTCCGCAACGTTTCTTGACGCACTTCGTTCTGTGCAGCAATAGTCAATCCCCAGGAGTTCCTAGGAACCGACGGCCTTTAACCTAACGTCAAGACCTACTGTCCAGAAGGAAGTACGCGCGCGGCCCTACGGCCCTCAATACACAATATGTATTTATTTAGCACAATAATTCTCTGCTGTGGAAGGAAAAAGATACAAGGAAGAAGCTTAATATATGTACAAAACAAGTTTCAACGATACGAATGTTCAAAGTTGATCATGGGAAACGAGGATATTGCAGTTATCAATTTCAACAAAACAAGGAATTTTTATTAGTCCTTAATGCGAGAACGCAAAGAATATCGATGTTTCCCGGGACGTGTCTGCTCATCAAACAAAGGATCCGTTGAAGAGACAGCGTCCTGCTGATCAATTTGTTGATTTGGTCTTGAGTCTTTTGCTGACAATGTTCCAACAATGGCTTTCTGCTGCGCTGAGGGTTCTCCAACAAGCTGTGCGTCGCTAAAAGGTACAAACGCCGGCAATGTCTCTGCTTCTGTTGACGCAATGCCTTTCCTTACCCACGGGCCTGCCGGCAAAGGAATAGGGACTCGCTTACAATGGGTAGCATGTACCCAATTCTTCCGTCCCTCAAGACGAACGGCAGTCCTCGTGGCCAGGAGCACCTGGTAAGGTCCAACAAAACGGGGGTCCAGATTCTTCTTGCGCGAGAAGTTACGGGTAACTACCCAATCACCGGGCTGGAGCTGGTGGCCTGGACCCTCCGTCTGCGTCGGCAAGGCGTCGTAAACCTGTTGATGAATTAACCTCAGTTTAGCAGTCAAGTCATGTAAGTAGTCAATCAACATCGGATACTCAAGATCAACGAATATACCTGGCCTAGGAACCCCCCACACATTCGCAGGACGGCCGAACACTATCTCATAGGGGCTAAGCCCTATTCGAGAGTGTACAGTCGCCCTAGTTGACAGTAATGCTAGAGGCAAAGCGTCAGGCCACGAAAGACCAGTCGTAGCCTGAATCTTCGCTAACTTTAGCTTAAGGGTGCCATTATACCCCTCAACCAATCCAGCCGACTGGGGATGATTGGCGCTATGGAATTTCTGATTAATTCCAAGGCCCTTACACACACTCTTCATCACACTTCCAACGAACTCACTTCCATTATCTGACCACACGACTCTAGGCATTCCATACCGAGGAAAATATTCCTTCAGTAGGATTTTCGCAGTAGACAAAGCAGTATTGTCTTTGAGGGGATAGGCCTCGATCCATCGGGAGAACGCGCAAACCACAACCAAAACATATTTCAGGTTATTGCATCGCTCCATATGGATGAAGTCCAATTGGATCACCTCAAAGGGATACGAAGGAGGAGCAAAACTGCCAGGGGGAGTTGGGGTTCCTTTGCCAGGATTGTACATTAAACACACCATACAATTCTTCACCAGACGTTCAGCACACTTCGTAATACCATCATTCTTCCACACATCATCCAACAACTTGCAAATACCTTTCGTGCTAATATGTGCTAACCCATGTGCCATTGTCACAACGGCCAGCACATACGCATCAGGCAACATCCATCTTTTCTGATCCGACAAATCAATCCAGCAACCATTCGCATCCAACCTTCCCGTACTTTCTTTCCACTTCATCTTTTCCGTATCGGTGGCCTCATTCTGAATTGCTTTCACGCTCTCTATAGTGTTCTCACACATACTCGATTCTGTAGGCCACCTAACCGAACTCGTCACATACATTCGAGTGCTAAGGTTCCGGGCAGTCTCCTTAGCAATCTCATCTGCAAACGAATTACCACGACCAACATCATCCGTCACTTTACGATGCGCACTACACTTAACAATCGCAACTTGAGCAGGCAAAGTCAATGCATCCAAAAGATCATTCACAAGCTGGCCATGCTGTATTTTCGTGCCGTGTGACGTGAAGAAACCACGCTCTCGCCACAATCGTCCAAAGCTATGCGCTACACCGAAAGCATACTGGCTATCGGTGTACACATTCACACGTTTACCTTTTGCTAACACACATGCTCTAGTAAGAGCAATCAGCTCTGCAGCTTGGGCAGAATTCTGATTCAATCTCGCAGTCTCAACAACAGTATTCAACGTTACAACAGCATAAGCAGTAGTCACATCGCCATTCGGCAACTTAAAACATGACCCATCCACATACAAAGTGCCGTCCGGGTTTTCCAATGGGGTGTTTTTAAGGTCCACTCGACCCTTTGTTTCCTCTTCTGTACGCAAGTAACAGTCATGTTCTGCTACTTCATCTGACTCTG
Source organism: Lissotriton vulgaris (assembly GCF_964263255.1). Classification (NCBI taxonomy): domain Eukaryota; kingdom Metazoa; phylum Chordata; class Amphibia; order Caudata; family Salamandridae; genus Lissotriton; species Lissotriton vulgaris. Next base: position 1,926,364,682 of record NC_141693.1, read on the forward strand.
CACTAATTGGTAACAAAGTTGCCGGGTTTAGGACATTACAACGTTTTATCTGAATGTGGCTTGCCAAGAGCGTCAATTCGTACCCAGACAACCTCGCACTCGTCAAGTGCTGAGTTTTCGTTCGATTCAAAAGAGTGTCGACTGCATGCGGAACCATCACCGTAAGCATATTATCCATGACCAATCCTGCTGATTGTCGGATAGAGACCGCAGCTGCCGCAGTTGCTCTCAAACAACTCGGCAATGCTCTAGCTACTGGGTCTAAGGTCGAGGAAAAATATGCACATGGACGTTGCTTACCACCAAAAGGTTGCGTTAAGACACTCAACGCACAACCTTCTCTCTCGTGAACATATAACGTGAACGGCTTGCTGTAATCAGGGGTACCTAACACAGGAGCCGAACACAATGAATCACGTAATTCAGAAAAACTTTTCTGACATTCATCCGTCCATGGTAAAGGAGTTGGAACATCCTTGCACGTAAGAGCCACCAATGGTTTCGCTAGCAATGAAAAATTAGGAATCCACTGCCTGCAGTACGACGTGATACCTAGAAAGGCACGCACATCTCTTTGGGTGTTTGGCACAGCCATTCGCGCAATCGCTGCAATTCTCTCTGGGGTCAATCTCCTTCCCTCCTTTGACAATAAGTGACCTAGATAAGTTACTTCTTGACAACAATATTGGAGTTTAGAAGGTGACACCTTGTGATTTAACTCACAGAGATGTTGCAGCAACGACACCGTAGCAATTTTGCAAATGTCCTGAGTATCAGCAGCCACCAATAAGTCGTCGACATATTGGATTAAAGCCGCACCAACCGGCAACCGAAACGCATCCAGTTGACCCTTCAAAGCTTGACTGTAAATCGATGGACTTTCACAGTAGCCTTGAGGAGCGCGTTTAAACCGGAAGCTACGTCCACCAAGAGAGAAACCGAAAAGGTCCCTGCTCTCCTCGGCGATCGGGATGCTGAAAAAGGCATTTTTCAAATCAATCACCGAAAACCATGATGCAGTAGCTGGAATCAGAGTCAGTAGCGCCGTGATGTCAGGCACAACAGGGAATTGAGGAACCACAATTTTATTTACCTCCCGTAAATCGATAACAAAACGATAAACAGGTGGTTTGGTAGGATCAGTACGTTTAAGAATGGGCAGTACAGGGCTATTGCACACGTTTCCCCGAGTCTCCTCAATAACATCTTTCTCGATCAAATCATAGATGATCGCCAACAAAGCTCGTTCACCATCAAGGGAGATACGGTATTGGGGAATACGTGGCAATCGCACATTCGATCTCAACTGAACAACATAAGGGGAGATATCAAGTAGGCCCACATCATTTGGACCCGTCGCCCACAAAGACGCAGGAAGAGAATCCAATTCCGGTGGAAGCTTATCGAGAGACAAATACATGGGAGAGACTACTCTCTCTCCTAACGTAAGCTTTACACCCGCAGGAGAACAATACAATGTTGCATACAGACGTTTAAGCAAATCCAGACCCAAAAGATTTTCGCCACAACCAGTGGTCAAAATCAACGGAGCTTCGAGCTCACAAGGCCCAATTTTAAGGGGCAAAGGGCGCGAAACTGGATTGCTAACGGGGGCGCCAGAGAATCCAACGGAAACATTTGTCAAGCCAGACAAAGGTGCGCCAGGGAGTTTCGAATGCATGATAGAACTTTTCGCTGCACCAGTGTCCAACAGAAAAGGCTCAACGACGCCCGATGTAGCAACTGCGACGTAAGGCCCTCTCTGATCAACCGGAACTGATACCACTCCCTCCTTTTGTCTTTGGCTGTCCTAGTAATTACTGTCGTCAGTTCCCTGATCGACGTAATAATCGTCTACATTGTACTGCGCAGATCGTCCTTGCGATGATCCACGTTGATCGAAACAATTATTAGAATTTGATGAATTGTCAGAGCGATCATTTGGAGCACCACGACCTCTACCACGTGATGCCTGCTGTGAACCACCACGGCCTCCTCTAGACAAATTACCACTAATACGTTCGTTCAAAGCGGGACAATTGAATTTAATGTGTCCCTCCTGTCTACAATAAGCACATTGATTGTATCCCAACGAAGATCTTTGAAAAGAGGAATCGTTACGCGACTGCGATCGATTCGATTGCGACTGTGATCTATTCTGCTGAGACGCATTCTGATTAGAACGCGGCGGATACGCTTGTTGTAACAACACTTTAGTTTTCAGCTCTTTTGTCTTTTTATCAGCTCGGTCATTTTCTTCTTTCTCTCTATTTTCATAATATTGTGCCGTAGCCAGTATCTGAGCTGAGGTAGAAACGGCCCATGCACTTTCTGAATTCTTCAATTTATTGCACAAATCGGGCAATAAGTTCGATACAAATTTGTCCACAAACAACCTCTGTCCACCCTCAGTACCCATATCCTGTCCACTATGATCGACAAATGCTTCCTCAAACCTCGTAAAGAAGTCTGATACACTCTCATCTTTCTTCTGCTTACAGGCTGACAACTTGTCCCAATTTACCCTCATAGCTGGCATAAGCGTTTTCATTAACGTAATGATTCGCTGGGGAAGAAGTTCAATCAACTGATCGGGTTTAGCAGCAGCCACTTGTCCAACATCTGCCGCTGTAATGGCAGCCCAATCACCACCTAATTCATTTGTGTGATCTTGGTGACGGATCTTAGCCCATACCGGCTGCGGTACGACGTTGCCAAACAACATGTCGATATCGGCAAGATTCATTATCGTAGCATCTACGAGCTGCGATAATTCCTTATAATACCCAGCAGGATTTTTACGAGGATCGGGCAAAGATTGTTTCACCTGAAGCACTTCCGATCGTTTCCATGGGAGATGTATCCACACTCTCTGAAAATGTGCTGCCACTGGAGCATTAACATTAGTATTATCAGCTGGTATCCAAACCGGCGGAACTTCACGCATAGGATATTGGCCAGACTCTGCTTGTTGGCGTTCAATATCCTCAACAAACAGTGCGTGAGGAATGGGAGCGAGACGAAAAGACAGCAACTGCTCAATAGCACGTCGGACATTAGTATCGACTATCAGTCCAGTTGCGAACTGAAGCCGAAGATTAGACAGGGCGGTCAGCACCTCGTCAGGCGCTACGGCCGCTATCTGATCATGTAGGAGTTTACACATTTCGTCAAACACATATCTCTGAGTCGGTATGTTGAATTGACTAAATGTTTCAAGAACAACTCGGGGTGGATTTCTCTGCGGATTGTCCATCCAACCCATCGCCATATTGTATAGCGCAGCGCGTTCCCTATTACCAGGAAGCTGACTACGCCTCTGAGGTGGACCATCAGAACCAGCGGACCCAAAAACAGGTCCGAGCGACTGAAAGAAGCTAGCCGCAATGGGAGAATTACGATTACGAGTAGAGGGACAAGAGTAAGACACAGGACTAACAAGAGAAGGAGTAGAAACGTTAGCAACAACAGGGGTTAACAACACAGGAGCAGTAGCGTGAGTGGGAGTATGTGGAAGCGGAGGAGCAGTAGGAATAGAAACAGACACAGGAGCAAGAACAGTCGGAAGAGCGGGTGCAGGTTGAGGAACTGGTGGAGGAATAACAGGTGGAAGAACAGGTACGGCAGGGACCACAGGAGCTGCGGTACCCTGTACGTACGGAGGTGGCGACTTCATAAGATAGGACATTAAAGGATCCTCAACTGCCTCTTCCTTCGTATCCGACTCCGCAGGCAAAGCAGGATAGCATTTATCTATGGTCATACGTTGTAGCCTCTCAAACACTTCCTTATCCTTAACCTCCTTATCACGCTGAAACTGCTCAGCTTTCTTTACTATGGTAGCAACATTATCTCGCTCACTACGTTTATTCTGTCTGATCTCTTTCTGTCGGGCTTCTTTGCGCCACAACCGAAAGGCATCAAACATGGCCGGCCTAGATTTACGTTCGAACAACTTTATTTCCAAATTATCTAAGATCGACGCTTCGAAGCTACCGTGAGGTGGCCAACGAAGATCGCCGTCTTTCTTTGTATATTTTATCCAATAATCGTTAAAAGCAATCGGGCCTAGCCCATGTTTGCTATATAAGTCATAAGTAGGAGTTCCAACTGGAGGTATCGGACACGAGTCCTCCAGCAGGGAATCCGCACCACAAGGTCTACAACAACTGAACAAAGTACTGCGACCAGGCATCTTGCACACTAGCCGAGTTTCACAAACTTCAAGGGTTACGGGATTTACCAAGTCCCAGCAAAGAACAAAACCCTCGGTTTTTGGCGGCTGCAGTCGTCAAACAAATACAACAACAAAGTACGCTAGCAAAGTGTCACCGACAAAAACACTCACACAGCGTATACAACAAAACAACACTAGTGTTTACAACAAAGACACTCGCTAAAGTGTCTACAACAAAGGATTCTGGGAGCGACCCACAAATACTTAACTCAAAGATCAATGGCGTCACCAGGAAGGCCCGTCAATCGTCTCGCTATACCAAGGTCTACGCCAGGCGCCAAAACAGGTCTACAGTCAGGGCAGCAGTCCGTCGCAGCCGTCAGGAGGCGGGAATCTTCGCGGGAAAAGTCTTCGGGCCACTTATTTCGACAACAGGATCGATGAAGCGGGGTGCACCTTCCCTCGGAGATTTCACACGAAGTTCCTCACGATCGTCGGGCTTGGACCGGTACCACTGATGCAGCCCCACGTTGGGCGCCAACTGAAGGACTGGGTTCTTTTGGACCCAGCGGTGCCAGGGCACAACACCTGAAACCTTCGTGGGTAACCTGTTCCGGCGTACAAGTCACAGAGACATGGGACACTTCCTTCGGCGTCAAAGAGTCAAGGTTTATTTACTGCAGGGAACACAGAAGTCACAGGAAGTACATCGAGTGTAGTTCGGGGAGACTGCTTCAAATTGGTTCTGTGGATCGCTCCTTTTATACAGTTTTTACCCATAGGCTAACATTGAACACAAAGGTTTACAACTCAGTTCCCACATCTAGCTCCCAGAGGGGTCGCTTTGGTCGGTTTGAAACACATAAGGTCCGGAACATAACTGCGGAAACGTTTGGCGGTTCCCAACTGTAAAAACCCATCTTCCCACCATTAGCAAATTCCAATCAGCAATCAAGTAGATCGAAACAGGAACGAAGACAGGTGCAGAGGAAGACGGAGACAGTGGGGAGATCGGAAAGGGTGTAAAAGGGGAGGTGTCGGGAAACACGAGATACAGGCATCAAAGGGACGTGCCTAATGAGATGCATGGCTGAGACAATAAGTCCGTGCGGCAAGATGAGCCTCGAGCGGCACCACCTGCCTTACAGTAGCAACCCCCTCGTCATAAAGACACTTTCAAAAGACATGTGTCTTCCGCAAATATCTTGGGAGTCCCAGGGTCGCGAAGCGGACAGCGTCCGTTCGCTGACTACTTGAGGGCAAGAGACAAAATGGATGCCGTATCTAAGATGGAACCCGTGGGTACAGATGAAAAAGCCCACGTAACAAACGAACGGTTTAAGTTAGCACAGCGAAACTGCGCACACTTACTAAACTCGTCATTTGCGGTTCATAGATACCAGACTCGACCATATTCGTACGAGTCGGAAACACCACTTACAATTGTCACGGAACCTCACTTAGGTCAGGTACACTGGGGTAGGCGTAGTTAGAAGCACCAGTTGAGTATTTTAGCCTAATGTATATATGAATGTATATATGTTTTATTACATTAAAACCATTGTATGGCTAAGAAACCATATCAATGCTTTTACAGTATTATCTTGCAATACTTATCTTACTGTACGTACTTTTTATAATAACAAGTCTTGCAATTGTGGCAATACATTTCTCTTGTACGAGAAGAAAGACTGTTCAATAAATGTTAACCCTTTATTGACAAACGCCCGTCTCTCTATTCTCTACATCTCGTGAAAGTAAACTGCACTAACCTGACTGAGTCAAATAACTGTCTATTGTTTCACACGACCCTAGAGATTGACTCTTAATCTGAGGAGCAAAGTTGTCATGTTGCACGGTTGTTGGAAAGCTGAATCCCTTCTTGTCTGTGCCAGGGAAGCTGATCACTTCCTATGCAGAGAAGAAAGTTTCCAGTGACCTCTGAGCTAGTTGGTAACAAACCCAATTAAGTTTAGCATAGTCAGTGGAGGCCTGGAAGATCCGCACTTCTACGTCGATACTACTGTTTATGTTATTCCAATGCGCAGGGCCTAGTGGGAAACTAGGAACTACACTACAAATGTTTTAGAGCCTTTCTACTAGAATTGGCTCATGAGATACCCTTGGCGGGACACCTAGGACAGGACAAGACCTTTGCCCGGCTTGTCCCCCACTTTTACTGGCCTCGGATGAGAGTGGCGTCTGATACCTACTGTCGGACGTGTGTGTCTTGCCAAGCCAGTGGGAAAACAGGGGTGAAGCTGAAGGCTCCCCTGGAACCACTCCCCGTCGTTAGCACCCCCTTTGAAAGGGTGGGCATCGACATTGTAGGGCCATTGGATCCACCGACATCAGCTGGTCACAGGTTCATCCTGGTTCTAGTGGATCATGCCACACGGTACCCAGAGGCAATTCCTCTGAGGACCATTACTGCACCTGCAGTGGCACGGGCCCTGATGGGGATCTTCACCCGAGAGGGTTTCCCCAAGGAGGTTGTGTCCGACAGGGGGACCAACTTTCTGTCAGCTTATATGCAGGCTATGTGGAAGGAGTGTGGCGTTACCTATCGGTTTACCACTCTTTACCACCCACAGACCAATGGTCTTGTGGAGAGGTTTAATAAAACCTTGAAAGCCATGATAAGGAGTCTGCCTGAGAGCCTGCGGAGGAAATGGGACGTCCTCCTTCCCTGTCTCTTGTTTTCCTACAGGGAAGTGCCACAGAAGGGAGTGGGCTTCAGCCCCTTCGAACTTCTGTATGGGCACCCTGTAAGGGGACCTCTCAGCCTGGTGATGGACGGATGGGAAAAGACTCCCAGAAAGCTTCCCCAGGACGTGGTGAGCTACATGCTGGCCTTCCGGAGCCAAATGGCCAAGTTGTGGAAGCAAGCTTCTGACAACTTGGAAGCCAGCCAAGCAGTAATGAAGGAGTGGTATGACCACAATGCTCACCCAGTGGAACTGGAGCCTGGACAAAAAGTGTGGGTGATGGAGCCGGGAGAGCTAAATGCCCTCCAGGATCGTTGGACAGGCCCCTTTGAGGTATTGGAGAAAAAGGGTAAGGCCACTTATTTGGTGGACCTTAAGACCCCGAGACAGCCCCACCGGGTGCTGCATGCCAATCGCCTCAAGCCACACCATGAGAGGCCCGAGGTTGTCTTAATGATGGTGACCGATGGAGCAGAGGAAGAGGAAAGCGAACCTCTCCCTGATCTATTCTCGTCTCAAGAGAAGGATGGGTCGGTGGAGGGAGTGATTCTCTCACCATCCCTGACTCCTGAACAGCAGAGAGATTGCCGCCGAATCTTGGAGCAATTTTCTTCACTGTTCTCCCTTATCCCGGGTAGAACCCACCTGTGTACCCATGACGTGGACACAGGAGACAGCCCACCTGTGAAGTCTAAGAACTACCGGCTGTCGGACAAGGTGAAGGCCAGCATCAAGGGAGAAGTCGCTAAGATGCTGGAGCTGGGAGTGATAGAACCTTCCAATAGCCCCTGGTCCAGTCTGGTGGTTTTGGTACCAAAAGCTGCCCCGCCGGGCACCACACCGGAATTAAGATTCTGTGTGGATTACCAGGGACTAAATTCTGTAACAAAGACTGATGCCCATCCGATCCCCAGGGCGGATGAACTTATTGACCGGCTGGGAGCTGCCCAATATCTAAGTACCTTTGACCTTACTTCGGGGTACTGGCAGATCTCCCTTACTGATGAAGCGAAGGAAAGGTCAGCCTTCTCCACGCCTCAGGGACACTACCAGTTCTGTGTGATGCCCTTTGGGCTCAAGAACACCCCTGCCACTTTTCAGCGGCTGGTGAACAAGGTCCTTTCTGGTATGGAAGCTTTTTCTGCTGCTTACCTGGACGACATTGCTGTCTTCAGTAGCAGCTGGGAGGACCATTTGCAACACTTGCAAGCTGTTCTTCAGGCCCTGCAACAGGCTGGCTTGACAATCAAGGCCAGCAAGTGTCAGATCGGGCAGGGGTCGGTGAAGTACCTAGGCCACTTGGTGGGCAGAGGGACGGTGCAGCCCCTCCAGGCGAAGATTGAGGCTATTATGGCCTGGGAGCCTCCCAAGACTCAAACTGAGGTCCGAGCCTTCCTGGGCCTCACTGGTTACTACCGTCGCTTTGTGAAGGGGTATGGTCCATAGTGGCCCCCCTCACTGAACTTACTTCTAAGAAACAACCCCGACGGGTAGTCTGGACGGAGGCTTGCCAGCGAGCCTTCGTGACTTTAAAACAAGCATTGTGTACTGCTCCAATACTCAGGGCCCCTGATTTTTCAAGAGAGTTCATTGTCCAAACAGATGCGTCAGAACATGGCATTGGGGCAGTGTTATCGCAACTGAATGATGAGGGCTTGGATCAACCCGTGGTCTTCCTATCCCGGAGACTACTCCCCAGGGAACAGAGGTGGAGTACTATAGAGCGGGAAGCCTTTGCGGTGGTTTGGGCTCTGAAGAAGCTGCGACCATACTTATTTGGCTCGCACTTCCTGGTTCAGACCGACCACCGGCCCCTTCGTTGGCTGATGCAAATGAAGGGGGAGAATCCCAAGTTGTTGAGGTGGTCCATTTCCCTACAGGGGATGGACTTTCGGGTGGAACATCGGCCTGGAGAGAACCACGCCAACGCAGACGGCCTCTCTAGGTATTTCCGCCTTAGTGATGAGAACTCCCAAGGGATTGGGTAGTTCTCCCCACTTTCAGCTGGGGGGGACGCGTGTGAGACCTGTCTGCTTTTGGGGGTCCTCTCACAACTATGATTTATTTTGTCCCCTTTGGCCTTCGAGTGTTACTATTCTTTTTTTTATGTCCATCCAGATTTTTGGTTGTCAGCATTGTCCGTGGGGCTAGGTGTTCCTTGAGTAGGACGTTGTACCTTATCCTTGAGGCCTAGTCATCTACCTGAAAATTTAGTGAGATCCCTGAAACCTAAAATGGAGTCCATCAACTGACATAACGGACATCCCAACCAAGCTGACCCATTGAGTTGCCTGAGGAAGGTTCTGGAACCAACTGCCAAGTCCAACGGACTAGGGTCAGCCTATAAAAGGACCGTACTCAGGTGGCCATTTTGTGTAAACCTGTGACCAGCTGAGGTAGCAGTGACCAGTGAGGAGAGAGGCGAATTACAGAGGAGAGAGTTGCACCAGTAGGGGCCCACTTGTCCTGTGATCGACTGTGTTCTACTTGGATGTGACCCCCCTTGGATCCGACCGAACCCCACTGAGTCCGAGTGTCATCTACGCACCAGGACGTTCACCTCAAAGACACCGGAGATTCCTTTGGTGTTCTTTGATCACAACAGGGGTTCATACACCCCTGGATCGCTCCTGTCATCATTCAACTTAATCGCCCCTGTTGAAACAGCATTAACGTGAAGAAGGAAGAGGAGCCGGAATTACAACCGCTGTGTCTGCCCTCACAGCAGACGAGGCACACTTAACGAGTCAAAGGAAGAGTAGCCTGTAGCAGCGGTCGTGGAAGAGATCATCCGTCCCACTCGGAAACACCTGAAGCAGCATTGGTGTATCTGAGGGCCGGAACTTCCGCGAAACTGTAGTGGTGGAAGACGGACCAACGCCAGCGAAGGCGGGGCCGAGGAAGAGCTTCTGAAGGAGAGCCGAGCGACTTCGGTGAGGGCGGTCCTACGCAGAGGAAGGAACAGCGCTCGCACTGGTGAGGAGATCGGGAGGAGTGGTGACGCGCTTCGTCAACGCCGCCGGCGGGTGTCCCGCCCTTGACCTGGTCGCTGTGGAGAAGTATCGCATACCGACCCCTTGACCTCTGAGGTGAGGTGGTTCCCGAGACTGTTCATCCAAGCTGACGAACTCCGGCAGTGTCGAAAGTAAGCTGGGGCATTGCTGGGAGAAGGGCGGAATCGGTTCTTGGAGGAGCAGTGCTTGAAAGGGGTGACAGGCGATTCCCGTATGAACTAGAAGCCGGCCAGAGTAATTCCCTGAACTTGACTTTCACAATACGAGTAAGCCAGTAGAGGACCAAGCCTGATAAATACGAGGGGAGTGAGAGGAGCGAGTGGAACTTGTAAGGGGCTGTGGGTTAGAAAATCAAGAGTTGTGGGGAGATAGGCACAATCTCCATCCTAGGGAAGTGTATAAATACCACCTTCCAATCTGAGGTGACAGTGTAATCAGATCCTACTGAGCTGTCTGAAGGACAGCGGGGTGATGTTACTGGGGCCGAAGTGAAATGTGATGTTAATTTGCCTATTCTTTCCTAGTGTAACAGCCCTGCCAACTCTTGAGAAGTATTGCGTACAGTGATTGTTAGAAGTGATCTGAGCCTGAAGTAGCAGGGGTGAAGTATACTCTGGTTCCTTCTGGGGAATTGTTTATTAATCTCTTTGTAAGCAACTGCATTGTATTGATTTCCCTAACAAGAAGAAGGAGGGTCATGTAAACTGAATTGTAACGTGTAATGTAAAGAAACGTAAGAAGTGATAAGAATTACATTCATACGAAAGGTGCTGTACTAATGTATTAAGAAAAGCTATCAAACCGAAGAGAACAGAGTCTATTTTTATAAAGTACGAACCTTATTTTCCTAACAAGGTGTAGTGTCATTTTTGGAATGGATGGGCGCTGAGTTCCTGAGAGGTTTTACGCAAGCTTACACATTTAGCCTTTGGAATTAGTCTTCCCCTCTGTGCCACACTACCCACGTGTTGGCTAGGAAACCCCTAGGTCTAACACTGTGTCATAGGAGTTCAGAGAATGTTTATGAAAAAGGAACTGGAACATTCCAGATCAGACATTTGATTTCTAGGCTGCTGGAATGTTAGAAAGGCAGAGTCTTATTTCAAGAAAAAAACAGATTTGGATCATATATTATATGGTCTCCTTTGAGGAGCTGGCCCTGCATAGAAACTAACTTCCCTCAAACAACTCCCGCTGCAGTCCCGCCTCTCATCTCTATCATCTTCCAAACAGCAGTCTTCAGGAAGAACTAATCAGCAGTCTTTAGCTAACTAGGCCATCGTTGAATCTGTTAGGGTAGCCCTGTCGCTAACCTCCTCACTTCAGTGTCTGTGTCTCCACCCTCAAGCAACAGAAATGCAGGCAATTCAGACCAGCTGTTTGGGGAAGCTGTCCTCATCTTCCATCTTGTTTCCTGTTAAACCCTGGGTATCCAAAATGGATCCAACTGGTCCCAGTACTCCTACTCATACCACACCTAGGGCCAGATGTAGGTAATTCATATTTACCGACTCTTAAATACCGAATTTTACCGATTCGGTATTTAAGAGTCGGTAAATATGAAGGGGGGAGATGTAGGTAATTCAAAATTGAGAATTACCGAATCGGTAGGATTCGGTATTTACCGATTCAGTAAATACCGAATCGGTATTGTCCATTGATTCCTATGGCCCATGAAGCCCATAGGAATCAATGGGCAAAACCGATTCGGTATTTACCGAATCGGTAAATACCGAATCCTGCAAGGGTGCAGGGGGTGTCACTTTGACACCCTCTAGCACCCCAATTCCGGACTTGTGTGCCATGTGGCACACAGACATGCCCTGAGGGCATGTCTGGGGGCCCGATTCACAGAATGAACTTAAGCCTCAATCCTAAACTTACTACTATTTTGGTATTCACAGAATGCACTTACTACTTTTGGCATTCACAGAATGCACTTACTACTTTTGATATTCACAGAATAAACTTACTACTTTTGGTATTCACAGAAGTTAGGATTTTGTCTTAAGTCTGTCTTAAGTCTGTCTTAAGTTTGTCTTAAGTCTGTCTTAAGACTAACTTAAGACAAAATCCTAACTTCTGTGAATACCAAAAGTAGTGAGTTCATTCTGTGAATACCAAAAGTAGTAAGTTCATTCTGTGAATGCCAAAAGTAGTAAGTGCATTCTGTGAATACCAAAATAGTAGTAAGTTTGGGATTGAGTCTTAAATTCATTCTGTGAATTGGCCCCTGGGTGTCACATTGCACAGGTGTGCATGCACACATGTGCATGCACACCAGGATTCGGTATTTTACCACCCAATTGGATTGGGTGGTAAAATACTGAATCTGAAAGGCCTTTGGGACTCAGAAGAGTCCCACCTACATCTGGGTTTTACCGAATCGGTAAAATTACCGATTCGGTAAATTTACCGATTTGGTAAATTTACCGAATCTGTAAAATGATGCCTCTACATCCCAATCACCAAATACCGGTCGGTAACGGCCGAATTCGGCCGTTACCGACCGGTATTTGGGCTCGTACATCTGGCCCCTAGTTGGAATTCACAATACCAGGGGCACAGGCCAGATTAGAACGATGCTAGAGCCAAACAGAAAGTTAAAATACCAATTTTCACTTGCAATCCAGCACTCAGGGCATGGGTACACACCGTTTACTAAGCAGGAGACATTCCCAGATAAAAAAAACTGCCCGTACAGATCAGACTACTTGAACCCTTTTCTTTATCTTCGGAGAAGTCTAGTTGTTGGATCGGCAAAAACAGAGGGAAAATCCTTCGACAGTCCTATGATTCATTCTGATGTCATATCTATACCTTGCAAAAAGGTAGAGCCTCTCAGCAACTTGGGATTCTTCCTCATCATTGCCATCAACCACTTGAGTGGCTCGTGACCTGTCTGAATCACAAACATGGTACCAAACATTTGGGCCAGAATCACCTACGTCTATATTGCAAGACTTGTTTGGTGTTTCAGATCACAAGAAAGTTCTGAGATGTATCTACAGGAAAAGCAAAAACGAGCAGCAATCATTTTGCGATTGTGCGTATTTAGGATTGTGTCTACACTACAGGGGAGCCCGCAGGGGCCACTCCAGCTATTTTTATGTTTGCCACCCCCAAATAAACACGGTTGCAGATAGAATTATTTTGAAAAAATATTGTTTAAAATAACCGCATTCACCTCTTTTTCCCATTCAGAATTTATCTTTCTTCGTTGGTCTGAGGTTACGTATTGAAATCGTGCTGCCTCGAACCAAAGCTGACAGTCATCAGTCCAAACATCTGCCCATTGCAATTGTAATGATTTAGAAATGCCTGATCCTCCCTTTGAGAAACTTCGAGTTTGTGAGACAACTAGAGTATTCCAAGCGAAGGCTTATTTTAAAAAGCCCATACTTGTGCAGTGAGGTTTCCTCTGCCCAAAACATCGGATATAATGAGTGCTTCGTATTTACTTAATGCCCACTTACCACGTACAAGAGTTCAGAGAGTTCAGGCATTATTTTTCCACAACACATTTTTGGACACAGTATATGGCTCAAGAGGTCTGGATCACATACACGTAGTCTCTCGATCAGTGACATAGCAGATTTTCTTATGCTTATTCCAATCAATAATACAATTGTAGAAAGAAAAATACAAATCAACAACTTAAACAAATGCGCCTTAACCCTCCTGTGCCCCGCGCCCAACCCACAGCTTGCAGCCCGTCATACGCTTGAGTTATGAAGCAATGTGTGTGTCCGTCGAATTTCCGTCTCTTAGAGTGTGTCCACCGGGGTACTTGACACAAGAATCAGGCCCTGGTAGTCCGCCCACCGCTGCCAGATTTTAGGGTGTTTCTGTGGACATCCCCTCGACTGAAATATGGCTGCCTCCAATTCCATTTCCTTCTTACAAATGCCCAACAGGGGCAGAGTCTCGACCTTCCAAAGTCGTGCAATGTCACTTTTGGCAATGGCAAGACCAAGAAATAGCAAGTGGCAATTATACCTGTTGTCCCCTCAGTGCTATGTAACAGAACTAGTTTGGGGACATGGGACTATCCCAATCCAAACCTCGGCCAGGCATGCACCAACCCCCCTCCAAAACCAAGCAAGAACTCTACGAACCCACACTGTATGCTAAAAGGTACCATCATCATCACCATATTACAAGCAAACGGGAAAATTAACAAGACCAATTCTCCACAGCTTATGTCAGGTAAAGCATGCGCGATGCAGATATTTCAACAGAATGAACTGCAGCCGGGAGGATATAGGTGCCCCGAGCGGAGAATCCATGGCCTCCGTCCAGTCCTCGTCATCAATAGTTTCTAGATCTTCCAGCCACGCTGCCCGGAGGGCATCTAATGTGGTAGCACTATTTGTGATTAAAGATTGGTAGATCTTGGTTATTTTATGATCGCCTAGGTCCCCCATTAGAAGTTTACCCATATATGGTGTTAGGGCATGACGGAATTTTAGATACTAAAAAATTGCCTATGGGGCATTAAGATTTTAGACTGGAGTTCATGGAGCAATTTGGGGATAAAGCCTCTGATCACACCCCTTAAATAAGAGATACCAAATTCAAATTCAAATAGTGCTTTATTCGAGTGATTACTCATAAAAGCAAAACATACACAAAATATTAACAATATTAAAATGGGATTAAATTTACAGTCAAACACATTTACAAAGCACTATTGGATCCATAAAATACATTCAATTAAAAAAAAAGATTCTCACAGTATTTGTTAAATGATTAAAAAGAGATTTGATTAATACATTATTATAAAAACATTTATAGTTTAAAAAGCGATAGTGTCAATTTCATGGGAACAGGTATTACAAACAGAGAATAGTCAATTAACTAGCAGTCTCTGTATAGTTACCAAATTCATTATTAGTCTAAAAAGCAATAGGAACAAGTTCATAGAGGCAGATTTTACAGACAGAGGATAGTTAATTAACTAGCAGTCCCTGTCTGATCGCCCATGCCCAACCAATATATTTTTCTGTGGCTATTAATATCCATGTAAGTGGTCTTGAACATATAATACGCAGGGCAACAGAACTACAAGTGGTCCCGAAGTTCCTACACATAGGTGCTAGCCAGGCGCGCCTTGGGGCACAATATGCTTTACAGAAGAACAAAAAGTGACCAAGAGTTTCCTTCCCCGTTCCACAGGCTGGGCAAGTGTCACACCCCCCTGAGCCCCATTTGGCTGTCAGTGATCTTATGGGGAGGGCTCCAGCTCTCAATTGGAATAGGAGCTTCCTTTCACCCGGCTTTGAGATGATATCCCAATACGACTCCAAAGCCGGATACAGTTTTACCTCAAGGAAACCCGCAGACATGGACCCATTACTAGAATTACTCAGACTCCTGCTAGCAACATGTTCCCAAAATATATTTTTTAGAGCAGACTTGGTAGGAAATAATGCACCTGCTGGATCAAGCCATATAGGACTTAACCCAAGCTCAAACAATATTGCCTTCAGTGAATTGAGCCAACTAATTTTATGAAAGCAGTCCGCCTTTATGACATCAATAAAACCTTCGGCATAATGCGCAAGCTCGGGAGAAGTCCAGAGTCTTCGCCAATATAAAATTGGTCGTAGCCTGGCTAGGTCCTTGATTTGTTTCCTACCAAGATCATATCTTAGAGGCAGGAGTGGAGTACTTTTCGGGGTGCCAGTGAGTAGCCTTAAAAATTTGTTCTCTGACCCTTGTAGAGAGTTCAAATTTTCAAAGCCCCACATCTCCGCGCCATAAAGTGCGGACCCAATAGCCTTTGCTTCGTAAACCAGCAAGGCTGGCTTAACCGGTTTGGTCAAAGACTTCCTATGTTCCGAATTAATGGCACCCAATAATTGCTTATGTCGCAGGGTAGCAATATTTATATGCTGACTCCACCTGTTGTTATCTGCAATAAGGATTCCCAGATATGTAAATGAGTTTACCACCTCAAGAGGCCGCCCACTCATGACAATTTTAGACTTAAAGCTGCGGTGTGGCTTAAAAGTCATGAGTTTAGTTTTAGTGGAGTTCACCTCCAAACCATGTTCCCCACAGAAATTCTCAAAAATGGACAGAGCACGCTGCAAACCACTAGGGGTTTTAGACAGGAAAAGCGTATCGTCCGCAAACATTAGTATAGGGATTTTTAACCCTGAAAGAGAGGGAGCATCTACTGAAGCTGTTACCATGCGGGGGACAACACCATTTATGTACAGAGTGAACAAGGTTGGAGCCATTGAACACCCTTGTCGAACCCCTCTTTCTATGGGAAATTCATCTGTGACCAAATCATGGCCTCCCCACTGTATTTTAGCAAAAGTAAGCTTGTGCAATCGCATTACCAAGGTCAATAATTCCTCAGGGACCCCCAGACTCTGTAAGACTTGCCACAATTCGGCCCGTGGCACCAGGTCGAAGGCAGCCCTCAAATCGACAAATGCCGCATATAGGCTGCCTCCTCCCAGCACCACAGTCTTCCATTGAAGCAATTGGAAGCGGAATACTTGGTCCACCGTGCTTGTTGCCCTTCGAAATCCCGCTTGGTAGGATGATAGGATATTATTGTCCTCTACCCAGTCAAGGAGCCTGTTTACAACCACACGGCCAACTATTTTTTGTACGGTGTTGATAAGGCTTAATGGCCTATAATTACCCGGCTGTGCGCGGTCTCCCTTTTTAAACACTGGGATGATCACTGCTCCTCTCCAAGAGGCCGGGACCTCAGCACCCTTAGCAATGAAATTCACCGATCTTTATCATTTAAAAAAATGTCTGCAGGGACGCCATCCGAACCAGGAGCATGTCCTCTATTCACAGCATTTATAGCAATCATAATCTCTTTGTCAGTAAAAAGATTACCTTGAGAAAAGGACATAATAATACTGTCCTCACCTGTAATCTGAGTATTAAGGGCATACTGTGAGCTAAAAAAATTCTACCCAAGCCTCCTGAGGTACGTTGTTGTTAGGGGGTTCCTCTACTCTCTCACTACCCCATTTGACAATATTCCAGAACGCTCTGGAATCCTTTCTGTCGCTAGCTTTTTTCAGTTTACACCAATGTAGCTCATCCCAGGCTCTTTTAGCTTTCGCTATGCAGGCTTTGTAACTCTTTCTGGCTAGGCGGGTAGTTTTGGCCACCCTCTTTTTGATGGCCTGGCCCAGAGCCAGTCGTGCAGCCCTACATTCGGCATTATACCATTTTGCATCTTTACTAACTCTAGCCCCATTGCGCCTAGCAGGTTTCAGAAAGTGTTTTTTGATCTTAGCAAAAAGGGTATCATGGACATTAACCACATCCCCCAGGCCAGAGGGAGAAACACTAATTGTTTACAAAGCTACTATAGCTTTGTCAGTTTCATAATTGATATTATCGATAGCCTGCTGTTGATTGGTCACTATGCTAGCACATTTAAGCCTACGCATGTTATTTTCTGGAATGACCAAAGGTGGAGCAAGAGCATTCAGGCAAGTTAAATTTGTCCCAGCGGACCACCATTTGTGCTCCACACATAGGGGGTTATCATCGCTCTCGGGTCTCACGACAACCTCCATATCACAGACAGATGGCCACAGCAATAAGCTGCAAATAACATAGTCTATCCTGCTTTTGTGTCTTCCATTGTCAAAGGTCATAGAGCCGTTTTTGTCCAATGCTGTTCGTCTGTTCAAAGCTCTCAGACCTTTTTCGAGGCACATAGCATTCAGATCTATGATGTCCTCGGTCCAACGTGTGACTGGCTTCAGATCTAACGCAGGAATACCCCAATGGGAGTCCTCTTCTGCTCCAAGGGAGGCCTCACTCGTGACCAGAGGCTCAAAAGTCCGATTAAGATCGCCTGCTATTACAACATTGTTATCGGGGCAAAATGTATCAAGAAGATTACCCAAGGCAGTTAAAACATCAGATCAACCACCCTTTGCACTCCTAGTATATATGCTGTATATATCAAGTGACCCTGATACATCACTAGTTACCATGATCAACTGGATGTCATTATGGCTAGTCTCTATATTTTTAATGGAAAGTTTAAGGGTCTGACGAACCCAAATTGCAAGACCCCCCATTGGTCTCCCTTTTGGACCCTTTATTGCTGGCACAGAAAAATTTGAATAACCTAGCACAAAAACAGGTTCACATGCCCAGGTCTCTTGGAATATGCATACATCATATAAACTAACAAAGCCGAGCCAGTCCCCACAATCTAATTTAGAACACAACCCAGCCAAATTCCAAGAGATTAGGTTCCCCACCCCAGTCGAACAATCAAGTTGCACTTCAGAAGTTAAAATCAAAGAACAAGGCACTCCTGCTACTGATACTGCTGAACTTGTCTGGGCTACAATGCTTGAAGCATCCGGTTGGGCAGCCTCATTACCATTATGGGCAGGCAGAGTGCATAGACTCTGGTCTTTTGTAGCTGATGGTAATAAACTTGTACCCCCAGGGAGTCAATCACAATCATTCAGATTGGAGAGGGCTGAGAACCTATTCTCAAGATTTAGTCCCCACTCAGTGGGTTTAGCAACACTCCTCCCCTTGGCTGAAACCACATTCCATTTTGTTCTTAATGTACACCGATTAGGACCTCTCCCACTCCGATAGTAAAACAAGTCTAGGGTAAGTGGAATGATGTTGGTGGATCTTCGCTGTGGCGGCAGAAGGTTGGGCAATATGTTGGTTAATACCTCAGGGTCTGAAAAATTCAAAACAGCACAATCACCCCTAAATCTTTTTGGACTGCTTCCAATCCACTCCACCCTCCTGGCCATAACTAGTTCCTCTGCCAGCTGTTGCTTACCCCAGGGAGTTATCACCATATTATTAGTTAGCCAGTGTAAGGCCTTGGACAGCAGTGCTGGGATGCTCTTTTGAGTTACTACGCGCTTTATAAAAACCATTAAATAAATAAATAAATAAACAGTGATGAGGTAGTTTTGTCCTGTCCTGGAGCCAGTGTGGGAACATTAGCTAAAACAAGGACTAGAGGAGAAGCCTCAACTATAAGCTCAACCGAGCCTTTCACAGGTTCCGGAGCTGTAGATACAACTGGAGGAACAACTACCCCTTGCTCGCCATCCACTACAACTGCCTGGGGAGCCACAGGATGATTAGACAAGGGAAATGCTCCTCCACCACCCTCAGATCTAGAGGTTCCCTTCTTTAACTCAACCCTGTTAGCGACTTCTGCAGGCAATTTTTCTACTTCATCCAAAGTTTTACTCAAAAGGCCCCCTAATCGGTTAACCTCGTTAGTGAGCTTTTCTATCCTGCCTACCAACGGCTTTACAATTCCCTTAATCTTAGTATCTATCAAGCCCAACAACTTCTTAAATTGCTCATTAGTTAGAGACATACAGACTTCGTCAATTGACCCTTCTTCCTCCACCACAGTGTTACTAGGTGGAGAGGCAGGTTTTTTTTTGGACTTGAACGAAGCCCTCCACGCTTGGGCTGGCCCTTTCTAACTCCTCTAGTAGTGCGCAGCGCAGGCACTGGGGTAGGGGCTTTTTCCTCATGTGGATGTAGTTCAACCTCATCTTCACTGACACTAACTTCCAGTACACAGTTAGTCTGGTCCAAAATAGCATTGTCATCAAGATCAGGTATTACAGCAGGACAATTACTATTAACTGGGTCAGGTGCCGGCAGCATGGATGTAGGTGATTTAGGTGATACACCCAACCCAAGTGAGGATCTCCTCTCACTATTAATTTTAGCAACTACCTGTACTAGGTAGTTGTCCATGGTATTTTTTGCCGGGGATAGCTTTTAACTAGACATAGTACACCAATATACAGTACCCTCCCAGAAACACTGTGTAGATACGCGGCAACGTGTACCACAAACCCTCAAAGCAACTTAGCCACAATTCATACAAAGTCTATGGCAAATAGTGTCCTGGTTCGTCCTCGAGCAATGGGAAAGTCTCCCCTTAAAATTATGGGCAGAGTAACTGGCCCAGTCCAGTCTCTGCCTGTCTCGGACTGTCCGCCCTTAGTCCGGGCTTCGTCCGGCGCATCCCGCGCGCGTCCTCGCGGGACGAGGGACCTGCCGGTACTTTATGCGCCTCCTGGCGCGCTGTTTGCTTGCGTCGTCGCTGCCCCCCTAAGGATGCTGGGGGATGTAGTCCAGCCGGCGGAGC
Source organism: Lissotriton vulgaris (assembly GCF_964263255.1). Classification (NCBI taxonomy): domain Eukaryota; kingdom Metazoa; phylum Chordata; class Amphibia; order Caudata; family Salamandridae; genus Lissotriton; species Lissotriton vulgaris. The sequence continues at coordinate 1,926,384,737 of NC_141693.1, forward strand.
CAAGCCCGGCCGGTCGGTTTCTGTGAAGTTTCTGGCGGAGCCAAGCCCGGCCGCTGTGCTACGAGGTGAGGAGCCTTCAAAACAGGCAGCAGGGGTAGAAAAAAGAAAGACGGGGAACTCGGCCCCTGCCGGTGCTTTATGCGCCTCCTGGCGTGCTGGTTGCTGGCGTCGTGGCTGCCCTCCTAGGGATGCTGGGGGATGTAGTCCGGCCGGCGGAGCCAAGCCCGGCCGGTCGGTTTCTGTGAAGTTTCTGGCGGAGCCAAGCCTGGCCGCTGTGCTACGAGATGAGGAGCCTTCAAGACAGGCAGCAGGGGTAGAAAAAAGAAAGACGGGGAACTAGGCCCCTGCGGTGCTTTATGCGCCTCCTGGCGCGCTGATTGCTGGCGTCGTCGCTGCCCCCCTATGGATGCTGGGGGATGTAGTCCAGCCGGCGGAGCCAAGCCCGGCCGGTCGGTTTCTGTGAAGTTTCTGGCGGAGCCAAGCCCGACCGCTGTGCTACGAGATGAGGAGCCTTCAAGACAGGCAGCAGGGGTAGAAAAAAGAAAGACAGGAACTCGGCCCCTGCCGGTGCTTTATGCGCCTCCTGGCGCGCTGGTTGCTGGCGTTGTCGCTGCCCCCCTAGGGATGCTGGGGGATGTAGTCTGGCCGGCGGAGCCAAGCCCGGCCGGTCGGTTTCTGTGAAGTTTCTGGCAGAGCCAAGCCCGGCCGCTGTGCTACGAGATGAGGAGCCTTCAAGACAGGCAGCAGGGGTAGAAAAAAGAAAGAGATACCAATATGGTCACACTCCTGAAAATCTGGCAAACTCGCCACTTGGGGAATAAGTCTATTCCGCCCCAACGGGGTCGCCCACATAAGACGACCCCACCACCCAATCCTGCGAAAAGATTGCCTCCACTTCAGTATATCATGACTCGTTTTGCCGGGGAAAGAGACCTCACATCCAATCTACTATATAAATACTTATGAAGAGATAGATCTCCCATCACCCAATGTTCATATGCGTATGTTGGATCGTCTCTGGGACAGTACCACCATTCATTAAGCACCTGCAGGTGTGAGGCCACGTGATAGGACTAGATGCCACCTGCAGCAATGCCGCCACAATATGTAGATTGAAAGCATGTGTACAGAGGCACTCGAGAGGCACCTGCATACCCCCCAGGGACTGACCCAGCAGCGAACTGATCTGCCGAAACCACACAGGAGGAATTGGGTTGGGGTAATTCTGTAACTGGTAGAGGAGGCAGGGAAGGGACACCATTTTGGAGATGGCTGAGTGACCATATAAAGATAGGGGCCATTGTGACCATGACCTAACCTCAGTCCTCACCCAATCCATCAGGGGGCTCAGATTGCGCTCCCAGGAAATCGACTGACTATAGGACAGGAAGACGCCGATGTACCGTAGGCCGTCCACTGCAACGGACAAGTCTGTGGCCCATGTGCCATCTCCCAGCAACCCGCAGCAGCCACAATACTAACTTATCAACGTTCCTGGGGACTGATCTGTGGGGATCTGTAGGGAAGAATAAAACATCATCTGCATATAGCGAGATGCGGTCTGAAAGCTCCCACCACCATTCGAAACCCCGGACTTAAGCATCTATTCTAACCCATGCGGCCAATGGCTCCATGGCCAAGGCAAATAACGGGACAGGAGGCGTCCTTGCCTAGTAACGCGTCTTATGGGGAAGCAGGACGAGACAAGGCCCTCTACACGCACGGAAGCTGTCAGGATCGTTGAAGGAGTGTAAATAAGTAGATCCAACTAATGGAATCGAACGCCTTATCTATATCTGCCAAGTGTAAAGTCGCAGAGCACGCCAGGTGATCCACAGTTGCGATGGCATTGTGAGCCCAACAAATGTTGTGACACATAGCACGGTGAGGCATGAAGTCGGCCTTATCCCGATGTACCAGGTCCGCCATGTGGAGCAGCAGTCACTATGGCCTTTGTCAACAAATAAACTCAGCCTCTATATTGAAGAGCAAGATTGGACAATATGAGGAATGGAGCTCTGGGGGACGATCATGCTTAGGAAACACCACGATCTCGGTGCATCTGCAGTCTGGAGTCAAACGAGTTTCCTTTACCGCGGCCTGAATCGCGGTTAGGAAATGGCTACCCAGCAACTGCATCTACGCTCTGAAAATTCACTGGGAAATCCTTTTGGGCTTGGGGCCTTTCCCGGGCACAGTTCCAACAGGGCCGTAGCCAATTCTTTGACTGTAAGGAGAGCTTCTAGTGACTCCCTAGCTTCTGCCAACAATGCCTTCAGGGGCAGATTTTCCCAAAACTTTGAGACCAGTGCCGTAGTCAAGGAGTCTCTATTAATGCATAAGGCCCGGTAAAAGTCGGCAGAGGAATCGCCCACAGCGTTTGGTTTGGTAAGCATAGAACCCCGCACATCACAAATCTCAGGGACCTGAACTGGCGTCAGAGCATTCTGACACAGCCGGTGTAATAATCTCCCAGACTTATCTCCCCATTGATAAATCCTGCTCTGAGAAGCCAACCACATGCACCTAGCCTTCTCCAACAGCACCCACTGGTATTGTTGCTGAGCAAGCCCTGACTGTCATTCCGCCCGTCCCCCCCTCCTCCCTCCCTCGCCGCTCCAGGTCTAGCATTGGGCTTCAATCTATGATTTGTTTGAAAAAGGTATGGTTTGTTTTCCATAGTTTATTATGGAAAAATTCCAATCACACATTGGTTCATTTTGTAGTTTTTATAACAGTGTCAATATAATTGTGATAGTGAGTAGAAGAACAGCCAACACGTGTTTCACCCCTTTACATGGTCGTCTGGCCTGGAGCTTCCTCAGTGCATATGTATGAGGTTGAAAAAGTAAGTCAGGTCGCCCTTTTCAAGAGGAGTAGTTGGGATTCTTAGAAGTTTTGGCGTAATGCCCGTAAGAGTAGTCGCAGTCGCAATCAATCTGCCTACTCACTATCACGATCAGTCCATTGTGCCTTGTTTGGAGAGAGGCCAGGGTGGAATATCTCTTGTCATTCTTAGGGCTCTGTGCACCAGAGATTTTCAATAGGGGCTCTATTGGCCATGGGAAACGGCCACTACAACGCAACATTTTCCACGCATAACCATAACTACGCATACATTACAACACTTGTTTGGTTACCAGGATTAGCCTTTCCCACGCATACCTTTACTACGAGATACGTAGCAAAGGCATGTGTGCTAAAGTTTTTTTTAAAAAGGGGGGTTTGCCACCCTCAACCCAAAACGTGGATTTAAAAAAGAGGGCTTGGGGGGCATCCCCCCCACCCAAAAAAACTCATCTGTTTTCGTTGTTTTAATATAAAGAATAAAAAAGTTGCAGAGGCAATCGGAGTCGTTAGGGGAAACGGAAAGACACTTCTGCTTCCTCTTAACGACGTGCAACTTCACCTCAGAAGATCATGGAGGAGAGGTAAGGGGGAATGAATGGGTGGTGTCGCGCAGGGTTGAATTTAAAGGGTACATTTTTAGGGTTAATTTAAAGGGATCGGAGATATCGTTTAACATGAAAATGCCATAGTTTAACAACGAAAATCGTTGTAAAAGTATGCGTGTAAAAGGCATTTTTGTGGTAAAGTATATGCGTGGTGATGGCATTCGCGTTGTAAAGCATGCGTGGTAAAAATTGTAAATTGTAAATTGATACTAGTATAGCGCACTACTCACCCGCAAGGGTCTCAAGTCGCTTGTACGAATACCGCTGTGGAACCCATCCTGGCTTTCCCTGTGATGCATCCACTCCTGGGCACCCCCAAGGTGGAGGCCAGGCGTCCTTAGCGTTGTGGGGGCCGTTGTGGAGATTAAGCAAGCTATTGCCCAGAGTTGGACTCCATGATTGGAATAGGCACCGAGGCGAGAATTATCAGGTCCGTGGAATTTTGAGCCCAAGAACCGCCGAGGCAGGGAACTGAACCCTGGTCCCGGGCTAAACCTCTGCATCAGGGTCTGCCGCTCTAACCATTGAGCCACACTTCTCCACAATTCTCCAAAGACATGCGTTACAACGGAATGCGCTGTAAAGTCATACAACCATTGGCCATGGTCCCTTCCACTGTTCAAGCCGTCTGCGGCTATTAGTCTCTAATAATGGTATGAGCTGCCAAGGACATGTGGGCCCCAGCAAGGAGACGCCCAGCCAACTGACCCTAGGGAATAAAGGAAGGAATATCGTCCCTTGCAGCATATGGTGTGGATCATGCTCCCCCCATTTACCCCCCTGCAAGCAGCACCAGAACCACCTAGCCAGACCGCTTCCGTGGACAGTTCACCCCCCCAGTTGGGTCGTCATCTGGTGTTGCACTCGTCGATCTAGTCCCTTGAGAGGCCTCGCTCATCACCAATATCAGATATTGCAGCCGCCCTCCAGGTGCATGCTACCAGGCCCGCCAGCAGGCCGGGCCCTCGATTCATCAGGCATTTGCAGCGGGTGCGCTCGCGTCTCCACTCCACACCACACATTTCCAGCAGTGCCGCCATTGCTGCACCCGCAAGACACTTCGAATCGAGGCGCGGTCAAGCATCCGCCTTCCAGCCCTGTCACTTTGGAGTCCCACAGCACTGCACCGAGTCGGGCCACCAATCACAGTCAGGCAGCCAAGCCCTGACCTGAAGCCCCTGCAGGCTTGACTCCGCCCCCGCAGCCAGACACCACCGCTGACGTTCCCCAGGCCATGGGCTGCACCGACCGGTGCCTCTGGGTCTATGTTCGCGTGCCGCTGACCACTCGCCTCACTTAGCGGGCTGCAGTCTGTAGTGCCGCCACTCTTCCAGTGCGATGGAGAGGGCAAGGAGATGAAGTCAGCCAGTATTCCAGCAGAATTATGCAGGATGTCTGGCGATGGCTGCTGGAGCTCGCCTAAAGCATGTACGCCATGTTGGACCACTAGGCCACGCTACCTGGTTCATGCATTTTTGAGTGGTAACAACACCTACCTATTCAGGTTCATTTCAAGTCAGACACTACTGCTGACCAACCACCTGTGCATTACACAGAGTTATTGACCATCTTTACAAAAGCAGGGTCAAGTGTTTAGTGCCAATATCGGCCACACTCACCAGCCCTCAACAAGCAACATACAGGTAGCATAAATAAGCAGACAAGACAACATTTTGGTGGAGAAAATTGCTGCAGGTTTATTAGCATACCAAATATGCCAACATGGTGGGTTATCTTACAGGCGATCCAAAGGCAAGCCGCCCCTCGCGGCCTACCACCTATGGGCCTTGCATCGTGGCCTTAGCCAATCGGTGCTTAGCGGTTGTGGTGAGGGGATAGCCCCTACCACTTCCGGTGAACTATTGGTCCACCATATAACTCACACCCCCCCCCACGAGGGGCGGAACGTTAAAGCGACCCCCGGTTGTAAAGGCTTCCAACCGCTTGTAGGACCCGTCGCACCTCAGGGAACACCGCACAGACTTCCTGGGGATATTCGGCGTCAGCACCTTTTGTGCTCCTGAAGTACCCCTGAGTACCTTTCCACCTCTGGATCACCATGTAACTCCGACACAGCCCTGGGTGTGGCGACCGTCGAAGCCAGGGCCCCCTCACCAAGGCCGGCATTCCTACTTACATCCTGCTCATTCTAGGGCCTCTCGCCTATCCAGCAAGAACAGGTCCATGCTTATACTGGACATATGTACCCCATCGTCCTCCAAACACCCTGTGAATTTGGCGTGTAGCACCCAAGTGTAACAAAGCCAAATCTCCTCTGCTCAGTGAATTTACGCATAGCGCAGATGAACATCCTGCGTGCAGGCTCCATCGCCTCCCTTGCCGAGCTCCATGCCACGGGAACCGGGGGTGATTTCCGACCACTGAAGTTTACCTGTCCCCCACTGGTTGCTAATTTGCACCGTGTGGTCTTTGTGGTCTTTTTCTCTGGTGTATTACCTCGCCACATTGACCAGACAATTTCATAGTTCTTTTCAATTTATCCTTGGTGCACATATTAATGGTGTCACAACAGGGTTGAGGGAATAAGTGTATGGTGCCCGTTATTAGACACTGCACCATTTCGTGAAGTGTCGACCTACCCAGCCTACCCTGCTCGCCGAACCTTCGTCTGGTCACAGATGCTATCCACTTGTGACCCTTGACACTTACACCAGTAATAGTGTCGAACTACAACATTGTGTGTCACATATTTCGCTTTAGTCCTTTTGGTGGATCAGCTGTGACCCCTTATGTGTCCCTGCAAATGCTATGTCACGCACTACGGCCCTTTAATGCCCTTGCCCGTCCCTAAAAGGCCCCTGACAGCCTGATGCCCCCCGCAGCTTTGGTGAGGGTTTTTTGGCCCAGCACACCCCAGTCTGTGTTTCTAAGATTTATCTCCTCTACAGGCTCCAGATAGTGTGAGTGGCTATCCCTGTCCTGACAAGGCCTGTCAGTGGCCATTCCCCCCCTTTAGTGACTATCCTGCCAAGGGATATGTGACCTAAGCATGGGTGTCCTTGTGTACTTGCCGTGAAAAAGGGGGGAATCACATGAACGAATACTTGCCCCTTCTTGAGCAGTGGGAACGCCTAACAATCCTTCTTCAATCATTGTAGCCAAATTATGCTCTGACCCCATGTTCCCCTCAGCATATTGCACCGCTACCCACAAATTAGCTGGCAGCGGAGTCTTCTTAATCACAAGGACAACAACCCCCACAACCACCGGATCAAGCAACACAGAAACAAGGTGGAAACGTACAAAAACCAGGAGAGGAAAAAGAAAAAAAAAGAAAAAGGCAAACCCAACCTACGGAGTCAAAGAACATAGTAATCAATATCTCATCCACACAACTAACTAATCGACAAATGGAAGTCCTTAATAAAGGAACATCTTTTGTACAGACATATCATTCAACTCTACCTGAAACAGAAATATCTTTTTATAGATTCATGAGGAATATAAGACTAAAGCACTTCTTTGCTAACATCGTACTGGATTCTACTCCAGTGGAACCCAAAGAATACATCGAGTTTAAACCCAAGAGTACATACACAGCGCCTTCATCCCACAAAACCATTGACTTATTTGAAAAACTAGTTTTGCAAGATCTACAAAAGCTAGATTTCTCTACAAAAAAGAAATCCAATTTCACTAAACAAGAAAGAAAAATCCTTCAACAACTAGCTAACAAAAAAGGATTTAACCTATCAAAGAGCGCATAAGGGTGGAGCACTAATAATAATGGACACTGTTTATTATCTAAAGAAAGTGAGAGAACATCTGCCAGATGAATCCACCTACCTACCATTGGACAACGATCCTACACAAGAAACAACAAAAGCTCTTGAAAGAATACTACAGCATGCACGAACTATGGATTGGATTTCCACTAAAACAGAACAATATTTGACCAAGGCTAATCCCAAGCGACCACAAATGTACAGGGTACCTAAAGTACATAAAAACTTAAATGACCCCCCCTTCAGACCAATTGTCTCAGGAGTGGAATCTCTATTTGAACCAATAGGAAAATACATTGATTTTTTCTTACAAAAATTTGTCAGCCAATGGAAAACAAACCTCAAGGACACTACTGATTTTTTTAATCATGTCAATAAACTGAACATGATAGACAGCGATCAATGGGTGATGTGCACTATTGATGTAACTACATTATACACGTCAATACCTTTAGAGGAAGGCATTAAAGCCACGGAATGGGCTTTACTACAAATGGAAAATGTGGGAGCCAATAAAGTGTTCTTACTTGAATTACTGACATCCAAGGATCCACACACAAACTGGAGGAAAACATCCGTGAGCTGAATTAAAAAAAAAACAAGAATAAAATTCACATACTCTATTAACAATGAAGCAATATCATTCTTGGATGTAAAAATAACGAAAAAAGAAACATCAATTCAAACACAGACATATGTGAAGGAGACTGACCGTAATAACACACTGTTATACCAAAGCTTCCATTCACCACAATTAATTAAGAATCTCCCATTTTCACAAATGTTAAGAAGCAAAAGAATTTGTTCCACACAGGAAGCCCATGAAGAAGATCTACTTCGACTGAGAGAAATATTCAAAAACAGAGGTTATCCAGACATCTGTATCAGACTGACAACTTACAAAATAAAGGAATGCGAAAATGTAATAACTGTATTCACTGCAACCACCTGATGCAACAAAATTTTGTAACTCATCCCAGAACTGGAGAAAAATTCCCGTTAAAATTCACAGCAGACTAATTCAAGCTACGTGATATACTGCATGAAATGTCCCTATGGACTAATGTACATAGGGAAGACGGTAAGAAAACTTAAAGTAAGGATAGGAGAACAAAAAAAACAAGATTCGCAATCAGAACATCAAATCAAATCTAGCAGCCCATTGGCTAACTAATCAGCATAACATATCTCAAGTTCGATTTATTGTACTAGAGAAAATATCAGCTAGAGAGGGAACTGATAGTCGCAAGTTCTTATCCCAAAGAGAAGTAATGTTGATTAAAACATTTCAAACAATGGAACCACACGGTTAAATGATAATTTAGACCCAGGATGTTTTCTGTGAATGTTTACAAATAGGAGAGATATTGTACTGTAGTAATATAAATGTATTGCAATGTTCTTGATATATATATACAAGCTGTTAACTCATGATATCAACATATCAGCTGTCAGTTGATAAACATGATCCACACCTAGCATTATATAACGGTTATAAACCCGATCCCCTGCATTTTTTACACAGCAATATTCACTGTAAAACGTTTCCCTTATTAGCTCTATAACCTTAATCCTTCATGAATATTACTAAACTCATCGTTCATTTTAGTTTTTTGATCACTGTCAATTTTTTCTGACACCACTCAGTAGTTTCGGGTATTTCAAGTTTGCAAGTAGGCACCGTTTCAACCACACTAACAGGTTTAGTATCGTCCATCACACCATTCTAAGATGGCCGTCCAGCTTCACTTCTTATCGCTGCACTTTAGTGACAACACGTGCTTTGTTTATACAGGCATATAGCCACGCGAGATTTAATGGTGTAGGCATCAGTCGTTTGAAACTTCGCGGCGAACGTTTTGCAATTCTGAGGCGTCCTAAAAGGTAAGCGACATACATATGCGATTTCGATCAAACTCTCACTCGACATGAGTATTCTTTGTATTATTTACGAGATTCTGTTTTGTAATGTTTTACAGATCTCGAAAGAACGACTTCCTATAGGTACGCTTTATGGATGGTATGCACCTGTTACAACGCATTTTTTACAACGCACTACCACTACAACGCAGGCATTACAACGCATACCATTACAACGCATTGTGCTGGGGGGCGCTCTAGGATAAGAGGTAAGTTTAATTTACTATCCAACACCTTCCCTAGGGTCCACGGGGACTGGAGTTAGAATAGTAAATTATATTTACCACTATCCAGCACCCCAAAGCGCTATGCGTTGTAATGGTATGCGTTGTGAATACCGCGTTGTAATGGTATGCGGAGTAAAAGTATGCGTTGTAACGTCATACATCCCTTTATGTAGCACTCACGCTACACCTTTATTGCTAGTTTGCGTCATGCTCTCAGAACCCTAATGTTCATTTGTATATATCCACTTACAGAAATTATGGGCCATATGTATCAAAGGGTTTTACCCATTCTGTGTCTATGGGAAAATGTGTTCATACATATGGCCCAAAATTCGTAACCCGCATCGCTTAAAAGCGTCCAAGAACATACGGAATTACTAAGGTAGGATTCATTAGTTCGTAAAGCTCACACGCTTCACATTACAAGAGTGTGTACCGTTTAGAAGCTCTACACCCCAATAAATAACTACTTCTATTACCAAGAAGATGAGCTTATAAATCCAATATAACTCCCTCCTTAGCCCTTGACTGGGTCATTTTTTGAAACAAACTTGCACAGAACAATCTCCCTCTTTATATATAAAAACTGCTTGAACATCGAGAAGTCTAACTTTAAAATGGTTCTTAAGCGACATCAGAAGTTTGAAATTAACAAGACACAATTTATGTTTATACATCATAGAATGCGCTGTATTGAGAATGTTGATCCACATTAGCAATTGCATTTTAATAGACGTAAACCAGATGGTGTACTCTAAATATGTTAGTGGCTAAAAAGTGTATACCTGTATAAAAATATATAACATGATTGTTTAATTAACCTAAGAATATTTGTTAACTTTCACAGAGGACCCTGAAGAAGGAACTATGGTTCCAAAATGCATCGGGCCAATCTACACAGCAATCACCGCTTATAAATAATGCACTTGTATGAATAACAATACAAAATGTCATTTATTGTATACATGTGAAAGGATATTGTTATGAATTTTGAAGTCTGTACTAATATATAGAATTTAAAATCAAGTCAAAGTTAAGAGAATCTTCAAATGATAAATAAATTAGTCAGCAAATTACAAATGAAACTGAGAAGTGTGAGTAAATTGAGTTCAAAAGCAGAAAAGTAGAACATTTAATTTGTTGTGCATTTGGTTAGGTTGTGATATTTCTCACTAACCACATACCTAAAAATAAAGCTTCTGTAAATGCCTGGCTCCCTCGCTATAGGGCGCAAGTTTTTGTTTGTCCTTGATGGTCTCGATGATCCACCCCTTGGTGCATGCTTGCAACCCTTAATGTTATCACAATAGTTGGGACAAGTCCACTGCCTAGCCGCAAGCTTAGCTAAGCCCCTGCGGAAATCGCCTGCCTGTGCCAGCAGACCAAGTTGTCTCCCTTGGCATCCTATCCCTTTAACAGAAGGTTTACCTCTTTAGTCAGGTCAATAATTGTCTCCATCATGCGTTTAAGGCTAGTATGAGACCTGCTTAGACAACATCCCTTCTAATACACCGTGCAGAGTAACTTTTCATGTCTGTCTCTTGACACGTCGCCCCGTTTGGGCACTCGTTGGACCCAAGGCGGCTTTTAACAAGCACCATATCCAAATGTTTATATCATGTTGAGCAACTTGGGACACTATTCCTTCCGCACTACGCACTTCCCGGCATGTAAATACTGCCTAAGATCTCCCCACCTTAGTACCTGAATAACCACTAAATAAATACTGTCTCAGGTAGAACGATTACTAGTGCACCTAGCCAAGGGCCCTCCACTGCGTGTGTACCCCTGCTCTTCGTTTTAGACTGTTGTTATTGCCTCTTGTGGGAACAATGCCCGGAGCTGAATGGAATAGAAACGTTCCCTTCACATGCAGTCATACAGCGACGGATTAACGAAAGTAAATTTGGTCGTAACAAAAATATATTACATCCAAATGCACCTTATTTACACTTACCAGGAATTCACAAAGGAATTTCTGGACGATGTAAGCCAATATATTCGTGTACACATCTTTACGAATGCAGAGTCCTTAGCACCCATAACTCCCCATGAAGGGGAAGGAATATATGGGCGATTCGAGGCGTTCCATGGAGTTGTTAACCTTGGAAGTTTGGGAACTCCCCCAAAAAACTTCGATGAGGGCCTTCACAAACTCCACACATTCCTCTCTCCAGCATAGAAAGGGTCAGAATTGTAATCCTGCTTAGTACTGGTGAATATCCCTTCCTCCAGGCCAGGTTCACTACTTCGCCAAAGGAAAACAAAAATCCCAGTGGGAATTATTATTATTATTATTATTTTAAATGTGCATTTGAACAAGGGATCCACCTGTGCAGAGTTCTCCGCCATTTAGAAAATCCCCACCACCGGAACTGGATCCAGAATTTGCACGCTTCCCAGGAAACCTAATGATTACCTATGCCTGGCACGGCTTTTCCTGGTAGATTCCTGGGATTTTTTTGCAAAGTACAAAAAGTAGTAAACCTACAGTCAGGCCTAGAAGTAAATCTATGGTGTGGATTTTATATTTTTCTTGATAATCTGGCCCAGGGGTATGTTTTAATGGTAAAGGTAGCTGGCATGTGAAAATGCATTTACAAACTATACCAATAAGAAACACATGGAGGAATTCAGTTGTCAATCACTTTGACCCCTGGGCACCTTCAATAAGAAAAGGCAGAAGAAGTGCTGGTAGTTTATCAAAAGCTGGGCAGTGACTGCTCAGCACTTGCTTGAATATACGGAAGAATAGCATTCACCAGATCCCAGTAGATGCACTGCCATGTCAGAACTGGTGCATCACTGTTCTCAGCGTGGCTTTGATCCTTTCAGTGGCACTGCAGTGTCACGCCCAACATGGGGTATCTGTATTTTAAATGAAGCTCATGATTTCTGTAAGTGCCTACACTTTGATGGAAGAACATGCCAGCATTGAGAATTTTGCACTTCAATTGAAGCATAGTGCAACAGGGAATATCTACCCTTTAATGGAAACTCTCACTGACAGCAAATCCCTCTACTTTGATGTAAGCAATCTAGAGCAGGGAGTACCTGCATCTCAACAAATGTTTTACTGACAGCAAGTGCCTACCCTTGAATGGAAAAATTAACCAACACTGTATATCTACACTTCAATAAAAGCATCACTGTCACGGAGTTCTTGCACTTCACTAGATGTACACACTGCATTTCAATGGAATCTTTGGCTGACAGCAAGCAACTGCGCTTTGATGGAAGCACACACTTACCTTCATATTGTTTGATGGAAGTACTCATTGACAGGGAGCATCTGCATTTTGACTGAGGTATACACTGACTGGGAATTTGTGCACTTCACTTGATGTAGACATTAATATTGAATACCTACTATTTGATGGACACAAACACTGACAGGGTGGAACTGCACTTCAAAGGAAACACAAACTGGCAGAAAGTGACATCATTTCAACTGTACCACAGAGTGAACAGGGGTATCCGTACTTTAAAGCAACACTAACATGGGCACATACACTTCAAATGTGGAAGATATTGCAGGAAATGTATTCACTTCAAGTGGAGCACATTTTGGCAGGGAGTTCCTGTACTTCAAAGTTAGCACACAGTTGCAGAAAGTGGCTGTACTTCAAGAGAAGCACACAGTCACAAGGCATACCTGCACTTTATCAAGAGCACTTACATAGGAGTACCTGCACTTTAGTGGAAATACACAAACAGATAGCACCTACAACTCCCATCTCAAGCAAGCTCCTTTTTCGCAATTTCGGCCACCACGTCTAACAAAGTTGGTGGAGGCTCTGGATTTAACAGCAAGCACCCCTAAATATCATGCCTAAAGAAGAATTACTTTTAAAAAATTACTATCAGCAGTCTAACCAAAAATATAATGAAGAGATACCTCTCTCAGGAACAAACCCTCTCCTAAGCAGCTCATATCCTACCCTCTTATTGCTGAAGGCGCAGGGAAGCAGGCCAGCCTCACTACAGGAGAGGTAATTAGGTGTGATACCATGGACTGTGTGCAGGTGGGTGTGATATAGTGCATTATGCAGATGAGCGTGAGCAACAGGTTGTGTAGATTAGATGTGAGACCATGGACTGTCTGTAGGTGGGTGTGATAAAGTGCACTATGTAGATGAGCGAATGCACAGGTTGTGCAGATTAGGTGTGATACCATGGACTGTCTGTAGGTGGGTGTGATACAGTGCATTATGCAGATGAGCGTGACGCAACAGGTTGTGTAGATTAGGTGTGATACCATGGACTGTCTGTTTGATACAGCGGTCTATGCAGATGAGCGTGATGCACAGGTTGTGTAGATTAGGTGTGGTACCAAGGACTGTGTGTAGGTGGGTGTGATACAGTGCACTATGCAGATGAGCGAATGCACAGGTTGTGCAGATTAGGTGTGGTACCATGGACTGTTTGTAGGTGGGTGTGATACAGTGCATTATGCAGATGAGCGTGACGCAACAGGTTGTGTAGATTAGGTGCGATACCATGGACTGTCTGTAGGTGGGTGTGATACAGTGGTCTATGCAGATGAGCGAATGCACAGGTTGTGCAGATTAGGTGTGATACAGTGCATTATGCAGATGAGCGTGACGCAACAGGTTGTGTAGATCAGGTGTGATACCATGGCCTGTCTGTATATGGGTGTGATACAAAGTGCACTGTGCAGACGAAGTGACCCACTCATTGTCGCTGCACTTTCAATGAGAACCAGTGGTAGAAGAGGGCGGGGTTGGAAGGGCATGGCGTGCCCCTACTTAAAAAAAAATTCAGCCCGTTCCCCTACTTCTTTCTTTCAAAAGAACATCCCGGGACAGCAAGAATAGTCCTACATAAAAACGATAACCTTTTTATTCAGCTTCCAGGGGCAGCTAACACTTCTCTGTTGAACTCCAGAGGCTTCAGCAGCCCCTCCCTGAGCACTCACAGCCTGGGCTGGCCCATTGTCTTTCCGATTGAGGCTGATTACCCCCTTTCGAATGACAATGCGCTGCCTTCTGCCTTTTGCATATCATGTGCCAGTGAGATCAGAGTTAGTGATTATAGAGGAGCTTCCCCAAACAGAGGACTGTGGGGAACTTGCCCCCTTGTGTAATTTGTCAATGTTGTACACAGAGTGAACTGAGTAGGAGCAGTGATGGGACAGAAGAGGTGACAGGACAGGAGAAGTAACGGGCAGGAGAAGTGATGGGTCAGGAAGAGTGACGAGGCAAAAGAGGTGATGGGTCAGGAGCAGTGACGGGACAGGAGAGACAAAAGGAAAGGAGAGGTGACGGAGCAGGAGAAGTGACGGGGCAGGAGCCGTGATTAGGCATGAGCAGGAGCGGTAACAGGGCAAACACAGGGGCAGTGAACGGATAGGAGCAGTGAATGGGGCAGGAGAAGTTATGGGGCAGGAGCAGTAATTGGGCAGGAGCGGTGAAGGGGCAGGAAAAGGCACAGGGGAGGGAAAGTGACAGGGCAGGAGCAGTGACGGGGCAGGAGAGGCAACAGGAAAGGAGAGGTGACTGGGAAGGAGAGGTGATGGGGCAGGAGAGGTGATGGGGCAGGAGAAGTGACGGGGCAGGAGAGGTAATTAGACATGAGCAGGGGCTGTAACTGGGCGGGAGCGGTGAAAGGACAAGAGCAGTGAAAGGACAGGAGCAGTGAACGGGGCAGGAGAAGTGACTGGGCAGGAGAAGTGACGGGCAAGGAGAAGTGACGGGCAGGAGAAGAGATGAGGCAGGAGAGGTGACAGGGCAGGAGAGGTAACAGGGCAGCAGCAGTTGGGGGTGAAGCAGGAGAAGTGATGGGGCAGGAACAGTGATTAGGCATGAGCAGGAGCGGTAACCGGGCAGGAGCGATGAACGGGACAGGAGCAGTGAACGGGACAGGAGCAGTGAACGGAGGCAGGAGCAGTGACGGGGCAGGAGAAGTGACGGGGCAGGAGAAGCGACGGGGAAGGAGAAGCGACAGGGCAGGAGAGGCGACAGGGCAGGAGAAGTTGAAGTTGAAAGGATTTATAGAGCGCTCTAACACCATGCGGTTTTTTGCCGCTGCGCAGTGACATAGCTGAGGGGAGACCGGGAGGTTCCTACGGAGAATAGGCTTGGGAGAAAAGATGGGTTTTAAAAGCTTTACGGAAATCCATGTAGGTAGGGGCAGACCTGATGGTAAAGGGGAGCGAATTCCAGAGGTGGGGGGTAAGGGTAGAAAACCTCATGCCTCCAAATTTTTTCCTCCGAAAACGAGGGACGTTCAATAGAATCTGTGTGGAGGAGTGGAGGCTTCTGCTGGGAACGTAAGCGCAGATCAGTGTGTTGATAAAGACTGGAGCAGTGCCAGCTAGGGCCATAAAGATAAGGCAGCCCATCTTAAAGAGGGATCGCTGGGAGATGGGTAGCCAGTGGAGCGCTTTTCGCAGGGGAGTGGCTCGATGGAACTTAGGAAGCCTATAGATAAGACGTGCTGCTTGATTTTGAATCAATTGTAAGCGCCGAATTTCATAAGCCGGAGCGCCTACGTATAGGGTATTGCCGTAGTCAAGGCGGGAAAGAATCATGGCCGAAAAAATTAGTTTGAGAGCGCCGGTGTAGAAAAAGCGGGAGAATTTACGTGTAACTCTGAGAGATAGGAAACAGGATGAGACAACTGTACTGATCTGGGAACGCATGGTGAGATCTTGACTAATTTTAATGCCCAACGCTTTGACTGAAGCAGAGGGTGTTGGTGGGGGACCGAGGGCTGGGGATCAGAAAGCAGGAGTCCGGGGGCTAGGGGGGGCACCGGTGAGAACCAGCTCAGTCTTATCAGGGTTGAGTTTTAAGTGATTATGGTTCATCCAATCATAGATGAAAGTCAGAGTAGATTGGAAATTGAAAATAGAATCAGGGGAAGAAGAAAGGTTGAAGATGAGCTGGAGGTCATCGGCATAATTAAATACCATGACCCCCATTTGTGTGAGGGCAGTTATAAGGGGATAGATATAGAGATTAAAAAGAAGAGGAGAAAGAGAAGAACCCTGGGGGACCCCACAAGAGACAGGGCAGGAAGGAGCAGAGAAACCCTCCAGCTGAACGGCCTGAGTGCGGTCATGTAAGAAGGAGGCGAGCCAGGCCAGGCCTGACCCCCGAATGCCGGCGCCCCCGACACGATCGAGAAGGATAGAATGGTCGACCGTGTCGAAGGCGGTGGACAAATCGAGGAGGACCAGGGCCTGGGGGAAGTTGATGTCAGCGCGTCTCCTAAGCTCATCCAGGACGGAGAGGACAACAGATTCCGTTGAGTGAGCTGGACGAAAGCCAGCCTGGTGAGAAGCAAGAAGATGGTACTCCTCAATGTAGGCAGAGAGGCAGGTGGTGACATGGCTCTCCAGGATCTTGCCCAGGAGAGGGCAGGAACAGTGAACTGGGCAGGAGAAGTGACAGGCAGGTGACATGACAGGCAGGCCATGTGATGGACATGTGAGGTGATGGGCAGGTAACGCGACTGGGCAGAAGAGGTGACAGGGCAGAAGAAGTGACGAAGCAGGAGAAGTGATGGGGCAGGAGCGGTAACCAGGCAGGAGCGGTGAACGGACAGGAGCAGTGAATGGGGTAGGAGCAGGGAATGGGACAAGAGCAGTGAACGGGGCAGGAGCAGTGAACGGGCTGAAGAAGTGACGGAGCAGGAGAAGTGATGGGACAGGAGAAGTGACGGGACAGGAGAAGTGATGGGGCAGGAGAAGTGGGCAGGAGAAGTGACAGGGAAGGAGAGGCAACAGGGCAGGAGAGTCAACAGGGCAGGAGACATGACGGGGCAGGAGACGTGACAGGCAGGTGACGTGACGGGGCAGGAGACGTGACGGGGCAGGAGACGTGACGGGGCAGGAGAAGTGACGGGGCAGGAGAAGTGATGAAGCAGGAGAAGTGACGGGGAAGTAGAGGCAACAGGGCAGGAGAGGCGACCGGGCAGGAGAAGTGACCAGGCAGGAGAAGTGACGGGCAGGTGACATGACAGGCAGGTGACGTGACAGGCAGGAGAGGTGACGGGGCAGGAGAGGTGACGGGGCTGGAGAGGTGACTGGGCAGGAGAAGTGACGAAGCAGGAGATGTAAATGGGGCAGGAGCAGTGAACTGGGCAGGAGCAGTGAACGGGGCAGGAGCAGTGAACGGGGCAGGAGCAGTGAACGGGGCAGGAGCAGTGACGGGGCAGGAGAAGTGACGGGGCAGGAGAAGAGATGGGGCAGGAGAAGTGACAGGGAAGGAGTGGCAACAGGGCAGGAGACGTGATCGGGCAGGAAAAGTGACCAGGCAGGAGAAGTGATGGATAGGTGACGTGACGGGCAGGTGACGGGGCAGGAGAGGTAACAGGCCAGCAGCAGTTGGGGGCGAAGCAGGAGAAGTGATGGGGCAGGAACAGTGATTAGGCATGAGCAGGAGTGGTAACCGGGCAGGAGCGGTGAACGGGACAGGAGCGGTGAACGGGACAGGAGCGGTGAACAGGGACAGGAGCGGTGAACAGGGGCAGGAGCAGTGAACGGGGGCAGGAGCAGTGAACTGGGGCAGGAACAGTGAACTGGGGCAGGACAAAGAAACGGGGCAGTAGCAGTGAATGGGGCAGAAGTGACTGGGCAGGAGAAGTGAACGGGGCAGGAGAAATGACGTGGCAGGAGAAGTGACGGGACAGGAGAAGTGACGGGACAGGAGAAGGGACAGGGCAGGAGAAGGGAAATGGCAGGAGAAGGAACAGGTCAGGAGAGGCGACAGGGCATGAGATGAGACGGGGAAGGAGAGGTGACAGGGAAGGAGATGCGACCGGGCAGGAGAAGTGATGGGCAGGAGAAGTGATGGGCAGGAGAAGTGATGGGCAGAAGAAGTGATGGGCAGGAAAAGTGATGGGCGAAGAGGTTAGGGGGCAGTAGAGGTGACGGGCCCTTTATTAGCAGTAGATTCCAGAACTAGAGTGTAAAATCCTCTGAGTAGCGTATGCTGTGGTGCAGGGAGGCACACAAACTAGTTTATTTTAACAAACTGACTACACTGAACGGGATACCTGTGCACCCTAAACTGGAAACACAGTGCTCCATGACGTTTATATCTAATAAGCATACATATCTGCAGTATTGCATTGAAAAATTTAACTATGCCGGACTGGACGTTCCAAGCATCAGGCTTTTCCCAGGGCGACTGGAAGGGTAGAGGGCCAGTTTAGTTTGGGGGGACCGGTTTTGTACAAGTGCGGGAGTTTTAAAAACACTGCAAAGTTCTTTGTATATTCAGCAGGTTTCGGTCAACAATACAAGTGCCAAGATAACGTTGGTGAACAATGTACCTGCTGGAGAGAGATGGGAACATGTTTTGTCCAGTGGCTGTTTTACTCATCTAAGGTAGAGCAGAGGGGTAATATACCTGCTGCAAAGAACGTGTACCATGCATATCAAAGAGCAATATTTTATGTGCGTAGTTCAGTGGGTACTTCTTTGTGTTCACTTCCGGAATGAAAGGACACTTGAATACATATGGCCTGGCAGTTTGGACTGGCCTGTTCCCTTCGGGTGCAGGATCAAGACTGATTTGCACATGGCTGGGGCCAAACTTGAATGGCATGGTGAGCAAAAAAATCAATGGATTTAGGACCAGATCTCTGTACTGGGGTGAATGTATGACATTGTTCTGCATTCTGTCCACCAGTTGTTCTTTTTGCTATATTATGATTGAGCAGCTAGCTGGCTGACATGAATATGAAGGAGCCTTTGTGGGTTTCCGGGAGTCTAGATTATCCTGAAGAGTCCCTTTCTCTTCTGAAGTCTGCTTAACACATGTGTACAGGAGGAGCCCTGTATTCATGTCCTCAATGTTTGAGACTAATATACCCATGGATTTCTGAACAATGAGAGTAAAAGCATTAAGGTAACATGTTGTTCCTGTTTATATTTCGCACGCTTTACATAAGCCTGTATTCCCTATGTGTGCCTTTTCCTGAATTAAACCTCCAATAAACATGTTTATCCATTGTTTGAAACAAATAACGCTCTAAGCTGTAACTGGTCAGTGAAATGCTAAATGTACTAAAAATTAGTATGTTTTGCTATTTCTAGACACACCCCTGACTCCGCCCACTTATCCAATCTTCGGTTATTCCCGCCCCCTGATTCTCCACCTATAGTTCCCCTACTTTTTTTCCCCCACTTCAACCACTGATGAGAACAATTACAAATGCACGCACTATAGTTTCTTTACAATACATTTTGCTATTACCAAGTATGAACTTGTGAATTACTCAGAAGCAGGACAATGTTTTTCAAGGAGTTCGAGTAAAAGGTACTAGGCTCACACAGAGAGAGAACGGGGTAGTTGCAGGGCAGGCAGAATATGTGCACGGAATGAAGATAGGACCCTCTGATGAAGCATGCCACTATTGGCTGGTAAGGGTCAAACAGCCCAATTCATGAAACGAAATTGCGCTCGCAAAGGGCCAGATTCTGAGAATCTGGCCCTTTGCGAGTGGGATTTTTGCATTTGGGATTCATCATCCCAAATGCAAAAATCGCTATTTGCGAAATCGCATACTTGCGAGGAATTGGATTTAAGGAATCTCTAATAGAGATTCCTTAAATGCAATTCATCACCCAATTTGAAATCGCGAATTCGCAATATTTGGTCGCAATTTACCACGAAGTCTGACTTCGTGGTAAATTCCGAAAAAAGAGTAAAAAGCACTTTAGTGCATTTTTTTCTTTTGCATGTTACACACACACATGTCCTTTTGACATGTGTGTGCGCAACACCTGCTTGAATTTGCATTTAAGGGGTGCTACAGGGTGTCCTTTGGACACCCCTGGCACCCTTTAAATCGCTATCTTATTTGCGATTAGCAAATTGCTAATCGCAAATAAGGAATACTCCCCATTCATTCCTATGGGCCTTTTGGCCCATAGGAATGAATGGGGAGTTATTCCTTATTTGCGATTTGCAATTTGCTAATCGCAAATAAGGAATGTGTAGGAATCGCATTTAATTTTGCGATTCCTACATGAATCCCGTTTTGCGAGTCTGTAATAGCGATTCCTTATGAATCGCTATTACAGACTCGCAAAAAGGGTCTTTGATGAATCTACCTGTATGTCTTAAGAAGGTGACACGTGTCATATCCATGATTTTGTGGATGTAGGGTCTTTCTCCCCTGACCCTCCTCTGGTCTCCGGATTGATCTCCTCTGGCCCAGCTCCTCTTGAACGAAGAGGCTGCGACTTTGCTGCGGACTGCCTTTCTCCCCCTGAACCTGCTGGCTATGCCAGCCCTCTTCCTGAACTTTCGGACTCGGACCTTCGTGCTCCCCGCCATTTTCTCTGTATGACGTGCCTCTTCTTCTAACTTTTTCTTCCGCCATTTTAGTGATCTCTCACTGTCCTTTTGACTTTCCTACTGTCTCTCTTATTGCCTCTGACACACTCCTCACTGTCTTATTCACCACTATCTGCTTCCCTCTCTCGTTTATCTCACGTACATGCCTTCTCTGTGACTCTTAGAGTATATCCAGTCCTTTCCCTTCCCTATGTATATAGAGATAGCTCTAATCACTAGTATATGCTGTAGACCGCTGTGCTCTCCACCATTCCTATGTGACTCTTTGAGTTTATCCAGTCATATCCCTTCCCTATGTATATAGAGATAACTCTAACGACTAGTCTCCTAGGTGACTTTTAGAGTATATCCATGTGTATCCCCTCCCTATGTTGATAGAGATATTACTAGTATAGGCCTAGAGTATATCCTTTTGTATACCTTTTTGTAACGCTTGTAATCCTAAGTCTGTATGCTCTCAACTGGTTCTTATGTAATGCAAACATTTTGCAACCATTTTACGAATGTAACCGTCAGTCCTTATGTTTTCAACTGGATCCTATGTAAAGCGCTCTGACACCTTCGGGTAAAGTTCGTTATCTCACGTACCTGCCCTCTCTGTGACCTTTAGAGTATATCCAGTCCTTCCCTTCCCTATGTATATAGAGATAGCTCTAATCACTGGTATATGCTGTAGACCGTTGTGCTCTCCACCATTCCTATGTGACTCTTAGAGTATATCCAGTCATGTCCTTTCCCTATGTATATAGAGATAACTCTAGCGACTAGTCCTCTATGGGTTAGAGTATATCCATGTGTATCCCTTCCCTATGTATATAGAGATAACTCTAACGACCAGTCTCCTAGGTGACTTTTAGAGTATATCCATGTGTATCCCCTCCCTAGGTTGATAGATATTACCAGTATAGGCCTAGAGTATATCCATTTGTATCTCCTCCGCGTGTGATTCTATCTCTTGTACATTTGCAATTTTTTTCTGTTTGTACCTTTTTGTAACGCATGTAATCCTAAGTCCGTATGTTTTCAACTGGTTCTTATGTAATGCAAAATTTGCAATCATTTTACGCATGTAACCGTCAGTCCTCATGTTTTCAAATGGATCCTATGTAAAGCGCTCTGACACCTTCGGGTAAAGTTCGCGCTATATAAAATTGCATAAATAAATAAAATAAAATAAAATACACCTTTTGTTTATGTGGATGCGCGGGTCTAGACATATTGTCTGCCCCTTCTCTAGGCGGGATTGCCCAGCGCTACAGAGCAGTCTCTTGTCCTCACCCATGTTTACCGTCCAAACATGATGCTGAACGAGGTGACCCACGCAGGGTTCTAACAGCATCTCTGCAGTTCCAGGCAATCTCTTGGTTACAATTAGTTATATTTAATTACTGGAACGACAAGATGCTCACTTATTTTTGTGTATTAGAGGGAACTGAAATATGGTGAAAGGTGATTAATGATACAGATCACTGCATTTATCAGAGGGAGATAGGAGTAAGGGGTATTATAGTTGCTGATAAATGTGGGCGGTATTTACAGTATGATTATGGTGACCGGTAACGTGATTCCTTGAGTAGTAGGAATAAAGTGGGTGGGGGTTTCTCACTGTGTCGAAAAAGGTATAGGTTCTTTGTGGGTTCAGGATGAGGTGCTCTGAAAGATGCATTATCAGCTCAGAATTAAAAGAGTGACATGGCTAGGCCATTGTTACTGGAGACAGTATCAACTAAGGGCATGGATACTGAAGGCAGTACCAACTCAGGGAATTGATACTGTGGACTGTCTAGGCCTAGGGTATCATTACCACAGCAGGCACTGGCAATGAACATATCGTTTTCTTATATGGACACAGCAAGGTTGGCCAGCAAGGATAGCTCAGCTGAATGAACACAAGGGTGGCTAGCACTGTAAGGGTGGCTCTGTTTAATGGACACAAAGGCTAGCATAGGAAGGAAAGCTCTACTGGGGGTATAGGAAAGAAGGCTCCATTAAGCGGTACAGCAAGGATGGGTAGCCTACCCTTATCCTACCCTTCCAGTACAAATTCCTAAATCTAGGCACATTTCAAAAGAAGACATGCATAAGATATGTGCCAATAACTTCAGCACACACCTGCAATTTTTAGAGAAAAGGAACAATTTACTATTAATGCCTACTTCAAGGTGCATTAGATTTGATGCAATGCCTGTCTGGCTAGCTTAGTGGAAAAGGCTTTGCGTCAAAACCTGATCTGCTCAGGCGACACTCTACTGATGTCCCCGTGAGGCAAGGCAACGCAAATCACTGTTTGCGTTGAGATAAGGGCACCTTTTCTGTGCAAAATACCTTTTGCACTGAAAAGTAAACGTCACTTTACGCCACTTGTATACCGCAAAGCCGCAAAAAATTTGAGCCTGCAACTCCAAACAAAAAAACCTGTTTGTTTCTCAATCTACCAACTGAGAGTACCCTGAAATTGCATGTTAACTTGTTTGTCATTGTTAGAAGGTGGTTCTGACACATCTGAGCTGCCCCGATGTTTCGCTTTTTGAGCACCTAATTGTTGAGCTTTTACTGTAGGAGAGCCTCATAAGTTGGGACTCACCCACAGTGAATTTATGATGAAAGAGACTGCATGTTGATTTTTCTGGTGTCCCTCTGGCTTGACTAGGCCACTGTGCTGCAGCTGGAGTAAGGGGCACCATGCTGGTTACATGCAAATGCATGTGTATATGTGTGTGCACATGTGCAGAGAGAGGCTGCGCAGGGGAGATTTCTGGTGTGCGCAGCCAAGGAGCAGGTGCAGATAGACTGGTGTGGCAGGAGTTATGTAGAGCTGGATGGTGACATGGAATGGGCTTTATACAGTGGGAAGAAACATGCCAGAGAAAGTCAGTGTGCTTTACTGTTTTTCACTCCATTATTCTCCTATGAGGATGGGGAGCACATGGGCTAGTTTCACTTTCCTACGGCATACAAATTCCAGACATGCACCAAAGTCCACTGTAAATTATGTGAGAAGACGTATTCTGCAGAGTCCAAAGTCATGTTTGTACTGCTTCTGGGACATCCAGAAATGTCATATTTCTCTGAGTCAGCTCATAACCAGGGCCTGGCTGGGGGCTGACCCTGCCAGGCTGAATTAATGACCTTCCTCTCCAAGCGGTAGCCTCAGAGGCCCAGTCCTGCACAACAAGCTTTCCAATGTGGAGGGCCTCCACTCCTAGAAGAGAAGATAGGTGGAGCAACAGGTTCATCCATCAGCAGCTGACACCTGGTGTCTGGCACCAGGCTGCTCTGGAGAGAAGGCAGCAAGGGGGGAAGGGGCTCTCAGAGACCATGTGGCATGAGACCCCTGGAGAACGCCATTTTGAACAAACCCAGAGGCCTGGACAGAAAGGAGGAAGCAGGGCAGAGAAGTGACGTGTCGCTGTGTGATAGGCAAACAGAGACTTCCTGCCAGGCCCCTCCGCAATTCTTTAAAATAACTTGCACAGTTATAGGAGCTCTCTCTGGGGTGTGGTCTGCTGAGGCAGAGGGTGCTGGACCCAGGCGCCATGGGTATTGGAAGGAGGAACCACCTGACTGTCCCAGGATCCAGAATAGCGTCAGGAGAGGAGACCAGGACCAGTGATCAGAAGCCTGGGCCTCTGTGCAAGGAGAAAAGAGGCTCAGGAGGAGAGCCAGGTGAAAAGCTGGCGCAGAGAGCCAGTGAAGGCAGCTCCCTGCTGCATGCACCCGCTTTCAGACAAGGAGGTCGAAGGAGACTGATCCCAGTGGCTGGGGAGCGCCACTGGGAGCAAGAAGAGGGCAGTATTATGAAGATTGGACCCCTGTGGGCTGCGATATGCCCCCCAGAAGGTAGGCAACCTTTGAACTCTGGCCGGTCGACCGTCGACGAAGCATGTGGGGCCCTGTCACCGGTCTCAAAGATGACCTCGGAGTGGGTCAGGTCCTAGGGGCTGCCCCCAGAAGAAGTGAAGTTGGGGTGCACCGTCGCACACTCCGTGAAGGTGCCCCAGCAGGGTGCCAGGAGCCCACCCTGGCCCCCATTGAAAATGAAACCGGGGTGCGCTGTCGCGCTCCCCGTGAAGATTGGGGAGGGCCCCGTGTGAGGAGGAGGAGGTGGGAGCGCCATCGCGACCCCTGCTCGGAAACCTGTAGGGGCCCGGGATCCCAACTCCAGGCCCCAATGTCCAGAGCCAAGTCGGGGAGCGTGACTTAGTGCAAGCGGAGTGCCAGGAGCCCACCCTGGCCCCCGAGGAAGAGCAGAGGTCAGAGAGCACTGTTGCACTCTTCGGGAAGGAGTGCCTGGAGGCCCAGAACCCCATCTCCATGCACCGACGCGAAGAGAAGTCACGGAGCGCGATGTTCAGGGGTCCGGGACCCCATCTCCAGGCCCAAAGCGATGGAAGAAGGCGGGGGCGCCATCGCATTCCTTGCAGCAACGGGAAGGCGGGGGACTGCCGTTGCACTCCCCTGAAGACCCGCCAAGCCAGTGGCTGCCTCGCGTCTGCCCGCGGGGCGGGCAGACCAGAAGAGATGTGCCGGCTCCCGCAGCTGCATGTGAGGGTGCTGGCCAATTGGGGAGCCGGCAGGTGCAGCCAGGGGTGGGCTACTCTCCAGTGCTGCTGCACTGCGGCAGGCCCGGGTGGGACCAGGCCTCAGTGAAAAAAGGAGCGGCAAGGGGTGGGCTCCCCGAGCCGAAACACTAACCGTGGCAGGAGCAGCCGGCGGTTAGCTCCCTGAGCTGTGACGCATCCCCTGGGGGTCTGGGTGGGACGGGGCCCTCCACGATGAGCTGGATGCAGCAAATATGCCAGTTGTGCAATCGCGGCTCGGGGAGCCGCTACTATAATATTCACTGGAGCCAGGAGGAGAGCGCCCCATAATGCCTTGCAGGCCCGGACCGGCCTGCAAGGGAAAGCAGTCTTTTTTCTAGGCTGGTGATGACCACAGGAGGATGGGGGCACCGCCCAGTGAGTGCCAAAGTGCAGGGGGAGCTGCAGGAGCAACACAGTCTCCCCCAGCACAAAGATGAAAAGTCCCCCCCTAAGTCTCTGAGGACTCTGACGAAATAACCCCTCAAGGGCTCAGCCAGCATTGAATACCTTCCTGGGCTGGAACTTTTGTTCTACCGCTGGGGGTGTTTGAGAAGTGCACCAAGGGATGAAGGGCTGAGTTGAGGATGTCTAGAGAAAGGCATCCCCTGGAGGCAAAGAGGTGCAATTGCACGAGAAGGGCATTACTAATGTAATTTCTACAAAGTGCATTGACCAATGTTATTTCTATGGAAGTACTGTAAGTCATGTGTAATGTGAAGACATAAGCAATTAGGGGCTATGTTGCAAGACATTCCTGCTAGGTTGTCTGGCTGTATATGCTTAATGCTGTGATTTCATCTGTGATGCCTTTTAGAGGTTGTGATTGCAATGAATTATAAATGTTATCAAATCTAATAAATACCTCATTTTAAAGGGATACCTAAACATGTATTCTTGCTGCTGCGTTAGGTGAAGAAGAACCCAGACTGTGTATACTTCATGGTCAGTATGGGATGCTCAGTCAGAGTTATGTGTCACCAGGGCAGGTGTGCCTATATTAAATGATGGTTGAGATAATGGGGTGGGACGCCATTGGGATGGTGCAAGTGCGCTGGGCCCTCGCTCCAGATTATGTTCAACTAACTGCATTAGGGGGCAAGAAGATGTGCATACCTGGGAGTGGTGGTACTAGACTCCACCCTCCCTTTTGGAGGGATGGAGATGTTATGCAATGTCACAAAGTAATATCAACAGCTTATATATATATTTAAATTGGTGCATAGTATTGAGTAGTGTGTGTGTTTAATAAATGTACTCTTACAATCAATTATTGTGTGTTATTGCTGCGCACCTGTAATGGCGATTACCAGCCCACACCACCTTCCTTGAGTAAGCCTTAGACTGCTCTGCAACGCTACCCTCTGAGAGTCAGGCGCTAAACTAGGGTGTTTGGTTCCCAGTGAAGGACAAATGTGACAGGTTATTTGTGTAGGCCTCACAGATACTGCCTCGTTTTCCAACAGTCATCCTAATATGCACCAAGTTATTTCTTGAGAATGCTCTAAATATATGATTTGTCATGACATCTCTAAATACATCACAAGAGCCTACTATAGTGCTACTCTTTATGTGTTGTAATTACTGGAATGTATGCCCCCCTAAACATATTTTCCTGGCTATGGCCTCTGTTCAAACTTTATTGACTCGGAGAGCCAATGTACATAGGACAGGACTTTTTATGAAGACCCCAAGTGGAGAAGTGTGGCTCAATGGTTAGAGCGGCAGACCCTGATGAAGAGGACTGGCCCGGGACCACGGTTCAATTCCCGCCTGGGTGAGTCTTGGGCTCAATTTCCTCGGACCTGATAATTCTCGCCTCATGCCTATTCTAATCATGGGTCCCACTCTGAAACTCTGGGCAATAGCTTGCTTAATCTCCACAACGGCCCCAACAGCGCTGGGACACCTGCCTTCACCTTGGGGGTGCCCAGGAGTGGACATTTCACAGGGAAAAGCCAGGAAGGGTTCCACAGCGGTATGCGTTACAGCGCCAGGACACCCCAGTTGGGGTATTAGTGTGCTTTACAAGTACAATTACATTTACATTTAAAAGTATTATTTAATCGTCTTTTCATGGCTGAAGTTCAACGAAGCGCATGCTTGAGCTCTGTAACGATCTTGTGCAGAGTTCTCAAGATATTTCAACATTTGAACTGTTTCATAGGCACGGGAAAGAGTTGGGCCCATTTTCTTTGCAGCCATTTTGATTTTGATTGCAGTGTAAGCCACAGCTGCGGTAATGAGTGAGTCATGTTCTGGGTTAAGACTTTCCAAAATAGACCCACTTGGCTCCGTTCTGAGCAGAGATGAACCACTTCCAGTCACGCGTCTTATGATAGTATCACATGCCTTGCCTCGAAGTCTGAAAACGCACCGACATTGGCTTAATTGGTCCTTTGAGAATTTGAGTTTCACGCTGTGTTGCATCTATCGGCTCCTTGAGGGCTGAAGACTCAGTAGGGATGCGCCTATCATCCAAAGGACTGGAAAATTAAGCCCAGGACAATTAGCCTAGAACAAACTTAGGTTAAAATATCAGGTTGGATGGGGCATAACGTGGAACAGAGTTATGAACAATATAAGAATAAGAAGAGAGCATGGATTGTCTTGCTGGCTCACGGTTCCAGTATAGGGCACACAATGGTACAAATAACAAGCTGGGTGTAGGTCGAAACACTTGCACTGTCCTGTCTCCAGAGGCAATATTCAATATGGGCTATGTGGAATCTATCTCCCGTACTTAGGAGCCGGAGTATAGTTTTGAGTGTTCGGGATTGTATAGCAGTCTCTGGGTGCAGGAAATCTGCCTTTTCTGCATAGGCACCCCTGATTTTTCACCTTTTGCTGAACCCTATATTTTTGCTAGCTTTAGAATTCTCTGCACGCTACATTTGCTAACTAGTAGTAAAGTGCATGCGCTCCCGCTTCAAGCATGGTAAAAATGGCACTCCTAACTCCTAACTGGTATATTTAACTTGCCTATAAGTCCCCTGTCTAGTGTATACAATGTATACAAGGCCTAGAAGTTAAATGTCATTAGTGGACTGCAAAACCTATTGTACCATCCACAAATTCGTAAGCCCCCCATATAAGCCCACAAGGTAGGTTGCATGGTATTTAAAAGTGGGACATGTAGAAATTTAATGTTACCATGTTCCACTGTGTCACTGTAGGACACTAGTAGATATGTTATGAAGGGCGCCCATATGTCTTTGGGCCTAGACACCACAGGGATTTCCTCAGCATAGTGAGCCAGGTGATCTTTGCAATACGCTATGTCTGTTAACCAATTATCAAATTGTGGTGCTCATCTACCGCACCAGCTTTGGGCTGCCTTCCACTTTGCACACAGTAGCAAACTTGCAACTAATTTCTGACTCTCTGGTTGCAGTTCTGTAACAAGGCCTAGCAGGCATACGCATGGGGCACATGCCACTTCTTTCAACACCATATCGGATAAAGCTTTAGTAACTTGTACCCGAATATCCTGCACCTTCGCGCAGTATCATGCTCAATGCATGAAACCAGCGCCTAATGGGCCACTAAAGAGCTAGCAGACTCTCTCAACCCATATCTATGTAGCTGCACCGGGGTTTAAAATGAATGATTTGCAAGTTACAGTTCGATGTCAGTCGCCCGGAAAGGGCGCAGCAATATTGCCAGTCTTTCCTTGTGATAGGGGTGTCTAGTGCTGTGTTCCATCTCTCCATGCTTCTGTAATACATGCTTCTGTAATATTGTGGGGCAGTCTCCGCTTGCATTGCATTATTGTATTAGTCGTTTTAATCCGTTTTCCTCGGGATGGGCTGTCGAGCATAATCTGTAACGGTTTTAGTGTCTGTGGAGCAGCTGTTGTGAATTCACTGTTTTCAGGGTTTCTTTTAGTCTGTGGTATGTAAATGTCCGCATAGGGTTATTGTTATCATGTGTAGAGACGGCCTCCAATGTAATGAAGGCGCCATCTGGTTATGCATCTTCCATAGTAACAATTGCTATCTGTGCCAGCAGAGTTGATGTTTAGGCTCTTGCGCAACGGATATGCCAGGGTAGTATGCCAAGGGCAATGCAGGGGCAAAAAGGGGTGTTTTCCCAGCCCGCGTCGCAAGCGTCTGCCAGGCCTTAATTGTACTGTCGGTTGTATTAATTTCACCTCTGGGGATTAGTCGGTGCGTTTTTGGTTAGAGAGCTGTAAGTGGCATAGGGTATACACCGTCCTCGTCCACCGCTATATGGGGAAGAAAAGGTGGTGGGAAGAACCAATAGTGGGCAAAGTGAGCTTGCGCATGCAGGTAGTATTGGTAAAGGTACGGGACCCCGAATCCCCCCTGTGCGTATGGCCTGGTGATTACCTCCCAGCTGCAGCTGGGTTGTTTGCCCGCCCAAACCAGTTTGATCAGATTGGAGTGCAGTGCGGCAAAAAATGTTTTAGTACGGTTGAGGGGGACATTAGTGAACAAGTACAGAAATCTTGGGAGTATTATCTTCTTAATAACTGCCACCATGTCTGCTAGTGTAAAGGGGAGTTTTATCCATCTAGCTACCTGGTCCTCTATAGCCGAAAGAGCTCGGCTATAATTTTCTTTGAGTACAATTTCAGGGTCTTTATGTATCCACACACCTAAATACTTCACTGGCTCTACACACCATTCCAGCAAGAATTCCAGGTCATGTGGCGTTGTGCAGTCTGTTAGGGGAAATATAAATGATTTTTCCCAATTCATACTAAGACCAGAAAGCTTTCGGTATTTGAGGTACTCCCTTATCAGAGGACCTAGCCGTTTTTCTAAGTTTCGGACATATATTTCACTGGCTCTACACACCATTCCAGCGGGAATTCCAGGTCATGTGGCATTGTGCAGTCTGTTAGGGGAAATATAAATGATTTTTCCCAATTCATACTAAGACCAGAAAGCTTTCCGTATTTGATGTACTCCATTATCAGAGGGCCTAGCCGCTCTTCTAAGTTTTGGACATAGAGCACCATGTCGTCTGTGTATAATGATATAGCAAGTGGCCACTGTCTGAACATCAGTGCAGCATCCGCATGTTTCTGCCGCACTCTGCATGTCAAAGGCTCTAATGCTAGCGCAAATAAAATGGGGGATAGTGGTCATCCCGGCCTCATTAATGAAGTAGTGTGGCTCACTGGTTAGAGGCGGCAGACCCGAGAGCAGAGGACGGCCCGGGACCAGGGTTCGATTCCCGGTGCGGCAGGTTTCTGGACCAGGGTCAGCGGACTCGATAATTCTCTCGCCTCGGTGCCCACTCTGATCAGCGATCACACTCGGCAACTCTGGGCATTAGCTTGCCTCATCTTCACTAACGGCCCCACCAGGGGATGTCTGGTCTCACCCTGGAGATACCCATTAAGGGACCATCTCTCAGGGAAGCCAGGAAGGGTTTCGCAGCGGTCGAAGCGCCTTGGGACCCTACGGGTAAGTAGTGCGCTATATAAATGCCAATACATTTACATTACATTCCCCTGCATACCTGTATTGGTGAGGAGTGATTGTTGTTAATCTGCATTCTAGCAACTGGTTCAGTGTATAATACGTTTATCCACTTTGTAAATGCTTGTGGGATGCCCATACGATGCAGCACATCAAACATAAAGCTCCACTGTACTAAGTTAAAAGCCTAAGCTGCATCTAGCAGCACTGATGCTGCATTAACTTCCGGATCTAGTTGGTGCAGCATGGCGAACATTGTTCTGAGATTATGTGTAGTGGATCACTCTGGGACGAATCCCGACTGATCCGGGAGCATGAGCACAGGTAGAAGAGGTTGCAGCCTGGTCGCTATGATTTTGGCAAGTATCTCCGTATCTATGTTTAGGAGCAATAGTGGCCTGTAGGACTCACATTTTGGGCTTTTACCAGGCTTTAGCAAAGTTATCATCAGGGCCTCTCGTAATGTTGGGGGGAGTTTCTTAGTGTCTTAGGATTCTACATACATTTCGTACAAGTGCAGTGCTAGAAAGTCAGCAAAAGTCTTTTAGAATTCCCTATGTAGCAGCCCATCATTCCCTGCCGCTTTGCTATTGGGCAGCAATTGAATGGCTGCCTTTACCTCATCTGCTGTAAGAACAATAGTTACTTACCTGTAAACTGTGGTTCTCCAGTATTGGTGTCTTTCATAGATTCACATGCTTGAATATTCCCGGTCGTCGAAGTGGGAGTCCCACGCTACATAAAATAGCATGTATACATGAGAAATATCATAAATAAAAATATACATACATATAATGCAATAGAAATGTAAACTTAAAAAAGTACCATAGAACAGAATAGGCCCATTGAAAAGCCCAAGGGAGAATTCACTTTAGTAACATATTAGAGTCATTATGTGTTGGTCCACATTCCAGCCAATCAGGCTGTAGCCTCCTCTAGAACCTTCTCCTCAAAAGCCCAAGTCCTCAGATTTTCGTAGCACAAAGTAAGTATAAGTGCCTGAGGAGAAGAGAGCCTCTGAGGGGAGGATGGGAGGGTCGCATGTGAATCTATGAAATACACCAATACTGGAGAACCACAGTTTACAGGTAAGTAACTATTGTTCTTCTCCAGTATTAGGGGTGTCTTTCATAGATTCACATGCTTGAATAAGAGTAGAAAGCAGTAAATCATCACATAAGTCATAAAGGAGGTACACAATAAAAGACTTGGTAAAACATATCACTTAATAAGTAGTAAATACCAAAAATCATGAGAAAAAACCTTTATGACTGGAGGCGGTTAGCAACAGAGGCTCACCTTCATTGGAAAAGATTCCGCAGCACCGCTTGACCTACTGCCGCATCCGCAGCATCTGTTGATTGCAGGCAGTAGTGCTTCGTAAAAGTATGGCTGCTAGACCAAGTAGCAGCTCTTCAGATGTGTCTCAGAGGTACCCCCGCAAAGAGGGCAGCAGAAGTCGACACAGCTCTCGTGGAATGAGCTCGAGCTGGAGCAGGAAGGGGCTTGCCAGCCCGTTGATGACAGTAGGATATGGCAGACGATATCCATCTGGTGATAGTCTGTTTGGTAACAGATTGTCCTTTGCACACTGGGCCATATGCCACAAATAATTGATTTGTCTTTCTAAATGTTGCTGTGCGTTGTATGTAAAACTTGAGGCAGCGCTTCACATCCAGAGTGTGCAAAGAGAGTTACGCTGCAGATTGTGGTGCAGGAAAAAAAGTTTTAGGAATAATTGGTTCATTGAGATGGAAATCACTGGGAACCTTTGGAATGAAACTGGGATTTGTTCTCAACGTAACAGCCTCGTTGGAGAACTGTAGAAACGGTGGCTGTATAGTAAATGCCTGGATGTCGCTGACACGCCTGGATGAAGTCAGAGCAAGCAAAAGAGCCACTTTCCAAGTGAGGAATTTTAGATTTGCAGAATGGATGGGCTCGAATGGAGGCAAAAGCAGTTGAGACAAAACCAAGTTCAGACGCCAAGTAGGTGAAGGCCGAAGGATTGGTGGGAACATCCGAAAGAGGCCCTTGAAGAATTGCCTAATTATTCTGGAGGAGTACAAAGATTTTACGCCATCATGGCGAAAACGGGAAATTGCAGCCAGAAACACCTTTAGAGTGGAGTGTGATAGTCCTGATCTTGCTAATGACAGCAAGAACAGCAAGATCTGCTCAGGCTGAGCACACATGGGATCCAAGGTTTTAGTGGAGCACCAAGCACAGAAACGCTTCCACTTTAGCTGGTAAGTTTTGATGGTAGATGGAGCGCGAGCACTTGCTAATACCACCCTACAATCCTCGTCGATATTTATGCGTGCAAATTCATTGTACTCAGGTTCCATGCATGAAGTTGGAGATATGCTGGATCCGGATGGCAGATCTGACCTTGCTGCATCGTGAGAAGAGGAGGCAGAGGATGCAATGGTATCTGATTTGTCAGAGAGAAGAGAAGAAGATCCGAAAACCAAGGACGTCTCGGCCACTTGGGTGCGATCAGGATTATTTGGCACGGTTGGAACCTCATTCTGTGCAACAGGCGAGGAATGAGCGGAAGTGGGGGAAATGCGTAGATGAAGTCGTTCGACAAATATATTGAAAAGGCATTCCCGCTCGACTCTCTGTGTGGATGCCAGCTCGCAAATCGTTGACATTTCCGGGTGAGAGCAGTTGCAAAGAGATCCAACTGCGGTTGGCCCCATTGTCGGAAGATGAAATCCAAGGTTGGTTGATTGATCTCCCATTCGTGGTTGTCTGAGAGGGCTCTGCTGAGCGAGTCCGCCAGAACATTGGCCACACCTGGTACATGGACAGCTGTGAGATGTATTTGCCGCTGAATAGCCCAATCCCATATTTCCTGTGCCAGTTGTGACAGCACGAGAGACCTTGTGCCGCCCTGTTTGTTGAGGTAGTGCATGCTGGTGGTGTTTTATTTATTTATTTATTTTTTACATTTGTATGGCGCACAGCTACCCAAAAAGGGTTTCCCGGCGCCGTCTTCTGTTGTCTGTCCTCACCAGCAATGTTTGTCCCTGCACTAACCTCTGAAAGGACTTCAAGGCCAAGAAAATTGCCAAGAGTTCCAAGAGGTTTATATGCAAAGTGCGCTGAGACGCCGTCCATTTCCCCTTCACGGATATCCCGTCGAGATGTGCCCCCCAACCTTCTAGGGATGCGTCTGTTGTCAGCGTAAGTGTTGGTGGTTCGTCTCTGAATGAACGACCTGTCGCTATGTTTGGAGGATGAGCCCACCACTCCAAAGCCCTTTGAATCAGGGGCGTTAGTTGGATCTTGTCTTCGAACGACCCCGATACCTGCTTCCACTGCTTGTCTAATTCCTCCTGTAGGACCCTCATGTGCAATCTGCAGTTGGGAATTAGCTGAATGCACGAAGAAGCCATGCCGAGGAATGATTTGTACATCCGGACAGAAACGTACTGTCTTGACTGTAGGAACTGTACTTTCTTTATCATTCGATCTTGTCTCTCCTGAGAAACGAACACTTGCCCCAGCCGAGAATCTAGCGAGGCTCCTAGAAAATCTCGCTGTTGAGATGGTTGAAAGTGTGACTTTTGATAATTGATGGACAAGCCCGTTTCGAAGAGGGAGGTGCAGACTTGAATGTGCTGTTCCGTTAACTGAAAAGTCTTGGCTTTTATTAGACAATTGTCCAGGTACGGATAGAGCTGGATGCCCTGGAGACGCAGGTAGGCAGCAACCGGGGCTAGAATTTTGGTAAATACCCTCTGTGCTGAACGAAGGCCGAAAGGTAGGACTTTGAATTGGTAATGAAACTGGCCGACTGTAAAGCGGAGATATTTCCTGTGCCTGGGGTGAATAGGTACATGGAAATATGCATCTTGAAGGTCTATCGTTGAAAAGAACTCTCCTGGAATGAGGAAATTCAAGATTTGAAGCAGGGTTAGCATCTGAAAAGTATTTGATGCGATGAACTTGTTTAGAGCCCTCAAATCTAAGATGGGACGCCACTCTCCTGACTTTTTCTTTACGAGAAAGAAACGGGAATAAAACCCCCTGCCGCGTTGACTTTGCGGTACCACTTCTATGGCTCCTTTCTTGATCATTAGCTTCACCTGAGCCAAAAGTTCCTTGAGAGGGTGGACCCGAAGGTGGACGAGTGGGGGGGAATTTTGTGAATTCCAGGGTATGCCCTTTTGAAATAACGTCCAAGACCCATTGGTCGGTGGTAATGTTGGACCAATTGTAGAAGAACTTTGAGATCCGACCTCCAAGATGCACAGTCGCCAGAGGATAAAGTTTGGATTGTCACTGTTTTTTGTTGTTGTTCGCACCACCTCTATAATTGGACTTACGCTGGTATGGTCTGGAGGTGGATTGACGATTCTGGGACTGATAGGAGCCCCTCTGTCTATTATCATTGTAGTTGTATGATCGATTTTGGCCTGTTCCACGAAAAGTAGAGGTTCCTCCTCCTCTACCGCGTGCCCCACGAAATGGCCGTTTCCGATATTGTAATGTTGCCAAGGACTTCGCTGTGTCAGTGTCCTTCTTTAACAGTTCCAATGCATCGTCGACATGCTTGCCGAATAAAGATTCACCGTCGTAGGGTAAATCTAAAACCCTGGCTTGAACCTCTGGGTGGAAGGTGGTTGATTTTAGCCAGCCTTGACGCCGCAAGACTGCAGCACCCGCTAGTTGCCGAAAACCAGTGGATGATATGTCGACAGCACAGTTGATTATTTCGGCAGAAATTTTTTCTCCTTCTTGTATTATGGCCTGCGCTTCATCCCGGATGGTATCGGGCATCTGAGGGATCAGACCAGCGATCTCAGACCACATTTGGCGGTCGTAGCGACCTAGAATAGCCAAGGCGTTGGATGCTCTCACAGTTGTTGCTGCCATTGTTGTAAATTTTTTACCAATGGATTCCAACTTACGGCAATCCTGATCAGGCGGAGATGTCAGAGGTGTGGCAGGATTTCGAGATCTTTTTTGTGCCGCCTGAGTGATCACAGAATCCACTTTAGGTTGAGATACCAAACAGGCCGGATAAGTAGGTGGCGCTTTATATTTTTTGTCCAATCTGGGCAAAACAGCTGGTATGGAATTAGGACGTTCCATTAACCTCAGACCTTCCTGCCATATGTGGTCGATTATAGGAATGTTATGCGATTGCTTTTGAGGTAAGTCCTTAAAATCGTATAAAAAAACAATCACTTTGTTGCGCCTCAATTGTTAGATGGAACCTCTTCGCAGCACGAACCATAAGGTTATGAAAACTCGCGATATCTACTGGCGGTGAGGCTCTTGGTGATGCAGGTGGAGTAGTAGGTGTCTGTGCCCTATAATTGTCCCAATCCTGCATCTCATTATCGGTGTCGTTATCCCCAGTGTTATGAGGATGTTGGTCCTCATTATCGGTATCAGGACGAGTACCAGTTGGAGACGCAGGTGCAACAGGCGCCAGAGCTTGAGGTCGAGGTGCTGGAGACTGAGGTCGAGGCGCTGGAGACTGAGACCGGGGCACTTGAGGTGCTGGAGAAGTAGGCAAAGATGGTGGAAACCTACGATTGTAGTCATCCAGCATGTGTTGCAGGTTTTGCACCAAAGACAAAGGGGTTTGTGTAACCTGTTCATAATTAGTTGGTTCTGCCTCATCAATTGGAAAAAGATCATTCCCATCTTCGACGTCATTATTTTCGTCCTCATCCTGGTCCCCATAATCCTGACACTTAATGTGTAATTCAGAAGGACTGGAGGCTGGCCCATAAGTTTGATCCATATCAGAGTCATTTCCGGATTCCTCTTCTCCAGACTGAAATAATTTCTCCGGAAGCTGAGATCCACTCCTTACTGGACTTAACTGAATGAGTGGTATAGTCTTGAGAGACGAGGCAGTAACCACTTTGAAGGTGGTAGCAGTGGTTAGGGGTTGGTGCGACGTCGACGAGCCCGTTGACGAGATCTCCACAGTCTTTGCACCACCCTGGGACCCTTGCGCCGTTGCCGAAGAAACAGGCGTATGAATTGGCAGCTTATTCTTGGTCGACAATGATTTTTTTGGTCGTCGACGAGGTCGTCGACAAGGTTGCAGCTTTTGCCGTCGACGAAGATGCTTTCGTCGACGAGGATGTAGCCGTCGACGAAGGTGGAACCGTCGACGGAGCAGTCGTCGACGGAGTGGCTACCGTCGACGGAGTGGTTACCGTCGACGAGGCAGCCGTCGACGAGGCAATCGTCGACGATGAAGATCCCGTCGTCGGAGTAGTCGTCGACGATGATAGCTTGTTTTTCGTCGACGGAGAACCCGTCGACGAGAGGCGCGTCGACGATGATTTCTTCGTCGACGGTTTGGATTGAATCATCGTCGACGAGATTTTAATGATAGATGAGATGGGTCTCACCTCTTGACTGCTCGTCGAGATGGTTGTCATCGTTGCAGAGCTGGTTGACAGGGAACAAGTGGTCGTCGATGTAGAAACAGCCATGACTGACTTCGTCGTCGCTGAAGATGTCGACGGACGCGTCGACGAGCCCGTCGACGAGCCAATACCCGTTTTTGAAGAGGAGGGCATAGCTTTGGGTCTAGACGCCAGAGAGCCAGGTCCCGTAGGCGCGCCCTGAAGCAAGTCCTGTGGGGAGACATCCTTGAAGGAACCCAACATTCTACTCTTCTTAAGAAAAGGAGATGGTACCTCAGTCTCAGACCCACGCTTCTGAGAGGATGACAGACTATCAGCATCAGAAACCACATTATCAGATGATCTCAACTTCTGTAGCCACAGAAGGAGACGGGCCTCTCTATCCCTCAATGTTTTAGGGGGAAAAGTGCGACAGAACTTGCAGGTAGAGGCATTATGATCCGGGTAAAGACAGTAAATACACTTGGGTCCTCATGAAAAAGGCGCAATTACCACAGGATGGACAAGCCTTGGAAAGGGTTTTCTTTGTAGAAGACATTTCTGAAGAGAAAACAGCTAGAACTGGTGAAAAAACTGAGCAGAGCTCAGGGAGACTCCCTTCACACGACGTGCGGTAGAAAATCTGAGGACTTGGGCTTCTGAGGAGAAGGTTCTAGAAGAGGCTACAGCCTGATTGGCTGGAATGTGGACCAACACAGAATGACTCTAATATGTTACTAATGTGAATTCTCCCTTTTGCTTTTCAATGGGCCTATTCTGTTCTATGGTACTTTTTTAAGTTTACATTTCTATTGCATTATATGTATATATATTTTTATTTATGATATTTCTCATGTATACATGCATATATTACTGCTATTTTATGTACCGTGGGAGTCCCACTACAACGACGGGGAATATTCAAGCATGTGAATCTATGAAAGACACCCCTAATACTGGAGAATGGGTTGTACCAAATAATTCACGTTGTCCAAGTGATAGCCAAGCGAGCACAACCTCGTCCAGGTAGGCTACAGTCTCGTCCCTTGTAGCTGTCTCATAGGGGCCATACAATTTTGCATAGTATTCCACAAACTGAGTAAGTATTTCAGCTGAGCTATAGCATTTTGTTCCATCTAGACGATCCAGCTCTGTGATATATGTTTGTGCGCGTGAATCCCTGATCTTGGAGGCCAGGCAGAGGCTGAGCCTCCAACCTTCCCCATTCGATCTGGCCACATAGGTTCTAGACATGTTATATTTCTTGATCACCTGTCTCATTGTAATCAGTGATCAAGTTTCTAATTTCTGCAGGGGTGTCTGTGTATTGGGTCTCCTCATATTTCCTTTCCAGCACCGCTAGTGTCTTTTCAATCGCTTGCAACCTAACTGTGTATTGTTGCTTTAAACGCCTCCCAAAGCGTGCCCGCACTTTCTATAGATCCCTGATTTTCCAGTAAATAATGTATAATGGCCTCTCAAACTCCATCTTTGATGACTGGGCCCAAGAGCGATGTGGCCTGCAGACGCTATTGAAAGGTTTGTAGAGTAATTGTGGGAATTGCCAAATCTAGCACCACTGGCAAATGATCTGATAAGAGTTCTTGGTAGGTGGGCTACATTTTTCACCCATGTGGTTGTCTCCCCAGAAACCAACCAATAATATAGCCTGGACCAAGTTTTGTGTACGAATGAAACACGGGTAACCTCCCGGGCTAGGGGGTGTCTCGTCCGCCATACATCAATCTGCGAATGTGCATTCCTAATTTCCTGTATCACTTGCTTAGACCTTTTTCCCTGCCACTCAGTTGTTGCATTACGATCTAGGTTAGCGTCCAAATAGGTGTTTAGGTCTCCACCCCATAGTATTATTGTGGGTTGTAGGACAGATAGCTTATTCTGCAGCTGGTGATAGAAATAGGGGTCGTCTATGTTTGGCCCACATGTGGTAACACTAGTAATAAGTGTGCTGTAGAGAGCCCCCTGTATTAGCGTGAAGCTGCCCATTTCATCTGACATAGTGTGAGTGAGTATAAAGGGTATACAATTTTTCACCATTATGAGAACCCCCCTGGAGTACGAGGAGTATGAGGACCTTGCCCTCACCATTCCCCATTTTGCTCCCAGTTGCATGCTTCCCAGTTTTGTAAGATTAGTTTCCAGTAATAATACCAGTTGCACGTGATGTCTGTTAAGATAGGCAAAAACCTGCCAACTCTTTTTGGGGTTGTTTAGTTCCCTGACATTCCAGATCCAGAGTTTAAGTTCTTCCACCATTTGCACTGCGTAATATAATAGCATATTTGGTTCTGACCATAGTGTTTCATCCATCCCGTGTGTAGTTCACATCTTCAATTGTGCCTGTAATGTACCATACATGAAAACACCAATGAACCCTCAACCCCCCTCCCACTTTAGCATCCCAATCATGCCAAAGACATTCCAATATCAGTAGGTCAATAAACAATAATAGAAACATTGCGGTGTTACTAACTCTCCCATTTGTTATCACCGTTCTGACATAAACTGTAGGGGTACACCCTTGTGGGGACAGCCAGAGGACAAGAAACACTCCCGCTTCACTGGGTGGCCGGACTGAATATATTGGGAAATTATCAACATAGAGCAGCTTTGGAACCAAGTCAGTGCTTTTACATGCCTATTAAATTGGTATATGTCTTCGCTTTGCGGAAGAATTCCCCATCTCCCCTATTTTGATGCACACCAGCCGGACAGACTATATCTATAACCAATCTGCATTGCATCATTCATGGTGGCCCTCTTATGGCAACTCAGTGACCTCAGTGAAGACCAATGTTCATTGCATTACAGTTCAACATGCAAAGTGAATTATTTCTTCAAATTATCAGTCACTCAGTCTAGGCTGCCACCACCGCTCCAGTCAGGTCCCAGCAAGAGGAGTCCAGGCCGTCAGTGGCCTCCAGCTATGGAGCGAGTTGTTCTCAGACCAAGCGGGGGCCACCCCACAGCATAACAACGGTGTTTACCAGAAAACAGTCCAGAGACCTCAGCGCCGATCAGCGGTACCTGTTGCTACTCCCAATGCACTGAGGACCCCAAGCGTGGTAAGCCCAGGGGTTCACGCTGTATTTGTTTCAGGAATTCTGTAGCCGCTCCCAGCGTTGTAAAGAACCTTGATTTTCCCTCGTAGGTGATCCGGAAGCATGCAGGATATAGCATCGAATAGGGGATGGTTACATTGCAAAGTTTCTTTTTCACTGTAATAAATTCCTTATAAGCTGCCTGGACTGTCATGGTGAAGTGTAGGAAAAATGCCACCTCATTCCATTGGTAGGTGATATTCTGCATTTCTCTCGCCAGACGTTAGATTGAGTCGCGATCCCGATTGTTCAAAATCCGGGCTATGATGGGTCTTGCAGGGGACCCAGGTGGTGGTCTGGTGGCAAGTGACCTATGCGCACCTCTTTACTATCAGTCCTTGGGATACATGTCCTGGTCCAAAGATTTCTTTCAACATTACTTCGTCACAGTCTTCCAGGCGGCCTGTATTTGTGCTATCTGGAATCCCCATGATAAGGACATTGTTACGCCGGGATCGCGCCTCCAAGTCTTCATTTGTTGCTTTGATTACTTCCAGGATTTTCTCCATTCCCCTGCATTTGCCAGCAGTTTCATGGGATTCATCCTCCACTGAAGAGATCCGCTGTAGTCAGTCGCGCCGGTTGTTTATCTAACTTGGTGGCCCTGCTATCCATGCACAGTGTCAATATGTTTATTTTCCCATCGATAGCCTGAAGGCTTTGCAGCATCGAAATCAATGTGGCCTCCAGTAGAAGCATTGCCGTCTGCCCAACCTCCAATTCTGAGTAGGAGTGCGCATGTGCTGGTCTCAGCGAACGGTGCGATTCAAAGTTTAATCGCAACTGTTGCTTGTCTTTCTTGCCCATGTGTACTATTTGCAAGTTGTTATGTGACAGCTGGAACTCGGGGTGGGAGGTATGGCGGTCTATGATAATGAGATTCGGAGCTCTCCACCTTATATGTATCCTCTCCTATGCGTCTGTGTATGCGCAGAAGCATTGCTGCTTTCAGTAAATTGCTGATTCACCCAGTGACCTTTACTTCCAGGCCTCTTTCTACCAAGTAGACTGCCCAGCCAGGGCGTTCGCCTGTGGGCCAGTAAGTGCGTTCCTACAGTCCTCGATGACAAGTCCTACCAGTGTTGGCCTCTATTTCTTGAGAGGCTAAGGCCCTGGCCCCCCAGTCTCACTCGCTGGGCGCGTCCAAGGAAGGCCCCCGCTACAGTTTTTCCCCTCTCGTTCTGCTGGTCCTTGTGCTGGGTTTGGTGTAGAGCCCTTCTGCAGCCACCCTTGGACTGGTCTCAATACATAGGAGGAGTTCACAGCCCAAGCTCGATGTCGTTGCCAACTCTGATCCAGGTATGAGCACTGCCCCTATTCCCAGCAGCGCGTCATGTCTCTCCCGGGGTGTTCACTGCACGGCTCCCCTCAGCCCACCCTGATGTGCATTTCTTTACTGAGATGCCGGGGGAGATGGGTGAGGACAGCCACTGACGCTTCTCCGCTTGTTGTGTGTATCACGCCTTTACTGCTGCTTGTTGGGGCAGCGCAGCACAGGACAGTTGTTCATCTCATCTCCTCAAATCTTCCGAAGCTGCCCGTGCTGAGGCCCTGCATCTTCGATGTGACACTGTGAGCTCATAAAGCACTGCCGTTTATCCCAGCAAATTTTGTGCATCGGCTTCCCCACCGCGCTGGCCCATCAGTGTTGTGTTTGCTTTATTTTATTTTGTCTTGGAGGACCAATGCGCAGCTATTAGGCGAGCAAGCAGCTCGATCACTTGGTCTTTCCGTTATTGCTCTGAGCCACCTTCTTGCCTCACTGTGTATAGTCGCATCACGGACTACAGCAGTTCTCCATTGCTTGCCACTCGCAGAGCCACGTCTGTAATCGATTTGTGTTTCCTGTTCACTTGTGCAACCAGTTCCGTGTTTTAGGGGTTTAGATGCCTGCCCATTTCACTGATACCTG
Organism: Lissotriton vulgaris; assembly: GCF_964263255.1. Classification (NCBI taxonomy): domain Eukaryota; kingdom Metazoa; phylum Chordata; class Amphibia; order Caudata; family Salamandridae; genus Lissotriton; species Lissotriton vulgaris. The sequence continues at coordinate 1,926,426,874 of NC_141693.1, forward strand.
GCGGATTGCAAAGCCGGCCAGCCGAGCTGCACTAAAGTGCAGCCATCTTGCCATGGGCTTTATTGTGCCTCCCCCCCAACCTTTGACCATAAACTTAACACTATGAAAACGTCTAGCACTTTGCTGTAATAATGTTTAGACTCAGATCTCTGGCTAGGAAAGAGCTAGAGAGTTCTGATTTCCTTTTGCTGGTCTTCATTTTATGTGCAGTGCTTAATTGTGTGTGACTTTAAGTATGTTTTTTTCTGTTTATAAAGTAAAGCACCTACCAAACACGGCGTAGTTAAGGGGTATTGAGGCTGTTGTACTAGGTTCTGAGTACCTAGACAACACCTCCTCCTTTAGTAAGCCTTGGGCTACTCTGCCTTATTACCATTGAGAGTGAAGTGCAGGGATACTTCGTAAGAAACAACCGTTTGTGCTTTAAAAATTCTTAACATAACATAAATGGGAGTATTGGGTATTCAATGTATTTTATTTATTTATTTATAAAGTTTTATATAGCGCGAACTTGATCCCGAAGGATATCAGAGCGCTTTACAATTTGAGGCAAACGTAACAAATCAGAAAATTAGTCTAACATGGGGAATCTAATGGGCATTGAATCATCTAGTACAAACATAACAGCTCAATATAACCTGAGTGCACGAGTAGGAATGGGCAATGCGATGGAGCATAGAGAGATAAGGGGAGTACATACAATATTCATATACAGGAATAATAACTAGTACCCAAAACAATAATCAAAACAAAAGTCAAATGGGGAGTCTAAAAGGCATTGAATCAAATGTTGAACATCTGGGTGAACGAAGAATGTGCTAGACGATGGAGCATAATGACTTAAGGGGAGCAAAATTCAATAATCATGTACAGGAATAATAACCAAACCAAAAATAATGATCATATACGAGAATAATAACCGATACTATAGTATGTGCGAGGCGCTTAGAACTAAATTTTGGACACTTAAAATTCATGCCCTTTATCTCGCAGCACTCCCAACTGATAGTTTGTTTCCTTCTATCTTTTCTTTATATGTGTAGATTTCGGGCTCGTCTTTATGTGGGTTTCTTGCCTTCTCTTTTATACCCTTTCTATTTGAATTTTTTTTTAATTTTGAAAGTATTTATAAAGCGCTCTGTGGCCAAGCGGCTTCCTGGCGCTGTAGGGCAGTCTTTAGCAGGTGGGCGTGGCGCCGGGGAGAGAGTTTAATCAGAGAATGCTTGGGAAAATAAGTGAGTTTTGAGGGCTTTACGGAAGTGCAGATAGACGGTAATAGATCTAATGGTCAGTGGGAGGCTGTTTCAGAAGCGGGGAGCCAGGATGGAGAATCTAGAGCCGCCTACTCTGGACTTACGGAAGCGGGGAACACAGAGGAGTGCCTGGCTAGAAGAGCGGAGGTTACGGGAGGGTAGATATTGGGTGATCATGTTATTGATAAAGACAGGGGCCGTGCGAGCCCGGGCCATAAAGACCCAGCAGCCCATCTTGAAGAGGGTTTTCTGTAGGATAGGGAGCCAGTGAAGGGATCTAAGAAGAGGGGTAGTGTGATGAAATTTGGGAAGCCGATAGATAAGGCGAGCGGCCTGGTTCTGGATGGACTGGAGGCGTCGCAGCTCATAAGAGGGAATACCCGCGTACAGGCAGTTCAAGTAGTCCACCCTTGAAAGAACCATGGCCAAAACAATAATCTTGAGGGCATCAAAAGAAAAAAAATGGGAGATCTTACGGATAGTCCTTAGTGATAGAAAACAGGATGAAACCACGGAGCTGACCTGGGGGTGCATGGAGAGGTCCTGGCTGATTTTAATTCCCGAAGTTCTGACTGAGGGAGAGGGGATAGGGGGGGGACCAAAAGTGGAAGGCCAGAAGGCAGGAGTCCATGGACTAGTAGAACCCCCAGTCAGAATCAGCTCTGTCTTATCCGGGTTCAATTTTAAGTGGTTTTGGTTCATCCAATCAGAAATAAAGATGAGTTTTGTTTGGAATTTGAGAAGGGAGTCTGAATCGTGAGAAAGATCAAAGACAAGCTGAAGGTCGTCAGCGTAGTTGTATACGGATACCTCCATATTTAGCAGAGAAACAATAAGGGGGTAGATATAGAGGTTAAAGAGGAGGGGAAAAAGAGAGGAACCCTGGGGGACCCCACAGGACACCAAGCAGGAGGGGGCAGAGAAACCAGAGAGACAGACAGCCTGCGTCCGGCCTTCGAGAAATGAGGCGAGCCAGGAGAGAGCGGTGCCATGAATGCCAGCTGCCCTGACACGGTCGAGAAGAATGGAAGGGTCGACCGTGTCAAAGGCAGCTGACAAATCAAGAAGCACCAAGGCTTGGGGGGAGTTGGAATCAGCCTAACTCTTCAATTCATCCAGGACCGACAGGACCACAGATTCGGTCGAATGGGCCGGACGAAAGCCAGCTTGACGGGAGGCCAGGAGGTGATTGTCCTCGATGTAGGCCGAAAGACAGGAAGTAATGTGGCTCTCCAGTATCTTTCCTAAGTAGGGGAGCAAGGAAATGGGCCTGAAGTTGGCAGGAGTAGTGGGGTCAGAGCCGGGCTTTTTTAAAATGGGGATAGCTGTAGCCGATTTAAAAGAAACCGGGATTGTGCCCAGAGAGATGGAGGCATTGAGAAGGGAAATGGGGGGATCAGGGCAGCCAGAGAACAGTGCCCTTAAGATACGGGCCGGTCCATAGTCGGCAGGGGAGCCTGACTTGACTTTTTTTAGCAAAACAAGGAAGGATTCCTTCGAGATGGGTGGGAAGTAGTGAAGAGAAGAGGACAGGGGAGGGAGTGAGGGAGGGGGGAAGGGACAGAGAAGGCTGGTGAATGTTCCGTTTAATTTTGGCGATCTTCTCAAAGAAAAAATCATTCAAGGAGAGGCAAAGGAGTTGGGATGGGACAAGATGGGAGTTAACTCTATCGGATGCCGCCAAATTATGGACAATAGAGAAAATCTCCTTGGGTTTATTGGCTGCTAACAGTATTTTACCAGAGAAATATTCAAGTTTGGCCGATAGAATGGCTCTTTTATAGTTGTTAAGGAGAGACCTATATCGAGCTCTCAGAGAGGGGCAATAGTGGCGTCTCCACTGACGTTCTGACTGTCTCAGGGCCAGTTTAAGGGTTTTGAGGTCGTCAGAAAACCACTTATTGGCTTCGTGGAGGTGACACGCCTTGACCCTCCTGAGGGGGGCAACCAAGTCGCAGGGTGCGGACAGCCAGGTGTTGACAGCATCGACTTGATGATCAAGGGAAAGATCAGATAAGTTAGGGAGAGAAGTCGCCAGGGAAGAGCAAAGAGTGTTGAAGTCCACCCGGTTCCAGTTCCGCGCCAGGATGTTTTTAGGCAGAGGGGGCTTATCAACTGTTCCGAGGTTGATGGAAAAGGAGATGAGCGAGTGGTCCAACCAACTGCAGGGGAGGATGGTGGTGGACGATACGGTTCGTCTAGCCGACCATAGCTGGTCGAGAATATGGCCATGTGCGTGAGTAGGGGAGTGAATGTGAGATATGAATTTGAGGCTGCACAGAGTATCAGAAAGATCTTTAGAGGTCTGATTTTCCATGGGGTCTCCAGGCCAATAGTTGAAATCGCCTAATAGAAGAACTGAAGAGTTGTTAACCACGAGAGTGGCAAGCAGCTCTTGTAGTGCAGGCACAAAATTAGGCATAGTCTTGGGGGGGCGGTATAAAAGGACAACAGTGAGGGGACCGGGAGATTCGTAGATCGGGCCACTATCAGGTCAACATTAGGAATGGGGGGATAAGGAAGCGGTTGGAACTGAAGATAGGATCGGGTGATCATGGCCTTTCTAGTTCGATTCTCTGATGTTGTTTCTGTTCATTTGTTCTTCTTGCTCTCAAACTATGCCACAAGATTCTATTCACATTAACTATCAAAATTCAAGACATAAAAAGCACAACACACTCCTAAGGTGACACTCCTTTTTGCATGCCCAAAACCCTAGACCTCTACTCCTTTGAACAACAAAGCTTCTATCAACATTCCAACAGCATTACAGGAAAACAATGCGTAGAGCAGTGGTCATCACTGCCCCTCACCTGTATCATTACACAGCACCACCTTACAGCACTACTTCTGAGATAACAGTCGGGGAAACACAAAGGCTCCTGACTCAAATGCAACATGAAGTTGTATGCCTGATGAAGCAGCAATTGTTTCTCTACAATGTGTCCCTCCCTCTGCGCCCGCTCTCCTCTCCCTCCCACCAATTAATTTATTTATTAATTGAAAAGGTTTTATATAGCGCTGCTGGACCCAAGAGTATCAGAGCGCTTTACATAGTGATAAGCATGAACATATTAAGATACAATATATAATTGACAATGAACAGTAAAATTAAAAAGAAGATAAAAACATTGCGTTACATGAGTGATGGGGCAAGGAAAAGAGGAATAGTAGAGGGGACAGGGGGAGTTGAAATTAGAGCTATAGAAGGGGGTGAAGTGAGGGAGAGTGAGATGGAAGGGGGAGAGGGGCTGGGTGAAAGAGCGAATCAGAGCAGAGAGGTAATGAGCAGGGTCAAAGTCAGTAGCATTAAGAACCCCAATATTTATTGAGGAGAAGTACTTTGAGTCTTTTTTTGAAGAGAGGGAAAGAGGGGTTGCAGCAAAGGTCTTTGGGGAGTGAATTCCAGATCGTAGGGGCATTACCAGAGAATGCACGTGATTGGGTCTTATTACATTTAGGTTTAGGAGGGATAAGGACAAGGGAGTTTGTGCTCCTCATGGACCTAGAGCACCCTGCTTTTTGTAGTTTACTTGAAAGGTAAGAGGGGGTGTTTTTGTGAAGGGCTTTATGCGTAATGCAAGCAATCCTGTAGGTGGATCGACCTTCAATAGGGAGCCAATTTAGGTTTTTGAGGACAGGAGAGATGTGGACAATTTTTTTACAATCAGAAATAAGTCTTGCAGCTAGGTTGAGGACAGATTTAATCGGTGCAAGGTGGACTTTGGGGGTGCCGGCCAGAGTGCCGTTACCATAGTCAGTCCTGGATAGGACAACCGATTGGACAACGATTTTGAAATCATCAGCTGGAATGAAAGGTTTAACTTTTTTGAGGTGATGCAGGGTGAAAAGAGCACTTTTTGCTGCATTTTTAATGTCGGGATCAGAGTAAGATTTTGATTGATGCTGATAGCTAGGGATTTGAAAGAATTGGAGGTGGAGGGGGAGCAATTAAGTGCATTGATATAATTGAACCAAAGTGGAATGGGCAGGGAATTGTTTTTGGGAATGAAAAGGATGATTTCCATTTTTTAGGGTTAAGTTTGAGATGATTAAGATGGAACCAGGATTGGACTTTAATCAGAGTGTCATTGACATGAAGGATGTCATTGTGTGATTTAATCTTGTAGTCTAGTTGAGTATCGTCGGCGTAGAGGTGGTAGCTGATTTTGGCTTGTTTGAGAATGAGGGTGAGTGGTTCCATAAAAATATTGAATAGGGTTGGAGGGAGGATAGACCCTTGAGGGACCCCAAGTGAGACAGGTTGCGGTTCGGATAGGCAGTGACTGAGCTTAATTTGTTGTGATCTATTTTGGAGGAACGAGGAGAACCATTTGAGTACAGTGCCTTCAAAACCAAAGCAATCTTTGAGGGTGTTAAGTAGGGTGGGATGGTGTACAGTATCAAAGGCAGCCAAGAGATCAAGGAGGATTAGTAGTGAGGATTCACCTTTGTCAAGAGAGCGATGAATGTCATCAGTAATATTGAGCATAGCTGTTTTGGTGCTGCATCCCTTTCTGAAACCAGATTGGAAAACGTTAAGGAGATTGAAGGAGAGGATATGGTTGTCTAACTGAGACAGGACACATTTTTCAAGGGCTTTGGAGAAGAAGGGAAGGTTAGAGATAGGGCGTAGATTGTTCAGGTCATTAGGGTCAGCTGTGGGGTTTTTAAGAATGGGGGAGATTTGACCTAGCTGCAGGGAGGCAGGAACACAGCCAGAGGAAAGTGAGGAATTGATGATTTCCGTCCATAATGGGGCAATGATGTATTTGAGTTCTTCAACTAAATGGGCGGGGAGAGAATAATTAGAGTGTGAGGATGGTTTGAGTTTAGAGATGATGTTGATCATAGAGGTTTCAGAAATTGGACTAAATTTGCTCCATGAAGCCTTGTTTTAGGAAGGTTTTCGGTCCGGGATGAGTCAGGATGGGTGAGCGTAGGGGGAGTTGGAAGGGGTTGAGGTGTAGGGAGGAGGAGGAAAAAGGTGATTTAGAAATATTAGGGAGGGTCTGTTGGATGGGGGAGGTTGGAGAGAGAGAGGAGGAGAAGAGAAGGATAGTTCAATGGTGTTGACTTTATTTGAAAAGAAGCTGGAAAATTCTTCCCATCTTTCCACAGAGGCTGCTAGTTTAGGACGGCCAGAGGAAGTTTGTTTTTTAACTATGTTAAACAGTTCTCTGGGGCAGTTTCTGGCCTGGTCAAGTTGTGACCGGAGAAAGGAGGCCTTTTCGTTAAAGATATGTTTTTTGTAATGGGCTCTATTGGTTCTCAGGAGAGCCAGGTTATCAGAGGAGGAATGACTCCTCCAAGCACGTTCTGATTGTCTGAGTGCTCGTCTTTCATTGTTGAGTTCGGCATTGAACCAGGACTTGGGAGGGATGTTTTTTTGTTTTTTGAGTTTAATTGGGGCAATTAGATCGAGGGCGTCAAGAATAGAATTGTTGTAATGGTCGGTAAGGTCGTTGGTGCTAAGTGAGGGGGGGAGAAGTAAGCAAGTTTTAATTATGGATTCCAATTTGACATGAGGAATGAGGTGAAGGTTTCCAGTGGGTTTCATAGGTAAAGTGCTAATAGGGGCGGGGCGAGTAGTGGGGCTATTCAAGGTAAAGAGGATGAGGTGGTGATCAGACCAGTCTACAGGAAGTATACTAGAGAGAGAGGCCATGTCCTTGTTCGTCAAAATAGCATCAAGGGTGGTGCCCTTGATGTGAGTAGGGGCAAGGCAGAGTTGGGTCAGGTCAGTGATGTCTAAGGTTTCATTAAAAAGGGTGACCGCAGGGTCATCACTTTTGTTCCAGTTGATGCTGTAATCCCCAAGGAAGAGATTCTTGGAGTGGGAGAGCGATGCTTGAATAATAAGATCAGTCATCTCTTCGGTAAAGGGGAGGCAATTTCCAGGGGGGTGGTAAATGGTGTGTAGCCAAGTGGTGGGAAAGCCAGGAAAAGAGAGGTCAGCGCAAAGGTATTTAAAGGACGAGGGGTCTTGGAGCTGGATGGGTGAGATGTCGAGTTTCTCATTAAAGATAAGGGCAAGGCCTCCTCCTAATTGATCGATTTTATCTTTCCTGATAATAGTGTAGCCTGGTGGGACGAACAAGTCGAGGATAGGAGTGGAATGGGCGGAGAGCCAGGTTTCAGTAAGGAATGCTATGTCTCACATGTGCAAAGGGAAATTAATCTGTCATAAATTAATAATTGAAGGGTCTTTGAACCAAGTCGCCATTAGCCTATGGTGAAATGAGGTCTGCTATTTTCATGGAATATTTTTAGCTGTTTTAACCAATGTTCAGGAAAGTAATTCTTAGGTCTTGCTTGGTAAGGCAGTTGTCTTAGGCCATATTATTTACAACAGCGGTTATTGAACTTTTGACTTCTGTAGACCCCCTCCGCCAAATCACCACTGAAAACCGTGGATCCCCACCTAAACAATTTCTCTGATATAAATCTCAAAATAATACACAAAAAAACAGAAAGAAATGTACATACAATACACATATTATAAAACATTTTACTTAATTCAGAAACAAAACCATATGCAAAAATTAGTATTTAACTTGGATGGTTGGAGAATCTAAAAATTTTGATTTATTACTAAAAGAGGAAGATATATGCTGGACTCCATGTACTATTAATAGGTTGGTTCACAAAATTCTGAATCGTAGTGGGTTGACATACCTCATTATTGTGCATGAGGCAGGTTGCAAATTGCGATCCAGTACGATTGGCTAAAGTCACATGTATAGTGGCTTGCTGGGGTCAGCAGACCATCTTGTCTGTGACTATTTTTAATTTCAAATGTGTTTTATTGGATTCAAAAGCAGAGAAAGGCATTTCAAAACAGCAAGAGCATAGCAGGTGTATAAAGCGAGCGAGACAGACAGGCACGTCTTCTCTAAAAATCAGCAAGAGAGCAAGAGTAATACACCAACGGAGAGATGTAGAGCCCGTGCTATAACCAAGGTGCCATGCGAAAGGGTCAAGTGACCAGAACAAAAGGAACCCAACCCCCCTCCCCCATCCCAACTCCCCTTCGCTCCCTCCACCCCGACCAGTATGCCGTGCACAAGAGACCTGTGGTATGACACTGTTAAAGCCGCGCATTGATGGGCACTCGAGCTCACAGCGGGTTACGTGGTGGCTCCGTGAGTCGCAGGAGGCGAAGATACTTGGGGCATGTGATTTCATTAAATTCTTTGGATAACAAAGATAGAAGCGGTTGCCAGGCCTTCTGAAAGGAGTCCGTGGAGTGTGTCAACGTGGCTTGGATGCGCTCCATGCCTAATGTAAACCATAATTTGTGTAACCAGCCCGTGTGGGTAGGGGCAGTGGGTGAGCCCCAGAGTGATAGGATATGCTGTGACGCTGCTTGCATGGCGATGCCCATCTGTTTGCCGCGTATGGACCTCAGGGGGAATGTGAGCGCGCTGGGTAATCCTAGAACTGCATATGCGGGGAAGCGTGGAATTTCTGTCTGGAAAGGTGGAGTCAATGTCATCCAGGACCTCCTTCCAGAAGTCCCGGACAAGGTGGCAGTCCCACAGCAGATGTGTTAACGTACCCTGCTCACCGCATCCTCTCCAGCACAGCGCACTCCGAAGGGGATTGCCTCGGTTGAGTCTGACTGGGGTAAGATGCCAGTATATGGACAGTTTCATCGCTGCTTCCCTGGCCGCTGTGTTACGGATGGTATGTGCCGCTCTGTAATAAATAAACCCCCATTCTTTGGGTGACAATGCCCTGCCAAGTTCCGATTCCCAGCGTTTCTGTCCCGCCGTTTTGTGTGGGCTAGCTGCCGGAGAGAGCATCATGTAAATGTCTGAGATAAGGTGTTTGTCGGAGTCTTTTGTGATCAGCCATTTTTCGAACGGAGTCAACAGCCGATACATCAGGGGAGCACGATCGGGGTGTGTCATCCAATGACGAAGTTGGAAGTACTGGAACCTGTGAGGGTTGGCCACCCCATAGTCTTGCACAATGTTGGCAAGAGAAAGGAAGCTTTCGGATTCGAAAAAGTAGCCAGCCGAGCGGCATTCTGTACCGCGCCATTGTGGAAAGGCGCGGGGGTTAAACCTGGTGGGAAATCTGGATTGTCCAGAATTGGGGTGAGTGGGGAGGGGAAAGTTGTTAACTCTCCCTTGACCGCTACTGCATCCCAAGCCCTCAAGATGGTGCGCATGATGGGGGAATTAAGGAGATATCTCGGCCTATGTTGACGGGCGAGAAATGGTATATTCGATAGGGAGGTCTGGGCCATCGCCCTGTCCTGGAACAGCCACCTTTTTTCGGATTCCGGCCTATACCATTCTACCAGGTAGCGGATTTGTGAGGCGCGGAAGTATTGTAGGAGGTTGGGGACCCCAAGACCACCCTCATTCACCATCCTGTATGCAACCTGTTTGTGCAGGCGTGCGCGCTGTTTTCCCCAGATGAACTGGTGGAGAGCGGTTTGCAGGTTCGACAATGCGCCGGCCGGCGGGGGGATTGGGAGGGTTTGAAAGATGTACAAAATCTTAGGCAGGGCCGACATTTTCACTGCCGCTATACGACCTAGCAGGGAGAGGAGTTGTTTTGACCAGCGGGCAAGATCAGCTTGGATCTGGGAGGTGAGCGTTTTATAATTAAGGGATGCCGTCGCAGCAGTGCTGGAAGTGAGGGTGACTCCCAAGTATGGGAGTTGTGAGGAGGTTTGGAGGTCGCATCCAAAAGTTGGTGCAGGGGTGCGCAAATGGGCATTGCTGCCCAGAGGCAGAATCAAAGACTTCCCCCGATTGATCTTGAAGCCAGAGATTGCTCCGAATGTGTCCAAATCCTCTAGGAAAGCGGGTATAGAGCGGGATGGATCATTGAGAGTGGCAATGATATCATCAGCGTAGAGGCTCACCACGTGCGGTTCACGGCCGAAGGTGATACCGTGAATGTTAGGGTTATCCCTTAGTTTCTGCGCCAGCGGTTCCAGGTAAAGGGCGAAAGAGGGCATCCCTGACGCGTTCCCCGCTGTATCTCAAAGGGATTTGATTTAAGACTGCCTAAGCGGACCTTGGCTTGAGGGTGGTAGTAGCAACTCGCTATCCATGATTGGAATCGGTCGCCCAACTGATAGCGCTGCAGGACTTTCTGCAGGTAGGTCCAGTCGACACGATCAAACGCCTTCTCTGCGTCTATGGCTAACAGTGCGAGTCCGAGTTCTGAAAATGCGTTTTGTCTACCAAGTGCAGGAGCCTTTTAGTGTTGTCACTGCATTGGCGGTTCGGGACGAACCCCGATTGATCTGGTTCGAGAATTCCCGGGAGGCAGGGGCCTAGGCGTGCTGCCAGTATCCCAGTGAATAATTTCAAGTCCAGGTTAAGTAATGAGATGGGACGGAAGGCCGAGCAATGCGTAGGGCTCTTGCCCGGTTTAGGCAACACTACTATGTCCGCTGCAAGCATGTCGGGGGGTATGGAACTCGGGCCTTCAAACGAGTTGAACAGCCTCGTGAGGATCGGCGCCAGGAGTGGGCCAAACAATTTGTAGAAGCTTGATGAGAAGCCATCAGGGCCCGGAGATTTGAGCGGCCGTAGGCGGGAGATTGCGGCCAGGACCTCGTCCGGCCGAATAGGGGCGTCTAGGGCGTCTGAAATCGATTTGGACAGTGGTGTGATATGCGCTGAGTGTAAATAAGCATCTATGTCCGTGGGTGGTATTTGGTCTTCCTTGTATAGGGAGAAGTAAAATGAGCGGAAGGCGTCTGCAACCTTTGCCTCGTCAGTGATGGTCTCCCCAGAGTCATTCAGGAGAGTGGTGATTTTAGAACGCTGGGTTTTGGCTTTGAGAGCGCTAGCTAAAAGGCGCCTGGTGCGGTTGCCCCCCACGTAGTAGGAATGGCGGAGCCTGAGGGCAGCAAATTCAGCTCTGTCGGTATCAAGGCTAGCTAATTGGGCCCTGGTGGCTTTTAACTGCTTCCAGATCCTCGGGGCACCAGTGCGGCTGTGGACCCGTTCAAGTTCAGCCACTTGAGCCGTGAGGTCGTCCCTTTTTTCCTTTTGTAGTTTGGCGTCTGCTGCTGCTATAGCGATCAGTTCCCCCCTTACTACGGCCTTCAAAGCACCCCAGAGGGCCGAAGTGGAAGTGACAGAGCCATCGTTAGTGGCAAGGTATTCCGAAATGCATTTACGTATTTGCGCGGCGACAGCCGGTCTCTGCAGCATGGTTTCGTTGAGCCTCCATGAGGTCGGAGCGCGCGCGGTGATGGCACGGCGAGCGTCAGTTCTACCGCGTCGTGGTCGGAGAGAGCTGCTGGGACTAGGGAAACGTCGGTGACCAGAGGTGCTAGGTCGGAGGAGCCCAGGAAAAGATCTAAGCGCGCGTAGGTGCGATGGACATGGGAGAAGAATGTGAACTGTGTCGAGTTGGGGTGTGCCGCTCTCCAGAGATCTAACAGGCCCCTGTCTTTTAGCCACGACCCGCCTGCCTCAGATAACGTGCCAGTGTCCCCATAGCGGTATCCAGACCTGTCTTTATGTGTGTCCATAACGAGGTTGAGGTCCCCCCCAATGAGTAAGTGGGTGCTAGGGGGCTGCAGCGCTTCCGAGAGTGCATTCTTAAGGAATGCTTCCTGGCCGGTGTTAGGGGCGTATATGGAACCAAGTGTCATCGAACTAGTGCCCATCAGAAGGGTGTATGATAGGAGGCGGCCCTTGATTTCTCCCGCTTTGATCCCCACCCGGCCTCGAAAGCGTCGGGACACGAGCATCGCTACCCCCGCCTTTTTAGTGGTGAGTGATGAAAAGAATTGTTGAGGGAAGGATCTGGAGCGCATCCCGTGCCAGTCCTTAGCTAAGAGGTGGATTTCCTGCAATAGGCATATGTCCGCCCCTGAGTGTTCTAGATATGAAATCACAGCCCGCCTCTTAATGGGGTTGTTGAGGCCCTTCACATTGAGAGATAATACCTTAAGTGTGTCAGGCATCTTGGGAGGTTGTGGGTGTAGCGTAGCGCGGTGGCAATGCTATTCTCGTGCACGGCGAGCAGTCTGCAGTGTGCGAAGCTTGTTCATGTCCCTTGGCATACTGGTCCCCTCCCTCAATCCCACCCCTACCCCCCCCCCCCGCCTGAACGAACCTTGTCTGGATCCTAAACCCCACCCGGAGTGGCGCAGTGTCCGTAGTCCCACCGGGTCAGAACTGTCCCAACTCCCCCCACCCAGCAACCATATCCTCCTTTTCCATCCCTAACCCCATCTTCCAACATCCAACCAGTAGTCATAGTCCCGGGCCTATTCAGAGTCAGTTCAGGCCCGTGGGGTGAAAAAGTAGAAGAGGCTGTGGCTGTGGTGACCCATGCGGCCCCCCGCCCCCTCCCCCTCCCCCCCACTCAGAAGAAGTGAGATTGCTATGGCTCCCCCGTTGAGCCATGCTTAGGAAGGAGCAGTAGTGTCCTTAACGACTTCCTCTATGGCTGCAGCTTTGTCTTTGGCAATGGTCCCTGGATCCGGGCGGAGGCGATGCTTGGGTGCCCGGCGTCTTCGTATTTGTTGCCAGTCGTTGCCTGGGGGTTGCGGGCGGGTAGCTGGGGAGGATCCCATGTTAGAGTCACTGTCAGAAACATCGTCTGGCAACTCCAGGCCTAACAGGGCGCATGTGTCCTGCAGCGAGCGGAGCTGGTGCAATTTGCCTTCCCATTTAAAGATCAGGCGGAACAGATGTCCCCAGGAGTAAGGCACGCCCTTGTCCCTCAGAAACATGGTGACCGACTTGAAGTCCTTGCGCTTCTGGAGAGTGATGGCGGAGAGGTCTTGGAAGAGCTGAATAGAGTTGTCTCGGAAGCGGATAGGCTGCGCTTGGCGCTCTTCTCTCAGTATTCTCTCCTTCAAGGGAAAGTCCGGGTGAAATGCCAGGATGTCCGGAGTAGGCGCAGGGGCACGGCGGGGCAGACCCACTCTGTGCGCCCTATCAATACGGATGGGGAATTCGGCGGATTCGTTGAGGACCTCTCGAAAGAGGTCTTGGAGATATTCCGTGACGTTATTCCCCTCCGCTTTCGATGGCACGCCTCTGACCCGTATGTTGTTCCGTCTGGAACGGTTTTCGAGGTCTTCCGCGTGTGCCTGAAGACCCACCTGCTGTTCCTGAAGGCAGAGAACTTCTTGCTGGAGGAGTGCCAGGTCCTCGCCACGGGTCTGACTAGATTCCTCCATTGCCACCACTCTCTCCCCCAGCCCATCCAGATCCCTGCGCAGTTCTCTCTGTTCACTGACCAGTTCGGGTTTCAGGGTCTGGAAGTCAGTGCGCAGTGTATTGAAGAGGCTTTCAAGAAACGATTTCGTTATAGGGGCATCTTCATCTTCCTTGGTCGGGGGGCTGCCGACGTCGAGGGTGATGTAGGTGCACGAGATTTCTCGGGTTTAGAGGACGTTTTCATGAGCAGTTCGTTGATCGGTCGGCCCCCTCTGCGGTTGGTGGAAGACATCGTGATGTGAGGCGAGGATCAATTCTGAACTTCAGGGGCCAGGGGCGCGCCGCCGGAGGGTGAGCGCCAAAAGGACAGTCCCGGGAGGGCCCAGAAACCGCCACCGGACACGGCCCGCACCGGCGTGGCAATTCTGCCGGGGGCCCGATCCACGCCCCCGAGTATTGATGAGGGCTAGACGCCGCTGTTTGGGTCGAGCACTAGGGCACAGTGTCAGTTTAGGGTGCTGACGGAACTCAGGCTGCGTCCGCTCCGTTCTCCAGTGCAAGCCCCAGTGAGGTTAAGGTGGGCTAACAGTGGGTATGTGTCAGTGCTCCTTCCGCCGGAGGCGCGACCACCAGGCCCCCCGAGTGTTCCCCTCTCCTCACCCCGGAGTCCTGTAGACGTGGTCCGCCGGGTGCCACATAGGTGTCGCCAAAAGGTCTGCTCACAGCCGGGGAGGGTCCGATACCCTAGAAGAGAGAGAGTCCCAGTCGCTCACCGGAGATGGAGCGTCACGTTGTAGGCCGCAGCGCCTCACACGTGGCACTCGCAGCACCGCAGATGCCCTTCAGGGATTCCAGGCTACAGGTGGCACACTGTAGTAGGGGCCCGTGAAAGTAGACGGGCGGTGTGAGGGCTCCTGCAGCAGCACCGGATTTAGGCCGTTGGGGGCTCCCGCCCAGGCCGCCCTCCAGTCCAGGCCCCAACCGGGGACCAGTGCAAATCGCGCCCGGGCCACAGTCCGCCCAGGTCGCTCTCGTGCTCACGCGGCAGCGCTATGGTGTGGAGGGGGGTAGGCAGCCACTCACTTGCAGCAGCCAAGGTCCCGCGCTGGAAGGCAGCGCTGTCGGTGTGAGCCGCGCCGCCGCGGATTTCCCCCGCAGCTGAGCAGGCCGAAGCCGGGGACTCGAGTAGAGGGGCGGCCGGCCCGGAAGTTGTGGCTGGGTCTCGGGCCTCTCTTCCACCCGGCAGGCAATCCATGGCTCAGGAGGGGCCGGCAGTCTCGGGGGGGGCACTCGGGTCGTAGGGGAAGCAGGATTGGAATAGAAATCGCTGTTTTCTCCGTGCAGCGGGGCCGAGTGGCGCCCGGCCCAGGCGCAGGCTGTCTCCCGCCGCGGCAGGCGGCTGCGGCTGCTGCGGTGAAGGCGGATGGCCGCTTCGTCTCCAGGTCACTCTGCGGGGCTGTGGGCCTCTCCGCGTCGTGGGGTGAGCAGGGGAGCCAGTATTAGCTTAATTAGGGGCGATCGTGGGGGATTCGGGGATCAAGGGCGAGGAGCTCCGCAGTTATGCCTCCGTCCCGGTCGCCATCTTGGCCACGCCCCTCGTCTGTGACTATTTTTAAATAAAGCCATCTTTTTTTTTTTAAATGCTGCCAATTTTCCAAAAAGGAAAACAGGATGTGTTTAAATACAAAATGAAAAGTTAAACAAACCTTTTTTAGGAACTGGCTGTGGTCCAATGGACTTAACACGTCTCTTTAAAATAGCAATTCTTAACTATTTACTTATCACTATTCAGAATGAATTCTTTAATTGGGTTTAGTACATTACAAAAAGTGCTTTAGCAGTCGCAAATCATCAGATTTACCGAATTTGAGGATTGCAACATTCAAAACATTTTGTGCATCATGCCCTGGATTTCTTAGGCTGTACTTGCACCGCTCCCACAAATCAAGAGGACAGCAACTTAATCTTTATTGTCCAATTTCAAATTTCTTCACACAGAGCATTTTACAATTTTCAATGTTATTTTATTAATGTATATATAGTTCCTTAATCTGCTAATAGCATTACATTTCCAAATCAAACCCAGATCCCTGGGGGTCCTCGGACCACAGGTAAGGAATCACTGATTTACAACATTATTAAAGTTAGCTTTAGTAGTACGAATATTTATTTAATAAATGTGTAACAGCAGAGACAGGAGTGTTGCTTCTAGGTATACATTTTAACTTACAAACCAAATAAGAACAAGAATTTAAAAATACCATTCTGCTTGTCCTTGATACACACAAAAATTACAGTTTCTATTTGAAAAAGTGGTAGGAAGTAATGCACCAAAGAGTAGAAGGAGGAGCACATTTCACTGTTAGGCTCCAAACAACACATCCAGGATCGGAATAGCCTATGGGCAATCTGACACATCATTAGTGGACTGTGGACTCTGTTTTTGCTGTTTGTTGGCCTGCTTTATGGTCTGCTGGGCCAGGTTCTACTGTTGATTTCCCTGGTAATTAAACATATATTGCCTTTAGCAAGCTCAAATCTATGGAGTCATCGAGACCTTGCAAAACATACTAAGTATCTTTACAAGTCCAAATTTGCCCCAGTATGCAAACATGGCCACTTCTGTAGCTATATGATCTACTGAGGGCCTCGTTTATTTTGGTGGCCGGCCTATTCATTGTCCCAGTCCGACCCTGACCCTAGCCATCTTCTACCACCAACCTTTTAGTGCTTCCATTTGGGGCAGTTTATTTTAGAGTTGAGAGTGGAACATGAGATTCTTGCAGGGTGATAATTGAGCTTTCAAGTACTCAGGAGCCAGCTCGTTTATTATAATCCAAATGGTCCATAGTGTTTTAATAAGAAACAACCTTCCATTGGCATCCAGCCAGGAAACTCACAGTGACTAGTTAAATGCTCAAACTTACAAAGAATAAATATTGTATGTATTGCCCAATTCAGGATTGCCTGGTGCTTGCCTATATTACCTTGAAACAGAAACTGTAGAATAATACAACAATCTGGAAAAAACACAGATGAGATCCAGATAAAAAAGCCACTTTAGATATATTCATCTGATGAAAGTTATGTTTTTAAAGTGCTTATAATTTGACATATAGGACTATCAAACATAACTCAATTAATATTTTATTTCGCATTTAGAAACAAATGCATAAAAAGTTCAGATAACAATATACAAACATAACAATAAGATATCATAAAAAGGCTGATATCTAAAAATGTATCCTAAAACCCTTAAAAACAGCATATATGGGGTGGCGGAGCTAGCCAAGCCCGAAGATGGCCCCTTCTGAAGCGAGCTCCTTCGGTGGCTGCTCTATCCTTCAATTATCCTGCACCCAGAGTGCTGCTAGAGACACACATGCACGCAAAAATTGCATCGGAGGGCCAGGTCCTGCCCTAGAACCCTAATTGTGACCTGAACAAGGACCTGAAAACGCCGAGAAGTGTCAGACAGGTGCCTGGGAGTCGGAGTTACGTTGCATGGACCTTGCAGGGCCTTTGAACTACAATTACAGGGAACTAGGGGAACAAACAACACCCAGTCACCCCGTGCCTGCCCTCGTGGAAGGATCAAGATCTGTTTCTGGACCACCCTGCTGCGGGACAAGAGTTTGCGGACTTGGTGCCGCCCCAGATAAAACACAACAGCGCAAACGTGCTGCGCTGCTGATCCTGCTGATCCTGCTGCTGGACGAAATAACCTGTGCCTTATGGGCATTGCGAAGACTACAAACACAGGTCCACTGGAAAAATACATTAAAAATCTGGTAACATCAATGCTAGGTAGGGAAACTTTTTCGGATGTTTTTATAGTCCAGCCAATGCACAGGTCTTTGGCCCGCCGCCTCCTACGGGCGCCAGCCCACGGCCGATCATTGCCAGACTTTTAAACTACGGAGATCGGGATGCAGCGCTCCGCAAGTCAAGAGAATTGGGCAGCTTAAAGCAGGAAGGCATGGACATTTCCATCTACCCTGACTTTACGCAGCAAGTCCAAGAAGCACGAAAGAAGTTCCTACATGTGAAAAAGAAGCTCCGTGACCAGAATATTCCTTATGCAATGATCTACCAGGCCCGGTTGCGGGTAACAGAAGGAGGCAAGTCCACCGTGTACAATGAGCCTAAGGACATGTTCAAGTTTCTGCAGCAAAGAGGCTCCCAGGTCCCGCGCAGGAAATCACTGAGGGGGAGCCCGGACGAGCAGCAGGAGACGTCTGTTGTTGAATAACGAACTGGCCTCAACAGACGAGGACTGACGAACTAGTTCTAAACTGAACTGCCTATGCTCAGTTGGTGTACAGATAGACCGTAAGAATACGTCCATGAACCTATGAAGCAGCTATGATGCACAGATAAGTGTGAAATATACACCTGGGTCAAACAAATTTTTGGAATGTTTGTATGCTTAATGCTCATTAATGTCCCGATAAATAAGAAGTCCTTTGCATTTAAAGCTGAGGCCGGACAGGTCCCCAGGCCCTACTGTTACTTGCAGGTTAAGGTGTGCATTAGTTTTATGTTTGACCAAAGTGATCACCCATGTGATATCTAATCACCGGAATACTCAGCTGGCAGCTCCCGCCAACCTGTGTGCACCACACCAAGTTAAAGTTTTCACAACGGGAGGCTGGTTGGAGTGGGGGAAGTACTATGGGTTTTTCTAGGGACTGGTTTTGCTATTAGGATTATCTTCACAGTAATGGGGTTGACGAAGTAGGAGGTGGGTGGGTGGTCTGAAAAACTGGAAAACCTGGTCAGCAGCACTGAAGGGGATAGCATTACACACGTCAGTGAAGCATAAATAAATGACTGACAAGCCCAATCTAAAGGAAATACTGCGAATGGATGAAAGAACAAGACATACTAGATCAATAACACTCATGACCTGGAATGTCAGAGGCCTTCATAACCCCACAGAAAATCTGTAAGTTCCTAGCGTATCTAGATCAACATAAGGTAGAAGTTGCTTGTCTGCAAGAAACACAACTCATAGACCTAACAGAGAGAAGTATAGGTGCAAGATCGGCTTCCTATCGTATGGCACCCTTTTATTCCACGTATGCCAGAGGTGTAATGCTCCTTGTTAGACGTGGCACTCCCTACACGCTTATTAATTCTTTTAAGGATGATCAGGGGCGTTACGTTATAATTTAGGGCAACTTCAGAGGCACTGCTCTAACAATAGACACAACATACGGCCCAAATACTGATGATCCTCTCTTTTTCGCTCACATTTGGGCAAAACTCGTGATTTACCATCCACGGCCATCATATGGGGTGGGATTTTAACACATGTCTGGATCCTGACTTAGATAGGTCTACAGGCAGTGAACGATTGTAACGACCGGATTTTCGGACCAGATAGAATCAGCTCACCAAGACACCACCAACCCGGCCGAAACGTAACCACCTCCCTCCTCAGTACCTACTTACCTTGGTACCTGAGTACCTACCTGGGGATGAGGAATTAGCAATATACAAGCTCATATCATCATAAACACCACCAAATCCATAGGGATTACTAGAAACAATCACTTATTGCTACGGAATTCCATATTCTACACCACACTCATACCTTATAGTCTCACGGCAACTCAGGCCCAGACTATGCTACCCTCCTCCTCATAGTGAAGGGGGCAGTTCTGATCACTTACCATTACACACTGACCTCAATCAGTGCTCACGCAAGCCACAATCCTGTGGGTATACACACCGTATCCTCCCGGTGCTCTCTCAAGCCGCAATCCTGCGGGTATACACACCGTATCCTCCCGGTGCTCACGCTGCCGCCACAATCAGGTGACGATACACACCGTATCCCCTCGGTGCTCTCACAAACGCCGCTACACAACGGCGATCACTGTCCTATTGATACCTTCAACTCTCTCTCTCTGTTGGGAAGTTTCTCTATATGTCTAATATCTACTGGGAATGTCTCATGCACAATATCATATTTTATGTGGTAGATAGACAGTTCAATCCTCTCACACAAGAATGGCCAAATCCCGGTATGCAAAGGTTATTCTCTGATTTAGGCGCTCCCTGCTCCCTTGCTCAGTTACCACTTACCCGGACGGGGAACACATCCGTCCACATAACAGCATCTGACTAGAAGAAAGGTTAGTCTCATCGTAAAAACAACATTTGCACAGTGGTTCACTAAGAACTGGGGTCCCTTTATTAATAATAGCAAATTATAACAACAATATAATACTGCAATATAACATACAGCCTGAAAAGCAAAGGAAAGAATTAAGATATGGTGTGCGAGCTAATAAGAAAGGGTCGACGTCAGCTTATGAGTACAAAGTCTGGACTCAGTTGTCATCTGGGTTCCCTTCTCGTCTGTGCCTTGGCTCATCTTAGGATCACCCCTGCAGTCACGGACACACGTCTGCACCGCTATGCTCTGTCTCCTCTGCTCCCCTCCAAGTCACTGGAACCTCTCTCTTGTTCTCTGTTTCGTTTGTCTCACTCTCGTCGTTTTGCACTACTCCTCTCTCCTCTCGATCACGGACTATCTTCACCTTCCGACTTCGATCTTATAAATCAGTTTCGGCCGCTCTA
Source organism: Lissotriton vulgaris (assembly GCF_964263255.1). Taxonomy (NCBI): domain Eukaryota; kingdom Metazoa; phylum Chordata; class Amphibia; order Caudata; family Salamandridae; genus Lissotriton; species Lissotriton vulgaris. The sequence continues at coordinate 1,926,446,876 of NC_141693.1, forward strand.
GTATTCGTCCGCTCCACTAACATCATTACTCAGTTTGCTCCGATCTCAGTGTCAAAGCTCACTAACTGCTCCAATTAAAGTAACTTCAATCTTTCTGAGAGATTATCAGCCTTCGGTCTTTTCAGACTTCAAAATGGCGACTGTCTGCTCCAAGTTGATTAACTGTAAAAATGCTAACGACTAGCTGCCGTCTACTAACTGACTGAATGAACTCTCCTCCTCTCTATACTTTCGCTAATATAGAACCCTGTTCATGCATGGAAATTTCCAGCCAGTAACCTGCCGCCCACCAAATTCTTGTACCACCCGTGCCAAGGACACGCTCTCAGTCGGCCGACATGATGTTGCGTCTTCGACACGGAGAAAAATACAGTCTTTCGATAAGGGCCAGCTCGAGCCGGTTGTCTCCAAGCGAACAACACCTTATAACTAAAACATCACATTTGACCTAAAAGCAATTCAAGCAGCCGAGGCAGAAAGAAAGATGGAGTCTCTCCCGTTCGAGGCCTACAAGGCCCGAAGTAAGCAGAAAGATGAATAACTCTATCAGGAATATACTAGTAACCTTACAAAAGGACGAAATAATACCAATACTAAGGAATCTATCCCCTAACATAAGCTTATAGGCCCTAGAATAGAGAAAAGAATAGGGAATTATGTCAAGCATCTTGTAAATAGGCCAAATCTAAGGCTCTAATCCCTCTATTAGAATGATAGTAGGCTAAAGTCACCTTCACTTAAAAATAGAACAAAAACCCGGTCAGAACATTTCACCCTTGACTTTAGGCTACTAATTATTCGCTAAATGGAACTAACGTCTGTTGAAGAATAATATGAAACAAAGTTGACAGATCTGTTTCTAGTTCGCCATCTGCAGGTTTGAAGTAAAGACGGAATACACTGAAGGAAACAACAAATAGCAACTAAAATACAAATAGCAAGCTTGGTACCCCCTAATATTTGACATAAAGAATGTAAATCTGGTAACCAATTGAAAAACCAGTCAAACCAACCCTGGTCTATATACTTTCTAACTTCTTTGGTTAAGTCATGGAGTTTGTCAATGTGAACTTGAATCGACCTAGTGTGGTCCGATAGATTGAAACAGCAAAGGCCCTCAAAGTCAGAACAGTCATGACCATGTTTGAGTAAAAGGTAGTCTATAGCAGCTCTATTTTATAGAATTGCCCTACGCTCACCTTGGGCATCTAATAGCAAGTCAGATAGAATCATGGAAGTGTGTTTGATGGATTTAACCATCCAGCAGGCCATTTTTCCAAAAGATTTAGCATTATACACTGACAAGGCAGGAACACCTAAAATAGAGAAAGCCAAACTAAGATATTCAGATTCAGAAAATAAATGTAGTGAAGAGTCACAATTGTCGTTCAATATTACAGCATCACGGGCAATACGGGAATTCGCATTAGGGTGTGAAGAAAACATTAGCAAGCTTAATCTAGTAATAGCACAGGGTCCTCCGGTAATATTTGAAGGGATATAGGGCCAAGATGTATTGCCACAAGAGAAAAGCCATCCAGAAGGTAATAACATTGTACGATAGTGGCTAGGGGTTACTACAAGACTTTTACATGTCATATTGTTCTTGACTGAAGTACAGGATTTGGGTAATCTCCGAGAACATAAAGTTTTTTCATGATCTGTGAATGAAGTGGCACCTTTCAATTTTAAACGAACACATTCAGTTATGGCACTTGGATCACATGTGAGGAAGAAACATAGATCACCCTGTGTGATATTATATGTAGTTATCTGGGAATTAATTGGTGGTACTGGGTCTAACAGCACCGTACATAAAGGACAGTACTCATGGGTTGCAAAGTCACCTAGAATAATGTTAGGGCGGGCATTTGATATATTGAAAATATGGGCAAGGGTCTCCAGAGAAGCTGGGACGGCAACCAAACAGGTCGCTAATATGTCCGTTACCGAACGCATCGGTGTCAAACAGAAATGTGGGGAGCGTGTCACTCTCCGTGCTAGGGTTGTCCAAAAGTTAGATGATGAATCCCACGCAGCAAAATAACGATGTCTCCTGGTTAGTGAATCAACCAAAGTCTGGGGGTTCCTTCCTCTCCCGACGTAGCAGGCCAAAAGGAGTCCAACGCCGGCACATCCTGCAACAGCAGTCCAGAGAATGATCTGAAAATAAAATCAAATACAGGCATCATTCATTCAGGAACAAGACTGTGCTTGGCAGGCGCTCTGCTGAATGAAAGCAGCGGCGCTGAACTAGAGAAATTGTTTTAAACTTGAAGAAAGTCAACTGGAGACTAATTTTTAATCCTACCTTGTCTGGGCTCGGTGGAGTGTGGACGCCATCTTTGGTTGGGCTGGTCAGGCGACCTAGCTCGGCGCCACACCCCCGCGCTCCGCCCCTACTTAATCGTTCCCTAATGAGGAAGCGCAGCGGACGAGCGCAGCGGGCGCGCCGAAGGCGCGCCGAAGTCGAGCCTAAGTCAAGCCCGTCTGCGCCCGTCCGCGGCCTGACGGGGCTAGGGGCGCGTCCTCATGTCCCTCCTTATTCATCTATGGACCTACTTGCTATGCAGGGTCATTGGCCTCTGGCTGTCCCCATTATCCAGCGTATCTCTGCTCTTGGCCTTGATCCCACCCCTCAACACTTTATACCTACTAACCCATGTCCTCCGGTGCCTTATGTCCCCCATCCTGTTCCTTCATCCCTCTCCCCACCCCTGTCCATCATGTTACTCAACACCAGGTCGGCTGTAAAGCACCACCAGGAGCTTTTTGTGTTGCTCGATACTCACCAGCCTGACATGTTATTGTTAACAGAAACATGGTTTTGCGAGTCCTCCCTGCCCTCTCTATTGGCTGCTCTACCCCCTTCTTATGTGGCCCTTCGCGCTGATCGATCAGCGGGCAAGGCTGGGGGTGGTGTGGCTCTCATTTTTCGATCGGAGCACAATTTCCAGCTCCTCCCCTCCTCCGCTATTAATCCCACTGAGCACCTTGTGGCGCGCTCCCTTGCCTTCTCTCCTCCGCTTACTTGTTTATTAATGTATCGCCCTCCCCAGCCCTCCCATCTGTTTCTGCCAGCATTTCAAGACTTACTAGCCACCTTAGCAATTAATCATGCTTCAGTCCTGGTACTGGGGGATTTTAATTATTGGCCCTTAGACCCTCACGAATGCACTGCTTCTAAGCAATTTTCCGATTCACTTGCATCCCTGAATTTTGTCTCTCACCTCCATATTCCTACCCATACTCACGGTCATGTACTAGACCAGGTTTGGTCTCTCAATACCTCAATCTCTTCCATGTCCGTGTCCCCATGTCCCTGGTCAGATCACGCCCTGATTTCCTTTTCCCTCTGCCTCAAGTCGGTCACAAAGATCCCGCCTGCCAAAAACATCTGGGCGCGGAACTGGAATAGGGTAGATCTTCCTGCTCTGTCATCCTCTCTTCTGAACTCCGCACCTAACTTAAAGGGTTTATCTCCCATCTCTCAAGCCGCTGCCATCGATGCCTGGCTCGCCGGAGGCTGCGACACGGTAGCCCCATTACGACGGATATCAACCCGAAGATCCAAGGAATCGAATCGGTGGTTTGGCGACGACCTGAAGACCAAGAAATTGACCCTCCGGCGGGCTGAGAGACAATGGAGAAAGGACTATTGCCCTCTATTAAAAACTCACTATCTGACTGTGCTGAATGATTACAAAAAGGCCATATTAAGAGCTAAAACTGAACATTTCTCAGCAAAAATTCTGACAGCGGAGAACAAACCTAGGGAGATTTTCTCCATCGTTCAGGACCTGGCCTACTCTGACAGGGCCACCCCTAAGCCCCCTCCTACTCAATCCCTCTGTGATTCCCTGAATGTTTACTTTTTAGAAAAAATTGGCAACATCAAAGCCAATATCCCACTCCCTTCCCCCACTTTCTCTGAGCCTTCTCCCCCTATTGTTCATCATTGTCTCTCTTCTATCCCTCCGCTTACCGAAGAAGTGTTTCTTACAATACTTCCCAAAGTAAAGTCTGGTTCCCCGGCGGACATCTGTCCAGCCCACATTTTGCAACAAATCTACTCCGTCTGCCCTAAACCGCCAATCTCCCTTCTCAACAGCTCACTGGCTCAGGGGGTGGTAATTCCAGCACTTAAAGTTGCCACCATAGTGCCCATCCTTAAAAAGCCTGGCGCGGACCCCTCTGCTCCAGCCAATTATCGTCCCATCTCTCTCCTGCCCTACTTGGGCAAAGTGCTGGAGCGACATGTAACATCGGTCCTCAGTGCCCATGTGGAAGCCAATGGGGGCCTAGCGTCCCGCCAGGCAGGCTTTCGGCCTAGGCATTCTACCAAGTCCGTCGTGGTGTCAGTCCTTAATAACCTCAGGGAGGGCATGGACCAAAATAGCCGCCAGGCTCTGGTGCTCCTCGATCTCTCCCCCGCTTTCGATACGGTGGACCATTCCATCTTACTTTCCCGTATCGGAGCGGCGGGGGTCGAGGGCTCAGCCCTGGTCTGGCTATCGTCCTTCCTGAGGGACCGCACCCAGGCGGTCCGGTTAGGGGACTTTTCGGCCACCCAACTCAAAGTCACATGCGGTGTTCCCCAAGGTTCTTCTCTTTCCCCCCTTTTGTTTAATCTCTACATCTATCCTCTGATCTTTGCACTTCAGCAACTGGAGGTCACTGTTTATAATTATGCAGATGACCTCCAGTTTATCTTTAATCTGTCCTCTTCTCCTCACTCTATTTCTAATTTTCAGTCTATTATGATTTTCATCAGGGACTGGATGAACCACAACCATCTGAAGTTGAACCCTGATAAAACAGAACTGGTCCTTACGGGTGGTTCCTCCAGTCCCTGGAACTCTTCTTTTTGGCCCTCTTCTCTAGGATCCTCTCCCACACCTTCTCCTTCAGTTAAGACTCTGGGCATCAAACTTAACAATCAGCTCAACCTTCACTCACAAATCAGCTCTGTTGTTTCTTCCTGCTTTCTTGTTCTTCGAACTATTCGATCTGTTTCTCGTTTCTTCTCTCCTCTTGCACTTAAGTTAATCATGTCCGCTCTGGTCATCTCCCGGCTGGACTACGCCAACGCCCTTTACAATGACATTCCAGCGTATAGTTTGCGGAAGCTCCAGCTGGTTCAAAACCAGGCGGCCAGATTGGTGTATGGCCTCCCCCGTTCCCATCACTCCACTCCCCTTTTGAAGGCATTACATTGGCTACCTGTTAGGGAGCGATCCCTCTTTAAAACAGGATGCATGGTCTTTCAGGCACGCCAGGGCACTGCCCCTGCCTTTATCTCTTCTCTGTTAAAAGAGTATACCCCTGTCCGTGAGCTCCGCTCATCTACTCAATCACTCCTTCAGGTTCCCCGGTACAGACGTAAGAAATGGGGCGGAGCTAATTTCTCATTCCTAGCACCATCCTTCTGGAACTCCCTCCCCGATCACTTACGTCTGGCCACACATTATTCCACCTTCCGAAAAGATCTTAAGACTCTTCTGTTCACTCAGGCTTTCCCTAATGTAAACTGATTTCCTTTTTCCTCCAGTTTTCGTTCCTGCTGCTAAATGTGTTTCCACAGCGCCAAGAAACCGCATGGTGTATGTTGCGCTATATAAATATTTTAAAAGAAAAAAAGAAAAGAAGTAACATTTATCAGCTGGGATTGCTTCCCAGCTATCTCTCCCTGGTCTCATGACAAGTACCGTATTATCATGACCGGTTGCAATAATTTCAGCTTGTTCAGGGGGGTTTTTAGGCGACTGCACCCACACTCTCGCTCCTGGATTATCAGTGGAGCCAAAACCTTTTTGTCCTCGAACAGTTAATAGAGTTGGGGCGGTGCCTTTCTGAATCTCGCCACTTAACACAGGCATGATTAGCAATTGAGCAACTCGGTCTGTCTTATGAATTGGTAAATCAACATCACTGCTATTCAGCAGGAGTACCTTAATCTCTCCCTGATAATCACTGTCAAATACACCTCCAAGCACTTGGATGCCTTTTAAGGCCAGGCCCGATCTCCTGTCGGTATACTGACACCATTGCCAGTTTCAATGATAACTCGATCTCTTCCTTTTACAGTAATGTCATTCATGGCATGCAGGTCTAAGCCTGCGGAACCTGGGGTTGCTCTGCATGGAGCTAAGGCTCCAGGGGAAATTTCCCAATACCTCACAGTATTTTAAACTGTGTTTGGTCTAGCATCAACAGCTGGAGGAAATAAACGCATTAATGGGGAATCAGCATTTAAAAAGGGACGATTATTCAAAATCAACAGTGCATGAAAAAATTATCTTTCCAATTTTTATATTTGTTATCAGATAATTTACGCAATTGATCCTTTAGCAATTTCCCAGTGACCAAATGCTGCTCACGATTCCTAGGATCAAGAAGGTTAGGCAAGGGGGTAAGGCTCTGTCTGTGAGGGGACCGAGGATTTGGAACGGTCTCCCTCTCCAGCTTAGGCAGCTTGAAAATCATCTGGCCTTCAGAAAAAAGCTGAAGACGTTCTTGTTCCAGGTCTAACCACACAGTTTAAGAACTAGATTGGAGCCATGGAATTCGATCTCCTGCAGGTTCAGCAGTCAGATAGCGCGGAGATACTCCCTCGGGAGTTTATTCTAGCGCTCTATAAACCCGCAAATAAATAAATACATTATAGTATCTTTGATTAAATTTAGAGGAATATAAATTCCTCGGTCAGCAGCCCACCTGCAAGTGGCTCTTTCTCCAAAATGTCCGGCTTTCTGATGGGCCCATTTCGCCAATCCCGCCAAATCAGAATTCTGCATGTCCACCACTGCCTCAGCAATTTTAGATTTCTCATCTGCAATATTGTGAAAGAATTTGTCAAGGGAGTCTCTTGGTGTATGGGCATCCACATGAAAGATGGTAACAGTACTTTGCGGAAGGAATTCCCAAATTTCTTGCCATAATTCTTTTCCCCAAAGTTCTTTAGAATGCAATTCCCAATTGCGAGCATACCATGTTGGTAACCAGACCGCCAATCCATTAGCAGTGGACCAGGAGTCAGTAAAAATGTGACACGTACCAGGTAGTTCCTGTTTTAAAATTTGGTAAACAGCATACAATTCAGCAAATTGACTACTTTTTCCTTCACCAGTTGTACTCAGCAATTTTTGTGTGACAGGATTATAGGACACTGCCTTCCAATGTCTCTTCTCTCCTATGTACCTCGCTGAACCATCCGTAAACCACACATGGTTTCTGTCCTCCGCGGACAGATCATCAAATGGCTTACCCCACTTAACAGGGGATTCCTGTACTATAGGTACAGAGCAATCACTCTCGGTCTCATTCGATGGCGCCAGCGCCACTTGCTCATGTAATGTCGCAACACCTTTCGGTCCCACACGTGCTCTGTCATGTATGTACCATTTCCACTAAATCACACTCGCCTCTTGAGCATGTCCAATTCGATGAGTTTTCGGCGAACTCAGAACCCATTGCATAATAGGAATTTCAGGTCTCAACATCACATCATGTCCCAAAGTCAATTGCTCGGTATCCACCAGAGCCCAATAACATGCAAGTAACTGTTTTTCAAAGGGTGTGTAGCGCTCACCAGCATCGGGTAACTTTTTAGTCCAGAAACCTAGCGGTACTTTATTTCTGCCTTGTTTTTGCCACAAACTCCAATTCGCATAAGGACCTTGCACAGACACATTCAGATCCACATCACCATCACGTACAGGCCACAGATCCAAAGCATACTGGATCGCTTCTTTCGCCAAATCAAACGCATCTTTCTGCGGTTTATTCTATTCAAACGCATTCTTTTTACGAGTGACTCTGTACAAAGGGGCTAATATCTGACTTAAATGTGGAATATGTTGACGCCAAAAACCAAATAAACCAATGAATCTCTGGGCTTCTTTTCTGTTCCGGGGAACTGCAAAATCAAGAATTTTCTGTTTCACTTGTGCAATTACTTCTCTGTTTCCTTTATGCCAATTGATGCCTAAAAATTTTACACTTTGTGATGGACCTTGTAATTTGTCGGGATTAATTTCCCAACCTTTGTCTCGCAAATGATTGATAACCTTGTCTAACTGAGTCTGAACTTGATCCTGTGTTTCACCTTGAATCAAAATGTCGTCAATATAATGACACATCTGTATCTGTGGGTTTGGGGTATTTCAGCTAAATGTTCCGCCACCAGCCGGTGACAGATTGTAGGACTATGTACATAGCCTTGGGGAAGACTTCTAAACGTCATTTGACTTCCATTCCATGTAAAACTGAACTGTTCCTAACACTCAGGGGCAATTGGGATTGAAAAGAAAGCATTGCCAATGTCAATAGAAGCATACCACATTCCTGGATGTTTCTGAATTCTTTCAATTAAGGTAATAATGTCCGGTACTGCAACAGTCAAAAGGGGTGTATGTTTATTCAATTTGCGGTAATCAACCGTCATACGCCAAGAATTGTCACTTTTACGCACCGGCCAAATGGGATTATTCCAAGCAGAGGTAACCGGAGTTATAACTCCTGCATTGACTAGATCCTGAATAGTAGCACTAATTTCTTCATGCCCACCTGGAATACGATACTGTTTTTGGGAAATAACTTTTGTAGCCTGGGGGATTTTTATAGGAGGCATCCTCTAACGGCCAACTCGTACAGGTCTGGATGATATATAACTTCTATTTCCAAATTGATAACATTCTTCATCTAAATATAAAGTCATACCTTTTAAAATACCAATTCCAAATATGTATTCTAAGAGTGGCACCACTAAAACAGAATATTCTTTTCGGGGAATTCTACCTATTTTCATCTCAACATTTGTTTGTACTGTGGGGGTTTCCTTTCCACCTAAACCAGTAATTGTAAAAAATTGTCCTTTGAATTTCTTTGATTTTCCATGAATTAAAGTGGCCTCCGCTCCTGTTTCTACCAATGCTCGGGCCCTCTGTATGTTACGATGTCTCCAAAAAATGTCAATATCTACATAGGGTCTATTGTCTTTGTGAGCCCAACTGCGTACTGGAGCTTGACCTATTTCCTAGTCATTTTTATTGCGGTCTGACAACCAAGACAAATCAGGGTAAAGACTCTCAAATTTTTTAGACGATGTAACTTCCTGTTCGTATCCTTTCCCATCATGAAACGGGTTTTTGTCATCTGCATGGTATTGTGAATTACGTTCAGAAAACCTGTGTCGTTCCTCTCTTCTCCTTATTTCGGGGGACTGATCCCTTTCATCTCCGTATCTGTTTTCAACACGCTCATCTCTCCCCCTCTCTCTCTCTCTCCCTCTCACGCCGAGGGGACACATCTCTCTCATTCCGTCGTCTATCACGCCGATCTGATTCATCACGACGTCTGTCATCCCCACTGTCATCAGAATATTCACAATCACAATCATTCTTTCGTACACGTCTAGCACCCTCCTTTCTGTCCAAACCACGTTTGCGAAACATAATCCACAAGAGATTATTAGGTTCACCATCAATCTCTTCTCTCTTCACACCATCATCCAATAAGGCAAGAAACATATCACGTCTAGAAAACTGATAATTTCCACCAGTACGACTCTCAGGTCTGGATTGTCTTTCAGGTTCACCAAGTTGACGTACAGATTCAAGCACTAAGCACTAAGGACAAAGCGTTACCAGTTTGATTGATCAACAATGTCATCATAACCTGTTTATATGCAACAGGGGAAGAACGGATAATGCGGTTCCGCACAGAAGATGTCAATAAACCATCCAACAATCTGTCAGAAGTACTCAGAAAAACCGCAGTTTTCATCACCTCTTCCTTCAGTCTTTGTGCCGCATCTCGCAAAGTATACCATGGCTTGTCATTCAGAGGCCAGTCAGATTCAGTAGGGTATTTGTGAATACAACCATCAGTCGCTAATTGAAGCAAACTAATTTGACCAACGCCGTTATAGTTTTGGAAATGATCCTGCACAGTAGAATCAGAACTCAAAGAACAAAACTTCAAAGCATCTCCCATATCCAACATGATGCCAGCGGCACCCAATTCATAGAGACGCACCATCCACGTAAGCAAGGCCTCACCGGGCCGTTGTCGAAATCGTTCCAAAATGTCACTAACTTCCTGTTGCGTAAAATCTTCTAAGCTATCCAAAGGAATACCATTAGGATTACCAGGAGCCTGCTGTAACTTTCGTCGAAAAACCGGATGCGCAGAAACCTCAGTACGAGGAGCACAAGGAACCCGATCAACAGATTTAGAGAGACAGTCAGATTGAGAAATGTCGTCAGATGTCGACCATGCTCGCCGGAATCATCAAGTTTGTCAAAAGTATTAGATTTACGTATAAATGTTCAGAAACCTATCACACCAACATAAACTAATCAACATTAAAGTTTGATACGATATATAATTTCACACAAAACATAGAAGTCCGGTAGAAAATGTAATTCATTTAATCTTTGAGGCTTTCCCCAAGTCCAGCCAACACGTGTTTCGTCGATTAGGCAGGAATCCACGACTTCATCAGGGCTGGGAAAAGATACAATACAAAATATTGGAATTGCGTGATAACTTATCTCTTCTTCATCAAACATACATCCAGTCATTATATTTACATGACGGCAAGTGAGAGATAACATTATGCATATGTATCCCTGAGCATTAGATTTATGCATTCCAAGTGAAGAAACAAGAAGGTGGGAGATTAGTAGTATACTCCCATCGGAAAAAAGTGTGAAATCTCTCAGTAGAAGAGAAGAAAAGAAAGAATGCCCCACAGTTCGTGATGTCGATCAATTTATAAAAAACATATCGCAAAACTATGGTGATCTTGTGCTCACCCCATATACATTATCCCGTAATGTGCAACATCCAGTGATTATCCGTGCCGAATACGTCAAAACGGGATAGGTATTTGTGACAAAGTGATAGACCATTATTTATTCGAGTGCTGAGTAAGTGTACTCAGGCTTACCTGATATTTAATGCTTTTAAACTTTTATGCCTGTAATGACCAAGTTATGATATATATTTAATTATGGAGAAAATAATCAGTTAGCATATCAATTGCTAGAAATCACACTACCATTGTTGGATGCCATGTATCATGTAGCCACGTACCTTCTGGCTGGTTGTACTTCCGACCCAGCCTGTTATGGCATGGGTGAAGAAATATTATCCGGTATCGGTCTCAATATCTTTCGTGTCTCTAAAAATTACATAGGAGGATATATTTTGTAGTATACTATCGCTATGGTGAGCACAAGTAAAATTACAGTATTTACAACTGTTGTGGTAACGAGCTTACCACCATTACAATATTTACAAATGGATTGGTAACGAGCTTACCTCCAATATGGTAAATATTTGAATCCCCGTAGCGGTATGAGGTAATTATCCCAATCCAGAAATCCGGAATAGTAATAGGATCGTTCCTCCAATGAAAATATTTGAAGGAAAATTTCCCCGCTACCGAGTGTAACAGAAAAGAACTATATTAGTTAAGTGGATAGTAATATCTCCACATGTTTATGTCAATATCTATTCTGTCTAGGCATCTTACCTCCAATATTTCGGAGTCCCAGGGCAGCATATTGAGTTCCAACTAAGGCGCGTACTTCCGTATTTTGAAAGTCCGCGTCCATTGAACCGGAAGTAATACTTATACCTCCGGCTTCTCACCCATATTCATTAGCTACTACGTGAAACGTTCCGCGATATGTCAGCCATGTTATAACGGTGTCCCTAGTACGGGCAAATCATTGTCTTCTTAGATATACGGTGCTCTTATTCTAAATATAAGCCGAGTGCAAACAAAAACGGATACGTGCCGATCCTGATAAATGACAGGATTGAATATAGTGCGTGTGAGAAGAATAATAAGGTGCTCGTCACCATGTGATATAAAATTAAAACTGTGAGGCCAAGAACATGTGGACAATATCAAAACTGTACATTGTTGATAAGAATCCAAACAATTCTTAAATTCACATAATTGTCTACATTTTCAATCGAGAAGTTATCTATTGTGAGCACTCCTAGTACACATTGGAATAGTGCCCGAAAATTCTTTACATAGTGATTAAGGGTACAAGAACATGTATTGCAGTTGTTGGAAATATATGATACAGTTACATACAATACATTACTCATACTATCGCGATTTACTGATATATGTATCCCGATTATCTATATCAGTCACCCAGATAGTAATGCAGTTCCTGGTCTGAGTTCATCCCGTGCTCTACTGCACGCATAATGAGTATCCATGATGCCTCCCTACGCCTTAGGGCCAATTCTCTATTCCCCCCTCTTGGATCATTCTTTACCTGATATACTGCGCATACCTAGGCACCCAACAACACACATTATTACCAACGCAGGGGATTGAATTAGCCTATATACTGATAAGCGCCGTTACCACCGAGATCAGTCATCCTTCCTATCTTCAGAGTATTAGATTTACAGTCACGTCCGGTGCGAGAATACTCGCGTCTGTCAGACTCCCTAAGCCGAGGAGCCAGAATCATTCGAGTCCCAGATATTACCGTTCCACTCATCAGGATTCCAGTCCAGTCCGGCTTTCGCCACGACCAGACGCACTTTCCGTTTGCTAACTCAACCACGACGATTCTTATATTTGTATTTAGCAATACGAACAGCAGCTCTTTCAGCAATAGTCTGATAAGTCTCAAGTTTATCGGCAAGCAATTTATTTTGACATCTCAAAAGAGCGTGAGCATTTTGCACTTCAACAAACTTTTCTTCAAGATCAGCATATTGTCTTTGCAATTTCAGAAATTTCTCATGTACAATCCTGTACGCATACAAAACAATCCAACCTCTGCGTCCTAAAATAGGAAGCTCCTCGCCCTTCACAATCGACGCTTTCTGTAAGCAAGCAATCACATGAGTTGGATCCGCCGCTTCCAAACAAGAACTCCAATTCTCACTCAAACCAGTACAATCAGCCCACTCATGAGCCAATGCCTCATAAGGCGTTGATTCCCATCCGGGAATTTCAACAGGCAATTTAAAAGTAGATTTTGATCTTCTCAAAAACATCGTGCTAACAACAAAAAGATATATACAACTATAAACAAATAATATACAAAATGTACTCCGCACGCGCCGAGCGCAAACCAACAAGATGAAAACAAAACCGCGCTAACAGGCTTACGTAAGCGGTTCGTGACGCCAGATGTAACGACCGGATTTTCGGACCAGATAGAATCAACTCACCAAGACACCACTAACCCGGCCGAAACGTAACCACCTCCCTCCTCAGGACCTACTTACCTCGGTACCTGGGTACCTACCTGGGGATGGGGAATTAGCAATATACAAGCTCATATCATCAAAAATACCACCAAATCCATAGGGATTACTAGAAACAATCACTAATTGCTACGGAATTCCATATTCTACACCACACTCATACCTTATAGTCTCGCGGCAACGGAGGCCCAGACTATGCTACCCTCCTCCTCATAGTGAAGGGGGCAGTTCTGATCACTTACCATTACAGACTGACCTCAATCAGTGCTCTCGCAAGCCACAATCCTGTGGGTATACACACCGTATCCTCCCGGTGCTCTCTCAAGCCGCAATCCTGCGGGTATACACACTGTATCCTCCCGGTGCTCACGCTGCCGCCACAATCAGGTGACGATACACACCGTATCCCCCCGGTGCTCTCACTAACGCCGCTACACAACGGCGATCACTGTCCTATTGATACCTTCAACTCTCTCTCTGTTGGGAAGTTTCTCTATATGTCTAATATCTACTGGGAATGTCTCATGCACAATATCATATTTTATGTGGTAGATAGACAGTTCAATCCTCTCACACAAGAGTGGCCAAATCACGGTATGCAAAGGTTATTCTCTGATTTAGGCGCTCCCTGCTCCCTTGCTCAGTTACCACTTACCCTGACTGGGAACACATCCGTCCACATAACATCATCTGACTAGAAGAAAGGTTAGTCTCATCGTAAAAACAACATTTGCACAGTGGTTCACTAAGAACTGGGGTCCCTTTATTACACAATAGTAAATTATAACAACAATATAATACTACAATATAACATACAGCCTGAAAAGCAAAGGAAAGAATTAAGATATGTGTGTGCGCGCTAATAAGAAAGGGTCAACGTCACCTTATGAGTACGAAGTCTGGACTCGGTTGTCATCTGGGTTCCCTTCTCGTCTGTGCCTTGGCTCATCTTAGGATCACCCCTGCAGTCACGGACACAGGTCTGCACCGCTATGCTCTGTCTCCTCTGCTCCCCTCCAAGTAACTGGAACCTCTCTCTTGTTCTCTGTTTCGTTTGTCTCACTCTCGTCGTTCTGCACTACTCCTCTCTCCTATCGATCACGGACTATCTTCACCTTCCGACTTCGATCTTATAAATCAGTTTCTGCCGCTCTAGTATTTGTACGCTCCACTAACTTCTTCACTCTGCATGCTCTGATCTCAGTGTCAAAGCTCACTAACTGCTCCAATTAAAGTAACTTCAATCTTTCTGAGAGATTATCAGCCTTCGGTCTTTTCAGACTTTAACTTGGCGACTGTCTGCTCCAAGTTGATTAACTGCAAAAATGCTAACGACTAGCTGCCGTCTACTAACTGACTGAATAAACTCTCCTCCTCTCTATGCTTTCGCTAATATAGAACCCTGTTCATGCATGGAAATTTCCAGCCAGTAACCTGCAGCCCACCAAATTCTTGTACCACCCCGTGCCAAGGACACGCTCTCAGTCGGCCGACCTGATGTTGCGTCTTCGACACAGAGAAAAATACAGTCTTTCGATAAGGGCCAGCTCGAGCCGGTTCTTTCCAAGCGAACAACACCTTATAACTAAAACATCACATTTGACCTAAAAGCATCTCAAGCAGCCGAGGCAGAAAGAAAGATGGAGTCTCTCCCGTTTGAGGCCTACAAGGCCCGAAGTAAGCAGAAAGATGAATAACTCTATCAGGAATATACTAGTAACCTTACAAAAGGACGAAATATTACCAATAGTAAGGAATCTAGCCCCTAACATAAGCTTATAGGCCCTAGAATAGAGAAAAGAATAGGGAATTATGTCAAGCATCCTGTAAATAGGCCAAATCTAAGGCTCTAATCCCTCTATTAGAATGATAGTAGGCTAAAGTTACCTTCACTCAAAAATAGAACAAAAACCCGGTCAGAACAACGATATGGAAGGCAAGCGGCAAAAGCGCTTAAAGAGGGTGGGCAAAAACACTTAAAGAGGGTATGGAAGAATGCGCACTGAATGACCTTTGGCCCTTTAGACATCCCGGCCGCAAGGAGGATACTTGCACGTCCACGGAGCATAATACTTGGTCGAGAATAGAATACTGGCTGGCTGGACATCTGCACATGGAAAACACTGTTAGACCACATGCCTAAGACGCTGGCCATCCCTACCCATAATCCTCGTCAGTTCACCTGGCGTCTGGAACAAGGTTCACTCCTTGACCAGGTGTTCCGTTCAGAGCTACATCAGGCTATAGTAGAGTATTTTCAGCTAAATGCAGGCTCTGTCAGTAGCGCAAAAACATTGTGGGAGGCGTTCATGGTTAAAATTAGGGGTCACTGTATTGGCAAACACGCAGGCATCTTGAAAGACATTCAACAGCAATTGTCTATGACAGAAAGGGATATACAATAGCTAGAGACGGAATTTACGGCCACTCAGAACCACAAAATACTAGCGGACATTAGGCAGAAGGTTGACACTTACCATGAATTCACAGAGGATGAGATTAAATATATCTCACGCAGGCTCACTGCCCGAAAGTACGGAAGGGGGAAGACCAGTACGTGCACTCTCACATAGAATACGAGCTGCACATATCACACAAATAACAAACATGCAAGGCCAACTTACATATGATATCCCGTCGATCTTAGACTGCTTTGCAGAATACTATACTCGCCTCTACTCTGCACAAACAACAGGGTCTCCACCTGAAATTAATCATTATTTGGACAATGTTGCTCTACCATGGCTGTCCGACAAACATCCTGAATATTTTGGCCATCACATCACAGAAGATGAGATACAGAGGCAATTAACTCCCTCCCCAATAATAAAGCTCCCAGTATAGATCGACTCCCCGGGGAATTCTACAAAGAATTCATAGATTTGCTAATCCCACACATGGCCGAGATGTATGAAGAGGTCTATGAGTATGGTATGCTCCCGGCCTCGATGAGAGAGGCGCTCCTAATTACTCTCCCCAAACCAGACTAGGACCCAACTTAGGGGCCGATTAGGATTGCGGTGAATCCGCATCCTCCGGGCCGGCAGAAGCCACTGCCGGCCCGGTGGATGCGGATTCACCGCTGCGGTGTTAGAAAAGACCCCCCGCCAGATTAGGATGGCAGGGGGGTCGGGAAGACCGTCCGCAGCTTTTCCGCCGCGGTCCCGCGCCGGAAAAGCTCTAATATGGTAGCAGTGTCTGTCACTCACTGCCAGCCATATTAGGATTAGCCTTGGGACATGCCTTTCCGCGGCGGCAATGCGCCACGAAAAGGCATACGGTCTTAAAGGGGGGGGGGGGTAGGGGTGCAAATAGAGGGTACCTATGGTACCCCCCTGTATTTGCTTGCACATAGCGGCAGGCACCGCGCAGTACCTGCCGCTTTGTGCATGCAAATGCACTGCATGCAGTTTTAACATTGCGGTGGGTGCTGCTTTAAGCAGCACCTGCCGCAATGTTAAAAATACAGGATGTGACCGCCAGGGTGGCGGTCACATCCTAATGCGCACGGAGGGACCGCCGCTGCCCCTGTGGACGGTCCCTCCACCTCTGAGATGGCGGTCTGCCATCATAATGACCCCCTAAGTGCAACTCCTATCGACCACTGTTGTTAATAAATATAAACGCCAAAATTCTAGCCAGAATAATTGAAGCATGAATACAACCTCTACTACAGACCTTGATATTGCCAGATCAGGACGGTTTTATACCAACAAGATCAACCGCAAAACCTAAGGACTATGTTTACATTATTTCACCAATTAAATCCCGATTTGCCAGCAGCCACAGCCTTATTGGATGCGGCGAAGGCTTTCGATTCAGTGGAGTGGATATTTAAGCTCACTGTACTGCGCAGGATGGGTTTGCCAGAACCTTTCCTGCGTTGGATTGCGCTCTTGTACACAGACCGTAGTGCGCGCATCAGAATAAATGGAAATACATCTGACCCGATTAATATAAGTCGAGGAACCAGACAGCGGTGCCCGCTTTCCCGCTCCTTTTTACACTAGGTCTAGAACCATTAGCCTGTAAAATCCACCAAAAGCCCCTTGAATCTGCTCTACAGTTTCAGCTTCGCCCAGTCGGCATATTATATGCCGACTATATGGTTCTCTACTCCCAATACCCGGACACAAATCTAAATCCACTCATTAGGGAGTACATTAAGTTTGAACGCTACTCAGGACTTAGTATTAACTAGGACAAGTCAGTGGTCATACCACTCACACCAGTTACCACACAAGCTCCACTCATTAGGGAGTACATTAAGTTTGAACGCTACTCAGGACTTAGTATTAACTAGGACAAGTCAGTGGTCATACCACTCACACCAGTTACCACACAGCCCAGCTTGGAATTCCCATTACAATGGCAAACTAAACCGGTAAAATACCACAGAGTATGGATACACCAGAACCCAGAAACGGTGGTCCGAGAGAACTATGGCAAAGCAATAATGAAACTGGTCAAGAGGAAGAGTTGACCGGTGGATGAAACTGCCTTTGTCCCTGGCTGTTAGGATTGAAATACAAAAGATGGTGGTCTTACCGAGATTCTTATACTTATTTATGAATGTCCCGATTTGGCTTTCACAAGCATTGTTTTCTAAATTGCCCTCAGCAATGCAGAGACTAGCATGAGCTGGGAAACAGGCGAGAGTAGGATGAACATTTTTGACCAGGCTATATTATCAAGGGGGCTTCGGAGCACCGGATCTTCAATTATAATTTTACTGCGCGCAGGCACAACATGCTCATTACTGGCTACATCCAAATGCACATATACCGCACATTGCCATGGAACATGAGAGTGCATTGCCGTCTCCACTAATCACTTATATATCCGACCCAAAGGGACACAACCTGAGGGATATAATACTCTGTAACTTGCACATCACAAGTATGGTACACATTAGCACAACGTGCGGAGAAACTCCCTATTTATGCCCCGGCAATGCCTATAGCTCACCATCCACGAATAACAGTCGCACAAGAGAAAAATATGCTAAATATACTGGGGGAAATGGGTCTACGTACTATGAGTGATATTTTCCCGCATAACTGCTTTGTTCCACAGGACGACCCCTCCCTTAGTGCACACCGCACACCACTGAAGATTTTTGCATACATGTGGCTACGTATGGCAGCCAGGGAACTATTCTCATAATTTCCAGATGAACCACCACAGCTTAACACATTGTAGATACTATTAACTGCTCCTACACGTCAACTATTGGTAACACACCTATATAACGCATCACAGGGGGAAGATCGCTTCCAGAGATGGGAAGAGGCAGTTGGAAACCCTATAAATAAGAAAGACTCGGATTATAGTTGCACACAAATGCAGCTGCTCAAATCAAATATGCATCTGCGCATCATTCATTTTGAATTCCTACATCAAACATATTATAGTCCCACAAAACTACATAAATATGGACTTATAGAAGATGATAGGTGCCACCGGTGCAGCGCTGCGAAAGCGGACTTTCTCCACATGGCATGGGAATGCTCCCAGCTCCAACCATACTGGCAGGATGTTACCAGCACTCTTACAGGGATGCTCTCTGAGCGGATACGAAATGCTCTGCTACTCTGTTTACTGGGACTATATAAGATTAAGTTGGCGGAAGACGAATGTTTCTGGTGGTGGCATTATTACTAGCTAAATGCCGTTTTGCACTACGATGAGGTAATAGGCGCCCACCACAACACAAAGTCTGGCTAACAGACATGACCTACTGCAAAGAGAGACTGGAAACGTATGTAGAGGAAATACCGCAGGCCTCTAGACCTAGGGATTTCTGGGAACCTTTAATACAATGCCTTAGGTCCACATAGGATGCTGTTTGAACTAATGTAACAATGCATGAAAACTGTTTGATTGGCGCAGGGGTTTTTTTTGAGGCAAAGATGGGAAGGTAAGAAATATGTACAGGCAACTAGCAAGGAACCTGACGATGGGTGTACATTGTATGAATATTAAATTGTAAAATCTATGTATGGATATGGATATAAGACCTTTGAGATTTGAAATTGTATGTACCAAATAATGTTTTGCTGTGTAATTGCCTGCCTTTTTTCATTTGCTAAAATTATTATTTTTTTAAAATAGCATATACATCTGCATTTTAATACATTTAGATTTGTTCGAGCTGTGCATATTATACAGGTTTTAACTAAGGGTGGGCGGACAGCTCCGCTCTGCCCACGGAGTGTGCAGAGTTTTGCCTACTCCGTGCTCCGCGAAGTAGGCCAAACTCTGCACACTCCGCGGCACAGCGAAGTTTGTCGGCCCCCGCCTCCCTCCCGCCCTACTAACAATGAAATTACAAGGTTTAAAGCACTTTAAAAGTAAAGTAAAGCGGCTTACCTGAGCTGCAGCGTCCCAGGGCTCCCTCTTCCTCCATCATCGCGACTTCTTGCTCAAAACTGCACATGCGTGGGTGCCCATGGGCAGTTTTGAGCCAGAAGTCGTGATGAAGGAGGAAGAGGGAGCCCCGGGACGCCGCAGCTCAGTTAAGCTGTTTTACTTTTCTTTTAAATTGCTTTAAACCTTGTAATTTCATTGTTAATAGGGCGGGAGGGAGGCGGGTGGCACGTAGTGGGGCTACACGGAGTGTGCAGAGTTTTTTTCCCACTCAGTGGTACTCCGCATAGCCCCACTACGCACACTACGCCCAGGGTTAGTTTTAACATTTGATCACATGTTTGCTAATCTGCGAGTTTTTAGTGCTGTACATAAAAACGAGGCCACCCTAAGGCAAACATATGGAGACTCTAATTGTAACATAACAGACAACGCTATAATGTAATTACACAAACAAAATCTCTTCAGAAATGGTTTTGATTAGGAGTCACACGGACGTTGTCCCAGTTGTGTTTCAAAGAACACATTCGCTGGGAAACCCAGCATTAAAGTTACATTAACCTTAATAAAATGAAATGATGGCAATTATTGGTCAAACAAGCAAGGTACGAGAATAGACCGTGCACCAAAGGGGGTCTCCTATCATAAGCAATTACTGTGGCTTCATCTTTATTTCTCTGCTCTCTTTCTTGTACACATTTCTCTAAAAAAGAATGTATTAGTTTCGCCTTTGAAAAGGATTCACATTGCACAGAGTCGTCATAAAGGGCCACCAAACCCAAAGAGTCTAGAGTGCACCTTATATAATTTACCCATGTTATTTTATACCCATTAATCAAAGTCAAAGTCCACTTTATTCGATTATTAAAATCATAAAAGTATTCTACAACAAATATCATACGTTCATATATCTTAAAAACAGTTAATACAGTATTAAACAGTAGATAGAATTTAAAAAACAAGTTAAAAAGGCATTATTTACACAGAATTCTTTGCAGTTTGCACTCAACATTACAGTAAACATGAATTCAAGTATCTATCCTCAGTTGTGAATCCAATCTTAACCTTGATCTCTTACATCTAACAGATGCAGCCAAAAAACTAGCGGTGCAATACATAATCAAAGGGATATGCAACATCTGTAAATATAACAGCGCAGGCTTGTACTGCGTGAAGCCCAACTCCCTCAGAATTGATTTTAAATATCGAGTACGGGGTTCGTGATAAAAGGAACAGAAGAACAAAAAATGCGCATTATCCTGAGGGGAAAAACCATCACATTTGCATGGGGACGAGTCCTCGAGCTTACACCAGTCTTTCTCGTCCCGCAGAACCATATAAATTTGGTTAAAACGGAATTTGGACAGTAGCCACCTATGAAAAGAATTAGTGACCACTGCCAAATAAGGAGCCAACTCAAAAGATGGGGTTATCAATACATGAGCCCTCACAGAGGGTTTACATAATTCATCCGCTTCACGCTCGGCCATACGTAATCTGATGAAATTGTTCTTAACCCACAACAAATCTGCTTTACACAGGGATTCTGGGCTGGTAAAGATTTCAGGGCGTCCCAGACTTGCGGCCAAGGACTCGACATATGACAGCCACTGGATATCCCTCCTGTGATCTAACATAAGACAGTCTTTGATTATCCTATGATTAAGGCCAAGATTCGGATTAAGCCAAAGCTTAATCCACATCAGAAGTGGAGCGAGATTAATTGTATCTAAAATATAACCCAAACCCAGCTCAAGATGTAAAGAGTGAGTGGCAGTTGACTGTGGTAGACCCAACAGAGAACGAAGAAATTTATTTTCCTCTGTCTGGATGCATTTAGAATTAGCGTAGCCCCAGACTGCAGTCCCGTATCTAGCGATCGCGGCTGTCTTGGCTTTGTAAACAGCCAGGACAGCTTCGATAGGTTTCCCCCCCAATCTTTTAGTGAATCCCAGGATTGCAGAGTATGAGCTTCTCACCGCGTTCGCTTTGGCTGATAACTGCGGTGTCCAGGTTCCCCTTTGGTCGAATATCACTCCCAAGTAGGTAAAAACTTTAACATTTGTAATAGCCTCTCCATCACAAAAAAAGGTTTTTTCTTTTAGTTTAACACATCCTGCTGACATAGTGTGCGATTTGTTCTTATTCACCACCAGGTCAAGACTGGACATAAAGTTACCGAAGGAATTGAGTAACTTTTGCAGGGCAATTGGGGTCCTGGCTATTAGCACCGCATCATCGGCGTAGAGGAGCACCGGAATTGGTGCACCCCCCATGCTCGGAATATCCTTTGTAGCTGCCCTTAATTCATCCTCCAATGAGTTCACGTATAACGTGAACAGCATTGGCGCGAGTATACATCCCTGACGGACCCCTCTAGTTGATCGAAAACTCTTGGTACACTTTCCGTCCGTTGTTATTCTGATGCGGGCCCTCAGATCTTTATGGAGCTCTGCCAGAAAGTGTACCAAGGAGCTATCGAGGCCCATCTTCAGGAGCATTGCCCACAACTTAGATCTATTAACAAGATCAAAAGCTGTTTTTAGATACTCATGGGGGCGCACCAAAATGAGAGTCCAAAGAGAATAAGTAGAAAAATTTTCTTTATTTATCTTTGTCCAGCTAAAAAGCACATCAATAAAATATGTAGCGAGATCAGCCAACGCGTTTCACTCCCTACCAAGGAGTTTCTTCAGGGCTGAAAAAACAATAAAAGACAAAATATTCCCATCAATTTCCTGCATAGCCAAGTGTGTACATATTACATCCCAAATCAAAGTTTCTCCCCAGTGTATACCATCAAAACATTGATACATTTAACGAGCGAGTGACTGCCGGCCTATACAAACTTGAGAGGGAAAGTATGGCACAACGATCTAAAGACTCTAACCTTACCAAAGGGGAAGAGATGCCCTCAAGAGATTACGGGAAGACCCCAATATAGTAATCAAGGAGGCAGATAAAGGGGGAAACATTGTGGTTATGAATAGAAAAGATTACACACATGAGATTGAGAGACAGTTGGCTGATAAAGACTGCTATGAGCAAGTGACACACAATCCGATTGGGTTACTAACTATCGAAATCAACTCCAAAATGCTAGATTGGAAAGATATGGGGCTACTCAGCGACCAGGAATATCAATACCTACTAGTTTCCAACCCCAGATCTCCCTGTATATATATTCTCCCCAAAATACACAAAGGTGGGCCATTCCCGCCAGGCCGTCCCATCATTTCGGGAATAGGCTCACCTACTGAGAAACTATCTGAATATATAGACCTGAAACTCAACAAACATGTCCTGAACTTACCATCTTTTATTCAAGATAGCAAAGATATTTTGAACAAGCTACAAGATTTTGAATGGTCAAATGATCTCTTTTTTGTGACTTTAGATGTTACGAGTCTTTACACTTCCATCCAACACGATATTGGCCTCAAAGCTAGTGAATTCTATC
The DNA here is from genome assembly GCF_964263255.1 of Lissotriton vulgaris. Lineage (NCBI taxonomy): Eukaryota > Metazoa > Chordata > Amphibia > Caudata > Salamandridae > Lissotriton > Lissotriton vulgaris. Next base: position 1,926,469,962 of record NC_141693.1, read on the forward strand.
TGGATAGAGAAGGGGCGGACTTGCTCCATAAGAACCAAATGGTCCTAGAAATGATGGAACTGGTACTAACAAAAAACTATTTCCTGTTTGAAGATATGTGGTACCACCAAAAGAGGGGGACTGCGATGGGGACCAAATTTGCACCGTCGTATGCCTGTCTTTTTATGGGACAATTTGAAAGGGAGCATGCATGGAACCAGAGTGCCTCCCCCTGGACCAACAACATCGTGTTCTGGGGGAGGTACATTGACGATATCATCTGTCTCTGGTCCGGATCTGAAGTTGATCTTACGGACTATTTTGATTACCTAAATAAGAACTACATGAACGTGAAACTCACGATGGAATATAGTAGAGAGAGCATAAACTTTTTGGACTTGAAGTTCTATATCAGGAACAACAAAATCCAAAGTACCCTTTACCGTAAGGACACTGCTTGCAATGCGGTTCTGCATGCAAGTAGTGCACATGCCAGCTCCACAATCAATAACATACCATTTGGAGAAATGGTACGCCTGAAGCGGAATTGCACAGAAGCAGAATCCTTTGACACCAATCTTCAAACACTCAAGAGTCGTTTTGAAGCTAGGGGATACAGTGAAGATGTCATCCACAGAGCAGAGAGCAGGACACGCAAGATCCCTAGGGACGAAACTCTTAAAATTAAATCACGTAAGAAATTTAAAACAAGCACAGATGTCAGATTCATAACAAAATATACCAGGCACAACAGTAGTATATTTAAAATTCTAAAAAATAATTGGCATCTTCTAAAAGAGGTCCCAGGACTGCAACTACATGTGAGAAATAATCCTTCAGTAACATACCGCAGAGGCAGAACACTACGCAACCAACTATGCCCTAGCTATCTTAAACCGAACAAAGACATCAGTACCAATTGGCTGCCACAGAAACCGAAAGGCTTCTTCACATGCAGGGATTGCAACATCTGTGAATATGGCAAAGATAGAACTAAGCACTTTACATTCAATGGCTCACCAAACTTTGAAATTCTATCCTTCATAAACTGTGCGACTACCTTTGTAGTATATATTTTGGGCTGTACTTGCGGATTAATATACGTGGGCAGCTCGAAACGTAACCTTAGGATAAGAATCCAAGAGCATAGGAGAGCAATTTTGAACAAAGATGCTAGATACGTCCATACAAAACACTTTTGGGAAAAACATAGTGGGAAACCTGATTTTTGGTTCCATGGTTTGGAACATGTACAACTGCCCATAAGAGGAGGTAATCGGGAGGTACTTCTTAGACAGCGGGAGGCAAGATGGATATGTAAACTACAAAGTATAAAATACGGCATGAACTTGGATAGTGAAATGTACCATTTTCTATGATGATATGATAACTTGTATTGCTCTGAGTTAATATTTTACCAAAACTGTGTGAAAAACTGTATGAAGCTCGGAGTCAATATTTTATCAAAGCTGTATAATGCATACATCTTTGCTACCAAGTCTGTTATGAGGAGTACTAACTATGTAATAAGATTGTGTCAACTGTATGTTCAGATATGAATTCAATCTAGACACATCTTCCTCTCTATACCCTCCCATATAGAGCATTATTAGGTAACACTGACAAAATACTCTGTTCCTTTACCCCCACCTCCCCGCTTGCCTCTAAAGCCTGGCCAATGCTCGCCAAACGCAAAAATAAATATTGCGTAGTTTAACACTCACTTTGCCTAAAATCATAGTGTACCCCTTTATTTTAGGAGGCAGCTCCAAGCACAATGTCCCACTCATCTATTCCATCCAAAACTGAACCAAGGACATACACTGGTGTAAGTTTCCGATAGTGAATCAGCACACCCGAACATGACTTACAAACTCTCGAGATTGAACGATCCTAACTCGAGAAAATGGAATATTGTAGGGCAGTTACCCGTTCTAAGATGGCGCCCGCGTAATACGCGAGTTACAACTAAGTGTAAACGCGATCGATTACTTAATATACAAAATAAAGGCTTTGTTATCCACGATTATGATGTTGCTGTGTGACCAATTGGTCACTGTTCGACACACTAACGGCGACATGGACCTAGACGAACTAGGATGATATCACGATCGGTAACATGAGTGTTTTCTCTACAATAAACGATAGAATGCACAGAAAGGAGTTCAAACTTCTTATAGAATAAAAATTGTTTGTAATACCTACTAAATATATACATATAACGCGTTATACTACAATCGTCGTGCAAATTTGCCCATTCTAAGATGGCGACCAAAGAAAAGAGCCCATCCATTACAAACGACTACAGGGGCGAAAAAAGATTGACCAATGGGCTAGCCCCTATTTGAATATAAGGCGGCCCAAAGAAATGGCGAACTCAGCCTGGAACCAGCCATGCCGAGACGCCGAAACTGACGACTGTCATTACAGGTGAGAGACGGGTTTAGGAGTTTAGCAAACACACGTACTGGGTTTTTTAGAGCTAAGATTCCATGGATGGGTGTGAGATAGCAGTGCTAGTACATACTTGCTATACATCTAAGTAATTTTTGGCTACTATAATGGAAACTCCATGGTTTCCCCTCTGTACTTTGGGAGTATTCAACTGGTCTAATTGTCCTAACAGAAGGAAATTACTTTAAACCCATGGAGAAGTGTGCCTCTCCAAATCTGTCATGCTGCTTAGAATAATAATGATCTTTTAGCCTGTGAATCACGGATCCTTATTAGTAGCATGGGTTGAGACGTACTATGGTTCTGGGATACTTTGATACAGGGTAGGATGTCCCTCGGCAAAGATAATATGAAACAGCGGGATTGGGTAAAAAAACTGAAATGATAAAATAAAACAGCGCTAGAGGACTAAGTTGCATGCATATACATTTCGTATCTTACTTTTGCCGCAATGATAGTTTTACTAATTGTGAAGTTGGACTACTAAGACTCTGTACTATCGGGCAGGGCAGTTCGCATAACACAACATGTAAACATACAGCAGTCTGTCGATATAGGAACACATGATGGACTTTGTGTCAAATTCTAAAATTTATTTATTTTTTCTTACCATCTAGCACTGTACCCACCTAGAACAAACACAACCAGGGACGGGTAGCTATTGGAGTACCAGAACTACTTTTTCGGACAAGACCTACAAAGTCCGCGATAACGTGAAAAGATAAGGGAAGAGAGGTACTCCCAAGAATTTTAAGGTATGCTCAGCAAGAAGAAATAAAAGACACCATAGGAAAATCCAAATAGAATATAGATTTAATGTAAAACAATGTCTTTTATACTGACTAGAACCATGTCGGAATAAAGAAACGACTGAAAAATACCAGTGTGATTACAGAGGGATCTTATAAAACACCTCACACCGAAAATATCTGCAGCGGTAAGAACCATAGCCTTGAGAGCACACTCTTCTTCGCTAAATAACAGACAGTAGAATTATGTCAAATACTACTATTACCTTCTCCTCTCCATGCCCTCTCGACTATAAATTGTAACCCATTAGATACAGTAGAAAGGAGGATGGTCTATTTTGAATATGGGTAGGCATGGTTATGATATAAATGTCAGAAAAGAGAGAAAATATGATGTAGAGCGCTCAAATGTGCCATGTATATATACATATACTACTAAGTTTTCAAACTGCATGGTATAACAAGACTAAAAAACTTGCAGACTGTACTCTTGGTGTATTCTCTCCTGCCTATGAAGCAAAAACAGTGAAACTATACAGATGTTACCTATTCATGAATGTGAAATGGTGATGTTAGATCTAAATGTGTTTATGTTATTGTAAAGCGAGATATATGCTTTCCTCTACTGACAGTGGTATACTCACCTCTCCCTGCGGGGAAGCTCAAAACTAAAGTAGGATCTCAGCAGACATATATATTCCAATTAGGATGTTTTTGAACCTTTCTTTCCGTTCTTCCACGTAAACCTTCCCCCTTCCGTGGCAGTAACCGCTTAGAAAGGGATGTTTTTAAAGTTTAACAAATATTCGCTGATCAGTCTTTCCCTAGCAGTAGGCTACTGTGTCTTTTCTTTGTTTTCCCTGGTTCCCAGGGAAACATGTATTCTACAAAGAATCTCCATATGATGTAATGTCAAATGGGAAAATATGTACACACTTGGCTATGCAGGAAATTGATGGGAATATTTTGTCTTTTATTGTTTTTTCAGCCCTGAAGAAACTCCTTGGTAGGGAGTGAAACGCGTTGGCTGATCTCGCTACATATTTTATTGATGTGCTTTTTAGCTGGACAAAGATAAATAAAGAACATTTTTCTACTTATTCTCTTTGGACTCTCATTTTGGTGCGCCCCCATGAGTATCTAAAAACTGTTTAACTGATCTGGAGAGCACAGCGACGCCAAACAGCAGCTGGTGTCGGGGTTGGCAGCACAATATCAAACCGACTTGATCATAGACTTATTAGCACTGGAGTTTAGGTGCGGCATTTTTAAGGTCCGCTGCTGCATTTTCGTATAAATACCTAACTGCTACCTGGACCAGCAAGCACTAACAGCCATCCAGTTATAGAAAGACAACAAACATGTCCAAATTTGACGATAAACGCGAGGAAATGGCACAGGACCTATTTGGGAAAGACTCTTGTACAAATTCTAATATACCAAATGCACCAAAAACCGGAGGATTGAAGGCAGTGTTCCAAAAATTGGAAAGACTAAGGAGACAAGAACTATCACGATGGTGGGATGGCGTAACCTTGCAACAATACATCCACCAGAAAAAAGTACCAAGAGGGTTACGCATCCTAATCTTTCCTACATTTGAGGACCTGAGTGAGGAATTACTAAAGGACTGGGAAACCAACTTGGAGGGTGCCTCATGTGTAATGATGCAAATACTAATTAAACATGCTGAAGAGAAGGGGGCTAAACTTTTGGTAGAAATAGAAAATGTAGTGAAAGAAATTGAGGCCTGTGAAAACCGGGATCTAGTTGAAAAAAACTATGAGATCTTGAAAAAAGTAATGATAACCATCAAATGTATCTAAAAGATAAAAAACTAAGAAAGATAAAGAGGGATGATAAAGATTATCGCGATGGTCGCATATACACTTTTGCGAAAAAATTTGACAATATAAATACAGATGACTCTACAAGGAAACGAACGAGGGAGGAAAGTGAAGAGTTAAGATCAGTGAGCAGTACCTCTCTGTCCTCGCTAGATAGTGTATCCTCTGCAACAGCCCCAGGTGGACTCCCTTTAGAAGCAGGCCCCTCCACTTTCCAGAAGGAAATGGAGAAACTAAGAATAAGTGGGAATCAGGCAAGAAAAGTACAACAGCGAAAAAGACAAGGAGAGGTGGCAGGAGGTACCAAAGGTCCAACAAGAGAAGAGGGGGAGGAGCAAGTGAGGAGATCAGAGAGAGGGAAGAACAAACCAAAAGAACAAGCGAAGCAATAGATGGTAATGAAAAGAATAATGACATGGAAATGAATAATCAGTCAGAATTGAGAATAGTCAATCTGTCAGATAGATGTTTGGACTCTGATGAAAAGAAACTGTTGTGTAAAGGTTTGGGGTTTTGTCCCACGCAGGAGGGTGATTTCTCTGATGTACATGTAGACCTGTTTAAATTCACACGGCAACTGAAATTAAAAGAATTTTTTTGCAACAAACCTATGTGTAACTCACTACCTGGGAACTTGGGGTTTGAAGTAGAACCTGTGAACATGTCTATCGCTGAGATAAAGGGTTTACAATGTCTAACCTCACTAAATGAGGAATTGGAGGTTGACTTAGACACTATCCGCTCTGAATGTAGAATTACAGAAAATATGTCTGATGATAGTGGATTACATCCCAAATCAAAGTTTCTCCCCAGTGTATACCATCAAAACATTGATACATTTAACGAGCGAGTGACTGCCGGCCTATACAAACTTGAGAGGGAAAGTATGGCACAACGATCTAAAGACTCTAACCTTACCAAAGGGGAAAGAGATGCCCTCAAGAGATTACGGGAAGACCCCAATATAGTAATCAAGGAGGCAGATAAAGGGGGAAACATTGTGGTTATGAATAGAAAAGATTACACACATGAGATTGAGAGACAGTTGGCTGATAAAGACTGCTATGAGCAAGTGACACACAATCCGATTGGGTTACTAACTATCGAAATCAACTCCAAATTGCTAGATTGGAAAGATATGGGGCTACTCAGCGACCAGGAATATCAATACCTACTAGTTTCCAACCCCAGATCTCCCTGTATATATATTCTCCCCAAAATACACAAAGGTGGGCCATTCCCGCCAGGCCGTCCCATCATTTCGGGAATAGGCTCACCTACTGAGAAACTATCTGAATATATAGACCTGAAACTCAACAAACATGTCCTGAACTTACCATCTTTTATTCAAGATAGCAAAGATATTTTGAACAAGCTACAAGATTTTGAATGGTCAAATGATCTCTTTTTTGTGACTTTAGATGTTACGAGTCTTTACACTTCCATCCAACACGATATTGGCCTCAAAGCTAGTGAATTCTATCTGGATAGAGAAGGGGCGGACTTGCTCCATAAGAACCAAATGGTCCTAGAAATGATGGAACTGGTACTAACAAAAAACTATTTCCTGTTTGAAGATATGTGGTACCACCAAAAGAGGGGGACTGCGATGGGGACCAAATTTGCACCGTCGTATGCCTGTCTTTTTATGGGACAATTTGAAAGGGAGCATGCATGGAACCAGAGTGCCTCCCCCTGGACCAACAACATCGTGTTCTGGGGGAGGTACATTGACGATATCATCTGTCTCTGGTCCGGATCTGAAGTTGATCTTACGGACTATTTTGATTACCTAAATAAGAACTACATGAACGTGAAACTCACGATGGAATATAGTAGAGAGAGCATAAACTTTTTGGACTTGAAGTTCTATATCAGGAACAACAAAATCCAAAGTACCCTTTACCGTAAGGACACTGCTTGCAATGCGGTTCTGCATGCAAGTAGTGCACATGCCAGCTCCACAATCAATAACATACCATTTGGAGAAATGGTACGCCTGAAGCGGAATTGCACAGAAGCAGAATCCTTTGACACCAATCTTCAAACACTCAAGAGTCGTTTTGAAGCTAGGGGATACAGTGAAGATGTCATCCACAGAGCAGAGAGCAGGACACGCAAGATCCCTAGGGACGAAACTCTTAAAATTAAATCACGTAAGAAATTTAAAACAAGCACAGATGTCAGATTCATAACAAAATATACCAGGCACAACAGTAGTATATTTAAAATTCTAAAAAATAATTGGCATCTTCTAAAAGAGGTCCCAGGACTGCAACTACATGTGAGAAATAATCCTTCAGTAACATACCGCAGAGGCAGAACACTACGCAACCAACTATGCCCTAGCTATCTTAAACCGAACAAAGACATCAGTACCAATTGGCTGCCACAGAAACCGAAAGGCTTCTTCACATGCAGGGATTGCAACATCTGTGAATATGGCAAAGATAGAACTAAGCACTTTACATTCAATGGCTCACCAAACTTTGAAATTCTATCCTTCATAAACTGTGCGACTACCTTTGTAGTATATATTTTGGGCTGTACTTGCGGATTAATATACGTGGGCAGCTCGAAACGTAACCTTAGGATAAGAATCCAAGAGCATAGGAGAGCAATTTTGAACAAAGATGCTAGATACGTCCATACAAAACACTTTTGGGAAAAACATAGTGGGAAACCTGATTTTTGGTTCCATGGTTTGGAACATGTACAACTGCCCATAAGAGGAGGTAATCGGGAGGTACTTCTTAGACAGCGGGAGGCAAGATGGATATGTAAACTACAAAGTATAAAATACGGCATGAACTTGGATAGTGAAATGTACCATTTTCTATGATGATATGATAACTTGTATTGCTCTGAGTTAATATTTTACCAAAACTGTGTGAAAAACTGTATGAAGCTCGGAGTCAATATTTTATCAAAGCTGTATAATGCATACATCTTTGCTACCAAGTCTGTCATGAGGAGTACTAACTATGTAATAAGATTGTGTCAACTGTATGTTCAGATATGAATTCAATCTAGACACATCTTCCTCTCTATACCCTCCCATATAGAGCATTATTAGGTAACACTGACAAAATACTCTGTTCCTTTACCCCCACCTCCCCGCTTGCCTCTAAAGCCTGGCCAATGCTCGCCAAACGCAAAAATAAATATTGCGTAGTTTAACACTCACTTTGCCTAAAATCATAGTGTACCCCTTTATTTTAGGAGGCAGCTCCAAGCACAATGTCCCACTCATCTATTCCATCCAAAACTGAACCAAGGACATATACTGGTGTAAGTTTCCGATAGTGAATCAGCACACCCGAACATGACTTACAAACTCTCGAGATTGAACGATCCTAACTCGAGAAAATGGAATATTGTAGGGCAGTTACCCGTTCTAAGATGGCGCCCGCGTAATACGCGAGTTACAACTAAGTGTAAACGCGATCGATTACTTAATATACAAAATAAAGGCTTTGTTATCCACGATTATGATGTTGCTGTGTGACCAATTGGTCACTGTTCGACACACTAACGGCGACATGAACCTAGACGAACTAGGATGATATCACGATCGGTAACATGAGTGTTTTCTCTACAATAAACGATAGAATGCACAGAAAGGAGTTCAAACTTCTTATAGAATAAAAATTGTTTGTAATACCTACTAAATATATACATATAACGCGTTATACTACAATTGTCGCGCAAATTTGCCCATTCTAAGAAGGCGACCAAAGAAAAGAGCCCATCCATTACAAACGACTACAGGGGCGAAAAAAGATTGACCAATGGGCTAGCCCCTATTTGAATATAAGGCGGCCCAAAGAAATGGCGAACTCAGCCTGGAACCAGCCATGCCGAGACGCCGAAACTGACGACTGTCATTACAGGTGAGAGACGGGTTTAGGAGTTTAGCAAACACACGTACTGGGTTTTTTAGAGCTAAGATTCCATGGATGGGTGTGAGATAGCAGTGCTAGTACATACTTGCTATACATCTAAGTAATTTTTGGCTACTATAATGGAAACTCCATGGTTTCCCCTCTGTACTTTGGGAGTATTCAACTGGTCTAATTGTCCTAACAGAAGGAAATTACTTTAAACCCATGGAGAAGTGTGCCTCTCCAAATCTGTCATGCTGCTTAGAATAATAATGATCTTTTAGCCTGTGAATCACGGATCCTTATTAGTAGCATGGGTTGAGACGTACTATGGTTCTGGGATACTTTGATACAGGGTAGGATGTCCCTCGGCAAAGATAATATGAAACAGCGGGATTGGGTAAAAAAACTGCAATGATAAAATAAAACAGCGCTAGAGGACTAATTTGCATGCATATACATTTTGTATCTTACTTTTGCCGCAATGATAGTTTTACTAATTGTGAAGTTGGACTACTAAGACTCTGTACTATTGGGCAGGGCAGTTCGCATAACACAACATGTAAACATACAGCAGTCTGTCGATATAGGAACACATGATGGACTTTGTGTCAAATTCTAAAATTTATTTATTTTTTCTTACCATCTAGCACTGTACCCACCTAGAACAAACACAACCAGGGACGGGTAGCTATTGGAGTACCAGAACTACTTTTTCGGACAAGACCTACAAAGTCCGCGATAACGTGAAAAGATAAGGGAAGAGAGGTACTCCCAAGAATTTTAAGGTATGCTCAGCAAGAAGAAATAAAAGACACCATAGGAAAATCCAAATAGAATATAGATTTAATGTAAAACAATGTCTTTTATACTGACTAGAACCATGTCGGAATAAAGAAACGACTGAAAAATACCAGTGTGATTACAGAGGGATCTTACAAAACACCTCACACCGAAAATATCTGCAGCGGTAAGAACCATAGCCTTGAGAGCACACTCTTCTTCGCTAAATAACAGACAGTAGAATTATGTCCAATACTACTATTACCTTCTCCTCTCCATACCCTCTCGACTATAAATTGTAACCCATTAGATACAGTAGAAAGGAGGATGGTCTATTTTGAATATGGGTAGGCATGGTTATGATATAAATGTCAGAAAAGAGAGAAAATATGATGTAGAGCGCTCAAATGTGCCATGTATATATACATATACTACTAAGTTTTCAAACTGCATGGTATAACAAGACTAAAAAACTTGCAGACTGTACTCTTGGTGTATTCTCTCCTGCCTATGAAGCAAAAACAGTGAAACTATACAGATGTTACCTATTCATGAATGTGAAATGGTGATGTTAGATCTAAATGTGTTTATGTTATTGTAAAGCGAGATATATGCTTTCCTCTACTGACAGTGGTATACTCACCTCTCCCTGCGGGGAAGCTCAAAACTAAAGTAGGATCTCAGCAGACATATATATTCCAATTAGGATGTTTTTGAACCTTTCTTTCCGTTCTTCCACGTAAACCTTCCCCCTTCCGTGGCAGTAACCGCTTAGAAAGGGATGTTTTTAAAGTTTAACAAATATTCGCTGATCAGTCTTTCCCTAGCAGTAGGCTACTGTGTCTTTTCTTTTGTTTTCCCGGGTTCCCAGGGAAACATGTATTCTACAAAGAATCTCCATATGATGTAATGTCAAATGGGAAAATATGTACACACTTGGCTATGCAGGAAATTGATGGGAATATTTTGTCTTTTATTGTTTTTTCAGCCCTGAAGAAACTCCTTGGTAGGGAGTGAAACGCGTTGGCTGATCTCGCTACATATTTTATTGATGTGCTTTTTAGCTGGACAAAGATAAATAAAGAACATTTTTCTACTTATTCTCTTTGGACTCTCATTTTGGTGCGCCCCCATGAGTATCTAAAAACTGTTTAACTGATCTGGAGAGCACAGCGACGCCAAACAGCAGCTGGTGTCGGGGTTGGCAGCACAATATCAAACCGACTTGATCATAGACTTATTGGCACTGGAGTTTAGGTGCGGCATTTTTAAGGTCCGCTGCTGCATTTTCGTATAAAAAAGATCAAAAGCTGTGGACAAGTCCATGAAGCCAAGAAATATACTTCCCCCTTTAGCTCTGGTGTATTTAGAGATTATGAGGTGGAGATTGAGGCATTGATCCTCTGTACTCCTCCCTGACCTAAATCCGTATTGTGCCTCGGACAGGATATTGTTCCCCTTGGCCCACGCGGATATTCTTGCTAGGACAACCTTTCCTAGGATTTTAACCGAGGAGTCCAACAACGAAATCGGTCTATAGCATTTCGGATCTCCTCTCTGCCCTTTTTTAAATATTGGCACAACTGTGGCTAAAGACCAGGTCTGAGGGAATCCCACTACGGCAGAGGCATTAAAAACTTTTGTTAAAATATTGGCCCAGAACAGCGGATTTGCCTTGAACATATCCGCTGGCACTCCATCGGGTCCCGGGGCCTTGCGTCCTGCTGTATCCTCTATAGCTCTAAGTACCTCAGTTATGTCAAAGCTCACAGGCTCCAAGGGGTTCTCAATAGCAGGGATTATGAAAGGTTCCAACTCCCTATTACTATCATAAATATTTTCAAAATGGCGGAGGCAGTCCTCTTCTGAGATATTTAATTCCATTACTGAGTTTTGGTCACCTGAAAGTAAAGGAGTGTTAATAATTGACCAAAACTTAGCACTGTTTTTTAGGGTGGCTTTATCCATTAATTCTTCCCAGGCTTTACTCTTTAGTTAATTTTTGCGCAAATTAATGGCCAAAGTAAAATCCTTTCTTAATCGTGCGACTAGCACTTTGTCCCTTGGGCGCGTGTTGAGGGCTTTCTTGAGGTGATTGTGTGCTTTGCTACAATTTTTGTCAAACCAACCTTTCACCGATTTATGTTTGCCCCCCTGACCTTTGGCTGTGAGGCAAGTGGACACAAACCTACAAACACCCTCGAAGGAAGATATAACCTCCTTACTCCCAGTTAACGGGTTGGCACACATATTTAATTCATCAGAAACTGAAGAGGATACGGTTAAGAAAAAATTGTCGGGTACAACCATTTCCCATTTAATTCTTCTCCCCTGATCCTTGTCCTTAACATGCAATATAGACCGCTGGGTGACAACTGATTTTAACAAAAAGGAGCTACTCACTAGCTCCAACCCCACGGGATTATGGTCACTCATAGGCATAGCAATTGCATTATATGAGATCACATAGTCCAAAAAGCCTCTTGAGACAAAAATAAAATCAATTATCGAGTCACAAGCCCTTCCCGTATAAGTCGCAACCCGTGTACTCTTATCGTAGAATTCTGGTTCATACAGCTCATTTTCCCGTAATACATTTTCGAGCACCAAACCCTTCTGTGTATGTTCTAGGTGAGGGGAGGACACACTATCCGGCCCATCTTCATCCCCTAGGGCACAGTGTGAGCACAAATGAACATTAAAATCGCCCATTAAAATAAATCGACACAAGGTGGATTGTTTGACTCTATAAATACTTAAAAAATCTGCTAACCATGTAATGTACACAGTTTCAGGGGAACCGTTCGGTGCATTATAGCAATTAACAATTTCATGACATCCTTTATAATACATCGATTTATCTGTACTGCCTCCTGTTTCCAAATTGACAACCAAAGTAGCAAGGGAGCCAGTTTGATTGTATCGGCAATATAGGGGAATCCTAGTTCTTTGTGTGTAATTATATGGGTACACGCCTTAGGGGAGGACAGTAACCTTTTGGTGAACCTATCCTCTATTTTTTTAAGGGTGTTCACATTGGCTATACCCCGTATTGCTGCCCCATAAGTAGCCACAGAAAATGTTTTGCCAGGTACATTTTAACTATCTCTGGTATTGGTTTGTTTCCCAAGTTCGATGCAAACCTGAAGATTGCAGCTATACTTTTATTCATCTGTATAGCCTACGAAGACAGCATTATTTTCAAGGTAATGATTAGATATGAGAAATTAGCTACAATATCCACTTTTCTCTGTGCAATAGAATAATTTCCTTTCTTTTTGCTTTTCCCAATACACATAATAAAAGACTTTGCTTGTTCACATGTAAATCAAGATTTTTCCTAAAAGATTCATACTGGGTGATGCAATTTTGGGGAGCTTGGAGAGTTTGTGCTAACAGGACAGCGTCGTCTGCATACTGCATGAAGGGGAATCGCGATGTACTTGCAATCGGGTGACTATTACCTTTTCAACCAGGTACTCATTTGGTTTATTGGTGTAGAATGAGAACAGGAAGGGGGCGAGTACGCAGCCCTGCCTTACACCATTTGTTATGTTAAAGGGTCTTGTGCATTCAACCTGCCTACCATGACAAACCTTTGCTGTAGGACCTGCATACATTTGTCGTATAAAACAGATTATTGCTGCCTCCACTTCCATTTGCTGCATGAGTTGCCACAACTTATCATGGTTAACGCAGTTGAATGCGGCAGAGAGATCCATGAATGCCATATACAGATTCTCTTTCTTGGCTTGTATGTACTTCCCTGCTAAGAGTGCCAAGTTCAGACACTGATCCACGATGTCTCTGCCTTTCCTGAATCTGTATTGGACCTCACCCAGGATCCCCTTCTCATGTGCCCAGTCTTCCATTCTGTTTAACATTATTCAGCCCATTACCTTTGCCGCACTATCAATTAACTCGATTGGCCGATAGTTAGCAGGATCGGAATCATCTCCTTTTATGAATATCGGTACGATAATGGATTGTTTCAATGACAGAAGGGGGCCCTGAATGGTATTGAATACTAAAGTGAGTAGAGGGACCCAGAAGGTTCTATTATTCAGGAATATATAAACAGGTACACCACCTGGGCCTGCTGCCTTTAATGATGAAGCTTGCGAGAGTGCACACTCTACCTAATCCATACTAAAAACTAGGGGGAAGTACGTCTTGTCCTGCCTGGCCGTTCAAATATAACTCACATTTCTGATGGACTGAGGATCATGGCTGAAAGTAGCCGTCTACCCTGTAGCCAACAGGCCGGGGAAATGCCAAAGTGGCATCTTGATGTGGACTAGGGGGCTTCCAACAGCTGTACCCTGTCAATAATAATCTGTCTTTATAGGGCTGTATATTGCATCTTGACAGTCTCCACTTGCTCTAACGTTATTGCTATTACCTAACTTAATAGTGCACACATTATCACACAAATGTGAACATGTTTGCTGACCAGACTCGCATAGCTGGGAGTATAGGCAAACTTTCAGTAGGGGGTAGAGGATGGGGATATCAGGCAAACACTCTCCCACTAATTCGTAAACACATGTGCACATATAATGTTCAGACAGAAATCTTCATTCAGGACGAGGCGTGTACATTTCTGTCTGAACATTATATGTGCACATGTGTTTACGAATTAGTGGGAGAGTGTTTGCCTGATATCCCCATCCTCTACCCCCTACTGAAAGTTTGACAGGGTACAGCTGTTGGAAGCCCCCTAGTCCACATCAAGGTTGATGATAAATACTCATCTGTAATTTCTAATGGTTTAAATATTGTGGGCCCAGCTAAGCCAGTCGCATCAGATCATAATGTTGTGGGGTTGGGTAGGCCAGCTGTACCAGCTTTAAAAGCACTAGATTTTGGGGGAGTGGAAATGGGTAGAACAGGGCGAGTTGAGGCTGTCCCTAATAGCGGCCTTGGCTCAAATTCTCGACATAGTTCTATCCCATGCAACAATCCTAACATATTTAAGCAGCAACAACGCACTAGTAACTTGAGGCCCATACAAATTGACCTACCACCTGAATCTAGCCTGTACGTAGTGGTTTTCGCCGGGGTTCCTGAGTTGAAGAATGTGAGCCAGGAGTCACATACTTCACTCAAGAACAAAGTCACAGACTGGCTAAACAAAAATAGACCACTCCCGCCATCTGTAACTAGCGAAATTTTATTGGTTCGTAGGGTGTCATGGGTGGGCCAAAGTGCAAAGGATTTAACGAGTGATTGTGTTCAGATAAACTTCAGAGACACACAGACAGTGTCCCACATCTGCCAATGGACCCAGTCCCGTCCTGCGGCAACCATCCAGTCGCTCCCCCTGTCATATTTCTATCCCCCTGGTCAACTGCACACTAGCACAGGTTCTGGTCAACTATGGAACTTGGTAGGGCGCTCAATAGTGGATGGATCCAGCCGTGGTAGGCCCAGTGATCCTCCAGGTCCAGTGGTAATATCTCTATACAACAGATACAGCGGCCTGGATTTGGTAGATTGACTAGGGCGCACATCGGGGGTACAAATGGGGATCTGATTGACAAAGATAAGGCCGAGCAGGAAGTGGGAGGAAACAAAAAAGAAAGGAACAGAGATCGCTCCAGTGGGGTTAGGGTGGTGGGAAGAAATAGGGTGACTACATTAACAGCATCCATCTCTAGTAACAGCCAACTCTCCACTGGTAGATGTAGTGAGCCTGGAACCTCTGTAGCAGGGGTTGATAACTCACTGCTGCCCTTAGCGCGCACAGTGTCCCAGACTGAGGTAGGAAGTACGGTTCTATCTAGGGATAATGACGAGTGCCCTGGGCCAGACTCATTTAAAATATTATCATGGAATCTGGCAGGGCTGCCCAACAAAATGAGTTGTCCTGAATGGGGCTCCTTTGTGGACGACAGCGACGTGTGCCTCTTCCAGGAGATGTGGGCTCGAACTGAGCAACACCGGACAGTTTTTGCTACGTTCTACGTGCCGGCTGTCTGGGAAGGGAAAGGCCGCCCCGTCTGGGAGTCTTACTATCTGGGTCGGCACTCATCTTGGCTGTATTGCCAAATCTCTAAACACCCACTCCAAAGACATCCAATGCGTAGTTCTTACTTGGCCCAATGCATTCAAACTTGTGCTGATTAATGTTTATTCACGCCCTGTAAGTCTAACTATGGAGTCTAGTACCATTGAGGACTTATCCCTTTTTATTCCTACAATTCCGAGCGATACTCGTCTGTTGGTGGGTGGTGACCTGAACTGCCACTTTGAACCCCTTAAGGGCTTATACGATGAAGCACAAACTGCAGAGGATGACCATTGGTCTATACCTTTGACCCAGGCTCCAGCTCCCAAGGCATGGACACGGTTGGCTATTCAAATTATGGCACTCATTTTAAATCATTCCTTAAGAGCTTGTAATGGCCGAAACCCCTCTGACAGCCCAGCCAAATGTACTTATAATAAACAAGGACAAATGTCTCTTCTCGATTACATTTTGGCTGAGACGAGGTTATGGCCTCTAGTCATTGATTTTAGTGTTGCCATAAGAGCAGATAGCGACCACATTGCCCTAATTCTAGACCTGGGTCTACCATATAACAGTAGGAAGGGTGTCCCAGCACTTGGCGCCAATGATGGTAATCTTACCGCCTCGAACGATAGGCGCAGAGTCAGTTGGCCTCTAACGATAGGCGCAGAGTCAGTTGGCATAAATCAGTGGAACACCCTGAACAACTAGGGAAACTTTATAGCTCTATAATTCCTTTACTTACTGAGGTTGCAACACTAATTAACCAACCACCATCTCATGAATATCTAACTAAGCTGGAGTCTCTTCATGAGGGCCTACTGACAAACTTGGGCGAGCTGCTTAACCCTCAAGTCAAGTCAAGTCAAGTCAGAAATTTGTATAGCGCACTACTCACCCAGAGGGTCTCAAGGTGCTTAAGGGAAAGGGGATTGTTACTGATCAAATAACCAAGTCTTAAGTTGCTTCCTGAATGAGAGATGGTTCTGGGTGAGGCGGAGGTGAGAGGGGAGGAAATTCCAGGTCTTGGCCGCCAGGTAAGAGAAGGATCTTCCTCCCATGGTGGTTTTTCGGATGCGTGGGATCACGGCGAGGGCTAGGTTGGCCGAACGTAGTTGCCGGGTGGGGGTGTAGAAGGATAGGCGATTGTTGAGGTAGCTGGGTCCTAGGTTGTGGAGGGCCTTGTGTGCGTGAGTGAGGAGACGGAACGTGATTCTCTTGCTGATAGGGAGCCAGTGTACGTCTCTCAGGTGTTCTGATATGTGGTTGTGTCGGGGTATGTCCAGGATGAGTCGGGCGGAGGCGTTTTGAATGCGTTGAAGTCTTTTCTGTAGTTTGGCGGTGGTTCCGGTGTAGAGGCTGTTTCCGTAGTCTAGTCGGCTGGTGACAAGTGCATGGGTGACCATTTTCCTAGTTTCGGTGGGGATCCATCGGAAGATCTTTCGGAGCATGCGTAGGATGTTAAAACATGATGATGAAACGGCGTTGACTTGTTTGGTCATGGATAGGGAGGAGTCTAGGATGAATCCTAAGTTGCGAGCATGGTCCGTTGGTATGGGTGCGCTGCCTAGTGCCGGGGGCCACCATGAGTCGTCCCAGGCAGAGGGGGATGTTCCTAGGATGAGGACTTCCGTCTTGTCCGAGTTTAGTTTTAGGCGGCTGTTCTTCATCCATTCGGCTACGTCTTTCATCCCTTCGTGTAAGTTGGTTTTGGCGGTGGTTGGGTCTTTGGTGAGGGAGAGGATCAGTTGAGTGTCGTCAGCGTAGGAGATGATGTTTAGGTTGTGTTGGCGTGCGATGGATACGAGGGGGCTCATGTAGACGTTGAAGAGGGTGGGGCTGAGCGAAGATCCTTGTGGTACGCCGCAGATGACTTTGGTGGCCTCTGATCTGAAAGGGGGGAGACAGACTCTTTGGGTTCTTCCGGCGAGGAACGATATGATCCAGTCCAATGCCTTATCTTGTAGTCCGACGTTCCTGAGGCGATGTACTAGGGTGTGGTGGCATACCGTGTCGAACGCTGCAGAAAGATCCAGGAGGATGAGGGCCACTGTTTCCCCGTTGTCGAGTAGTGTTCGGATGTCATCTGTAGCTGCAATGAGGGCGGTCTCAGTGTTGTGGTTAGCTCGGAATCCGGACTGTGAGGGGTCAAGGGAGCCATTAGACTCGAGGAAGGCGGCGAGCTGGCTGTTGACGGTCTTCTCGATGATATGATATGCAGAGGAACTTGTTTCAGTTATGTACAAAAGCAATGTATTTAAAATATTTGCGCAGAGAGATGAATACAGCTCATAAACACGAAGATATGCTGACAAGACGTTCATACAATTAAACTTTCGCCGCTCACAAACACTGACAGATGTGCACAGATCACTATCCGTGCCACTGTTCATACAGGGGCATGCATACACTGTTTACCGCTCGCCCAAAGACATGCACAGGTCACTATCCCTAGCAGTGTTAATTCAGGGGCATGTTCACACCATTCGTTGCTCACCCAGAGACATGCACCGATCACTATACCCGGTATTGTTCATACAGGAGCATGCACACACCATTCAGCAAACACCGACAGATAAGCACAGATCACCATCCATAGCACTCACTGTTCATAAAGGGGTATGCACACAACATTCGTTGCTCACCCAGAGACATGCACCGATCACTATACCCGGCACTGTTCATACAGGAGCATGCACACACCATTCAGCAAACACCGACAGATAAGCACAGATCACCATCCATAGCACTGTTCATAAAGGGGTATGCACACAACATTCGTTGCTCACCCAGAGACATGCACAGATCACTATACCCGGCACTGTTCATACAGGAGCATGCACACACCATTCAGCAAACACCGACAGATAAGCACAGATCACCATCCATAGCACTGTTCCTACAGCGTCATGCGCACACCCTTCACCCAGAAACATGCACGGATCACTATCCCTAGCACTGTTCATACAGCGACATGCACACGCCATTCGCCACTCACCTAGATTCATGCACATGCACAGATCACTATCCCTAGCACTGTTCATACAGCGGCATGCACACGCCATTTGCCACTCACCTAGATTCATGCACAGATCACTATCCCTGGCATTATTCACACAGGGGCATGCACACACCAGTCACCATCGACCCAGAAACATGTACAGATCACTATTCCTGGAACTATTCATGCACACACCATTTGTTGCTCACCCACAGACATACACATATCACTATCCCTGACACTATTCATACAGGTGCATGTAAACACCATTCAGCAAACAACAACAGATAAGCACAGATCACTATCCCTAGCACTGTTCATAAAGGGGTATGCAAACACCATTCGCCGCTCACCTACATACATGCACAGATCACTATCCCTGGCACTTCTTTCACAGGGGCATGCACACACCATTCGACGCTCACCCAGAGACATGCACAAATCATTATCCCTGGCACTTTTCATATAGGGGCATGCTTACACTATTTGGTGCTCACTCACTGATATGCACAGATCACGGTCTTTGGCACTATTCGTACAGCGGCATGCACACAACATTCACTGCTCACCCAGAGACATGCACAGGTCACTATCCCTGGCACTGTTTATACAGGGGCATAGGCACACCATTCGCCCCTCACTTAGTGACATGCAAAGACCACTATCCCTAGCACTATTCACACAGGGGCATGCACACATAATTTATCGCTCACCCAGAGACATGCACACAGATCACTATCCCTGGCACTGTTTATACAGGGGCATGGGCACACACACCATTCGCCCCTAACTTAGTGACATGCAAAGACCACTATCCCTAGCACTATTCACACAGGGGCATGCACACACAATTTTTCGCTCACACAGAGACATTCACACAAATCACTATCCCTGGCACTGTTTATACAGGATTTAGAAAAGGGGGTGGTGATGAACAGAGTGTCTGAGTTAAACAGACCACTCTTACCCAGTCCAAAGATCAGGGCTTGATCCATCACCGTTATTTATCTCACTGCCCCATCCCAGCTCAGAACCTGGCTATATGCAAATCAGTCTGTCCCTGGCCCAGTCCATCATGGGAACAGGGCAGACTAAACTACCAAGCCAATTCTTCACCAGAAAGGAGACAAGCTACCGGGGACCGGTTTCTGGCATTTCAGCCTTCTTCGGCCCGGCTTGCTTGAATCCTGATGGAGCAGTGAGAAAGGGACTCATGTCTGAGTATACCCTGCCACACCTATAGTGGCCAAAAACGATTTAGAAAAGGGGGTGGTGATGAACAGAGTGTCTGAGTTAAACAGACCACTCTTACCCAGTCCAAAGATCAGGGCTTGATCCATCACCGTTATTTATCTCACTGCCCCATCCCAGCTCAGAACCTGGCTATATGCAAATCAGTCTGTCCCTGGCCCAGTCCATCATGGGAACAGGGCAGACTAAACTACCAAGCCAATTCTTCACCAGAAAGGAGACAAGCTACCGGGGACCGGTTTCTGGCATTTCAGCCTTCTTCGGCCCGGCTTGCTTGAATCCTGATGGAGCAGTGAGAAAGGGACTCATGTCTGAGTATACCCTGCCACACCTATAGTGGCCAAAAACGATTTAGAAAAGGGGGTGGTGATGAACAGAGTGTCTGAGTTAAACAGACCACTCTTACCCAGTCCAAAGATCAGGGCTTGATCCATCACCGTTATTTATCTCACTGCCCCATCCCAGCTCAGAACCTGGCTATATGCAAATCAGTCTGTCCCTGGCCCAGTCCATCATGGGAACAGGGCAGACAAAACTACCAAGCCAATTCTTCACCAGAAAGGAGACAAGCTACCGGGGACCGGTTTCTGGCATTTCAGCCTTCTTCGGCCCGGCTTGCTTGAATCCTGATGGAGCAGTGAGAAAGGGACTCATGTCTGAGTATACCCTGCCACACCTATAGTGGCCAAAAACGATTTAGAAAAGGGGGTGGTGATGAACAGAGTGTCTGAGTTAAACAGACCACTCTTACCCAGTCCAAAGATCAGGGCTTGATCCATCACCGTTATTTATCTCACTGCCCCATCCCAGCTCAGAACCTGGCTATATGCAAATCAGTCTGTCCCTGGCCCAGTCCATCATGGGAACAGGGCAGACTAAACTACCAAGCCAATTCTTCACCAGAAAGGAGACAAGCTACCGGGGACCGGTTTCTGGCATTTCAGCCTTCTTCGGCCCGGCTTGCTTGAATCCTGATGGAGCAGTGAGAAAGGGACTCATGTCTGAGTATACCCTGCCACACCTATAGTGGCCAAAAACAATTTAGAAAAGGGGGTGGTGATGAACAGAGTGTCTGAGTTAAACAGACCACTCTTACCCAGTCCAAAGATCAGGGCTTGATCCATCACCGTTATTTATCTCACTGCCCCATCCCAGCTCAGAACCTGGCTATATGCAAATCAGTCTGTCCCTGGCCCAGTCCATCATGGGAACAGGGCAGACTAAACTACCAAGCCAATTCTTCACCAGAAAGGAGACAAGCTACCGGGGACCGGTTTCTGGCATTTCAGCCTTCTTCGGCCCGGCTTGCTTGAATCCTGATGGAGCAGTGAGAAAGGGACTCATGTCTGAGTATACCCTGCCACACCTATAGTGGCCAAAAACGATTTAGAAAAGGGGGTGGTGATGAACAGAGTGTCTGAGTTAAACAGACCACTCTTACCCAGTCCAAAGATCAGGGCTTGATCCATCACCGTTATTTATCTCACTGCCCCATCCCAGCTCAGAACCTGGCTATATGCAAATCAGTCTGTCCCTGGCCCAGTCCATCATGGGAACAGGGCAGACTAAACTACCAAGCCAATTCTTCACCAGAAAGGAGACAAGCTACCGGGGACCGGTTTCTGGCATTTCAGCCTTCTTCGGCCCGGCTTGCTTGAATCCTGATGGAGCAGTGAGAAAGGGACTCATGTCTGAGTATACCCTGCCACACCTATAGTGGCCAAAAACGATTTAGAAAAGGGGGTGGTGATGAACAGAGTGTCTGAGTTAAACAGACCACTCTTACCCAGTCCAAAGATCAGGGCTTGATCCATCACCGTTATTTATCTCACTGCCCCATCCCAGCTCAGAACCTGGCTATATGCAAATCAGTCTGTCCCTGGCCCAGTCCATCATGGGAACAGGGCAGACTAAACTACCAAGCCAATTCTTCACCAGAAAGGAGACAAGCTACCGGGGACCGGTTTCTGGCATTTCAGCCTTCTTCGGCCCGGCTTGCTTGAATCCTGATGGAGCAGTGAGAAAGGGACTCATGTCTGAGTATACCCTGCCACACCTATAGTGGCCAAAAACGATTTAGAAAAGGGGGTGGTGATGAACAGAGTGTCTGAGTTAAACAGACCACTCTTACCCAGTCCAAAGATCAGGGCTTGATCCATCACCGTTATTTATCTCACTGCCCCATCCCAGCTCAGAACCTGGCTATATGCAAATCAGTCTGTCCCTGGACCAGTCCATCATGGGAACAGGGCAGACTAAACTACCAAGCCAATTCTTCACCAGAAAGGAGACAAGCTACCGGGGACCGGTTTCTGGCATTTCAGCCTTCTTCGGCCCGGCTTGCTTGAATCCTGATGGAGCAGTGAGAAAGGGACTCATGTCTGAGTATACCCTGCCACACCTATAGTGGCCAAAAACGATTTAGAAAAGGGGGTGGTGATGAACAGAGTGTCTGAGTTAAACAGACCACTCTTACCCAGTCCAAAGATCAGGGCTTGATCCATCACCGTTATTTATCTCACTGCCCCATCCCAGCTCAGAACCTGGCTATATGCAAATCAGTCTGTCCCTGGCCCAGTCCATCATGGGAACAGGGCAGACTAAACTACCAAGCCAATTCTTCACCAGAAAGGAGACAAGCTACCGGGGACCGGTTTCTGGCATTTCAGCCTTCTTCGGCCCGGCTTGCTTGAATCCTGATGGAGCAGTGAGAAAGGGACTCATGTCTGAGTATACCCTGCCACACCTATAGTGGCCAAAAACGATTTAGAAAAGGGGGTGGTGATGAACAGAGTGTCTGAGTTAAACAGACCACTCTTACCCAGTCCAAAGATCAGGGCTTGATCCATCACCGTTATTTATCTCACTGCCCCATCCCAGCTCAGAACCTGGCTATATGCAAATCAGTCTGTCCCTGGCCCAGTCCATCATGGGAACAGGGCAGACTAAACTACCAAGCCAATTCTTCACCAGAAAGGAGACAAGCTACCGGGGACCGGTTTCTGGCATTTCAGCCTTCTTCGGCCCGGCTTGCTTGAATCCTGATGGAGCAGTGAGAAAGGGACTCATGTCTGAGTATACCCTGCCACACCTATAGTGGCCAAAAACGATTTAGAAAAGGGGGTGGTGATGAACAGAGTGTCTGAGTTAAACAGACCACTCTTACCCAGTCCAAAGATCAGGGCTTGATCCATCACCGTTATTTATCTCACTGCCCCATCCCAGCTCAGAACCTGGCTATATGCAAATCAGTCTGTCCCTGGACCAGTCCATCATGGGAACAGGGCAGACTAAACTACCAAGCCAATTCTTCACCAGAAAGGAGACAAGCTACCGGGGACCGGTTTCTGGCATTTCAGCCTTCTTCGGCCCGGCTTGCTTGAATCCTGATGGAGCAGTGAGAAAGGGACTCATGTCTGAGTATACCCTGCCACACCTATAGTGGCCAAAAACGATTTAGAAAAGGGGGTGGTGATGAACAGAGTGTCTGAGTTAAACAGACCACTCTTACCCAGTCCAAAGATCAGGGCTTGATCCATCACCGTTATTTATCTCACTGCCCCATCCCAGCTCAGAACCTGGCTATATGCAAATCAGTCTGTCCCTGGCCCAGTCCATCATGGGAACAGGGCAGACTAAACTACCAAGCCAATTCTTCACCAGAAAGGAGACAAGCTACCGGGGACCGGTTTCTGGCATTTCAGCCTTCTTCGGCCCGGCTTACTTGAATCCTGATGGAGCAGTGAGAAAGGGACTCATGTCTGAGTATACCCTGCCACACCTATAGTGGCCAAAAACGATTTAGAAAAGGGGGTGGTGATGAGCAGAGTGTCTGAGTTAAACAGACCACTCTTACCCAGTCCAAAGATCAGGGCTTGATCCATCACCGTTATTTATCTCACTGCCCCATCCCAGCTCAGAACCTGGCTATATGCAAATCAGTCTGTCCCTGGCCCAGTCCATCATGGGAACAGGGCAGACTAAACTACCAAGCCAATTCTTCACCAGAAAGGAGACAAGCTACCGGGGACCGGTTTCTGGCATTTCAGCCTTCTTCGGCCCGGCTTGCTTGAATCCTGATGGAGCAGTGAGAAAGGGACTCATGTCTGAGTATACCCTGCCACACCTATAGTGGCCAAAAACGATTTAGAAAAGGGGGTGGTGATGAACAGAGTGTCTGAGTTAAACAGACCACTCTTACCCAGTCCAAAGATCAGGGCTTGATCCATCACCGTTATTTATCTCACTGCCCCATCCCAGCTCAGAACCTGGCTATATGCAAATCAGTCTGTCCCTGGCCCAGTCCATCATGGGAACAGGGCAGACTAAACTACCAAGCCAATTCTTCACCAGAAAGGAGACAAGCTACCGGGGACCGGTTTCTGGCATTTCAGCCTTCTTCGGCCCGGCTTGCTTGAATCCTGATGGAGCAGTGAGAAAGGGACTCATGTCTGAGTATACCCTGCCACACCTATAGTGGCCAAAAACGATTTAGAAAAGGGGGTGGTGATGAACAGAGTGTCTGAGTTAAACAGACCACTCTTACCCAGTCCAAAGATCAGGGCTTGATCCATCACCGTTATTTATCTCACTGCCCCATCCCAGCTCAGAACCTGGCTATATGCAAATCAGTCTGTCCCTGGCCCAGTCCATCATGGGAACAGGGCAGACTAAACTACCAAGCCATTTCTTCACCAGAAAGGAG
Source organism: Lissotriton vulgaris (assembly GCF_964263255.1). Lineage (NCBI taxonomy): Eukaryota > Metazoa > Chordata > Amphibia > Caudata > Salamandridae > Lissotriton > Lissotriton vulgaris. Next base: position 1,926,494,628 of record NC_141693.1, read on the forward strand.
ACAAGCTACCGGGGACCGGTTTCTGGCATTTCAGCCTTCTTCGGCCCGGCTTGCTTGAATCCTGATGGAGCAGTGAGAAAGGGACTCATGTCTGAGTATACCCTGCCACACCTATAGTGGCCAAAAATGATTTAGAAAAGGGGGTGGTGATGAACAGAGTGTCTGAGTTAAACAGACCACTCTTACCCAGTCCAAAGATCAGGGCTTGATCCATCACCGTTATTTATCTCACTGCCCCATCCCAGCTCAGAACCTGGCTATATGCAAATCAGTCTGTCCCTGGCCCAGTCCATCATGGGAACAGGGCAGACTAAACTACCAAGCCAATTCTTCACCAGAAAGGAGACAAGCTACCGGGGACCGGTTTCTGGCATTTCAGCCTTCTTCGGCCCGGCTTGCTTGAATCCTGATGGAGCAGTGAGAAAGGGACTCATGTCTGAGTATACCCTGCCACACCTATAGTGGCCAAAAACGATTTAGAAAAGGGGGTGGTGATGAACAGAGTGTCTGAGTTAAACAGACCACTCTTACCCAGTCCAAAGATCAGGGCTTGATCCATCACCGTTATTTATCTCACTGCCCCATCCCAGCTCAGAACCTGGCTATATGCAAATCAGTCTGTCCCTGGCCCAGTCCATCATGGGAACAGGGCAGACTAAACTACCAAGCCAATTCTTCACCAGAAAGGAGACAAGCTACCGGGGACCGGTTTCTGGCATTTCAGCCTTCTTCGGCCCGGCTTGCTTGAATCCTGATGGAGCAGTGAGAAAGGGACTCATGTCTGAGTATACCCTGCCACACCTATAGTGGCCAAAAACGATTTAGAAAAGGGGGTGGTGATGAACAGAGTGTCTGAGTTAAACAGACCACTCTTACCCAGTCCAAAGATCAGGGCTTGATCCATCACCGTTATTTATCTCACTGCCCCATCCCAGCTCAGAACCTGGCTATATGCAAATCAGTCTGTCCCTGGCCCAGTCCATCATGGGAACAGGGCAGACTAAACTACCAAGCCAATTCTTCACCAGAAAGGAGACAAGCTACCGGGGACCGGTTTCTGGCATTTCAGCCTTCTTCGGCCCGGCTTGCTTGAATCCTGATGGAGCAGTGAGAAAGGGACTCATGTCTGAGTATACCCTGCCACACCTATAGTGGCCAAAAACGATTTAGAAAAGGGGGTGGTGATGAGCAGAGTGTCTGAGTTAAACAGACCACTCTTACCCAGTCCAAAGATCAGGGCTTGATCCATCACCGTTATTTATCTCACTGCCCCATCCCAGCTCAGAACCTGGCTATATGCAAATCAGTCTGTCCCTGGCCCAGTCCATCATGGGAACAGGGCAGACTAAACTACCAAGCCAATTCTTCACCAGAAAGGAGACAAGCTACCGGGGACCGGTTTCTGGCATTTCAGCCTTCTTCGGCCCGGCTTGCTTGAATCCTGATGGAGCAGTGAGAAAGGGACTCATGTCTGAGTATACCCTGCCACACCTATAGTGGCCAAAAACGATTTAGAAAAGGGGGTGGTGATGAACAGAGTGTCTGAGTTAAACAGACCACTCTTACCCAGTCCAAAGATCAGAGCTTGATCCATCACCGTTATTTATCTCACTGCCCCATCCCAGCTCAGAACCTGGCTATATGCAAATCAGTCTGTCCCTGGCCCAGTCCATCATGGGAACAGGGCAGACTAAACTACCAAGCCAATTCTTCACCAGAAAGGAGACAAGCTACCGGGGACCGGTTTCTGGCATTTCAGCCTTCTTCGGCCCGGCTTGCTTGAATCCTGATGGAGCAGTGACAAAGGGACTCATGTCTGAGTATACCCTGCCACACCTAAAGTGGCCAAAAACGATTTAGAAAAGGGGGTGGTGATGAACAGAGTGTCTGAGTTAAACAGACCACTCTTACCCAGTCCAAAGATCAGGGCTTGAACCATCACCGTTATTTATCTCACTGCCCCATCCCAGCTCAGAACCTGGCTATATGCAAATCAGTCTGTCCCTGGCCCAGTCCATCATGGGAACAGGGCAGACTAAACTACCAAGCCAATTCTTCACCAGAAAGGAGACAAGCTACCGGGGACCGGTTTCTGGCATTTCAGCCTTCTTCGGCCCGGCTTGCTTGAATCCTGATGGAGCAGTGAGAAAGGGACTCATGTCTGAGTATACCCTGCCACACCTATAGTGGCCAAAAACGATTTAGAAAAGGGGGTGGTGATGAACAGAGTGTCTGAGTTAAACAGACCACTCTTACCCAGTCCAAAGATCAGGGCTTGATCCATCACCGTTATTTATCTCACTGACTGGGTGAGAGTTTTCTGCTTAATTCAGAGACTCTGTCCCTCACCACCACTTGTTGTAAATATTTTTGTCCACCCTAAGCGTGGAAGGGTATACTCAGATGTGAGTCCCTTGCTCATTGCACCATCAGGATTCAAGCAAACCGGGCCGAAGACGGCTGTAATACCAGAAACCGGTCCCCGGGAGCTTGTTTCCTTCCCAGTGTAAGAATTGGCTTTTGTAGTTTGGTTTGCCCTGTTCCCATCATGCACTGGGACAGGAACAGACTAATTTGCATACAGCCAGGTTCTGAAACTGGGATGGTGCAGTGAGCTAAAAAACGGTGTTGGATCTAGCCCTGATCTCTTGACTGGGTGAGAGTTTTCTGCTTAATTCAGAGACTCTGTCCCTCACCACCCCTTGTTGTAAATATTTTTGTCCACCCTAAGCGTGGAAGGGTATACTCAGATGTGAGTCCCTTGCTCATTGCACCATCAGGATTCAAGTAAACCGGGCCGAAGACGGCTGTAATGCCAGAAACCGGTCCCCGGGAGCTTGTTTCCTTCCCAGTGTAAGAATTGGCTTTTGTAGTTTGGTTTGCCCTGTTCCCATCATGCACTGGGACAGGAACAGACTAATTTGCATACAGCCAGGTTCTGAAACTGGGATGGTGCAGTGAGCTAAAAAACGGTGTTGGATCTAGCCCTGATCTCTTGACTGGGTGAGAGTTTTCTGCTTAATTCAGAGACTCTGTCCCTCACCACCCCTTGTTGTAAATATTTTTGTCCACCCTAAGCGTGGAAGGGTATACTCAGATGTGAGTCCCTTGCTCATTGCACCATCAGGATTCAAGCAAACCGGGCCGAAGACGGCTGTAATGCCAGAAACCGGTCCCCGGGAGCTTGTTTCTTTCCCAGTGTAAGAATTGGCTTTTGTAGTTTGGTTTGCCCTGTTCCCATCATGCACTGGGACAGGAACAGACTAATTTGCATACAGCCAGGTTCTGAAACTGGGATGGTGCAGTGAGCTAAAAAACGGTGTTGGATCTAGCCCTGATCTCTTGACTTGGTGAGAGTTTTCTGCTTAATTCAGAGACTCTGTCCCTCACCACCCCTTGTTGTAAATACTGTTTATACAGGGGCATGGGCACACACACCATTCGCCCCTAACTTAGTGACATGCAAAGACCACTATCCCTAGCACTATTCATACAGAGGCATGCACACACAATTTTTCGCTCACCCAGAGACATTCACACAAATCACTATCCCTAGCACTGTTCAAATATGGGCATGCATACACGGCTCACCCAGAGACAAGCACAGATCACTATCCCTAGCACTGTTCATACAGGGGCATGCACACACCATTCGTTGCTCACACAGAAACATGCACAGATCTGTTTCCCTGGTACTATTTATACAGGGACATGCATACACCGTTCAGCGTTCACCCAGAGACAAGCACAGATAACTCTATCCCTGGCACTATTCATACAGAGGCATGCACACATCTTTCACACTCACCCAGAGACATGCGCAGATCACTATCCCTAGCACTGTTCATACAGGGGCATGCACACACTACACTATTCGGTGCTCACCCACAGACATGCACAGATCACTATCCCTGGCACTGATCATACCAGGGGCATGCACACACCATTATACACCCACCCACAGATATGTCTACATGAGCAACCGCAACCACGATCACGAACGAAGGCACACACACACGCAGGTGGTTAAGCTCGCCTTCCACATACATGTTAACCCTCTCACCAGGACACAAAGCACTTTAACAAAACTGACACATACGCCTTCGTGTCACATAGGAACATCCCAATTAAAGATCAACACATGCAAACGTAGATCTTTTTCAGGAATATCCACAAATGCAGAGCTACCCCGTGATATGCATCTGAAATCTACCAGCCCTCGCCATCTCTTTACGCCCAGGCTTTGCGAGAAAGGGTTAATTGGTACCTTGTTAATTTTTCTCTCCCCCCGCCCGCCCCCCTTTTCCCATTTTAAATTGGTCCCAGAGTTCATCATTACCGCTGCTCCTGCTCATTATAGAGAGTTGTATAGACTCCGAGCGAGCCCTGCCGCCACCCCCTGCCCTTCTCTCCCTAACCCTCCAATTATTGCCCCCCTCCACTCCCTCGGGGCCTCTCTCTGGGAGCCAATCGCGTCCGGCGGCGGGTCCCTGGGTACCCCCGCCGCGGCGGCGGATCGCGGGGACGGCGCACCTGTCGCAGGTAGGACGAGTCCGCCGCTGGAAGCAGCCGCTGCACCCCGGGAAAGAGCGCCGTGGACGGAGCAGACGCGCCCGGGGAAGGGGCGACCGAGGAGGGAAGTCAAGCGGGGGACGGACGGTAAGGCCGGCCACGGCGAGGGTACACTCGGCTACAGTGGGTGAGACTGAGACCAGGGGGAGCACACGACCACCTGGCATTGTGGGCTCTGTTGTGGGGAGGACTGGAGCCGGCAGGACGCACCCATGGCCAGGGGCGCAGCTTCCTTTGGTGCTGCAGGTGCGGTGGCACCGGGGACCCTGAGCATTGTTGTATTTTGCAGTTCATGCAGCAGCCGGGGGGACAATTTCCTTCCTTGCGCCAGGGCCCGTGACACACTGCCCACGCTGTGGGTTGCACTGGCCGCTGCCGTGGGTAGGATCAACAGGATGTCGTGGATAGCACTACTGCGCGTGAGAAGGATCAACCGGACTTTGAAATGAATTGACAATACCGTGGTTAGGGCTAACCCTGCGCATGGTCGCCCAGGACTGCAAGTAGGAGCTTGTGAGAAGCACAGCCAGGCGCATCCACCAATACTGTCGATGGGATCGGTCATATTGTGGGTGGGACCAACTAGAGTCGCAAGTTCAACTAACCCTGTCTTGAGATTGACAGTGCTGACGACCACATCGGAAATGGGCTAAACCATGTGGAAGGAAACACCAACACGCACATTTTGAGTAGAAAGACCGACTGTGTCATGAGCAGAATGGATCTGCTGTTTTTGAGGCAGGAATGACCACGTAGTGGCATAGGATGACACCGCATGTTGGGTAGAACCCATCATGTTGAGGGTGCAGCCAAAACCAATGACACCATTAGGAGGACTTTCTATGTTGAGGGTAATACTTATGTGGGCAGGTGTGCTCATAGTTGGGTTAGTACTCTCTGCATCAGGAGTACGATCTGTGATGTGGTTTTATCACTGACCACATTGTGAGTAAAGTCTGCAAAGCTGAGGGTAGACAGGATAAGTTGTGAGCACGGACAGCTGGGGTTTGTGGATTGAATGAACTGTACCATTGGGATGGCTGATAGCGCATTGTGGTTTTGATTGACCGAAGACAGGTAGGTTGTCACTGTTTGACAGATACAACCAAGACAAGGACTTATGATAGGTGAGGTAAGACGGAAGACCAACAGCTAAGACCGACCTCTACAGAAGTAAGAACCGCATGAAAAGGAAGCATCTAGTGCCAGAAATGACACAAATCACACTGGAGGATGAAATCTTGGCAACTGGGTTTGTACTGGTTACTTTTTAAACCCTTGACTGCCCAGGCTGTTCTTGCTCCAGTGATGAGCCCTTTTTTATGCGTGGCATACTCTGCACTTATCCCTTTATTGTTTTTTGCCCCTCAAAGGATACTCAGGCCAAATTTGAATCCTTTTTTCCGAACATGTTGGACATTCCAAAGATGCCAAGGATTTGTGTATTCCCCTGGAGGGAACTGAGAAAATGGCCATGTAATAGCAAGATTTTTTGGGGGGAAAAATAGGGAATAATGCTGTGCAAGAAAACGTATTTCTTTTTTCTAAGAACGGCGTCACAAAAGATATCTTGTGTTAGGATCACCATCTTCCCAGCTATCAGGAACAAGCAGAGTTGGAAAAAAAAACAATTATCACTGTTTTTGTATTTTTCCTCTTTTATTGTGGTATAAACCTGCTTGCAGTTTGTGGTGGAAACAAGTGTAAACCCATGGGTCGACCCAGAAAACGTGTTATTTGTGTAGATCACTTATGGTTTTCCCAAAGGAACTTACTATTGAAATGAAAAATAAGTGAACAAAATAGGAAAATACACAAATAGCTGACAACATTTTCACGTGTAATTTTTACCCCATGACTGATGTTAGGTTCGTCAGACCCTTCTGGTCGCAGGGATATATGATGTGTGTTGGTTGTAATGATTTTTAAATTTGTGCCGACCATGCAGCAATTCAGGTGGTAAATTCTAATGAATGAAAATGGGTATAGAAACAACCTATGCATTTTCCAAACACGTGCTAGCTACTGAGTTTGTGAGCGGTGTGTTTTTGTACAACTCTTAATTTAGGGTTGCCCATACTATCGTTATTTAGAGGGCATTTTGCAAACCGTGTTCTTTCTTGCACACTGGCGTACATTTGGAAACCAAAAATGGAGAAATTCAATTGATAATAACAAATATTCAGTTATTCTGTGTTACACACTTTTTTGAAAGTGTCCACATTGGTCTGCCTATTGCCCATGACAGGAAAGACCATATAAAGCAATGTTGGGACACCAAATTTTCACCAGGAAAAATGGCACATTCCGGCAATTTGGGTAGATGTGAGGGAAAGCTCTTCAATCTGCAGAGAGACACAAAATCCCTACATTCCCACATTTAAATGAAATGGTATCCCAATTGGGTGGGTGGGCCTATCGCCCATGACAGGAAAGGCCCCAATACGGACCATGGAGAGATGCAATTACCCATTTTGGCAATGTTGCTCACTGTGGAATATGGGCCCATCACCCACCCAGGATAACCAGCCCAACTCAAACATTTTTTAAAACTAGACACCGAGGGAAGTCCAACATGGTGTGACTTGGACAAATTCCACTGTTTCTTACACAAAACGCCCTGCAAACTTTGGCTATAAATAAGCATATTCCTGACATTTCTATTAGGAGAGTTCCAGAATCAGCATGTACCCCCCAAATTCCACACTTTTTCCTATAAAAACGTAACTTCATTTGTGTTGCTCGGCCTAGCACCTGCAACAGCAAAGCCAGACTGGCCGTACCGGGCATCACATGTTTCCCCGGGAGGCTGGAAGGGTGGGGAGGGGCTAGTTTTTTTGTAGGGACCAGTTTTGTTACTGGTAGTCGGTTTATTGCTGTGCTAGGGCAGCACTATGTTTTGCAAATTGTTATAATTTTAAAAGCATCCCCTGCAGAGTTCTTTTTATATCCAGCAGTTTTCAGGAAACAACAAAAATGTCGAGATAACGCTGGTAATTAATGTTCCCTTCTGTAGAGGTATCAGTTTTGTCTAGTGTCAGATTTGACTAATCTAAGGTAGCGCAGAGGTTTCTCATGCCTGGTGCAAAGAACATGTACCATGCAGATCACAAAATTGTATTTTATGTTGTTGGCTCAGCGTGTTACTGCTTTTGTCATAGAGATTCTTTTGTTACTTGCAGTTCATAGCTTATAATCATAATATATCACAGTGAGCTATGATCCGCAATCAAAGAGGGGAACATCACTTACAACGCATTTTTTACAACGCACTACCATTACATCGCAACCATTACAACGCATACCATTACAACGCATTGCGCTGGGGGGCGCTCTAGGATAGGGAATATATTTAATTTACTATCCAACACCTTCCTTGCTATCCACGGGGACTGGAGTTGGAATAGTAAATTAAATAATTCACTATCCAGCGCCTAAAAGCATTATGCGTTGTAATGGACTGCGTGGTAAAAACCGCGTTGTAAAGGCATGCGATGTAAAAGCATGCGTTGTAGTGACACCAATCCATCAAAGAGCATCATGCGAACAGCATGATACAGGTTATAAAGGAATGTTTTTCCCCAGTCTTTTATTATTCTAATGTTGCTAAAAACAGTTTGTTTGGGTAGAAAATAAATTATTAGTAAAGCGAATCCTAGCCACTGTGTTATGTTTTGAATCCCTAGTTTGTTCTTCTCCAGACTAAGCATTCTTAGGAAATGCCCATCAGTATGGATGACCTTTGAATCCTACACCTTCTAGTCACCTTTGTCTTATGTAACATTTTCTACACACTGATTTACACATGGATGATTCATTGTCGTTGTGTGTGATTTAAAGTGCTCCAACGCCCTACACAGGCATGAGAGGTGCTCTAAAACAAATTAAATACACTTTGAAGGAGGGGCTATGGAGAGATAAGGGGCACTATTGGGGATTGATAATGAGGGAATCTGTAGAGGAGGAGGTCATTGGGGGGAGGTGCCCTAAATTAATATTGCACCTGACGGCACCAGCGCCATGCCACTCATTGGGGTGGCGGATACTAACTTCCCTTCAAATAGTCTTTCATTGTGTTCTCAGCTCCTTGGTTCTGCTTAACAGTGAATGTGTGTACTTGTGTTATATTTAAATTCATGTCATTCTTGACAACTTAATTCTTTATATTCTCCGAAAGAATGTCTGTGGGTATGACTGAATATCCTGATACACTGTAACGTCATGATTTACTATTCTTTAAAAGCAAACACAATTGAATATATAATTAAAAATGTGCAGTAGAATGAATCATTATGCCATTTCCCCCAAATATTCTTGGGGGACACACCCTCAAACTCACGTTGTAGTGGCTATTCTCGCTTGCGTCGCTCAATACACACTGTCTGGGGACTACTATGGCGAAATTTGCCAGGGAACCGTTGGGTTCCCAGTCCAACCCTGTGCAACAGAGAGGGAACCAGAATACAATGTGAAAACATTACGTTTTTGCTGTTAAAAATTACCCATTTTGGAGATGTAGTGTACTGTAGTTAGCTGTGGAATTTGGAACCAGGAACAGCAGCCACCCAGACAGTTCTGAAAAGTAAGCACTCAGGGAAGACCAGGTTGTAGTGATTTGCGTTGATTCTACTAACTTATCTTTCCCAGATTGCCCTTAAAACCTTAAACTTTGGCTAAAACTACGCATTTGCCTCACATTTGAGGGAAAGATCTCAAATCTGCAAGGATCCATAAAATTCCTACCACCCAGAGTTCCCACATTTCTCTTGATAAAAAACAGTACTCCACTTGTGTGGCTGGACTTTGGTTCAGTGACAGGAAATTACCCAAAACACAACACATAGACATCATTTATTTCCAATTTATGACATGCAAAGTGCTCTGATACACACAAGGGTCTTGTTCACGCTATGTAAAACCTTCAAAATGAAATAAATAAATCACATTTTCTCCACTAAAGTGAATCTACTGTATTTGGACCTGGGCTCGGCCATCATTGAGGGAAATCTACTAAACCCAACCATTTCTGAAACCTATATAACCAGGGGAGTCCAGGGTGATGTGACTTGCCCAGATCTTATTGTTTTCTTTACCAAAATACCTGCAAACCTCACATTTTTGCTGAATTCACAAATTATCTTCATGTTTTGTGAGGCAAAGTTCCAGATTCTGCCGAGAGCCACAAAATTCCAACCACGCAGCATTCCCACACTTCTGAAAACAAAAGTACCACGCTTGTGTGGTTGGGACAGGTGTCCCTCCCTCCCACCACCTTCTCCATCCGCCCCCTCCCCCGAAAGGGAACTGATCATACCAGGGACTATGCGAAGAGCATTATTAACTTCACATTGTCCCTAGTGTGATCTGTTCCTGTTGTGGTCTGCTTTCGCGTTCGTTTATTGTGATGTCAGCACACTGTGTGTGATACACATCACAGTAAACAAATATCAATCAAACTCTAGATAAGAGAAAGAGAAAGCTTTCATCTCATGTTCAGACTTTGATTTTAAGAAGAATTGTGTGGTTGTTAAAGAAGGATTTTCTGCAGCACTGCGGCTGACTAACCATTCACGTCAGCTGAAAGGTAGTGTGGGTGACACGAACATTTCAGCATCTGCACTAAGTTAGCTAAGTAGGAGTGATAGTATCACTGACAAGAAAGACTGTAGCTAAGTTGTACCCTTCTAGTGACCCCCATCTTAGGTACAACAAACTGTGACTATGAAAAAACAAACCTCAACCAGATTTGAAGTAGGAAAGAAAACGACTCAGATTCTGTTGAAGTAATTGCACCTGATGTACTAACAACTGCGAAGTAAGGCAGACCACAATGAACGATATCTTAACTCTGATGACCTATAACTGCAAATTCCCTTCTTAATTATCATTTCGAAATCCTCACAGCGATATTGTGTTATACAAATAGTCCTGCATTTTTCATGTAATTATGGCTTTGCCGCACGTGCCACATAATTCACCAGCTACAGCATAATCTACAGATTTTAACAAAAAATGTGTTTCTAGCTCTAATGGATCAATAGTTACTAAATAGAGAGCGATACATGCTGTTGCTCACTGAAAGTCCAATTGTAAAAGCTGTCTGGCACCTTTCAGTGGCTTATTACTGTATTTGGGTGTGAAACTTCAACTAATGAGGTGAAAACTTCTTCCAGTGTTAGCCATGTGCACAAATTACAAAGTAATTCTTAATACTATCAGAAATTCTATCGCAAATTTTGCCTTTCATTGACGAATAATTTAGACAATGCAAGCATAAAATTGGACCTCCCACGCCGCATAATTCCAGAGGTCCTGCGACCACAACAGTAGAATCTAAGGTATGTATTTCCTAGGTAGAGCAGGTCGCGTCAGAGACATAACCAAACCTGCCCAAGGCAAACAGTGCGACAAATACTGAGGTAATGGACCCTGTAACCCTACCTGCGGTAAAACTTACTAGACTGGAGGTGGAAAGTACCATATCTGTATGTGGTAGGCAGCACCGGCCATGACAATGTGGTAGTCCAGGTGAAAAAGGCGCGCGCGCTGTTACTGCGCCGACGGTTTGGGTCCGCTGAGGCAGCGCCGAGTGGCCACGTGCTTACACCGGGACACCCAATCAGAGTGAGCGTTAAACAGAGGCGCGTGCGTACTTCTCCGGGCGCAGACCCTGTGATCCCCTTTGATTGGCGGCGACCGCTTCTCCCGCCCGCCCCTGCGCGGGAAGGCGAGGCTTGACCTCGTGTAAACAGTTGCATCGTTTTGACGAGAGGAGTTTTTCGGCAGCAGGCGGATGTAAATAGCCACCAATGCTGGTTTTTCACCTTTCACCTACACGCACCTGCCAACCTGCTGACTCTAACAGCAAGGGTAACTCAAAAAGGTGAAAGAAGACTTTTTGAAGGTTTGTTTTCTCGATCAGAGGGTGCAGTCTATGGAGGTATATATTTGTCAGGATGGTGAATATAATTGAAAGGGTGAGACCTGCCAAATGAGGGTGAGCTGACAGATATGTAGGTAGACATGTCTTTAACCACAGTGTCCTTTTTATTAACTTTGGATGGAAGAAAGGTCAACTAAGCACTGTCAAGCCACAAAGCGAGTTCTGCAGGGGGAGTATTACCAGTTAATTCATCATCACCTTTGCTAGCTGTCTTTCATCAGCAGCAGAGACTGGGGAAGGGGGGCTGTGGTCAAGAGGATCCCAGAGATTAGCAGCACCATTAGCTTATAGTTTCCTCGTTTAACAGCTTTAAAAAGACTTGCTGGTGTATAGTCCCAGCGATTTCCTACAAAATTAATGAGTATGGAGAATGAGCTACGAAGGTAATCTGAATGCACAGACCAGGACTGGGATAACTGTGAAGACAGATGTCCTATCTCTCCCTGATGCAGAGAGGCGTTGATGTGTTGATCCCTTAAAGCCTAAAAATGTGTCCCCCAGAGAGGCCTTGTCTCAAACGGACACCTTGAATTAGCTGCATTTCCAACTCATCATGATGCCATCAATACAGATAGGGAGCACACATTTTAATAGATAATGAGCTGTCTTTCTCCGTGAGTGGAGGCAAGCCCCTCCATTCTCACTTTTGGACTGATATTTTGTACAGTGACTACAAGAACTGGATGGGTATAGAGTCTGACCAGAGGAAGTCCGATGTAGGGGTGGAGTACAGAGACTGAAACTTCTAAACAAGTAAAACAGGGAGGCCACAGTTTGAATGACCACCTATTAGAATTGAACCCCATGAGAGAGGCCAGGAGTTGAAATGGCGCGCAGTGTAAACTCATCTCCACATAGAGAGCTGGTAAGCACATGCATAGAAAGGATAAACTGGCTAAGTGCCCAAGTAGGAGAAGTCTCGAAAGGGATATTAGACTGTGAATTGATAGAAACATATGCAGAAGAGGTCATTGTTGAGAAGCGTTGCAGGAAAGAAGACAACAGCCAGGTATGAAGATGAAGTTCATTACTGGAAAGCACAACCTGGCATCCGACCACCCCAACAACCCAGCTGCAAATCATAATCATGGAGTGCAGTCAACCTCACATTCTGATTCTAGGAACATTGTGAGCATGAAAGCTCTAACCCAGGTAAGGAGCAGGCAAAGAAGCAGCAGTGACAAGAGACAAAGGTAAGTTACAGGAGAAAGAAACAGAGGTAAGATAAATCAAAACAGTCATGAAGCCTGAGGGATGGTGAGTCTGAATCAATCAATCAATAAACTTGTAAAGCACACTACTTACCCATGAGGGGGGGGGGGGGTGGGGGTGCTGCTACTGCTCGAAGAGCCAGGTCTTGAGGAGCCTTCTGAAGGTGAGCAGGTCTTGGGTCTGTCGCAGATTGAGCAGGAGGGTGTTCCAGGTCTTGGCTGCGAGGAAGGAGATGGATCGGCCGCCGAATGTTGTTTGTTGGATGCGCGGGACGGCGGCCAGGGCGAGGCTGGCGGAGCGGAGCTGGTGGGCAGGGGTGTGGAAGTTGAGTCTGTTGTTCAGGTAGGCTGGTCCGGTTTTGTGGCGTGCTTTGTGGGCGTGGGTGAGGAGTTTGAAGGTGATCCTCTTGTTGACGGGGAGCCAGTGCAGGTCTCTCAGGTGAGGGTGATGTGGCTGCAGCGGGGGACGTTGAGGATCAGTCGGGCGGAGGCGTTTTCGATGCGTTGTAGTCGTTGCAGGACTTTAATCGAGATTCCTGCGTAAATTGCTGTGGTATTCCATTTATGCATGTAAGATGTAGAAAAGAATTGTAGAACTCAGAATGTTATTACAGTTCTATGTTGGAGGTTCTGTGGGGAGTCAGTTGAAGCCTGACTGCGCTTGTAGCCAGTCCTTGTGGTTGATAAGCTGTCTTATCTCTAATTGGAAATAAATCTACTTCTGAAACTTTATACAAAGAACCTGGATTCTTTACAACATATTGGCGACAGTGGGAGTATTTTTCCTGAAGATCTAAAGACAGCGTTTACTTCGTGGAAAGTAAGGTATTTGACTTTACCTGAATTTTGTGCTTGTTAGCACCAGCGGCTGTGTTATTTACAGTGCCTTGATTGCACCAGCGGCTGTGGAATATTATTATATCTTGATTTTTTTGATTTAATAAGATATAAGGATATTTGTTCGAGCATTTTTTTTTGTATAGCCCTGATTGCTACTGCGGCTGTTTAAAATCGTGCATCTGATAGCACCTGCGGCAGTTAGAACTGTTTAATACTAATTTTTCTAACATTTTAATGAAATCTTTGGTTAAATATTCACGCTCTTGTTAACCGTTTAAATACAGTCTAACGGCTACTCACGGAGAGCGGACAGCCTCGCGAGCACTTTTGCAGCTTGTTGCCTGGTTGCGCAACTCCATTCTTCACTCTACGTCATCTAAAAAAGTATTCTGGGAGCACGGTGCATTCTGGGAGTGACGTCGTCACGTTGTTTACGTTTCGGCCATTTTGGATTGGGATTTTTTTTTTTCTTTCAACGATTGAAACTACAGCGATGTACACCCTATGTCGGATCTAATAATGAATACATTGGATTCAACAGCGATGTACACGCTAGTTAGTGCATTATGATTAATAAGCCCATCGGTGGATAATAACAGCGATCCACACGCTATTTTGTGCATCCTGAGAATATTGAGTAGCATTATTTCTGTGCATTTTAATTAATTGAACAACTTTGTTAGTGTTTATTTTAAGTCAGTACTACATTATTTAAAGAAATCTTTACACTTTTCTGAAGCATTTTTTTAAGGCAAAATCTAAAACTATAGAAGGTCATCACCATGTCTAATATAATGGTTCCACCTCCTTTCTTACCTACTGCAGGAGAACCAAAGATGGAATGGGATTTGTGGTATCCCATGTTTTTGGCATATGTTGAGGTATTTGAAGAAGATGGTTGTTCTTCAAAAAGGAAGCTTGATTTATTACGTCTGTCTTTAGGGGGCCAAGGCATCAAAGAATTATCAGAATTTCCTCCACTAGAAGATTCTGATGAATCTGATGTTTTTGAGATTGCCACCAAACAGCTGAGCATCAGATTTGGGAAGAAAATAAACACAGTGATGGAACTATTTAAATTTTATTCAAGGGCACAAAAGGAAAATTAATCTATTGAAAATTATATATCAGCTTTGCGTGCTCTAGCTGGATCTTGTGCATTTGATACTATCAACTATGAACAAGTTTTAAGGGACCAAATAATGATGAAAACTAAAAGTAAGAAAATTCAAGAAAGATTGTGATTAGGAACTGAAACTTCTCTTGAAACTGTAGTTAATATAGCGAAAGGAATTGAACAATCTGAAAAGTTTGTGAATGAAATAAGAGGTCAAAATCAAAACCTGTCTGTTAAAATACAAGAGTCTGTGCCTGAGGTTTCAATTGTTAAAAGTCAAACTTTTTATCCTAACGAAAAAGATGGTGTTATAAAGGAGAATAAACTGGGTAACAGACGTACATTCATAATATGCTACAGATGTGGAAGTTTTGACCATGTAGGAAATTTTAAGAATTGTCCTGCTTTAAATAACATTTGTGTAAAATGTTAGAAAAGTGGACATTTTGGTAAAATGTGTCGTTCTCCTCAGAAGGTAAATTGTATTGCTTTAGATGATGAGGGACAGTTGAAGAATTCAGTGAATTCAATTGTATTTCATGTATCTCTTCAAACAACTGTAAAGGTTTTCCTTCAGGTATTTTCAACATTGATGGTAAAGAAGTTTCTATGTTGGTAGATTCTTGTGCCTGGTATTCTATAATTGGCAAAGACGTTTTTGAAGAATTGTGGCCTAATAGAGAATTTTTAAGCCCTGACATCAAACCAGGTAGTTATTCTGGGCATAAAATAATTTTAGAAGGATTTGTTTGGGATGAGGTCAGTTTCAAAGATAGGTTTACAAAAGCGAAGATATATATGGCTCGAAAAGGGGAGTCTATTTTGGGATGGCCTCACCAAAAAGAAATGAGAATTAAATTAGACCCTAACGCTTCACCACCAGTATACATTGTATCTTTATATAATGGAAATTTTGTTTCTGACATAAAAAATCTGTTTCCAAAAGTTTTTGAAGAAAAGTTGGGAGAATATGCTCAGTTTAAACATAAAATCGTACTTAAGGATAATGCAGTAACCGTCAGGCATAGAGTTAGGAATGTGCCTCTAGCTTATCGTGACAAATTAAAAGATATTCTTAATGACCTAGTAAAATCTAATATCATCGAACCCATTGAGTCGTCTCCTTGGGTTTCTCCAATTGTTCTTTCCCTGAAAAGCAACGGCGAACTCAGCTTATGTGTGGATCTTCGCAGTTTGAATAAAGAAATTTGGACAGACAAGCATCCGTTACCTAAAATCAATGAACTAATTTCTACTCTTTCAGGAACTTGTGTTTTTTCTACTTTAGATCTCGCAGGTGCATATCACCAGGTAGTGTTACAAGACGAATCTAAGAATTCAACAGCTTTTGTTACACCTGAGGGAATGTATCGCTATTTGTGTATGCCATTTGGACTTGCTAGTGCTGCATCTGTTTTTCAACGACTTATGAAAGAAATGCTTGAAGGCTGCAAAGGGGCTATTGCATTTCAAGATGACATTTTAGTCTATGGGAATGATGTCGTACAACATGATAATAATTTGAAAGCGGTGTTGAACAGCATACAATCTAAAGGTTTAACACTTAAGTTTTCAAAGTGTAAATTCAGACAAGAGAAAGTCGAATATTTGGGGCACAAGATATCAAAGGAAGGTATTAAGCCTAAATTTGATCACATATCCAGCATCTCTAAAGCACCTGCCCCGATTAATAAGGAACAATTGTTTTCTTTTTTAGGTCTAACAGAGTATTTCAGCAAATTCTTTAAAAATGATGCATCTAAAGTGTCTTCTTTACGATTGTTACTTAAGAAAAATGCTAAATTTTTATGGAGTAATGAGCAACAAGTACAATTTGATGAGTTGAAAAAAAGAAATGTGTTCTGCTCCATTTTTAAAACCCTTTACTATTGGTAAAGAATGTATTGTGGCTGTAGATGCCAGTAAACTTGTCTAGGAGCTGTTCTCTTACAAAAAGGTGCTGGTAAAAAGTACATTGTGTCTTATGCATCAAGGACTTTGAAAGGTGCTGAATATAATTATTCAACAATAGAAAAAGAATTGTTGGCGTGTACCTGGGCTGCTCAGCATTTTCGTGAGTATTTGTGGGGTACTAAGTTTTTGCTTAGAACTGACCATAAACCTCTAGTGAATATGTTAGCTGCTGGTGGTGGCAGAGTTTTAACAGCTCGATTGGCTAGATTGGCGGCTAAATTACAGGATTATCAATGCACTGTGGAGTATATTCCTGGTAGACTTAATGTTCATGCAGATTGTATGTCTAGGTTAGCTTTACCTCACCAGGATAATGAGCACTTTGAGGAATGTGATGTAGCTTATACCATGCAAGATATAAATGGGAATGATGTTGTAGTAGTTTCAGAAGATGTGTGGATTAAAGCTATGTCAGAAAATAATATTCTATGTTCACTTGAGAATTATTTAAAAAATGGCTGGCCAGAAGAAAGGAAGTTGTCAGGTGATATAAGTTCATTTTTTAAAGTCAAGGATGAACTTATGTGTTCACATAACATTATTACTAGAGGTGACAAAATTGTTCCTCCATTTTCTGTCAGGGAAGATCTAATTAAGATTGCTCATGAAGGTCATATGGGAATGTCAACTACTAAGAGGCGTTTACGGGAATATTATTGGTGGCCTTCAATGGATGCTACTGTTGACAGATGGGTCAGGAATTGTGTTCCATGTTCAAATAGTGATAAAACTGTGAAACCATTGTCTCTACAGGTTTCTCCGATTGAATGTTCACAGGGTCCATGGAGAAGATTAGGAATCAACATAATTGGGCCTTTAAACATTTCTGTTAGTAAGGAAGTTTATGGTTTGGTTTTAATTGGCTATTTCTCTAAATGGCCTGAGATTAAAATTGTGGAAAGGGTCACTTTTAGTCAAGTTATAGATTTTCTTAATAATGAGTTCAGTCGTGAGGGTTTACCTTCGGAAATAATTTCTGACAATGGTACACAATTTCTAAGTAATGAAATTGAATTGTTCTTCAAAGAACAAGGAATTATTCACACGAGAGTTTCTAACTATAATCCACAGGCCCACGGTCAAGTTGAGCGCTTCAATAGAGTTGTGAAAGAATCGATTCAATAAGCTGTTAAGAGCAATTTGGATTGGAAGAAAGCATTACGTGCTACTTTGCTCACTTATCGCATTTCACCTAATTCTGTGACTGGTTGTTCTCCATTTGAGTTATTAAGAGAAAGGAAAGCTGGTTCTAAGTTATTGCCTTGGTGGTTAAAATCTGATGAATCCAGTATGTCTAGTTTGGATATTAACAAGGTGAAAGAACGTGTTAAAAGGTACCAAGAGAAAATGTGTAAAAGTTCCAACAAGAAGTTAAATGATCACAAAGTTAGAATCGGTGATTTGGTTTGTGTTAAATTTGGAGGTTCTTCTTCTAAAAGATGGGCAAAGTGGTCTGATCCTGTTAGAGTAACAGAGGTTTTTAGCAAAGCTGTGCGAGTTGAAGGAGGGAAAATGTGGAATTTTAGACGAGTATCCGTTGTTTTTTCAAGCGTATGATGAGGAGGATGTTCAAAATGTTATGGATAATTTTAATGCTTTGCAAGACACTCAAAATGTTGTGATTAACACAAGAGTTTATAATGAGGAGGTAATTGATGCTTTGCAAGATACTCAAAATGTTGTGATTAACACAAGAGTCAATACTGAAGAGATAAGTGATTCTTGTGTTGTTAATAATGATCATGGCGGAGGAGGAAGGATGTAGTCCAGTCCAGGGCATTCTTCTGGATTCTGGCTTCTTGGAGGCGTGTTCTTAGTGTGCGGTGGCAGACTGTGTCGAAGGCGGCTGATAGGTCCAGGAGGATGAGGGCTGACGTTTCGCTGTTGTCTAGTTTCAGCGATGAGGCTGTCTCGGTGCTGTGGTTTCGTCTGAATCCGGACTGGGAAGAATCGAGGATGTTGTTGTCCGCGAGGTGGCGTGTCAGTTGTATGTTGGCGATTTTCTCGTTAACCTTTTCCGGGAATGGGAACAAGGAGATGTGCCGGAGGTTCTTAAGGTCTTTGGGGTCCGCCTTGGGCTTCTTGAGGAGGGCGTTGATTTCGGCGTGTTTCCAGCTTTCCGGGAATGTTGCTGTGTCTAAGGAGATGTTGATGACCTTCCCTAGTTGGGGTGCGATGGCTGCGTCAGCTTTGTTGAAGACGTGGTGTGGGCAGGGGTCTGACGGAGACCCTGAGTGGATGGAGTTCATGGCTATGCGTGTCTCGTCGTCTTTGACGTGGGACCAGGAGGTCAGCTGGTTGGTGCAGGTGGTGTTCGGGTGGGGTCTGTAGCGGTTGGGGCGGGTGAGGTGTTGAAGCTGTTGTGGATGTCGGCGATCTTGCGATGGAAGAAGGTGGCCAGTGAATCGCACAGATCTTGTGAGGGCGGGATATCGTTGGTGTTGGCCCTGGGGTTGGAGAGTTCCTTCACTATTTTGAAAAGCTCTTTGCTGTCGTGTGCTTTGTTGTCCAGGCGGGCTTGGAAGGAAGATCTCTTGGCTGTTCTGATGAGGTGGTGATGTCTGCGAATGGTGTCCTTGTGGGCTGCGAGCTATCTGGTGTGTGTTTATGGCTTCTCCAGCTTCCGGCAAGAACGTTTGGAGGTCTGGAGCTTTCTGGAGCGGGCGAGGGTGTTGGCTCAGTCGTCGATCCACTGTCTGAGGTTGCGGGCGGCGGTGTCTGTGTCGGTGGGGTCGGTCGGCGAGTTCTGGGCGAGAGTGAGGGTCAGCTTGTCTTCGGTGACTTTGCTCCAGCATCGGCGGGGTAACTGTTGGGTGCAGTGGTGCGTGGTTGGATTCCTGAAGGTGAAGTGGATACAGCGGTGGTCGGTCCAGTGGAGTTCGGTGGTGTGTTTGAAGGTGATGTGGGTGCTTGAGGATAAGACGGGGTCGAGTGTGTGGCCGGCGGCGTGAGTGGGTTCAGTGACGAGTTGTCCGAGGCCGGCGAGGTTGTCGATCAGGGAGGTGGAGTTGGCGTTGTTCTTGTTCTCGAGGTGGAAGTTCAGGTCCCCGAGGAGGATGTAGTCCGTGGAGACGAGTGCGTGGGTGCTGGCGAGGTCGGCTATGGTGTCGCTGAAAGGGGCCCGGGGTCTGGGAGGTCTGTAGACGAGTGTTCCTCTGAGGGTGGTGTTGCGGTCGGTGTGGAACTGGAAGTGGAGGTGTTCGGCGGCGTTGAGGGAGTCGTCTGTGAGGGTGTGGACCTGGAGGGTGGACTTGTGGACGATGGCTATTCCTCCTACAATTCCGTTGATTTGGTCTCTGCGGGCGATCTTGTAGCCGTGTCAGGTGCCGAGGAGTCGTTCCACCAGGTCTCGGATAGGAAGGCAACGTCCGGGTGGGAGGTGTGTAGCAGGTCCCAGAGTTCGACGGCGTGTTTGCGTGCGGTGCGGGTGTTGAGGAGTATGCAGCGGAGGTGGTTGGGTCCGAGGCTTTTCTTGGTTCTTGGAGACTTGGTGGTCCTGTCGCATGTGAAGTTGCAGGTGTGGCAGGTGAAGGGTCCGTGGGTGCGTTTGGGTGCGGCCTGGAAGCAGCGGTGGTCTCGGCTGGTGTCGAGAGCGTGGAGGGTGTTGGTGTGCGGCGGGAGTAAATAAATTAAAAATAAATAGAAATCCGGTGCAGGGGCCCAGGAGCGGAAAGAAGGGGAAACAGCAACAGCCCAGAGAGCTACAAACCCAAGCAGGCGGCGATCCGCGGCAGGGGGCGCAGCTGGCGCGAACCCGCGATCGGCTTGGAAGCGGGCTGAGGAGCAGGTGGGCTGAGGAGCAGGTGGAGCTGTTGGGCGGCAGGGAGGTGGCCTGGCCTGCAAGCAGGGTCAGGGGTCACTCCTCCTGTCTAGTAGCTGAAGGAGGCAGGAACCATGAAGCTGTACTGGGCCTACAGTTTTATCGAGCAGCTCTGACATTAACACAACAAAAAAAGGGAATAGCTGGGACTGGGTAGATAGCTGGAAGCAGTTCTCACCCACCTGCATTAAACTACGACAGGGAACGTCTGTCCTTGATTGCACTTTGAGAGTGTAAGGCATGTTGGTAGTTGCACTGTGCAAGGTGCGAGGACTGTTCTAATTTCTCTATGCGGTGAGGGTCTTGTTCCTGGGCACACTGCTGGAGATGAGGGGCTTTGGGCCTTGATTATACAACTGGAATGTGAGTAGGAGACTGCCTTCGAGAATTGAATTTACTGACCTGCTTACACTGAGTGAAGCCTATCTCCCTGGGTACAGTGAGAGCGGTAATAGAATGGTTACAGCATGAGAGTTGAAATGATGTCCCTGTTTACACGGTGTAATTTTAAAGGCTAGTGGGAACCGTAACATCTGTTCTTGCTTACACCGCAAGAGGTATAAGTTAATTTATTTACAGCTAGATTTAAGCATGTACCTTATGTATAAAGGACGAGGGCCCTTTAGAAAATTAAGTAATTCCTTTTTTTCTTTCTTCTGCATTAATTTCCATCCTATCCTTCTCCATCTATCTTGTGGAATCCACTAAATAGATTTCATTTGCTGATCTAGTGATGCAAAATGCCCTTGGCAACTTGCTGGAGCTGTAAAATAAAGAATTACATATTTAAATACATATTCCCAATGACACAGCGCGACATCTCTTTCTCATTACACCATTGAACAGAAGGGTCCTGTCCACAGTGACACTGGTGAAGATGAGGCGTCTGTCTCTGATTAAATTGTTGAACTGAATTGTCCTGCCTGCCCACAGTGACACTTTGGGAGGTGGCGGGGCTATGTCTGATTACACTATTGAAGTGATGTGTTCTGCTCACAGTGACACTAGTTGGGGTGAGTGTTCTTTCTCTGATTACACTGTAAAAGTTAAAGGTTCTGCCCACAGTGACACAGTAAAATAAGTGAACTGTCTACAGTGATACTACGGGAGTCGAGTGGTCTGTCTGTGATTTCACAGTTGAAATTAAGGGTTCTGCCCAAAGCTACACTCCTGAGGATGAGGGGCCTGTCTCTGATTAAAACGTTGAAGTGATAGATCCTGGCCACAGTGATACTCTTGGAGGTGAGTGGGTTGTGTCTGATTACACTGAGATAGCGGGAAGTGAGGGGGCCGTGTCTGATTACAAAGTTGATGTTAAGGGTCCTTCCCACAGTGATACTGCAGGAGGTGAACGCTCTGTCAACAGTATAGCGACTGATCCTGCCCACAGTGACACTGCTAGAGTGAGGGGCCTGTATCTGATTAGTTAAGTGTCCTGCCCACAGTTACACGCTGAAGGGTGTGTCTCTGACTACACTGTTGAAGTGAAGGGCTGTTCTCATTGGGATTCTGCAGAGGTAAAGGGTCAGTCGCTGTGTTTGATTACAATTTTGAAGTTATGGGTCCTGCCCACAATGACACAGCTGGAGGTAAGCGGTCTGTTTCTGATTAAACTGTTGAAGTTGTATTATTTCCACAGTGACGCATGTGGAGGGGAGGAGTCTGTCTCTGATTACAATGTTGAAGGGAAAGTTCTGCTCACAGAGACTGATCTTGGGGTGAGTGGTCTGTCTTTGATTGCACAGATGAAGTGAAGGGTCCTGCCCACAGTGACACTTCTTGGGGTGAGTGGTCTGCCTCTGATTACCCTGTTGAGGTAGTGTCCTTTCCACAGTGACACTGGTGGAGGTGAGGGGTCTGTCTCTGATTACACAAGTTGGGACAAAACAGTCCTTTGCATGGTAATTCATGGACGTGCATCACTGCCCTCACTGCCGTACTGTACTGTTGGCTGGATCGCTAATGCCGATTTTTGTTTTCAGGCAAACAAGGATCTTGCATGTGCGTCGTTTCCTATACCTACCTCACGGATTGCAATCTTGCTAGACGGGGAATGGCTGCCAAAACACTACCCTCATAGTGTTGAGCAGCACAAGCATGGTTGTGGCGACACACCATGTAATGAGCAGTAGGAATAAATCGTTTCTTTTTTAACCTGTCGGAGGGAGGCCTACAGGTTTATTCACTTTTTAAAGTTTTACTGCTATGTCCGTATCTCACAATTGGCCTACATTAGGTTGGTGTAAAGTGCTGCGCAGCGCAAGAGTGACACATCTGTGCTAGGTGTATGTGTGACTGAGGAGTGTGCCATAGAGGGATTCTGCAGTACAGTGTAGTTCATGCATGGTATATGTCTAATACAAGAAGGGTCCAGGGTTCCATCTTGGCAGACCCAAGCTTGCATTGTAAATGATGAAGAGAGACATTAGAGGAATTACCTCACACAGATTTGTGTATTATTGCATTCCTGTAAGTTAGGAGGGGCACGCACTGGAAAGGGCAGGACCAGGCCTCCCCTGCACACCTCAAATGGTTCTCTTTGATCCAGTGAGAGTTCACTCGGAAGGGTCCTATTCACATCTCAGTTAGAGATGGAACTGATAAGAGAATTATAATTAGTAGGGCTGGGAGGGCTGGGCTGACCTTTAATGCACATATCACTGTGGCTGAAGTCTAGGTGTGAACTTTAGTCGCTCCTGTGGCCTATTTTGTGGGCATATCTGCTTCGGAAACATCCCTGCTGTGACATGCTGCTTCTCAAGAGAAAGTGGGAGCAGAGTCGCATGCACTTCAAAAGAAGCAGAGCCCCAACATAGAACTTGAGAGACTCAGACTCTAAGGTGCATTTGGTCTCTGGAAATGAACTATAAGAAGGTGAGGATGAGACCCAAAAAATTGTCACCTGACAAGTCGCCGGACAGGCTCTGTGAGGAGGGCAAGCTCTGTAAGACTTCTGGTTGTGACTAGGATTCAGGGCTAACGGCTGTTTGTTTCCCTGCTCCCTTATACTCCCTGTAATGTCCTGAGAGAACATTACCCAGGGGAATCCAAGACCATCTGCCCTGCAGCCTGGCACACCAGTGCCAACCTGCTTGCCAAGACCAGTGGACTCTGTGGGGAAGACGAGAGCGTTGGAGGGAGTGAGGTCCTTGTGGGAAGCCCTGTTTAGTGGACTACCTATGCGAGGTGTAAGGAAACAGCTTATGAGCCAATCATGTTGTTGCTCATGTGCAGGATTGAGTCGGTGCCCCTCGTGTACCAGGAGAGGCCCGATTTGGAGATAACAGTAACTGATTACACTGTTGAAATTAAGGGCCCACCTCAGAGTGACACAGTGGGAGGTGAGGTGTTTGTTTCCACTACTGGAGTGAAGGGCCCGGTCCCGAGTGACACTGCAGGAGGTGAGTGTGCTGTCTCCGATTACTCTGTTGAAGTGAGGGGTCCTGCATCCAGTTTCCCTGCTTGAGGTGAACTTTCTGTATTTAGTTACACCGTGGAAGGTCTTCCTCCTAATACGCCATTGGAGATGAGGAGCCTATCCCTGATTACCTGGTTTGAGGTGAAGGGTCATATTCTGGCTACACTGCTTGAGGTGAGGGTTTTTATTTGTAACCAGGTAGTGAGGGGCTCATCTCATTATTCCTGAGTTCTGAGTTCTATCCACCTGTGTGAGGAACCCTTCTGCTCCTGGTATGCTATGGCTGATTGTGTGGTGCACTACTCACCCCAGTGGCGTAACGAAACTTGAGGGGGCCCCCCTGCAAACTACATGAAGGGGGCCCCCCCTCCCATCCTCCGTGCCAGTCTAGAGCTCTCAGGCCAGCGACCCGCCATACTGCAGGGGATGCGGGCGATTGTTACACTACTGTCACCTTTACAGCAGTTATAATTAACACTGGACGGTGGAGTTAAAGGTTGGGCTTAGTCTGCCAGCAGGATATCATAGGTGGTGGTCCATTCATTACAGGGTCCCTGCCATTAGTAGGCCGGGGAAGTTTGCCCAATTTTAGGTGGGTTTCCTGATGCAGACTCCTGTCATGATATACATCGGACCCACTCATCGTTCAATTTTGACAAAAGTGCATCCACTGCTCCTTCTCGTTTCTGTTTTAACCCCTCCCATGCTTGTGATGGAACCATTTCCTCACGAGCCTCGGGTGGGCTGTGCTGGTGACGGAACGGTTACATCACGGCCCGCTCGCCACGCCTGCGCGGTGCGAATTCCGCGCCTGCGCTGACGTTCTAATGGGCGGGCGGGTCCGTGACGGAACAGTTCCGTCACAAGCACAGCTCACCTTAGGGACGTGACGAGCACGGGACCGCCGCGCGGCCTCGCCTCCCCCTTAGCGCTGCGGCGGAATAGCCGCCGCAGCGAAGGGGTTAAAACATTAGACAGTGCGACAATGCAGTATTTCAAAAGCAGATGCAACTACAAAGAGCAAATTTTGATAATACATTTTTATTAGTAGACAATAGCAATCTTAAGAGGCATTGCATAGCTTCATACACACTTTGACCCCAATTCCATCACAGACTCTCTCTCTCTCTCTCAGTGAGTCAGTCTCTCTCAGTCAGTCAGTCTCTCTCTCTCTGTCAGTCTCTCTATCTCTCTCTTTCAGTCAGTCAGTCAGTCTCTCTCAGTCAGTCAGTCTCTATCTCTCTCTGTCAGTTTCTCATCCAGTCAGTCTCTCCGTCAGTCAGTATTCAGACTCTGAGTCAGTCAGTCTCTACTCTCTCTCCACTCTATGTCTCTCTCTCCATTCTCTCTCTCAACTCTGTCCACTCTATCTCCAATGTCTCTCCTTCCATTCTCTCTCTCCACTGTCTCTCTCTCCACTGTCTCTCTCTCCACTGTCTCTCTCTCCACTGTCTCTCTCTCCACTGTCTCTCCACTCTCTCACTCTCTCACTCTCTATACTCTCTCTCCAGTCTCTCTCCACTGTCTCTCTCTCCACTGCCTCTCTCTCCACTGCCTCTCTCTCTCCACTGTCTCTCCACTGCCTCTCACTCTCTCTACTCTTTCCACTCTCTTTCCACTCTCTCCCCACTCTCTCTCTCTCTACTCTCCCTTCTCTCGCTCTACTCTCTCTCCACTCTCTCTACTCTCTCTCCACTCTCTCTACTCTCTCTCTCCACTTAGGGAGCACCTCAGAACTCAGGGAGCGCTGGAGATGGCAGGGGTCAGTCAGTGTCATGACGTCCTTAGAAGCAGAGTGCCTTTCACATTCTCATCTAAGTGCTCTTCCATTCCTGATGCTTTGCTGAAGTTTTAAAATCTTCTTGGAGTTTCTCGTTGCTCCAGTGGGTATCATTTGTGATATTTATGTTTCCGTTGTCTAAATTGCTTAATTTTGATTACAATAAAGTGTCACTCATAGTCGTTGAAAATGTCACTCATAATTGCATTGGAATTATGAAAATGTCACATAAAGCAATCTGAAACCTTGGCAACTATGGCTGGCCTCTTTGTTCCCATTTGCTTCGCTGTTGCTTCTTCCTATTAGCTGGCCTCTCATTACTGACCTGCTCCCTGTACCTTGTCAAATGGCCTCTCCCTCTCTCAGCTGACCTATCGGCCCTCCAATGGCCCTCTCTGCTGCTCTTACTTTCACCTGACCCTGGCTGGCGGCCCTCCCCTCCTAAACTGGACTCTCTGATGCCTTACCTCTCTCATCAGCTGGCCTCTCCTCCGATGTTGGCCTCTTTCCTGCCCCTCCCTCATCGGGTGGCCTCTCAGCTGCCTTCTCGGTCCTCTGAATGTCTCTCTGCCGCCCCTCCCTCCTCCTGCTGCTGCTTCAGAGCCAGAAGCAAGACTCCGAGAGTAAAAGGTGGGGGTTGGGGGGGCAGACAGACAATAACACTTGGCAGCTCAGGAGCATCACCAGGCAGCGGACATCAGAGGCAAAGTAGGAAAGTCAGACGCAAACCCTCTGAGATATATATGAGTTAGCCAGTAGACAATCAGACCCACCCACTCGCTCTTGGAATAAGTTAAAGTGGTTCTCATATCGGAAGAGTTTGTCATTTTTGTGAAGGAACAGGCGTTGGCAATCCTCTACTAAGTTTTTTTTTTCTATCTGTCTTACCTGTGAATCGGCAGCAATTCCAGGCCAGGGCCCCCCCAGGTCCGCTTTTGCATTATTTCATGTTTGGTCCGACTCTTCTTCCACAGTTGAATTCACCATCCCGCGCGCGCCAAGAGGTGAAAGTTCCTTGTGGACCCACCCCGCCGGGGCCCCGGGTGTGCGCATGCGCACCACCATTACCAAACAATTCGAGGCCTCTGTACCAAAACTGCACCGCTCCATTTAAATAATGGAGAGGCCGCCTCCGTGCGCACCATTTAATTCATGATTGAACTTCAATCATGAATTAAATGGTGCGCCTGCGCACACAGACTTACTTGAGGATCCACTGAAACTGAGTGAGGGGGGCCCGAGGGGGCCCTTGGAGCTGGGAGGCCCCCCCGCACTGCAGGGGCTGCGGGGGCCTGTGTTACGCCCCTGACTCACCCGTGAGAGTATCATGTATCTAGGTGCTCTATAGCAGGTGTGTTTGTCTAGTTCTGGAGGGCTTACTTTAAAAGCCAGGTCTTCATCTTCTTTTGAAAGTCAGGAAACAAGGAGGAGGCTCTGATGTGTTGTAGGAAATCGTTCCAGGCTTTAGGAGCCATATATGAGAAGCGCGTGGCCCCCTACTCTGCTTTTGTGTATGAGTGGGGTGTGTGCAAATGAAAAACCGGCAGAGCGGTGGTGTCTGGAAGGTTGGTGGAAGTTATTGTGGCTGTTTGGTATGCAGAGCTTGTGTTGTGAGGTGTTTTGTAGCTGTGGGTGGGGAGTATGCAGTCTTGTGTATCGGAAGCCAGTGGAGTTCCTTATGATGTGGTGTGATGTGGGCTCAGCCTGGGAATTGCGGACTAGTCTGGCGTTCTGAATGGTCTGTATTCTTCTGCTTCTGGTGAGCTGGTTGGTTATCCCTGCATACAGGGTATTCCCATAGTCTAGTCTGTTGGTGATGAGGGCTTGAGTGATCGTTTTCCCGATATTGCCTCGTAGCCACTTGAATATTTTCTTTAGCATCCTTAGGGTGTTGAAGCAGGACGTGAGCACTGTGTTGACTGGACTGTCATGTCCAGTTTGATGTCAATGATGATTCTGAGATTTCTCGCTTGTGAGCAAGGCATGGGGGTGGGGTCAAGGTATGTGGTCCATCAGATGGAATCATATAGTGAGGCATCTTTTCCAAAGACCACCAGTTCGGTCTTATCCGAGTTCAGTTTGAGGCAATTGGATCTCATCCAGGTGGCCACTTTGGTCATGCATGTGGTGAACATTTTCTTGGTGTTCTGTCCAAGAGGGACATTATCAGTTGCGTGCCATTGGTATAAGTGAGGATGTTTATGTTGTGAGCTTGAAGGATGTCTGCCCGCATAGTCAGTTAGATGTTGAATTGCTTCAGACTGGGTAAGGAGGGCATGTTGACAGTTAGGGTTCGTCAATGCACAGGCTTGTACTAAGATCCACTCATGGGGCACGCCAACGACTAGGAACGGGAGCGGTGTAGTCCTGATATGGACCTTAGTGCTCCCCAACTGGAGCCGGCACTGGTATCACATTGATTAAGCTTAGTAGCAGGTGATAAACATTTTTGTAAAAATGACAGGAAAGGATTGTTGTTTCAAACCTTTATATAAGGAATTAATAGGCAGTTTACTTATAACATGCCATAAGTACATTTTGAGGCAAAGCATAAGATCATAAGTACAGAGAACAGTTTACAGTTCTGAATGAAATCTGACGGAGGTTTACCTTCTAAGAGAGAGGGATAGGGTTTCTAATACATAGAAATCTGCACATCCTTTTATGTGACTTTAGACAAAGACATTCATATATGAGTACACAATTCTCAGGATGTTCACCAATAGGAAATGAGCAAGAAGAAACATTTTACAACAGAATACATTCAAAGTTTCTCTGATGGATCTACAGACTTTCTCACAGTTCACTCAAGCAATTCACTTGATACTTTGTATGGAAATAGCCTGGAACAGTTGAAATGTACTTGATTAGGTACAGTGAAAGAAATACAACCTAGCTTAGCTTAGGCTCAATTCATAATGCATTTAATATGCAGAAAGAAAAATAACTCCCACATCCCCCCATAATGATTTTTAAATCATCACTTCAATTCTTTATTACAGACTATCATTCATTAACTTTGGGTCCTTCATTTTAGATTCTTCCAGATCCTTCAAAGTGTCGTAAAGTTCACTTTGCATTTCTGTAGCCTTTACATCAAGCCTCTTTCTTTTCTTTGTCTCATTGCTGAGAGCTTCTTAGACCCACAAACCATACCATTTCGGGATTAAATTTCTTTGCAAGACTTTAAAGAAACAAGCACCCATTCAATGCCAAGCAATATTTGCAAAAGAGTTGTTAGAAGCAGTTTCAGAATTCCTCCACGTACACTACCAAGCTATTTAGAAAACCCCTTCCAGTGGATCCGAATATAGATCCTAACCCTGTCCAGGCACCTGACTCTTTCAGATCAGTTAATTAATGTGTTATGTTGTTAATGTTAGTATTATAGTTGTCAAGCTGCTTATCTATGCACAGTATAAATAGACAACATTCTCCAGCATGAATGACTTTGCAAACTCCGTCTTTATTTGTGAAGAGTAAATCCAGCGCAAGGCAATTTTACATAATCAGAGCAAGCAATTCTTTATTTGTTACCGTTAACACGCCTGCTTTATTAGTGGCGAGCCGGTCAACTTAAGTGAATAACTTTCTAATCTTTACATTGTTTAATGCCAGTACTATAAATATTCTGAGTGCCCCAAATAAATCAGTAAGTATCTGTTTAAAACTACGTTTGCCCTTTCTTATGCATTGCTCAAGAGGAAAATCTAACTAATTAGTATGATAGATTATAGGGTAAACTAATACTGCATAACAACTCGCTGTACAATTATGTGGTAGCTAAAAATAAGCTGCTTAACCACATACATAATAGATCCCTTTTCATCTAGGTTCGAAAAGGTTCTCCCTGAAACTACATAGGTTTACTCACATTCGCTCCATCATAGTTTCTCAACAGTCTTGTTTCCCTCTAGTTGCCTTATGATGCATAAAGATCCCTTCTTAGACATCAGTGTTCAATCTAGGAGGTGGTTCCTTTAGAGTCTCTTCACATCTCCCAATGATGTGTTCTGCACTAGGCTTCTCCCCTCCTCTTTCTTCATCTATTCGTATCCTCTCCTTTAATTTGTCTATGAATACCCTTTTATCTTGGTTGATTTTGCAGGTTACATCATGCATGTGTGCTCTGGTTAGTAATACTCATGTTAGTCACTGGGTAAAGAATTTCATCATGTACTCACACTGATCCCTTGATTTAAACCGTTTGTAAGAGCGAGAAACATGTTTAATAGCCCTCAAATACAGTTTTTCACCATTAACAATTGGCACATCTTCTAATGGAGCTGCATCTCAGCCTCCAGCACATGCTTACATATAGTACATGTAATTGATTCAAAATTATATCAAACAATCCATAATCATCTTATTAGTTTTTTTCTCTCTGTTGTCCAATTCTTTATTTCTAGCCACAAAGCCAACACGTGTTTCGTCGAAGTTGGGGATAGACCTTCGAATTCCTGAGGGCTAAAGAAATAAGAATACAATCTCCACTGTAATATTCAATCATACCATCATAGTCAGTTTACCCCTATTAAGGTGACATTGGTGTGAAAACATTGTATATGATTAATTGCCCTATTGGTGACTTTCAATTCAATTCAATTCATTCAAATAATCTTTATTTCGATCATAAAAGATCATAAAAGATGTACAAGTGATTTTCATCAATAAAAACGTTATAAAAATGTGCTATACATTTTTAAAAACAATTCCCCAAGCTCATGATTGCAATCTAGTTGCTAAAATGCATTTTAGTTAAAAAGGGGACAAGTCTGTGACAAGACTAATATGTAAGGCAATAGTAAGAAAGAGTATTCATGCAACTCTAGTGTACTTAATAATTTTAGTGCGTAATCGCCACATTGCCGTCAGAAATTTTGCCATTACGAACACTGTTGGTGCCGATAGGTCTGTCTTGAGCACTCTGTAGGCCGGAGCATAAGTTCGGAAGCCCAAGTTCTTTAAATAAGGGACCAACCAATAACTTCTAATTCTGCTGTAGGCTCTGCAAAACAGGACCACGTGAAGATCACTTTTCAGTTTATAGTTGCAGGCTGGGAACACCCCTGAATCCAGATTACCTTCCCAGGATTTAGTAAGGGACCTCAGGGGGAGAGAGCCGTACCTCCATTGCATATAGATCTTCCGTACGAACACAGGTGTCATGCCATCTAGTACATATTCAGGGCTATAAGAATCTTTTGCCTTAGTAAATGTGTCGGTTAGGGATCCTTCCCGGATAGAATTCAAAGATTTCTGAAGCATAACGCTATAGAATAGATTTGAAAGTTCTTTTCTAGAAAGCCTTACGGACTCTATTTCCGGCTTGGACCATAACTCCGGGACTCCGAGGATCGTGCACATGTCCCTGATGTACTTTATCCACGGGATTTTGGTGGCATAAGTTGATCTAAGAAGTTCCTGAAGTTCATTTCTGTAGTGTACCAGATCCTGGCTGCTCCACAAACGCCTCCAGTCGGTCAAAGGTTTAAGGCCCAGTTCCTCCGTGATTGGTCGTAATGCCAAGTCCATTCTTAGGGGGAGAAGAGGAGTGCTCGGGGGAAGTGCAGCTAATTGTCTTATAAAGTTGTTTTCTGCAACCTGTATGGTATGTAGCGGAATATGTCCCCAGAGCTCACCCCCATAGATGATAGCCCCCCGGGCTTGAGCTTTGTAAATGTGGATGGCGGGTGCCAGTGGACGAAGAGGAGATTTTTTGGCAATTCTTGTAATGGCACCTGCCCTATGGACTAATTTTGTGGTTGCTTTTGTTTTGTGTGGCAACCATGTAAGGTTCTGGTTGAGGGTTATGCCAAGATATTCTATTACATGAACTCTTTCCAGGGTTGTAGTTCCTAGGCGGGGATTTGGGCAGTTTTTGGGTTTGGGGTTAAGAATCATAAATTTTGTCTTAGAGGGGTTTATTTCTAGGCCCCTATCGTTACAAAACCCCAAAAACCCATTCAGGACCCTCTGAAGCCCCATTGGCGTTTTTGACAGCAGCAGGGTGTCGTCCGCGAACATAATCGCTGGCACCCTGCTGCTGTTCAATTGTGGCGCATCGATGTTAGGGATCCTGCTCAGGTGCTCTATCACCCCGTTCACGAATAAGCAAAACAGGGTCGGCGCCAATACTTAGCCCTGCCTTACCCCTCTATGAACGGGGAATCTGTCTGTCAGCCTGCCGCCCTTTCCATATCTGACTCGGGCATAGTTGTCAGTATGCAACCTGATTAAGATATGGAGAATGTCTCCTGGGACACCCAACTCAGCCAGCACCACCCACAATTTAGCCCGTGGGACTAAATCGAAGGCGGCACGGAGGTCTACAAAGACCGCATACAGTGTCCCGCCTTCTATGAGCACAGTCTTCCAGTAGATAATATTCAATCTGAGTATTTGGTCGACTGTGGAGACTCCTTTTCTGAATCCCGCCTGGAGAGGGCTTAGGATGTCAGTCTCCTCCATCCAGCTTTGCAGCCTATTAAGAATTAATCTGCCAAATAGCTTCTGGGATACATCAATGAGGCTGATTGGGCGGTAGTTGACTGGGAGCAGAGGCGACCCCTTTTTGAAAATTGGGACCACCTCCGCCCCCAGCCAAGTATCTGGTATTTTCATTCCCCCCAACACTGCATTGAATAACACCATAAGGTAGGGTGCCCAGATTCCCGGTTCATGCTTGAATAGGTCACCCGGCACCCCGTCCAGGCCTGGTGCTTTTCCAGAGGACAGCCCTGCTATTGCCATCCTAATCTCTTTTACAGTAAAGGGATCAGAGGTCTGTCCATCAGGGATGGTGGGTGATAATGGTTCTGTCCCCCCATTCTCTAGCGATTATAAGAGCTGGAAGTGTTTTTGCCAGACATTTGCGGCAATGTTAGGTTCGATTGCCGTGGGAAGATCTCCACATCCGTGATTAATTATTCTCCAGAATCTACGGGAGTCTCTTATTGCTAAGGACTCCGATAGGTTCTCCCAGTGCTGCACATCCCACTCTATCTTGGCGTTAGCTATAAGTATTTTATAAGCCCTCCTTCTGGAACAGATTTCTTCCCTCGGGCCTCCTGCTTTTATAATAGATAGGAGGTCACGTTTTGCAGCTCGGCATGCAGTATTAAACCAAGTGCCTTTGTTCAGTCCCTGTGTTCTAGGAGGTCTGGTACAGAAGAGGTCAGCTTCAAGCTTTCTAATTAAGTGCTCGCGTACCTAGGCGAGCTCCTCGCTACTTTCCTCCATGGAGTCTATGTTTCATAAATCAAAAGCCTCCTCTAGGATTGGAATGATTCCAGCGTAGAGGGTAGCTAGCTTATTGGTGACTTTCATGTGGAAAACCATGCGCAACCTATGACATAAAAAAACAGTATAGAACTAATACATTACCTTCTCTTTGTCAGTTTATAAAGTTCATGACCAGTCTAGATTTAAACTGATATCTTGAGGATAGTGTACCATCATCTTTGTAACTTCCCTTAATTTACCTGTATATCATAATGTCTAAGGCATCACCACAAAAGTGATTAAAGTCACTGCAAAAACATGTCACAAATCCATAATGTTTTCAAATTAACAACAAAAAGTACCAGTCTGTATCTTAAGACTCCCGTTATCTGTAAAGAGACTGGAAGGAGAAGGAACAAGACCATAGAATCGTCACTATCTAGTATTTATATATCATGTGAGTATAAAAGGACACAATCTGTTCTTATGAATCAAAATAACATACCATATTTCCGGTTTCAGTTCCGTTCTGGTGAAATCAGGTAGTTTCCTTCAAGTTAATGGCTGCAAATATGTAATATGACCCTCTGTAATCTAACAAAAGTTGTCAATCTCCCAAATGATCTTGTTGAAGTCAAAATACACTCACCCCATGTTCTAGGGTCCCATGTAGATCAATATGAATGTGTCCTAATAAAAGTTCTTCACACAGTAGCCAGTTCAAAAGAACCGATTTCTAACAGAGGAATCGTAGAAATACACAATTACTATTGTAACTGAAATTAAAAAACATGTCGGTGTTAGCTCAAAGTCCATTTTCTAACCTCTTGTTTAAAGAATAGGGCAAAGGTGCTTACCAGTGAAATTTGAATTCGTTCATGAAGAGCGAGTAAGCTCTGTAGTAAGTGTTCAGGGTGGGCGCCATGATCACACATTCATTTATGTATCAACAGTAAAGAAGGACAATCGCCGTCTTAGAAGGAATATTTTCAGTGTAAGCGGAAAGAAAAGTATTATCACATAAAAGGAAAGACAAAATCCTGTTCTCTTCTATGAAACAACCAATTATAAAAAAAATCACTTAGACCCAATTTAACCCCTACCATGCTTGTGACGAACCCCAGCCGTCACGCCCCGCGGTGGGCGTGTGCTGATGACGGCTGGGGTTCGTCGCGGTCCCGCCCTGTTCTTTTGTTTACCGCACAGCGGTAAAATTGCGGCCGCAGCGAAAGGGTTAAAATTGTAAAATTGGGAGTATAATATCCGATCTATAATGTTCTAAGCGGGCGCATTATAGACCAGAAATGTGTGTATGTAAAAATTGAAAAGGGGCTGGCAGACAGCATACCTCCACATGCTTATCTAATAGCTCTAGCATTCACTGCTCGCAGCCACCCCCCAGAAGAGCCCCAATTGCCTTCCACAACCCTGATTGACTCAGGCGCTGAAAATCCCACCCGCTGATCAGATACAATCAACGATCAGTTCTCGACTTTTGATCGACCGCTTGGACTCCGGCTACCCACGCCTTCCGACCTGGGTACCACTCACTGGTTCCATCGACAACCCTGTCCTGATGACGATCCCGACTAAAGGGGATCGAAACGCCGTCGACTTCACAGCTGGAATTATATGACGCATTTCACGTTTTGTGCTCCTGTTCAAATTTTGACAAATCTTAATTTAAAGTGATTACAACTTGTTTTGTGGAGCTATTGTTTGATGTACATATTTCATTCCATGCGTCAATCACGCTGTTCACTTTAGCACTTGCACCTTCACCATCACTAATTGTATATAGCACCTTGCACCAAGTGCCACTGGGTTGTCACATGATCTGCTCTGTACAGTGCTGTTTTAACTGTATTGCCATGTGAAAGACCATTCCCTTCTGTCTCTTGGTGAATAATACTGCCTTTTTTCAAAAAAACTCAAATGACTCCTTGGTTTCTTCCTTTGTGTAATGCATATTGCATACATTATTGAAACTGTCTTTTCATGATACCTGTTGGGAATTGTTTTTGCTTACACGACACACCCATCCCAATGAGGTTTATGGGTTCTCTCCTGTTGTTCTTATACATATCTAATATGGTTGTCATCTTATGGCAAGTATTTAACCCTGTAAGCATTGTCAACAATGAAAAATACATATTGTCAATTTACTATTAGTAGGTCACGGAATAAATGAGAATATTAAACCGTAAAATACTAGTTTGTACTGCAAATTTAAAGCGTAAACCAAATTAATAATAAACGTTTATAGCGTATATCTTGTGTACCTGAATATATATGTGTATAGCAGTGACAAATATATAAAAATGCGCCTTCCTCACTGTAATAGTGTGCGAGAAGGTCATATAAAAGGAGAAAAAGTTATTGCAACATAGCTGCAACCTTCCCATTTATTTTTTTGACAAGAATACAACCAGAATTGCATAATACTATAGACCAAGTGTGGAAAAAGCACAGGGGTGAGTGTATAACAGGATATTATAACTATCAAGGTTACCACCCAAAGAAGAACAGGATGGATTCCACCTATCAACCAATAAAGTGTCAATCATCCCTAGCGTACTAAGCGTCTAACATACATTATGGATATCTTACATGATTAATATCTATATATCATCAAATATTCCATTAGGGTATGTTAGAAATGGGGGTCTCTAGTTGGCAATGGCTTGCACCATTGTCCAGGTAGGGACCCTTCTTCCTAGTCAGGGTAAGGGGGATACACTTCTAAAATAACCCCTGCTCACCCCCTTGGTTTCTTGGCACGAGCAGACAGGCTTATCACAAAGGCAGTGTGTAAAGCATTTGTGCATGCATACAGTATTTTAGTGAAAACACTAGAAATAGACACCACACCAGTTTAGAAAAATAAGTAAAACTTTATCTAAACCACACAAGACCAAAATGACAAAAATCAACAATACAGTAATAAAATATGACTTTCAAAAGGTAGAAGCAGTTCTGTTCAAAGCAAATTGTAGATGCAACACTTTTTACACAAAGTACCTTAGATGTGTCAAAAACACAAGCAAAAAGGGTTGCAGGGAAGGTGATGCATCGGTTCCTTGCACGAAGGGAAGGGAATACGTCGGTTCCTTGCTCTGGGGGAGGTGATGCGTTGGTTCCTTACTGCTGCGCAAGGGAGGTGATGCATCAGTTCCTTTCCGGAGAGGAGGTGATGCGTAAATTTCTTACTGCGTGGGGAGGTGATGCGTAAGTTTCTTACTGCGTCCCCCAACGATGCAACAGACT
The DNA here is from genome assembly GCF_964263255.1 of Lissotriton vulgaris. Lineage (NCBI taxonomy): Eukaryota > Metazoa > Chordata > Amphibia > Caudata > Salamandridae > Lissotriton > Lissotriton vulgaris. The sequence continues at coordinate 1,926,530,794 of NC_141693.1, forward strand.
TGGCACCTCGATGTGACGCGTGACAATCGGAGACGATGCATTGGTTCATACAGCCTAACAGCAGGGCCTGCGTTGGTATTGGTGCGGTGATCTCGGACTTTGGGGATTGGTGCACTTGATGCAGCGTGCAGCGATTTGTTTGAGCCGCGGGCAGGCGCTGCGTCAGTTTCTTTTGGTGATGCGTCAAAACAGGTGCAGATGTGCCGCGCTTCTCCTCGTTGCATTACTTTTCCAGCTACCAACTGCAGGAACAACTTCCAGAGGCCTAGAACAGCAGCAGGCACCTCTTGGCAGGTCAGAACTCTCAGCAAGAGAGTTCAGGAGAGCTGGGGGTGAAGTCCTTGTATCCCCGAGACTTCAAAAACAGGAGGCAGGCTGTACTTCAGGCCCTTGGAGATCTTCCTCAAGCAGGGAGGGGACACAGCACACAGCAAAATCCTTGTCCTTTCCTTGGCAGAAACAGCCACTGCAGGCCAACCCCAGACAGCACACAACAAAGGGGCAGTACTTCTTCAGTTTCTCCAGCTCTTCTCCTTGGCAGAGGTTCCTCTTGAATTTCAGAAATAATCTAAAGTTCTGAGCCCCAATATTTATACAGCAGTTCTCTTTGTTCCCTGGTGGCAGATAAGCCCTGTGCTCAGTCAAAACCAGTTCTGTCCTCTCTGGTGCAGCTTCCCAGCAGGAGGTGAAGACAGCATTGCCAAAGGCAGACCAGGCAATTCAGGTATGAAAGAAATCTCCTCCCCCTACTCTGAATGCAGCCCAGCCCTGACTCACCCTGGAAAGGCAGGACACACCTCAACCCCCCAAGTGGCTGTCTGAACAGAATGCACATCCTCAGCCCCTGGCACTCCAAAGCCAGACATTCAATACACAAACCTAGCAGAGGCAAACAGGATGGCTAAGCAAGAAAATATCTACTTTCTAAAAGTGGTATTTTCAAACAAAGAATGTAAAAATCATCCTCACTAAAAGATGCATCTTTATATTCTGAGTTCAGGCATACTAAATTGTATCTTCCCATCGTGTCCCAATGGGCTTGTAAAATGCAGTACAAGCACTAGTCATCCCTCGCATAGACTACGGCAGCATCGCCCTTTGAGGTCTCCCCCTAACTACAACAGCACCCCTAAGAGCTTCACTAAATGCGGCAGCGAGACTCATCACTGGATCTAAAAAACACTCACATATCTCCCCTGACTTTAAATCCCTGAACTGGCTAACTTTTGAAGCCAAAATACATCTGAAAATTGCCTGCATGACGCACAAGGCTATTCACTTGAAATCACCCGGCTACCTCACTCAGAAGTTGACAATATCCGGCGGGTCCAGAACCACCAGAAGTACAAACAATCTTCTGCTGAAGCCTCGAAGATTGCGGAAGGAAAAAACTTACACACGCTCCTTCTCAGGAATGGGGCCTAGGATCTGGAACTCACTCCCTCCTGAAACCAGACTCATTTCCTCCACTCTTCTTTTTAAAAAAGAAGTTAAAGCTATCCTCATGGCTAAATACACTTGAACTACTACTCTTGAGCTTTTAAGACTTTGCGTCGTTTTGTACTATTTGTTTGATTCCTATGCACATGTGTTTTACTTTTATTTTTGACCTACCTGACTGTTCCTGTTCCCCCTATTTGTACTACCTGCATTGACCTTACCTTACCTCACCTTGCCTTCCTAACTATGCTTCCTTGTGTACCCACCCTACCACTCATTGATGCCTTTGTAAAGCGCTCTGTTATCTGCAAAGATCTTGTTCGCGCTATATAAAACTTTCAAAATAAAATAAAATAAATGAACTCCCATTCTATCCTATGGGACAGATAGCCTTTCAATTGTGAAAAAAGAAATTGCCAGTATTTCACTATCAGGACATGCCACATACATCAGGGCATGTCCTACCTTTCACATATACTGCACCCTGCCACAGGGGTACCTTGGCCCTACCGTAGGGGTGACTCACCTGTAAGGAAAGGGAAGGTTAGGGCCTGGGAAGGGGGTGCAACTTGCTGGGTTGGCATTGCAGTAGCAAACTGCACACAGACACTGCAGTGGCAGGTCTGAGTTACATTTACATGCTGCATATGTGGTTGGCACAATCAGTGCTGCAGGCCCACTAGCAGCATTTGGTTTACAGACCCTGGGCACACACAGTGCACTGTACTAGGGACTGACTAGTAAATCAAATATGCCAATCATGGAATCACCAATCCATATAAACAATTTACAGGAAGCACTTACACTTTGGCACTGAACAGCAGTGGCACAGTGCCCAAAGCATCTAGCCCAGCAAAAACGAAGTCCAACAGACAGCAAAATAACAGGAGGCAAAGGCAAAAAATACTAGGGAAACCCAAGCCAATGATGCCAGGTCTAACAGGGTCATACATTGTATTTACATCTCTAGTGCGTATATATTACGCAATATGTGATCGTCATCAACTCATTATATAATATTCATCCACATATACAGATGTGTATACCGCTCATTCATGTTAAATCTAACATTATACCAGTCTTCTATTGCTATCCCAACAACTTGTGTCTCCAGTGTTTCCATAGAAAATGAACACTAGGTGTATGGTCAGCGTGGTAAAAGGATAATGTGGTCTATGAGCATTCTTGGGTTTTACTTGTAAGACTATAAGTCTAGATCACAATTTGCTCATTCTCCCAATAAATATTGTAGTTTATGATCTGTATTTCGGCCTAATTCTACATTCCTCAAGTGTAAAGTCCACATAGCCTCTTTCCTCAGTAGGGTGAGTTCTCTATTACCACCCAGAGTGTTCCTCATTACTTTTATTACCATAAAATCTGAATGTTCGTTATGTATATTGAGCACCATATTCTGTAATATGTGCTGCTATTTGGTATCTGGTGTCACATTGTTAAACAGCTCTCATGTGTTTACTGACTCTGTCCTTAAGAGACCTGATGGTGCTGCCTGAATATTTACTTTTACATTTACATTTTATGACATACACCACGTATTTAGTGTTGCATAGTATATTGGAACGTATCTCAAATCTCCTGTTTGTGCATCGTTGAAATTCTTTCTACTTATCATCAACCCATTTACACATCCCGCAGTGTCCACATGTGTAAAAACCTAATGTGTAAGCATTCATCCAATGTTCATGTTGATGGATAGCTGGGATTCAGTAAATTCCTAAGGGATCGATTACTGAGGAAAGTGGCATTTGGCCTTGTAGAAGTAAATTCCTTCAATATCTTGTCAGCACAGAGGATGTGCCAATGCTTTCTCATTCCCCGAAGTGTTTGTGATACACAATTGCAACTGATAATTATGAAGGATGGAAAAAGGTCCCACTATATGTATGGGTGTTCGTTTACCACCTCTGTGATATCCAAAGATATTAGAATAGATGCCTCACTCAGTTATCGTGACATGCTTCATCATTGGAGCCTATCCACACCCTGGTAAGGTGAAACTACCAGGGCGGACTCAACCATAGGTGGAATGGGAGTTCTAATATAAAGTCAAACTGGACAAGCAGGAATCTAGAATAGTGAGTTATAAAAATACTAACAAGTATACCCCAAAATCTTTTTATTAGTTGGGTACCTAAGGTATAAATAAAAATCTCGTATAGCGTTTTATTGAATACAATCATTCAATTATACCTCTTTTGCCAACATGTTTCGGCCCACGCAAGGAGCCCAATCGGGTCTGGGGCCTTCGTCAGGGCTGGATTTGCTCTATTCCTGCTCTTTTGGGCACTCACTCCATACCCTTTCGTGAGGCCTAGTGCTCTCACCTGTCTCGGTCTTGTGTTCAGAGGAAGTTTCCTCTGTTTTTTTATTTCAAAGGTCATGCGGGTCCTGCAAGTAGTGCCGTCTTATAGTCACACTTGCATCAAAGATCGTGTGTGAATACCTAGTGTCCTCTCACAGACATACATTGTGTCAATCTATTCAACAGGTTTGTGTAATCAGTAATGAAGCGAAATCCCTCTTTTTTTTTCCAGGGTTTTTTTGGAATGTCTCCCTCAAGGTATCCTGCTGGTCTAGTTTGGTGCTCTTATTTCTAGCTCTGGATAGGATTGATGTGTCATACCCTCTTCTGATAAATCTTGTATTCATATCTTTTGTTTTGATCACGCATACTAGACTATATACTAATAGATCATCAAAGTCAGAGTAAAACAATTTGATAGAATCTTGATGGTAGAAAAGGTTTAAGAAAACAGGTAAAAAGGAGGACAGAAGTAAGTGAAAGTATGCAGCTCCCTCAGCTTTGAAAGCTGGGAGATAAGAACACACGTAACAATCCTCCACCTCCTTAACTTTCCCACATTCCACTAACATCTGATAATATACATTGCAACTATACACACTCTCATGCTAGGGAAGATGACACCTTACTTTTGGTGGAGAAGGTCTAACTACATTGTCAAATGTAGAATTTATTGATATGTGAGGGAGATCTCGACCCAACAAACAGACATCCAACAGACATCCAAGCAAGGAAACAGAAATGGCAACTGCCAAGCTTGCAATTAAATTATGAAGCATTGCCATGCCATGTTGACTCTTATCAAATCAAGGAAATCTTCAATTGCAAAGGCTAGTCCCTGAAGGCTTATCCTACTGTCTCTACCCTCTCTCGGAAACTCAAAGGATTTTTATTCTGCGTCAACTGGAGGCCTAAAGGAGCTATCGCCCTCTGACCATTGCCCTAACTCTTTAGTCATCCTTAAAACGTTTGTCAATTGTTAATGTATGATCCTATTGCTGGATCTCTCTAGCTGAAGGAGGTTTGTCAGTGGTAGTCAGACAGTCATCAGAGTAAAGCTTGATTTATGTCCAGTCTCGACTTGAATACTTCTGATTGATTTTCCTCTCCGTTTTGGGTCACTTGATATTGATTGAGTCCAGACTTTTGTTCACAGTAAAATCTGATCACCCTTTCTTGTTTCTCTAACTCAATGTCTTCCCTAATAGTCTCTGGTCTCGTAGGCATGAACAGTCTCCTCTAGGTGGCTGCAAAGTTTGGCCAGCTGTCTTCAGCTGAGCCTCGACCTTTGAAGGTGCTTGAGATCTCTGGCTCTAATGAGGCGTACTCGCTTCCCGAGATGGAGTTTCCTTGTCATGCACCTGCCTCAATTTCTTCCAAGGTTTGCTGCAGTCTTCCACAAATGTTCACTGCCCCGGTGAATGCAAATTCTCAATCCTGTGGTCAGTATCACAGTGGTCACTGGGACAGCAACACTCATCATCCTATGACTCTGAGTGGCACTCCTCCAATGGAGACTGTAGACCCTCAACCTTGTCTCCCTCTTATTCCGAAGCCTCAAACGTAGGGTGTAGGAAGGTGGATACCTGACTATGGTTACCCCCAACTTTTTGCCTGGTGTTTTGCTGTTTTTTTGACTTAGTTGACCTGGGACCCTGCTATTCAGGGCCCCAGGCCTACTGCTCTCTCTGTAAAATGGACTCCATGTACCTTAGGTGCATACCCCATTGGGTACTGAGTCACCTTATCAGTCCCTGTACAGTATACCTTAGGTATCCAGGGCATAGGTGTACCCAGGGCCTACCAGGGGCTGCAGCATGTATTATGCCACCCATGGCTGGCCATCCAAATCTGACACAACTGGCTGCACGACAGCGGGGGCAAGGTGGTGTAAACACCCTTTGCTTTAGATATAGTATTCCTATATCTAACCCTAAAATGGACACATGTATTCCTATCAGTCACTCCTATGGCAGGCCTTAACAATCCTGAAGGCAGAGTGCTTGGAATTATGTGAGATGGTGCTCTGGCATGAGCTGAGCCCGTCTGCAGATTGCGGAACCAAGTCCTAATAGCTGTTTTATGATAACTTGTACCATATACTCTTAAGTGCATTATAATCATCGCGGTTATTTGCTATCTTTGGTATCGCTTTATCAAAACATGTCGAGTAAGGTGTCATACGAATTGGAATACTAACCCCTCGCCAATTCTGGCGACAGGGTTAGCATTCCCCCGTTCTAGAGGGACACGACATGTATGTAAATGTGAACCCCGGTTAAAGTTAACTCGAGCCTCAGCATCACAAAATGGATGCTGCCACCACAGACACAAGTCTGACCTCCTGCTGCTGGGAGTGCTTCCAGCGAGGAGAGCTTGGGCAAAGGGTTTCCTGTCAGGGGCGGTGCTAGCACCATCCCAGACAGGGTTTTGTGTATCCCAGGTAGGCAGGGCTGAGAAGGAAGGTGACTGCAAGTGGCACCCCGGTGCTCACTATGCATCTGCCGGTTTGAACCAGTTCCAGGGGCACACTAGCCCCTGAGCTGGGGAAAGTCCGGACAAGGGAGAGGGGTGTAACCACCCCCCTCCTGGTCCCACCCATGGGCAGGACCTAGTCGCGTGCCAGTCCCTTTCCTTAGTATAAAGGTAGGAGCGGGCCCCCTTCCAAAAAGTAGATCATTCTGAATCTTGACTACTTTCCACGAAAGGACTCTTGAACATTTCTGAAGACTCTCCCTTGTGGCTAAGGAGTAGCCACCCTGCACCAGCAGGCACCATCTAAGCGCATGCGGTTTGCTGTAAGTCCATCCTCCGGATCAAGACTGCCCAGCTCGACGAGACCCGGATTCCCTGGCACCTCTGACCTTATCCAGCACGACCGCCGAGGGATCCTCGAGTGAGTGCTTTGGGGTTTGAGAAGCCCTAACCCTGAGCAGCTCCAGCACCGAAGTCCAGCCCCCCAGCATCCACGAGATCTGCGTGGGGCCCTTCTGCTCTTTGCTGCTCACCGCGTTGTCCGGCTACTTGCCTGCTGGCTTGTGGCCCTCTTGACGACGAACCACGACAATTACATCGCTGGTCTGGTTGCTCCAGACTGGCCCTTGCTCCCTTTCAAGAGAGGAGCACCCCGGACCCTCCTGGTCCACTCCAGACGCCATCTTGAGTCCACCGCGTGGGCTTGACTTTGCCAATGTTTGTTGCCCCAATCCTGGGTTCAGCAACGCCGACAGCAGACACCTTCGTGGGACAGCTCGCACCTCCATCCTGGTCGCCGACAACGCCTCCTGGTCCGAGAGACTGCAGAGCCCAGCGTCGCCCACTCACCTGGTCGAGGTGACTTCATCCGGTGCCATCCTGGTGCCCACCTAATCACTGGCTAGTGATTAAGAACTGAGTCCCCTCTGCTTTCAGGTCGTCTCCATCGTCGATCCAGGCTTGGATCACTCCGGACATCATCACTGGTCGCCTCCAGCAACTTCTTCTTTCAGGCTCCATAGACTGTAACGAGGATTCCCGACGTCTTTTGAACCCTATGCAGCCGCAGCCCCTGGGCTAGGTAACTTCAGCATTTCGGTGCTCCAACGTAGGTTCACTATCTAAGTGTCCAGATCCTTTTTTGTTTTCAGCCTACCTAGTCGGATTCGTCCGATAACACTAACTTTACGATTACTAGCATCCATAGACTTTGTCCCGCATCCCGCGTGAGAGTGCACACTCTGCACCCGATCCCCCTAGGCCTCCTGCTCCTAACCTGAAGGTTCAGTAGTGTAGTCCTAGCGATCCTAAAGCCTCTGGATCTTGTTACTTACCTGCTAGTATTTCGCATTCCACTTTTGTAGTATATGGTTTTTCGTGCCCCTCGGGCATTTGTGTAAATTGTGCAACTTAAAGTATTTTCTTAAGAGTTTTGTTGTGTGCTTAGCTCCCTGACTCATAAAGAGTTCAGGGTAGACTTGTTATAAATAAATATCCTTTTATTTTCATAACAACTTGTGTGGTGTCCTTTCACTTGGTGTTCAAGGGGTATATGTGATGGTATAACAGCTGGCTTGTCCATGCTACTAGGATAGCTGGTCTATAAGGTTGACTTACAACCAATCATCAATAAGGGTCGTTTGGAATGATACACAGTGATCACTAGAATAGTGAGCACTATGTATCAGGCCAACGTCTCACATAGGGCAACTCGAGGTATCAGTGGATGTTGGTTTAGCTTTTTCCTCTACGCGTCTTGCCCTCTTGGTATGGGAGGGTTGTATCCAGTTCAGCAGACCAGCACACTTGAGGTCAGTGTTGATTACAAGGATCACCTGGTTGGCCCTTCTCTAATGCTCTTTCAAACAGGACTTGAGGACTTATTTCTTTTTTTTTGATTTTACATTTTATTGAAAAAACAACAGCAGGGTCATCATGCAGTCGATCAAGTAATACAAAGCAGAATCAAATATATCATGCATGTACAAGAAACATTCACCTAAGGATCATCACGCCGTCCCGATCCAACCTTATCTAATGCCATGTCTACTGAGGGAGAGGAACAAACTCCTGATTGATTGAGATCTCTCCTCTAAACACGTTCCAATGTCCCCACTTTTTATCCCACTTCTTGGGGCACCCTCTGACCTTTAATACAGATTTCTCGGCTATCATGCACCTATCCATTTCGGCCATCCATCCCACCAGTAGAGGCCTCTGGGGGGTGCCCCAATGCATTGCTATCGCGCACTTCACCAACAGGAAGCCCAAAGCCGCCCACTGAAGCTCTACCTCCGTAAGGTCTGTGGGACCCCACACATTTAGAATCCCTTCTCTGGGGAGAGAGGGATGGGCTTTCCCACAGCCTCAGTCATTTTGCGAACCGCCCTATCTCAAAACTGTTGGATAACTGGACATTCCCATAGGACATGATAAAAGGAGCCAGGGAGGCCGCAGGAGCGGGGAAACATCTCATCTGGGCGTCTTCCCAACTTGGCCAGCAGGGGGGCAGGCATATATGTTCTGTGTAGGATTTTCAATTGGATCAGTCTGAAACTGTGGTTTTTCGCTGTTTCCCTGGGGGACATTAGTGCTGACCTCCAGTTGTCATCGTCCAAGTCACCCAGTCTCCCTTCCACTTATCCCATAGGGCCTGGAATGAGTTGGGCAGATTGGTGCATAGTTTGCGGTAAGTGCAGGATATGGCTTTCGTCTGGAGTGGTTCTGAGAGCAAAAACAACAAGTGATGGACCGAATGTGGATCAATGTCACACATTCCCCCAGTCAAAAGATCTGGGCCCAAATCCATCGTTTTTTTGCACTCCACACCACCCTGGGTTAGACAATGGCGATATGCAAATCAGCTCTGACCCTGTTGCCCCATGGGAACAGTCCAGTCCGAACTACAAAAGCCATGTCCTTCCCAGAACGGAATCAAGCATCCGAGGACCGGACCGGTTTCGAGGTAACACCTCTCATCAGCCGGGCTAGCTTGACTCCAAGTGGTGTGGAGTGCCTGGGACCCACGTCTGGGCATCCCCAGCGCACTTAGGACGGCAATTGCAAAAACAACAAGTGATGGACCGAATGTGGATCAATGTCACACATTCCCCCAGTCAAAAGATCTGGGCCCAAATCCATCGTTTTTTTGCACTCCACACCACCCTGGGTTAGACAATGGCGATATGCAAATCAGCTCTGACCCTGTTGCCCCATGGGAACAGTCCAGTCCGAACTACAAAAGCCATGTCCTTCCCAGAACGGAATCAAGCATCCGAGGACCGGACCGGTTTCGAGGTAACACCTCTCATCAGCCCGGCTAGCTTGACTCCAAGTGGTGTGGAGTGCCTGGGACCCACGTCTGGGCATCCCCAGCGCACTTAGGGTGGCAATTGCAAAAACAACAAGTGATGGCCCGAATGTGGATCAATGTCACACATTCCCCCAGTCAAAAGATCTGGGCCCAAATCCATCGTTTTTTTGCACTCCACACCACCCTGGGTTAGACAATGGCGATATGCAAATCAGCTCTGACCCTGTTGCCCCATGGGAACAGTCCAGTCCGAACTACAAAAGCCATGTCCTTCCCAGAACGGAATCAAGCATCCGAGGACCGGACCGGTTTCGAGGTAACACCTCTCATCAGCCCGGCTAGCTTGACTCCAAGTGGTTCTGAGAGCAGCCTGTCCTCTAGTGGGGAGGCCTCTGGAAAGGAAGAGAGGTCCGGCACTGAGGTAGTGATAGCATGTGTTATTTGGAGGTACCTGAATGCCTCTGAGTGAGCCAGATCATGCTTCTGTTGGAGTTCGGGAAAAGTCAACAATTTACCCTTATGGATCAAGTCTCCAAGGGTAGAGATGCCTATCGTGTCCCATCTGTCAAACCCCTTCAGGTGACTGAGGGAGCCCAGTTATTGGAGGCCCAGAGTGGGGTAGCTCGGGTGACTACGTCAGACCAACCAAGGCTCTAGTAGCCCGGCGCCAGATAGCAATGGTTTGTGTCATGGGCCCACGTAGCGGTTTCGGGGAAATTTGCCATAGAGGGTGCCTAGATATCCTTCACGTCCTGTCTGGTAGCGCTCTAAATGATAGGCCGGGTTGGTAGGCGAGCCATGGAGCCAGAAGTTAGTGGTCACAAGTTGGGAGGCCCAATAATAGAGTCGTACCATCCCTGAGTCAGTTTATGCAGAGCAATTCGAGGTGCCTTACTATCCCACAGGAGGAGTCGCAAATCACCATCTGGCGTACAGAAAAAGGAGTCAGCAATTGGGAATGGGCAATTTTGAAGGACATACAAAAAACGTGGGAGTGCCAGCATTTTGAAGAGTGGCGCCCTGCCCGGGAGGGACAGGGGCAGCGTACGCCAGTGGGAAACATCGTTGTGGAGCCGCTGAAGTGGGGCCCGTAAGTTGTGATCATAAAAGAGTTTAGGATCTGGAGTAACGAATATACCCAGATATTTGAAGCCGTCCTCCGCTATCGCAATGGTGAAGTCTTTCGGGAGAATGGGTGGAGGACCATGGAGACAGAACAGAACAGGGCTGACTTGGACCAATTGATTGAGAAACCAGAGTATTTCCCAAAGTTCCTAATTACATGAAACAGGCTATTGATGGAGGATCTAGGGGAGGAAACATACACCAGGATGTCATCCGCATACAGGGAGATTTTATCAACTGTGTCATCGTTCTATCTGAGACCTTAAATGGAGGCATCCGTATGGATCCAATGGGCCAGGCGTTCCAGCATGAGCGCAAATAAAAGAGGGAGAGGGGACATCACTGTCTTGTACCTCTATGTAGCTGAAATTGTCTGGAGGTATGGGCGTTGACTCGTACCCGGCCCCACAAGTCATTGTAGAGCAGTTTGAACCACTTGATGTAATTCGGGCCAAATCCAAACCGCCTCAGGACCTCGAAGAGATAGGGCCATTCTATGGAGTCGAATGCCCAGGTGGCATCGAGGGACAAAATTGTGGCATCCTCGTGTATGAAGGATTGTCTGCCCAGTACATTATTTAGTCTGCGAAGGTTCTGTGCCGTGTTCCTACCCGGAAGGAATCCGGATTGATCATCTTGCACTAGGGAGGGGAGGACTGTGAGGAGTCTGGTCGCTAGGAGTTTGGCCAGAATCTTGACCTCCGTGTTAATGAGAGAAAGTGGCCTATAAGAGCCACAGTCAGTGGCTGGCTTGTTGGGTTTATGGATGACTGCTATTGAGGCTAGGCGCTGGTCCAGTGGCAGACTGCCCCTTTCGAGGCTTTCTTCAAATATGGCCTTCAGATGCGGGATCACTTCTTGGGCCATCCCCTTAAGGAATTCTACGGGGACACCATTAGGTCCCATAGCCTTGCCCGAGTTAACAGCAAAGAGGGCGCTCATAAGCTCCTCAGTTGTAATAGCAGCATCTAATTCTTCGCTATCGGAGTCGGAGAGAGTGGGTGTTGGACCTGGGTTTCAGTCCACATAGGGTAGCCTGGCACAGAGTGGAAAGACCTAAACTCAAAGGCTAAAGTGTTAAGCTTGCTTCACACCCTCACAGGAACCCAGCGCCCATCCACTCAAAAATGACACTACACCAATTTTAGAAAAATACGGTTCGCTTTTATAAAAGTTCTTTTGTGCTCTCTTATCCCATCATACTGTTTTGGTTGCTACTCACATCAAATATTTGTGTCCTATTTAAGTTTTCGATTCGTTTCAGCTGTCTCCTTTCTCCGTTGCAGTAGACCGGAGCACTTCGCCAGTCTCTCTCTTCTTCAGCGACGCCTCCCTCGCAGGCCAGGTCAACCTATAACAGAACCGGCATCGAGGGGAGATCGCACCGGGTTAGTGGAACCGTTGAATTCACTTCAGCCTAATTCAACGTCGGGCGCTTCTGTCGATTCCTTGGCAAGTCGCGACACTAGGCAGATGCGGGTGATTAGCGGCTCAGAGCTTAAGCCGCCCCCTTCTCTTCAGTCAGCCGGCAGCCCACCTCCGGACCTGCGCAGAACCGCCCCCCTCAGGTTCACTCCTCGGCGAGCTGCGTTACTGGGCAGACGCGGGAGATAAGTGGCTCAAAGCTTAAGCCGGCCCCCTTCTCCCCAGTCAGTCAGCGGGCCTCCTCCGTACCTGCACAGAATCGCGCTTCCACAGCTAAGAACCTCCACTGTCCCTGGTTACGCCATCAAAGCTGGGGCTGTGAGAGAGGCAGCATTCACCCCGGTGGCCACACTACCTTCCACCACGTCTTCTAGATGGGGATGTTGACTACCTGGCAATGTTCCTAAGCCCAGGTAAGGGGTGGACAGTCGGGGCAAGTGCAGGCGGTATATGGGTATGAGAGGGGGGTGGATAGTACCCTCAGCCCTTTCTTTACCCTTGTGGAGCTTCTGAAAATTCTAGACAGTTCTCAGGTACTGGACAGCAGGGCTGACTTCCACTCAACTCAACTCCCCTAGAGTCTCTCAGGTTAACCCCAGACTAGGGGTCAGTCTTTCTTGACTCGTGAGGACCTTCTGTCCAGAGACAACAGGAACGCAATCTAGCAGGGTCAGGTCTGCAGGAAGAAAGAAGTCCATCCTCTGAATGTCCTACCCTACCTAGCGCCACAGCCTGTACTCCAGCTGGCTCTCTCAGTAAGACAAAATGACCACCCTACAGTTGGCCTTTTATGCCCCAAGTGTCCAAAACAGGCCAGAAGGTTCTAGATTCCCCATATAAGTCTATGGGCCAGTCCCTGAGGTAATCAGTTGTGGCAGTTACCAGCCACTATTTTTGTGTGACTAAAGTTTCCCTTAGAAAAGGGGGGACTTCTAGGCCTAAGAGGAATTTAGAGGGTCAAGGACGCACCTAACACCTAGGGCAACACCAAAAAGTCAAGTGGACATAAAAATGAACAAAGATTAGGAGGCAGAGTAGTATGCTCTAGAGGAGTAAACTTCCTCAAGGTGGTCAGCAAACGCCTCAGCGATGTCCGGAGGGTCTGTAATGCGCGAGGCATCGGGGCGAAGTAGAAACGGAACCCATCTCGAGCCTTGTTCTCGCGCTCCAGCCAGGCAAGCATTCTACCTGCCCTGTCTCCCAGCTCATAGATCCTGTGGGGGGTTTGCAACAGTTTCGCCTGAGCCTTCTCCAAGGCCAGTGTCTTGTATTCTGCCTGTTTCAAACGAAGACGAGCAGCCGTCTCTTTGGACGGGGTAGTGGCAAGGTCAGATTCCAGGTAAGCAACTCTGATTCTGTCTGTAGCAGCAGCTCGGCCTGTTTGCGTTGGTAGCCCAATTTAAGAGCTAGCGCTCTCCCTTTGATAACAGCCTTATATGCCTCCCAGATCGTAACAGCCGATCGGACCGAACCAAGGTTTTCGGCAAAATATTTTTCAGTGTGTTCTAGCAGACCGTCTCTAATGTCAGGAATTTTCATGAGCCATGGGTTGATAACTATGGCGCCCCTGGTTACTTGCCTCTGATAAGTGAGTCGGACACTAAGAGGAGAGTGATCCGAGATGCCTCGGGAGAGTCCCTTTGGGTCACGAAAAAGGCCCATGTCCGACATGTGGCAAAATAGATAGTTAATGCGGGACATACTAATATGGGCGTTGGAATAATGCGTGTAATAGGGAGTGTCAGGGTAAAAAGCCTGCCAAAGGTCCTCCAACCCCATCGCTTGCGCAAAGTCTCTAAGGTCCGAACTCTGTTTATGGGAGCCCCGTTGGGGGTGTCTATCAACAGTGTCATCCATAGTCATATTAAAGTCTCCGTCGATAAGTAGTGTGCCCTGTGGGAGGTCTAACATCAGTCGTTTTAAGGTCGTCAGGGCGTCTTTACCCAGTGTTGGCGGGATATAGGCCGAGATTATGTTTAGGTGTTGCCCTTCCCATGTGGCCTCAGCCAATGCAATGCGGTCAAGGGGGTCAGCCCACGTCTTTGTGCAGGAAAGTGGAAGGTTCTTCTTAACCAAGGAGGACTTATTTCTTGACATGGATCCAGTCACCAAGGTTCAGATTACTCCCTGGAGATCATCGGACAGCCAGAGTAGCGGCATTGACCTGATGAGAGTTAGAACGTACCACATCAAACAATCCCTTGTAGTACTCGAGGACCAGGTCATCTGTGGGATTCACAAGAGCGGGTACAGGAACAGAAGAAATTTGCATAGCTCTCCCCATCAGCACCTCAAGTGGTGGCAATCCGGTTCTCTTACATGGGATACTTCGAATGCCCATTAGTACCAGGGAAGGGCGTCAGGCCATGTTAGTGATGTAGAGGCACAGGCCTTTTCAAGCTTAGCTCTGTTTGTACTGTTCAGTTTCTCAACAACCCCTGATTCCTTGGGCCTGTAGCTACAGTGAAATCTCTGGTCAATCACTAAAGCTGTACACAATAACTGTATTATTTCACTCTTGAATTGAGTTATTTGGAGTTATTTGATCCAAATCGCAGTGTCAATTCACGCAGCGATAGCTTGGTGACTGCTAGGCTGTCACATCTCCAACCCATTGTGAGACTAGAGACACGATAATGAGGATAAACCTCAATTGGTTACATCGGGGCATCTCCACAAAGTTTATTTAGAGACGGTTAAAGAGACCATCAGACTTTCCAATTTGACACATGTCCACAGCAACCCTGTTTCCCACATTCTGCTTTGTCAGACAACAAAGTGTTGACAAAAATTCAATGCCATTGATCTGAAATGAGGATTGACACAGTAAGATCGCAAGGTTAACACCATTCCATGTGAGTTGGGCTGGATTTTGCTGATGTGTAAGAGGAGGTTTTCCTCTCAGTTTGTACTTTCTATCTGCAAAAGACAAACATCATGAGGCTCGGGCGGTTATCCGCAATAATAGACCTTTGTGGTTAAATCGCTGGATCGGCTGTTGCACCTGAAGTTTACCTGCCTCGGACTCCGTCGATGACGGAGTCCGAGGCGGGTACAAAACTGAGAGGGTACAAACTGAGAGGAAAACCTCCTCTTAGACATACAGCACCTTAGCGAGTGCTACACATAAGGTGTTCAACACACGTAGCCCCTTACTCTCCAGTATTAGGGGTGTCTTTCATAGATTCACATGCTTGAATATTCCCCGTCGTCGAAGTGGGAGTCCCACGGTACATAAAATAGCAGTAATATATGCATATATAAGTAAAATTATCATAATTATATAAATATATATACATATATAAAATACAGTAAAATATCCTGAAAAAACTCAAAAGTACCATAGAACAGAATAGGCCCATAGAAAGCCTAAGGGAGAAAACTCAACTTAGTAACACATCAGTGTCATTATGTTTTGGTCCAAATTCCAGCCAATCAGGCTGTAGCTCCCTCTAGAACCTTCTCCTCAGAAGCCCAAGACCTCAGATTTTCTACCCCACGTCGTGTAAAGGTTGTCTCCCTGAGCTCTGCTCAGTTTTCAACTTATTTAGCTGTATTTTCATTTCATGATGTCTTCTTCAAGGAAATCTTTGTTCAGATCTTGTCCATCCTGTGGAAAACTGCGTCTCTTTCATGAAGATCCACACAGTAAATGTATTTACTGTCTCTACCCAGACCATGAAGTGAAGACCTGCAAGTACTGTCGTACTTTTCCACCTAAAACTTTAAGGAACAGAGAGGCCCGTCTCCTTCTGTGGCTTCAGAAGTTGAAGACAACGGACGCTGTGGTCTCGGAGGATGAGAGTGTCTCTTCTTTTCAGTGAAAGACCTCTCAAAAACGTGGGTCGGAGACTGAGATGCCTTCTCCTTTTCTAAAGAAAAAGAGACTTGTTGATGTTTCCAAGGTTGTCTCCCCACAGGATTTACCTCCACGCCTACAAGACCTGGTTCTCTGGCGTCATTGTCCAAAGCCAAGCCTTCTTCCTCTAAAACGGGCACTGGCTCGTCGACGGGCTCGTCGACGATTCCGTCGACGACGACGAAATCCGTGGATGCTGTCTCCACGTCGACGACGACATGCTCTATGTCCTCGAGAACTACGTCGACGACGTCCACCTCATCGACGACATCACATGAGTTGAGGCCCATTACCTCTGTTTTGAAGATCTCGCCGACGGCTGCTAAATCCACCTCGTCGACGAAGAAACATCAGTTGACGCGCCTTTCGTCGATGCACTCCTCGTCGTCGACCAAGACTACAACATCGTTGACGGGTCGTTGCCCGTCAACGGGACCTGCTTCGTCGATGGCTACTTCATCGACGACTACCTTACCGTCGACGACGGCTTCGTCGACGGCTGCTACTTCGTCGACGGTCCACCCTTCGTCGACGGGACCATCTTCGTCAACGAGCAAGTCCATTCCCTCGTCGACGGCGAAAAAATCTTCGTCGACGAAGCCTAAATCACATCCGTCAACGGAATCCTTGTCTGTGGACACAGGGCAGATGCCTCAACCGGCTGTTGACTCTTCCATCGCCACGTCGACGGGCTCGTCGACACTGCACCATTCTTTAGCCACATCTACCACCTTCACAGTGGTTACTGCTTCTACGCTCAAACGCATACCTCTAATTCAACTGAGTCCAATTAAGAGTGGTTCTGCTCTTCCTGACAAGTTATTTTAGTCTGCGGAGGAGGACTCCAATGATGATTCAGATCACGATAATGCCTTTGGTCAAGTGACTAGTCCATCCGAGCTGCACATCAAGTGCCAGAATTATGATGAGGAGGAGGAAGAGTACGTCGAAGATGGGACAGAACTTTTTCTAGTAGATAGGTCGGAAGCACCTATGTCAGACCAAATAACACAGATACCACTGTCTTTGGTAAGGAATCTGCAACACATGCTGGATGATTATAACCGCAGATTTCCTCCATCTCGGCCTGTTTCTCCAGTCCCGCAACCTCCTCCGCAAACACAAGCCTCTGCACCAGTTCCGTCACGGTCACCGGTGCATGCCCTTCCTGATACGGACAATGACGATCCTGACCCTCAAAATACGGATCCAAATGATGATGACGACAATGCCCTTCAAGAGTGGCTCACACGCCTTCAACTCCACCAACGTCACCATTGGCTTTGCCTCCTGTGGACATTGGCAGCTTCCAAAACTTGATGGTCCGCGCTGCTAAGAGGTTTCATCTCACTTTGGACGTCCAACAGAATGACTGTTTTCTCTACGATTTTAAAGACCTACCTCAAAGGCAAACTCACACTATCCCTATAATTGACCACATTTGGGATGAAGGTCTCAAATTAATGGAGCGACCGAATTCGATCCCAGCTGTCCTGCCAAGACTCGATAAAAAATATAAAGCACCAGCAGATTCTCCAACATGTTTGGTGTCTCAACCTAAGGCGGACTCCGTCATTACACAGGCGGCTCAAAATAGGTCTCGCAATCCTTCCACACCCCTTACTTCTCCTCCAGATCAGGAAGGCCGAAAGCTGGATTCCTTAGGGAAAAAATTTACTACCATGGCAGCCACCACTGTAAGGGCAGATAATTCCTTGGCTATTCTTGGACAGTATGACTGCCAAATGTGGTCCGAGATTGCAGCATTGCTTCCACAACTTCCAGATGCTATTCGCGCAGAGGCACAAACCATCATTCAAGAGGGTGAAAAAATCTCCTGAGAGATCATTGACTGCGCCATTGATATCTCCTCTACGGGGTTTAGACAGTTGGCGGGAGCTGCTGTTTTAAGGCGTCAAGGCTGGTTAAAATCAACAGCATTTCACCCTGAAGTTCAAGCTAAAGTCCTCGATCTACCTTATGATGGGGAATCGCTTTTCGGAAAGCATGTGGACGAGGTCCTCGAATCAATCAAAAAAGACACGGATACTGCCAAGGTGTTGGGGTCTCTCCAATATAAGAAACGGCCTTTTCGAGGAGCACGTGGTAGAGGTGGCAACTATTCCACTTTTCGTGGATCAAACCAATATCGCTCCTACAATGACAACCGGCAAAGACAAACTTACCAGTCCCAGAGTCGTCAGACCTCCTCCAGACCATACCAAAGAAAAACTACCTACAGAGGTGGTTCAAATGCAAAGAAACAGTGACAGTCTCAGCGTCATTTTTCCACCGACTGTAAGAATTGGAGGTCCAATCTCAAATTACATCTTTAATTGGTCCAACATTACTTCCGATCAGTGGGTCCTAGATCTGATTTCAAAGGGACACACCTTGGAATTCACAAAATTTCCTCCATCTCGCCCTCCTACTGGCCCGCCTCCTCCCCATTTCAAAGACCTTTTGACTCAAGTCAAATTGATGATCAGGAAGGGTGCTATCGAGGTAGTACCACAAGGCCAGCAGTGCAAAGGATTTTACTCCCGCTTTTTTCTAGTCAAGAAAAAATCGGGGGAATGGCGCCCAATTTTGGATCTACGAGCTCTAAACAAATTCATCACGTCCAAAACTTTTCAAATGTTGACCCTGCTCCAGATTCTACATTACCTCAATCCCGGAGAGTTCTTCTCCACGATCGACCTCCAGGACGCATATTTGCATGTGCCGATCCACCCCAGGCACAGAAAATATCTTCGTTTTACAGTCGGACACCTACACTTCCAATTCAGAGTCCTGCCGTTTGGCCTCCGTTCAGCACTGAAGGTCTTTACCAAGATCATGGCCCCGATAGCTGCTTTTCTGCGCCTACAATAATACAGTTTTATCCATACCTGGACGATTGTCTCATAAAGGCGCCGAACCTCCAACTGGCAATCCAGCATACTCAATCTTGCATCTCCCTGTTTCGGGACTTGGGCCTTTCCATCAATTGCCAGAAGTCACACTTTCGCCCGTCTCAGCGGCGAGATTTTCTAGGAGCCTCACTAGATTCTCAGCTGGCAAAGGTTTTTGTCTCCCAGGAAAGACAAGACCGTATGCTCCAGATGGTACGATCCCTGCAATCAAAACTATACGTTTCAGTCCGGATGTTGAAATCATTCCTAGGCATGGCTTCCTCTGCCATACAGTTGATTCCCCACTGCAGGCTACATATTAGGGTCGTCCAAGAGGGGTTAGACAAGCAGTGGAAACAGATTTCAGGATCATTCAACGACAGGATCCTTCTCACGCCCTGCATTCAGGAGGCTCTGGAGTGGTGGGCTCACCCTCAGAACATTTCCAAAGGTCGGTCTTTTCAAGACGCAGCTCCGACTCTGACGCTTACAACCGATGCGTCCCTGGAGGGCTGGGGAGCGCATCTCGAAGGACTGTCAGTACAAGGGAAGTGAACTGCAATCCAACGAACTTGACATATAAACCGCCTAGAGCTTCTGGCGATCTTCCTTGCCTTGAAGTCTTTTCAACGGATTGTTCAAGGCCAATCTCTGCTGGTGATGACAGACAACACCACCAGCATGCATTACCTGAACAAGCAGGGCGGCACAAGGTCCCTTTTGCTTTCCCAACAAGCACAGGAGATATGGAAATGGGCGATTCGTCATCAAATTCATCTCACAGCCATCCATGTGCCGGGTGTTTCCAATATTCTGGCGGATTCACTCAGCAGGTCTCTCTCGGACAACCACGAGTGGGAACTCAATCAACCAACTCTCGAGTTCATTTTCCGCCAGTGGGGCCAGCCATAGATGGATCTCTTTGCGACTATCACCAACAGAAAATGCCAACGCTTTGCAAGTCTTCATCCCCACAGAGATTCGAGCGGAAATGCATTTTCGATCAGCTGGTTGAACGCATTCAGCTACGCTTTCCCTCCGCTTCCTCTGATTCTGCGCTTGTTGCACAGGATGAGGCTTCAATCCTGCCATATCATCCTGATCGCACCCAAGTGGCCGCGGCGCCCATGGTTCTCGGACCTGCTCTTGTTCTCCCAGAACGAGCCAATTCCGCTTCATCCTCTGCCTCACGATGCAGCAGGGGCAGATTTGCCATCCGGATCCAGCATACCTCCAGCTCTATGCCTGGAACCTGAACACCATGAATTTGCGCGTCTGACCATCGACTTTGACTGTAGAGAGGTGTTAGCGCGCTCCTTCCACCATTAAAACCTATCAGTTGAAGTGGAAGCGTTTCTGTGTCTGGTGCCACACCAACGCCTTGGATCCGATGACCGCCAAACCAGAACAGATCCTGCCTTTCTTCCTATCCCTTGCAAAGTCAGGATTTTCCCACTCCACTCTGAAGGTATTTCTGGCAGCTTCTCCCGCTTCCGTCATGATGGTTCTACCTCGCTGTATTCATCTAGAATCATCCAACAGTTTTTCAAAGGCCTCTTCTGTATGTTTCCACCCGTTCGTCATCCTCCGCCTGCTTGGCGCTTAAACCTGGTTTGTCTCAGCTCCCCCTACCTCCTTTTGAACCCATCCATTCAGCAAGCTTAAAATTCCTCACGTGGAAAATTGCCCTATTGCTCGCCTTGACGTCCTCTAGGCGTGTCAGTGACATTCAGGCATTCACAATTCAGCCTCCTTTTCTCCAGTTCTCAAAAGAGGCTGTTACGTTACGTACTAATCCTAAATTTATTCCGAAAGTCCCCAGCGATTTCCATCTCAATGAACCAGTCATTTTAAAAACTTTCTTTCCTGATCCACAGACTCCTGCAGAATGTTCATTACATTCCCTGAATTTGAAACGTTGTCTTAATTTTTACATTCAGCGCACTGCATCCTTCAGGAAATCTGATCAACTATTCGTGGCCTATGGCCCGATCTGCAAAGGACAACCTGTTACCAAACAAACTATTACTAGGTGGATTTCTTCTGCCATTACTTTTTGTCATCAACGGGCTGGCAAGCCTTTTCCAGCTCCAGTACGTGCTTATTCAACTAGAGCTGTGCCCGCTTCTACTACCCTCTTTGCGGGGGTTCCTCTGCGACACATTTGCAGTGCTGCTACGTGGTCGAGCAGCCATACTTTTACGAAGCACTACTGTCTGCAGTCAACAGACGCCCAGATGCAGCAGTAGGACAAGCGGTGCTGCGGAATCTTTTCCATTAAAGGTGAGCCTCTGTTGCTACCCGCCTCCAGTCATAAAGGTTTTTTCTCTTTAATATTGATAGATTACATATTTATGATATGTTCTTATATACTTGAACTTACTGTTACCTTTATGACTTGTATGATGATTACTGCTTTTTACTCTTATTCAAGCATGTGAATCTATAAAAGACACCCCTAATACTGGAGAAGAACATAAGTTACTTACCTGCAAACTGTGGTTCTCCAGTATTGGTGTCTTTCATAGATTCACATGCGACCCTCCCGTCCTCCCCTCAGAGGCTCTCTTCTCCTCAGGCACTTTTGATTACTTTGTGCTACGAAAATCTGAGGTCTTGGGCTTCTGAGGAGAAGGTTCTAGAGGGAGCTACAGCCTGATTAGCTGGAATTTGGACCAAAACATAATGACACTGATATGTTACTATGTTGAGTTTTCTCCCCTAGGCTTTCTATGGGCCTATTCTGTTCTATGGTACTTTTAATTTTTTTCTGGATATTTTACTGTATTTTATATATGTATATATATTTATATAATTATGATATTTTTAACTATATATGCATATATTACTGCTATTTTATGTACAGTGGGACTCCCACTTCGACGACGGGGAATATTCAAGCATGTGAATCTATGAAAGACACCAATACTGGACAACACAGTTTACAGGTAAGTAACTTATGTTCTTCACCTCTTCACACATAGGTCCTGAAGAAAGCCAGTTTCTAACCAAGGCCTGGCTGAGACTAGTTGACCACATGGGACATGGGAGACCATAAGTCTCTCCAACCACGTCCAAAAGCCATGTTTTTAACTCTGCCTAGGGCCCATCAATAAATCATTCAACTGGGACCTCTAGGACAGCCTTTCTAACCCCACTCAAGTCACCTCACTGCACACTCACTTTACAAAACCAGCTCCGCTGTAATCAGGTGTCGTAGCACACCCGAGGCACACTCGGTGCCTTGGGTGGGACCCGATGATAAAGCATGTCACCAACTAGGTTGGTGGGTGAGGGCCTTTATAAAAAAACAACTATTTTTTTCCTCCTTCCTCAAAACAATTGTTTTGACCCAACAGACACATAGCATTTTACAAGTAGCTAGCTCTTGTTGATTAATACACTTGGTCATAGTGTACCATGGCGCCCATGGTGCTGCACAACTGATTCTATTTTGTAGGCAACCACTTGATAAAATATTGTAAAGCCCCAATTAGAGAAGGCTGCGGACGCAGCAAGTGTTTTGTAACTGCACTAAATGCTTTGGCCTGTGATCGCTATCGGGTGGCTGAATCCATTGCAGGTCAATTCACCGGAATATTGCTTTAAATTCCTCGTTGTCGTAGCCATGTACCGTTTCCTTCTCCCAAGCTTTACCCTGAATACTGTACTGTTTGGCAAACACTCTCTGGAATAGTGCACATTCTTTCAGAATTGTATGATCCTTTTAAACTTTCTTTTGTTTTTTTTCCAATCTTTTCTTTTTTCCTTTTTGTTTGTTGAGGGAACGTGAGCACGTTGAAAGAAGATGTACATAGTGAATTTTGTATTTTATATAATGTCTCTGTCACTGTGTAATTGTATATATTGTTTTTGTTTGGTCCACTAAATGTTTGGTGAAGATAACATTTTATTATTTAAGTATACTTTTTGAAAAGGTAAAAATGATAAAGTGAACTTCCAAAGAAATAAACCAGTTCAAATTAATTGTGTTTCAATCACTGTGAGTGTCATGTGTGATTGTTCAAATATTCTGGTGAATGATATCAGTATTGGCAATTTTGTGGTAGTTTGGATTATAGATTGGCCTAGCCTTACTGATTAGGGGCCAGAACCCTTTATTGATTGACTTCTAGAAAGTGGGCATTTATCTGTGCTAAACTCTTTGTGTGCCTTTTAGTTTAACCACAATCCACACTGGCGGCTTGGGGAGAAGATCTGTGCATTTCCCAGAGACAGCCATACACATTGCATATGCATCTGGAAAGACAGGCCTCTGCCATTTGAGGACTTGTCTCAATAGTTTAGGGAGAGAGGATTTTCCACTTTGCCTCTGGGAAGCCAGATCATGGCCCCACTGAAGATTAAGATCTGCATTTCAAGGCCTCATGGCAGACAGGACGGAAATTTATGGGAGACATCTGTTGT
The DNA here is from genome assembly GCF_964263255.1 of Lissotriton vulgaris. Taxonomy (NCBI): domain Eukaryota; kingdom Metazoa; phylum Chordata; class Amphibia; order Caudata; family Salamandridae; genus Lissotriton; species Lissotriton vulgaris. Next base: position 1,926,554,076 of record NC_141693.1, read on the forward strand.
TCAAAGGGGAACCCTCTAACCACCCCTGACTTCAAAGGCACACTACAGTGCTGTACTTCAGCAGGGCAGAGATACACATGTGGGGACGTTGGACCAGACATCCCGAACTACGTGGTGCACACTGCCAGAGGAATCTTTTGTGCACAATGAGGAAACTGCAGTAGGAAGGGACCGTGCACCCAGCCTGAATAGTGGCTCGCCTGGACCGACTATCTGCTGCTGCGTGACACCCTGAGGTGTGCTCTCCATGGGATCGTTGGCTTGCCCCCTATCTTTGTGGAGGTCTCAGGGACATTCAGGGAAATATGATGATACAACGCATGTTATTACAACGCATGCTTTTACATCGCATTTTTTACAACGCAAAAACTTTTACAACGCATGTATTTACAACGCATGTTTTTACAACGCAGGTACCTTTACAACGCATACCATTACAACGTAAGTATTGGTAAATTTAGTTTATTTTTTTAATCGAAAATTAATTGAAAAAAATATAATTTAATGTAATTTAATTTAATTTCATTTCATTTAATTAATTTAATTTAAATATAATTTTAATTTATTTTTACCCAGTACCCCTGTACCCCAAAAACCCAAAACTGACCCTAAACCCCAAAAATACCCCTTTACCCAAAAACCCAAAACTGACCCTGAACCCCAAAAATACCCCTTTACCCAAAAACTAAAAACTGACCCTGAACCCCAAAAATACCCCTTTACCCAAAAACTAAAAACTAACCCTGAACCCCAAAAATACCCCTTTACCCAAAAACTAAAAACTGACCCTGAACCCCAAAAATACCCCTTTACCCAAAAACTAAAAACTGACCCTGAACCCCAAAAATACCCCTTTACCAAAAAACTAAAAACTGACCCTGAACCCCAAAAATACCCCTTTACCCAAAAACTAAAAACTGACCCTGAACCCCAAAAATACCCCTTTACCCAAAAACTAAAAACTGACCACTGAAGGACTGGGTTTTTTAAAGACCCAGCGGTGCCAGGGGACAACACCTGAAACCTTCGTGGGTAACCTGTTCCGGCGTACAAGTGACAGAGACACGGGACACTTCCTTGGGCGTCAAAGATTCAAAGTTTATTACTGCAGGGAACACAGAAGTCACAGCAAGTACAACACGTGCAACTTGGGGAGACTGCTTCAAATTGCTGCGAGTGGGTCGCTCCTTTTATACATGTTTCTCCCATAGGGTTACATGGTACACAAAGGTTTACAACTCGGTTCCCATAATTATCCCCGAGAGGGGTCGCTTTGGTCACTTTGATACATTTCAAGGTCCGGAACATAAGTGCGGAAACATTTGGCGGTTCCCAACTGTAAAAACCCATCTTCCCACCATTAGTACATTCCAATCGGCAGTAAAACAGATCGAATAAGGAACAAGGACAGGTGCAGAGGAAGATGGAAACAGTGGGGAGATCAGAAAGGGTGTAAAAGAGGAGGTATCGGAAAACACGAGCTACAGGCATCAAAGGGACGTGTCTAATGAGATGCACGGCTGAGACAATAGACTGGCACGGCAAGATGAGCCTCGAGCGGGGCCATCTGCCTTACAGTATCATCCCCCTCGTCATAAAGACACTTTCGGAGGAAATGTGTCTTCCGCTAATATCTTGGGAATCCCAGGGTCGCGAAGCGGACAACGTCCGTTCGCTGGCTACTTGAGGGCAAGAAACAAAATGGATGCTGTATCTAAGATGGAACCCGTGGGTACAGATAGAAAAACCCACGAAACAGACGAACGGTTTAGGTTAATACAGCGAAACTGCGTACACCCACTAAACTCGTCATTTGCGGTTCATAGATACCAGACTCGACCATATTCGTGCGAGTCGAAAACACCACTTACAATTGTCACGGAACCTCAGACGCTCCTTTTGCCCTCATGTAGGCAAGCACTAGTCGGAATCATACTCGATATTCATCAGACCATCTAGATGTTGCTGTAACATAGCTCTGTCCAACCGAGCTCCCTTGGTAACAGGCGGCTGTCTTATACACGTCGTGGCACAGAGGCCACATAAGGCAGGACCACACTGTACACAAAGGCAACACATGAACAGGAATGCCACAACAACTCCGATAATCATCAGAATCTTCCAACCCCAAGTCGACATCAGGCCCCAAAACCACCCAAGTAGCGTCCAATCCCCTACGTCCACGTGTATGGACTCAGAGATTTTATGCAACTTTGAGATGGCTTGATAAACGGTCGGAGCATTATCTGGAATGAAAATACAGCAGCTCGAATGGATCACCTTACATACCCCACCTCGATCTGCTAAGATCACGTCTAAAACCATACGATTTTGTAACGTCATAAGTCTATCCGCCTGAAGTTCTGTGGTGATATTACCAAGGGCACTGGCAGTAATATTAGCTGTCGATTCCACCACTCGAGTCAGTTGTCTCAGGTTCCTACTATTAGCCATAGGACCCCAAAACGGGAGGAAACCCTTGAAAAAGTCTCCTGCCTCTTGACCAGCAGTGTCCTCTTCGCTAATTACGCCTCTCACAACTCTAGTCTTGTGATAATCTGCATCTACAGTGAACGTCGGAGGCAACAAATTTGCGATAAAACATGAGCCCACAAAGTCGGAGGGCAACCATGCATACGCACGATCATGGCAGATAAAGTATGTACCCTTGGCAGCCAGAAACACAGGGGACGAGACCATCGGCAGAATGTAATTCTCGGTGCAAGCACTCTCTCCAAGTCGAGCTTTAGATCTTCGGCCACGACCCATTAGACAAAAATTACCAATGTGGGGTACGACCCATATGGGAGGCGAGCTTCTAAGCTGTTTTTCACTCGTGAGCGCACTATACTCGACCTTACTTAGGACCCTATAGGCTTGTACCTCTTCCTCTGGGATGAGCGACGGCTCATAGATATCTCTATCTAAATCTTCTATCGCTATAGACAAAGGCTTATGATACGAGCCAGGGCCAAAGTAGGGAGATCGTGGCTCTCGACTGAGGTAAGAATCTAGTGCGCTTCGAAACATTGTTTGAAATGCTCAAGCTGAACCCTGGGAACTATACGGTAAGACCAGATATGGAATTCCCTTATCCGTGGTATGTGGCATCAGCCCACACACCCAACAATTAGTAGTGTTAACCACTAACTGGTGCTGATGAAGGAGCTGAATAAAGGAATTATTTCGGAATTCTGCACGTCTAGCCTGCTCATGTTCGGGTAGGATATGGAAGGAATGAGGGGATGCAGTGGAGATAAGTTTAGGGTCAGAGGTAGGAGTAGGTATGGCAGAAGGTAAGAAGTACGACTTCATGTAATACACCCCACCCGCCAATAGTGCAGAAACAATCAAAAGCAATACGAACATTTGAAACATAAAACATTTGGTACGAATAAGTTGTTGCAGTTTGAATCTTCGCGCCTGAGCTTCTTCCAAGTCCATCAGCTTTGAAAACGCCATCCCCTATGACCGACCGCAACGTTTCTTGACGTACTTCGTTCTGTGTAGTAATAGTCAATCCCTAGGAGTTCCCAGGAACCGACGGTCTTTAACCTAGCGTCAAGACCTACTAACCAGAAGGAAGTACACGCGCGGCCCTACGGCCTTTATTAATAATGTATATGCAAAATGTCTCTCAGCTGTGGAAGCAAAAACACGAATAGAACGAAACTCAAATACATACAAAAACAATCACAATAACAGGTGTTCAGATTGAACAATAGCAATGTTGGGGGTAACGTAGTATGTCAGGGGGAGAATCAAGAAGTATGAATTTATTAGTCTTTAACGTTAGAACGAGGAGAATAACGATGTCTCCCAGGACGTGTCTGTTCTTCAAACAACTGGTCCGGTGGCAAAACAGAGTTCCGTGAATCAGTTGAATGTTCAGATCTTGAGTTTGGTGACAAAGGTTCAACAGTATCTTCCTGCTGCACTGAGGTATCTTCAACAAGCTGCGCGTCACTGAAAGGGACAAACTTCGTTATTGTTTCGGTCTCAGATGAAGCAATGCCTTTCTTCACCCACGAGTCTGCTGGTAAAGGTATAGGGACCCTTTTGGTGTGGGTGGAGTGCACCCAATGTTTACGTCCCTCCAATCGAACAGCAGTCCTCGTGGCCAGCAAGACTTGATGGGGTCCAGTGAAACGGGGTTCCAAACTGTGTTTCCGACAAAAGTTGCGCATCACCACCCAGTCACCAGGTTGGAGCTGGTGACCTGGACCCTCCGTCTGCGTCGGCAGTGCTTCAAAGACCTGTTGATGAATTAACCTCAGTTTAGCAGTCAGATCATGAAGATAATCAATCAACATGGGGTACTCAAGATGAGAAAACAATTTAGGTCTAGGGACCCCCCAAACATTTGCAGGACGACCGAACACTATCTCGTAGGGACTGAGCCCTACTCGGGAGTGTACTGTCGCCCTTGTTGACAATAAAGCTAAGGGTAAAGCGTCAGGCCACGAAAGACCAGTCGTAGCCTGAATCTTCGCTAGTTTTAGCTTTAGGGTGCCATTATACCCTTCAACCAAACCAGCTGACTGAGGATGGTTGGCGCTATGGAATTTTTGATTAATTCCAAGGCCCTTACACACACTCTTCATCACACTCCCCACGAACTCACTTCCGTTATCAGACCATACAATCCGAGGCATTCCATACCGAGGAAAGTATTCCTTCAGTAGGATTTTCGCAGTCGACAGGGCAGTATTGTCTTTGAGAGGATAGGCTTCAATCCATCGGGAGAACGCGCAAACCACAACTAAAACGTATTTCAGGTTATTGCATCGCTCCATATGGATGAAGTCTAATTGAATCACCTCAAAAGGACATGATGGGGGAGAAAAACTGCCAGGAGGTGTTGGGGTTCCCTTACCAGGATTGTACAACATACACACCATACAATTCTTAACCAATCGTTCAGCACATTTCGTGATACCATCATTCTTCCACACAGGAGACAATAACTTGCAAATACCTTTCACACTAATATGTGCTAACCCATGTGCCATTGTCACAACAGCGAGCACATACGCATCTGGCAACATCCATCTCTTGTGTTCCGACAAATCAACCCAACAACCATTCGCATCCAACTTTCCCGTACTTTCTTTCCACTTCGCCTTTTCAGTCTCGGCGGCCTCATTCTGTATCGCTTTCACACTCTCAATAGTATCCTCACACATGTTCGTCTCTGTAGGCCACCTAACCGAACTCGCCACATACATTCGGGTGCTAAGGTTTCGGGCAGTCTCCTTAGCAGTCTCATCCGCGAATGCATTACCACGACCAATATCATCCGTCACCTTACGATGTGCACTACATTTAACAATCGCTACCTGCTTAGGCAACGTGAGTGCATCCAAAAGATCATTCACAAGCTGTCCATGCTGAATCTTCGTACCATGCTATGTCATAAAACCTCTCTCTCTCCACAATCGTCCAAAGCTATGAGCGACGCCAAAGGCATATTGGCTGTCGGTAAACACATTCACACGTTTCCCTTTCGCTAACACACACGCTCTAGTGAGAGCAATCAGTTCTGCAGCCTGGGCAGAGTTCTGATTCAATCTCGCAGCTTCCACAACAGTATTCAAAGTTACAACAGCATACGCAGTAGTCACATCACCATTCGGTAATTTGAAACATGAACCATCCACATACAAAGTTCCATCCGGGTTTTCCAAAGGAGTGTTTTTAAGGTCCACGCGACCTTTTGTTTCCTCTTCAGTCCTCAAATAGCAGTCATGTTCTGCTATTTCATCTGACTCTGTGCTAATTGGTAATAAAGTTGCCGGGTTCAGAACATTGCAACGTTTTATCTGAATATGACTTGCCAACAGCGTCAACTCATACCCAGACAACCTTGCACTCGTCAAGTGCTGGGTTTTCGTACGATTCAAAAGAGTGTCAACTGCATGCGGAACCATCACCGTAAGCATATTATCCATGACCAATCCTGCTGATTGTCGGATGGACACTGCAGCTGCCGCTGTTGCTCTCAGGCAACTTGGCAATGCTCTAGCTACCGGGTCCAAGGTCGAGGAAAAATATGCACATGGACGTTGCTTTCCACCAAAAGGTTGCGTTAAGACACTCAAAGCACAACCTTCCCTCTTGTGAACATATAATGTAAACGGCTTACTGTAGTCAGGAGTACCTAACACAGGAGCCGAACACAATGAGTCACGCAATTCAAAAAAACTCTTCTGACATTCTTCCGTCCATGGTAAAGGAGTTGAAACATCCTTGCACGTAAGAGCCACCAATGGTTTCGCTAACAGAGAAAAATTCGGGATCCACTGTCTGCAGTATGATGTGATGCCCAGAAAGGCACGCACATCTCTTTGGGTTGTTGGCACAGTCATTCGCGCAATTGCTGCAATTCTCTCTGGGGTCAACCGCCTTCCCTCCTTTGACAATAAGTGACCTAGATAGGTTACTTCTTGACAACAATATTGGAGTTTAGAAGGTGACACCTTGTGATGTAAGTCACAGAGATGCTGCAGCAACGACACCGTAGCAATTTTGCAAATGTCCTGAGTATCTGCAGCCACCAATAAGTCATCGACATATTGTATTAAGGCCGCACCAGCCGGCAACGTAAACGCATCCAGTTGACCCTTCAAGGCTTGACTGTAAATTGATGGACTCTCACAGTAGCCTTGAGGAGCCCGCTTAAACCGGAAGCTACGGCCACCAAGAGAAAAACCGAAAAGATCTCTGCTTTCTTCGGCAATCGGAATACTAAAGAACGCATTCTTCAGATCGATCACCGAAAACCAAGATGCAGAAGCTGGAATCAGAGTCAGTAGCGCCGTGATGTCAGGCACAACAGGGAACTGAGGAATCACAATTTTATTTACCTCCCGTAAATCGATAACAAAACGATAAACAGGCGGTTTCGAAGGATCAGTACGTTTTAGAATGGGCAGTACAGGGCTGTTGCACACGTTTCCCCGAGTTTCTTCAATAACATCTTTCTCGATCAGATCATAGATGATCGCTAACAGTGCCCGTTCACCATCAAGAGATATTCGATACTGGGGAATACGTGGCAATCGCACATTAGATTTCAACTGAACAACATAAGGGGAGATGTCGAGCAGGCCCACATCATTGGGACCTGTTGCCCACAAAGATGTAGGAAGAGAACTCAATTCCGGTGGAAGCTTATCGAGAGACAAATACATAGGAGAGACAACCCTCTCACCTAACGTAAGCTTTACTCCCGCCGGAGAACAATACAAAGTCGCATACAAACGTTTTAGAAAATCCAAGCCCAAAAGATTTTCACCACAACCAGTAGTCAAAATCAACGGAGCTTCAAGCTCCCGTGGCCCAATTGCAAGAGGCAAAGGGCGCGAAACTGGATTGCTAACAGGGGCGCCAGAGAATCCAACGGAAACATTTGTTAAGCCAGACAAAGGTGCACCAGGGAGTTTCGAATGCATTATGGAACTTTTCGCTGCACCAGTGTCCAACAGAAAAGGCTCAACGACGCCCGATGTAGCAACTGCGACGTAAGGCCCTCTCTGATCAACCGGAACTGATACCACTCCCTCTCCTTGTCTATGGCTGTCCTAGTAATTACTGTCGTCAGTTCCCTGATCGACGTAATAATCATCTACATTGTACTGTGCAGATCGTCCTTGCGAGGATCCACGTTGATCAAAACAATTATTGGAATTTGATGAATTATCTGACCGATCATTCTGAGCACCACGACCTCTACCACATGGTGTCTGCTGAGAACCACCACGACCTCCTCTAGAGGAGTTACCACTATTACGTTCATTTAGAACAGGACAGTTGAATTTTAAGTGACCCTCCTGTCTACAATAGGCACACTGATTGTATCCTAACGAAGACCTTTGGGAGGAGGAGTCATTTCGAGATTGCGATCTATTCGATTGTGGCTGCGATCGATTTTGCTGTGAAGCATTCTGATTCGAACGCGGAGGATATGCCTGCTGCAACAACACTTTTGTTTTAAGTTCTTTCGTCTTTTTATCAGCGCGGTCGTTCTCCTCTTTTTCTCTGTTCTCATAATACTGTGCCGTAGCCAGTATTTGAGCAGAGGTAGAAACAGCCCACGCACTCTCAGAATTCTTTAATTTATTGCTCAAATCAGGCAATAAGTTAGAGACAAATTTATCCACGAACAACCGTTGACCACCCTCAGTGCCCATATCCTGACCACTATGATCGATGAATGCCTCCTCAAACCTCGTAAAGAAATCAGAGACACTCTCGTCCTTTTTCTGCTTACAAGCTGACAATTTGTCCCAGTTCACCTTCATAGCTGGCATAAGAGTTTTCATTAGCGTAATTATTCTCTGTGGGAGAGCAGCAATCAACTGTTCAGGTTTAGCACCACCAGTTTGCAACACATCCGCCGCTATAATGGCAGCCCAATCACCACCTAATTTGTTTGCATGATTTTCCTGACGAATCTTAGCCCATACCGGTTGCGGTACAACATTGCCAAACAGCATATCGGTATCGGCAAGATTCATTATCGTAGCGTCTACGAGCTGCGATAATTCTTTATAGTACCCTGCATGATTTTTGCGAGGGTCAGGCAAAGATTGCTTCACCTGTAACACTTCCGATCGTTTCCATGGGAGATGTATCCACACCCTCTGGAAGTGTGGCGGAATAATAGGAACAGCGGCATTATCACCTGGCATCCACACTGGTGGAACCTCACGCATGGGAAACTGACCGGACGCATCGAACTGACTCTCAACATCCTCAACAAACAAGGCTTGAGGTATAGGAGTGGGACGGAAAGATAACAACCGCTCAACAGCACGTCGAACGTTGGTATCCACTATCAGTCCGTTCGAGAACTGAAGCTGTAGATCAGACAAAGCGGTCAACACATCACCGGGTGCATCGGCCGATATCTGATCACGCAGAACCTTGCACATTTCCTCGAGCACGTATCTTTGTGTCGGTACATTGAATTGACAAAACGTATTAAGTACAGCACGTGGAGGATTTCTAAGAGGGTGTGTCATCCAACCCATCGCCATGTTATACAGCGCAGCACGTTCCCTATTACCGGGAAGCTGGCTACGCCTTTGAGGACCGTCCGAACCAGCGGACCCAAGAACAGGTCCAAGAGAATTAAAGAAGCTAGCCGCAACAGGAGGTGTACGACTTCGAGTAGATGGAGAAGTATAACATAAAGTGTTAACAAGAGAAGGAGTAGAAACAGAAGAAACAACTGGAGTAAGTAGAGCAGGAGCAGTAGCGGGAGCAGGAGTATGTGGAAGTACAAGCGGAGGAGCAGTAGGAACAGCAGTAGGCAACGGAGCAGGAACAGTCGGAAGAACGGGTGTAGGTTGAGGAACAGGTTGAGGAACAGGTACAGGGGGAACCATAGGAGCCGCGGTACCCTGTACATACGGAGGTGGCGACTTCATAAGATAGGACATTAAAGGATCCTCAACTGATTCTTCCTTCTTATCCGACTCCGTAGGCAAAGCAGGATAGCATTTATCTATGGACATACGCTGTAGCCTGTCAAACACTTCCTTTTCCTTATCCTCCTTATCACGCTGAGACTGCTCTGCTTTCTTTACAATGGTAGCAACACCATCTCTCTGATTACGTTTAGTCTGTCTGATCTCTTTCTGTCGGGCTTCTTTACGCCACAACCGAAAAGCATCAAACATGGCCGGCCTTGACTTTTTCTTAAACAATTTCGCCTCGAGGTTATCTAAGATCGGGGTCTCAAAACTACCATGAGGTGGCCAACTAAGGACACCATCTTTTTTGGTGTAACGAATCCAATATTCATTAAAAGTAATAGGACCTAGTCCGTGCTTACTGTAGAGCTCATAAGTGGGAGTTCCAACCGGAGGTATCGGACACGAGTCCTCCAGTCGGGAATCCGTACCACAACGTCTGAAACAATTAAACAAAGTACAGCGACCAGGCATCTTGCACACTAGCCGTGTTTCACAAACTTCAAGGGTTACGGGATTTACCAAGTCCCAGCAAAGAGCAAAAACCCTCGGTTTTTGGCGGCTGCAGTCGTCAAATATCACAACAAAGTACCAAGAACCACAAATGCAATGGAACCATGCAACAACTAAACAACCACAACCAAGAACTCTGGGAGCGACCCACAAATACTTAACTCAAAGATCGATGGCGTCGCCAGGAAGGCCCGTCAATCGTCTCGCTATACCAAGGTCTACGCCAGGCGCCAAAACAGGTCTACAGTCAGGGCAGCAGTCCGTCGCAGCCGTCAGGAGGCGGGAATCTTCGCGGGAAAAGTCTTCGGGCCACTTATTTCGACAACAGGATCGATGAAGCGGAGTGCACCTTCCCTCTGAGATTTCACACGAAGTTCCTCACGATCGTCGGGCTTGGACCGGTACCACTGATGCAGCCACACGTTGGGCGCCAACTGAAGGACTGGGTTTTTTAAAGACCCAGCGGTGCCAGGGGACAACACCTGAAACCTTCGTGGGTAACCTGTTCCGGCGTACAAGTGACAGAGACACGGGACACTTCCTTGGGCATCAAAGATTCTAAGTTTATTACTGCAGGGAACACAGAAGTCACAGCAAGTACAACACGTGCAACTTGGGGAGACTGCTTCAAATTGCTGCGAGTGGGTCGCTCCTTTTATACATGTTTCTCCCATAGGGTTACATGGTACACAAAGGTTTACAACTCGGTTCCCATAATTATCCCCGAGAGGGGTCGCTTTGGTCACTTTGATACATTTCAAGGTCCGGAACATAAGTGCGGAAACATTTGGCGGTTCCCAACTGTAAAAACCCATCTTCCCACCATTAGTACATTCCAATCGGCAGTAAAACAGATCGAATAAGGAACAAGGACAGGTGCAGAGGAAGATGGAAACAGTGGGGAGATCAGAAAGGGTGTAAAAGAGGAGGTATCGGAAAACACGAGCTACAGGCATCAAAGGGACGTGCCTAATGAGATGCACGGCTGAGACAATAGACTGGCACGGCAAGATGAGCCTCGAGCGGGGCCATCTGCCTTACAGTATCATCCCCCTCGTCATAAAGACACTTTCGGAGGAAATGTGTCTTCCGCTAATATCTTGGGAATCCCAGGGTCGCGAAGCGGACAACGTCCGTTCGCTGGCTACTTGAGGGCAAGAAACAAAATGGATGCTGTATCTAAGATGGAACCCGTGGGTACAGATAGAAAAACCCACGAAACAGACGAACGGTTTAGGTTAATACAGCGAAACTGCGTACACCCACTAAACTCGTCATTTGCGGTTCATAGATACCAGACTCGACCATATTCGTGCTAGTCGAAAACACCACTTACAATTGTCACGGAACCTCACCCTGAACCCCAAAAATACCCCTTTACCCAAAAACTAAAAACTGACCCTGAACCCCAAAAATACCCCTTTACCCAAAAACTAAAAACTGACCCTGAACCCCAAAAATACCCCTTTACCCAAAAACTAAAAACTGACCCTGAACCCCAAAAATACCCCTTTACCCAAAAACCCAAAACTGACCCTGAACCCTAAAAATACCCCTTTACCCCAAACATATAACATTTAAAATATAATTATATACTTACCAATACTTACGTTGTAATGGTATGCGTTGTAAAGGTACCTGCGTTGTAAAAACATGCGTTGTAAATACATGCGTTGTAAAAGTTTTTGCGTTGTAAAAGTTCCGTTGTAATGGTATGTCGTTGTAAAAGTTGCGTTGTAAGTGATGTTTCCCACATTAAACACCTTGCATGATGGACCTACACTATCTACGTTTTTAACCCATAGAGCGATGCCCTCTCAAGCACATACTTCATCTGCTGGATACTGACTGAAGCGTGGTGTGAAAGTGAAACTAAGTTTTGTGCCTGGAGACCGGATTGCCCCGTGTGGAGCCCCCAAACCATGGTTGCATCTAGGAGTGTGGTGGCCCCTGCATTGTGAGGCCTCAGCACGCATGAGCGTCTTGGTTGTGAGTGGATTCACTTGTTGCGAAACTTCGTGCCACCTTCCCCTTTGTGTGACACGCCAACAGCATGCTCATTGCATGGGGTGTCAAATTGACAGGTTGGGACCCTCAGAGGGATGGCGCATCCGTATTAGTGCCTCATTCTCCCTTGTGCGGTACTACTGAACTTGCGGCTGTGTGGCTGGGACCAGATTCTCTGGTGTAACTTGTATAATTGCGCAACAGACCTTGTGCCTCATTCAATGGAGGTACAGAGAACCCGACCATGGGTTGATTGGGACTGGATTGTCGGGTGCAACTCATATCATTGTGTACTAGATGTTGTACCTCATTTCCAGGGCGGTGCGACGAACGCACCTTTTGGTTCATTGTGACCAGATTGTCTGGTGTGTCTTGTATCTTCGCACACCAGACGTTGTGCCTCATTTTTAGGGGTGGTCGGAATTTGCAAAGTTGCCTTTCACAAATGTCCGCGAAACGGCAATAAATCTCTGCGAAAAAGCTAAATTTCGCATGCTCGCAGAGATTTTGCTGCACCCGTCGAAAGTATCGCCTGTAAAGTGGCTTATCCTAGGAATGCATAACAAATACCTTATAAAAATGTTCTGAGCCTGGGAATGCTTTGGTTTTAGTTTGCCCATAGTTTTGGAATGCCTTATGTTGCTGATTGTTTATTTTCCATAATTTTTTGGGTGACATCAAGAGTTAAAGCAAAGTTGGTTAAAATAAGTAACTCTGCTATAAAAGTGGAATATGAGAGGGCGGGGTGAGAATCACAAGGAGCACAAACTAAGGCACTGAACACCACAGCAGGACCAACAGAGAAACAGGCTGCAAGTGCCGTAACTGTCGATAAAGCCTTGCCTTAGAATATCATGAGTAACTAACTGTGCCAATGTAATCCATTATAATGCCACACCCCTACAGTTGTGGGGATACCCGGTATTGCTAGCTCTGGGGATGAGACATTTACATCAAGGGACGACGGGCCACGTTCTTTCAACCATTAATACTGCTCGTCCTGTTCCCAGAAGTCTGGCTCAGCATCATTTATTTCCAGACAGCAAACTTCTTTTTTTACATCAATATTGCTACAAAATCTGTCACCGTTGTTCCTGTGATCTCTAATTGATTCTGTCATATTGGTCTCTTCGGAAGCAGGCAGGTCCCTGCTCTGTTTTGGATACAGACGGGCCAAGAATGACCGAGTAAATTTGCCTGTACATTCCACACTGCGAACAGAAATGCATCCTGCACTGGCGATTTGTTGCAAGTAAGACACATTGGGCAGCAAAATATGATGATTTAGCCACCTTATCACATAATTAACATACTCGAAGCTGGCGCAAAAACTTTGTATATACTAAATTATCCGTTTCCAATAAAGACAATGCTATTTTTGCATGCATATTTTTGTGCAAAATGTCAATTTGATGTTATGCCTCCTAGCAAAATCAGTCAAAAAAGTTAGGATGTTCAATTTATTTTGCTGAAAAAGAAAACAATGCAACAAGTCACTTTTTAGGTTTCGCCTGGGCCGTAGCACTGCGAAGCAGTGCCACGCCTAGGAGAAAACTTTTGTTTACAGTATGGGGGACTTGAATCCGCCCCTTCTTCCATTGGCTAGCTCCATAAATGGAGGCTAGCCATTGAAAGTGAGATCTTTCAATCGTGGTCCGAGGCGATTCGTGGGCGTTCCGGGGATGTTTTTCTCATCCTGCCCCATTGACAACGTCATGCGGCCGTTGGCGGGGTTTTTTTTTTGCAAATTTCTTTTGGCCATTCCGCGGCGCACCGCCGCCGGAAGTCCAGGTCCAGGTGAGTGCTGGCCGTTCCCGCCCCCCCCCCCCGCTGTCCGTGCTTTTACCGCCCCCCTCCCGCTATCCCTGTCCGTGTGCCGTACCCCCTCCCGCTGTCCGTGTGCCGTACCCCCTCCCGCTGTCCGTGTGCCGTCCTCCCTACCGCTGTACATGAACTTAATTACCATCAGCATATCAAGTGCATCATTATACAAGCTGTAGACACATCGTCAACGTTAGATTTGTTTTTTAACTTGCCCGGCCATTCTTTCCCCTCCAACCGCCTTTCACACGTCAGCCGGGTCTTTCAATACCAAGAGCCTCGCAGTTGGGTCAGCTTCTCGGCGACGCACGCGCACCGACACCACGCCCCCCCTCTCTGGGTGCCCACAACATGCACTTAATTACCATCAGCATATCAAGCGCATCATTATACAAGCTGTAGACACATCGTCAACGTTAGATTTGTTATTTAACTTGCCCGGCCATTCTTTCCCCTCTAACCGCCTTCCACACGTCAGCCGGGTCTTTCAGTACCAAGCGCCTCGCAGTTGGGTCAGCTTCTCGGCGCCTGGCAGCCCTCGCATCCACACTAAGAGTGCGTGACAACGCAGGGCCTGTAAAACAGCCAATCGCCGTGCAATGGAAGCCAGACAATGCAGCCCGGATGAAAAACTCATTTGGAGCGCTCTCCGACCGCATCCTCAGTGTGACACGATAAAGATTTAACTGGTCTGCAACTGATTTTCTGTACTGTGATAAATCGTTAGCCGTCGTTATTTAATTTATTTATTTAATGGTTTTGTAAAGCGCGTAGTAACTCAGTGAGCATCCCAGCGCTGACCTGCTTCTCCGGGGGTTTCAGCCGTCTGACGAAATTATGTTTTAGGGAAAAGGAGAGTCTTTAAAGATTTCCTGAATTGGAAGTAATTCGATTCTGTCCTCAGTCTTCGTGGAAGTTGATTCCACTGTTTAGCCGTGTGGACCGAGAAGCGACGGCCACCGGTCTTGGCTTTTTTGACTCTGGGGACTGAGATAAGATTTTCTCAGCTGGACCGGAGGTCTCTTTCCGCCTTGTAGGGGATTAAGAGTTCCTTGAGAAGGGGGGGCCGTTGTTGTTGAGGGTTTTGTGGGCCAAGCAGAGGGCCTTGAAGGCGACCCTTTCTCTGACTGGGAGCCAGTGCAGAGACTTGAGAGCTGGCTTGGCAGAGGATCTTGCAGGTGTGCCCGTAAGTAGGCGGGCGGCGGCGTTTTGGACTTTCTGCAACGTATTAAGGGTGGCTTCGGGAGCTCCCAGATAGATGGCGTTACAGTAGTCTAATCTTGCTAGGATTAGGCCCTGAATGAGGAGCCTCCTTGCGTTTGCGGGGAGCAGGGGGAAGATCTTCCTACAGGCTCTGAGGAGACCGAAGCATGTTCCTGCCGTCTTTTTTGCCTGAGTTTTAAAGCTCATGTCCTTCTCGATCCATACGCCTAGGCTTTTAACCTCGTCCTTAGGAGCAGGAGGGTCACCCAAGCAGCTGGGCCAGAGATGAAGTGGCAGGGAAGGCCCCTTGTGACCCAGCATGAGTATCTCGGTTTTTGACCCGTTTAGCTTTAACGATGAGAGATTCATCCATCGGTGGACTTCGGAGAGGCAACTGTGAAGATCAGAGGGGGCGTGATGGGGGTGTGAGAGGGTTACCACCAACTGGGTGTCGTCGGCGTAGTTGATAATAGACACGCCGAACAAACTGACCCTCTTCTCCAGTGGGGCCATGTACACGTTGAATAACATAGGGCTCAAGGATGAGCCCTGCGGTACTCCACATCGGAGGGGGATGATAGGTCAGTGGCTGTCGTTCTCCCAAACCTGGAAGGAACGTCCTGTTAAGAAGGATTTTAGCCACTTCAAGGCCATACCCTTTAATCCGATTTCTCCCAGTCGTTGGATTAAGGTGGGATGGTCTACAGTGTCGAAGGCCGCACTGAGGTCCAGGAGGATCACTGCCACTGATCCTCCCGTATCCAGAATGCTTCTGGCCTTCTCCACTGCTGCCAGGAGGGCGATGTCAGTGCCCTGGCCTGGACGGAACCCTGTCTGGGAGACCCCTAATAGGTTATTGCTCTCTAGGAAAAGTGACAGTTGTTTGTTCACCAACTTCTCCGCAATCTTGCTGTTTCCAGGGAGAAGGGAGATGGGCCTGTAATTGGAGAGGTCCTGCGGGTCTAGGGAGGGTTTTTTTAGAAGGCCTTTAACTGCTGCCGCTTTCCAGCTGGGGGGAACTGTGCCCTCCGAAAAGGAGGAATTGATTACAGCCGTGAGGGGGGGGATGATGGTGCTAGACACTTTTTTCAGGAAGCGGAGGGGTGCGGGGTCAAGGGGGGAACCACTTTTAATTGAGGCCAAAGTTGCTCCTACCTCTTCCGTTGTCACTGGGCCAAAGACGTCCAGGGAGGGTTGGGGGCTATCAGACGGAAGGGGGGGGTTAGTGGTCGTGATGGTGAGATCCCGATCCATGCGGGCCGGTTCAGTGGGGGGTATAGCCAGGAGGATTTTTTGGATCTTCTCATCGAAGAAGGTGGCTAGATTGGTGCATTTGCTTTCTGCTTCTTTAGGATCGAGCGGTTTGAGTGGGGGGTCGGGGGCGTGGAGGAGTTCTTTGAGAACGGAGTAGGTTTCGTGAGCCGAGCAGGCAGCGTTTTTAATTCTGCTCTCGTAGAAACAGATTTTGGTGTTGCGTAGCTCCTTTTTGTAGGATTTTACGGAGGTACGGAAAGTTTCTTTATTTCCCTCTGTTTTTTCCTTCTTCCAGAGGCGTTCATTCCTTTTACAAACCTTACGCAGAAGGTTGAGTTCGGGGGTATACCAGGGTGAGGGGTTAACTCTCTTGGTGTGTTTCAGAGAGTAGGTTTTAGGCAGGATGGCGTCAAGCGATTGGGTGACCCAGGTGTTGAATTCCTTGTCCCCTGCTAAGGTGTCTTGAGCGGGGTGGGGAACGTGTTCCCTTAGTTTGGCTGCCCATACGTCTGGTTCCAGTTTCTGCCATCGTCTGGTATGAGTTCTAGTTTTGGGAGGTTGAGGGGGCGGAGTGTCGATGTCCCATATGAGGGGAACCAGGAAGTGGTCAGTCCAGGGGAGGGGGATATGGTCAAGAGTTTTCAAGTCAGGAATGTTGGAAAAGATGGGATCAAGCAGTTGCCCTCTTTCATGAGTGGCCTGTGGGTTTTTTAGGTCTAGGCCGATAGAGGTGATGTCCTGTAGTAGTTCACTGGCCTGCTTGTCGACTGGGTCCAAGAAGTGTACATTGAGGTCTCCCAGTAGTATGTAGTTAGTGGAAGACGTGGACTGTAGGTAACAAGGACCCCCTGATAAGGATGAATATCCTGGGACAGGGTAAACAATGTATGAAAAGTTAGTGGAAGACGTACATTTAATGGAGGTCTGATCAATAATTTTGTTCGGAAAGTCTGCTAGACTGCCCGGCGGGCGATATACCAGCGTTCCCGATAGCGAGGTGACTGGGGAAATTTGTATAGTGAAGTGACAGCTTTCGTGTCCCTTGATGTTGCCATCAGATGTTCTGCAGGTGAGGCCGTCCTTAAGGATTATAGCTAATCCACCTCCTCTGCCCTCTGGTCTATTCAACGAGCACATAAAGTACCCGGGGGGCAGTGCAAGGACGATGTCGGGGCCACTGCTGGGGGTGAGCCAGGTTTCTGTGAGAAACAAGATGTCTAAGGCGTGGTTTGTGATTAGAAGGTTAACTTCGTGCGAGTGCTTCACGAGCGACCTGCAGTTGAGTAGGCCTAGGTACAAGCATTCATTGACAGGCCCCATAAGGAAGGCTCTGGAGCTGAGCCTGTTCACTTGAGTGCAACCAATAAACACATTGGAAATGACATGTATGGATGTTGTGACAATAAAATACCATCTTATATAGGTAGATATAGTTAGAGAATTCAAATGTAAGAAATCCGTCTACACGCGTTTTTTTAAAAGAAATGAAAACATTAACAACATGAAAGTAAATACATTGCCTGCATGTCCAGTGTGAGTGATTTACTTAATTTGCTACGAAACTGGCTGCGCTAAATGCAAAATTTCTCAACATTAAATGTGTGTGCTATCTTTCCATCTGCATACCATTGGCTGCTAAAGATGTATGAATACCTTTAATACAATTTTAAGACTAGCAAAATTATGTAAGTGTTCCATTTACTTTTCGAGAAGTTAACAACTGAGAACATTTAGTTCTGTCCGATGACCGTGCACTCGCTATCAGAACATCTTGGACGCCGCCTCTAATCAGATTACTGCTCTTCCCGCTATATAACTCATGTTCTTAATATTGTGATTTCCACTGTGGGCTTTTGTGGCAGTGTTTTGCTTTTGCTGTTGCATGACAGGAAGATATAAATGATTTAAAACAGGCCACTTTGTCTCTCTGTTCTTTGCACATGGGAGAGCACCGGCACCTCCAAGATATTTAAAAACCTCCGTTTTTTAGGGTATAGATTGACAACCTTCTTACTGCTAATTTCAGAACTCTGCGGTTTTAAAATATCCAGCAAGGTCATGCAACAGGCCGTCGCACTCCAAATCTGTGTGTTGCCTGTGCTTGTTTATACCCAGCCGGCCACTCATTCTTGTAAGGGTTCTAGCTTGCTAAATTGTCTATTTCAGCCTTGCAGATTCTGCTCGGGTAACACTTAGGCTTTCTTGTTCTGAAGATTAAATAGCTCAATGATTCAGTTGAGATGTGTTTAGAGATCTGTTTTTAAAGCAAACTCCCTCCGAACAGTTTGAGTAAATTAGATTTTTATCCAGAAATAGCCAGAAAGGATACAACAGCTAGCAAGTATTCAAATGTTTCTCATATTTCTCATGTGGTTGTTGACATGAGGGAAGTTAAGACAATGACCATGTTTGGTCCACTGGTAACTGTTGTGACCGGGGCTTTAGTTTTTTTGGCACTGCTAGTAGGGGAACATGAGGTTACGGTTCTGGGTTAAGGTTTGGAAGCTGTTCATTTGATGGAGTGGTAAATGGACAGTAGATAGTATGAACAGACTAGCAGCTCTTGGACTCTATGCCACAGTTCAATGAGCAAGTCATCTGAGCTCACAGAAACTTTGTAACTGAAGAGCCAGCTGATATTTGGATAATTACTTTTACATATGTATATATGGCTCTGGGTGTGTGTGTGTGTGGGGCTCTGGGTGTGTGTGTGTGTGTGTGTGTGGGGGGGGGCCTCTGGGTGTGTGTGTGTGGGGGGGGGGCTCTCGGTGTGTGTGTGGTAGTAATTGCTGTCTGCTGAGGTCGTCCGTAGGGTTCAATAGGTCTCACATTTGCGAGAGATTAAGCTAATGGCAATGTAAATGACAATGCCATTTATTTATCTGTTTTCAAAACCAACACATGAATACAAATGTTGTCATTTACAATGCCAATAGCTCTAACTTTTCCAAAGGCGAAACCATTGCATTGTAAATGCTTGTTTTCTCCTGCAAACCCTTTTTTTTCTACCTCAGTTGTTTACGGAATTTTTAAGCAATGTCAAAAAAAAGTGTCCCATATTTTCTTGTCGTCCCCAATTTAAATCCATCTTTCCTGGTTTGTGTGCCAGCAGCGCAGGGCCTGAATTCTCAACATATTTCTAGGGTTTAGATCGGACATGCGCGCGGAAAAGGTTAAACTTCTACACTAAAAATTCTGTGACTGGATTCCCGAGAGTGGAACGAAACGTTAATTTCCACAGTTGTAACAAACAGGGAAGGAGTGCTAGGCGCTGTCAAGGGTAAGTCAAGGGAGTTGTTCAATGTAAAGAATATGAACCCCCACAGAGTCGTAACTTTGCGGGTGCTGGGGGCATATTGTCACATCGCTCCTACTACACGCCCAAGGACTTCTAATGTTACCCCATGATTAGATAAGGTAAGTTGTGCTGGAAGGGTGGGAAAGGGTGAAGGGAACGTGAAGGAAGGGACGTCTACAAACAATAAAAACAAAATCCAAGAAAAATAGATGTACAATTTTACATTGACACTAACACTCCCCTGCACATTTTCTGCGCTGCCATCATTTCACACAAAGAACAACAATCATACATGTACCTAGTGTAATGGTGGGTAGTTTAGTTGTTTTGCACCCACGCACCCCTGACATCCGCAGGCCAGGCGTGGCCTGCGGGGAGCAAATTAATGAAGGAAGGTCGCTCGTGGACGTCACTTCTCTTGTAATAACTGGTGTGGTCTCACAAGTCTGTGCTGGGCATTCCTGCCCCCGCGCTAGGCCACTCGCCGTCCCGAAGTCACCCACCACATTGGCGACAAGCGGAGGAGGCCCAACCCTCGCTCGCACCTCGCTCTGCCCCGTTGCTTCCTGAATTATGTTTTGGGAAGACACACTCTTCGTGCGAATAAAGAAACTCTATCTTGCCACACAGTGTTCAAGGAAACTTCTACTGTGGAATTAGTGAATAGTTTGCAGACTTACACATATATGCTATACATTTGTTGGTAACGTTCATTCGGGGTTCATAAGCTCTTGAAAACTTAGTAGCTGTCAATTGGATTATTTTCTTAGATCGACACACCTTAACTTGGAGTACTGACAAGGGACCCTCAGCATTCTGAACATATAGAGCCACAACTGAAGCATCTTGACGGGCTCATCTGCCATCAAACTAAGCCTTGAGAAAGTCACGGTGGTGACGAAACACGCGTTGGCTGTTTCTGTGCAACCAAGTCAAGAACTGAAACGTTCATTACATCAAATGAAGCGGTGTTTTCTCCAAATGTTTGGATTGTTTTGAAATACAATTTATATGCCTTTGTTGTAATAAATTATTGTGTAATTATTTGATTCCATTTTGCTCATTTAAACCTGGCTTTGGAAGTTCTTTTCCATCATCATATGTTGTTCTTTTCCGCTAGTGTAAATTGATTTATGAACTGTATATACAATACTCAGAGTGCCGGGGTTCAGTCTTTCCTGCCCCGTTGCACCGCTGGAGCTGCCGCACGTCCGCGGCACCTGCGCGCCGCCCCGACCTCAGCGGCGGCCCGTGTAAGGAGTGTGGCGCAGTGTGTGTCACTTATTGCAGACGCCAGGCCATGCCATCTGGGGACACCACGCCCCGCTCCACGACATCGCTCTGCTCTGGACCTGATGCCTGTGCCGACAAGTGCCTCATCTACACGGCACTGGGGCTGCTTCCCTCTGACCCCTGTGATCCCCGGTCTCTCTGCAGCGGTCTGAGGCCCCACAGTGTACCTACGGCCTGCACCAGACACTGTTTGCACCAGATATGGTGCTCATCAAATACCAGCCACTCCACAGAGGACAAGGCCTGCAATAAGTACCAAACAAGGACATGCACATCCAAAAGAAGGAGAAAAAGAAGGGGACACACAGCGGTGCATGCATAGCCTCTGCCACACCAAGTAAGGAGAGTGTGGGTACACCAAGTGTGAGAGAGCCCTAAGAGTGGGAGGAGTTTGAGGCAGCGCCACGTGAGGCACACAACGCCATTTTCTTCGCTTGAGGAGGCCAGAATGTTCCGGGACACCCCCGCCGGGCGACATGGTAGATGAAAATGACGCCACTGTGCATTCCAGCATGGAGCGTCAGGCCTCCTACCCACTTATAGTGAGCTGGAAGACCCCCGCGACAGCCTCCCCCGGTGGAGAATATGGATCAAACGCCTCAACAACTATTTCGTCGCGACCCAAAAGACGGACGAGGCGGTGAAGGCGACAGCCTCCCCCGGTGGAGAATATGGATCAAACGCCTCAACAACTATTTCGTCGCGACCCAAAAGACGGACGAGGCGGTGAAGAGATATTTGCTGCTCCACTATGCCGGAGACAAGATCTTCAAGCATCTGCCCAACACGGGGGCAGTAGGTGACTACGATGTGGCGGTGGCAGCGCTAAACGGGCATTTTGACCTGCAACTAAACCCAGATTTCGAGGTCTTCAAGCTCGGACAAGCCCGCCAGAGAGAAGGAGAATCCATGGACATGTTCTACGCACGCCTCCGAGAACTTGCCAGCACGTGCACGGATGAAGACCAGCCAAAGGCAATCAGGAGGTAACTCATTCAGGCATGCCGTGATAAGACCCTACGAGGACTCATACTGCAAAAACCAAGAATCACGCTAGAGGACATACTAATACTAGCCAGATCACACAACCTGTCGGCAGCTAGAGCGAATGTGATGGACCAAGCCTTAACCAAGTCCCAGAGGAAGCCGGACTTCATCAAGACGGAACGTGCTGATGCGGTGAGGACCAAGCCTAGAGGAGATATGTTCAGACGGCTAAGAGGAGACGCGTCCAGGTTAAAGTATGGATACTGTGGCCATGAGCCACATGCAGCCAAAGACTGTCCCGCCCAAGGAAAGACCTGCACCAACTGCGGAATACCAAACCACTTTGCAACCGTCCGTAGGAGGGGCGCAACAAAACCCGAGATTTCCGAGGACAGAAGCCCCCGACGCGGGCCGTTCGACAACTATCGGTGGCTGATGCTGCGCCGCCCAATCACACCAGAGGAGACCTGCGAAACACCTGCCAACCGTAGAAGACTCGTCAGAGGATGACGATGAGGAAGCATATGTAGTCCTACGTAGTCTCTTTTGCAAAGGAACTCAAATAACACCGCAGACCACAACCCACATGCATGGTCCAGGTCGCGGGGACCGAAGTGAAGGCGGTCATTGACACAGGAGCGACTGTAAACATTATGAGCCTACAACAATACCGAAGCCTACGCCCTCGTACTCCCGTAGTGTATCCAAAACCCGAATATATGCGTATGGAGCAGACACGCCCCTGCTGCTAAAAGAAAAATATCAGTACCCATCAAAGCAGACGACTTGGAGGTAATGGCAACAATCCACGTCATCGACAGGGAGGCGGATACCCTCCTGAGCAGCCATACTGCCGAAGACCTAAAGCTAATTGCTTTCGCCAGACGGATCCGGACGTACCAGGTGGAATATCTCCTCTGGCAATTCCCGAGCTGTTCAAGGGCCTAGGGTGCATCAAATGTGAACCCATCAAGCTTCACATTGATAAATCGGTTACCCCTGTCGCCCTACGACATAGGAGGATTCCATTCTATTTGCGACGACCGCTCATAGAGAAAGAACTGGAGGCCCTGGAAGAACAAGGAGTCATCGAAAAGGTATCCGGACCAACACCATGGGTATCCCCGATGGTCATCGCGGAAAAACCCAAGCAGCCAGGGGCCATCTGCCTATGCATCGACATGTGGCTGCCCAACAAAGCGATAAAGAGGGAACGCCATATAACGCCAACAACGGATTACATCATCGCAGATGTAAATGGATCCAAGTGGTTCTCAAAAATCAATCTAAATGCAGGGTACCACCAACTACCCCTGTCCGAAGATAGCCGATTTATCACCACTTTCAGCACCCACCTAGGGCTCAGGAGGTACAAGTGGCTGAATTTGGGGATATCCTCGGCGGCCGAAGTGTTCCAAAACACAATACGGGAACTGCTGTCCAGACTACCAGGAGTGTTGAACGTGAGTGACGACATCCTCATCCACTCCTCGACAGCCGACGACCACCACAAACACCTCCGGGACACCTTGAAACGCCTCAGCGCACATGGAGCAACTCTCCACAAGGACAAATGCCAGTTTTTCCAACCTTCCCTCGAGTTCTTTGGCTATGTTTTCAATCAGGAGGGCATACAAGTAGACCTGAGGAAGTCGCAAGCCATCAAAGACACCCCTGCTCCAACTACACCAACGGAAGTAAGAAGCTTCCTGGGAATGGCCACCTACTGCGGGAGGTTCATACCAGGCATAGCCACCCGAAGTGAACCACTACGAGCCCTCACGAAAGTAGACTCAACCTGGCACAGGAGGAAGAGGCATTCCAAGGGATAAAAGATGCCCTCCTAGGAGAGGCCATGCTGGCGTACTTCGACCCTGCGGAGTGGACGGAAGTACTGGTAGATGCAAGCCCAGTAGGACTCGGGGCAGTGCTGGCTCAAGAGCGCGTACAAGGCCAGTGGGCCTCCCTAGCATTCGCCAGCCAGTCCCTCACCCCGACAGAAGCAAGGTATGCCCAGATTGAGCGTGAGGCGCTCACCATCAAGTGGGCCTGTAACCATTTTCATCTATACCCCCGGGGGCACCCGTTCACCGTGGTCACTGACCATCAACCACTAGTTCCGCTATTCAAAGGGATAGCGCCACATCCACCCCAACACATCAAACGCTGGGCGGTCCAACTGCTACCGTATGAGATGGAAGTGATCCATGAACCCCGCCGATTTCCTTCCAAGACACCCCACTCAGGCAGAGAGGCTTGAAGAGGATGAAGACAGCGAAGAGTTTGCTCACTGGCTCTTACGTCGTGCCCCCAGAGCATATCCCTAGACGAGGTGAAAGAAGTGTCCGCCACCGATGTTGTATATAACAAGACGCTGGGAGCTGTCCAAGAAGGCTTGTGGACAAATTATCTCTGCCAGACCAACTCGTGGACCCCGGAGGATCGGGAACTCCTCACAAAAATGTGGCGAGTCCGCCATGAATTGAGCGCCACCGGAGATGGCATGCTGCTAAGAGGACCCTGGCTAGTCATCCCTCAGAGCCTCAAGCAACGGGCAGTCAAACTGGCCCACGGGGGACACCAAGGAACCACCAAGATGAAATCGCGAATGAGGGAAAAAGTCTGGTTCCCAGAACTGGAAGACATGGTGGAAGAGTACGTCAGAAGAAGCTCATTGTGCCAGCTGACGAGTAGTCCAGAGAAGCCCCTCCTGGTCATCACTGAAGAAGCCTGCACCGTCCCATGGTCCAAAGTAAGCATGGATTTTGGGAGCTTCCCAGGGGGAAAACACACACTTGTCATTATAGACGCCTACTCCAAGTATCCCGTGGTCGAACCCGTCGTGTCGACAGCATTCAACCACGTGGGACCAGTGCTAGAAAAGGTCTTTGCCATGTTTGGGTTTCCTCAAGAGGTGCACAGTGACAATGGTCCCCCGTTCCAAGGGGTCGAGTTCGCCACTTTCCTCAGACAACGAGGCATATTACATTGCCCCATCACCCCACAGTGGCCCAAGCCAACGGGGACGTAGAACGCTTCATGCGCACGCTAAACAAGATGTTCCGTATTGCTGTTGTGGAACAAGAGAACACAGAACAAAGGCTCCACGAGTTCCTGAGAGAATATCGAAGTACCCCTCACTGTACAACCCAGCGGTGCCCGTGGGCCTTGATGCTCCATGGCCCCCGCCGAGACCTGCTCCCTATTTTCCCAGGGTGGTCACCACCTCCGCTAGATGCGGATGGAGCACAAGAGCGGAGAATGCGACAAAATCAGGAAGCAAGCATCCGACGTCGAGCCACCCCAAGAAGGCTCAGCCAGGGAGAGACTGCCATCCTTCGAAACCGGCGCCAAGGAGGAAAATTCCATACACGATACGAACCTGGTACCTGGACCGTCACTACGAACCATGGCACGATGGTAACTGCACGTAAAGGAACAGAAGAAGTACAGAGGAACATATCGTGGTTCAAAGAGGTCCCGCCAGAACAACACCGGGAGACCTCGAACCAACCCCCAAGCCCTGGGGCCACGTCAGTGGCCAATGAAGAAGTGGGAGAATCAGTGAGCAGTCAAGCCAGTGGAACCCCAGAATCATCCAGCTCCCCTACACATGAAGCTGGCTCTGAGAGCCCTGGCCGGAACAGCATGAGAGAGCGTACTGGCATGCAACAATACAGCCTGAGACCAAACCCTCACCCGAGCCAGCGGCTGAAAGACTATGCATGCTGATTAGGCCCAGGACTCGCCGACCAGAGTTCCCGCAAGTTCTGTGGTTTTATATATGTGAAACGAAGAGACATTCTTGAACTGTTTAATATGTTGAACGAACTGTTGCAATCAAAGAACCAAGTTGGATAGGGATGTAATGGTGGGTAGTCTAGTTGTTTTGCACCCACTCACCCCTGACATCCGCAGGCCAGGCGTCGCCTGCTGGGAGCAAATAAATGAAGGACGGCCGCTCGGGGAAGTCACTTTCCATGTAATAACTGGTGTGGTCTCACGAGTCTGTGCTGGGCGTTCCTTCCCCCGCGCTAAGCCACTCGCCATCCCAAAGTCACCCACCACACCTAGTGCATATCGTGTGGTGATCGTATCTTGGGATTTAAGGCATGGCCGGTCTTCCGGTTTTTGGGGTCCAAGCAGAAAAAGGAGAGATGAGACCCCTCTAATTTGCACATGTTGTAACATAACAAGAAGAAACATGACAGGATGTGTTGTTAAAGGAAGTGACTTCACTCTACTGTTTATCCACTTAGGCCTTGTGGAAATAACTTTACAAGAAGTAACTTCCCTGGTAGTTATTGCAGTGAGAGAATGCTGAGGTGACTTATAATGAAGTAATACCAAAATGCCGACCTAATTGTTGAAGAATCAATTTTTCTGAAGACCCAGGATTTTTGACATAAATAAACAGGTAGTAGTGTTCTCTTACAGGGAAATGTCCGCACATTCACTAAGCATAGATTCGTCTAACAATGATTTAGCGTGAGAATTAAACGTCTTCTACTATATTTATGTGCACGGGTGCTAAATTGGCCCCAAACACCTACTACCTAACGGTGTTACCAGCACAAATGAATGTGCAACAAATTAAACACAAAAATTGAGGCTCTTACAGCACACCATTTGTCCTTATTTTATATTAATTGGATTAGTCAACCCCTTAGGTATGTATACCCCTAAACTATAAACAGAGAAGGCTCAACAATATTAAACAACAACCGAAATCCAGAAAGTTCATTCTTCATGCTTTTTAGCAGTCTTTTTATTCATGTTATAAAAATATTAAAGATCCCAGCACACGATTAGCCAACACGTGTTTCGTCTTTTGCTTAGACTTTTTCAAGGCATAAACATAGGAGTCAATAGGTCAAAATCGAATATCCACAGCATATATTTTTGCGTTGTGGTATATAGAGATCCTAAGTCCCAGTATTCATATGCACAATTCAGTTCAATGTATTCCATACAGACCCACGGGCATAATCCTGATGTCCGTCCTATTGGTCAGGAAAATCCAAGCGGTATCAGAGCTGGGTGTAGGCAATAATATGGCCTCTAATAAAGTTCTACCGCATCCGGGCTTTTATCAGTTATTATGCAAGGTCTACTAGTGTCCCATTCGAGTACCTCTACATAAGAGCGTCCGAATTCCCCTTGAGTCCACCTCATACGCGGATTCCTATTTATGTCATTGCTGCAATCCGGCTCTAACCTCATTCTCTGCCAACCCGTCTTTCTATCGTAGAATGCGAGTCACCACAATAGCTTCCTCTCGCAGCTTATAACAGTGCTTCAGTGAAAAACACAAACGCAATATTCCTTGCTTCACAATCAGTGTGGTCCAACCTTGATACGTTGTGACCTTAGATCACAGATATCTCTAGCCAATCTGCATGTCCCACAGTCACGGGACTTGCCTCTTCAAACCCTGGGCACAAACTGCCAAGCAAAGCGGCATTCTGGAACTCTCTCAAAACATGACATCACACATAAAAGAAATTCCACAAACTTATACCATATCAAATTGCTGTTTCTTTACGAACTGCTATGTAAGGAGTCTGCCAACTGAGGCAGTTGGCAGCTAGGGCGCTGCTGGCATAAAAACCGTGAAAGATGGATTTAAAGTAGGGGAGGGCGGCAAATTCCGTTCCTCCGCGGATCGTGGAAGTTTCGACATTTTCACGTTCCGCGAGGAACGCGAAAATGCCGAAATTTCACAGTTTCCACTAGCGGAACGGAATTTGCTGCCCACCTCTACTCATTTTCACAGAGGAATGGCAAATGAAACTTTTGGTTCATTGTGACTGGATTGTGAGGTGCAACTCCACCTTGTTGTGCCTCATTTCCAGGGAGGCATGGAGAACCCAACTCGTGGTTCATTGTGACCAGATTGTGTGATGCAGCTCAGATTAATGTGCCCCAGACATTGTGAATCACTTCCCGTGGAGTGTGGGGAAAGCTGCACCCCCTTTCACTGTGTGTTCCACCTTGCCCTCATTGCAGTGAATCAACTACCCTCTTCTCACCGGGCCTAACGACTTCGTGTTGCCAGGTAGTATCGATCGGATCTTGCCTGGGTGATGAGAGTAAGTGACTTTGCTCAGGAACACTTCCAAGAGTGATCAGAAGCGGGCAGAGAGACTACGCAACCCCCCTTTGCTTCACAGAACTGGGCTGGTGCCAGAAGATGAATTGATGGACCTCTTGATTGAACTGGAACAGCCTCTAGCCTTTTCTGCTCCACATAAAATAGGTGAACTTCCCGAATGGTGGCCATCCCCCCATTTGTCATCTGTTGCCTTGTTACCCTGATAGTTCCTCCAGCCTTCTCTCCTGGGCCCCAGAATAAGTGTAACGCCGGCCATAAACCGTTATAGTAAGAAGTGGGGGGCTTTTGACTCTAATCTGTGGGCAGGGTAGTGGGGGAGTAATCAAGAGGTGTGGGAGGGATTGTGCCATGGGGGCCGCATTCATAATATCAACTGACCTGCCGGATATCGTTTGCGGAGTGCATGTGTGTGCGAGTGTGCTTCATATGAACTTACTGATATCCTTTGCTCCGTGTTACGATACTGTCTGAGTGTGGGAGAGTGTGCTGCATGAGATCACCCTCTAATAGGTGCACTACGCATCAGTGTTGTTTGACTGTTTGTTTCATTACCTAACGAATACTCCATTTTGACATTGGTTTACCCGTGCAGCCTTGGCCCACGGTGCGGCTGAAAAGTGTTATCGATTCCTGTGTGTATACATTCCTGATATTGTTGTGACCTGGGATGCAATGCAAATGGTGAGGAGGCTTGAGGGTCACTGAGATATCATACCAGTTAGGCAACACGGGTGAGAAAAGAAAACTCTTTCGTACGCAGATGGTATAGCCATACTTAAGTAGATTTGGACAAGGCTTTATGATCAATAGAAGATAAGGCATTTGGTTTTGATAAATTATCCAAGTATTTACTGAATAGCGATAAAACACAGCTAGTGGTGAATAGATTTACTGTAACCCAGGAATATTGAGTGGTAGAGCGAGCAGAATGTTGAGATTAATATGGCCTGGTTATTAGCAAAGCTAAAATAAAAGTCTTCAAGATGGGGCAATCTGCACTTATCAATTATTGGTAGGTGTAACATACTGCTCTTTTTTTGCATGATCCCTCTCGAATTTGAGAGTTCATGGTTTAAACTGCTGGATGTTATAATATCCAGGTTTATCTGGTTCTATGGCAAAATGAGGAGGGCAAACAGATTTTTAACCTAACCCAGGGAGATGGGTTGCTGGGCGCTTCCTAACATGAAATTATACTACCTAGCTGCTGCTCTACAATAGATGCGCCTGTTGTTTGATAACAGCAC
Organism: Lissotriton vulgaris; assembly: GCF_964263255.1. Lineage (NCBI taxonomy): Eukaryota > Metazoa > Chordata > Amphibia > Caudata > Salamandridae > Lissotriton > Lissotriton vulgaris. The sequence goes on from NC_141693.1 coordinate 1,926,583,293, forward strand.
AGGTGAGCAAGGACTGGAGGTCTTTGTTCCATCTATCTTATGAGCTCCTTACTGGGGGAACAGCCAAGGGATGCTTGCTTAAAATCTTCGAGCCCAGCTACTACAAAAAAACTGCAGATTAAGATTTTGTTGTCTGGCTGGAAAAACGTTGCCGGCTATTGGTAGATGGTGGGGCTAGGGAGATATAATTGGTATACTCCTATCAAGAGGAATCAGCAGATGCCAAATATTTTTCAAGATTCTTGTACATTAAGGTGGGAAAGACATGGGTATTAAGGCTTGGAGATTTCTTTGTCGAATCACACCTAGTCTTATTTGAAGATCTGCTGGCTTGGTTTGATGTTGGGCTGAGAGACGTTTTAAAATATCTTCAAGTAAGGGATTTTTTGTAGAGGAAGATGGGTGGCTCTGATGAGTTTTCCAGGATGCCCATGTTGAAGTTGTTAATCGATAGGATAGATTGCACGATCACTCAAATATTTACATGCTTGAGTGAGGGGAACCCGGATGATCTTAAGAAACATAATGCTAAATAGCAGCATAGATTCAGCTCGGATGAGATCAGTTTTTTTAATGACTGGAGCAGAGTCATTCAGTACTTTTTTCCACCAGCCTACATCCCCAACATTGCAAAGAAATATTTGGTTTATATTTTACGCCATTGAAAATTGTCAAATGGGGAGGTCTGGATGGGATCACTGTCCTCACTGTTGTGAGCTGGAAGCTGATTTACTTCATATGTTTTGTATGCGTCCCAGTCTGGATACCTTTAAGTGTGAAGTTGCTACATTCCTGGGTGAAATTCTCGCTGGAGATCTGTCTTTGACTCCACAAACAATGCTATTGGGGATAAGGGAATGAATCCTGCTTGGGGGTAAATGGGGAGACATTGATTTTTTTGTCTATGGCAGTCTATTGGTTAGGCTTAGCTTCAGCTTGGTTGGATCTGCAACCACCATCATTCCAACAATGGCAGGGGCGATTTTTGGCCATATAAAACCTAGAAAGTGCACTCTTTATTGAGGTGTGATAAAACTGCCCCATGCCATGTTCTGAGGCAGCTGTTTGAACAGTAAACTCCTTGGAGAAGTCAGGGGCCTGGGCACAGGGGCGGTGCACATGGCCTGCTTCAGGGAGTCAAATGCAGTTTGGCATGCATCTGTCCAAATCACATTTCTTGGCTGCTTCTTAGAAATCAGCTCGGTCAAGGAGGCAATAATGGTGTCATATTCCTTGACAAACCTCCTGTAGTACCCAGTGATGCCCACAAATGATCTGTACTCACTCTGGGTTTTTGGGGGCCCCCAGGCCTTGCCAATCTCTATCTTGGCCTGTAGGTCTGCCCCTTACCCTTGCCCACCAGGTGTCCTAAGTACATCACAGAACCTTGCCCTATCTGGCAGAGATAGTCAGGCCTGCCTGTTGCAGAGCCTGAAGCACTTCCTGGAGGTGGAAAGGGTGGTCCTTCCAACTGCTACGGACGACAGCTATGCCATCCAGTGAGGCAGCTGAGAAGGCCTCCATACCAGCAAGTTCATCAACCTCTGGAAGGTGGCAGAGGTATTTTTGAGTCGAAAGACATCACACAAAATGGGGAGTGGAGAAGGCTGACCTCTCCTTGGGAACCTTCTGTTAGGGCGATTTGCCAGTACCCTGGTGGAGAAGTGTGGCTCACTGGTTAGAGCAGGCAGACCCTGTAGCAGAGGTCAGACCCGGGACCAGGGTTCGATTCCCGACGCGGCAGGGTGTTGAGCTCAAATGTCCACGGACTCGATAATTCTCGCTTCGGTGTCTGACCTAATCATGGGTTCACACTCTGCAACTCTGGGCTTTAAGCTTGCTTAATCTCCATAACGGCCCCCCGCGGCGGGATGCCTGGCTTTCACCTTGGGGATGCCCTGTAGGGGCTATCTCACAGGGAAAAATCAGGACGGGTTCCCAAGGCAAGCGCGGAGATACCCCTTCGGGGGTCGATTCTGGCGCTATATAAGAAATATAATAATAATAATAAAATAATAAATCTAACGTACTTAGGTACTGGGCAACATGTAAACTGTCAATAAGCTAATAGCCCAGGGACTGAATGAACATCTGTCTTTGTCGCAGGGTTTAGCCCTCTATAATCCATACAGAACCTCAGTTCAAGTGTGGTGCCTTGCGGGGCAGCTTCTGGTACCAGAACCACAGGACCAAGGGCTACTGGAGGGTTCTATCATTCCTCCACTCCAGCATTTTAGAGACTTCTGTAGTAGGGGATCTCTGTGTATAGTCATAATCTAGTGAATAGTCCCGCCCATGTGCGTGGACCCCGGAGCAATCAAAAATAATCTCTAAAGTGTCGAAAAAATGCAGAACTGCACAGACACTTAAGAGAGAATTTAAAGACATATAATGCAGCCTATAAAAAGGCTACACTGTCCAGTACTTCAGCTCGAAATTCCACCAAAAATCCACAAAAACAGCAAAGCCTGTCCAGATTTTCCCTGTCTTCAGTACAAACCCCTCTGGAAGATAGAGAGGAAGGTATGGACAAACAAGCCCCATAGGCTGCCATTATGTGGCTCAGAACAGGATACTGTGCCTTTAAGAGAACTTTCCAGAACTTCACAGTATCCCAGAATGCCTTGCAGGTCTCCCTTACTTTCAGTTCTTTTTTCCGGCTCCTGCTAGCAGGACCCTGGAGCATTGAGCTCTCCCTATTCAAGGGTTTTTGTTGGTGTTTTGCACTAAAATCGTTTTTTGTGTACTTTATCTGTACATTACAGCTTTCTTCTTGACTTTTGGCACTCCTGGGTCGAAATAATGCCTGCATTATTTGATAAATGCCCAAAGTGCTCCAGGAAGAAGGCCAAGACAGATCCCCATGAGGTCTGTATCCTCTGCCTTCCCTCTTCCCACATCCCTGAGGAATGTGAGATCTGCCAGGGTTTCTCTGGCAGGACCCTGAAAGACAGAAAGAAAATCAGGCTTCAGGGACTAGAAGAAAGGAGACAGAAGGCGCAAGGTGGGTCTGGAGGGGCTTCTTCTGCTCATGCTGAGGCCCCTGGGGGGCTCCCCGGGGGCAGGAAGCCCAGCACACGTCCCCATTCTCCGTCTGGGTCGGTGGCACCCTCCAAGACGTCGAGGGGGAAGTCCAAGGCCAGCTCCCCTTCTCCCCAGGGCTCTGGGTCGAGAAAGCGTCGACCGTCGACGTCGAGGGACCTACATAGTCCGCCGTCGGACGCGGAGACGGTCTCGTCGTCGCTGTCTTCGGCGTCGACGTCGAGCGATCGTCGTCGACAGGACCGGCGTCGACAGGATCGGCGTCGATGCACGCCGCCGAGGCAATACCGTCGATCGCCTTCCAGGCACAAGACTTCATCGTCGTCGAGGGGATCCTCGTCGTCGAGCCCGCCGTCGACGCAGAAGCACTCGCCGGCAAGACGGAGGCGTGCCCCGTCTAGGCGAAGGAGGTCGTCATCGTCAAGGTCGACGTCGAGACACCACAAGACGACTTCGAGGCGGTCGCCATCGAGGCGCAAGCGGTCGCCGTCAAGACACAGGCACATGGCAAGAGTAGGGGAATATACAGAAAGAGCAGTAGCCGAGTTGAAAAAACAGGTTTTTAGACCCTTATGAAAAGCTAGGAGAGAAACTGAATCTTCCAAGCCAACAGGCATATTCCATAGAATTGGCCCTACGTGCGCCAGTTGGATTTTTGGTACTGTGATCCGAGTCTGTGAAGCGGATCATAGGGGTCGGGAAGGACAATAAAGATGGACCAAGTCACGGAGGTATTTAGGAGCAGATCCAGCTTTAATTCTAAAATTTAACAGAGGGCTTTGAACTTAATACGGTTAGAAACTGTCAGCCAGTGTAGTTCACAGAGAATGCTGTAGACCGAGGTATACTTCGGAAGGTGGTAGAGGAGCCTAACAGCAGCATTTTGCACAAGTTGCAGTCTGTGGATAGTGGCTTTATCGACTCCCAAGTATAAGATATTGCCATAGTCTAGCCAAGAGATGACAAGGGCTTGGATCACCAACATCTGAGCTGAAAAAGGGATCAGTCAAAAGATCTTTTTTAGCCACTTATGCACAGCAAAACAGGAGGACGACACCTTGGCTACTTGTTGTTTCATGGATAATGCCTCATCCAGGATGAAAACCACTTTTTTTACACTCTTAGAAGGAGCAGGAGGGGAGCCCAAGTCAGCGGGCCAGTGCTGCAGCCCACAGAGATCAGGTCTTTTGCCTAAAATCATGATTTCGGTTTTGGCCCCATTTAGCTTAAGCAAATTATGCTGCATCCAGTCAAAAATCTTGCTCAAGCCTGTGCCATGGTAAGAGGGCCAATGACTCTCCACCAGCGAAAGAGAGAACTATGTCTAGGTGTCATCTGCCTAGAAAAAGAGAGACAACCCTGCATCTTCAGCTACCTCTGCTAGAGGATGGATATACATGTTAAACAACAGAGGGTTCAGTACTGAGCCCTGTGGAACTCCACAGGGTGAGACATGAGAATTAGACCTGGCCTAGGAGGAGAGCTGGAAGGTTTGGTCCTTGAGAAAGGAGTGGAACCACTTCAGGGCCGCTCCCTCAAGACCTAGTGTCCATAATTCCCTCAAGAGAATCTTGTGGGACACTGTGCCAAATGCAGCGCTGAGATCTAAGAGGATGAGAGCCACAGTATCACCCTCATCCAAGCAATGCCTTAGTGTCTCTGTCACCCCCAGAAGGGTGGATTCAGTAGAATAGCTCGCCCTGAACCGAGGCTAAGAGGGATGAAGAAAATTCGGGGTTTTCACAAAGGAAGGCAGTTGGACGTTGACATGCTTCTCCAAAATTTTATAAATATGGGAAGCAGAGAGATAGGATGGAAATTAGTGAGGTTGGAAGATTTCAGATGCGCTTTCTTTAGGAGGGGAAGGACCATAGCGTGTTTCCATCTTTGGGGGACTATCCCTTCCTTCAGAGAGGTGTTACAGAGATCCATTAGCAAGGATATTAAGGAGGGGTCCAACTGACACAGCAGATGGAGAGGGAGGTGGTCAAGAGGAGAGCCTGATATGATGGTCTGAAGGATAGAGTTGAAAGATACACTGTCCAAACGGGTCAAAGTGTCACGATGTGGTAAAGGAGCGACTGCAGAGATATACCTAGGGATCTGCTGGTATTGGACGGGTCAATCATGTCCAGTTTATCTCCCTGTGAGCCGTTACTCAACAACTGGGAGTGTATATTAGCAACTATGTTGGTGATGAAGAGAGCAAGTTACTCGCATTGATTATGGGAGAGAAATGGGAAGGCCGTCAACTGTCCAGGGTCAGAGTGTTGCATTACCACCTCAAAGAGAGTTATCGCACAGTTTTGGGCCTTCAAAATGTCCTGAAAGTAGACCCGGGCCGATCTACAGAGGCTGTGGTAGGCTTTTAAAGAATTTTTGTTTGAAATCTGTTTTAAGAATTTTTATAGGAGATTTTGGCATCTTCAGTGTAGGATTTCCTCCAATGCCTTTCTAAGACCTTGCATAGCTTTTTCTCACGTTTTAGCATATCGTTAAACCAAGGCAGCACACGCCTCGAGTGTTTAGCTGAGAAGGGCAGACACTGTTTCACAACTCCCATAAGCCAGTTATGGACAAGTTATTGATCAGTGATGGAAATCAGATCAAGGCCAGGTCGAGAATCGCAGAGTAGTTTATTAAGAATTAGAACGTTTATTTTAGTCCAGTTCCTGGTTGTGCGTTTTGATTCCAGATGGGTCTGAGAGAGGGGGAAGGGAGATTCCAGGGTAAAATGCACTGCAAAATGGCCAGCCCATGTTAAAGGGCAAGGGGTGGCACTTTTTAGCTCATGTACATAAGAGAAGATCAGATCTAACATTTGCCCGGCCACATGTGTGAGGCAAAGATTGCACATTCTCAAGTTGAGGGCCCCAAGGTCAGCAGTAAGCGAGTTGCAAATAGTACATTTGGGGTCTTCCAAATGAAGAGTCACATCTCCCAGGATAGTGAACTTCGTGGCTTACAGGATGCATGGGCTTAGTAGGTCAGGGTTCCCAGTTTGGAGGGCGGTACATCACGATACCATAGAAAGTGAAATTAGGCGTGAGTGTAAGTCTCAAAAGTAGAGCTACACAGTCAGGAGCTACGAAGTCTTCAGTTTTGCAATCCAAGGAGTCTTTATAGATAATAGACACGCCGTCGCCTGTCTTGTGTAGCCTGTCCTTCTCAACAATAGCATAGTTGGACAGAAGGGCTGCTATCACATCAGAAGCCGAGCCCTCATGGAGCCAGGTCTCTGTCAAAAAACAGCGTCTGGCTGCCTGTCCACTAGTTGGTGTTTGGAAAGGGACCAACAGTTTTTAAAAAAAATATGTATTTTATTTATTAAGATTTTCTCAGTTGGTACAGTATATTCATAACAGCAGTAAGAAACATATTAAGTAAGGCACAGTACATGTTAAAGTTCTGCATATTGTCTGGATTAATCCAATATATCTTCTGCACAACAGTCTATTAATGACAGCATATTTGCATATATGAAAGGTTTGTTTTTAATAGATCAGGATTTTCTTGTAAGTAGATAGGGAGAGGTTCCCAGAAGTTAGAGGGCTGAGCGGCAGTTGGCAATTCCTCAGCATATAACAGAAAGATATATCTACAATAGATAGTGTCTGTTATCCATCGTTCTACAGTAGGTATTTGTTTACTATCCCAGTGCATGGCAACTTTTCACCTCGCCATTAATAGCATTATCGCAATTAGTTTTTTCTCTAGAGATTTCATAGGTAGTTGGTTGCCCAATAGGCATAGTTGTGGTGTACAAGTTATTTTACACAACATTATTTTTTCCAGTAAACAGATCACATGTTCCCAGTATTGTCTAATCTTATCACAGTTCCATGCTAAATGGATGAAGTCAGCCTGATCAAGCCCACATCGTTTGCAGTGCACTCTGTTCCGTAATCCATATTTATATAGCTTGAGTGGGGTATGGTAGGCCCGGTGCAGGTATTTATAATGAATAATACGGATATTCCCGTTATGTGTTAATAGTTCACTTAGTGAGCAACAGGTTTTCCAGTCATCATCAGTTAAGGGGGTCTCCAACAGGGCATTCCATTTATCTCATGCTTTATGTGTATTTGCGTCAATTCCCATTTGTATTTGATTGTAAAGTTGTGCCACCATGTAAGGGATTGACAGTTAATGTTATAAAACAGGAAGTTTGTGAGGGCCATCTTAGGACTCTGAAGGGTGGGCATGTCAGTGCCCCTCTTATAATGTGGGTTGACAACCTTAACTACACTCCGGGGACCGGCGTAATGCTAGTTGTGTTTAATAAAAGAAGTGCAGCAAAACTCACAGCTCACACAGGCAGGCGTTTCATCCACAATAGCGATTGAACTGCACTAGGGGAAGGGCTCCTGATGCAGCTCCAGCAGTTCTTGTGCAGAAATGACGGATCTGTCCATCAAAAAAGGGCCGGGGTTGTGGCCCCTGGCTCCGGACGGACGAGGACGGGCGCAGACAGGCTTACCTTTGGCGCACCAGCAGCATGCACGCTGAGCTCGTCTGCTCCCCAGCCGTCTTATTAAGAGGCCGTAGTCTGGGAGCTGGACCATGAACTGCCAAGAAGAAGCTGCACCGTCAATATGGCCGCTGAGTACCCGAAACAAGGTAGGAAACCGCACATAGCGCAGAGTAAAAGGAAGAAGCCCCGCATGGACTTAGAATGCCAGCAAATGCATTTGAGCACAAACAATAAAGTAAAAAAAGATCGTTTTACCAGCATGTAATTTTGATAGTTAATAATACAAATTCAAATTCATATACAATTTCATAAATAAAATCATGTGGAAGACAAGTTGAAAGAAAAGGGGTAGAACAGATCCTACTCACTGCTGCACGTCCACTCCCTGGCCTTCTTAGGAACTGGCTGCAGCATGGGAGCTGGACAGCAAACTGCCAAGAAGAAGTGGCGCTGTCAATATGGCCGCCAAGTACCCGAAACAAGTTAGGAAAGCGCACATAGTGCAGATTAAGAAGAAGACCCCCCACAGTCCTGCAAGGATCTAGAATGGCAGGAAATGCATGTGAGCACAAACAATAAAGTAAAAGAAAATACTTACATCATTATGCAATTTTAGTATTTAAAATAATACAGATTCAAATTCATATACAATTTCATAAATAAAATCATGTAGAAGACAAGAGGAAAGAAAAGGGGAAGAACAGACCCTATTCGTCGCTGCCTTTAATATGCAGAATGAAAAATGACTCCACAGGTTCTGATTGTGAGGAAGGAGCAGATCCATTCAAGGGCATTTCCCTTGATGCCAGTATTGTTTAGAATGGGATTGGAGATGATGTCAAAGGCTGCTGATAGGTCTAGGAGGATGAGCAGTTTCCCCTTTATCAAGGACCATCCAGATGTCATATATTTCTGCTATGAGAGTGTTTTCTGTGTTGTGGTTTGGACTAAATCCTGATTTTGTAGAATTAAAAATACCATACTTCACACTAATTACAACATAATGTTTGATGTGAAAGTGTATTTATTGATAGAAGGTTAAGGGAGGTGAAGGTGGTTATATTGTTCAGGAGTGGGTAGAGGTAAAGGGGGGGAAATGTGGTTTTAGGGTTTAAGAGTGGGTAGAGTTAAAAAGAAGTATGGGTAAGTTTAAGGCTTAAGGGTGGGTGAAAGTAAAGGGATATTGTGGTAATTTTAAGGTTTAAAAGTGGGTAGAGGTAAAGGTGATTTTAGGGTAATAATGTGGGTAGAGGTAAATGTAATTTTATGGAGAAGAGGTGGGTAGACATACTGGTAGGGAAGGATACTTTTAGGGCTTAGGGATGGCTAGAGGTAAAGAAAAGTAAGGGTATTTTTAAAACAAAGAGGTCGGAATTTTTAGGATTCAGGAGAGTGAAGAAGTAAAGGGAGGTAAGGCTACTTTTAGGGTTAAGGGTGGGTATAACTCGGGTGGTAGGGATTGTAGGGAAGAGTTAAAGGGAGGTTAGGAGGAAAAAAAGGGATTGTCTTGGGGTAAACCCAAAAATGAGAAAATATTTTTTAAAGTGTGTTTGTCTATCTATCTATCTATCTATCTATCTATCTATCTATCTATCTATCTATCTATCTATCTATCTATCTATCTATCTATCTATCTATCTGTCTGTCTGTCTGTCTGTCTGTCTATCAATCAATCAATCAATCAATCAATCTATCTATCTATCTATCTATCTATCTATCTATCTATCTATCTATCTATCTATCTATCTATCTATCTGTCTATCTGTCTGTCTATCTATCTATCTGTACAAACATACACATACACACATATATATGTATATGTATGTGTGTATATAAATATATCTATATATATATGTTCCTTGTTTAACGTATTCTTGCTGACTGCCGCCACACGCCTGAGCAAAGGACTCATCGTCTTTTCGGACCCAGCAACCAGTCCATAAAATGCCCAAATTTCCTCCTCAACAAGGATGACAACGCTGCGTGTGGTTGTTTGTGATTTTATTAATGTCTAGCCACCATCGTATGCATTCCGGCTGTTAGCAGCCTTGTTCTCTGATATTGAGGCGGCATTACAACCATTTTTTATTTATTTTAATCGTGACGTGAAAACATAGAAAATGAAAACAGACTAGTAGTTTACAACATTATCAGAGTCTTTCTTCTTTCTTCTTTCTTCTTTGCAGTGTTATCACAACTTATTTGCCAATACATATTTTATTATTGCAATACCGTTCCAGCTTGATAGTACATTTTATAACATTATTAATCATTTCTTAATTCATCAGAATTTTTAAATCATCATGCTGTGTGCAATGTTTGCCTCGTTAATGCTGGTAAGTACCACATAACTGGCTTACACCGTATAATCACATATGGTAATATGACATTTGTGTTTATAATTCACCCCAAGTGGGCATATTTGACATGCACTTTCTCTGGTATTATATTATCAAATCGCTGCCACATTGCATAGTAATATTTATACCTTGTAATTTTGCCCCAGTAGGCACACTCACTTTGTTACTCATTTGTGATTTTGTATTTTTTGACCAGTCTGCTAACGTATACCTTACTAGTACTAAGTGTGAAGAAAAACCATGTTCATATATGTGTGTGTTATATATGTGTGTATTTCAGTAAAATATATATTTTTTCACTGAAAAATCAAAGTTTACATGGGTGTTATAGTTAGGCTCAGATTTCACGAAATCATAGTAATTCAGCACATATAGTTACCTAAGCTCACTATAACTTACGCCCCCGCAATGCACTGCTTATGACCTCACATATGACCTCACTCTTGACATGGTCACCTCGGATTTTCGTGTCTTTGCTGAACCCTATATTTTTGCTGGCTTTAAGACTGTGTGCATTTTACCCCTGATAACCAGGAGTAAATTTGCCAGTGTTTCCCTTTTAAAGATCATTGAATTGGAATACTCCTAATTACTATATTTAACTTGCCAATAGGTACCTGGTATATGGTACAAAATGAACCCAAGAGTCTAGGAAGTTAAATGCCATTAGGAGACTGCAGCACCTATTTTGCCTTCCACTATAGTGGGAGTGCTAAAATGGATTCAGAACTATGACTGCAGCCTGACTGTAACAGTGCAATACATACATTGCAGCATGATAAAATAAACCCTTTATGATCTGCCTTTTAAATAATAGTAAGTCACCCCTCACCCCTATGTAAGCCTAGAAGCCCTCATGTTTGAGTTCACGGCATTTAAACGTGGGACTTGTAGAAAATTCATGTTATAGTGTCACTACAGTGACATGGCTGTCCTACCAGAGTGCTGAATAACACTCTAATACTGTATTTAGCGAATGGGACCAACTAGAAAAAGAATTAAACAACTATTTTTAATAGTCAATTAAATTCTCATTCAGTTGTGAAGTTGGATTTTTGATAAATAGTTGGGAGAAGTCACTTTTAGAAAGTTACCTTTTCCCTGCCTGAAGTTCCTAGAGGTTAATGTGTGTTGGCTGGCAAGCTTCAGCCAGCCAGTAATTAGTATTGAATTTGTGTGGGTAGGTGTGAAGTGCCTCCCAGGAGCAAACAATATGCTGACCTCAATCGGCTCATATGACACCTCTGAACACCACAGAAAATGCAGAATAGCGGCAGTGGGCATTATTTTTGGCACTTCAGTGTCAAATCCTGCTTAACAGTTCTGAGCCACATGTAACACTTTGGGGCACACTTGAAAGAGAGAGAACAGGATACCATGACGGTTCTTGTGTATCCACTGTTTAGTTGTTGGAGGAACCTGGTTTTGTCCTACCAAATGTCTGTCACTGGGTTTGTTGTTGGTACAGTGCCTGCCTCATACTGGAATTTAGTTATAGATTTGGGAGGACACATGGATTTCCCTAGTACACTCCCACACTCACCATTCGCCCTCAGAGCCCAAAGTTTAGTGTGGCAGAAGACATTCGCCAACCTGGATTTTCCCTTACACATAGCATTTTGGCTTGTTTTCGGTAAAGAAACAAGAGCTACACAAACACATGGGTAGAGTATTCCCCAGTACTGTTACCCCCATTGGTTAGGACATGCACAGGAGTAAAGTCCACTGGCAAACTTGTACCAGGCATAAATGTGGCACCCCCAGAGACCCACTGCAAAACACTTTCTGGATCTGTGAAATATCAGAAAAAAGGACTGAACATACTCTCTGTGACCTAAGAGGACCCCTGAAGGACTGGACCTGCTCCCTGTTGTACCCAGGACAAAGAAGTGGACTCCAAGGGTCTGTTGGCCGACCTACTGTGTGGCTACAGGTAGGCATCAAGTTGCAGAGGCCTTTTTCTGGAAGTAACCTGCTACTGCAATTGGACCCGGAGTGGACCCTGCTGTTGGCCTTGGCCTGACACCCTGTGAGTCTCGAAGTGCCGTCCGTGGGGCGTTAGGGGCCTTAGAAGTGTACTCCTGTGGTTGATTGGGACTTAAAAGACTAAGTCAGAAAGGAAAATCTTTGACCAGGACAAATCTGGTTAGTGCGTCTGACCCATGTTCCATTGCGGTCAGCCTCAAATTGTGCATAGGCCTTGGTTTACCGCAACCATAAATTGCCATTGGCACTTTCTGTTTTTTGGTGCTATTTTGCTTTCAATCTTAAACATTCATATGTGTGAAGAGTAGGCAGAACTAGAAGCCCCACCTGTATGTTTTCTTTCTTTTTTGTAGGTGGGAGGTATCCTCTTTAAATTCCCTTTGTTTAGCAATGTGCAGTATGAAACATCTTGAACGAGAGTAATCATGTTGTCCCTTATAAGTAACAGTTCTTGTTTGCGGGCCTCAGAGAGAATCTTCTCTTTACCTAGATTAGTGCTTCTCAAACCTATTAAAACCACAGCTCAATTTTTAGAACAACAAACTTTGGTGACCGACCTGGCTCTAATGGATATGAGGCAGGCCTAATCTAACATTACCATTACCTCTCTATACGTCTTACCATCCCTAAAGCATCATGTGGTAGCACACTATCATTTACAGCACGCTTTCCATTGAAATTGCCACTACATTTGCACAGGCGTACAGTTTTACTGATAAAACTATAATGAACACAAATGATAATGAGTGGAAATTGGATTTAAGTGAATATATCTCATTTGTTCATCGCCAAGTAGTGATTTGATTTGTTAGATCCTAATAAAATCTGTGCTTCCATGATACTTCAGAATCATTTTTAAAAAATTGCCTCATTTTTTCTTTCTTAACTGCTGAATGTGCGCAGTTCATTTACAGGTGTTTACATCTTGCTGTGTGTTATTAAAAAATGACATCCTACAGCCTTTCTACTCCCACTCCTTGCACCCAAGCAAGGTTGTCAGATAATTAATTTACTTTTCTTTCTCTGGCTGCAAAGGGAGAGGAGTTTGTAAACACCAATCCCCATGTTAAAAAAATTTGCAGAATTGTATCAGGAGACATAGCCTGACATTTAAGCTCTGCCTTTAAAGCTCAGCAAACGTGGCAAGATAACTTTTAATGCATCTTTATTATTGCTTGGACTTTCTTGACCCACCAAAAATCGTCTTGCGACCCACAGTTTGGGAAACACTGCTGTACATATCAATGAAAATGGGTCAGGACATCTGATAAAAGATTTCTCTGTTGTTGGAATGTTGATTATATCTTAAGCATTCAATCAAGATTAATGGGCTATCATCAGGCATTTGCAGCAGGTGTGTACGTATGATTCCACGTCTGCAACAGCTGTATCTTTGGAAATGCCAGAGATATTATTGTGCCATGATCGTTTTCCGAGTCATCAATGTTTTCCAGAAGAGCCTGGTATTATTGTTCTAAAGTGTCAACCTGAGAGGCTTGTTAGTCTTTCATATGCATATTCTGTCAAGGAGTTCTCTGCCTGATACAGCTGTATATCAGTCTTGTTTTGAGCAAATGTTCCAAGTTTGACAGTGCCTTATCTTGGTGAACGGACATAATATTTTTGGAAAGCCTTGGCATGGCAGTACTGAGGAGCATGTGCAAGCAAAGGACTGAAGCTGAACTCGCAGTCCATGAATGAGGATTATCACATTGCCCTCAAAGCCTGGGAGGAAGTCTGTCAGCAACAGGAGGAGAATGAGAATGAAGTTGAGGGACATGAGAATGGCATTGAGGAAGCCCCAGTGCCAGGGAAGTGTTCTCTCAAGGAGCAGCATCACAGCAGCATCGTCTGCATTGTCCAGGACAGGAAGCTGTGTGTCCTTCTGTGGATGGTGCCAATCAGAGCTGGAGGATAGGTAGGGGAAATAGGGTCTTGAATTTAAGCTGGCTACCCCTACTCTTGATGAGTAAAAGTTGGCGTTGCCTTTAGAAGGGAAGAAGGTCCTGTTGACCCACAAGATGAACCAGCGCAAGATGGGCTTGAGGTCTCGAAAGGCGTCTGAGTGGTGATGATGTCAGTGATTTAGCAGTGCTTAGGAGAGGTAAATATATAAGTGAGCAGGGGACTAGTAATGCGGGGGAATGGCATTGCTAAGTGGTGTGCAACTTATGAGGTGGACCTCCAGAGGTGGACTGTGGGCTGCCTGTGGAAGTAAATGTCCATTGTTGTGAGGGATACACTTTTAGACCTGCAGCTGTCTAGGTTGTCTATGCCTGAATTTCAGGGACAGCCAGAAGCAGTTACACCAGTCTTGGGGAGCTTTAGTTGACTCATCTAGTAAGGCACTGGATGGTTAAGAGAAGGGCAGTAACATAACGGATTATGATGTGGCAAGGAGTCACTGCCAGCCACAGGCGGGTGCCTGGCATACATGTAGCACCTCCAGGAACCCACCATAGAACACTTGAAGGACTTGCAGAAGATCAGAAGACTGAAACTACTGTCTGTGGTCTGAGAGGAGCCCTGAAGGAGTGGAACTGCACCCTCTTGTGCCCAGGACAAAGAAGTGTATTTCAAGGGTCAGTTTCTGACCTCCTGTGTGGCTGCAAGCGGCCATTTATTGGAAGTACTCAGTTGACCAGAGGCAACTGGACCTGGGCTGGACCTTGGTGTTGGCCTCTTTGGAACACCTGCTGTGAATCTCTATATACCTCTCTTGAGGCCCTGGAGGGTTTAGAAGTGTAATCCTGTGATTCACTGCGCCGGGACAGTTTGGACCTGTGCAGACACACACTTGGCCATTCTGAGTTAATGTAAAAAACGATTGGGCTAAATAATTTACCCATTCATCAGTGCCAGAGCTGATACTATGTCTAGTAAAAGTACCACACATACTCACTTTAACACTCTTCTTGGCAGCAATGCCTGGTACCAGCTGACGAGAGGGTGTGACTCCTGGGCACGTCCTAACCAGTGGGGTAATAGTTCCCGTTGCTACCCTACCCACATTTCCACGTCGTTCCAGTTTCCCTTAGCAAAAATAAACAAAATGCAATGTATCAGGGCAAATCCAAGACGCTGAAAGTCTTCGCCACACTAAACTTGGACTCTGAAGGCTGCGGGTGTGTTCGGAGTGTGTACTATGGTAATCCTAGTATACTCCCACATATAACACTAAAATCCAGTATGAAACAGGGACTGTACCTACAAAAAACCAGGAGGCAGATGTCTGGTAGGACAAAAGCAGGGTCCTTCAGAGACCAGACAGGAGTTCTACAGTGATTGTCTGAGCATCCTGTGCTCTCAATTTCAAGTGCAACCCAAGTATTTTATGTGGCTCAACGGACCTGGCAAGCATGATTTGACACTGTGCTGTCAAAATGAGGCCGCCTGTCTCCACCCGGAAATTTCTGTTGAGCTCTGAATAGTCATCTCTGCCCATTCAGGTTAGCCTATTGTTTGCTCCTGGGAGGCATTTAATTCCTACTCAAGCCTGAACACAGGCTGAGAGCTGGCAGAGGCATATGGTAATTAGCCTTCTCACAGTTCAGCCGGGTAAAAGGAAAATTTCTATGTTACTTTTTCTGAATATTTATTCAAAATCTTGCTTCACCATTGTACTGGATTTGTAATAACTATTAAAAATTGTTGTTTAATTATTTTTCTAGCAGGTCCCATTTCAGAGGTACAGTATTAGTATCTTAATATGTACTCTGGTTTTCTATATAGGATAGCTAGGCTTACCTTCGTGAAATAGCTTTTAGGGGCTTGTCACTGTAGGGACATGGTAACATTAACTTTCTACATGTCCCACTTTTGAATACTGTTTTTACCTGTCAAAAGTGATATTTTAACAAGTCACACTGCATGTTTACAGAGCTACAGGCAGGCTGCACAGGCTAGGCCTAAACCATGTTTCCACTGCCACACTATAGTGGATGACACAATATGTGCTGCAGTCCACAAATAGTATTTAACATCTAGGCCCTGGGTGCACATTTGACACTGTAAACATGGGACCTACTGGCAAGTTAAATATGGCAATTTTGTGGCAATTAGGGATAAGCCAATTTAATCATGTTTACATGTGGAGCACAGGTTTTTTACTACTGTTTAGCTTTGGTAAAGTGCACTGAGTTATTGTAATCAGCTACAACAATCATCAAATATATATAGTCCAGCAAAAGGCGAAAAGTCTTGGGTAACCACACAGAAAAGGCGGATTTCCTGCAGTCATGTGCTGTTTTGTTCTTTTATTGCTGTTTGTTTTGTTACTACTTGTGCTGTGCGCTATTGTGCATTGTGCTGTATTTCTGTTTTATTGTGTGATACTGCTATCAAATGAATGCAAACCACACAACAACTCACTAGGTTTATGCAGTGTCTTAAGCAACTGAGGGGCATATTCTCAAGAACGTGTGACAACACCCCCTGCACAAGACGTGCCATGTCCATGATCAAACAAGAATGAAAGCACGGACCAATGTAGGGGCAGTGACTCACCCTTACGTACATGTTGCCCATGTCGTGGGACTTGAGACACAGGGTCATCCCTGCATCATGGTGGCACATATCAGAGCACAAAAGAGTCACTGTTGACACTTGTAGGCCACAAATGACAGCCAAAGAGGAATGAATTGGGACACAAGTGAAACGCGGAAGAGTGGGATACCATTACAATTGTGACACACAGAACTGGCAGTACGAATACGTGGCACCATAAATAGCCTCACTGCACAACATGTCGCACCCACACTTGTCTAAGTAAAGTGCTTGCACGCAGAGAATGTGTATCGGAATGCTTTTATTAGCACATGCAGTGCCTGTGGTCAGTCAATGTATTGTGCCATTACGGACCCACACAATGTGACGTCAACCAGAGAAGAAACTGTCAATGATGTAGTCCTTACGGGCTATTCCTGCTGCGGCTGCAGTGGGGTGTCGTCCAGTGCATCTGGCACTCGTATCCATGGGGCCTCGCTGCCTACACATATGTTGTGCAATACACAACATGCAACAATCATCATACACACGGGGCCTGGGCTGTACAGGAGCTTACCACCTTTGACATCCAGGCACCTGAAACGTGACTTCAACACAACAAATGTGCGCTCCACGATGCCCCTGGTGTATATTTGGGCCGCATTGTACTGCCTCTGGGCCTGTGTGTTCGGGGCTCGAAGGGGTGACATCATACAAGCGTGGAGTGCATATCCTTGATCACTTGTCACAGTGCAGAGAGTCATTAGTCAATAAACAGTGCTGTATGATGTGTTGGCAGCCTCACTGGTTCAATGGTGTGTGATATGTGCAACTTTGTGATTCCTGTATGATTCCTGTATGATTCCTGTATGACATGTACTGCTTTTTGCAAATGAGCGACATCAATGTGTATTACGGAGCCTCGCTGCTGCTCCTCCCCCCCGAGCCTATTCACCAGTTTGCGCAGGGCGGTGCATCACTTGCACCCCTACGGCACACCTTAAGCAGCACAGAGTATATGGCCCCGCCTGAACACCGGATCTGCACAGGCACACCACCACAGGATGATGACTTGCGGTGCTCTGAGGCAGGGCGACGCGAGCTGAGCGTGTACTCGTCAATGTCCAAGGAAATGTCGCGGAGGTTTGCGGAGGACAGTGGAAGCTGTCCCTACAGGGCATGATGCAGAGATCAGAAGCAAGCAGGAATAGGCAAATGGCGGAGTTGAATGCTACAGACTCCACTTTTCCACCTTGTCAGTATCAGCTACATGTAGAGGAAGACAACCCCCCAGTGCATGGGCCCAGACGCCACCGACCGACAAACAGAGATCGACCATGAATTGCAGGGCACACACTCAGGGGCACCAGAGCTGGAAGGGGATGCAGTCTGCGATGAGGCCTGTACAATGACATGGACTCTGCCATGTTGAGGGCAAGACTCAGTTCAAAATGTATGACCTACTCTACCGCATTGTGTGCCGGAGCAAGCGGTCATCAGCCCCGTGTGGCAGGCATGGCTACACAGAGTCAGTGGCAACAGTGAAGTAGTTGGTAGTGTCGATTCACCTCCGCAAAGGTGAGCCTTTTCACCTCTGGACAGAAGCACATCTCCCACTTACTCATCTCCTTGCGTACTGTGACATGTACACTGCCATGAAAATATCAAGACTCAGTTCCAAAAATTCGACCGAGTTGGCCGCCGTGTCGAACGGAAGCAGCGGTGAGCCTGGGTTAACCGCTGTCCAGCAACTCCTCCTCGATCTCTCACACAAGAAGTTGGAATTAAATTTGTATTAGATTTGTGGGTGACATAGGTAGTGGCACCAGAGCTGAGTGGGTGTTTAGCCAGCGACTATGCCATGTCCTGCCTGTGACGGACTACTTTGCATAGGTGTGAGGCCTGCAGGACCACAGTGTAGGCTGAGGGCCGCAGTCAGCAAGTGCCCACTGACACATTTGGTGCGAGTCCTATGCACAGCCTTGGTGGCACCACATTGAAGGGAGTATAATGACATAATGTACTCTGCCATGGTGTAATCAAGATTCAGTTCCAAATGTGTGACCTACTAATCCCCTGTGTATGCCGGTGGAGTACGTGAACAAGAATGGAGTCCAGTGGGCCTGTGTCGCGGAGGCCATGATGGTCCGAGGAGGCTGCCAAGGTCGCAGGCCTCAGGCTTAGAGATTGCACCGGCACATGGTGGGCCCTCTTTGACACACGCCTGTGTCGGCAGGTGAGCAGTGAGCCGTGGGTGCGCAGGGGCGGGTAGGACGGCTTTGGGGACCAGCGTCCCGGGGTGCAGCAGGCGCACAGGATCGCAGGTCCCGCCGCACGTGGCGTCGGCCTCGTGGTGAGGAGAGAGGCGCCGCCCTGGCTGAAACATTGGGCATTCCGGAAGAGAACCACACCCAGGGCTACGTGCTTTTTATTCACAACCCCACGCTGGCCTGGCGTACACCTGGCCAGCGCACTCCACTCACACTTACGGGGGGATGTGACAAGCTACAGTTCCTTGATCTCCCCCACTGGCTGGGGTGACATGGTTGCGTCCACTGTCCACTTCACTCCAAACACCAGCAGTATATGTCGACATGGGCATGTCTGTGGTCTGCATACTGCAGTCTGGCTAGCACATCCACGCCACGCTTGGCATTGTGTACGTGCTTATTCATGGGTCAGTTGCCTCCTTTGCACATGCCTGGTTCCCACCTCTCCCCACAATCTGCTATAGCGTGGCTGAGGTGCCATGCCATTGATGTCTTGTGTACATGGCTAGCCTAGGTTCCCACAGTGAGTTGTGCTGTCGTGTCTGGTAGGTGGGCTTGTTGTTTGGCATGTTGTTTGTGAGCTTGTAACATGTGCATTCCCAGAGTTGTGAGTTGCATGATTGTGAAGTTTTGGTGTCTGGTGTGTTCATGTGGTACTTACCAACGAGCAGTCCATTTCCGTAGGTGTCATTCTGGAAGCGCTAGTTGATGATGGACTGTCGGAAGATGAAGGAATCATGCACCCTGCCTGGGTAGTTTGGGACGACCTTGGTGAAGAGTCCCCGGTGGTCCACTATTGCCTGCACATTGATTGAATGAGTGTGCTTTCTGTTGTGGTAATTGTGTGCAGTGGCGGTAGGGGGCACAAGTAGGACATGTGTGCAGTCAAGTGCCCCCAACACGTGTGGGAAGCCAGCTATGGCGTAGAAGCCTTGCTTTGTCTCCAGCTGTTCCTGCGCAGTGTGGGGGAAGTATAGGTACTGGGGTACCAAGCTGATGATGGCATCCAAGACAGGTTTGAGGAACTTTGATAGGGCTGGCTGTCAGACTCCTGCGACTCTGGCGATTGTTGATTGGAAGGTACCAGAGGCCAGCAGGTGCAGCACAGCCAGCAGCTTTGTCTGCGGAGGGATGTTGGTTCTCTGCTGTGTTGGTACCATCAGCCTGTGGGAAATGATGTTCAGAATGCGGAGGATGGTTTTCCTTTTTAGCCTGTAGTGGGCAATAACATATTTATTTTATTTATTTATGCAATTTGTTAAGCGCACAAATACATTAGGAGTCTCGGCGCTATGGACGGCTGAGTAAAGAAGGACTTGGGACGAGTGATTTATTGATTGAACAGCCAGGTTTTTAATTGTTTATGGAAGGGGAACAGAGTGGGAATGGCCTTAATGTGAAGGGGGGAGTGTGTTCCATAGTCTAGCAGTAGCAACAGTGAATCTTCTGTCGCCCCAAGAGGCCTTTTTGGTTCTGGGGATAGTTAGCAAGTGTGCTGCTGAAGAGCGTAAGGGTCTGGTTGGCCTGTAGGAGCATAGAGTTCTCTTAAGGAACTCAGGTCCTGTGTTGTGGATTACCTTATGGGCAATGCATAGGGCCTTGAACCTGGTTCTGCTCCTGATGGGTAACTAGTGAAGCTGTTGTATCACCTTAGATATTTGTTTGAACTTGAAATATTCTGGTGTTAGGTCTGTGAGGCTGGTGCGTTTTCTGTAGGTCTGCGGTCTTTGTCTACGCTGCCTCGGTGGTGGTCCGGGGGGGTGGTGTGGGGGTGTCTGGGGGTTGGTGGCGGGACTTGGGATGGTGAGGTTGGGTGTTGTGGCCCTCTTGGGGCTCCGAGCTGCATGATTAGTAGCTCCATGGCATCTGTTGTTCTTCAGGTGTGGCTGTGGGCTGGGTCCTTTTTGTGGTGCCGGCTACCGTTAGACTACACCAGGTCAGAGCAGGTGTTGATTTCCTGCTGCTAACACACCTTATCACATGTTTTGTGTTCTAATCGCTGATCTGGCTGGTCGTTGAGAATGTTGTTGAGTGGTGGTGTCGCAGCTTTTTGCACAGGAAGACCTACTCTGCATCTCATCAGTGATAGTTGCCGGGGTCGTCTGTGGCAATGTTTTTTGCGGCTGCTATCACGGGTAAACTAGTGCTATCGGCTGCTAGCACCAGCTTGTGAATAGGGCGATACATTTATCGTCACTTTGGCTGCGCTAAAGTGACGTTAACTCTGCAATAGCTCCTTGAGAATATGCTCCTGAGATGGATGGGGAGGAGGGTGAGGTAGAGGGAGAAAGAGAAAGAGAGAGAGAGAGAGTTTAGGAGAGTTTGCTTGATACACCAAGCCATCCTCTACATGACCTTTAGACACTTTGGACTATTTACTTTGAACCTGCGTTTTGCATTCAGACATAAAATGCAACGGGTGCCGTATCTTAATGTTGTTTAATTTTCCGAGCACTACAGCATCAACTATAATTGTTCAAGACTGTGAGAAGTTAGCCTGGCATATGATGTCCACTAGCTCTAATGGGCACCTTGCACCAGTCTAATCGACCCTTATTGATGGTGGTTGTAAAGTCAACCTTATAGAAAGCTATCCTAGTGGTAGCATGAACCAGCAGTCTTCAGGCTAAGACTTCAGTAGGCGAGTTAAGCAAGTTGTTTTTCCATATATAATCCCTTGAATACCAAATGAAAGGACACCACACAAGGTATATATCAAATGTACATGTATTTAATCTAAACACAACCCCTCTGCACTCTTTATGAGGTCAGAGGTAAAAAATACAATACAAGTCACACAGTTAATATATGATAAGTTGCACAGTATACGTTATGCCCTAGGGGCCTCACAAACCATATACTAAGAAAGTGGTATACGTACCACGTGAGAGTTAGAAAGCAGGCCTGGGGCCTGTGGAATTGCTGGGGCTACACTAAACAGTCCAAGGTTAGGAAGTAGGAGACCCACAGGAGCCGTGTGCAGTGTCTAAACACAGGCGCGGGTTCCCATTGACTTTCTATGGAGTTCGTAAAAGATACAAAGTTACAATTTAAGAACACTTCCGGATGGACTAAGATGGAACCCTTTTAAACTAGGACACTTCGAGAGTCAAGACCCACGGGAGCACGGGAGTACTCGTGTTACCTCACCCAGGGAAGCCGGGTGCATAGGTGTCTTTTTGTGTCGGGTTTCCTCTTCGTTTTCTATGGAGAGCTGCAAAGAAATGCTGCAGGCGACCAGAGGAAAAGTGTCTGGGTGGATCCAAGGGTGGATCAGTGATGTGAAGAACCTGAAAGCAGAGGGGACAGAGTCTGGGTCACTAGCCAGTGAACAGGACGGTACCAGGAAGGAACCAGGCGATGTCGGGTGCTTGAAGGTGAAGAAGGTGAGTTTGTCTCTTCAGCCACGAGGTCCAGGAGGCATCGACGATGACCAGGCACTGGATTCGAGCTGTCCCACGTTGGATCTAGATGACTGCGGTGTCAGTATCCGGATTAGACCCAACAAGCCTTGGCAACCGCAACCCACACAGGATGTCGAGATTGGCTCTGTTGCAACCAGCACGGTCTGTGTCGCTTCTCCTTTTCAGGGAAGCTGGAGCAAGCCTGGAGCAACCAGGAAAGCAAAGTATATTCAAGATGGCGTCTTCAGGGGGGCTCACTAGCCAATGGGCAAGGAACCTGGAAAACGGGTCGAGCTCAAATGCAAAGGCGAGGCCCACGGGACACTCGCGGAGTGTGGGGGCCTGGGCTTCGGTGCAAATGGTGCTTGGGCTGGGGCTTCTTGTACCCCAATGCACAACTTACTGAGGCTTCAGGAAAGGAGTGCAGGTAGCAAAATGCAGGATGTCCAAGATGTCCGGTCCCACGTCTCTCGTGTCCGCCTCGGGTCTCAGCTTTGATGTGGATTGGGGTCAGAGAAGTCTGGAAGTCCAGTCCTTGAGTTGCAGAGTCTTCAGGTTCCGACGGGAGCCTTGAAACTGCAGACCGGTGAAGTTGCTGTTGGTGCCCGTTTGCACAGGGTGGTCACTCCTTGACCACAAGGGAGATGTCTTCCGTCTTCCAGTCAGAATGGAATGTCGAAGGTCCAAGATATGTCTTTCAAAGATTCGTCCAGGATAATCTAAAGTCCTGGGTACACAGCTCCTATACTTATACTAAGAAAGGGGGCTGGATTACCTGACTAGATCCCTCCTATGGGTGGACCTGAGAAGGGGATGGTTACACCCCTTTCCCTTTGTCCAGTTTTGCGCCAGAGCTGGGGCTGGAGTGCCCCAGCAACTGGTTTAAACCGGGCTATGCATGGAGCACCTTGTGTGCCCCAGGCAGTGTCTAGATGCATTCACTGAATGCAGCCCTCCCTGCCCCAATACACAAAACCCATATCTGGGGAGGTGCTGGCACCTCCCTGGACAGGAAATCTATTGTCCAGGCCACCCTTGCTGGAGTTTCCCCCAGCAACAGGAGGTCTGTGGCAGCAGCATCCATTTTGTGATGCTGAGGCTCTGTTTAACTTTAACCGGATAAAGCAGTAACTTACATGTCTTTTCCCTCTAGAAGGGTGGAATGCTACCCCCACCGCCAGAATTGGCGGGGGGGGGCAGTATTCCTAAGTGTTTGACACCTTACACAACATTTTTTGATAAAGCCAAACCAAAGTTAGCATTAACCGTGAGGATTATAATGCACTTAAGAGTATATGGTATGGCTATGTCAT
The DNA here is from genome assembly GCF_964263255.1 of Lissotriton vulgaris. Taxonomy (NCBI): domain Eukaryota; kingdom Metazoa; phylum Chordata; class Amphibia; order Caudata; family Salamandridae; genus Lissotriton; species Lissotriton vulgaris. The sequence goes on from NC_141693.1 coordinate 1,926,606,627, forward strand.
AGAACAGCTATAAGGAGATGGTCCTGAAAGCTGCAGAGGGGCTCAGCTCATGCTAGGGTACCCTCTCACATAAAACCAAGCACTCTGCCTCCAGGATTGCCGAGGCCTACCATAGGAATGGCTTATAGGTGTATATGTGTCTATATGTAAAGGCAGACATAGGTATACTATATCTAAGTAAGGGGTGATTACACCACCTTACCCAGGCTGTGTGAACAGACCTGTGGTGTCAGTTTGGAAGGCAAACCAGGGGTGGCACAATACATGCTGCAGCCCCTGGTAGGCCAAGGGTACACCTATGCCCTGGGTACCTATGGTACACTATACAGGGGCTCACAAGAATGACCCCGTAACCAATCTGGTATGTACCTAAATTACATGGTATCAATTTAGAGAGAGAACAGCTGGGCTGTGGGTCCGATTAGCAGGCCCACAGCCACTCTAAAGTCGAAAAACCAGAGAATCACAGCAAAAAGTGGGGGTGACCATAGGATGCAGACCCTACTCTCCTACAAAGACAAACTGTTCATCTCATCCCATGCTCGGCGCCCAAAAATGTTTGGCTACATAAGTTTAATTCATCAACAGCTCTTCGAAACGTGGGGCTTCTCTCAACAGCCAGCGGCAACTGCCTCAGCTACGGGGCTGCGTGGACAGCAGCACCATGACAACAGAACCGTAGACTCTGAAGATTCCAGTTGCTGATCTAGCCGTACCCACCTAATACAAGATCACAACACTAACTCTACAACAGAAAAGCACAAAAGAGCTTCACAACTGATGAGTCAGCTCTGTGGTCAAATGATGTGGTCCTTAGTTGGGAGGGCAGGTCACAGCCTTGTGCAACTAACAGTCTGAGAGCAAGCACAGCCAGTGCAGAGAATCCCATTATGACATATGTTTGACACCCGGCGGCCCTCCTGGCCATCCAATCTCTGGATTGCTTGGGTCAGATAGTGAGCAGGAACAGATACACCCATTTAAATGCAGTAATGGAATAATTGTCCAATGTTTTGCTCAGATGCCCATCCTTGGTGCTATCAAAGGTCATGGTGCTGAATACCAAGGGTGTCTAGCCTTGATTCCACCTCATACCTCTTTAATCCACCAAAACACACTCACTACCTTTTCTTTTTATGTTTCTTTTTCTTTTTGTTCTTTCTTTGACACAGTTTTGCACCTTTCTCATCTTTCCTTTTCTGTTTTTCTCTCTTTTGCTCTGGATCAAAGTCTGTTGAAGAAAAATAAGTGTTGGTCCCCAAAAATGAGTGCCGGTAGGCCCCACCTGCAACTCTCCTCAAATTAAGCACTGCTTGTATGAACCAGCATGAAAGGGGGCAGGTTCACCCACAACAAATTGTTAAAGCAAATACAAGCCCTTTTATCTACACACATACTAAATGTCAAAGAAATCTCTAAGTGGTCCAGTAGGTCCCTAACAAACTCTCTGTCTCATGGGGTCTATGCAAGGCTCCCTCAGTCTTCAGCAAAGCTCTTCTCGTAAGTGACCATTTCACTTTTCACAACCCTCTCTTGCACTTTACTGCTGTTGTACAGACCTGGAACAACCTTTGGGCTTGAGCTGCACATCCAGCTCCCCTAACTGACAGTGACAACTTTTCACTGAACAGCGATGTCCTCTGTTACACAGCAGGTCCCTATCGGTTGGTCTGCTCACTAGTGATAGTAGGGTCCTTTGTTACACAGCAGGACCCAAAGGTTTGGTCTGCTTGTGGGTGATAGTAGGGTCCTGTGGTACACAGCAGGGCCCTTATTTATGAGGCCTTGCGTCCGTTTTGCGCCGCCGGTGCGTCACTTTTTGTGACGCACCAGCGGCGTAAAAAATGCGCCTTGTTGCGCCATATTTAAAAAGTGATGCATCTAGGTAGATGCGTCACTTTTTAAACACCTGCGCCACATTATACCTGCGTCAGGTATAATGTATACAGAGGGGGCGTTCCCCCCGCAAAAGCCTCTTAATAGTGACGCAGTGAAATCTATGAGATTTCACTGCGTCACTTTTAGCATGCTGTTGCGTCAAAATCTTGCGCCAGCCTCACAGCAGGCGTAAGACTGACGCAAGCCCTTACACATGGGGCTTTCCCCATGTGAAAGGACGCATTGCGGGAGTTGTGTCACTTTTGTGACACACTCCAGCAATGCGTCACTTTTGCGCTTACAGATACTTCAGAAATATTGACGTATCTGTAAGTCCTTGCGACATGATGCATCATACATTAAATATGACGCATCATTGGTGTCGCAAGGAGTGCGCAGTGAAAAGTGGCGCATCGCTGTTTTCACGCAGCGATGCGTCACTTTTCATAAATGAGGCCCCAGGTCCCTAAGGGTTTACAGCTCTGGTGATAGTAGGGTACAGTGTTACACAAGCAGGATTATAACTGGTGACTGTAGGGCTCGGTGTTACTCAGCAGGTCCCTAAAGATTGGTCTGTGTTATAAGTAGATTAGGTAGGCAGCAGGACACGTCTTCAAGTTACAAGATGGATTTATTAAGATAGTACAGCAGAGCAGTACACCTCACAGCTGACCAGACCATCAACTGAAGCAATCTTGTGGCTTCGTTCTCTGATTGTACTTTCGTTCCTATAGCAACGTAGGTTACTGGACCGCAATGCCACGGAATGAAGTTAATGGAGACACAAAGATAAACTCAGCGGTTGCCACAAGCTGTTTAATTTGAGCAATAGTGAGTTATTGCTAGGTAACTGTCATGTTTTTTACTAGCTGCATAAATGCTGTGTTGCAAAGGACTTCCATGTATTTGTATCGGGCGGAATAAGAGAGAGCCTGACTGTTCGCAACACATTCAACTTTATGCCTGAACCGATGTACAAGACATTTCACCTTTAATTGAAGTGAAACACCGTCTCAGTGTCAAATTTTCTACAACACTGCCATCATGTGGATTTTGAAAGTATAACAGGGAACCAGAAAAGCCTAAGAACGTGTCAATAAGATAATTTGTGAAAAGTTAAACTGTCAATTATTAAAAAAATATTTTAAAAAAGAATGGATTTTTGCACCTGTCATAACTGTACACTAGTGAAACCTCCTGCCCCATTCCTACAGAGTACAAGAAACTCTTTGGTGGTGCACTGGCAAAACAGACAGTGCAGTCACAACTAACTATTTTAAAAAAAAAATAATAAATGCAAGCGTAAAGAGGTTGTATGTAGTATGAGTACTGAAGCATCCCATGATCAAAGAGCAAGATATCCAGAGCTTTTGCCTAGTAGGCAGTAGTTCTGACCAAAGATTTGAGTACTTGCGGCAGGTTTGCTTTCGTTTTAAAAGCATTTCACAGATTTCTGGTTTCTTTACTCCTTACTTCTTGCCGCAGTTGGGTGAGACGCCTTCATGGGTTCGTGGTGTGAGGTGCTGCTCGTGCTGCGCTGTTGGTCTGCTCCTTTGGTCTGCTTCTTCGGTCTGCTCCTCTGGTCTGGTCAGTACAGAATGTCGCCAAATTGTAAGTAGATTAGGTAGGCAGCAGGACACGTCTTCAAGTTACAAGAAGGATTTATTACGATAGTACAGCAGAGCAGTACACCTCACAGCTGACAGACCATTAACTGGCAAGGCTGGAACTTTCACATACAAGATAGAACACTCATAGGTACTGTGGGAGGTTGGGAAGGTGGGAACACAAAGAAAGGGCTACTGACACCAAGTAGCCATATTGAAGGAAGTACAAATATACAACAGTCTGCTCACTGGTGATAGTAGGGTACGGTGTTACTCAGCAGGATCCTGAGGGTTGGTCTGCTTACCGGTGACAGCTGGGTCTGGTGTTACTCAGCCAGTCCTTAAGGGTTGGTTTGCTCACTGGTGATAGTAGTTTCTTTTTTTACTCAGAGATCCCTAGGGGTTGGTCTACTCACTGGTGATAGTAGGGTCCTGTGTAACTCAGCAGGCCCCTAAGTGTTGGTCTGCTCACTGGTGATAGTAGGGTCTGTTGATACTCAGCAGATGTCTAAGAGTTGGTCTGCTCAGCGGTGACAGCGGGGTCCTGTGTTACAGCAACTCTGTAAGGGTTTACGGCTCTTGTTATCAGTGTTCCCTGTAAACTGCGCGGCTGGGCGCCGCGCACCTCAGGGACCCCGAGCGCGCAGTGTGCCGAGTGAAGTACGCACACATCACAGGAGAGCATTCGCGAAAACCGGTCATTTTGAGGTTTCAGGGTCGAGTTGTAAAGCAAGTGTCTCCTCAACTTGCTACTTTTCTTTCTTAATGGGCCAAGGCTGCGGGCTGATTGTGGGCCATTGTGAAAATATTCCTGTTAATTGCAGCGCAGTAGGGTGCTGCAGTTAACAGGAATACATTCGCAAGTAGCCACAATCAGCCCACAACCGCACTCTATTAAGAAAAGGCATGCATCAAGTTCAAAAGCACGACGTGTAAAGCGCACGTCGTGCTTTTGGGCTTGCTGCATTTCTTCTCTTAATGTAGCGTGACTGAGGGCTGATTGTTGGCACTTGTGAATGTATTCCTGTTAACTGCAGCACCCTACTGCGCTGCAATTAACAAGAATATTTTCACAATGGCCCGCATTTAGACCGCAGCCTTGCTCTATTTGGCTGTCCAGTGAGTGCCGCCACAGAGGTTGCTGGAAAGTCTCCGTTTGGTGGTGCCTGCTGCCCGTTATGGCCCGTGATTTGTATCTGCACACATCTAAAGAAGAATGTGGCCAAGTTTGAATAGCACAAGTTAAAAAATAAAAACAAAAAACAAAAGGTGTGCATCCCGTCCCCATATTGTATCTTCATGAACTTTGACCTGTTCAGGATAGCTCAATGCCACTCGCAGGCACTCTTATGAACAGACTGATATTGGTGATGGGCAAAGTCAAAGTAAGGATGAACCCATGAGGATCAGCAGAGCATGCAGTAGACAGGGGGAATCGGTAGGACCGCTGCCAAATAGTAGATGTTGTCTTCACATCGGGTAGGTCAAAGAGTGGGGATGGTGCATATGAATTAGCAAGGTTCAATCGCAGAGAACTCGGGCGATATTGCTAGTCTCAACAGGTCAGGTGCCGTCCAGAAAGGGTTCACCCAGTACACTCTACACTTCACAGGTAACACAGTATGAGGACTGCCAATCACAAGGCTCAGTGACACTCCAATTATTGCTGTTCACACCTCTGTGCAGCACTCTGTTTCAGCTCTCCAGTTGGTAGTCATTAGGAGCCTTACATCACACCCTCAGGCAGTAAGTTGGTGTGTTCTCTCATTAATGGCCTAGTGGGGCCCACACGGGAATACAGGGAGCCGCCCCACAGCAACACACATAGATTATGGGCAATCAGTGGGCTCACTCTCCTCTCCCCAAAGCAGGTGTGTACAAATCATTGTGCCAGATTGAAGAGGGTACTTCTTTTTATTGTAGTCCCATGCAGGGGAGGCAAAGGGCATCAGGCGGGCATTCCAGTACAGTGCAGCAAAAACCTGTAAGATTTTCCTCTACTCCAGGGGCTTGCAAACACTGCCTCAGGGCAGCTCCTCACCTGAAGTCGTGTGGCAGCTGGATAGCCGGGCAGTAAGTAGGCCACAGTGCAGAGTGGGCCAGCAACCACACCACACTTTGACCTAGCACCCGCCCGTTAAAAAGGATAAGTAACGAGACACAGATGTGCCGTATGCATCCACAGGGTTTGGTGAAAGATATTGAGTTCGTCTAGAAAGTCGGTGTTAATGTTCTATTGGAAACGGACTTCAAAGTTGTGATAATTCTTATAAGATAATTATTGGTTTTTGCAATGACATTGATTTTTATAGTTGGATAGTGCAACATTATGGGAAATGAAGCATTTGTTTTTTGAATGATAATATTAACGTTGGTAAACTGGTGCAGTTAAGGTCCAAAGAGGAGGAATTTTGGCGGTGGATGGGTTTAAAGAGGGGTGAGGGAAGGACACAGATGATTACTTGCTAAAACGGAAGACGCATATAGCCGATTTTAACCTGTGATGGCAGGTAGGGGAATCATGTGGTGTTTAATCCAGTAGATGGGAGGTTTAAAAGGTGGTGATTTCATCAGCTTGTGAATGTGTGAGGTTTGGAACATCACCATCTATATGATAGTTTAGATGGTGGTGAGAAAGTGGAAATGCAAGCAACATTTAAACGCACATGACAGAATGATTGTTCTTGGAAGAGGAGAGGGAGGTGAACGGAGGTAAATGTTTTGAAGGGCCCAACAATAATATGAGAGATTAAGTGCGTCACGAGGAGGGAAAAAGCTTAACGTTTGGTGGAACTTGATGGAGGGAGGGGAACGTTTAAAAGTCATTGGTTTGTTTTGATAACAGAGGGTGATTAGCTGCATTGATAGAAATGTTTTCATTTTATTTTGGAGGGAACATTTGAGCAAATAGTTTACAATATGTGTTCATTTTAAGAAATCACATATGAATTTGTGCTGTTTTATAGAGAAAAATGCAATATTATGGTATAACTGTAATTGATTCACGTTTTATTGTTCTTAATAGTGACCCCCGAAGAAGGGCACTTGCAGCCCGAAATGCATTTGGTTTTTTAGAATAAACGCTGCCTTTTGACGAACCTTGCATCAGTCGTATTTTTGTAGAGAAGTCCGGATGGACACATCGTAAATATTAGAAACTTGGACAATGGCACATAATTCCACGTGTGGATGAGTATTTAAATGACTGAGGAAAGAAGAGGAAAAGAAGAAAGTATATAAAGAATACATTGATGAGTAAAAAAGAAAGGAGATGCAGAAATGGCGCCATTAAGCTGTGCGAGTGGTTGGGGGTGTATTTACGCCCCTGTTATCATGTTGTGTTTCAGTCTTTGGTATCATAACGGGTTGGCACTTCACCATTCTGCACGCATCTAAAGGAGAATGTGGACAAGTTTGAATAGCACAAGTTAAAAAGTAAAAACAAAAGGTGTGCATCCCATCCCCATATTGTATATCCCTGTAATTTGTATGTAGCACAACAGTCTTTCATCCTCTGTTGATTCCTCCCGCCCACCCCCACATCGGTGCAATTGGATTGATGATCATAGTAGTTAACCTACTTAATACATAGATAAATTTTGGGAGTTTACTTTAAAGCCAGGACATATACAAAGGACCATCTTGGGTTTAAAATACATTGGATTATTGTTTGTTTTTTGTCGGTGACAGGGATGTGTAGACACAGTACTGTGCACTGCCCGAGGCACAGAGACAGAGACAGAAACAGACAGATAGAGACAGACAGAGACAGGGACAGACTGACAGAGACAGACAGAGGCAAAGACAGATAGAGGCAGTGACAGATAGAGACAGATGGCGACATATAGAGACCGAACCAGGTAGAGGCAGAGACAGAAAGAGGCAGGGGTAGACAGAGCTAGATAGAGGCGGAGACAGGGACAGACTGACGGAGGCAGAGACAGATAGAGAGCGACAGAGAGAGAGAGAGAGACAGAGATAGATGCAGGGAGAGAGAGAGGCAGAGAGCAGACAGAGGCAGAGACAGATAGAGACATAGACAGGGACAGAGAGACGAGAGGGAGACAGAGGAGGGAGACATAGACAGGGACAGACAGACAGGGACAGGGACTGACACAGACAGGGACAGACACATACAGGAACAGACACAGGCAGAGAGACGGAGAAGGAGATGGAGAGGGAGACGGAGGGAGAGAGAGGGAAGGAGGGAGACAGAGGAAGGGAGACAGAGGGTGACAGAGAGAGGGAGACAGAGAGAGGGAGACAGAGAGAGAGGGAGACAGAGAGAGGGAGACAGAGGGAGTCAAGGGAGATAGAGGGAGGGAGACAGAGGGAGGGAGACAGAGACAGACGGAGGGAGAGAGAGGGAGACAGAGAGAGAGGGAGACAGAGCGAGGGAGGGAGACAGAGTGAGGGAGGGAGGGAGACAGAGGGAGGGAGACAGATAAAGGGAAGGAGACAGATAGAGGGAGGGAGACAGATAGAGGGAGACAGATAGAGGGAGACAGATAGACGGAGACAGGTAGAGGGAGCTGTCCGCCCATTTTCAGCAGAGCACATCAATTTAGCAATTCAATATACACAAAAAACAAATAGTGCGTCCAGGCCATTACACATGCATTTTGCAACATTGGCAGTTGAAAGGGGTGGTGCAAGCTGCAGTTGCATCCCAAGCATACATTGGGCTCAGACACTTTATTATCCTTTTTTTTTAATTAAGCACCGGTTAGTCAGGGCCTGCTCTAGGGCGCTGAGCTCGAGAGGGGGTGGGATGGAGGAGAGAGGGTTGGAGAGGCGCTGTGTTTAAAGGTTTAAAAGCACCTGCTGCAGAGTTCCTTGTGTGTTCACTAATTTTCAGTCAACAGTAAAAATGTCAAGATAACTCTGGTGATTAATCTTCCTGCTAGAGAGGGATGGAGAGATGTCTAGTGCCTGTTTTGGCTCCTCATAAGGAGAAGATTAATATGCCTGCTGCAAAGAACGAACACCATGCATATCACAGAACTGTATTTTATGTGGATGCCTCAATGGGTTCCTGCTTTAGTCTCAGATACCCTTTTGTTACTTGCAGTTCCCAAGTTACAATCCTATTATAGCACAGTGACCTATGAACTACCATGAGATACTGCATGCAAAGTGCATGGTATAGGTTAGAAAGATGTGTTTTTATCCAGTTTTTCATTTTCCTAATGTTGCTAAAAAGGCTTTCTCTAGGTAGAAATACATTCTTATTAGTAAAGCCAACCCCAACCACTGTGTTACATTTCACATCCAGTGTTTCTGCTTCTCATGACTAAGCACTCTTAACATATACTGCCTACTAGTATGGATGACGTTTGATTGTTGCACCTTGTAGTCCTCTTTGTCGTATGTAACATTTCCTATGTACTGATTTACACACATATGATTCATGGTCTCTGTATAATGTGTGTGTGTGGGATGTAAAGTGCTCGGACACCTTGCACTGGTATGAGTAGCGCTATACAATAAAGCGTGCTAATCTCCCCTCCTGCTGGCATAGCAGAATACGGCGGTATTTGTTTGGAGTCCGATAAAGAGTCTGCCCACATTACTAAGCCTTGATTCCCACCGGCTACATCGTCACTATCTATCACCACCTTCCTCCTTTATCGGACTCCAAACAAATGCTGCCCTATTCTGCTTTGCCAGCAGGAGGGGAGATTAGCACTCCATCAGAGTGCTTCACGAAAACTGACCAACTCGTCAGCTGTGCCGTGCTTCTCTTTTGGATATGCAAAATTTCACTGAGCTTGGCTTACCCATGAGTACCTGTACTCTCTTTGTACAGGGAAAAGTTCTGGTACTCAAGGGCCGAACATTTAGAAGTGCCGGTACTCAGTACCAGTGAGTACCGGCCCATTTAAACAACTGGTTCTGAGGGATACTGAAGATGTGCAGTCTTGCCTCCAACGCGAGTGGTCGCTCCCCCCGCTTCCTCCCTCACCTGTGGTATCGTAGCGCCTACATCTGCTTTGCTGACTGAGCGCTGTTATTGTACTTGCTAGCGCGCATTGTTGCTCATTCATTTTCATAGCGCTTTGGCTCATTGTTAACTGCTATCGCATTTACTGTGCAGTACCTGTAATTATTGTAGCTGCGCACTGTCTGCATTGCATTGGCTGTATTTTATTCAAACTGTATCACGATCTCCACTGTCTCCGCGCACGAACTCGCATCTTTTTGGCCCTCATAGCGTTCCATTGCTCCTTGTTGTTGTTGTTGCTCGGCCATTTCCCAGGTTGACCCGAGCCCTCCCTCGACCTCGCTCCCGCCTCCCTGCTGACCCTCCCACGCTCCGCCCCCCTCCACTCTCCATTATGTCCCCAACTCTGGAAAAAGGTTTACGTCTGCTATTGTCAGGAGTAAATTTCCAACATTTCCCAGTATGGGAAAAGATTAGAGGAGAGTTTTAGAAAACCCTTAAAACATGCAAGTTAGTAGTTATGCACAGACTAAAAAGGGCATTCTAACCCTGGAACTATTGCATACCACTACCTTCTGCCCCAGTATGTAGATCTGCGGAAACGTGGCATGGTATGAGCCCTGGCATAATCAGAGAGGCTATATCAGAGCTCTCATATAATGAGATTGCTGCCATATTTTGTTGCCGCAGTACATGACACCAAAGGAACAAGTGGATTTTGTTACACTACAAGTAGATTTATGAAGCAACCTGTCCCATGGACAAGTAGATATTTTATTAAATTCCCCATCCCTGTCTGTGTCAATTTGAATATCAAGACTTTTTACCGAGCTCTTAGGGTTGTGTGGGGGACCTAGCACTTTAGGCCAGTAGGTAGGAGTCCAGTAGTTTAATTTATTATTGGAGATAACAATCTCTGTTTTATCTGAGTTTAGTTTTAGCTGGTTGTTATTCATCCAATTTCTGATGAACAGCATAGTATCTTGAAAGAGTACCTTAGAATCCAGCGTCTCGTCAATTGTAAAAAATCAACTGCACATCATCCGCATAATTATAGATTTTTACCTTCATTTGTTGTAAGGAGTGTATCAGGGGGCAGATGTAGAAGTTGAAAAGATGGGGGGGACATCGAAAAGCCCTTTGGTACCCCACAATTTGTGCTAACTGTAGCTATAGAGTATAAGACTGACTGATTGAGTTCAATCTTTTAAGAAGGATTTCATCCATTTTAAAGCATTTCCCCTAAGACCTGCCGCAGCCATTCAATCTGCTGAGATCTCTTGATCAACGATAGTGAATGCTGCTGACAGGTCCAGAAGGACCACTGCTTGTGCGTATCCCTTTTCAGTTCGTTCTTTTAAGTAGTCCACTACACCTAAAATGATTGATTCGGTAGAGTGAGAGGACCAAAAGCCTGCTTGGTGGGGATCTAAAAAGTTGGCCTCTTCTACAAAAGAGCATAGTTGTTTAGCTACATATGCCTCAAGAATTTTGACTGGATAAGGAAGAAGCGATATGGGCCTATAATTATCTAGCTGTGGGGGTTGATGCCAGGTTTTTTTTAAGCTAGATTATAACTGCTTCTTTGAAGGCATGGGGAACAACTCCTTGCGTAAAAGAGATGTTCAGTAAGGAGAGAGTGCTGTCTGGGAAGGCAGTACAAGTGGATATTTGTACATGATGGGATAGACATCTTAGGGTGAGCCTGATTTTACTTTATTTAGTAATTCTGTAAAACGTTCTATATTTATGCAGGTAAAGGTAGAGAGTGTAGTAGGGTTGCTATTTTCCTGTGTGTATTTAAAATCCTATAGGCTAAGAACAATAGATTCTTGTATTTTCTTTATTTTTTTCTATAAGGAAGAGATTTAGACCGTCACACAGTAGCTGAGAAGGAATGATACAGAGTGTTACCCGGTCAGGGTTAGATAAATCCCTTACTATATTGAAGATGTCTTTTACTTTATTGTCTGGGTTTATAACTTTATTAGTGTAGAAAGATTTCTTTGCCTCCAAGATGGCTGTTTTGTAAACTGTCAAGTTGTGAGTATATAACTCCTTAGTTTCTGGCGAGTATGTTTTGCGCCATTTCCATTCTGCCTGGCGCATTCTCAATTTGACTGATTTTAACTCAGTGGAAAACAATTTGGATGCCTCATGTCGCCATGTGCAACTGGATTGAATTTGTAAAGGGTCATGTATTTTCCTTGCCTTCCATCGCCAATTAGTGATCGCTGTCTCATAGCTGTCAACATTATCTGTCCTGGCAGGGAGACTAAGTGCCAGGGTGTTATGAAGGAAGAACAGATGTATGCGGTTCCAATTTCTGGTCATAATTTTGGGGCAAACTAAGGTTTGGGTAAAGAGAGGTTACTTAAAGTAAAGCTGTTTAAGTGATGGTCTGACCAGATACATGGGTTGATAACTAAGTTCTGGAGAGAGAGATTGATGGCCCATACCGGGTCAAGTGTATGTCCTTTGATATGTATAGGTACATGCATATGTTGTTCAAGGTTCAAACTTTGTAACATTTCAGTCACCCTTGCTCCCCACTTCCTCATTCGGCCAGTAGTACAAGTCTCCAATTATCAAGATTTTTGCATAATCCACAGTCAGAGGGGCGATTCAATTAGCTAGATTTTTTGAAAACTCCAGCATCTCTATTTGCGGTCTATAGATGATTACACACACCAATGTAGAGCTGGGAGCCTCCAGTTTTATAGTTAAACTATCATCTAATGTAACCCCTAGTGGAGAAATAGTGGTAAAAGAGAGGTGCTATTTGATGGCAGCTGCCACCCAGCCCCTCTTTTTCCAGAGAGTCTATTTGTCTGTAAGAGATAGTAATTGTCTGTTAATGCAGCCAGAGTTTTGGGGTTAGATTCAACTGTTAGCCAAGTTTCTGTCAGTAACAGGATGTCAGGAGAGAAGGTGTCAAGTAGGTCGAAAACTACCAATTGATGTTTGACCATGGAGCGTGTGTTTAAGTATAGTATGTTATATTATATTAAGTATGTTAAGTTTAATCCTCCTTTAATGGAGGATTATATGCAGTGGAAGTAGTATTCTTATGATTAGGACGAAATTTCTCAGGCACAAAATCACTTGGGCCATTGCTGAGTCAGCGTTTAGAAGGTCAAGTCTGTTAAGCTTATATTTAACTGTGGGGTCAAATTGCTGTTAGTTTGTGGGGCCAGAAGTTTAAGTTCTTCAGATGTATAAATACGTTTGTGGGCATAATGGCTGGCCCATGGCACCGGCCGCGGACGGGCGCAGACAGGCTCACCTTCGGCACGCCAGCGTCGCGTCCGCGCTGCTGCCATTGTTTTTAGGCCCATGGAGTACACCACACTTCGCCCCTCCCCTACCGACTGGGTAATTCCTACCCAACCAGCTTCTTGTAAGTTTACTGGCTGTAGGCAGCTAAAGGCTATCAAGACGGTGCGTCCGCCTGCTTTAAAAGTACCAGTACAAGTTCAGATTCAAATTCAGCAATAACAGTGAACAATAAATCATAAGGTAAGGCTTACAATTAAAAAAACGGCAGCACGAGTTGCAGATTTGCGTGGTGGCATAACTGTATGGGATTTCTAAGCGCAGATCCGCCATGGCAAATTGCAGGTGTGCCTTCTTCACATCCAATCAACGCACCTGGTTGCTGCCCCAATCAGTGCATTTTAATTTGGAGTTGTTGACGTACATGTATGTGATTTAGTCCTAGGAATTCTTTGTATTTAGGAACCCCAGGAGGAAACTTTGAGCTCCTGTCTTGTAAATTGTTAATGCGGCCGCTGATTTGCTCCTTTTTATTATAAATCACCATTTGCATTGTCTGCCTTTGGCTACTCCCTAAACCCTATTCTGTAGAACGAGCGTCTTATGTTTAACGATAATCATCCAGATCTACTAATATTATTAAAATTGTAGTAGTGACCAGAACAGACAAGATTATGTTAGTGGTCACCCTATCTAAGATTACCAGCAGTGAACACCTCTGTTGTTGGAACTGGTACTTTCTGGTTGGTTGAGGAGGTGCCCAAGCTAGGCAAAGCCTACCACCCTCGTCAGGGGTGGGTGCATGCACTCTCTGTATAACCTGCGCCCACCCTTGGGTAGCTTGCAACTGAGCAGTCAGGCTTATCACAGAGGCAATGTGTAAAGCATTGGAACAGCACTCTCACACAATAAACACAATGAGCGTCACAAAGGAGACTTCACAAAGGGGTATGTAACTAAAGATTGTATTCAACACACACATTAAGGGCCCGATGTAGGTGTCAAAATACCGCTCTGAAACAGCCGAAAATACAGATTTTCGGCCGTTTCCGACCAGTATTTTGACATTGGTATGTAGGGCATTGAAAATCCTACAGATTCAGTAATTTTACCGAATCGGTAATTTTACCGAATCTGTATTTTCCTATGTAGGTAGCACTTCTAACAGTGCTACAGGGCCTTTAGAATTCGTTATTTACCATGTAATACAATTGCATGGTAAATAACAAATTCTTGTGTACATGCACATCTAAGGGCATGTATGTGTGTCACATGGCACACAAGCCAGAAACAGGGGTGTAACAGGGTGTCAAAGTGACACCGTGTCCCCCTTGGCAATTCGGTATTTTTACCGATTCGGTAAATACCGAATCGATATTTGCTATTGAATCCTATGGGCTTCATGGCCCATAGGATTCAATAGCAAATACCAATTCAGTATTTACCGAATCGGTAAATACCGAATCTTAACGATTCGGTAAAAAATACCAAATTATTACCTAAATCAGATTTAACGATTCTAAAATACCGAATCGATAAAATTCAGTATTTTAGAATCAGTAAATCTAATTTACCTACATCTAGCCCAAATTAACATAACATCATGTGTTTCTGGGCATAAATCACACTTGGAAATATTACTTGAAGTACTAGACCCAACAGTGTTAAAATGACATCAGTAATATGCACACTTGGGGAAAATCTTAATTTACTCCCCCAGCCACCCTATGCATTGCTGTATGTTGTCAGAACTAAGCCCACTCTGGCAAATAACACAATTCAAATCCACACATTTCTAGGGTGCACCACAGGTCACAATGATATCAGGAAAGTGTGCACACAGGAATTCTTAACACTTTTCAGCAGCACCGCAGGCCAAGGCTGCACGGGTGAAACCAATGTCAAAATGTAGTATTTGTTAGGTAATGAAACAAACAAGTAAAACAACACTGCTGCATTGTGCAAAGATTAGTAGGCTGTTCACATGCAGCACACTCTCCCACACTCACACAGCACTGTCATGCTGTACAATATTGGCAAGTCTGTATGAAGCACACTCGCACACACACGCAATCGCCACTGTAATGTGGTCCAAATTATGTCTGGCAGGTCAGTTGATAATATGAATGCAGGTCCCATGGCACAATCCGTCCCACACCTCTCTGCTACCCCTCAATACTCTGCCCACAGGTGAGAATAAAAAGAACTACCCCATACTAGACTGGTTTAATGCCTCAGTTACACTTAGTCAGGGGCCCAGGGGGGAAGGCGGAGTACTATCAGGGTAACGAGGCAACAATTGACAAATGGGGAGTTGCCCATCACTTGGGAAGTTCACTAACCTTATGCGGAGCAGACATGGGCTGGAGGCTGTCCCTTTCAATCAAGAAGTCCCTCAATTTCCCTTGGCACCAGCCCAGTTTTGTCAAGCAGAGAGGGTTCACCTACTTCCGATCTCTCTTGGAAGTGTTCCTCAGCCCAGTCCCTTACTCTCACCACCCAGGCCCAATCTGGTTGATACTACCTGGGAACATGAAGTCGTCTGGCCGGGTTAGGAGAGATTAGTTGATTCACGCACTGAGGGCAAGACGGAACACTGGGTAAATGGGGGGTGCAGCCGTCTCCGATCCACACGGGAAGTGATACACAACGTCTGGTGTGCGTTGATCCGAGTCGCACCAGACAATCCATTCACAATGAACCACGATCCGGGGTCTCTGTACCTCCCTGGAAATGAGGCACAACGTCTTGTGCGCAATTATGAGTCCCAACAGACAGTACGGTCACAATTAACCAATATTTGGGTTTGCCGTACCTCCCTGAAAATGAGGCACAATGTCTTTTGCACGATGATACGAGTTGCACCAGACAATCCAGTCACACTGAACCAAAAGTTGGGTTTGGCATATCTCCTTGGAAATGAGGCAAAATGTCCTGTGTGTGATGATACGAGTTGCACCAGACCATCCAGTCCCAATCAACCCACGGTTGGGCTTGCTGTACTTTCCTAGAATGAGGCACAATGCCTGCTGCGTGATGATACGAGTCAGACCAGACAATCTGTTTCCAATCAACCCACAGTAGCGTTCGCCATACCTTTCTGGAATGAGGCATCCTGTCTGGGGCATGATGATATGAGTTGCACCAGACAATCCAGTTCCAACCAACCCACAGTCGGGTTTGCCGTGCATCCCTAGAATGAAGCATAACGGCTGGTGTGCGATGATATGAGCAGCACCAGACAATCCGGTCCCACACACACACACAGTTGCAATTTCAGAAGTACCACAAGAGGTAGAATGAGGCACTACTATGGGTGTACCCTCCCTCTGAGTGTTGCAACCAATTAATTGGACACAGCACACAATGAGCATGCAGTCGGCATGTCTTACAATAGAGATGCGGCACGGATAATGAAGCGGGCCACGCTGAGTCCCGCAACTGGTAAATCTGCTCACCACCAACGAGACGCTTGTGCATGCTGAGGCTCCATGAAGCAGGGACCACACTCCTTAGAGGCAGGCATAATTTGGGGCTCTGCACAGGGCAATCCGGTCTCCAGGAACAATACTTAGTTTCACACTCATACTGGGCTGCAGTCAGGATCCAGCAGATAAAGTCGGTGCTTCAGAGGGCACCACTCTCCAGTTGAATCACGCAGACGGTGTAGGTCCCTCTTAGGATGTCTTTGATGTATCTGAGACCTCCACGAAGAACAGGGGGCAAGTCAACAAGCCCTTGGAAAGCCTACTTCAGGGTGCCAAACAGCAGCAAGCAGTCAGCCCAGGCCAGCCACTATTCAGGTAGGGTGCATGTTCCCTCCAATGGCAGTAATCCTCCTTGTGCACAACAGATTCCTCTGGCAGTTGCACCACGCAGTCCAGGATGTCTGGTCCCACATCCCCACAAACTTATCTCTGCCCTGCTGAAGTATGGCAGCAGTACTTATACTGTAGGGTGCCTTTGAAGTTAGGGGTGGTTCAGAGGGTTCCCCTTTGAACCGCAGATGTCTCCACTAAATTTCAGTCCTGTCTGCCATGAGGATGTGGAATGCAGATCTTAATCTCTAGGGGAGGCATGATCTGGCTACCCAGAGGCCTCTCCCTCCAATCTATCCAGCCAGGTTCTCAAATGGCAGAGGTCTGTTGTTCCAGTTGCATGTCCATTGTTTATAGCTGTCTCTTAGGAATGCAGAGATGAGCTACCCCAGCCTTCAGTGTGGACTGGAGTCAAACTAAAAATGCACACAAAAGACTTTAGCGCAGAAAAATGCCCACTTTCAGGACGTGGCCTTTCCAAGCTAGTGATGACAAATTCACCTTTACCACAAGGGAGGATTTGTCTTTGCAAATCCAATGATAGGAACCATTATGAGGCTGCTCCACTGCAAGCCACTACTGCAACTTCAAGTAATCTTAGCCATTCCCCGTGTTAACCTATGAAGAGAGCAAACCTCATAGATAGTGAAAATACACATGGGTATGCTTCCCTACCTGGTTAGGGAACACATATGTACACCTGCCCTGCCTTTCAACTATCACTTGCTCCATCCCCCAGGGTTCGCCCTAGGTGTGCTCTAGTGTTAGTGAAAGGCACCCTCGGCATTGCCAATGATTCAGAAAGGCCAACCTGCGCATCAGTGCAACTGCCACACCCAGGCCTGCAATGGCAGGCTTAAGACATGTTTGAAAGGCTATTCTTATTGGTGGCACAATCACTGCATGGCAGTGTGACAGTGTCCAGAGTCCTAACGCCATGAAAAGAGGATCAGCAGCAAACAAGAGGGAAAAAAAACAATTTAGGGGAAACCCCTAAGAAGGGCCATGTCCAACATCTGTGCACCAGGCAGGGTTGCCATCAGTAATGTACAAATGTATTTGTCAATTTGGAATGCCTTTACATGAGTAATACATTGGTGCTTTAGCTCCAATACTGCTGGCACCAAGGTAGTTATATCAGTAATAAGTGAAAGTGGGTTGGAATTGCTCAAATATCAGCTTTAAATATATTTTAAAAATGCATACATGTTTTTCTGATAATACATTAATTTTCTTCTTAGATACACACTTTTCTTTTTTTTTTATTTCCGTAATTTTTTATTGGATAAAAAATATATATTTACATGGAGCATGGAATATACATGAGTGGAGGGAGAGAAAGGAGAGAGAGAAAGAAAGGAAAGAAAGAAAAAGGCGCCGGGGGGTGGGGGGGTTGGGTGGAGTGTTGGCCATCTGCCTTCCTTGTCCTTGCAGTAGTTCAGTCTTTGCAATGGTACGATAGATCGGATAGTTCGAGTAGTTCAAATGTCCGTTTCCAAGTCCTGCTTGTCGTTGTCTTTTGCCTCCCCCTTTGGGATGCTTGGTGGTGTCCTTGTACACGCTCCGGGCGATAGAGGATAGGGAGGTATAGAGGACGGAAATGAGAGAGGAGAGGAGCCTTGCTTACTGCTTTCTTTTGTTAGAGCGCGGATCCCCCGAGTGTGCCCCTTGATGGTTGTCTATGTTCTGCGCCTAAGGAGGTTTGTGCGATGATAGGTAGAGGTCTAGGGGCCCCCACATGTTTGACTGCCTATGGGTTTTCGGTGAGTGACCCGCTGCAATGTTGTCTGCCCCCCTTAGGAACGTGACCCAGTTGAGCCATGCCTCGGGCGCAGCTTTCGAAGTGTCCTTCCAGTTGCTTAGGATTATTTTGACTGCAGCCGTCAACAATAGGTCAATGAGGTCCCGGTCTCCTGTCGTTGTGATGGACGGGGATGCAAAACCCAGGACTAGACTTGGGAAATCTATGTGTATGGCTACTCCTGTGATTTCATTGATAAGCTTCCCAATTCTATCCCAGAATTCCCTGACCTTAGGACAGCTGAGCAGGAGGTGTTCTAAGTCCCCCCTCCCTTTGGCACAATTCCAGCATGCATCACTCTCTCGGATCCCCAAGGTGGCTATGCGGGCTGGTGTCCAGAATGCCTTATGCACTAACCAGTATTTGGTCTGGTTTAACGATGCTGTTATCTTTTTCCTAGAGGTTGATCTCCATAGCTCTGCTTTCTCTGTCTCGCTTAGTTCCTTCCCTGCCAGAGTCCCCCAGAAGTTTGTGACCTTATCGTTGAGTTTGGTGTGTTTGGGGCGGAGGGCTTTGTATAGGTGTGCTACTTGGTGTCCTAATGTGTTGAGAGTGGCTGCAAGTTGTATGAGCGATGGTGTCCGGCTGTTGAGTTTTGCCTTCCTAATTGCTACTTTGATTTTCAGGAAGTTGTAGAGTTCTATGCTTTGTAGGTTGTGTGTTTCCTTGAGAGTGTCGAAAGTTGTGTTCACGCCTAGGCTCTGTAGGTCATGAGCCGTGGATATACCGTGTCTGTACCATTCATGCATGTCTAGAACCTTATCTCTGTATCTTAGAGTGGGGTTGTGCCAGATGGATTCAAATTGACCTCCCTTGATGCTTGTTGTCAGTAGTTTGTCGACACTCAGGAGAGCGGTCTTTGTGTTCTTCAGGACAGGATTGTCCTTCACTACTGGGTGTCGTGTTGCGGTTAGGAGGGTGATGGGGTTCATGCCTTTTAGTAGGCCTCGCTCAAGAGTTAGCCATGCTGGGGTGTATTCCTGTCTTGGGTCCAGCCAGTGTAGCCCCTGTCTGGCTATGCATGCTACCTGGAATCGTTTGAAATTTGTTATGTTCAGGCCGCCCTGGTCTTTTGGTAGCCTGAGTTTGTGTAGGCTTATTCTGGGTTTTTTCCCTCTCCACAAGAAGTTGTTCAGTATCTTGTCTAGTCTCTTGTGGAAGTCTTCTGTGTTAGTCAGTGGGAGCATGGTTAGCATATAGTTGACCATCGGTGTGAGCATCATCTTTATCGCTTCTACCCTTCCCCACCATGTTGTGTATTTGGGGGACCACCCTTCTACTTTGTCTTTAATTTTCTGGATTATTGCGTGTTCGTTGTGTTCTAGTGTCGTTCTTAGGTCTCTCTCAAAGAGGATACCCAGATATTTTATGGGCTTCTGTTGCCATGTTAGTCCGGACGTTCCTAATACCGTTCTTGTTGTGTGGATGTTTAAAGGTTTGCACTCCGATTTATCTTTGTTGAGTTTGTACCCCGAGACCTGGGCGTATTTATCAATGGTGTCAGTCAGTGCTTTAATGGATCTTTCTGGGTCTTCTGTGACTATTAGTACATCATCCGCGTATGCCGCTAGCTTGAAGGTTTCTTCCCCTATTGGTATCCCCACAATATCCACGTTCGTTCTGATCATCGTGAGGAGCGGTTCTATTGCTAATAGGAATAGGGCTGGTGAGAGAGGGCAGCCTTGTCTCGTTCCCCTTCCCAGGTTGAGTATGTTTGATGTTCCTCCGTTGACCACCACCCGTGCTTTGGGGTCCTCGTATAGAGCCATCACCATTTTCCTATATTCCGGTCCTATCCCGAATTTCCCCATGCATTGATCTAAAAAAGGCCATGAAACTCTATCAAAAGCTTTCTCAGCGTCTAGGGCTATCATGACTGCTGCGTTGTTGCTTCGGGAGGAGTGGTTAATTATGTGGCATAGTAGTCTCGTGTTGTCGTGTGACATGCGGTTTTTGAGGTAACCTACTTGGGAGTTGTGTATAAGTTTGGGTAGGTATGCGTTGAGCCTATTGGCCAGTATTTTTGCGTAGATCTTGCAGTCTACATTTATGAGGGAGATCGGTCTGAAATTCTTCGCCTCAGTTGTATCCTTCCCTTCCTTTGGTATAACAATTATATTTGCCTCAGCCATTGAGGGTGTCATGCGTCCGCTCTGGACACATTCCGTGAATACCTGTTTCATTGTGGGTTTGAGTCTGTGTAGGTACTGCTTGTAGAAGCCAGCTGTGAAACCATCTGGCCCCGGTGCCTTATTGTCTTTGAGGCTTGCCGTTGCCTTCTCTATCTCATCCTCCGTTATGGTCAGTTCTAGGATGTCGCGTTCTCGGTCTGATAGTGTGGGTGTGGTTATGCTCTCTAGCAGTTCTTTGCCTCCATCCTCCTTTAGCGTTTCATCTTTGGTGTATAGCCCTTCGTAGAAGTCTCTGAAGACCTCTAGAATCTCTTTGTTTGTAGTTTGGGACTTGCTGTGTCTGTCTTTGATGGCTCCTATTGTGTGGTGTTTCTGTTTCCCCCTTAGATAGGATGCTAGGTTTTTGCCTGCCTTGTTTGCAGTGCATAGGTTGATAGATTTGTATTTATTAATCCAGGTGCCTGCTCTCTCACTCAGTATTCTATTAAGTTCGTACTTCAGTTTGGTCAGGTTCGTGAGAGTGTTCTTATCTTCTATTCTGGCTATATGGCTGTTCTCTAGCTTTTTAATCTCTTTCTCTAGGTCTTCAATTCTTTTGTTTCTTCCTTTGTTCAACCTGCCCTTGATTGTCATGACTGTTCCCCGGATGGTGGCCTTCAGGGCATCCCATAGTACTCCCCTGTTTGTCTCTGGTGTGTCATTCATTAGCAAATATTCTTTTATCGCCTCTTCTATCTCGGCTTTCGCTGATGTGTGTTGTAGTAGACTGTCATCGAATCGCCATCTGCGGGTTGGCCTTTCATTGTGCTTGCCAGATAGGCTTAGGCTTATGTGCGAGTGATCTGATACTGTTCTCGGTCCTATCTCTGTGTGGTCTATGAGGTGGGTGTGTGTTTCAGACATTAGGATGTAGTCTATTCGGCTGTATGAGTTGTGTGGGTTGGAGTAGAATGTGTATTCTCTGGCATCTGGGTTGCTTAGGCGCCATGGGTCTCTTAGTCTTAGTTTGGAACAGAGGTTCTTTAGGATATTGGGGTTACTTGTTGATTGGCTTGGTTTATGTGGGTGTTTGTCAATCGCTGGGTCAAGAACTTGGTTCATATCTCCTGCGACGATAACTAGGTCCCCTAGCGGTAGGGTGTACAGTTGTGCACCTACCCCCTCCCAGAATGGTTTGTCTTCGCTGTTGGGACCATATATGTTTGCCACATGGAATGTCTCTCCCGCTCTTCTAAGAGATGTTACAAGCGTTCTTCCTTGGGAGTCTGCTTGGGAGTCTACCACTTCTAGTTTGGAGTTTTTGCTAGTGATTGTTACTACCCCATTCTTCTTGTTCTGTGCCGGTGATCCCAGCACCTCGCCTATCCAACTGGCCCCTATGCGCTTTATATCTTCTACTTCCAATCTCGTTTCTTGGAGCACATATATATCGCTTTTAAGTTTTCTGAGGTGTTCTAGCACCTTCCTCCTTTTCACCGGGCTGTTCAGCCCTTTGACGTTTAGGGACACTATTTTAATGTCAGACGCGATGCTACTCTGGTTGCTGTTTGTCATTTACGCTGCTCTGTATCTCGTGGTGTAAGTGGCCTTTCTCTGCGTACTTTTGGTCTCATGGTTGTGTGTGGATCCATCTCCCTACGTCCTCTCGTTCTGCTCCTACATGTGAGTGTATAGAAAGAGAAATAATAGAAGAAATAGTAGAAGAAGAGAAGATGATAGAAAGTAAGCCCATGTATATGCTCCCCGCTCCCCCCCGTTCCCCTCGCTTCCTCCCCCCCACCCTTCCCACCCCCCTCCCCTCCCTTACTTGCAGATTGGGTGTGCGATGACAAAGTTCCTTCGCCCCGCATCATCCCTGAGGTAGAGTTTGTTTCATTCCTTTGGTCTAGTCTTTGAGGTAGTATGGGAGAAGAAAAAGAAACCACGGCACGGTCTTTCTCCGATCGTCTTGTTCAAGTTGTGCCTTGTTTGTCCTGCGGCGTGTTGTTCTCGCCACCGACTGCTGGAACTCCTTGATGTGCAGTCATGTTGCTGTCTTAGGTCTTATGAGGTAGAAATGTTGTCTTGTGTTTGTAGTGTGTCCTATTCAGATTGTCTGTTCTCGTCTGGTGAGGCGCTTCTTTTCGCTGCTCCGGGGCTTTTGTTATCCTCCATCTCCTCCACCGGTGGGCCTTTCAGGTAGCTCCTTAGCTCTTCTGGGCATTCAAAAATCATTGTTTTCCATTTATCTGTTACTTTGAACTTGGCAGGGCCGACGAAACCGAAGGTAGCGCCTCTTCTGCACAATGTTTCTCTGAGGGCCAAGAACCCTTTTCTTGACTCTACCGTTTGTTTTGAGTAGTCTTGGGTTAGTACAATCTTGCTTCCTGCCCACATCAGGTTCTGGTTTTTCCTGGCAAAGGCAAAGATGGCGTCTGTTTGGCTCAGTCTGAGCGGGTTGCATATTATTGCCCTTGGCCCCCTTCCTGTTGTTGGTTTTCCTGCTGGCACTCTGTAGGCCTTTTGCACCTCGAACCTTCTATCAAAGGTGATGCCTGTTAGTTTGGGGATCATCTCCTCTAGCATGGCCGCGCATGAGCCCGCCCCATCCTCTGTCCCTTCCGGCACTCACAGGATCCTTACGTTGCCTCTTCTTGCTCTGTCGTCCTTCTCCGCTAGCTGTTTTTGTATGGCTTTCGTGGCTTTCTGCAGTTCTGCTATGGCCATGGTGTTGTCCCTTGTCTCGTCCTCCACTGTGCTTATTCGGCTTTCTGTTGCTTCTATTCTTGTGTTCGTTTTGTGGATTTCCGCTCTTATAGCCGCCATCTCGAGTTGCATGTTCTCCACTTTGAGCCTTGTCTCTTTCCCAACTTCGTTGCCTTCGTTTACTCTCCGTAGGATTGTTTCTAGGGTGACTGTTTCGCCCTTTGTTTTCAAAGGGGAGCCTTGATTGTCTATTTTGGGCTTTTTTTCAAGCATATTCCCCTCGTTGCCTGCCATTGTTCCGATGCCCCGCCTAGATAGGATGCTGTCTAGCCGCCCCCCTGCTTGGTCCTCCTTTGGTAAGTTTGCTGCTTTTGGCGTCGGTGCGTGGATGCCCTGAGATCTATATCTGCTGGGCTCTCTGATGTGCCTTGTTCTTGTCTTTGCTTTGGGCCCTGCCAGCGTGTGCCTTGTCTCTTTCGCGGCTTTTTGGACCGCTTGCTCCTGACGTGAGGGCGGCGCTGTCTGAGGTGATTATGGTTGTGGCTTTGTTGCGTGCTGCCTGACCCACTATTTTTTTTTTTTTTTTTTTTGACTTGGGGCGGCTGCTGCACTGCTCTTATGGGCCAGTATTCCCTCCACGTTCTGTTATCTGTGGTCTTGGCACTCACGTTTATTTTGCTTTGTTGCAGTCTTAGCCCCCCCTGTGCGCACTACCAGTCCTTAGTTCGCTGTTTTCCTCCTTACACCTCCACGCTCACCTCTTGGCCGCTAGTGATGCTTGACCATGGTACCAGTGCCTTTTGGTGGTGCCGGCCGGCCGTGTTCCGTGGCTGTTTCTGGTAGTGTGTGAGGCTCCGCCCTTCCTTTGTGTTGGCTACCGTAGCCTGCGCCTGCCTAATTGTTCCTTGCACTTCGTTGCAGTCTTTGCAGTCTTTGGTGCTCCCTTCCTCGTTCTGACCCCCCTCGCTGTGCTTGCTGTTTTGAAGGCGGTCTTGGGAGCTTCCCACTGCTTCCCCGCTGTGTCCCACTTTCCCCCGCTTTAGAGAGGGTTGCTGCGCGGCCTCCGGTGTCACTTCTGCATCTTTCCTTACTTGTGTCGGAGTCTTATGGCGGCCGCCCTTCCGTGATCTTGGGCGCGCTCCGACCCGCTCTTCCCTGGTTGGTCGCTGCCTCCGATTACGGTCCCACTCCCTTTTCCGTTTTCCGTTCTTCTATGTTTCTCGCTGTACCTGCTTGAGAGGGGAGTACTGCGCAGCCTTCAGTGCCCGTCTCTGCCGCTTTCTCGTTCGTGTGGGCACTTCCGGTGATGGCCGCACTTCCGCTTCGCTGTTTCCGGTCCCCTTCTTCCGCTTCCGCCTGTGTCGGTGTCAGTGAAGATTTCCGGCAATGGCGCCCTCTCCACAGCTCCTTCCGGTTTTGAAACCTTGCCTCAATCGGTAGGTTTGTCCTTTGCGTTGTCAGGTGGGACGCTGGGTCGATGTGCAGGCTTATTTGCCGTTCTTGCGCTGATCACTGGGGAGTTCCGTTGTTCCGTTGTGCAGATTCTTTTTAGCGGGCGTTGTCGTTGCCTGGCATTTTGCTGCAAGTCAGAGTGAGTCACCGCTTGCGCTTGCGATTGTCTGGCGATTGTCTGGCGAGGGTGGCCTTGCGGCGCTGTGCCCGCTACCTTCTCCTATCTCTCTCTCTCTCCGCTGGCTTCCAATAGCCTCAGGGCGCCATTTTGTGCTTCGTGTTGTTGCCTCCCGTCTTGAGCGTCTGTACTGGTTTTCTTGGTTTTCCGGCCGCTTTCTTCTCTTTTCTTGTTGGTTGCCTTGTTGTTTAGATCTTCCCCTGCCTCATTCTTCGCTTAGGTTCCAGATCTGGCGTGTTTGGCAGGTTGTTTTTCCCTCAGGGGTATGGAGCTGATGGACTTAGACGACCGTCCACATTGTCGTCCAAGCCACGCCCCCCTTAGATACACACTTTTCAATTTTGGTTTTCATATATTAGTTCAGCCAAGCAAAGCTTCTAATTTAGTAGGCTGGGCTGCACACAGGAGAGTTACTTACAGGTAGTTGACGCTTCTCCTTGGAGACGCCTGCCGTAAACAATGCCTTGTCTTTGCCTATGTTTACACTTTCCATGTTCAGAGCATGGCACGCACTTTTAGCACTTAGCATACACCAACGAAACGCACTCTCGGGTCAGAAGTGCAGCACGGAGGTGCCGACAGCATCTCTCTTTTACCTTTCGAGGAGCGCCGCCCTCAGGGTTAGGATGGAGCCACCTGCGTCCAATTTAATCCTAATACAGAAGCCGGTCCACATTGTGTCTCGCCAGCCATTTCAATAGGGCTTTTACCCCTCCACCCCATCTCTGCTGTGGCTTCATCCCGCAGGAGGGGGAGAGGGGGGGGGGGGCAGGGCTCAGGAGGGGCGACCTTCAGAGCTGCCGGCTGTCTGCAGAGGGCCCTGCCTGCCCTATCCGCGCCTTAAAGAGGAGATTATCTCATCAAAGATGCCTGGTAGTTTCAGGATGTGTGTTCATGGGCTCAGTGATTTATGCCTCGAATCCCTTTCAAAAACTCCCATCACTGCACTGTAGACAGGCTTGCTCTAGCTATTAAATGTGTCATCTGTATGCGTTTTTATATTCACCATGCTTTACATAGAGGACTCGTTTGCGTAATTATTATTATTAAGGAGTTTTGTTCGGACTCACTTCACCGACCTTGGAAGGATGAAAGGCTGAGCGTGCCGTGGGGATCTGAACCTGAATTATGCTAGTCCCAAGAAGTTCTCAGCACTCCTGGGGGAAGGTGGCCCCTTGTTAGCTTGCGGTTAGGGCCCCTTGTTTTCAGATGGATCACACTAGGACCCCGAGTCTGGGATCTCCAGGTAGAAAGAGGAGTGAGACGTTCCCCTTGAAGCACAGTGTCTCTGACTCTCTGGCAATCTCAGGAGGAAGGCCTACTTCGAGGCAAAAGGTTTCCCTTAACCTTGACTTTCAGGGCGTTTGTCTGCCCCTCTTCAATAAATGCAATTTCAGCCAGAGACGGTTCTCGTTAGACACAGAGAACAGGAAATAGTAACCAGTATGGGATATTTAAAAACAATTGAACAGAAGGAAGCATGAAGGGTGGCTGAAAAAAGTCTACCTCCAGGTTTCAACAAAGACATAAAGTGTATCACACAATTCTTTCTTGACGCTTATCGCCATGCTCCCAAAAATTACTTCAAGAAAATGTACACTAATTCAAGAAAAACCACTGATCGAGAAGTAAGGGCTAGTTATAATCGTGCTAGAAATAGGCACAGGAAGCAGGGCCGGCTCTAGGCATGTGCAAGCTGTGCACCTGCACAGGGCCACCAAACCCCAGGGGCCACCACGCCAATATATATCCTTAATATATTAATCCTCTGAGGATGGATATATATTTGCGTGGTGGCCCCTGGCAGGGATTTGGCGGTCTCCGGCTCTGTTCCACTTCTAAACTCCCTGACCCCCTCCCCTCTTTACTGGCCTGCGCGGTCCGTCCCCGCCCGGACCCCCTCTTCCGGGCCCCCTACCTACGCTCCCTGCCCAGGGCCACCGTGAGCCTAGAGCCGGCCCTGCAGGAAGTTATTATCATTGGAAAAGGCGGAATATGACAATGTCGGCGAATGCTGGGATTGAATGTTCCCTGCCATATATTCCTAGGAGAGTAGAGCATTCTGGAAGGTGCATCATGGGCTGAATGACCAGCCGATCCCATCCTCCTGAATCCCCAGAGAATCTTGGAAGACGTTTCCGAGGGATCTACTTGGGTCCTCTGAGCCTGCAGTTTCAGCTGATAGATCTATTTACATGACTCAGCAAAGAAGATAATTACCATCTGAATCTTACTAAGAGCAGCTGGGCCCGGCAACTTACCCTGGTTACAATGAACTGCATTATTGATAGGTGGGCAAAGGTTCTTACACCTTCTATTAGTTAGTGCAACGTGACCAAGCGAATCCTTTCCTATTAGAACACAGCTGCTGTGATCAGCCTTAGTTTTAAAAACCATTGCTATGCCCTTCCAAAAAATCATTGTTTAATTACCTTAGTATATGTTGACCCTGCCAAATGCACGGAGATCCTTGTTGACGCGAGCCCGGTAGGCCTCAGAGCAGTGCTCACCTACGAGCAGAAGCTGCGAAGATGGGCCACGGAGGCCTATGCCAGCAAGTCCTTCTCACCCACGGAAAAACGCTATGCACAGATTGAGCAGGAAGCCCTGGCCATCCGGTGAGCGTGCCAGCACTTCCATCTGTACGTCTGTGGCCAACCGTTCATGGTCATCACGGACCACCAAACATTGGTTCCCCTATTCAAGGGATCGGTGCCTCACCCACTCCCGAGGCTCGAGCGGTGGGCCATCAGATTCCAATAGTACGAGATGGAGATAGTGTCCAGGCCTGGTGCCAAAAACCAGGCGATTTTCCTTCTTGACACCCAACCCCAAGGGACGGCAAGGAAGAGGAGAAGGAAGTCGAAGCACTGGAGGCACAACTGAACATGATCTTGACGATCGCATGGCCAAACACATTAACCTTAGCAGAGATCAAGGCGGCTGTTGAATTAGACCCAGTCCTCACCAGAGTGCGCTGTGTGGTCCAAGGGGGCTACTGGAATCAGTTCCTGCAGACGGCGAGCTACTGGTCGGGGCTGGACAGAGAATACCTCACAAAAATGTGGAGAATCCAGCATGTGCTGAGTGTGACTCAGGAGGGAATCCTGCTGCGAGGGTCCCGCATAGACATCACTGCTGCACTACAACACCAAGCAACACAAGTGGCCCACAGGGGATGGAAAAGATGAAGGCCAGAATGCGGGAGAAGGTCTGGTTTCCAGGGTTGGAAGGCCAAGTGGAAGAGATGGTGAGAAAGTGCCCAGCGTGCCAGTTGAACAGTGCGCCAAAGCGGCATGCACCTATCCAGACAGAGGAGGACGGGAAATTCCTGTGGGAAAAAGTGAGCATCGATTTCGGAAGTTTCCCGGATGGCCAGGCGACTCTGGTAATAGAGTGCAGTTTCTCCAAATATCCAGTAGTCGAAGTTGTCAGCGCTACAGCATTTGCCGGGATTGCCCCAATACTGGAAAAGACATTTGTGATGTTCGGATGACCCAAAGAGATCAAAAGTGATCAAAAGTGACAACTGGCTCCCATTTCAGGGAGGAGAGTTGTGCAAATTCATTAAATGCCATGAAGTACAACACCGCCGCATCACCCCTCAATGGCCCCAGGCTAACAGAGAGGTTGAGAGGTTCATGAGGACTCTCAACAAAACCCTGTGCATCGCAGTAGCTGAAAACGAAGACCCTGAACGCCACTTCCAGTTATTCCTTCGGGAGCACAGAAGCTCACCACACAGAACCTCACGTCAGGCCCTGTGGGCGCTGATTTTTAACGGACCATGCCGTGATACTATCCCTACCTGCCCCGGGTGGACCCCACCTCCGTACAACGAGGACGAATCCCTAGAGAGAAGGAAACAACAAAACCAAAGGGCCAGCCACTGAAGGAGGGCCAGACCCCGCGATCTAAACCCCGGAGATCGAGTAATAGGGCGAGACCGAAGACCAAGGGGAAAGTTCCGTAACCCATATGAACAAGGATACTGGACCATGACTACTGTCAAGGGGACCATGATCACCATGGAGAAGAACGGAGAGGAAATAACCAGAAACGTCTGTTGGTTCAATAAAATAATTATAGACAAAACCACGGGCGAAGAAGCGGGATCGGCCGCAGGAGGAGCAGAAGATGAATATTCGGGGGCGGAAGACCGGAGCATCCTGCCAAGCAACAACCCAAAATGCCTTGGAGAAGCCCACCAGGAAACCACTGCAGCTCTCCCGGACCCAGGAGACCAGGCAGGAGCGCCGGTGACACCAGCTGCTCAGGCCCAGGGTAGGGGCTCCCACCCCAGGTACAGACTGAGAGACAATCCTGCCCGAGCTCCCGACTAAAAGACTTTGCATGCCAAGTTAAGATGGGATGTAATGAGTTTACCATTACAGTGTTTCAGCCCCAGCGTGGGCGGATGTGTCCCATGCACGCGCTCGGACAAGGCGTGATCCGGTCGTGCAAATAAACGGGGCCATTCGCCACCCAACGAGACTACTGTGTGGACGTGCCTTTAATCAATACTGGCTCTCACCTGCATTGAATGGGCCCCTAGGTGCCCAGAAGTGTCCTGCACAACACAATCCATTTCTTTTGACCACTTCCGGTGGGCTGGGCGCACCTCACTCACAGGCAGTGCTCCTTTTTTGGAATCCATGCTAATCTTATCAATGCTTTGGAAACTTTCCTCTTCGTCACAGAGGGACTTGTTACTACTCTAGTGGAGGAAAATTCACGATTAAGCATAATGTATTAAACCGTACCATTTACTTGGTGTTCATAAGTATGGGGCATATTAGCAAGGGCCATATCGCCGCTTTAGCGGGAATTTTTCCCGCTAAAGCGGCGTTATTTTTATTGCCTATTAGTAAGCTGTCGCTAACAGCAGTTAGCGACAGCTTATAGGCGATAGCTACAGGTTTGGGGCCCTCATTTGCATGTCAGCGATATTTATCGCTAATGACATGCAAAGTGGGTGTACCCAAACTGTTAGCGACTAAAAACAGTCACTAACACAGTTATCGCCTATTAGCAAGGCAGGCAAAACAATAAAAAAAATTGCGGTAGGCGCGATTATCGCTAGATTCTAACGCCTGCTAAAAAGTCGACTTACCTGTATAGTCAATGGGGGGTGGATTATTACATTAAGCCCCCAGTGGCCTTAGTGCGAGAATATCGCTGGATTTCCAGCGATATTCTCGCATTGAGCCGCTATCGCCGGATATTTTATCGCATTGGAAATAAACGTTGCTAATAGCACGTTATCTCTGCGATAATATCCGGCGATAGGCGGCGATAAAAATCGCTATTTGTGCAAATATGCCACTGTGTTTTTTAAACCTGTGTTTTTAGGTCGAAGCCTGCATTGCAGGGCATGGCCCTGCTGCAGGCAAAGAGATATTGTGAGCAGGGGATTTCAGTATGGCGTGAAGCCACGCCCCTTTTTTCCATTGGCAGGCCTCTGGAAACGAAGGCCTGCCATTGGAAAAAGCTCCTGTTTAGCAGATTTGTCTGCTCTGGATCCCGCCTCTCGAGGACTCCATGACCTGCCTTATGGTAGCACGACAATATTTTTAGAAATATTGCCTTGGCAACCATGAGGCAGGTCAGGGAGTCCTGGAGGGGCGGGATTCAGTATCCTGTTCCCGCCCCGTTTTAATTGTAGTATGGGCACGAGCCGATTCAGGTCTGTGAACGAGCTTCACAGTGGAACAGCTTGTGCACCGCAAGTAACAATTATCACAGCATGAGACCCCACTTATCACAGCATGTCAACAGGCGCCCCAGGCTGCTGGAGCACTCAACTATAATTAATGTGCAGTTGAGTGCTCCATCAGCGTGGGGCACCTCTCTGCATGCTGTGATAATTATCACTTTGGGGCCTCATGCTGTGATAATTAGGGTGGCATGCTCTATTTGCAGCACTGAACATTTTCAAAGAAGGCAAAGCAGCGACATTCATTGGAGACACTCGCACTCACCCCCCTCACTCGCCCTCACCCCCTCATACCCCCTGACCCCTCACACACCCCCTCACTCTCACACACCCTCACCCTCACACACCCTCACACACCCTCTCACCCTCACACACCCTCTCACCCTCACCTTCACACACCCTCTCACTCTCACACACCCTCACACCCCCTCACCCTCACACCGTCTCACCCTTACACCCCCTCACCCCCTCACACCCCCTCACCCTCACACCCCTCACACCCCCCTCACCCTCACACCCCTCACCCTCACTACCCCTTAATCACCCTCACACCCCCTCACCCTCACCCTCACACCCCCTCACCCTCACATACCCTTACACACCCTCACTCACCCTCACACACCCTCACTCACCCTCACACCCCCTCACCCTCTCACCCTCACTCACCCTCACACCCCCTCACCCTCACATCCCTCATTCTCATTCACCCTCACCCCCCTCACCCTCACACCCCCTAACCCCCTCTCACCCTCACACACCCTCACTCACTCTCACCCCCTCACCCTCGCACACCCTCACCCCCCTCACCCTCACTTACCCTCACTCACCCTCACACACACTCACACACCCTCACATACCCTCACATACCATCATAGCATAACAAAACATAGCATAGCATAATGAAACACAGCATAGCATAGCATAACAAACAAAAGCATAGGATAGCAAAAGCACAGTATAAGAAAACAAAGCATAGGATAGCAAAACAAAACATAGCATAACAAAACAAAACATAGCATAGCAAAACACAACATAGCATAGCATAACAAAACACAACAAAACATAGCAGAGCATAACAAAACATAGCATAACAAAACAAAGCATAACATAACAAAGCATAGCAAAACAAAACATATCATAGTAAAACAAAACATACCATAGCATAACATAACACAACAAAACATAGCAGAACAAAACATAGCATAACATAACATAAAACAAAGCATAGAATAACAAAACATAGGATAACAAAACATAGCAAAACACAGCAAAACTTAGCATAGCATAACAAAACAAACCATAGCATAACATAACAAAGAATAGCAAAACAAAAGATAGCATAGTAAAACAAAACATAGCATAGCATAACAGAAAACAAAGCATAGCATAACAAAAGATAGCAAAACACAACAAAACACAACAAAATATAGCATAGCATAACTAAACACAACAAAACATAGCATACATAACAAAACACAGCATTGCAAAGCATAGCAAAACATAGCCTGGCATAAGAAAACAGAACAAAACATAGCATAGCATAACCAAACACAACATAGCATAGCATAACAAAACAAAGCTTAGCATAACAAAACATAGTATAACAAAGCATAGCATAGCATAACAAAACATAGCATAACAAAACATAGCATAGCAAAACAAAGCATAGCATAATAAAACACAACAAAACATAGCATAGCATAACAAATCATAGCAAAACACAACAAAACAGCATAGCATAACAAAGCATACGATAGCAAAACTAAACATAGCATAGCATAACATAACAAAACAAAGCATAGGATAGCAAAACAAAACATAGCATAGCATAACAAAACATAGCATAACATAACAAAACATAGCATAACAAAACACAACAACACATAGCGGAACAAAACGTAGCATAACATAACAAAGCATAGCATAACAAAACAACAAAACACAACAAAACATAGCATAGCATAACAACACACAACAAAAAAGCATACATAACAAAACATAGCATTGCAAAGCATAGCAAAACCTAGCATAGCATAACAAAACACAACAAAGCATAGCATAACAAAATACAACATAGCATAGCATAACAAAACACAATTTATTTATTTATTTATTTATTTAACTTATATAGCGCGTTATAACCACCGGGGTCTCTAAGCGCTGTTTGTCCAGATTACAAAGTGAGGTAGGCATTCACTTGATCCCACTAGTGCGCCTAGGGTCTGCTCCATGCTTGCTTAAAAAGTACGGTTTTTAATTTTTTCCTGAAGGATAGCAAATTGCTTTCCTTCCTAAGTTCTGGGGCCAGTTTGTTCCACAAGGCTGGGAGTGTGTTGGAGAAAGCACGTCCCCCCACCGTAGTCAATTTGAAACGGGATTGGAACAAAAGGGTAGCGTCCGACGAGCGCAAGGTCCTGCCCGGTATATATGGGAATAGGCGGGATTTCAAATTTCTTGGTGCTTTACCATACAGCGCCTTGTGTACGATGCACAATCCTTTGAAAACAACCCTCTGTCGAATCGGGAGCCAATGTAGCTCCTGCATCAGGGGGGAAGAGTGGGCAGTCCTGGGTTTCTTATAGATCAACCTGGCTGCATCATTCATGACCCCCTGTAGTTTATCCAGCAACCGCTGGGGTAAACCTATATACAGGGAGTTCCCGTAGTCCAGCCTAGCCAGGATTGTGGCTGAGACCACGTGTCTCAAGGTAGAGAATGAAAGTAAAGCAGAGATCTTCCTTAATTGTCGTATCAGGCCTATACAAGTACCCACTACCGTAGTGACTTGCTTTTTCATGGATAGTTTGTCATCCACATATAGGCCTAGACTTTTGACTGCAGTCGCCGGTTTCGGTGGCACACCCAGCTCCACAGGCCAACATTTCTCGCTCCAGGGGTTGCCCGAGATGGAAATGGGCAAAGTTCTCGGACATCCAGTTAATCGTGGCTTTAAGTATATCCTGCAACCTGGTGGACGCTCCCGGGCCATCATCCAGCCGGATGATTATCTGGGTATCATCGGCGTAGTTGTACACTAGGCAATCCATCCTATTCAGGAGTGCGATTAATGGCTGCAGGTAGATATTAAAGAGTAGGGGTGACAAGGCAGATCCCTGTGGAACCCCGCAGGTGATCGGAGCAGAGGTGGAAAGTAAGTCTCCCAACTGTACTCTTTGCGTCCTGCCCTGCAGGAATGATGTAAGCCATGCATGTGCTGTACCCCTGATACCAAAGGATCTCAACCGCGACAAAAGCTGTTCATGGCACACGGTATCAAAAGCCGCGGAGAGATCCAATAGTACCAGGGCGCTCGGTGTTTTTACATCAGCCCGAGTTCTCAGTTCATCCAGGATTGATAGCATGACTAATTCCGTGCTATGGTTAGCACGGAACCCTGCCTGATTGGACTCCAGCAGGTTGTTGCTCTCTAGATGACCTGAGAGTAATGCTAACACATGCTGCTCGATCACCTTAGCCAGGAAAGGCAAGTGGGAGATGGGTCGGAAGTTTTTCAAACACTTCGTGTCCGATCCGGGTTTCTTTAGTAGAGGAATCAGGCGGGCCTCTTTAAAAGCTAGAGGGACCTGTCCTGTACAAAGGGAGGTGTTCAGTAAATGCAAAACCTCTTCCTCAATTCCTGGCAATGCCAACTTGAACACATCAGGAGGGCATGGGTCCACCAAGGAACCCGATTTGACTCGGTCCGTGATCTTAAATAGTTCCTGTTTTGAAATTGGGGAGAACTCAGCTAAATGGGAAATATCTGGCGGGGCAGTGAGGTCCAGTGGGCAAGGACATTCGAGGGGTGTAGTTGCAGCAATTTCTCCCAGAATATCGGAGATCTTATTCACGAAGAAATCCTGGAACCTCTGGCAGTCCTCCTGGGTGAACTCAGTACTTTGCTCTTTGTTTATCCTGAGCTCCGCCAGGACCCGAAAGATTTCCTTCTGCGGATTTCTAGCTGCAACTATTCTTTCCTCGAAGAAAGCAGCCTTCCTAGTTTGGATGGCCAGTTTGTAGTTCGCTAAGGATGAAATGTATTCTTTCTTGGCAATGGCGTCATACTTTTTGCGCCATGCCCGTTCTTTCTTCCTCACCCCACGTTTCAAATCCCGTAGGGAATCATTGTACCAAGGGGCCCCAGCTCCTCTCGCCACCTTCTTCACCCTATGAAGGGGTGCCACCAAATCAATGGCGCTCCCCAGTTTATGCTGAAGGTGACCACAGAGGACATCAATGTTAGCATCCTGCTCCTTTGCTGAAGGGGACTGTTCCAGGAGGTAAACCATTTTTTCCCCATCAAAGTTTCTCCACTTCCGGGCCATTTTCCAATCTTCCCCAGGCTTGGACAAATGGCCCTTCAATAAAATTCTGCCCTTTATTAAAAAGTGGTCAGACCAGGCACAAGGCAGGATCTCTGTAGCACCCTGGGCTGGCATGGTGGTCCAGACTAAGTCAAGCACATGCCCCTTCTCATGTGTCGGTCCCTTCACCTGTTGGGTGAAACCTAAGGAGGAGATAGCCTCCTCAATCTGTAGTGCTTGTCCCTCTTTGGGGTATTTTTCCCAATGGTAGTTGAAGTCCCCAACGACAACCATTTTGTCATATCTCGAGCGCAAATCCTGAACCAATCTCGTGAAAAGAGCCGGAAAATCTGGCGACGCCCAAGGCGGTCTGTATACCACCAAAAACACCACACATACCGCTCCCCGCCTAAGCTTAACCCCCATAACCTCTGCTCCCCCTAGGGTTTCGGAAAGAAACCTTTCGGCGCGGAGACGAGCCTGATAGAGAAGGGCTACTCCACCTCCTTTCTTAGCTCCCTCCCTATTGAAATGGAGTGCCAGATAATTGTCTGGAAGGGCCGCCACTAAGTCCGGCGCCGAGCAATCCTCCAGCCATGTTTCGGTGAGCGCAAGGGCATCTAGCTCCCCGTCTTCCAGAAGTGAAAAGACCTCCAACTTATGGCCCTGCAAAGAACGCGTATTCAGCAGGCAATAGTTTAGAGTATAAGTATTAGAGTCGCGCTGCCGCGCTCTTGTGCTCTTGGGTGAAATCAGCAGGCCCTCCCGAGCCAGCAGATGTATACAATCCTGATCAAGGTGAGACTTGCCCATATTAAGCTCCAATAGTTCACCTCTGGAGTAGGGCAAATTTTGACCAGGGGTTCTGGCCCCGGGCCCCGGATGGTCACTGATGGGCAAAGATGGGCTCGCCTCTGGCGCGCCCGCTGCGCGTCATCATAGGGGCGTTTAAATAGCACCCAATCGTGCTATGTCTGCAGCAGCAGCTAGAGCTAGAGCGCGAACAAAGATGGCATCTCTTGCCGGCACTTCCCCTCCCAAGATGGCGCCTAACCCCCAGTCCAACTAACGGGCCGCCAAACAGCGGTGCAGATCACAACCAATTTTAGGTGCAGGTATGTCCTAAGGAGCCCCCTAATTGCAGCCAAGCCAGAAATTAATTTTTCAATTTAAAACGCGCTGTAAATAAAACGCACAGAACCGAGCTTCAAGCGCCAAGCATGTGGTACAATTTAAAATCAATTTTGAACTCCACGAATGGAATTAATAATAAGCAGGTAAATAAAATAGCAAGCGCAGCAGCAGGGAGTCAAATGATGCTTCGCCTACACTGGCGCTTACCTGAACCACCACAACATAGCATAGCCTAACAAAACAACGCTTGGCATAGCATAACAAAACATAGCATAACAAAGCATAGCATAAAAAAGCATAGCATAACAAAGCATAGCATAACAAAGAATAGCATAACAAAACATAGCATAGCAAAACAAAAAATAGCATAACAAAGAATAGCATATCAAAACACAAAGCATGGCATAGCATAGCATAACAAAACACAACAAAACATAGCATAGCATAACAAAACAAAGCATAGGATAGCAAAACTAAACGGAGCATAGCATAACAAAACAAAGCATAGGATAGCAAAACATAGCATAGCATAATAAAACAAAGCATAACAAAACATTGCATGGCATAACAAAACATAGCATAGCAAAACAAAACACAACAACACATAGCATAACAAAACATAGCAAAACACAACAAAACATAGCATAGCATAACAAAACAAAGCATAGGATAGCAAAAAAACATAGCATAGCATAACAAAACAAAGCATACAATAGCAAAACAAAGCATAGAATAGCAAAACAAAACATTGCATAGCATAACAAAACATAGCATAACATAACAAAACATAGCATAGCATAACAAAACACAACAACACATAGCATAACAAAACATAGCAAAACACAACAAACCATAGCATAGCTTAACAAACCACAACAAAACATAGCATAACAAAACAAAACATATCATAGCCTAGCAAAACATAGCATAGCATACCAAACACAACAAAACATAGCATAGCATAATAAAACATAGCATAGCAAAACAAAGCATAACACACACAACCACAACCACACACACAACCGCACACACAACTATCTATCTATCTATCCATCTATCTATCTATCTATCTATCTATCTATCTATCCATCTATCTATCTATCTATCTATCTATCTATCTATCGCCCTCACTCTATCTATCTATCTATCTCCCTCTTTCTATCTGTCTATCGATCTATCACCCTCACTCTATCTGTCTATCGATCTATCGCCCTCACTCTATCTGTCTATCTATCTATCGCCCTCACTCTATCTATCGCCTTCACTCTATCTATCTATCTATCTATCTATCTATCTATCTATCTATCTATCTATCTATCTATCTATCTATCTATCTATCTATCTATCTATCTATCTATCTATCTATCTATCTATCTATCTATCGCCCTCACTCTATCTATCTAATCGCCCTTACTCTATCTATCTATCTATCTATCTATCTATCTATCTATCTATCTATCTATCTATCTATCTATCTATCTATCTATCTATCTATCTATCTATCTATCTATCGAACTCACTCTATCTATCTCCCTCACTCTATCTTGCTATTGCCCTCACTCTATCTATCTATCTATTGCCCTCACTATCTATCTATCACCCTCACTCTATCTATCTATCTATCTATCTATCTATCTATCTATCTATCTATCTATCTATCTATCTATCTATCTATCTATCTATCTATCTGTCTATCTATCTATCACCTTCACTCTATCCATCGCCCTCACTCTATCCATCGCCCTCACTCTATCCATCGCCCTCACTCTATCTATCTATCTATCTATCTATCTATCTATCTATCTATCTATCTATCTATCTATCTATCTATCGCCCTCACTCTATCTATCTATGGGCCCGATTCACAGAAGGAACTTAAGACTCAATCCTAAACTTACTACTATTTTGGTATTCACAGAATGCACTTACTACTTTTGGCATTCACAGAATGAACTTACTACTTTTGGTATTCACAGAAGTTAGGATTTTGTCTTAAGTTTGTCTTAACAGAAGTTAGGATTTTGTCTTAAGTTTGTCTTAAGACAAACTTAAGACAAAATCCTAACTTCTGTGAATACCAAAAGTAGTAAGTTCTTTCTGTGAATCGGGTTCTATCTATCTATTTTTTATCTATCTATCTATCTATCTATCTATCTATCTATCTATCTATCTATCTATCTATCTATCTATCTATCTATCTATCTATCTATTTACCTCACTCTATCTATCAATCTATCTATCTTTTGCCCTCACCCTATCTATCGCCCTCACTCTATCTTGCTATCGCCCGCACTCTATCTATCTATCTATTGCCCTCACTATCTATCACCCTCACTCTATCTATCTATCTATTGCCCTCACTATCTATCACCCTCACTCTATCTATCTATCATTCTATCTATTTATCTAGATACTAATCGCCATCACTCTATCTATCTGTCTAGCTATCTATCGCCCTCACTCTATCTATCGACCTCCCTCTATCTATCTATCGCCCTCACTCTATCTATCTATCGCCCTCACTCTATCTATCTATCTATCGCCCTCACTCTATCTATCTATCGCCCTCACTCTATCTATCTATCCCACTCACTCTATCTATCGCATCACCACAGCATTACTCAGCACCACCACAGCATCACTAAGGGGCACAACAACATCACTATGCGCTACCACAGGATCATTGAATGCCACCGCATCACTAGTCGCCACCACAACATCACTCAGCGCCACCACAGCATCAATCTGTGCAACCATTCAACAACAACTGTGTCAAATATGTTCTCTCAATGTTTCAAGCTTTATTACAAATGTCACAAAAAGAGGTTAGTATTTCACTTCTATTCTTGGATTTTCGTCACAATAAAATACACTGAACATATTCTTCACAAAAGTTATTTACAAAAGTTTAAGCTATTGCCATTATAAATTACAATAACTTTTATTTAAGTTTTAATTATTAAAAAAATTAAAAGCCATTGTTATTTGTAATATCAATACATCTAAGTCACGTGAATACAACACATATTGTATTACAAATGCTATAGGTGTCACAAGTTATAACTATTGGCACTGTAAATGACAAAGCTATTATTTTTGCTATTTTCAAAACCAACACATAAATAAAAAATGTGTCATTTACAATACCAATAGCTCAAACTTTCCTAATGCGAGACTTTATGCATTGCAAATGCTTGTTAAAGTGTGGCGCTGTTTTTTGAGTGCAACAGGACGTTGTTCAATTAATGGCGCCAACTGCCATTTAGTATTTGAATACTGTTAGTGGCTTTCACTAATGTAGGGTTTTATCGTTATATAAGTAGCTTAAAAGATAAATCAATAAACTAATTAATTATTCTGAAAGTTTCAGCCGGTTTCGAAATTTACAGTAAACCCTCAGCAAGTTTGCTGAGTAGAGTTTCCTTTCCTCCCAGGAGATTGTGATTGGACCGAGCAGTTCTCCATACCTAGGCTGCCACCTAGTGGTCAATCCAACTACATGAGATTGTGATTCCTTATAGCAGAGTACCTCAAAATAATAGGAATAGATGGTGCATAGCGTTAGCTTTAGAGGGCGCACAGATGATTTAAACTGACCAACCAGATCGTGGGAACTCGAAGGCTCATTTACCACCTTTACGTTTTATTTCAATTAGCTCACTTATTTTTAGACTTGCATTTTTTATATATCTATTTTTAATTATGTATTTTGCTGTTTCTATGAAGCAATACCAAACATGGAACGTTGATGTCAGAGCAGAGCACTTCTGCCTAGGCGAAAGGTTGTGCTCTGAAAACCTGTGAATATCAGTTGTTAGCACACATGTTTACCACGCATGTCTTTACCACATGGTGGAAGCGTTAGGGTACAGGGGTGTGCTTTTAGGGTTCAGGGTCGCGCAAGAGTGAGTGTAAATAAGAGGTGGTAAGGGTGGAGGTAGGGGAAAATAAAGGATAGTAAGGGGCTTTTAGAATTCAGGATGGGTAAGGGTTCAGGGATAGGAGGGTGTTTTGGGTTCAGGGTCGGGTAAGTGGTACGGAGTGGTATGGTCCTTTTAGGGTTTAGGGAAAGATCATGGGTATCGGGTAGTAAGGGATTTTTAAGGGTAGTGGAATTGGGAGGTATATATATATATATATATATATATATATATATATACATACATATATATATATATATCCTAGCCCATCCATGAACCCTTAAAACGCATAAATTCCCTCAATTAAATATATTTAAAAATGCAAACCTGCTTGGTAAAGTGCCATATTGAAAAGTGCCAGAAAAGGTCAAGTCAAGTCAAGTCAATAAATTTATATAGCGCGCTACATACCCAGAGGGTCTCAAGGCGCTTGAAGAAGGGTGGGGAATTACTTGTCAAATATCCACGTTTTAAGTTGCTTTCGACGCAACAGCATCCTAAAAGTGACGCAGTGAAATCTCATAGATTTCACTGCGTCACTA
Organism: Lissotriton vulgaris; assembly: GCF_964263255.1. Classification (NCBI taxonomy): domain Eukaryota; kingdom Metazoa; phylum Chordata; class Amphibia; order Caudata; family Salamandridae; genus Lissotriton; species Lissotriton vulgaris. Next base: position 1,926,647,014 of record NC_141693.1, read on the forward strand.
TTACCAGGCTCTTTGCGGGGGAACGCCCCCTCTGCATACATTATACCTGACGCAGGTATAATGTGGCGCAGGGGTTTAAAAAGTGACGCATCTACCTAGATGCGTCACTTTTTAAATATGGCGCAACAAGGCGCATTTTGTACACCGCTGGTGCGTCACAAAAAGTGACGCACCGGCGGCGCAAAACTGACGCAAGGCCTCATAAATAAGGGCCCATGGATCTCCCTTAGCGAGTCTGAATCCCAAAGTGAGGGCCTAGTGCGCATGTGTGCATGTCATAACCTATGTATTCAACTCCTCTTGAAGTGCACTTGAGCTGTTTGTGCTCCATCAGACAAGGTGCCACTGGATTCAAGCTAGCCTGGCTGATGAGGGGCATTACCCCGAAACTGGTGCCAGGATGCTTGTTTCCGGTCCAGGGAAGCCCTGGCTTGGCAGTTCGGGCTGGACGGTTCCTATTAGGAACAGGGTCAAGATTTATTTGCAAATGGCTGGGTCTGAACTGGGGTGGCGAAGTGAGCTAAAGAATGATGATGGATTTAACCCACATCTAATAGTTGCTGGGGTGAGTGTCTGAAAAGTTGCAGTGCTCCGTTCATCATCTCCTTGTGTTTGCATCAAACTGTGAGAAACCGGAGGCCAGTGTTGCACAGCCACCTGTTAGACGTGGTAAGAGACACTTTGGCAGGATGGCAAGAGATGTGACTGAGAGGTCAAAGAGGAGAAAGCAACCACTCCCCACAAATCAGAGAGAAAGTGAGAGAGAAAATGTACAAGGGGCAACAAATGATAAAAGTAATAGACCTCACCAACATCTCAAGACCTCAGCCACCATGGAGTCCAGGCATGGACATGGTTAAATGGATTGGCTGAACCTGCAGGATGCTAAATGGTCCTTAGGTTCAAAGAGTTCACAGACTCACCCTGAGATAGCACTTTCACTCTATTTCAGCCACTGCTGCAGTTTGGAAATCAGACAAGGTGGTGTTTTGGGGAAAAACAGACGTAATAACATGTGAGAGGGGGGTGCACAGAACTAGAGGGTATGGAGGCGGTAAACATAGCTCTTAGATTATGCCCAAAATGTGCTATTCCACTAGTAGGAATATTGCTCAGTGGGTTAATAAGGCTGCTAAAGACATACACGTCCAACCTGCTGGTCACAGTGTAGCCCCCTCTTTATTCACCAGTTGACTTCACATCACACTCCAGTGGCACATCTACACGTGGGGGTCTGTGGGGTGTTAACTTGCTCAGGAGTGGGCACACCCCATGGCCTCAGGATATAATATATATAATGGGGATATAGTGCAGCATCCTTCAAAAATACATATAACGCCTTCACCCTTGTCTTGAAATAGAACGGGGAAGACGAGGTAAGGCCCATGAGGGAGGGACTAATCAAAATCAGTGCAATAATAGACCCATAAAATAGTTGCGTTGAGATTTAGACATTTCCTGTTTATGAAAAGTGGTCTGGTTGTTACTTTGAGAAATGTGGTAGTTTTCTTTTTAAGATGTGGTTTAGTCATTATGTAAAGATTTGAGGCAGCTGTGTATTTGGATGTGCTCTAGTAGCTATTTTGGGGTTTATGCTGGATATTTTATATATGATCAAGTGGTCATGTTCAGGCTTTGGCTGGTGCTTTATTTGAGACTAGCAGCCCGTCCCGACGTTGTCCGGGAGCAATCAGGCTCTCAAACATCACCGCTCCTCCCCGCGCTCAGGCTCTCAAACATAACCGGTCCTCCCCGCGCTCAGGCTCTCAAACATCACCGCTCCTCCCCGCGCTCAGGCTCTCAAACATCACCGCTCCTCCCCGCGCTCAGGCTCTCAAACATAACCGCTCTTCCCCGCGCTCAGGCTCTCAAACATCACCGCTCCTCCACGCGCTCCTGCACGCTGCAACCCCACACTCACCTACCTCAGCCCACCGCGGGTGCCGCCGCTCCTCAATTCACCGCTCCAGTCCACTCCAAGCTACTAAATCACCGCTCCTGTCCGCTCCACGCTTCCAAACTTCACCGCTCCTGTCCGCTCCACGATGCAAGTCCACCGCGGGCGCTGACGCTCCTCAGCCTCCCCACACTCACCTACCCCAGCCCACCGCGGGCGCCACCGCTCCTCAATTCACCGCTCCTGTCCGCTCCAAGCTGCCAAATCACCGCTCCTGTCCGCTCCACGCTGCCAAACTTCACTGCTCCTGTCCGCTCCACGCTGCAAGCCCACCGCTGGCGCCGCCGCTCCTCAGCCTCTGCAAACTTTACCGCTCCTCCCCACGCTGATGTCAGCACGCACGTCGTTAGCGCACACGGCCGGCGCGACTTCCAAGGGACTACTTTTTTTTATCGTCAATTTTTTAAATAACGTTTTTTTAAATTTATATAGCCTATGTCCATCTGCAGACCCTCACGATTCCAATGATGTATCGGGTGTGTGGATTGGCGCTGTGGTTCCTGAGTTTACCCGCCTCAAAGGTTCAAAGTTCTTGCTTTATTATAGTAGTATAGATGTGGTCCTTTAATCCGGTGGCCTCATTGTAGACTGCAAAACCAAGAAGCCTTACTTCTAGTCCTCTGCAACTTTTGCATTCCTTGGCAATTCTTTCTGCTACCTAGTAGTTTATTCTTTGAATATATGTCCCAGAAACAGGTTGAATGTTGGTATGAAAGTTTATATGAAAAGTTTAAATTGATCAAAACACTCATTCCCCGGAGACCCTGGATGTACACTGCTCAGTGATCCGTGTTTGCTTGATTCCCTCTAAAAGTTAGTGCTACTTTCACAAATATTGGCATAGTATACCAGTGAGAGGTATTAACAGTGGCCTCTTCTTTTACCAGTTCTGCATAGGAAGGCATGAGAGCAAGTTGATCACTGTATACGCATTTAATGGAAAGTTGGGAAAGCCTCTAATTCTAACCCACATTTCCTTCTTTCAGCAGTCTGCCTACTTGCATTGAACCACACTGCAGGTGAACCGCAGTGTCCCCAATGGCTGGGGGTTATGGCTTCTGTTACTCAGCCATGCTGTTCCAAGGCTTTCCTGAGGGAGACATGGTTGAGAGAGGGATGGAGAAGGGGCCACAAGACCTACGGTTGCCAACGGTAAGTTTCAAGCACAATATGGAGTCCTTGATACAGCACTATTTTTTTAATACTAATACATTTTCATTGAATGCTTATTGTTGAGGTCATTTGAAATAATAACTTGACTCTCAAGATTAAGATGTACAGTGGTTTGCTCAAAAGGAAATTCTTTGGCCAACACAAGTTTCGTGATTACAGATGTTGCTATTTCAGGGTTATCGGATTATCAACATTCGAATGGCTAAATTAGTGCAAATAAATATACAGTGAACTAACAAGTACACCGCAAACAGATAAAGCGTAAGAACAGAAAGATAAGTGAAAGTAAAAGGTGATAGCCGGGTGCCAAGAGTAACATATGCATGAAAGGAAATAAATCTCAACAAATAAACCTTAAAAATGCACAATTGACATTGTGTAGCTCGAAACAGGATATACTTGATATTATTGGGCCTGTTTGTGACTAGTATGTGTATTGTTTAGATAAGAAGAGATGCATGATGCAATCAAACATTTGTTATTACGTAACCATGAAATAACGAAATGGATGTGTGGAATTCATTGTTGAAGTTTATAGTTACTATCAGATGTTTTACCACACACTGAATTTTAAAGCTTCATGCCAATTGGTAGAATATGTCTGAAGGAATGTAGTATTATATTTTAACTATTTTCGACCAATGCATATTTACAAGAAAAATATAAAGAAAGGAAAACATTCAAAATATAGCAAAAACATACAACATAAAACAGAGGATGTGGCAAAACTCATTTTTTAATAATCATAATCTGTTGTAACAACACTAAATATTAGTATTTAGGGCATGCAATATTGATATTCAATAAGAACCTTGTTATTGAGCTAAAATATAGAAAAATATAAAACAAGTGGAATACATTAAAGTTCAGTCATAATCAATTGTTGTCCAGCACTAAATATGAAAGCATTGTACCTTAAGGCAGTGTTTGAAGAGAGGCAATATCAATTTTCATTAAGAACCTTATTTTAAAACAAAAAATTTAGCAAAATACAAATCAAGTGGAATGCGTGTGCTTCAGTATTAAGTAGTACAGAAGTAGCCACCAGGTTATTCTCAGAATTGTTAATTGCACTTCATAATGATCGTGTGAACACGTACTGAGCAATTATTTTTACAAGAGGCACATTTGGAAACCTGTTCATTTAAGGCCGTTACATGGGTCAGATTAATCAGCTAAGCGTGCTCCCACATATTTTTACTCTGTGCAAAATTTAATTCAGAATATATATATTTTTAAGTATAACAACATGAATTTGACAATAACAAGTATTAAAATCTTCTTTTAGTCTAATATAGTAATGAAGTTTTAATAAAAACAATTGAAATATAAAACAATTGAATTAAATCGTCTCACTAATAAATTGATTATCTCCTTGATAGGCAATAGTATTCAACACTGAAGCTCTCTCAGTAGTGTATTCTGTTGGCTAAAACGTTATAAACAGTACCAATCATTTAAGAGGTCAGTATTGCACTTCATGAATCAAACTTAAGAATACCTCGGTTAGTCATTTCAATATACTCGTCCACGAAGTTTGAGCCCCTATTATCTTAGTGGTAACCACTATTTTGATTTCAATAGTGTATTCAATTATTCATTAAAACTCTATAGAAATGATGCAAACTTAAAATAGGTGTTTTTTTTTATCTCTATCCCTCCATTTCAGTTTAATACTTTCTTAATTGCCACAGCCCTGACTTCATGAAATGTAGAGGTACATTTTTAGTATCTAATGTCAATCGGCAAGGGGTATCTTACAACAAAATTCTTAAAGGCTCTAAGGTGTTTTTTCCACCTCTCTTTTTCTGGTCTGATGGCTGATCCAACATACATTTTAGAACATGCACAAGTGATAATGTAAATGCAAAATGTACTACTACAGTGTAAAAGTTCCTTTATTGGATATCTTTTTTCTTTATTGAGTCTTAAAACTCAAACTGCTTATTATTATTTTTCCTTGAATAAGTTGAGCTACATTATATACCCTTCTTGTCGCGAATGCCATTATTTTGTTGTGGTAATGTGATAAGGGTTGGTGGGCCACACAGTGCATTGTGGGTTGCTGTTAGAGAGCAATATGAGGGGTGCATTACAGTAATTAACTGTATAATATGTGCGTTATGGATATTATTACATTTTTTTTTAAAGTATGACTGAGAAGTGAAGAAGAATTTGAACACCTAATGTCTCAGACGTTTATGTTATGCCATTCTTTCAACCTGTCCTGAGAAAGGGTTGAGCTTGGTTCAATGTATGCCCTCTGATTGGTTGGGGAAGTGAGGTTATGCTATGATTGTGCTATTGACCTTTGACACCAGGAGGTGGAGTTGTTACTATATGAATCGTTTGGCCAATGAAGAGTTGTTTTTTCTCTGTCCGTAGAATCGACGCTCCATGCAGGTTCCAGCTGCAGCCTCATGTGCCGGCTGTGGTGCCCACATCTGTGACCGGTACTTCCTGTTTGCAGTGGACCGCCACTGGCATCTTTCTTGCCTCAAGTGCTGCATGTGCCAGCTGCCCCTGGGCTCTGAGCTCACCTGTTTCTCCAAGGATGGGGGCATCTACTGTAAGACAGACTACTATAGGTGAGGTAGAACCTACCCAGAAAACAGGCTGTGCAGATGGGGGCTGTGTCTATCCTTTAGCTGTTATGCAAAGTTTGGGAACCTCAGATAGTGGGCTCTTCAGATAACATCCCAATCCCACAGAGCCCCTTGGGCCAGATCGAAGAGCTATTACAAGGCACGCTTTGATCCATGAGTGTATATGCCACTGCACCTTACTTTCTTTTCTTTTCATGGCCTTTAGCTGCCTAGATGCCATGTGGGCCTTATAGAAGTCTTCCCGAAAACGCTGGAAGTGAAAATCTTAAACACCATCGTCTTTTTGGTTATGTGGGTTAGGTAGCTCGAAGGGTTAGTGTACATGCACCCATTGCCGGGTTATGTGTGTAATCTAAAACTCAGACGTTTGAATACATTTATGGCTGGCTCAGTATTTCATCTTTATGAGGTTGACGAAAGAAGTACAAATTAATGTTATAGTAACATTAGTCATAGCACTTTAGAACTGCAAGAGAGTGGCAATAAAAAATATATAAAAACAAGTTATACAATTAGCTGCAAAGACTTTCCAGTGGCAGAACACACACTCTATCATGCTTTTAACATAACATAGCATACATGTATTTATTATAATCAGCACTATAATTGTTCTATTACTATTAGCAGTGATAAAGACAATTTTCTTAACTTGCTATTTAAATTCAAATGATTATTGTATTTTTGCTTTTATCCTTACTGTTAATATTTTCAAAGTTATCATTTTAATAGTACTGTTCGTTTTAATATTACAACTGTTGGTATAAGTATTGAAGTTTTATTGGGTCCCTGTCCCTATCTAAATGCTGGTATTAACTGCAAGTACATCAACACAGTGGGTGCCACTACTGTGACGCCACAGTTGCCACTGTCTGTTAACAGTCATTGAAATAATTATTTATTTTAGATGGGTATATGAAATACATACATCATACTTTACTTTTAACTCTTTATTCGATCTATGTACAGACAGATCATAAAAGCACATACATCATACACCTGTATATGGATAACTGTGAATTAAGGAGATATTGTTCACTTTGGGGTTTTGAGTGACATCATAGACAACTCGAGTTTTGTGCTCGTTGTCTATTTAATGCCATATTTTTCAGAGTTACCTGTCTATAATTTGGTATCTTATTTATCCTGTTTTTACCATTATAATGATCATCATCAGCGTATCACTCCCTAGTGTTAATATATTTTTAAAAATATGAGGGTTATTATTATTTTCATTATTATTTTTATTTTAGTAATATTATGTTATTTTTTGTTGGGTTCTCTGCTTGAATTAACCAGTTCTTTTCCCATCAGGCGTTTTTCTGTGAACCGCTGTGCCAAGTGCCATGCAGGGATCGCGTCTTCGGAGATGGTGATGAAGGCCCGCGAGGCGGTCTACCATGTGGGCTGCTTCTCCTGCCTCCACTGTGGTGTGGCGCTGCGCACCGGCGACCTCTTTGGCCTCAGAGAGGGTGAGCTCTACTGCCACCGGCACTGCCAGGTCATGGGGCCAGAGGAAGAACAGGAGCAGGAAGAGACAGACCCTGGCCCACCTACCGATAGCGGCCTCCTGGTTACTGACCGCCTCCCGCCAGCGGACACACATACCATCGACATATCCGCTCTGGCCCTCCTCAGCAGCAAGCCACAGCGGAAAGGCCGGGGACGAAGAAGGCGGAGCTATGGGGGAGCTGTCAGTCTGGGGATCTGCACTCCAGGTGAGTGTTCAAGTCATCTTTCTTAAACAACACATTGTTAAAAGATACGCAATTAAGCTTGGAGGTCAATCAGGCCTGTGTGGGACTGCTGCACACATTTGTCTGTAGGCTAACTTGAAGGTCACAAGTTTGAGTCCTGACATGGCCAACTCAGCCTTTTATTTCTTTTAATATCAATGAAATGACAACCTAGTGTGATAGAGATTGGTTAAAAAAGGATAATAAGTAATATGTGATGGTCACAATAAAACAGAGGGTACGCCTTGGAAATGATTAATTGTGTACTGAAAGAGGAGCCCAGGAAAGGGGCGAGCTGGATGGCCTATGTTGTCCTTGACTGCCATTGACCTTGAAGTTACACTCAATAATGGCTTTGTGAGTCAGGCCGGACATTTCTATCAGTGCTTGTATTTTTGCTTGCCACATATTGTTGCACAAGACAGTTTGTATTTTAGTTCACAGTTCGGGCCAGGTTTAATAAATAGGAGTACTTTATTTTTGATTTAAAGATTTTATTGAAAAATAAAAGTGGCATATACATTGGCAGTTGTTACACAGTGCATTTGTTGTCTCTTTTCCTTGGCCTGTAAAAATAAATATTCTTAATTGGATCATATTCACTAAACACAATGCAAAACACACATTTAACTCTGTTTCCTAGCTAGCACTAGGTCTGCCTTAGTTCACACTTTGAGTGATATATGGTAGTTTGTGTTTTGACATTTAGTGCCTTTCTCAGCAGCAGCAACATCTGCAATTACCAGTTGTATCTGTAGTTAGCAGCTGAATATGAAAAATGCACGTACACATGTGAAACAAAAGAAAAAACATAGGAATGTACCATGTATGCAATATGAATAAGCTGTTTTCAACCTGCCCAGTCATCACATTGTTTTCTTCGGTGGCAAGAGCGTTTTTCGTGCTCTTCAGGGCGAACTGCGCTTTGCGGTCCCTGGAACACGCAGCGGAGTACCGTGGAGGTAGAAAGGACAATAGTTTGGCGGTGCGTCCATTAGGGGCGCTGGAGCGTTGCCCCACAAGCCTTTCGCGCCCGCAGCTCCGGACATTAAGATAATGTATATGAGTCACTTTGAGTCAGCATGACGCCAGACCGCCCACCCCCGGGTAGGCGGTCTGGCGTCATGCTGACACACTGACTGACATGCATTGTAGGGCCGGCAAGGGGGGGGGGGTGCACGGAGCGCACAGCAGGCAGCAGCACAAGTGCGCATGCTGGGCTCAGGTCAGAGAATTTTTCTGACCAGCCCACTCATGCGCACTAGTGTTGCGTCTGGTTGGCGGCTGCGCATTTAGGAAAGCGAGGGTTGAGCAACGCTGCAACCCTCGCTCTCATAATGGGCAGGCGGGCGGTGAGTCACTCTGCTCTGAATCAATCCTGGCGCTGCGGGGTTGCCACTCCAGTCAGTCACGTGGACGTTGAAGGCGCCATCGCAGTGTGGGAGTCGGACCCCGGACCAGCAGCAGAGGCGGTGCGGACCCGGTAAGTTGTTTGCTTTATTTTACTCTTCCCCACGCTCGACTCCCCCACCCCCCAGCCCCCGCTAGTATTGCGAGCGCCGTGACTGGATGTTACGTGCTGTCAGAGTTTGTTAGCTGCTATGTCCGTGTAAGTTGTCGCTTAGAAATTTTCCGATGTCGTTAGTGCTGCTGTGAAAGATATTAGATACCTTTATTCGATGTGACATTGTGTTCCTAAGATGGTGTCTCGGGTGCTGGCCCCAACATAGAGGAGTTTGTGATATAACCACTCCTAATGCTACACACATGCAGGCAGGTAGGGCCGTCCATGCAGAGCCGGATTTGTTGCATGTCCGTTTATTTTCCTAGTCGTACCTCCGCCTCTCCCGCCACATGTTGTTCCCTGTTCTTCTCTTAAGAAAACAGGCGGCTGCTGTACATTTCAGGACGGGCTTTGCTTTCGGTTGGTTTTTGTCAGGTTTGGTTGGGCAGTTGCGTTGCATGGACTCTGTACTGGGGCTGGGTTCTTGTACAGTCTGTGTTGATGCTCGGTTTCTGGCCCAGTCTATAGTAGGTTTAGCTGGCAGGTCAGCGCCACGGCTTTGATAAACAGAGGTCTCCTTCAATGTCTGTCCTCTGTGCACGAGACACACTAAGGCCCTTCTTCCTCGCGTAGGTAGCGCCCACCCCACACACAGAGATCCAGGCGCTGGTCCTTTGGGGGTGGTGTGAGAACCGTACTTCGCTGCGGAGTATGGTGGAGGCTGGTAGAATAATGCATTAATTGCTTGGTATAGGATCACACCGTGGGTCAGAGGGAATCTGGTCTCCTGCAGTCTACACAGCAACACCTAGCATGTTAGTTAGATAATTATTTGAAAACAGGGGCCCAAGAAATGTTTGCAGTATGTAGCAGAAAGTTGTTTAGGATTTTTATAACTTACAGGGTTAAGTTCATCCATCATATCACCATTGAACCCATAGGTAGTCCCATGTTACATACCCATCAACAATAAAGTAGTTTATTACAATTGTATCATATTACTTCTTGACTTGTGTAATAGCATTATTCATATAGGTATTGTGCCACCAACACAAACAGTGCCATAAAGTCAAATCCGTTATTTGTTTTTTGTCCAAAAGCATTTATTTCATTTCCCCTAAAAAGCTACACAGCTCATTTATAGCTCAAATTCAGATATTTCTTTCAAAGTATACCGTTCATAGCCAATATCAGTTCAAGAACTGTACAAGGTACCATCACTCCCTACTCATTCTAAGATACCGTGTGAAAAGTATGTCAGGTTAATCGTAGCATCATGCAGCCAACAGCAGACTGTATAAATAAGGTTTCATGCAGCCCCAACGGGGTCTCCACATGATATAAAGGGGTGGCCTTTTAAGAACTTCTTCAGTCATAACATGTACATACGGCCAAATAACTGGAGGCTAGAGAAATGACCTCCAAATTATTTCCATGCTTTCTTACACGTTCTGCATTCCCTCCGAGCTCTAGTTTGAGCCCAACATTATTTAACATCTATATGGAACCCCTGGCACACATTGCGGAGGAATTTGGGGTGGGCATTGTCAGCTACGCTGACGACACCCAGTTGGTGTTCAAACTAACCCCAGACAGTAGAGAACTAGCTACCAACTTCTCTAACTGTATGTCAGCGATAGCCACTTGGATGAATAATAACTGCCTCCGTCTAAATGGAGACAAGACAGAGGTGCTGATAGTAGGAAGAGCTGTCTCTGCTTGGTCTCATGCATGGTGGCCTAGCGAATTAGGTGAATTGCCTACTCCTGTGGAGACAGTAAAAATTCTAGGCATTATGTTGGACCCCGACCTTTCAGGCAAAACCCATGTGAATAAGGTGACAAGTAAATGCTTCGGCATATTAAGAGTACTTCGTAAAGTACTTGATCTCTTGCCTACCGAAGCCAGAAAAACCATAGTTCATGCTTTAATATCTCCTCACCTGGACTATGGTAATGTTCTCTTGTTAGGCCTAAATCAGAAGGGACTGCACCAATTACAATATGTACAGAATTCAGCAGCACGATTAATGCTCGGTCTCCCTCGAAAAAAGCCTCCACTAAAAATGCGCTTGTTAAACTCCATTGGCTCCCTATTAAAGAGAGAATTATATTCAAGACTCTCTGTTATGCTCACCGCATTGCCCAGAATAGAGGCCCCGGCTATCTGAAAAGTCTCATCACCATTCACCGTCCGATGAGAGATTTGAGATCGTCGGGCATGATGCTATTCAAAATCCCTCGCATCACAAAAGCTAAAATAGGAGGAAAGTCCTTCCGTTATTTGGCCACTAAGTACTGGAATGCTCTGCCGATCCACTTGCGGATGGAGCCCTCCGAAATGAGATTCAGAGCCAAATTTAAAACTCACCTGTTCCCTAAATCGTAATCCCTACACCGATTCTCGGACCAGGTTCCTCTCGATGGGTCTGCATTTTGCAGTTAGCGCAGGGACACACAGCTTTGTGCAGCCAGGCGCTCAATAAATGTTTTATTATTATTATTATTATGGGTGGTATATTGTCTCCTATCAAAATGCGTCTAGTTCACTATAAGCTGTAGACTCACAAGCTGTTTATTTAAAAGTGCGCCTCAAAAACACGGGGCGGTTTGTAGGCCCGACTGGGAGCTGTGGTTAATTCGAAGAATTGAATGCATGAATGTATGCATGTGTATTTGTGAGTGTTGTGAGTGAGTGTGGGCGTTTGCGCGCATGTGAATGCATGGGTGTAAGAGAATGTGTATGTGTGTTTGTGTGGCTCCCTGCCCCACTCTCTGCTAAAACTACCGACCGCCACTGTTTTTTGTTGAATTCAAAAAACGTTATTGAGACTTTCCAGAACAATCTTTCAAGAGTCAACGCTGACAGAATTGTTTTTTGTGCAACCTTTCTTTACTCATCACTCAGGCAGACGTATGCCCTTGTATCATTACTAAAAGATCGCCTTTACTTCTGTGGGAGCACTGCTGCGGGAGAACTGTAAGCAATCTGAGGGGACTGCGGGTGCTCCTGTGTTCCTCTTGATACCACCTGAATCAGGGGCACGCACACTAACTCCCCCACCAACGACTAGGCCATTCCACACTCTGGTGGGCCTTCCAGTCCCAGAGGGCAACGCGAGGATCTGATCACCAGCAGCTGCGAGGAAGGCGCGGCCTGAACGCGTCTTCCAGCGCCTGGAGGCGCATAAAGTGGCTACTTGGGTTCCGCAGCACGGGACGCGCGCGCGGACAGCGCCAGACGAACCTGGGCTGGGCAATCCATCTTACCTCCTTGACTTGAGGTTTGTCCCATTTAACCTGCGATCTGCATTGGGTATCTAGTTTTCGGACAAACTTTTGTGTTCATTTGGGGTCAAAATGAGTAAACAAAGGGTACTTAATGGACAGGGGTCTACAGGGACTATGGACGCTTTCCTACAGAGGGCAGAATCAGTGTTAATAAATTAAATCAAACTTACGGAAAGGAGGTTGTCACTGGATGCGCTTGTACCTCCCTCCAGACTTTCTTTGACCCCTGTGCTTAATGGGCCGTGCATGTTGACTAATACTGATGTATCTTCCCCCCGGCCTGGTCCTATTCAGAACACATTAGAAGTAAACTCAGTAGATATTGTGCCATTGTCATCTACGGAATCAGAAGTTAGTCCGGTCAGGCCCATAGTTACCACAAGAGGGCATAAAACCAAGCTTAAGCTGGCCCCTGTGGTGGCAGCCCCGCCTAAAAAAAAGGAATGCTAGGGTCACCCGGAAGCAGAGCCAACCTGTGCATAGTCTCAATGGAAAGGTTGAGGAACCCCAGATAGTCCTAGTGCGCAGAGTGAAGTCCAAAAAACTGTCCTTAATCCCAATGTATCAGCTAAATCCTTAGTTTGCAAGTTGGGAACTTCTGGGGTAGGCTTGAAATTATGATGACAACACTTCTGGAACCTATTCAGCTAAAATTATCTGCTGTTGAAGTGAGGTTAGCTAAGGTGGAGGAATACATTAGTCATATGCACTCACCTGTACCATCACCAAGCTCTTACGTCCTGAATAATAGTGAGGTTGCCACAGGGGATGGCAATTCTTGTAGAATTACCAACATACAGCCCATGGGTGAGAACATTGCTACATGTAATGATTTATGTGCAGCAACCAGTTCTGGTCGTACTAGAAAGCCTCCCTCTCATAAAGTACCCCCTGCACAATATCCTGGTTGTACTTCTGATGCAGTGAGCAGAGACTTGACCCTTAGGCCGTCTAGTCAGCCGATAGACTGTTATAGAGGTATTGTCCCTACGGATTATTCTGAGTCCCCCATTCAACCTCCGTCCACCTTAAACTTACCTCCAGCTGCTACCCCTTATATTGTGGTCTTAGCAAATGTTACCCCCCTACCTCATAACACCTATGAACATTGGGCAGCGTTAAAAAACTAGTCACTTCATTACTTGAGTCAAAAAACTGGTTTAGGTAACCCCCCTCTTCTCCGACTTTAAAATGGCCCGTAGAATAGGGTGAAATGACCCCTCAAAGAAGATCTTTAATGGAGACTGTGTTGTGTTAACTTTTAGTGAACCCTTGCTGGTGTGCACGATCGATGGTTTTAAGGAAAAATCAAAAAGCATAACCCCAGAACACCTTTAACCCAGGGGGTCCAAAGAGTCCAAATACTCCTTAGCCTTGATCTCCGAAGAGAAGTAACGGGTGGCCCCCTGGTTAATAATTTTCAGTTGCACAGGGTTAATCAGAAATGGCTGAATCTTTTTGTCCTGAAACGGCTTCAGCATTTGTCTGAGTCTCCAACGTCTCTCTACCATGATGTGGCAGAAGTCCGGCCTTACAAAGAACGATATCTCCCCGCTAGACCTCCTGGCGTCCTGTCTTGCCTTATCCGAAATGGATTGCCTCAATAAAAAATTTCCCAAAAAAGACCAGGATGGCCTGAGGTTTGTCTCCTTCCTTCACTGGTAGGCGCTGTTTGAAGGTGATACAGTGTGCCCTTTGTATCTCGGAAACCCAGTTCCAGTTCGAAAGTTCGGGGAAAACAGACTGATGATATAACTCCTGACGTCAGCTCCCTCCATTCCTTCCTGCACCCCGAGCACTCTTAGTATGTTCCTTCTCTGTCGGTTCTCTGATTCCTCCAGCTTCCATTGTATATCTTTATCTGGGCATCATGAGCCTCCACCATTGTAACTGCCCTTGCGGTTTCACTCTCAGCGCCCATTACCCTATCCTCTAACTGTGTAACTCTTTACCCCATATTGGAGAATGCTTTTGGATAGTTTACGGACTACTCCCTACAGTTCCGCATTCCTGCCTGGGTTTTCCTGCTGTCATGATGCGCCTCCTCTCTGTGGGCCAATATGGCCTGATGAATCGTCTCCAGTGTGGAGGGCCCTTCGGGTGTTGTCGCAGCTGAGGCTTTATCTGCGGCTCCTGACAAAGGGGTGTTAGCTGAGTAATCCCAAGAGAGATCCTTCCTCTGCTTATTCCCTTTGCCTGAGCGAACTGGACCTTTTTTTGCTGTCAAAGGCAGATCTTCATCCCTCTCTAGGTTAGGGGGTGGAGTGCCTATAGGTGACTGATTGCTATCCATAGATTGCCCCTGCAATAACTCCTGTTGGTAAACCCTCTTCTTCCCTTTAATCAAAGAGGCGTCCAGGCACACAGCTTTATCCTGTGTTCCAATGACTGGGTGATGCGTTGTTTCAGCGCTCTCGCCTACATCAGCCCAGTCCCCCACTGCTGCCCCGACCACTGCACCGGGATCCCCCTCCAACCGATTACCGGGGACAGTACTCACAGTGGTAGATGCAGCTTTATTCTGGTGTAGCAGCTCCACCACCGAGGGTCCTGCTGGTTTCAGCCTGCTGTTACCTGTAGTTATACTTCGCTCTCCTCGATTCTGTTGAACGTTGATTATAGAGTTGTCCCAGGGGGCCGTCGGTGCCTGCCGCGACTCCCTCACTCTCGTTGGTGGTTGTGTTTGTATTTATATAACGCCTTCTACCCAGAGGTCTCGTAGCGCTGTATTCATACCGCTGTGAAACCCTTCCTGGCTTTCCTGTGAGATGTCCACTCCTGGGCACCCCCAAGGTGAAGCCAGGTATCCAAGCTCTGCTGAGGCCGTTGTGGAGATTAAGCAAGCTATTGCCCAGAGTCAGAGTGGGACCCATGATTAGACTAGGAACCGAGGCAAGAATTATCAGGTCCGGGGAGATGGAGTCCAAGAGTCGCTGAGGCGGGAATTGAACCATGGTCCCGGGCCAGATCTCTGTATCAGGGTCTGCCACTCTAACCATTGAGCCACGCTTCATTGAGCCACGCTTCAGGTTGGAGCTGCCTCGCTCCGCACTCTTCTCGAAGCAGCCGCCACTGCCGCTTTCGATGCAACACTCGCTGCAATCTTCGGAGCCATCGCGGGGGCGCTGGTGAGCCGACGCAGCAGGCCCACCGAGACACAACGCTGAACCAGGAGAGACTCTCTGAGACAGCATGAACGCCTGCCTCCTGCCGCCGACCTGCAGTCAAAACGGGGAGGTGTGGGGGGTGAGTCCAGCATCCGACGTTGACCCAGCCGGGGGAGGGAGTCGGAGCGGGCGAAAAGCTAAGTTGCTCTCACACCAGGCGCATTTCGATCTGGACCGCTACCCTCTAGCTCCGCTAGCGTCCACTAGTCGGACTCCATCTTGCTCCTCTGCACCGCCACTGGCAGGCTGGGCCCTTTCTCAGTGTACAGGTGTCAATGATGGACACTGCTGGATACTCTATCTAGATATACTTTCGGAGATGACGAGATGACTAGAGACATTATTCAAGGTAAAGTGTGGCAAATGCTTTGAAAAATCAGTTTCCCTTACGCTGATCTTCGAATTTCGGAAGAAAAAAGATTTTAACCACATTCCTCAAGTCTTGCTAAAACTTATCAATGTGCAGCATTTTGTGACCCCCTGGCAGCTGGAATTGAGGAGTCTTGACAAAGCGTTGGTAGTACAAGCATTGATATTAAGGACCTTTCAGCTGAAATAAAGCATCTGAGACATCTCCAGAGAAACTCTGGAGGCCATCACTCTCTCCTAATCTTACTAGACTCTGGGCTGTCTGAAGAAACTATAAATTAAACATCTTCAGAGCGAAATTCTCTCACATCATCAAAAAATTGTCCAAAATGTCTATTCGATGTGATTTAACAGGCAAACACCCTTGCTTGGGTTAGCACGGCCCCTGCACCAGAAAACAAATGTAAAGTTTCTGAGACCTTCTGTACAAAGAAATTAAAATATATTGGACAGTCCCTTCCCCTAGGATCTGACAACCAAGAAGACTGGAAATTGATCCACAAAACCTAATGGGCCTAGTCGCACTTTGATACTGTCTCTGACTCAGTGTTATTAGGGACTATAAGGAATGTCCAACCATCTAATCACCTCTCAGACGCAATGTCTTGTTCCATTAGCAAGGAACTGGCCAATTTGCTAAAACTCCTCCTGGACCTCCCTGGTGAATTCTTCACTTAAGCAAGGTGTTTTCCCTGATTGTTTGAAAATCAGCCAAGTCGCTCTCTTCTTAAAAAATATCCACAGCTGACATTGATGAAATTAACAACTTACGCCCTGTCTCAGCACTTAAGGGAGGTGGAAGAAAGCTGCATTGCCCCACAACCATCTCTCCATATCCAGGCAAATAATGCTCTATTACTTACCGATAATCTTCATTACTCCGGGTCCCGTTGTCCTCGTCCCATTCATTAACAATGTGGAGATAATCATCTCCCAACAGAAAAAAGACAAGAGGAATGCTGCGACCCTAATACTGCCCCTCCCACCCGGAGTACATAAGTGGTACTTACCCAGCATCCCGCCTGTACAACCAAGCTCAAACAGGAAGGCCGGCCACCCGGGCGGGAGGGAGGGGCGTATGAATGGGGCGAGGACAACGGGACCCGGAGTAATGAAGATTACTGGTAAGTAATAGAGCATTACCCCCAGGTCCCTTATGTCCTCGTCCCATTCATTAACAATGTGGAGCATACCAAAGCAGAACACCGGCCTTCCAAACCCACAAATGCCCCCAGGAAACCACAACAAACGCAGCAACCCAAAGGAGCATGAGAAGGAGGGAAGGGGGGGCCGCAGGAAGCAGCCGGACCACAACCCAGAACAGGACAGCATGGACCAAACACGGACCGGCGACCAAAGGCCAGAGCCACAACAAGGAGGCCAAAAACCAGGCAAACCGAAGACAGGGCAGCCAGGAAAAAAGACCCAAAGGACACAGCCAAGGGATCCACCCGAAAGGCAGCCCAGCCCAGAACCAGCAGGAAGGCACACAGGACCAGGCAGCCGCAGATACACCGAGCAGATACGACCACCCTGAAGGAGGGCAAGGAAAGAAGCCAAGACCGACCAACAGGGCGCAGGCACAAACACCCAGACCAACAAGGAAGGAGGGAAGCACAGGCCAGAAACAGACCAAACCCACCAAACCAAACGACCCGGCCCCCAGAGAGGACAGAGGAGGAAGCCAACCCAACCCCGCAGAGGAGGCCCAGGGACCAGGAAAGAAACACCAGCACTACCAGGGCCACCCAACGACAACCACCACACACCTCACCCAGAGGGAGGAGCAGCCGCAAGAGGCCAGGCCGGAGAGAGAGAGAAGAAGGCAGAAACCAGAAAACCCCAGGAGGCCAAAAAACACCACAGGGAAGGGGGCCGCAAGCCGAACCAGGACAGCTCCCAAACACAGACCAGCAGGGGCAGAGGACGCCAAACCAAAAGACCACAGGCCAGCAGACCAAACAAAAGAGAGGCCCGCAAACACAGGGAAACCAACAAGCCGGAACTGAATACACCCAGCAAGGGAGGTGACAGGTCCACCGGCCACAACCCCAAGAACCTACAACCCAAGAGGGAGGGAAAACAAGACAGGGCACAAGCCCAGGGCAACGGGAACCCCCGGCAGCCCCCAAACCAGGAAACAACCAGGCAAGAAACCAACGAACCACAGAGGGCGCCAGCACAGCGGAGGACCGCACAGGCACCGAACACGCCGACCAAGCACGCAGCAAGGCCAGGAGCAGCGGAAAAGGCCCAAGGAGCACAGCCCACAGGCCAGAAACCCACTAGGCCCGACACCAGCCAACGCCTGGGAGGAGCCAAGAAAACATTCCAAGAAACAGCGCAAAGGAACCAGAAAGCCAGGACTGGAGCCAAGCAACCCACCTACGGAGGCACCAGCCCCCGAAAGGAGCCCAGGCAGCCCAAAGTCCGAAGCCATGACAGGGGGGCAAAAAGAGACCCCCAGCACACCACCGCTGGACCACCCAGAAGGGCAGAAGAAACAAACAGAGAAAACTGACGAGCTGAAACCAGAGGAAGCAGAGAAGCTAGAGGCCAACCAGCAGCATACCCCCGACAACCCGCAGCCCCGGGGGAGGACGCCCAGAGGACACAGACCCGCACCCCAACAAGAGAAGGGAGGTAAACACCCACACTCTGAGCAGAGTAGACAGAAGCAAAGGGAGACAGGAGCGAGCCAGGACACCGGCACCAGGAAACAACCGGGAACACCTGGCAAACACACACCACAGCCGGCAGAGAAGAGACCGCACAGCCAGCAAACCAATGAGGCAACTCAAAACCAGCAGGAAAACGGCAGACCAGGAGCAACAGGAGGCAATCCCGGAAACGCCAACCCAGAAGCGCCGAACAACAGGACCACACACAGGCCTGGACAAGGCAACCAGAAAAAGGGCCAATGAAGAAGGAGCACCTGGGCAACCCCAACAGCCCAGAACGGAGACACCCGGACCAGGGAGAGAAACGAGACACCCATCCACAGGAGAAACAAGCCCGGTAAGAGAACCGACACCAGGAGTAGGCCCAGAAGGACACACCAGAACAGGGCCCGACACCAGCGGAGCGACCCTCCTGGCCAGACACAGAGCACAGGCAAGGACGCAGGGCCAAAGAAAGCGACCAACCGGCTCCAGAAACACACAGGAACCAGAAAGCCAGAGGACCCCAGCCAGGCACTCAGGAAAGGAACCAGACCACACCAGGACCCCCGTCCCCCAGGGAGCAACTGCCACGGAGCCCAGACGGAACTCCAACCGCAGCACAGATGAGGGGAAAATAGGGGCCAGAGCCCAGGACTGGGTGACAGCGAAAGACCGCCAGGCCCAAACAGAAGGGAAAAAAAACCCCAAGGGCCAAACAGAAGAACCACCACAGGGAACACACCCAGGGGAGGGGAGTGCAAAGGAAAGGAAGAGCAGGAGCCCAAACCAGACCGAGCAGCACCGACGGCCGAACCAGGAGAAGTGGCCAGGACCCACCGAAGGAAGTCAAAGACACAGGAAACAGAGCAGGGGTGCAACAAAACAGGGAACACGAGGACAAAGCCAAGGAAACCCCAGAAGCCATCAACAGGGCAAAGGGAGCACCGGAGCCAGGAGAACAGCATCCAGCAAGGAAGAGGCAGGCAGGGGACAACACCAGTCAGCCAGCCCCCACGAATCACACCCCAGCAGAGACGAACCCCGGCCGCCGGAAAAAGGAGGCAGCTGCGGAACCAGCCCCCCGAGGAGCAGGACCAGGCAGGCACATCAGAAAGAGAGGGCAGACCCCGGCAGGACCAAAAGCCCAAAAGAGGGCAAGCACCAGTAAGGGGGGAGGAAGGGCAGCCGAAGAACAACCACCCATACCAGAACAAGGGCGAGGAGCACGGCGGCCACGCAGGCCCAGGAGGCCCAGGGCCCCATCCATAATACCCAGGGAAGCCAGCCACCGGCCAGGGCAGGGAACCCCAGGAAGACAACAGAACTGTAGCCACCGCGCCGAAAGGGAGGCAGAAACACAGCACCACCCAGGACGACAGCCCAATATCCCGGAACACCAGGCAAAACACGAAAGAAACGTCTGACATGCAGGCGTGGCAGGGATGACACCAGCGCACACCACACAGGAAAGGGGAGACACGCAGCCAGGAACAAAGGCCGGACAAAGCACACCACCAGGCCGGGAAACAAGCGAGACGGACCCGGGGACCCCGAGGAAACTAACCAAGGCCCCAATACTGCATCGCCCATACCAGTCCAGAACCAGCAAAAGCAGAACCAACCATGGATGGAAAGCCACCAGGCAGGAAACAGCCAGCGCACAGCAAGCGCAGGGGGGGGAAGGGGTGAGAGCCCGACCCCACAAGCCACCGCAGCGAGGCCCTCAACATCCAAAAGGACGGCAGGCAGGACAGAGACCGCCCAGTGCCAAAAACGAAGAGAGCGGGCTTCCCTAGAGGCAGTCGGCCACAGGGGGAGAGAAATGTTAGGCGAAGGGCCCAGCACCACCCGCCGGGACCAAAACCAGCCCACGCAGACAGCACAGCATAGCAGCAGAGTAGCCAGCAAGGCCGGGGTCCGAACCCGCAGCCTAAAAACAGTGCAGCACGTAGAAATTATGTGCAATGAATGACCGCATCATACATAAGCCGCACCCAGCGTAAGACTTGCGCACCGCGCGTGGAGCATGACCCATTCCAAAGGAAGAAAGCCCACGAACCCCAACAATGAGCCGGCACCCTACCAACACAATGCAGGGACCGAAACCGCCAACAGCCAAAAAGGCACAGGCGGCGGGAGCACACAACAGGAGAGACAGAGCACCCCGCAATACCAGGCATCCACTGAGCCATCCGTGCAACACGAAGGACACTCCAATCACACAGGGGATTGGAAGCATCATTGCCGCCATGCCGCGCCTACACGAAAGAGGCCTATCCTGTACCGCAAAGGGCGAGCAAGCGAAATTGCGCAAGCCAGCGTCACGTCAACATTCGAGCTGACACAGATGCCCCCGGAGCATAGTACGTCAGCAACAACCCAGGCCAACCGGAGGGCAACAGCATCCCACTCTTGGCCACAGGAGGTCCACTGAGTCACCAAAACTGTGGAAAGCAGAGAACACCCAGGAAACAGCACAAAGCATGTTACGAAGTGCATGAAGAGAGGAAATAAAACCGCCAAGCGGGACTCACCCGGAGCTGGGGCCAACACCAGCGCCAAGGGCACCCCCCTCAACAGCCATCAGGATTCCTGGAGAAACGAGGAACCTTCGCAAGCGAGGCACGTCTCACCCAGCCAGGCTCGGGAAGACGCACCCGCGAACCAGAAGGCAACAGAAACACATGCCCCAGCCGCAAAGGGCCGGGCGGCCAAGCAGGATTCTGGAAGGAACAGAGACTGACTCCCAGCAAGCCCGGCAGGCCGAGAGATAGTCCAGGACACCCCACGCCTGCACAGCCTGGCAGCCGGGCGGGGGGTGAAGAGAAGCACCGCCACTCCAGCCCAGCAGGATCAGCACCAGCACATCCAAAGTCCATTCTGTCGACAGACAGAGAAAAAGAACAGGAGGGATGCTGGGTAAGTACTGTTTATGTACTCCCGGTGGGAGGGTCAGTATTAGGTCCCGGCATTCCTCTTGTCTTTTTTTCTGTCGGGAGATGATTATCTCCACATTGTTAATGAATGGGACGAGGACATAAAGGACCTGGGGGTAATATCCTTGATACTTTCCAATCTTTTTACAGACAAGGCTGTAACACAGAAACTGCCCGCTTATTATTCCTGACGAATCCCTCCCCTACCTTGAGACAGGTAATTCCTGCCTTCTTGCTCCCCTGGAACTCTTAGCCGGCTTCGATAGAGTCAACTACCTTCCAGCAAAAACAACCTAAAACGAGGGTTTTCACAGGGCCAAACTCTTTCCCCAACTTTGTTCAATTTATAGCTTGACCATTATGGGGAGTTCCTGAGAAACTCTGGAATTCTTTATAATCAATATGTAGAGGATATCCAGATATGTGTAAAGATTTCATCTTCTGATGGTATTATTCTACTCTCCAATACCCCAGACAGAATCCAAAAGTGGTTGGCTAACCACTGTTTAAAACTCAACCCAACAACAACAGAATTTGTACTAATTTCACTGGAAAAATCCAGCTTTTCCATTCGAGAATAGTTGGAATAATTTTCTCCCCTGAACTGTAAACTGGCCTTAGGGCTTTAAGTTGGGTGGGTGCTGTGGTGCTGAGCATTGGGGCATCTAAACTTGTCCCTTCCGGGCTCGGTTTTCAAGCATTGCCTTTTTTGTGCCATGCACTGGAAATACAGACTGGTGAGGCTTAACTACGATGGCTCACTCATCGTTACGTGAGTCACATGCAGTGCATAATCAGAGGCGATGGTTTCCGGTGCTCAGGACTGGCACTTAATTATCCACACTGGCGCTTTTCATGAGCACCAGTTAAGGACACATTCATTTACGGTGAGATTAAAGGTTTGCCCAGAATCACAGGATGTTAAGCCGATACCGAGACTCGAACCTGGTTGCCCAGCTTTCAGAGACGTTTTAAGGCATGGGCAAAGTGGACTCTGGCCCAGGGCCCCAGCCTTTCAGGGGGCCCCCTGAGAGAGTCTTGCTCTGTTGCCCTTGAATAACTTTCAGATTGTTGTCAATAGCCTTTTCCTTTTATTTTTAATGTGGGTAATATGGAAGAGTCTATTGCAGACATTTGTCAGACAAATGTTGTGTTTATGTTTCTTGCAACATCCATAAAAAGGTTTCATTTAGATCAAAACCGTACCTCACATAAGAGAAATAGGAGGTGGGCGACATAGATTATTTGCACTAATATTAGTGAGGTGCTACTGTGTTACAATATTGAAAACACACATCACTGTCCCTGAATATTAGATGTAAACATATTTAGAATTTCGGACCAGTGTGCCAGTGCACTGGCAGTGAGTGAACTGGCCAAAGAGGGCATGAAAGAGTTGAAACTGGATCATAAACTCAAAGTTGTTCAGAGCAAGGGCCCCCAAATCATGTCTGGCCCAGGGCCCCCAAAATCCTTAAGATGTCCCTGCCAGCTTTGAAGCCTTCAGCTCTGGCCATTAGGACCAGTGGCGGCTGGTGACATTTGAAAGTGGTAGGGCGTAAATACTAGTCTGCACTGAGGCGAGCCTGAACCACCTACAGGGGTTCGGGGGGTTCCCCCCTCGAGAAAATTTTGGGAAAAAAAGTGGCCAAATGGTGCATTTTCAAGCAAAATTGAGAAAGAGGTGGCTTGGCGAACACAACTCCGGGAGTAGCCAGACAAGTCTCTTTGCACTTGCACAGATACATCACTCTCCCCGCATTCACATAGCCACACTACTCACCCAGCACTCATAGACCCATTACTCACCCTTCCCTGACACATCACTAAGCCTGCATTCACCCATCTACATCACTCACCCTAAACTCACACAGGCACACTGCTCAACCTGCACTCACACAGACATCACTCACCCCTCACTGCACTCATAGATGCACACTGTTTCGCTCTCCCTACACTCACAAAAGTAGGCTGCTCACCCTGCACTCAGAAATGCACACCACTCATCCGGTGTATTCACCCCACTCAACCCTCACTCATGAGGGCATACATCTTATCCAGTGTACTCATACAGCCACACAACTCACTCTGCGCTCACAAAGACTCACCATTCACTGTTGGATGCGACTGATACACACCCAATAACAGAGCCCGGTCTCCCTGTTCTTGTGGCAGTCTCTCAAATAAGGCAATCTGCCTAGCTAGTCCCCGAAAGCATACTAGGTTTCCCCATTTCTGGGGCAGTCTGGTGGTTGCAGCCCTTACATGACCTGTAGCATACAGGCAGCCAGGTCTCACGGATCTCGGGACAGTATCCCAGAACAACATGTCTGCTTACTTAGGTCCTAAGCAAGCCTAAAAAAACACACCTAATCTCCCCGATATTAAAGTGTGTTCAGCCTCTACACATCCCACAACACAGCACTGACTGATCTCCTGGTTCATAGGCTAGCCTTGCAAGATAGCTTGTATTCCCAGACCAGACCAAATTGAACCCATAGGACGCATCTAGCAAGCTGCGATATGTGCACCCACAGCAGAGTCCTCTGCCAAGGCTGGCCTCGCACAAACTGGATCTCACCCTTAGCCGGCTCTCATCATAAATCAGCTGGGTGACTCAGAGCCTCCTGCCTCCTCCCTTGACCCCTCATAACCTCTGTTATCCCGTCAGAGTCCTAAAGTCAAGACGAGAGAAAGGGCTTCCCTTGAATGCTGCCTTAGTGGCAGAGTTAAAAGAGGGCAGTGGTGACAATTCCCTGTGCCCTGGTGTGGTGCTCTTTTTTCTGCTGTGGTCTCCTGTGGTAATGGCATTAAAAAAGCATAAGTAGTTGTACAAGTGTGAGAGCGGACACAGTAGAGCAGGCAATCTTATTATCAGAATGTTGGTCGTAGGCAACATATGCTATGTCTCACTGCACTCATAAAGTAACATAACGTGTATTTGAAAAGCGCAAGTTCAGCCAATGGTATCTTGGAGATGAATAACAGATGTTTATTGTTAATAACATGGCTGCTGTACACTATACTTCGTATATTAAAACAGGTAATCGGAAACATAAATCATTAATCGTATGTAGCAGATGCCAGAGAATGCACCAGCCGTATCATAGCGCTCGCATACAGCATCTGTGTAAATATTAGGACATATCCTCTCCACTTTCATGGTAAGTAGTTGGTTTCGTTTTAGGCGGCGCTAACATGGATGCAAGCTTCCTCCTGACGAGCCCTGGCAATTATGTTTTTAAAAAAAGTAACCACTGGTCACATGTAATACTTCCGTTCCGGCCCTGAAAAGTAATCGTAAGAGGAGGAATGTTGTTTTAAAGGTATCCTGGCCACGCTGCCTCCTTTCTCTGCTGGAATACAGCAGCCTGGCTAGAGACGCTTTGGAGCCTCTTGAAGCTGCCCTGTGTGACTTTGTGTTGACCATACCTCTCCTGCTACATGCCACGACCTTTGCTTTGCTGCTGGATATGGTGGTGTTCAAAACCAAAAGGGAATTTACCCATGAACAGACACCACATTAGAATGATGCGAGCCACAAGTGGACCTTGGCTTGAGCTGGCCTGTTTATTTAATGCTTTCATGACCCTTTATTACATATTTTCATAGCGCCTTTCCATCCTCCTGTGTGCACCTGATGTTGCCGGAACACAAATGCGGTTGCAATTTAGCCTTAGGCTGAAGTGGAGCCGTAAATGTCTACTCCGACTGATTTAACCATGAGAAAAGAAGCTATGCGCCTGGCTGTGGAAATTTCACGGATTGTATTGTAATCTATGGGGCATGGAAAAGAGACTCGCTTTGAGACCCTCACGGGTTTGTAGCCGCGCTCGACAAACACCGATTGACTCATCTGAGAGCATTTTTTGTCAGCATGCCATGCTTATTTATGCATTGACTGGCACTGCCATCGCTCACAGGCGGGCTGGTGAGCTTAGAGTGTGTCAGGTGCCACCACCGCACACTCAACAATGAGATGGAGGCCCCAAAAAGACTAGAGTGCCGCCTTGGGCGGTCTGGACCTCCATCCCCACCCCCCACCCCCACCCAGCTACAACTCTGCCTGGGGCCACTTGCCTTTTGCAGGCATGTCCAGGGATAACATGTACTCGGTATTTTCTTTGGTCAGGATAAGTCTGTAAATGTAAACCGTACAGCAAACATCGTGTTTGAACTTGATAATTAAAAAATAGTATTTCTTTAACCCAGAGTAGCGACTCTTTAAAGTCTGCCATGCTGCAGCCATGTAACCTCTGCAGTCTGTGCCATACTTTGCCTCCACACCTGTCTTGCTGTCCCCACTTGTTGAATAAAGGAGCATAGCTTCCATTGGTGCAGCAGGTGCAGAGGCACCGGGGCCCATAGGCATGAGGGACCCACTGAAGTCTGATTATTACTGGATTTCACTGTTCAAACAGCAACCTGAGGGCCCTTGTCCTTTTCTTGCACTAGGGCCTATTAACCACGCCTACACCACTATTGTTTTATACATGCTAAAGTGTGTCTCTTGCCTGCCTGTGCTTTGCACTGGTCTCATATAACATTTTACAATTGTATCATCCTTTCTAGTTCTCGTGAGTTATTCCACGCCCCCTAATTGTGATGGCCACGCCCCTTCAAGCAGGTCTACCACGCCCCTCTTAGAGACCCCCAGTTTATCATCCCAGTTAAAGCCCTGACTGTCCAGTCAGGGCTTTAACCTTGAGAACCTTCTGAGGGAAATCTCGGCCATAGCCAAGGGAACGCCCTCCCACAAGGTCTACTCATCACATCCATTCATGTCACCTTAAAAGAAACTGAAAATGTTTCTATTGCAGAGATATTTCCTTCATTAAGTCGACCTGTTGGTGATTGAAAATGGCTGCCTTGTTCTTTTTATTTGTGCTACTTAAGTCTTTTTATTTCCTCATTGTTATTCATTATTAGGGAGAATTGTGGCGCCGCGGCCAGGGTGACTGACTCCGGGCTCAGGGGATCACGGTTCGATCCCCGGCGCCGGTGGCAGATTAACCCAGCACCATGTGACTCTGGGCAATAGCTTGCTTAATCGTCTCGACGGCCCCCAGCGCCAAGAGACCCTTACGGGTGATTGTTCGCGTTTTACAAATGTGGATTATTATTGACTCCCTGTTCTCTTGTACGGTGCTCTAATGCCTTCGTGCTACATTTATGCTCTATAAAACTCAACTAAATAAATGAAATACATTTACAGTAAAAAAAACTTTGTAGGTACACGGATGTGGTTCAAAACCTTGTGTATTATTGACTTTATCAGTGTGTTCTTGAACGTTTTCCAGGCTTTTGATACCAAGTGGTGTTTGGGAAGTAAAGTAAAGCTAGTTCTCCAAAACAGCAACAAGTTGATTAGACAGGAGGGCAAAACAACCGGGCAGCGCCCTGCCCAGTGGACGTTATGGACCCTGCGAAAGGCATGTACTGTGACTGCTGTTTATGTTATAGAAAGTCATCAGCTCCTATCCATAGGTTAAACTAGGGTACTATCATGACATGGCACAGGCCTGCCGAGATATGCCAGAGATAGAATACATTTACTTCACTTTGATAACTTTATTTCGGTCAAAGACCATAAAAGTGCAATAAAATATATACAAGCACAGTATTAAAATATAACTACATCGAGTTAAAAAGTTATTAAACAATAGATATCAAAGGAGTAGTTAAAAATGAAAGCAATGGTCCCTTAGTCCTTATGGATTATTGCGGATCTTCTCCTCCACATACCGACAAGAAACCGGGAAACAGCTAAGGCAATGGGAGGGGTAGTGTCATAGGTTAAGACTCTACAGGCAAGAGCACAGTGCCTAAAGCCCAAGTTTTTGCAAAGTGGGATGATCCAGCACTTCCGAATTTCACCATATGCTGGGCAGAAAAAGAGGATATGTATAATGTCTTCCCTGGCATGATTGCAGGCAGGGCAGTTAGCCTTCGTCCCTTTTGCCCATCTTGAAGTGAATTCCCCGACTGGTAGAGAGCCGTGTCTCAGTTGAATGTATAGCTTTCTTGCCAGTGGAGGTTGCACCTGGTCCAGGAAAGCCTCCATCCTGAATTCAACTTTGGTTGTGAGGAACTCATTGGACAGTCTGCCCAGGGAATTTGAGCAATGTAGCAATTTGAGGTTGTGCGCTTTTACAGCTGCCACCAGGACAGTCCTTTGGATCCTCAAACAGCTATCCTCCAGTGTATCCCAAAGTTGGGGAAGGCCGATTTGATAAAAAAGAGACTTAACATGTGCCAGCCATGGTATGTTCTTGGTCTTAACTGTCCCCAAGTGGTTTTGAATTCTGCTCTAAACGGTTCCAGCTCCGGGACAGACCAGAGCCTTCTCCAATAGAGCAGAGGTCGGGCTGCCGCCAGCTCAGTAATAGGTTCCAGGCCCAGGTCCAAGCGTAATGGGAGCAGAGACGTACTTTGCGGGAGATCAAACAAATGCCGCATGAAGGAATGTTCCACTTTCGTTAGGTTACATGTGTTGGTGTGTCACCAGAGTTCAGCAGCATATAAGGCTGCAGACCTGACCTGTGTTTTATATATCTCTAGGGCAGGGGTAACCGGTTTAAAGGATAAGGCGCTGCAAAATCTGCCTATGCCACCCATTATCTGTGCAAGTCTAAGGGAGGATTTAGAGACTTGCTGGTCCCATGTGAATTGTTCTGTCAGAGTCACTCCCAAGTATGTGAAGGTCTTGACTCTCTCAAGGGGGGTTCCGTTCAATGTGGGGTTGCGGCAGGTGTGCCTCGGGGGGTTGAAGATCATAAACTTGGTTTTCTCCAAGTTGATCTCCAAACCCCGCGAGGCGCAAAAAGAAACAAACCCATCCAAAACCGCTGAATGCCCGATGATGTCCGCGACAACAGCAAAGTGTCGTCCGCAAACATCAGAGCGGGCACCCTGCCAGTGACCAGGCGTGGTGCATCATTGTCCTTGACACACTTAAGTCTGTCTATCAGGCCATTGACATATAAGCTAAAGAGGGTAGGGGCTAGTACGCAGCCCTGGCGTACTCCTCGTGTGACAGGGAAACGATCAGATAATTCCCCATTCTTCCCACATCTCACCTGGGCATAATTCCCAGTGTGGAGCCGGGTTATGGAGTCTAGTAAGTAAGGAGGGAGACCAAGTTCCTCCAGCACCGTCCTGAGCCTCTCCCTCGGGACCAGATCGAATGCGGCCCGCAGGTCCACAAAAACAAGGTAGAGGCTGCCACCCTCTACTCTTGCAGTTTTCCAGTATAGGACCTGGAGTCGAAAGATCTGGTCCAAGGTCGAGACCCCTGATCTAAAACCGGCTTGGAGGGTGGTCAAAATTTTGTTTTCCTCCATCCAGCCCAATAGCCTCTCCAGCAGAATTCGCCCCATCAATTTCTGAGTAGTATCGAGTAGACTAATTGGTCTATAATTTGATGGAGCAAGCGGACAACCCTTTTTAAAAATTGGAACAATCTCAGCCCCTAGCCAGGTCTCAGGGACTGGGGAGCCCCGTAGGACAGCATTAAACAGAACCAACAAGTATGGGGCCTAGATCTTTGGCTGAGATCTAAAAAGATCTCCAGGGAGCTTATCCAGGCCCGGGGCCTTATTCGGGAGCAATTTCTCAATTGCCAGTTCAACTTCCCTGAGTGTGATGTTATCTGGACAGTAAGTGGGGGCTCCAGTAGGGGCAACTTTTTCCACTATTGCAGGACAGGGTCCGAGTCCAGGGTCCAAGGCCTCCGGCAGTCTGCACTCATGCGGGGGGTCTGGGGCCATAGGGGTCTCGGAAGCTCGATTGGAGTCATGGGTTCTACAAAGGGAAGTCCCAAAACCCGGAGCCCCCTGCAGTCGACACTCGTGCAGGGGGTCCCGGGGTGTACAGGTACGGGAGTTTGAGACCCCGGATCCCCAGGCCCCCGGCAGTCGACTCTCATGCGGGGGGTCTGGGGCAGGCGAGGTCTCGGAGGCCCGATCAGAACTAAGATTCTGGCAAGGAAAAGACCCAGTGACCGGGGCCCCCAGCAATCGGCACTCATGCAAGGGGTCCCGAGCCGTGCGGGTACAAAGGACCAAACTCCCAGTCTCCGGGGCCCCCGGCAGTCGACTCTCATGCCGGAGGTCCCGAGGCACATCATCCCGTGTAGCCAGAGCCAGTTCTAGAATCTCCCCCTGGAGCAGCCACCCAATATCCTCCAACTCAGGGCTTGTGTAGAGTGACTTAAAGTGAGCCTCCCACACTATAGCAGCGATGTTCGAGACCCCAGTGTCTCTCTCACCTATCACTGAAGAAGTGACAATTAGCCAAAAAGTCTTGGAATCTTTTAGAAGCAGTGCCTGTCTCAACTCTTCCCACCTAGATTCCTCCCACTCACTCTTTGCTCTAGTGAGCGCCTTCTTGTACAACAATCTGGTTGTTCTAATTTTAGGGACATCCTTAGATTTAATAGCCTTAAGTAGGTCTTTCTTAAGGTTTTTGCATGTATGGTTGTGCCAGGGGTGTGTTTTATTTCGGCGCAACTTAGTCCCGCTAACCGGAAAAAATACTTCCCCAAGACTCTCAACTAACTTTCTGTGGATTTCTATAGTCTGCCCATGGGAGGTGGAATTTCCCATATCACTTATTAATGGGACAGCTAACTGATAGATTTGTGCAAGTCGGGTAGGAGAGTGTAGGCAAGAAGGCCATTTGACTATTCTCCTATTATTAGATATAATATATGGTGGGGGTACCAGGGTGGAGTTAGAGGCAGGTTTAGTCAATCCAAATTCACCAGGTTTAAGCGATAGTACCAAGGCATTGTGGTCACTATCATGCCTTGGGACAACTTCAAAGTCTTTAAATTTGCCCCAGTCTTTAGCCTCCATCATAAGATAATCAATAGTGGAAGTTTTATATGTCCTGTTATATGTGGGCAGGCTGGAATTTTTATTGTTGCCCCTTCCATTGCATGCCTGCAAAGACATTGCAAGGGTCAGGGCGTTAATTTGTAAGACTAACGGTGTCCAGGCCTTTACTGGGGCTATTTTTGTGGCGGGAATTTACCAAAGCAAGTCAACCTCATCCTCCTCACACAACTCAGATCTGCCCAGTGGCTCGAACTGGCAATTTAGATCACCGCCTAGAATGATCGAGGTTGCAGGGTCAAGTAACTGAAGGAAATGATCGAGGCTTGAATAGTGCTCGATTCTTTTCCATTCATGGTGTGCCTTGAATAGATGTTAATAATAGCCAGTGTGGATCGGCCAACAGATGTTAGCAAAACACATTGGATATCAGGCGAGTTGGTGTCTACCTGTACGCCCTGCATACCTAAGTGTAGACCTACCCATATGGCAAGGCCACCCGAAGGGCGGTCTTTCCCTCCTGTGACTGCAGGGATGTCATAAGTTGCAAAACCAGGGTTTTCACTAGTCTCAAGGGTCCAGGTTTCTTGCATTAGGCAGATATCATAAGTGGACATAAAGGAGGACCAATCAGGTATATGTAGCTTACTTTTTAGGCCTGCGATATTCCACGAGAGTATTTTTATACTGCCTTCCCCGACCTTTACTTCATCCTTTTCTCCCCCTCGTTCACTTGGTAGTGCCTGATTCAGTCTCTGATCAACCTTTGTCTCCTCCCTCATTGAAGCTTGAGGGGAGAGAGTCACAAAGCCATCAGAGGGTAGTGGCTTTTCCTGAATTGCAACGCCTTCCTCTGGGTTGCCTTCTTTGTGTTCTCTTGGGGGTGTGCATGGCTGCGTGAGTCAATCCACCTCCTCGAGAACGCTAAACATATTCCAATGGGGTTGTATCGGATAGAGCGGGCATGTGGTAGGAAACCCTCCCCAAAAGGCTGCCAGAAGTGATTCCCGTTCGGATGGAAGACACGATTCCTGATGTTCTGTGGTCTCCTATTTTGGGGCAGTTTGTGGTTTGGGATAGGATAGAAATAGGACAAATGCATAGGGAATATTTGCGACTCTCTATAAGAAGAGGTACTGCAAATGTGGTCAACAGCTGAGGAGTCCCTAAAATTGATTGTGATAATATCCACTGGCACTGTTTTAGGGCCCCTCCCAATCCATTCTACTCTTCTCACTGCCAGTATGTGGCCTGATATATTGGGAGGTAAGGGTCTATTCAAGCTTAGCCACTGTATACACTTATTATGTAGCTCAACCTCCTGCTCTCTCTTCCCCTTACTAAGGGGTGGAACTCCCACTAGGGCCACTACAAATGGTTGAGCTTCTGGAGGCAGATTTATTGTTGGCAAAAGTTTGGAGGTTGCTTTAGATGGGAGAGTTCTTGGTGTTGATGTTGCTTTTTTTTGTGCCATGTTTTTACCCTCCTTGGGATGCTGACTGGATTTAACAGTTTGCCCCACAGCGAGAGAAGTATTAGAACCTGATGGTTTGACTACAGGTATAGAAGGTGGTACGAAATTTGGAGATTTAACAGCAATAGTTGCCGGACCTGGTTTTCTATTTAAAACTGCTAGAGCAGTGGGTTTAGCTACCTCAGGACAGGGTACCTTTACAGAGACACCATCTGGAGCAGTGGGTAACGGGTTGCCTTGGGAGTTATGTGGTTTAATTGTCCCCATAGACTTGTTGTTTAGCATGGATGATAGCCTATCTAGTTTAGAGACTAGAGGTTTAATATGGGATGCAATTATTTGCTCTAAACTGTTCTGGAGATCCGTCACCATATTGGTAACCCAACAAGGTATCCCTGTAGAATACATTTAACTGGTACCTATTAAGATACAGATTGAGAATGACCACTCACAACTTCATGTACCCAATTAGAATAAAAAATGCTTAAATGCAACCTCAGAAACCCAGGCTTTGTATATCACGGCACAGCTGTCATATGTTCAGGCAAAGGTGAAAAAGCCTTAGATAGCAAATATGGATCTAATTGAGGCCTGGTTACTGATCCTTGTGCCAACCCTGCTACCACTAAGCCAGGCGATGAACGATTGGTGTCAGGGGCCAAAAGGCAAGTTTGTGGTGATAGCCGTTGCACACGGTGACTGCTAGCTGACATGCCTGACCATGGGCCAGACTTGGGTTGAAAGCAGTCTTGGTCATCTATGACTTATGAGTTGGACAGAACAAATAGTGTCTCACAACTCATCTCTTCTGCTCAGTCTCTGCTTTCTGCACTCTTTTACTTCTCATCCATGTCGCCCTTGCCTTCCAGAGTCCGAAGACGGAGAGCATTCCCCTGAACTGCGCAAGCAGCGCCGGCCGCGACAGCCCCAGCAACCCCGGATCCCCAAGGTCAAGCGGGTTCGGACCTCCTTCAAGAACCACCAGCTGCGCACCATGGAGTCGTACTTCTCCGTCAAGCACAACCCCGATGGCAAGGACTGGGAGCAGTTGGCCAAAAAGACCGGCTTACCCAAAAGAGTGCTGCAGGTGAGCGTGATGAGGCCAGGAATAAGGGTTAAGGAGGTTGGGGCCGAGGGTTTCTCCAGGTCATTGGTGAAGGAGGTGATCGGGTAGGGCATAGGTATAACCACCTAACATGAGTCCCTCAGATGGGAGTTTATACAAAATCATGCTTTAAAAGAGGTAACTCCAGGCTGCCCACTCCATGCAAGCCCCAGTTTGGATGTTTACCACAGATTACTTGGGGTTCCACAAACTTTCCCATATATCCACAGCATGGCAAACACTCCACTAACTAACAGTCAAAGACAGAAATAAAAAAATACACGTCCTAATGAATATAAACTGGACGCCCAACGCTGGGTTAAAAATACTGGGGAGACCGGACGAAGGTTGAATGGCTGGGCCTGGACCAAGGTAAAAGGACTGTATCGACCTAGTCTCATGGATACATGGGCCTGGACTATGGTTAAATGACTGCCTGGCCCTGGATGAAAGTTGAATAGCTATGCATGGACCTGGGCGCAGGTCGGATGGCTGTGTCTGGGAGAAGGTCGAATGACAGCCTGTGCCTTGGCGAAGGTGGAATGGTTGGGCCCTAGAGCGAGGAGTAAGGTGGATAAACTTACGCTGAATCAAGAGCTGAGTTGTGGAGCAGTCTTACAGGAGGTGGTGGTTGGATATGAAATCCTGTAGTAATAGGTGAAAGGGTGAGCATTGTGCTTACAGTGCTACAGAACTCCTGACACCGTACTATGCCCCGGTCTTCCCATTTCCCTCTAATGGTTAAACTAAAACCAGGAGCAGCCGTTAGGACTCCCGGACTCCCCTAGCCAATCACAACGCTGTTGTCACCCGCATGACTGCACCGTCATGATTGATCTGAGTCAGGGCTCGAGTCGGGGGTACACGGGTAGACGGCATCCCCCAACTCTTTGCATAGGGTGGACGCCGTCCCCCCTGCCAAGGAGCTGGGCTCCACAGAAATAAGCTGAATGTGTCCCGGTGTAATTTTCAGACACTGGGACACGTTCAGCACGTGACGTCATGCGGTCATTTGCATATTGTCAGTCCCCCCACTTCTTTTTATATTATAGGAGTTGTGCCCTGGTCTGAGCGTCCTGGTTCAGCACTCAGACAGGTAGTGAGAGTCTGTGCAATTTCTCCACTCGGCCTTGCAATATAGCCGGGTAGAGGACATGCTAAGTAGGCATGACATTTTGGCCGGCCCAAGACGGCCGTCCAAACCGTCATGCGCACTTATGTTGCAGCAATCACTCCTCCTTCCTGTGCGGACAGCCAAGACTGCCCCGCCCTAACCTGGCTCGGGCTCCGTACAAAAAAATACAATGATAATAACATAACATTATTAATGTTGCGTTATTATCATTTTATTTTTATTTTTAACTCAGTGAGGCAACGCTCCTCTGCCTTAGCGGAGTAGCCGCCACTAGATTAAAAGACCACTGTACTCTCACACTAAGATCACGGATAGGGCAGTTCTTAAGTCATTCCTGTTCTGGACAATGGACCCTTGGTCTGAAACACTGAACGACATCGGTCAAGGCTAACATGGACGGTATGTGGTAGTGTGCCATGCCAAGAACGCCCTGAAAAATTACCTAATGCCATGCCCAACCGTGCTCCCAGTTTCTCAAGATCCATCCATGCCCAGCTTCAGATGAAACGGCCACCATGCACACCCATATTCCCCTGTAAAGAGCAACCCTTAGCCTTTGGTGAGTTCTTCAGCTCCTCCCACTTACAGTGAGACAGAGTGCAGGAGCAAGAATGGTGGCAATGGATGAGATATGTTTGGGAATGTCACTCTTTTTTTGTGATTCAGCTCCCTTGCGTTCAATGTATATCATTGATGGCAGAGAAAGGCACTTATTTTGCTGCCAGTGTGTGTAAGTTAATAATCACTGAGTGAGTCCGATGGTGCTATCAGTCTACTTGATTTATTTATCACTGTGGGTGGCCTCCCCCCTTGCTGTTAATCTACGTATTTTAGGGCCAGATGTATCAAAGGGTTTTACCCATTCTGTGTCTATGGGAAAATGTGTTCATACATTTGACCCTTATTGGTTGCAGTGAGTGGCCCCTCTATTGATGTTTTTGTATGAGTTTAATTGATAGCAGTGAGTGGCCCCTCTTTTGCTGTTTTTGTATGAGTTTAATTGATAGCAGTGAGTGGCCCCTCTTTTGCTGTTTTCTTTTTGTATGAATTTCATTGATAGCAGTGAGTGGCCCCTCTTTTGCTGTTTTTGTATGTGTTTCATTGATAGCAGTGAGTGGCCTCTCTTTTGCTACTTTTGTACGTGTTTCACTGATTGCAGTGAGTGGGCCCCTCTTTCTGTTTTTGTATGTGTTTTATTGACTGTAGTGAGTGGCCCCTCACCTACTGTTTTGTTTGTGTTTTATTGATTGAAGTCAGTGGCCCCTCTTGCTGTTTTTGTATGTGTTTTATTGATTGCAGTGAGTTGCCAGTTTCAACGGTTTTGAATGTGTTCTATTGACTGTAGTGAGTGGCCCACTCTCGCTGTTTTTGTATGTGTTTTATTGATTGAAGCCAGTGGCCCCTCTTGCAATTTTTATGTGTTCTAATGATTGCAGTGAGTGGCTCCTTTCACTGTTTTTGTATGCGTTTTATTGATTGCAGTGAGTGGCCCCTCTTTCTCTTTGTGTTTGTGTTTTATTGATTGCAGTGAGTGACCCTCTCTCACTTTTAATGTACGTATTTTATTGATTGCAGCGACTGACCCCTCCCATGCTGTTTTATAGGTGTTATAATGATTGTAGTGAGTGGCCCCTCTTTCCCTGTTAATGAAAGTGTTTTATTGATTGCAGTGACTGATCCTTCTCTTGCAGTTTTTGTAGGTGTTTTATTGATTACAGGGATCTGCCCCTCTCATGCTCTTTTTGTATGTGTTTTATTGATTGCAGTGAGTGGCTCCTTTTACTGTTTTTGTATGTGTTTTATTGGTTGCAGTGAGTGGCGCTTTTCAATGGTTTTGCTGTTTAGGTTTGTGTTTTATTTATTGGGGAGGTGATGTGGCATAGCGACCAGAGCTGCTGACTTTGGAACTGGGGTGCCAGGTTCAAGTCTGAGCACGGGCTAAACATATTGTTATTCTGGGCAAATCATTTAATCTCCTCTTGGAAAGTTCTCCAATACCTTTGGGTTGAGTTTGCGCTATATAAAACTCCCCCCAAACATTTAAAACACTGCAGTGAGTAAGTAGCCCCTCTCGTGCTTTTTTGTATGTGTTTTTTGCACATATCATAGCAATTTGAAAACTGCACGGCACACTTTTTATTCGAAAACAATAGAAATAGCTAATAACGCAAAGGACATTTTTTTTTAATAGATCTCTAATTTCACAGATCTTAAATATTTTGCTCCCTCACTTGAGACAAGTGCATCTCTTTGTCTCACCTGAGCACTTTCTTTGAGGACAAAATACCAAAAATCCAGGACAACCTGACTCTTATGCAATACACAATGCCCCCAAACAGCGCGTGTCCCCCATGCCCAAGGCACAGGTTAAACTATCACAATCTATTTCTCTTAAGAGCAATGAACTGGAGAATTCTTTCTCCAAAAATAAAGCTGGCTCTTCACTGGACCCCTTTCCGCCCCAATTTATGAGTTCACTAGGGGCCTTTCTCGGGCTCATCTACCAGGAGCCGCCCGCCCGCACCAGACTTTCCCGCCGCTGCCTCCCTGCGGCCCTGCCCCCCGCCAGCCCATTCGCCGGCCCGCCGCTGACCCTCCTCCCGGCTGCCTACTTATGACGACCCCATGCAAGCCCGTCTGCGCCCATCCGCGCCTGGACCGCGCCCAGCGCCAGGACCCCTGGTCCCCGACGATGCCTGCCTACACGACGGACCTACGACGCCGCCACCCTCATCGCACTCAAACCCGACCGGACAATAGCCTGCCATCGAGCCACCCCGAGACGCACCCACGGACCCTTCACCTGCCAAGCCTGCAAGTTCTCCTGCATCCGGAACCTGCACCACAGCCACCAAACCGAGTACCAACAACCTCAAGTGCATCCTGCTCAACACCCGCTCCATCCACAGACACGCCATCGAACTCTGGAACCTGCTTGACACTACCTCACCAGACGTCGCCTTCCTCACAGAAACATGGATGAACGCCTCCTCCGCACCCGACATCGCCATCGCCATCCCAGACGGATACAAGATCATCCAGAGAGACTGCCTCAACCAGATCGGAGGAGGCATCGCCATCGTACACAAGAACACCATCCGCATCACGACCGACTCCAGCGACACCTTCGCCGCCGCCGAGCACCTCCACTTCCAGATACACACCGACCCAAAGACGACCCTCAGAGGCACCCTCGTCTACAGACCCCCGGGACCACGTACACAATTCAGCGAAGACATCACGGACTTCATCAGCCCGCACGCCCTCCGCTCCGATGACTACATCCTCCTTGGGGACCTCAACTTCCACCTGGAGAACAACAAGGACCGCAACACCTCCCCCCTGCTGGACAACCTCGGACTCAAGCAACTGGTCAACACCCCCACCCACTACGCCGGCCACACGCTTGATCCCGTCTTCTCATCCAGCAAGCACATCACCTTCAGCCACTCCACCGGACTTCACTGGACCGACCACAGCTGCGTCCACTTCAGCTTCAGAAGAACCACGACCCACCACCACCCGCAACAGGTCCCTCACAGGAACTGGAGCAAGATCACCGCCGAGCAGCTCACCACCTCCATCAGCCAGAACCCACCCGCCAGCACAACGGACCCGATGGAAGCAGCACACAACTTCACGAAGTGGCTGACCGACTGCGCCGACGACCTCGCGCCACTAAAGAACCCCCCCCCAGCAGACCCAGAAGCAAGAAAGCCTCCTGGTTCACCGACGAACTCAAGGACTCCAAGAAAAACTGCAGTACCCTCGAGAAAGCCGGGCTCCTCGACCAGACCATAGACAACAGGACCGCCCTCAAACATGCCACCCGCAAGCACCACCAGCCTATCCGCACCACCAAGAAGAAATCACTGAAGGAACGACTGGACAACAACGCCCACGACAGCAAGGAACTCTTCAGCATCGTCAAGGAGTTCTCCAACCCCAGCACCGGCAACAACGACATCACTCCTTCACAAGACCTCGGCGACTCTCTCGCCTCGTTCTTCCACCGCAAGATCGCCGACATCCACAACAGCTTCAGTGCACCATCCACGCACCCAACCGTCGAATCAACGCCCCCCCACCGCCACCCTCCGCACCTGGACCACGGTAACCACCGAAGACACAGCCCGCACGATGAACACCATCCATTCCGGATCTCCAACCGACCCCTGCCCACACCACATCTTCAACAAGTTCGACTCCATCATCGCACCCCAACTCCGTGACATCATCAACGCCTCCTTCAACACCGCCACCTTCCCGGAGAGCTGGAAGCATGCCGAGCTCAACGCCCTACTGAAGAAACCAACAGCTGACCCCACCGACCTCAAGAACTTCCAGCCCATCTCGCTCCTCCCTTTTCCCGCCAAAGTGATCGAGAAGACCGTCAACAGACAGCTTGCAGCCTTCCTCGAGACAAATGGATCCCTCGACCCCTTGCAGTACGGTTTCCGAGCCAACCACAGCACAGAGACCGCCCTCATCGCAGCCACCGATGACATCAGAACCCTGCTTGACAACGGAGAAACAGCGGCCCTCATCCTCTGCAGCGTTCGACACCGTCTGCCACCGCACCCTAGTTCAACGCCTCAGCAACATCGGTATCCAAGAGAAGGCACTGGAGTGGATCATCTCGTTCCTCACCGGAAGAACACAGAGAGTCCGCCTCCCCCCGTTTCGATCCGAGGCCACCGAAGTCATCTGCGGCGTACCGCAAGGATCATCACTCAGCCCCACCCTCTTCAACGTCTACATGAGACCTCTTGCAGCCATCGCACGCCAACACAACCTCAACATCATCTCCTACGCCGACGACACCCAGCTGATCCTCTCCCTCACCAGAGACCCCGCCACCGCCAGAACAAACCTACATGAAGGGATGAAAGACGTTGCAGAGTGGATGAAGAACAGCCGCCTGAAACTGAACTCAGACAAGACGGAAGTCCTCGTCCTGGGACCATCTCCCTCCGCCTGGGACGACTCCTGGTGGGCCCCCGCCCTGGGCGCCACTCCCAAGCCAACAGACCACGCACGCAACCTGGGCTTCATCCTGGACTCTCCCTCTCGATGACCAGACAAGTCAACGCCGTCTCCTCATCATGCTTCAACACCCTACGCATCCTGGTTTCGGTCGGGATCCATCTTCCGATGGATCCCGACCGAAACCAGGAAGACGGTCACCCAGGCACTCGTCACCAGCCGACTGGACTACGGGAACACCCTCTACCCAGGAACCACAGCCAAGCTACAGAAAAGACTCCAACGCATCCAGAACGCCTCCGCCCGACTCATCCTGGACATCCCCCGGCGCAGCCACATCTCCGCCCACCTGAAGGACCTGCACTGGCTCCCCGTCAGCAAGAGGATCAAGTTCAGGCTCCTCACCCACGCACACAAGTCTCTCCATGACCTGGGCCCCAAGTACCTCAACGACCTCTTGACCTTCTACACGCCCACCCGCCAGCTACGTTCTACAAACCTCGCCCTCGCCGCCGTACCACGCATCCGAAGAGCAACCGCCGGAGGTAGATCCTTCTCCTACCTGGCGGCCAAGACATGGAACTCCCTCCCCATCCATCTTCGGCTGACCCAGGACCATCTCGCGTTCAGGAGACAACTCAAGACCTGGCTGTTCGAGCAATAGCAGACCCCCTCCCCCAAGGGCCTTGAGACCCTGCCGGGTGAGTAGTGCGCTATACAAATGTTATGATTGATTGATTGATTGATTGATTGATTGATTGATTGATTGATTGATTGATTCTCCACCTCTCTACAATCGGGCATTTTACCCGTCAAGTGGAAAAAGGCCACTGTTACACCGTTACTTAAAAAACGAGAATGCAGACTCAAAAATTCCCTCAAACTTCAGATCCATATCCCTACTTCCAGGGATCTAAAAAATACTTTAAAAAGCAGTAAACATGCAGGGTATGTTCTTTTTTAGAAACCTCCAAGTTCCTCCACCCCTCCCAGTTCAGGTTTAGAGCTCTCCATAGCACAGAGTCAGCACTCATGGAGCTCACTGACTCCATCAAATTCATGCTGGATGCAGGGCATAATGCTGCACTGATCTTATTAGACCTCTCAGTGGCATTCAACACAATCTCACATGAGATCCTGATACCACGCCTTGCCCACTTTGGGGTAGTAGGGAAAGCATTGACCTGGTTTCTTGAACACAGGGAACAAACTTTGTGGCTCAAACCATTCTTCTCAGAGGCCAAAACTATCAAGTATGGAGTACCTCAAGGGTCGGTCTTGAGCACTACTCTTTTTAACATATATATGACTCCACTAACCTTTCTTTTTGAATCCTCTGATATCCAGGTAGTTTCCTATGCAGATGACACCTAATTCCTGCTGACATACAATAATAAGAATGACATGGCCAAAACTACATTTTCTGCCTGTATTACAGCAGTGATGGGCTGGCTCAATTCCAACTCCCTACAATGCAACCCTAACAAAACCGAGATCCTGCTATTTGGAAAAAATCCCCTCCCTCCTTGTTTAGGGATCTGGTCATTCAGTTGTGTGGCACCCCCGCCACACCTCCCCCATTGGAGTGGCCAGAAACCTATGGGTGCTACTGGACACTCAGCTATCCTTCAAACCTCAAATCACAGCGGTAGTCAAAAATGCACGTTGGATTCTGAGAATGCTAAGGAAGTTTCTCAAACTTCTTCCTGGGGATGTTCAGAAGATGGTGGTACAGGTATTGATCCTATCCAGCCTGGATTATGTGAATGTCCTGTACTCAGGAATCCCAGACTATCTGACCCATATACTACAAAAAGTTCAAAACATGGCTATCCATCTGCTCTTTAATTTCATCAAACATACCTCACTTTCCGCAAACAGTTGCACCTAATAGCTCATTCTGCTTTCTATAAAAGCCGTCCCTACTACCTTCAAACCAGATTATTCAACTCCTGCCCACAAAGCTATCTTCTCTCTAAATTAGTACACATGTTGTCCATTCTCTCCACAAAAAGGAAAAGTTGGGGGTGTCTCAGCCTGTAGTGTAGTTCCTATATTCCCAATAGGCTCTGCGCATTGGAATAACATAAATGATAGTGTAGACGTAGGACTGAGGTCGACTAGGTCTCTATTGAATATGTTAGACTTAATTATGAATGCCAGCTAGCTCAGGGGTCACTAGAAACTTTCTTGAGTGAACAGGAAGGTATTAACTTTCCTGAATAGACAAGAAGGGATTAGTTTCTGACAACTGCATAAACATGACAACTTTGCTCCCCCAGAATAAGGAGTATATCTCCAGAGTCGCGGAAACAATAGATAGCTATTTCACTGAGTCAATCGTGCATGCTTCGTTTCACCAGAAGTGCAGAGAAATAGAGAGACGGGCCTTTTCAATAAAAGGGTTATTTATTGAGCAGTCTACTTTCAATGCCACAATTGCAATACTTGTCATAAAGTAAAGTGCATACAGTAAAATGAGTATTATGAAATAATACTGTAAAAGCATTTATATGGTTTCTAAGCCATAAGATACTTAAAATGGATAAAATACATACGATAAAATAATGACTTAACATACTCAACTGGTGTTTCTAAGATACGCCTACCCCAGTGTACCTAACCTAAGCCTAGTACAGGGAAGGAGTAGATGAGTTACAGTTTTTGCCAAGAATCTGAATCAAGAATTCTCTGTGGGTCTAATCAGCTCCGTACCTTGGTTATAGAATGAAGGAGATCTTGTATCTCTCTCTCGGGACTCGATTTCCCAGCAACACGCAAGGGTGACCGGAAAACACTGGAGCTGGATTTCTTGGCAAGAGAAAAGACAGTGTCTCTCTTAGTGCGTCAATGGGAGGGTCGGCTTCCTTCGGCACTCGCATCAGCAGGGCGTCGGGCAAGTAGATAGCCGATCTGCTCCAAACCACCGTGTGTTGCTTAAGGCAGATGCTTGTATATTTATACCTGGAAGGTGCCGAGTTTGACGTAAGGTTGGACATAAGACGTCACTAAGAACTTGCAGTTCTTTCAGGACTCCAGGAGTTCTTGGACAAATCAATACAGAAGCAGGGGGAATTTTATGTTTAAGAACACGTTGTGCTTTCTAGGAGTCTATGGGAGTAGCCTTGCCGTATTTGGACTGCATTGGCTATGTCTTAATATGGGTATGATTCTTATGCCTGTATAAGGGTATGATTTGATATAACCACATAAGGGCATAAAATCGAGAATATTTACTAGAGTCCTAGAATCATCTACAACAAACATGCTCAGTACCTGCAGCTAAATACTGGAGCGACCTTCCTCCTCCCCTCAAATGCATTTCAGACAAAAAACTGTTCCACAAACAAATAAGAACCTACCTATTTAAGGACTAGATGGTCATCACTCCTTTTGGTTGAACAGTTTAGCACCAGGACAGACACTCTTGTAGTAGCTGTGCGCTTTATAAAACCCATCACTCATTATTTTATTGATTGCCAGTTAGTGGCCCCTCTACTAGTTTTGTGTGTGTTTTATTGATTGCCGTCAGTGGCCCCCTCTCACTTTTTTCTCTCTGTTTTTGTATGTGTTTTATTGATTGCAGTGGGTGGCACCCCTCTTGCGGATTTTGTATGTTTTGTTAATTACAGTGAGTGCCTCTCTCGCTGCTCTTGTATGTGTTTTATTGATTGCAGTGAATGTCCCCTCATTTGCAGTCTGTATGTATTTTATTGATCACTGTGAGTGTCTCAATTTTGCTGTATGTTTTTTATTGATCACTGTGTCTTGACCCTCTCTTGCTATAAGTGTGTGTTTTGTGCATAGCCCCAGACCTTACTGTATGTGAAAGTGTTTTATGGATCACTGTGAGTGGATCTGATATTGCAGTTGCATACATGCCAACATTTGAGGACAGGGAATGGGAGATTTAAAATATAAAATCGGTAGAACGAAAATTCCCCATTGACTTCTATTGTAGAAAATGCAATTTCGGTAGTCTCCCGCATGAATCAAGTCTATTGGCATGTATGCAGTTAGCG
This sequence comes from Lissotriton vulgaris, assembly GCF_964263255.1. Taxonomy (NCBI): domain Eukaryota; kingdom Metazoa; phylum Chordata; class Amphibia; order Caudata; family Salamandridae; genus Lissotriton; species Lissotriton vulgaris. The sequence continues at coordinate 1,926,689,971 of NC_141693.1, forward strand.
TATGTATTTTATATCTGTGAGTAACCAGGGGCGAGGGAGCAATGCCCCACCTATAACTTTTCGTCCCTTGCCCCATCGTATCCCACCACCGGTCTCTTTGGTCATGGCAGCTGCAGCCGCAGCTGTGCTGGCCCAGACAAAAACGGTAAAACATAGACCAGCAGTGACCTCTTAGCCTCCATGACTGGGCCCAACCCCCTCTCTTCACCGGAAACTGTCACTATCTGTACGTGTGGCGCATGACGCTGTTCACACTGCAGCGCTATAGATTGCAACATTGACAGGAAAGTACCTGGACAAGAAGAGAAGGGCAGGGGTGCATCCAGTCGCAGCCGTCACCGATTGGGGAATGGGGGGACGGGGGGAGATAGGGTGGGGTAGGTGGTTTAAGGAGAATGAAAATAATTAAAAAAATGATTTAAAAAACCCCAAAACTTACCATACCGCTGTGTCTTTCCTCCATCTCTCTTCCTCGTCGCACAGCGTCACCTGAACGATCAGGAAGCACACCCAAGCTCCCTAGGCCAATCACAATGCAGCAATGTAGAGTTGTGATTGGTAAGCACAATGGCTCCCCTAAGCCAATCACAATGCTGCAAATCAGTGTTGTGATTGGTCTGAGTGCCGCGATTCGGCACTCAACCAAAGAATGGGGACTTGGCATGTTCTCGCCTGGGTGGAGAACATGGTAAGTGCGCATGAATGTTTGGTCGGCCCCAGTTGGCCGGCCAAACATTCATGTGCACTTACACAGTGTACTTGCCACTCCCCCTGCTCCTGTGTCAGAGCAGCCCAGCCACACTGCAGAGCTGCCGCAGCAGGACAAAATAAAATGATAATGGCCTTGAGTTATTTCGCTGCTGCACAGCAGTGGGGTGATGCCCCTCCCCCATAGCGAAGGACAGCCACTGGTGCATCTGTCTTAAGGCACAAGGTAGCCTTCGATTAGGTCACACGTGGTGAAAAGGATGACAGTGGGTCTTCTGGCAGTGTTATCTGGTCATGTGACCAACTGTCCCCTGCGGAAGGGGTCCAGGTAGATGTCAGATGCCAGGCTGGCATTGCGGCGAGGCTGCAGCAAGATGAATGCAGCAACAGCGGCTGCAGTGGTGGCTATTAAAGGGGCTGAGTGGTGGGTGGGGGGTGGGAGGGAGTGACAACGGACATCCACTAAAAAACACTTATCTGCCCCTCACCGCATCGCCAGCTTAGTGCTCTTCTGTTGCACTGCACAGGCTCCCAGACTCCTATGTGGGCAATCCTGATGCTGCTTTCATGCATAAAAGCTGCATCGGGATCGTCCTAAACGCCCCCAATTTGCACTCCTAGGGAGACTGGGAGCCTGTACAAGCTATCTCCAACCTGTGCATAAAGGTTTAGCCGGCCTGCGACGACTGGCCAAACTGTAATGCACACTGAACACAGTACCCAACACTTCCCCTCCAGATTATCATCGTCTTGCCCCAGCCCAAGACTTGAACGTGTTAAAAATAAAACCATAATAAACCTGTGTTATTATTGTTTTATTTTTCGAGTTTTTCAGCTGCTGGCAGGGGGCGACACTCTACTGCCATAGCGGGCGAGCCTCTGCTGATCGGCAGCCATCTCTAGGCACTGCAGCAGTCAGAGGGCAGTTTACATCTTGTATACTGCAGATTCTGTTTTCTGGCCCCACCTTTATTACAACGCCATTACTGAACTAAGAGGTCAGTCCATAGTCATGTGTACCCTATATTTGACCTAGATTCTTATTATGTGATTATGAACTGAGACACAGTGAAAAAGTTTTTTTTTTTTTTTGGAAAACCTTTATTGTGCAGATAGTAGCATACAAATACGGGCCTACAACCAATTAGGCCGGCCACAAAGCAATCTGAAAAGCACGTAAATCAATAAAGAGGTTTCACGGCAGTCACCCAGTACGTTGCGGACTAGTAGTTCAATCGTAGAGGAGCTGAGTGTGACCGCCGGACGAAGGATCAAAGAAGGTTAATTTTATAATAGAAATCATAGCAGGATCAATTACAGTTTATTCGTCTGAGTGCCCATCGCGGGCCACGAATCAAGCAGCAAAACATTAAGGCATCAATAAAAAACGGTTATCAGCAATAGTCTTCAGCAATCAGGATATAGATGCCATATTTCCAATCAGTACCCATCGTAGCCCGCCACATGCACCCAGACCACCAAATTATTATACTTATACCCAACTGAGTAACCAGAACGGCAAAAGGAGTTACAGTCATTCTCTATACTGACCCAGAAGATAAGAAAAAGGGGGAACGCTAAAAAGAAAGAAAAGAAGGAACGTCGTGCTGCTGTACGCGCCCCCACAGCGATAAGGGCAAGCAAAGTGACTGGAGAACACGTTATTGGGGGTGGGGCGTTCAAGTCAGGATATCTGTGCAATCAATATCGTATAAAGTAAGTATACCTCACCCCCCCATCCCAACAAGCAATCACACCGTGGGAAACACGCACTGCCACGGCGTCCTAAGAAAGGGACACAAAAGAGCCGTAGAAACTAAAAAACGGTCAGAAAAAGACCCCAACCCACCCACCTCACCCTGCACCCCTGCAGAAGGCTACGGCCTACCCCCCAGCAGCATGCCTGTCGCCCTAAATAGGAGACCCAAAATATAGGAAAAGTTAGAGAGAGGGAAAGGAAACAAAAGAGACAAAAAGGAAAAAGAACCAGGGGGAGAGGAGAGCCATCAATCGAACCATTCGGCCCCTACCCCCCGCCATCACACACAGTAATGCAACATCAAAACGAAATCGACATAGTCTCGGGTATCATAAACCTTCGAAGGAATCGCCCATAGTATCATGGTTGAGGGCACTCCTCATCTCCATCCGCCAACCATTAGTCCTCCGGGTCCAGAACCGGCTCACCCCTGTCCTTTCCTAGCCATCGCTACCGCGCGTGGTAGAGTAGTGGGCAGCAAACAAGTCAAAGTGGTGAGGCCATATGGTCGAAACAGGACAGACCATGGGAGCACACCAGAGGACTCCAGCAACCAGCGGCCAAGCAAGAACTTTGTGCGGCAGTTTGGACGTTTCAGCAACGACAACGGGAACAGCAAACAGTGTGGGTACAGTCTCACCGCCCAGGAAAGTAGAGTCGTCCCCGCAGGATAACACTGGGGTCGCGCCGGGGCAGTTCGAATCGGCAATCTACGTTGTTCCCCGATCAGTCGAGCAGGAACGGGCCCCGACGCGGTGCCCACGCCCACGCCCGCCACGATCAAGGCGACCCCGGAATCCGGGGCCGCTGGTGTACAGTCCAGCCGATGCACAGTGACAGCACTCCTCACGGCAACAGAGGGGGACGAAACAGCACACACTCAGAGCCGAGCCACATCCATGAGGGACGGCCCGCCAGCAATGGGGGCCGTTCTTCTATCCAGCACAAGGGCATCATTGGCCAGGGTCGCGTGTAAAGTCTTTAAGGCGTCAAGAACATCACCAAGCGTGGGCTCCCGCTCACATGACCAGATCCCCGTACACTTCAGTGACACAAATTCGCCGCCCTGGTTCAGTCCGTGACTCAGGGCGCCGGCCGCCATCTTGCAGGTCCAGCCGCGTCCCCGTGTGCCTCAACTTCTGGAGCGGGCTCTGAAGCAAGGCCACCACGGGAGCCCCCTCGAGCCCCAGGAATGACAATCTGGGTGCAGAAAGGAGAGCCACCAAAAGGGGGACCGCCAGCGCCACCGCCCCGCGGGCGCCACACGCCGACTCCGGGCTCAGGGCTTCAAGATGGCCGGACAAGGCAACAAAGGGGGGAGCCTCCTACACGGTCTTCCCCCGTTCACGGCGTGCTGCACCTCACCACGGGGCCCTCCGGCCGCTGGACCGGGCCCTATCCGTTGCCATCGGCATAACCGCACCATGGCCTCTCCCAGCCGACCTCTCCTCTCCACCAGGGGCCGCCGTCGACACCATCTCGCCGGCTGACCTCCCCGGGCAAGTCCCCGGTCTCTACAGGATCCCCCGGGACAGATGGTGAGTACAAGCTTTCCTTCATCTTTCCAAATCTTCCTGAGTATGTCGTCTCGGGGCAGGATGCGTGTCAGGATATGTGTGTTGGGCAGGACGGCTAGCGGAGCCGAACTACATTGCGGCCATCACGGTCGCAAGCTTGGCTCCTCCCCAGTGATAAAGTATTTGTCTAGGATCACACAATTTGGTGTACTAGCAGGGAAGCCGGGATGATCCCCTATTTTGCAGTTTCACACTGTGCAATTCAGCCACTAGATGGGTATCACTTACTCACATGAAAAGTTAATGTTTTGTCCTTAATTCTTCTTGGCGAGTGAGATTAGAACGTGGGTGTCAGCCAGAATCCACATTTTTTGGCAGTTTTACATAGTGCTGATCTTTGCCAAAGGCATAAGAGCTCTTCACAACTGAGACTACATTACACTTTTTTTGGCGAAGGGAGTTAGCAGGGATTTACAGAATGCTGAGCCCAGATCTGAACTATTAACATAAACTGACAAACATTCCTGCCATGTCCTCTTGACAGTGCTGTTAGCGAACTAAGAGGCAAGTCAGTTGTCCTGCGTACCGTATATGTGGCCCAGATTCTTGTTATAGATGGAGCAATAATAGGCTATTAAATCAAAGAGAAGAGGTTTTGGCACAGTGCACACCCTGAACTCACTTGAAAGTACTCTTTGGTTTAATTATAAGCAAAAACGAGGCCGTGTGAAATAAATGATTTGTCTAGGATCACACAATTTGGTCGAGTTGGGAAGCAGGTATTGATCCCATATTTTCCGTTTTCATACTGTGCAATTCAACCACTAGAGGGGTCGCCATTTCTCACATCAGAGGTTAAAGCTTTGTTTTTAAATCTTGGAGGGTGAGATTAGAGCGTGGGTGTCAGCTGGAATACACATTTTTTGGCAGTTTTACACAGTGCTAACCTTGCCCAAAGACACGAGGGAACCTCACAACAGACACGGACTAAAAATTCCATGTGTTTTTACGGCACAGGGAGATTTGCCAGGATTTACATTATATGGGACCTTATTTATGAAGGACTTGCGCTGCCGGTGCGTCACTTTTTCCCATGTTAAAAGTGACGCACCGGCGGCGCAAGTCCTTCATAAATAAGGGCTATGGTGAGCACAGGATTCGGACCTGGTTCCCCATGTTACATGGTAGGCACATGTAGCCACAAGGCCACTCTGCTTCCATGAACGTTTGGTTCATTTTTGGCTCATCTTGATCTGAGACAGAGCCCGGTATCTGGCTCGAACCTGGCTCGAACTTTCAATGGCCCGGCCACATCTGTGTGTGCAATGTTAATTTCTTTTACAGTGTTGCTTCCCTTTACACTTTGTTCAGCAGTGTGCTATCTTTAGTGCCAGTTTCTTCCCAACATGCTCCATCCTATCTGGCCTTTCATGGAGAATAAAGGAGAAGCATGCAGGCAGAAAAAAACAAGCATTGGCAAAGCCAATAGGTCTCAGCAGTTCCCGAGCTATTGGCTTTGTCAATGTGAATGTCTTTTAACAATGTTGTCTAGCAGCACATCTGCTGTTCAGCATGGCTGAAAGTTACTGGATGCTGAGTCTCTCCGCCCCCCCCATGTTGAGTTTATTGTCCTGCCCCTCCTAAAACTGAAAAGCGGTATGACGTGGCCTGCGATGGCCGCATCATAGCACTTTTTTCAGTGGCTTTCAGCCATGTGGAACAGCCTATGTTAGACAACATGGCTAAAAGACATTCTCATTACAAGATTTATTGGCTTTGCCAATGCTTGTTTGGTATTGACAAGGTCTTGTTGAACAAATGTGGAAGTGATAATGAGAAACAGTTGAGGAGTTTTGAAGTGAAGCAAGGATGTGGCTTAGTGGCCAGAGTTGCCGGCAGGAGTAGTAGTGAACCAGGTTTGAATCTCTGGATCAACTGAACAGTTTGTGATTCTGGGCAAATCACTGACGCTGCCTATGACAACGAATGTGTCATTGTTTGGTGAAAGCGCTCCAATACCATCAGCTGGTGTTCGCACTATGGCAAGAGGAAGGACGGAACAAGCTCCCCAATACCAGTGGATCATGCAAAAACATTTTTAAAAAGCAGTAGCGACGCAGGAGGTAGTGGGGGCATGTCAAGCAGGTAAGCTGGAGGGGATAGGCAGATGGGCAAGCAACGACGGAGAAGGAAAACCTTAATTGAAGCAGGATCAGTGCCAAAAATGAATGTTTCGTTGTGTAATGTAACTGGTAAACCTCAAAGTGCTCCAATACCATTGGCTTGTGTTTGCTCTATGGCAAGAGGTACGCTAGAGCATGCATACCAATACCATCAGATCGTGCAAAAATAGATAAACAAGAGCTGTTTGTGTTTTAACAACTTTTCAAGAAATGCATTTGTTTATGTATACGCACATACATTTTAGTTGTATGTGTACAAGAGAGATGGCCTGAAAACACTAGTACTCCTGTGGAGTGCTTGAAAACAAAGAAAAAAATAGCTCCGCAAACCAAAAGCTGTGTAAGGAGTCGGTCTTGGTCAATGTGCTATGGACGGGCCAAACACAAGAAGAGGGCACGACACTCACATGCCACGACAACCGGCATCAAAGAAAATGAAAGCAGCATTGAAGTTTACCAATGGTAGGAGATGGGGGGCCTGTGAGCCCACAGAGCCATTTCTGCCTGGAACGAGCTTCCGCTCTTTCTAAGGTCTGCTATGGAATTTCTATCATTTAGAAAGGGCCTGAAAACCTGGTTGTTCCCAGTTTAGCTATGGGTCCGTTGCAGGTTTTGGACGCCCCCCAGGAAAAAGTGCACAGCGCCAGGACACCTTCGGGTAGCAGCTCGCTTTACAAGCTGATATAACATAACATAACATAGAACACAACACATCTCTTCGAGACAGAGCATGAGCTGTCTAGGCGAGACCTAACAACCAGGAGACAGTGGGAGAAAAAGACAGGGAAAGGCTGCAATAGCAGTGAGAGTGTTGCACCTCCGCTATGAACCAATAGAATAGTGTAGACCTAAAGTCTAGCACTTGGCACTCTGTAGCTGGCCAATGTACTTTTTAGCGACACTGACTGCAGCAGTAGTGCAGTTTAACTAGAGAGTGCTGAGGTAAATTAAAAATCATCTCTCAATTGCCTGTTTTGGTGGCCCACCAGTTTTACCTGTGGCCCTTTGAATGCCCCTAAAAATCTCTTCTAGAGAGTACACAGTGAGGAACCCTCTCTTGTTAGTGTACGTGTTTTATTGATCCCTGCGAGTGGCCTCTCTCTGACTGTTATTCTGATTTGGATCATTTTGATTTGCTCCGATCTTTCTATCAGTCTATATGTTTTATTGATTGCTGTGAATGGCCTCTTTATTGCCGTGTTTTATTGGTGAGTGGGTCTGATGTTTCTGTGACCTCTCTTTTGCAGTACTTGTTTTACTTAGCACTGTGAGTGGCTCTTATTTTGCGGTCAGTGTTTTATTGATCGCTGTGAGTGACCTCGCTCTTGCTGTGCAATTGGTCATGCTGTACATGTTTTATTGATCTCCTAGAATGGCCTCTCAACTGCTGTGCATTATTGATCACTGGGAGCGGCTCTGATCTGGATGTCAGTGTAAATGTTTCATTGACCGCTGTGAGTGACCCCTCTCTTGTTGTACATGTTTCATTGATCGCTGTGAGTGACCCCTCTCTTGTTGTATATGTTTCATTGATCGCTGTGAGTGACCCCTCTCTTGTTGTACATGTTTCATTGATCGCTGTGAGTGACCCCTCTCTTGCTGTACATGTTTCATTGATCGCTGTGAGTGACCCCTCTCTTGCTGTACATGTTTCATTGATCGCTGTGAGTGACCCCTCTCTTGCTGTACATGTTTCATTGATCGCTGTGAGTGACCCCTCTCTTGTTGTACATGTTTCATTGATCGCTGTGAATGGCCCCTCTCCTGCTGTACATGTTTCATTGATCGCTGTGAGTGACCCCTCTCTTGCTGTACATGTTTCATTGATCGCTGTGAATGACCCCTCTCTTGCTGTACATGTTTCATTGTTCGCTGTGAGTGACCCCTCTCTTGTTGTACATGTTTCATTGATCGCTGTGAATGGCCCCTCTCTTGCTGTACATGTTTCATTGATCGCTGTGAGTGACCCCTCTCTTGCTGTACATGTTTCATTGATCGCTGTGAGTGACCCCTCTCTTGCTGTACATGTTTCATTGATCGCTGTGAGTGACCCCTCTCTTGCTGTACATGTTCCATTGATCGCTGTGAATGGCCCCTCTCTTGCTGTACATCTTTCATTGATCGCTGTGAATGACCCCTCTCTTGCTCTCTTGCTTCATTGATCGCTGTGAATGACCCCTCTCCTGCTGTACATGTTTCATTGATCGCTGTGAATGACCCCTCTCCTGCTGTACATGTTTCATTGATCGCTGTGAATGACCCCTCTCCTGCTGTACATGTTTCATTGATCGCTGTGAATGACCCCTCTCTTGCTGTACATGTTTCATTGATCGCTGTGAATGACCCCTCTCCTGATGTACATGTTTCATTGATCGCTGTGAATGACCCCTCTCTTGCTGTACATGTTTCATTGATTGCTGTGAATGACCCCTCTCCTGATGTACATGTTTCATTGATCGCTGTGAATGACCCCTCTCCTGCTGTACATGTTTCATTGATCGCTGTGAATGACCCCTCTCCTGCTGTACATGTTTCATTGATCGCTGTGAATGACCCCTCTCTTGCTGTACATGTTTCATTGATCGCTGTGAATGACCCCTCTCCTGATGTACATGTTTCATTGATCGCTGTGAATGGCCCCTCTCCTGCTGTACATGTTTCATTGATCGCTGTGAGTGACCCCTCTCTTGCTGTACATGTTTCATTGATCGCTGTGAATGGCCCCTCTCCTGCTGTACATGTTTCATTGATCGCTGTGAGTGACCCCTCTCTTGCTGTACATGTTTCATTGATCGCTGTGAATGACCCCTCTCCTGCTGTACATGTTTCATTGATCGCTGTGAATGACCCCTCTCTTGCTGTACATGTTTCATTGATCGCTGTGAATGACCCCTCTCCTGCTGTACATGTTTCATTGATCGCTGTGAATGACCCCTCTCCTGCTGTACATGTTTCATTGATCGCTGTGAATGACCCCTCTCCTGCTGTACATGTTTCATTAATCGCTGTGAATGACCCCTCTCCTGCTGTACATGTTTCATTGATCGCTGTGAATGACTGTGAATGACCCCTCTCCTGCTGTACATGTTTCATTGATCGCTGTGAATGACCCCTCTCCTGCTGTACATGTTTCATTAATCGCTGTGAATGACCCCTCTCCTGCTGTACATGTTTCATTGATCGCTGTGAATCATTAATCGCTGTGAATGACCCCTCTCTTGCTGTACATGTTTCATTGATCGCTGTGAATGGCCCCTCTCCTGCTGTACATGTTTCATTGATCGCTGTGAGTGACCCCTCTCTTGCTGTACATGTTTCATTGATCGCTGTGAATGACCCCTCTCCTGCTGTACATGTTTCATTGATCGCTGTGAATGACCCCTCTCTTGCTGTACATGTTTCATTGATCGCTGTGAATGACCCCTCTCCTGCTGTACATGTTTCATTGATCGCTGTGAATGACCCCTCTCCTGCTGTACATGTTTCATTGATCGCTGTGAATGACTGTGAATGACCCCTCTCCTGCTGTACATGTTTCATTGATCGCTGTGAATGACCCCTCTCCTGCTGTACATGTTTCATTGATCGCTGTGAATGACCCCTCTCCTGCTGTACATGTTTCATTGATCGCTGTGAATGACCCCTCTCCTGCTGTACATGTTTCATTGATCGCTGTGAATGACCCCTCTCTTGCTGTACATGTTTCATTGATCGCTGTGAATGACCCCTCTCCTGCTGTACATGTTTCATTAATCGCTGTGAATGACCCCTCTCCTGCTGTACATGTTTCATTGATCGCTGTGAATGACTGTGAATGACCCCTCTCCTGCTGTACATGTTTCATTGATCGCTGTGAATGACCCCTCTCCTGCTGTACATGTTTCATTGATCGCTGTGAATGACCCCTCTCTTGCTGTACATGTTTCATTGATCGCTGTGAATGACCCCTCTCCTGCTGTACATGTTTCATTAATCGCTGTGAATGACCCCTCTCCTGCTGTACATGTTTCATTGATCGCTGTGAATCATTAATCGCTGTGAATGACCCCTCTCCTGCTGTACATGTTTCATTGATCGCTGTGAATGACTGTGAATGACCCCTCTCCTGCTGTACATGTTTCATTGATCTCTGTGAATGACCCCTCTCTTGCTGTACATGTTTCATTGATCGCTGTGAATGACCCCTCTCCTGCTGTACATGTTTCATTGATCGCTGTGAATGGCCCCTCTCTTGCTGTACATGTTTCATTGATCGCTGTGAATGGCCTTTCTATTGCTGTGTTTACTTGTTGTTCACTGTCAGTGATCCCTCGTTTGCTTTGCTTGTTTTATTTATCACTGTGAGTTGAACTTATTTTGCTGTCAGATTTGTATTGATCACTGTGAGTGATCCCTCTCTTGCTGTACTTCTTTTTTCATCACTGTGAGTTGTTCTTATTTTGTTGTCAGTGTTTTATTGATCACTGTGTCTATGAGCCTGCTCTTATGTAGGTGTTTTATTGATCGCTGAGTTATATCTCTCTTGTTTTATTGATCACTGTGAGTGTCTATGAGCCTGCTCTTATGTAGGTGTTTTATTGATCGCTGAGTTATATCTCTCTTGTTTTATTGATCACTGTGAGTCACCCCTCTCCTGCTGTACTTCTTTTTTTATCACTGTGAGTTGGTCTTATTTTGCAGTCAGTGTTTTATTGATTGCTGTGAGTGGCCTGACTTTGCTGTTGGTGTATGTGTTCCTCTGTTTGACACGAGGCACCTCTATTGGTTTTAGGGTCTAGATCATGTTATCAGCCAGAGGCACTTGTGTTTCTGTGTGCACCTACATCACCGAGGTCAGTGAGATACCTGTTAGGGCCCCCTTCGGAGTCCTGTGAAACAGGTGTGGTATTAACACACCCAGCATTAATGACACCAGTGGCTATAGGGTATACAGCCCCTCCACTACGGCCGAGGAGCATCGCCCCACAGCTTTTTTGCAGTGAAACACAGGCAAAATAAAGTGATAATAACTCGTGTTATTATCAATTTTATTTTATTTTATTTTCTCCTACTTCCGGCCACAGCTTTGTGTGAGGGGGCGGGGCAGGGGGGGAGTGGTAGCACCCTCCTAAAGTGAGCAATGGCTGCTTGGGCCGCCCAACACAGTCTTTGGCACTACGCATGTTTCCATACAAGCTGCATTACAGCCTACGTGGAGAACATGACCAGGCCTCCAGTCAGCGTCTGACTGCCGAAACATGTCGCTCAGACCATAGCAGCGTTGTGATTGGCTGACTGTGAGCATGGGTGTGCTTCCAGTGGCTGAGCGATGGAGACTACAGAGGAGAGATGTCCACCCTTTGGTTAGTGTGTGGATTTAGTTTTTTCACTTCCTAGCTGCACCCCCGTACCCCTGCCTACCTATGCAGCAGGCAGTGCCAGTCACCCGCCCATAAATGGCCTCTCTTGCTGTCAGTGCATGCATGTGTTGGGGTCCTGGGCAGTAGCCTGCAAGGATGAAATGGGTGCTGTGCAAACAGGGGAGATGTCCCATTTAACTGCTTTATGGGTAGTAAAATATAGCAACTACCATGGTTCAATGGGGCCCTAAGGGCTCTGGGCACTGCTGCCACTGAACAGGTTCACCCCTGTTCCCGGGTTTAGCATTGCTTGCTCAGTACTGTTGTTCCACCTGTCCCTTGGCAGCTTTCCCAGGGCCTAGCACCAGCTCAAGCCATGCTCGGTCTCCAGTTTACCCTGCTGGGCTCAGTTTTGTTGTAACCCCTCTCTGAAGGCATCTGATAAGCCTGCTGTCCTTGTGGTGTCTGAGTGAGAAGCCAGCAGGCACGATGACGCAGTTTCAGCAGAGAGGCCATGACACCCTTTGCCTCTCCATGACCTCAGGGAGGTGGGGGCGGTCTGGGCCTTGTGAACAAGGAGAAGTGAAGGGCTTAAAAATACTATGAGAGCGTCATCATTTACGGAGAAGCCTACGTGAGACATAAATTCTCGTCTCTTGACGTGTATCGCACATGGCCACGTGTTGTGAAGCAGTGCGCACGTGCCTGGCACGTCAGAGGCCGGAAGCGCGCCTGAGGCACCGGATCGCCAGCCCCAGACCACGTGCCTGACCGATAACAATACTCTGAAAAGAAAATAACTTTCTTCACTGTAGGTACAGGTGCAGGAAGGGGAGGTCCGGGGTACAAAGCAAGGATGCTGGCGAAGCCTAAAGCATTTTTCAGACGTTTTTTCCGGCCAGTAAAATTGGATTCGGTGGTCCCTTAGTTGGGAAATCCGGGAGTGTAAACACTGGGTGGCATATTTACAATGCCTGGCGAATCTGTGTAAATAAGCAGGGTTGCGCCAGAACAGATGCGACACGCAAAACCACCCTTGCGCGAATGCACGGATGCGCTGCATTTACAATGTGGCGCGCCGTGGTGCAAGGATAGGCAGATGTGTGTCGTATCGCCTGGCGTAAGGTTGACGCAGTGCTGGAATTGTGTCGCGGATGCGACACAACTCCATCACTGTTTCAAACCGGCTTATCTTTATCATTGTGTGTCACGCCTTACGCCTGCTTCGAGCAGGCACAAAGTTTTGACGCAGCGGCGTCGGAAAAGTGACTAAGTGAAATCTTGTGATTTCACTCAGGCACTTTTCCGAGGCTTTCCTGCAACGGAACGCCCACACACCGACGGTATGCCCACATTACACCTGATGTCAGGTATAATGTGGCATAGGGGTTTACGGCGTGACGCATCTCCCTAGATGCGTCACTTTGTAAATCCGTTGCAGCGTGGCGCTTGCTTTACGCCGTGGCTGCGTCACATATGTGACTCAGTAGCAGTGCAAATTTGTTGCACAGGGCTCGTAAATCTGCCCCCGAGACTTTTGTGACCAGACGGAGCGGTGTTCCGCTCATGCCCAACTCATAAAGAGGGCAAAGTATCTTCCATTCTATGAAGCCTTCCTTGTCAGCAGAAAAGCAGGTACAGGAGCCGAGCCCTTAAAGTTTGCTGCCTATGTATATCATAACACAAGCATCGCCTAAAATATGTTACAATATTACTGTCTCCTCAAAACTCAAAAAGTGTATTTCTTTAACGTGCATGCTCTTTATATCAATATGTCACGTTACTGCACTGCAGTCACAACTACATGTTAAAAGTGATAGAGTTTAGACATGAACTCAGAACCATTTCTGCCCCCACACTTGTGGCAGTACCATTAGTGAACTAAGATGCAAGGCAGTTGAAATGTGAACCATGTATGTGGTCCAGATTCTTGTAGATAAACCATAATTATATTCCATTAACTAAAACTCAATGTGGTGGTATGCATTTGAAGGTGCTTTCATGTGCGATAATGAAGAAAGGGAGGATCAATTCAATAAATGTTTTGCCTAAAATCACACAATTTAAGCGGGAAAGTTGGGATTAATCCAGGTTTTCTGACTTCACTTGGTACAAAGCAGCCCTAAATGGATATCTGTGTCTTCTTGTTACATCAGATATTTATGCTTCATTTTTACCTTTTTGTGCATGAGGGTACAGCGAGGTCGGAAGGCAAAAGCCACGTTAAAGATTGTCTCGTTATTGGCTTGAGGTTCCAAACGGACCTCAAGTTGACCAAGGCATCTTACTCAAGTGTGAATTAGGAAAGTAGAAACGAAGGCCCTTTTTTTGTAATTCTGAAGTGTAGTGGAAACAAATATTTCAATCCAGCCAAAACATATCAGTGCACAAGGTGATGAGATTATCGCACATTATTGTTTGTGCAAGGAAAAATTGTATATCAGTGCAAATGTAATGGTCATTTCAGTTGGAAATGTGTTGTCTGTTATGGCGCTGTACTATCACACCTTGCATACTACACACTATATCACTCCACTTTACACTACTCCACTCGACAACACTCTACACCTCTTCTCTCTACAACACTCTACTTCACTCTATGCCCTTCCACTCTACACCATGCCACTTCATTCTATGACTCTCCACTTTATTCAACGACACGGTACTCCACTCTACGCCCCTCCACTCTAAGAAACTCTACATGTCATTCCACTCAACTCTATGCCCCTCCACTCTTAAGAAACTCTACATGTTATTCCACTCAACTCTACACCCCTCCACTCTAAGATACTCTACAACATGTCATACCACTCCACTCTACACCACTCCACTCTACTCCACTCCATGTCAATCTACCCTACTCCACTCCAATCTACCCCAATCCACTCCACTTCAATCTACCTCAATTCTTTCTACTACAATCTACATCACCCCACTTCACTTCACTGCAATCTACCCCAATCTACTTCACTACAATCTACCCCACTCCACTCCAGTCTACCCCACTCCACCCAATCTACCTCACTCCAATCCTTCCAATATACGCCACCCCACTCAACACCACTCCAATCTACTCGACTCCAGTCTACCCCACTCCACTCAATCTATCCCAGTCTACATCATTCCATTCCAATCTACCCCACACCAATCAAGCCCACTCGAATATACACCCCTCCAATATACCCCACCCCACTCCACTATAACCCACTCCAATCTATCCCACTCCATTCTACCTCAATCTACCCCTCTCCACTCCAGTCTACCCCACTCCTCTCTACCACAATCTGCCTCAATCCATTCCAATCTACCCTACTCTAATCCACCTAATCTACACCCCACCAATCTACCCCACCCCACTCCACCCTTATCTAACCCACTCCACTCCAATCTATCCCACTCCACTCTACCCAATCTACCACTCTCAACATCGTTCCAATCTACCCCATTCTATTCTACCACACTCCACTCATATCTACCCACTCCACTCCAATCTTCCCCATTCTACTCCAATCTATTCCATTCCAATATACTCCATCCACTCCAATCTACCCCACTGTACTCTCAGTCTACCCCACTCCACCACACTCCAATCTACTCCCCATCCCAATATACCCCACACCACTCTACCCTACTCAACTCGAATCTACCTGACTCCACTCCATTCAATCTATCCCACTCCAATCTATCTCAGTCCATTATGCCCCACTCCACTGCAATCTACCCCGCTCCATTCCAATCTACCCTACTCTAATCCACCCAATCTATCCCACTCCAACCTACCAGATTCCTCCCCAATGTACCCCACTCCACTTCAATCCACCTTCTTGTCTTCAGCATGTACACGCTTCTCTTGAAATGGCATCCTGCCCTCTACGTTCTCCCTGTTGTAACTAGGTAACCCTGCCCTCCAGATCCTTTCTCCCTGGTTTTGGGGGAAGCCTGCCTGTGCTGAGGGGGCGGTCAGTTGGCAGAGTGGGTTCTAACTGAATCCGGCCCTCTTGGTAGAAGCCTTAATCCTGGACTTAAGCATATTCTAATTCCTATGACCTCCTCCTAGTACTGCCCCAACTAGTAGCTAACAATGCTGATGAACAGAGCAGATATTCCACAAAGACCGATCGTTGCCCCCCACTAGACACATTCCCTGCTTTGTAGGTGGATTACTGCATCCATACACCCTATTGCCTTATCACTTTGACATGTAATAGGGTTTACAAACACTTATCTAGACCCAAAGTTGACATTTTCCAATGTGCCATTGTGCATGGCCCACTCCACTCTAATCTACCCCAATCCACTCCAGTCTACCCCACTCCACCCCGGTCTAACCTAATCCCCCCACACCACTCAAATCTATCCCAGTCAACTCCAATCTACCCCATTCTACTCCACTCCAATCTACTCCACTGTACTTCACGCCAGTCTACCCCACTGCAATCTACCCTGTTCTACCCAACCTACCCTAGTCTAGCCCACTCCACTGTGCCCCACTCCACTCTACCTCAGTCTATACCCCTCCAATCTACCCCACCCCACACCACACAAACTTTGAGCCATGTTGTACAGCAGCCACAATGGTGTACAACAAGGCTAAACAAAAGCTCTTGCATAGGTAAGACCTATTTACTTTGCCAATACTTGGGAAACTTGCTACATTCCTGAGTGAAACTGCAGAGGCTCCATAGTGTTGCTTCCTGCTCACTTTAAAGTGGCCATTTCATCCAGTACAGGACGACTCTGAGCGCTGCCTGTCTGATTGCTTCCAGTTTCCCTCCCGGCTGATGTGGACTCACATCTACTGCCAAACGACACAGGAACGTTTGGATCGTGGCTTTTTGTTCAACCAAGATGAGATAAATTATGTGCGTCCGTCACCTTTATTCCTCAGTCTCTCAAAGCGGTTAACTACGCCTAATGCCAGCATTAGGGCAAGTGCTGAAATGAAGCAAGTGAAAGCCAATGATTGTGGAGACTTGTAGTGAACGCAGGTGACTAGCTGAGAGCGGGAAGGGCATGCATAGGTTCGCAATTCTATTCTTACCTACTGTGAGTGGCAAAGTGCTTCATCAAGTGCTAAAGTAACAGGACGGACAGATGTGGAGCCATGATCAGCTTACACTATTTGTTAAAAGGGTATAAGCAGAAACAAGGGCCAGATGTGTACTAGTAGAGCCCAAATAAATTGTGTGAAAGCATGGACAGGAAACCAGAAGATGGAGGCACTCGGAAGATCAGGCGAAGAAATAGAGATCTCCACTACTAGCTTGTTGTTTGATGCTTCGTATGTTAGTATCATATCTGTGGTTTGTGGATTGCATGTGTCTGTGTGTGAAGGAGTTGTGAGGCGTGCTGCTTACTGTGGGTGTGTTGTGTGATGGCGACAAATCTCTCCCTTCACTGTCTTTGCTCCTTCCACTAGTGATGGCATGGGGCAGCTGTCCAGGATGTCATGCTGGTTGGAGGGGCATCTCTAGCTTGGGTGCAGTATATACACCTTTAGCAAATATGTGCCAGTCAATTACCACAGGTCGTATGGTGTGCGAGGTTACAATAACAAAACTGTTAGAACTGGCTATTTCTGGTAGGCTAAGGCTGATGCCAAAGCCAGGCAGAAACCACCATTCTAGTCAGGGCAAGGAAGTCACACGCCAAGATAACCCCTGCTCACCCCCTTGGTAGCTTGGCACGAGCAGTCTAGGCTAAACTCGGAGGCAATGTGTAAAGCATTTGCGTCAGCGCACAACAGCAACAATATACTAGGCACACCACAAAAGAGACTCCACACAAGGTTATTATAAAAATACCTTTTGTATTGTAAAAGCACATCAGATAAAATCACACATATACATGGTGCCAATTGGCACGGGCAATATTCACATGGGATTATTCACAAGACAGGGCCACATGGGCCACTGTCATAATCAACACTTTCCGAAATAGAAATACTTGTCAGAAATTAGAATAAAAGAATATAAAAATCACTGTAGCACAAAGTAACAGTTATGAATAACATCCTGTAACTACTGGGAACAGGTAAGTACCCACTACGCAACCCTAAACCCCTTAGGAGCATGTCACGCAGGGAACCAGGACCTCACTAGGACCACCTGTACTAAAAAGGACAACCACCTAAGTATCACACAGCATTTAGGGGTCTAGGAAAGAACACATTACCCATGATGCATAAATACACATTCAGAGGAGTAATAACGAAAGAAAACACATGATGTATAGACCTACACATTCAGCGGTGTTAAGGACAGAGCACATGATGCAATCAAAATACATTCAGGGGTGCAGCGCAAGAAGACACATGATGACTAAACATTCAGAGGTGCAGCGCATGAAAAGAAAGACACATAATGCATAAAACATTCAGAGGTGTCAAGAGTAAAGCACATGGAAGAAAGACACATGATGCATAAAAAACCATTCAGAGGTGCCAGAGTAAACCAATAGCGCAAAAATCACATGAGGCCTAAAAACCTTCAGAGGTGCAGGAATAACACATGATGCAAGAGATCACATTCAGAGGTGCAATAACCATATACTTGCGCAGCAACTCACATAGGCCACTACCTGTGGCAGTCCCTAGGCCAACGGCCTTGTTGGGGCTCAGACGCCCTGAGTCTCAGTGTCAGGGTGCCAGTCTCAAAGTACAAAAAGCCTAAACGTGGCAGATGCCCACTAAGTGCTGGGCAACTGTGTACAAAAAGCGGTGGCAGGGCTCTCAGTAGCCCCTAGAATAAATCTGCGCCACCTGAGCCACACAGGCTCTCAAACAAACACTGCGCACGTTGGAGCCACACAGGCTCTGGCCAACACTGGTCAAACGGTGGAGCCACAGAGGCTCTGCTACTGCAATTAGCCAAACGTTGGAGCCACACAGGCTCTTAAAACAATGGTGCCCCCATGAGCCTCGCCGGACTCTGGACACGAGCTTCTCCCAGGCAGGAGGGGACGGGCACCGACAATATGCCCCGACGCCCCTGCTTATCTAACATGGACCCCACGAGCCTCATCAGGCGCTACACACCGTTGGGGCGGCCCGCTGCCATCCGGGGCCGCCCTGAAGCAGTGCCTCTAAACCGGCACCAACACGAAGCAATGCGGGCCCTCCAGAGCCCCTCGCGGGCTCTGTGCTCACGGTGGGGCGACCCACTGCCATTCGGGGCCGCCCTTCTTTGGTGCCTCGACCGGCACCACGAGAACTTATCGGCTCCCTCACGGAGCAGCAGCATCACGGAGCCCCCCCAGCCCTCTTGACTCACCGGGCTGTTCTCGGCGGGGGCTCCTCTTCGCCCGGTCTCCCTCCCTGGGACCGGGTCTCTTCACCGGCAGCGGGCGGGGCTCTCCTTCGCTCGCGGTGGGGCAGGCACCGACAATGTGCCTCGCGCCCCCGCCGCAAGTCTCCGCCTGCCGCTCCTCCTTCACTCGAGGCTCCCTCTGCACACGGGAGCCCCAGAAGCCGACCACTCGCCTCTTCAGAGGCCGCCGGGTTCCCTCAGATCACTGGAGCCCGGCCGACCCGCCGCCATGCTTCTCCTTCGCCTCATCCCTCGTGCCCCCGGCCTCAGGGCGGCCCAGCCAATCACGTCGCGGCTCCTGCGACGAGCCCCTCATGACGCGAGGCCGCCAACCAATGGCAGCGCGGCCTCGCCGATGACACGACGATCCACGGGCCAATCCCGTCGCGGCCCCTTCGTGGTTTGTTTTCACCGCGGCAGATCGAGGTGGGCACTCGTGCATAATTAAATCAATGCAGGCAGGAATCCTCAGCGCGTCCCGCACTATAAGCAAGCAGGAAGGCGCTCCTAAGCGCTAGAAAGTCCAGAGAAAGTGCTCTCAAGCGCTTGGGGGAAATGAAGTGCTCCAAAGCGCTAGACAGCAGGCAGAGCGCTCCCCAGCGCTATCATCAAAATAAAGCGCTCTTCCAGGGCTGCAAGCACCAAAGCGCTTCCAAGGCGCTAGAACACAAAGTATCAAGGTCCTTCCAGCAAGGCAGCTCCACCATGCTGCACAAAGGTCCCAGAGAGTCCCAGGGGGCTAAGCAAAGTCCCCCCTTCAGCCCAGGCAGGGCAGAGGGGTCCCCCAGGAGTCCAGGCATCCAGGGGCTGGGCAGCGCCCACCCCTGGTAGATCCAAGTCAGCCACAAGAGCAAGAGCAAGAACAACTTGTAAGGAGACACAGCCCCTTCTTATACACAGAAATGCCTTTGAAGTACTTCGTGCAAGGGGCCCTGAGTACTGGAATGTTTCTGGTTTTCGTCTTCCTGACAGCTTCAGGGCCAGAGGTGACAGTGGGCCGTCAGGATGGAGAGCCAGCAGGGTGGGCGGCAGGCACGGCCCGGCACCACCAGACGCTCTTTCCTCCCATCCCTGACAGCAGAGGGGCCGTTCATCTATGGCTGACGCAGACCCCCTCCTCCGGGGCCTTGCAGACCCTGCAGACCCTGTCCTACTCAAACCAGATAGTCCATCCACCAGCAGGTCCAGGCACTCCTGGGCCAGGCTCACCAGCCAATCACACGCCAGACCCAACTTACACAAATATACCAACTTCCAAAAGTAGTACTTCTAGACTAGACAGTCATGCCGCATACATCATTTTGCAGCATTCATTCTCACGAGTTCACACATATCAAACTCGACCCTGCACTCCCCACGCACCAGGAATCTACCATGGGCATACATATTCCCCATTCATTCCTATGGGAGGACAGGCCACTCACCACACCTATACAGAGAGCTCAGGCACTTTACACTGTACCACAGTGAAAAAGTGCGCAGAGGCCTAAAATCTCCAACACCAGGTTCCAGAAAGAGGCTAGGAAAAAGCAAAAAGTCTAAGGGTGAACCTGCCCAAAGGGCCGGGTCCAACAAAAACTATTTTGTTTCTTGATTTCCAATTGTCGTCGTTACATTTCTTGATATCTCCCGTAATATCTCCTTCCTCTGCAAGTGGGCTGAAGTCAGATTCTCAATCTTGGATTGTCTGTAAACAATTATTCATGATCAAGAGTACTTTTCAGCCAAAAGCTTAGCAACTAATAGATGTGTGCTAGCCCCAAACATGGCTCTTAAGCACCCCTCACCCGCCGACCAGAACCCCATAGCTGGTTCCTCATCTGCCCCACCCAGTATTTTTTGCGCCAGGACACAATCTAGTAGCCGTGCGCTTTACAAGTCCCTAATAACATAACATAACATAACATAACATAACAAGTCCCTAATAACATAACAAAGAGCTGATCTAAGATCTTACTTCTCTAGAAAGCCTCACCGCATCGCCCAAATACCTTTCAATGGAGAAAGAATCCACCCGAGTGTTCCAAACATGTCCATCAGATTCCACCTCCACATAACACTCCTGTGAGATTCCCCTCCACCTGGTATCCACATCAGAAAAGCTCTTCCTCAATCCTGCCTTTGTACACAAACCGACAACTACAATAAGTCATTGGATGACAATCTGTTCCAATGGGACTCATTTAGGAACAATGCAGTTTGTAGTGTGCAAGCCACAAATTTCTCAAAGTAAAAAGAGCGTGTGAGTGAATAGGGTGGGGGAGGGGACTGTCCTAACTCTGCCTATTAGGATTAGGAAAACAGTACTGTTCGATGTGGCTCGCTGGGGTTGCATGAAACTTGATTTGATATTTGGGAAAACAGGGAGGAGCTGGAAAGTTGGTCGGGGGTGGGGGGGAGGGACAGTTACCCCACTGTAGGCAAGCCAACATAGAAAAGAAAGGGATGGATTAGAATTGCATGGTGTCTGCCCCAGGGATCGGGATTGCATATTTAGAATGATTTCTCCATGTGGGCATGGGACTCTCATGTTCGTTTCCAGAGGGATGGGTATTGTTGATAAAACTGTCCATAGGTTTGGTTTCAGAACGCCCGGGCGAAGCTGCGGAAGAGTCTGTCGCAGGAGGGAAGCCCAGAGATGGGGTGCTCAGCCGATACTCCAGAAGATCACCAACCCTCACCAGAGTCACCCCTGGAGACATTCAGCCAGAGCCCGGAGCCCATCTTCTCGCTACAGGACTTCTCGACCCCGTATCCCACCCTCCCCAAGGCTTCCTTCGCTCCCATGATGCCCATCTACCTGAACTATGGTCTAAAGGAGGCTGGCCAGAGTCCACCGCCCTACTGCTAGGTCAGGCAGGGGCGGTGGCTGGTGTCAGGATGCACATGCAGTGTCCCAGACTTTGAAGACATCACAGCTGCACTTGGATTTATGTTTTCTGACAGTTATGTAGCAGAATCACTGGAGGCCTTTTGTTCACAGGTGATTGGTAGCATATGTAGACCTAAGACATTTAGGTGTGGTTTGTGGCCGCAGTTAGGAGCAAATCACCCTCATTATGGCTACAACAGGTAAGAAGAGGCCAGGGGCTGCCATTGGCCTAGCCTGGACATGTTACGGAATGTGACCTGGAGACTCAGGGATTTGGTGCATTCAGTTTTGAAGCAATACGTCATGACATATTTTTCTCAGCCAAATGTTGTCTGTGATCAAAATCACTGTGATTGTTTTTAAAAAAAGTTCTGTTTTAATATTATTTCATTTTTAATGGTCTTGTTTATAGAGCCTGGACGGGTCCTTGTTTTTTCCCCCCTGCATGGTAGGCTTGCCCACTGCCTGCTCTTCCACCCCATCTTAACTCTTATTTTCCTATTTAGGTCTGGCGTCAGCCAACATCTTTTGATTTTACTAAAATTATGTGTATAATATACTTCTTTATAGGGGTTCTCAGTCAGTCCTCTTCTCCCACTGGTTCGTTATTTTGCCGTTCATGTTCTTCTTCAGTCCGCTACAGCAATGGGCAGTGGGTCAGCTCACTTCGACCATTAGATAACTTCACTGTGAGTGACTTGTTGTTTTTCCCTTTCACAAGGAACACATCCACACGCAAAGTAGTTCCCTTAAGTACCAGGGACTGCTAAGGCAATGTGTATTTTGGTAATTCAAAAAACATTTTGCTTATAGACGTTTTTTCTATTTTTTTAGAATGATTAGGGCCAGCAGTTCCCCCAACAACATTTTTAATGAATCATGATGAAACAAGCATTGGCACATCAAAAAAGCTGACGGCCGATGCCAGACCCTAATGGCTACTTGACCTCCAGCTTCATTCTCCCTAGTTTTTGGGGAAGCCTGTCTCTGCCGGGGAGATAGTTGATTGAGTCGGTTCTAACTGAGGCCCTCCTGATAGGAAGTCTTTAATCATGGTCCCAAGCATATGCTCAGTCCTACAACTGCCCCACCATAGTTTAGTTATTGTTGGTGATGAACAGAGCAGATGTTCCACAAAGGCTGATTGTAGCCCCCACCCCCCCCATAGACACATTCCCTGCTTTGTAGGTGGATCACTGAACCCATACACACTAGTGCCTTATGATTGTTGACGTGAAATAGGGTTTACGAATACTGTTCTAGACTCAAAGGTGAGATTTTCCAATGTGCAAGTGTGAATGGCACTGGTGTCGAATTACTAATAGGGCATGAGTTATATTTACTTGAGAGAACAATAACTGGTGAATTTCTGTGGTTTTGTTACTTTAAAATGGTATGTTTTAACTGACATTTTCGTCCCTTTATTCTTTGGTTTTTTCAGTGATTAGAGATATATATACATTCTCACACATATACAATTAAGGTTAATTCTCTTAAATACATTAAAAACTTACTTACCTATGATGTAAACTAGTTTAAGGTATGTACATCTGCAGTACGTTCTGCAGATGTACTTACCTGTGAAGTAATGTTGCACAATGTAAAAAATGCAAGTAATGGTAACATACCACGTGGGATCCTTCTGTGTTTGGAAAAGTATGTTTTCTGCTAGACAGCGCACACTCGACAGTGCAAGGCAGCCTTTAAAGGCGCCAGTGCAGGGGAAGACCGCGGCAGCCGCCCAGTCGTAATAGATAATGCTCTGCTCGCGCAATACAGCACAACAAAGTTGGTTGCTGTGCTGCATTGTGTTAAATCTACCGTAATGTTTGCACTAATACATAGACCTATTTTCATCTTTGCTTTGGGTATTGATATGTGGATCTACATGCAAGCGAGGAGTTGCAGGTCACCTGTCTTGAACTACCCTGAGATTAGAACTCAAATTCTCAATACATTCCTTTTGAAGCATTGAATACAGATAGGAACATAAGGTATAGCTGTTGCTTCTCATTCATCAAGTCAACAATAATGTGATATTTTTCTAATTTAAAGCATAATTGAAAATGTTTACCCTCAATCGCAATCTACAAATCAGAGATTTTCGGAATAGTGGAAATAACTCATCTTTTCAAGGTTTAGCAGTGATATTGCAAAAGATTACCCCCCCCCCATTCCAGGACCCGAGTGCCAGCGACCAGGAAGAAGGGATGAATTGGACCACACCCATGCTCAGGTGCTAGCATGTCCCCGCTGTCAGCAGTCTGCATACACTTTTTTAGGATCACTTTCAGAAATATCTTCAAACAAACATGGAGACATTGTGAGTCCGGGGGCTTTACCAGGGTTCTACCCTTCAATATTCTAATCCCAGAAGAGGCAAATAATTCTCATAATGCCTTCCTCCATGGTGGCCATTTTTAACTCATCTTTATCCACATTGTATGTGAGGGTCTGAGAACAGACTCCTCTGAATGTTTGAAGTTTCCATGAACATTTCTATAATCTTTTGCCATGCCTTTAGATTTTTTAATGTTTTTCTGGGTTCGGCCAGAGGACGTCGAGGTATCACTCATTGCCGCGCTGTGGCCATACAGTCATCACAGTCTGGAGAGCTGTAGCTTCTGCTAAGCAAGGAGCTGATTGGCTATCAAATCCCTAGACATTGACAGCTATAGCTTCTGCTAAGCAAATAGGTGATTGGCTGTTGATTCCCTATGTCATGGACACCTGTAGCTTCTGCTAAGTAAGAAGCCGATTGGCTGTCAAAACTACTTGAGAATTCAGGAGTTGTGCACAGAAAAGTAAGGCAGTAGCATTGACCCTCCCATCCTCCTCAAGGCTGCTCCATTTGGTGTTCTCTGGTTCCTTCTTAGGCCTCTTGTTCAGGAACAATGTAAGCCAGTAAATCCAGTAGTCCAGGCCAGGGGAACTGCTCAGGGTGCCTTTGTATAACTTTCTTGCTGATATTTATAACTGGTATTTATAGCGATTGCATCCATTTTATATCACTGCGTTACATGTCTAAGTATTGGTAAACTGTAAATAAACATTATTATTTCCTTGACCAGCTAATAGTGTTCTTCTCTTCTGAGCATGTCAGCAAGGCAGAATGTGAGTAGGTGTGTGTGTGGGTCAATATGAACAGCAGTGGGTGCTGTGGAGCTGAGAGGGGCTTTTGTGCTTCTATCATGGACACCGCAGACGAGGTTTGAGGAGCATTGAAGGAGCTACGGGTGGGCTTATAATGTAATTAAGTTGCTCAGTGCCCTTCAGATGAGGTTTGAGGTGCACTGACAGAGCTAGGAGCTGGCTTATAATGTAATTAAACAAATCGGGGCCATTCTAGTACTTAATTTGAACCAGTGGTTTCCGGTGCTCAGCACCGGCTACTAATCATCAACACTGGCGCTTTTCATGAGCACCAGTTAAGGAAACATTCATTTATGAGGAGATTTAATGATTTGCCCAGGATGTTGAGCTGACGCCAAGACTTGAACCTGGTTCCCCAGCTCCAAAGTCAGCAGCTCTGGCCATTACACAACATCCTCTCCCAACTTTCACAGTTAGTAGTTGGGTCTATTTTAGGCGGCGCTAATAGGAGAAATGGGCTGCTGCAAGCTGCCTCCTGGTGAGAGCCTCCGCACTTATCTTTTTACAAATTAACCACTGGGCCTTCAGATGAGGTTTGAGGTGCATTGACAGAGCTAGGAGCGTGCTTACGTAATTAAATAACATGTGACGATGAAGGCGATGTTTGAGGTGCATTGGCAGAGCTCTACGTTAGTCTAACTGCTTTTATATGCAGAAGGTGCTGCATGTCAGTTTACCTGGGTGGAAGGGGTGTGGGTGCGTGTGAGCACTGTCTGGCACGAGCCTTGCTTTGAACAAGGGGGCTGTTATCATTGGGGGTGCTGGAAAACGATGCAAGATAGTGCACATTAATCGGGGCTTAACTTCTGTGAATTATACATTGCACATATCTAGCCTTTAGGCAGGAGGAGATAAAGTGATTTGCCCAGTGTCACACGATTTTCAGTGAAGTACCTGTGCCAGGATTCAACGCTGTTCCCTAGGATCAAAGTCAGCAGCATGCTCCCTATCAGAAGACAGCATTTCCTCCCAACCTAGAGTACTTGAACTGCAGGATATGACAGAGCCGGGTGTTTGTTCTCCTGCCTAGACGTTGGGTTCCAGTCCTGTAACAGAAGCGAAGGTGGTGTCTTGCTGCTGGAGGTCTGGACTGAGGTTTATTAGAGGAGCTCACCACGACAGGGACCTTTTGACAAACATTTATGTATCAGAGGGATATCCGCCATAATCTATAGGTCAAATTCCATCTAAAGGCATGTATTTTAATGTGTGAATGCGTTCATAGTCGAAACCGTGGTCAGATGATGGAACAGAAAGTTTCTATCTATGGCTGAACAGAGAGTGTCTCTCTGTGGTCGATCAGAGAGTGTCTCTCTGTGGTCGATCATAGAGTGTGTATCCATGGCTGATCAGATATTGTATATCCGTGGTTGAACAGAGAGTGTCTGTCTGTGGTTGAACAGAGAGTGTCTGTCCGTGGTTGAACAAATAGTGTCTATCCGTGGTTGAACCAAAAGTGTGAATCCGTGGTTGAACAGAGAGTGTCTATCCATGGTTGGTCAGAGAGTGTCAATCCATGGTTGAATAGAGAGTGTGTATCCATGGTTGCACAGACTGCTTATCCGTGGTTGGACAGAAAGTGTCTATCCACGGTTGAACAGAGAGTTTCTATCTGTCGTTGAACAGAAGTGTCTGTCTGTGGTTGAACAGGGAGTGTCGATTCGTGGCTGAACAGAGTGTGTCCGTCCGTGGTTGAACCAAGAGTGTGAACCCATGGTTGAACAAAAAGTGTCTATCCGTGGTTGATCAGAGAGTGTCAATCCCTGGTTGAACATAGAGTGTCTATCCATGGTTGAAAAGAGTGTTGTGTAGTTCCCATAGTACCCATGCAGGACCTGCGTGTTTGGATAACATAAACTGTGGGATTGGTGGCAGACTGGTTCCGTCCACCTCCACGAAGAAATGTTAGCCTATTTGCATTTAGCTAGCTCACAGTGCCACTAGTGTCTCCTCTTATCGGGGAGAGATTAGTTTCTGGCAACCTTAGAACATGACAACCCTGATCCCTCAAGATCATGGAAACAATTTACTTCTTTACGCTCAGTCACTCGTGCACATTTAGTTTTCTAAGAGATACACTGAATAAACAGTCTGGGCATCTCAATAAGCGTTTATTGAACAGTTGTTATTCTTGTGTAAAATATATGAGCTTCAACAACCATTAGACAGTAGCAGAGATATATAATTAGCAGTACAGTGAATATAAAAGTATGGTACAGCTCCACCATCTTGCATAAGCATGAATAAATACATGAATATAAAATGCATGATAAAAGTGTGCGTACTCCTACGATGCCTATCTAGCTGTACCTAAGTGTACCTACGATGTGAGTAGGTGTATAGCCAAGAATCCCTCTAGGATTTAGTCGAACCCCATTACCTGAAGTGTGAGAATGCTGGAGTCCTTCTTGGTCTTGAGTAGGACACCACGCAAGGGATGTTCAGACCACTGTCAGCTGGAGCATCTGCATGCAGGAGTCTCAGAGTCTCTGGTCAGTGTGTCAGCCTGGAACTCTCGGTTCCCTTTAACTAACACTAGCAAGAGGTGCTGTATTTATACAGAAAGTATCTAGGGCTCTTTTGTCCCTTGTTGCTTGTATTGGCCATTGTTGGATTTGAGGATGACGTATGGGATGAGCTGTGTATGGAGATACGGGGAGGAAGGTAGTGTAGCCCCAGCCTGGTTTCTAGGAACTCCTATGAATATTCATTTATACTGTGTGAGTCTATTGATGGAGTTATAGGACTCTATTGTTTGGGAGAAACCCTCCTTCTGCACCCAGGACTAGAACTAGGTAAAAGGTTCAATCCTAAAAAGGCTTGTTACAGTGTAGTGTAGGGGAGGTAATGTAGGTGAAGGGATATGATGTTACACAGGCCTATATTAGGGTACCTATATGAAACATAACACGAGAGTCTATCCATGATTGAACAGGGAGTGTGTATCCATGGTTGAACCAAGAGTGTCTATCCGTGGTTGAACAAAGAGTGTCTATCCGTGGTTGAACAGAGAGTGTCTATCCGTCTTTGAATACAGAGTGGCTATCCATGGTTTAACAGAGAGTGTGTATCCATGCTTGGATGAGAGTGTCTATCCATGGTTGAACAGAGAGTGTCTATCCATGTTTGAACAAAGAGTGTCTATTCATGGTTGAACAGAGAGTGCATATCCGTCTTTGAATACAGAGTGTCTATCCATGGTTGAACAGAGAGTGTGTATCCATGCTTGGCAGAGAGTGTCTATCCGTAGTTGAACAGAGAGTGTCTATCCATGTTTGAACAAAAAGTGTCTATTCATGGTTGAACAGAGAGTGTCTATCCCTGGTTGAACAGAAAGTGTGTATCCAATGTTGAACAGAGAGTGCCTATCCATGGTAGAACAGAGAGTGTCTATCCGTGGTTGAACAGAAAGTGTCTATCCATGGTTGAATAGAGAGGGTTGATCTGTGATTGAAGAGAGATGGCCCTATTCACAAATGTAAACTTAATCCTGAAGTTTAAATTTAGAACTGAAGTCTAAGTTTAGACCTGAAGTCTAAGTTTGGACCCGAAGACTAAGTTTAGACCTGAAGTCTATCTTTAGACCTGAAGTCTAAGTTTATACCTGAAGTCTAAATTTAGACCTGAAGTTTAACTTAGGACCTAAAGTCTAATTTAAGACATGAATTCCAAGACTTTAGGTCTTCAGTTAAACTTCAGGTCTAAAGATAGAATTCAGGTCTAAATTTAGACCTCTGGTCTAAATTTAGTTTTTAGGTCTAAATGTAAACTTCTGGTTTAAAATTAGACTTCAGGTCTAAAGTTAGTCTTTAGGTATAAACTTCAGACTTCAGGTCTAAGATTACCTTTTTGAATCGTGCCCAGTGTGTGTATCCATGGATGAACGGAGAGTGTCTATCAGTGGGTGAACGGATAGTGTTTATCCGTGGTTGAACAGAGAGTGTCTATCCGTGGTTAAACAGAGAGGGTTGATCTGTGATTGAAGAGAGATGGCCCTATTCACAAAGTCTAAGTTTAGACCTGAAGTCCAAGTTTTGACCCGAAGACTAAGTTTAGACCTGAACAAAGAGTGTCTATTCATGGTTGAACAGAGAGTGTCTATCCGTGGTAGAACAGAGAGTGTCTATCCGTGGTTGAACAGAGAGGGTTGATCTGTGATTGAAGAGAGATGGCCCTATTCACAAAGTCTAAGTTTAGACCTGAAGTCCAAGTTTTGACCCGAAGACTAAGTTTAGACCTGAAGTCTATCTTTAGACCTGAAGTCTAAGTTTATACCTGAAGTCTAAATTTAGACCTGAAGTTTAACTTAGGACCTTAAGTCTAACTGAAGACCTGAAATCCAAGACTTCAGGTCTTCAGTTAGACTTCAGGTCTTAAGTCAGAATTCAGGTTTAAAGTCAGACCTCAGGTCTAAAGTTAGTCTTAAAGTCTAACGGTATAACTTATGGTTTAAAATTAGACTTCAGGTCTAAAATTTGTCTTTAGGTATAAACTAAAACTTCAGGACTTGGATTACCTGTATGAATCGGGCCTAGAGTGTCCATCCATGGTTGAACAGAGGGTGTCTGCTGTGGCTGAACAGAGAAAATCTATCCGTTGCTGAACAGAGAATATCTTTCTGTGCTTGACCAGAGAGTGTAACAGATAGTGTCTGTTCGTGGTTAAACCAAGCATGTCTATATGTGACTGAAAGCTCTAACAGAGAGTATCTATCTGTGGTTGACCAGAGTGTTACAGAGAGTGGCTATCCATGGATGACTAGAGAGTGAAACACAGAGTGTTTATCCATGGATGAACAGATTTCAACAGAGAGCGTCAATACACAATCAACCAGAGAGCGTCTGTCTGTGGTTGAACAGAGAGTGTCTATGCATGGTTGGGTACTGGTTGAAACCTTGTTACTCTCGCTAGGTGCCCTGAAACACTTTGTGAGCAGCAGGATGTGTGTTTTTGTCCTTGTTCTTCCGGTGTTTCCATTCACCACGTAGGGTGTTTTGTTGTATTGGTTGCTCTGTGTGCGCAGTAGGAACATACTTCAGAGGTCCTGTTGGGACATGCTTGGAGGTGAGTGGAATGGAGCAATGAATCGTAGGGTTAGAGATCTGAAGGTGCAACAGTGCAAAGTAGCCAGGTTTGATGGATTCAGGCCAAATTACATTGATAAACACAAAGTTGGGGGAATATTATCAAGACAGGCGATAACATTATCGCCGTTTTAGCGGCAGAAAACTGCAGCTAAAGCGGCGATAATGGGCTTGATAATATGCTCTATGGAATTCCAATTGAAGCCCATGTTAAAGCTGAAGGACATCTAACATGGGTTTCAATTGGAATTCCATAGAGCATATTATCAAGCCCATTATCGCTGTTTTAGCGGCAGTTTTCTGCCGCTAAAACGGCGATAATTGTATCGCCTGTCTTGATAATATGCCCCATGATGACTCCCAAGCGTGAGGCCCAACAATTAGACCTTTGGATTTGCCAAGCATGAGACCAGCCTGGATAAGTGAAGGAGGTGTCTGTTGGTGTTACGGAGCCGACCTGTGAGGAGGATGTAGTCAGAGGCCTCTGGTTGTGACTTGCTTGTCGGACACTCATTGGGCTGCTAACATGCAGGAGTTGGAGTAGTTAATATCCGCGGTAGCCAGTATAGTGGGAGCCAGTTGGATTCCCAAGTAGGGAACCACGGTTGAGGCCCATAACACCGGGTGTTCCTCTTGCAATAAAGCAAAGCAGCCTAGTTCAACAAAGAGTGCGCGCATAGCCGTGACTGAGTTGGAGAGAGAGAGGAGGATATCGTCTGCATAGAGGCTAACGGTGTGGACATCTCCCCCAAATGTAATCCCAGTTATGAGAGGGTGCTGCCGGAGTCTAAGGGCCAAGGGCTCCATGTAGAGTGCAAAAGGTAGGGTTGACAAAGGGCAACCCTGCTTAGTGCCACTCCCGATAGGGAACCGAGAGGATGTATGACCATTAACACGGACCGTTGCCCAGGGGGAGCGATAGCAATTTAAAATCCGGGCCCGCAGCTTCTCACCAAAGCCTGCAGCCAGCAGGACCATCTCTAAATAGGGCCAGTGCACCCTATCGAAGGCCTTCTCCGCATCTATAGCCAGGAGCATATATTCCCCCTTTGTGCGGGATGCCAATTCAATCAAATGTAAAATGCGCTTAGTGTTGTCGCTGGTCTGCCTCTGCAGGATAAAGCCTGCCTGGTCCAGCTCAACCAATTGGGCCATATACGGAGCTAGGCGGGCTGCTATGATGCTGGTATACAGCTTGATGTCAATTTTTAAAAGAGAGCTAGGTCTATATGCGTTGCAGACCGTCTTATCCTTCCCTGGCTTAGGGATAACCACTATTGCTGCCTCTAGCATTTCCCCAGGAATGGCTCCCGCTTGTTCAAAAGTGTTAAACAAAGCTGTCAAGACAGGGGCTAGCTGGCTGCAAAACACCTTATAAAAGGCTGCCGTGTAGCCATCTGGGCCTGGTGACTTGCCCAGCTGAAGGCGCGAAATTGCTGAGACAACCTCCTCCATCTGTATCGCCCTATCGAGGTGATCGGCTTGAGCTCGCGTCAGAGTGGGCATGCGGGCTTTGGCTTTATAGTCAGCGCTGGTTTGGTTATCTAGGGGATCCCCGGTGTAGAGATCAGCATAAAACTACCGGAACATTTCGGCTATGACCGCGACGTCAGAAACCGACTCACTCTCCGGCATGAGAATTGCATGGACCCCCTGTCTCTGTCTGGCCTCCCGTAGTTTGTTGGCCAATAAACGGCCACATCTGTCCCCCCCCATGTAGTAGGAGTGGCGAAGCCTGAGGGCCGCGTACTCGGCCTTATCTTGGTCCAAGGCAGCAAGGTGCTTGCGTTTCTATGCATAGTTGCCACCAGGCACGGGAAGCGCCAGTACGTTGGTGCATCTGTTCTAACTCTGAAACTTTCTGGGTCAGTTCTGCCCGCTTGCGAGTCCTTTCTTTGTTATCAGCAGCTGCTATGGCTAGGAGTTCCCCTTGTATGACGGCTTTCAGCGCCCCCCCCCCCCCATTGCGTGGCCAACGAAGTGTCCGGGTTAGCGTTTAGGGCTATAAAACCTGAGATGGCCTTCTGGACCTGTTCTATCACAGACGTGCGATGTAGCAGCGTGTCGCATAGGCGCTAGTGTCTAGGGGGTTGCTCCGAAGCCGGCAAGAGGAAAGAGGCCAGGACGGGGGAGTCGTCAGAAAGGGAAGCTGTTAGGATGTCGGTGCTTAGCGCATGGGCCCGAAGTGAGGAGGAGCAGCGAAAGTAATCTAGCCGTGCATACGTTTTGTGTGCTCCAGAATAGAACGCATAGCTACGGGTGCGTGGATAAAAGTGACGCCAGAGATCGAGTTGCCCCAAATCCTGAAGGTAGGCCAGCCCCGGGGATGTGAGAAACCCTGCTTGGTGCGTTCTTTGGCAGGAACGGTCCAGGTCATTGTCAAAAACAAAGTTGAGGTCTCCTCCCAGCAATAAGTGGCGATCCGCCGTAGTAGCGACTTCTTGAAGGGCTTGGAGGAGGAATTTGATCTGCCCGTCGTTGGGCGCATATATAGAACCCACTACAAAAGTCACCCCTCCCAAGGGGAATTGATATTTGAGTAGGCGACCTTTCATTTCTGACTCCTTCTAGAGGAGCCTGCCCCGAAAGGAGCAGGAAACCAGTATGGCAACCCCAGCTGATCTGGAGGTTTTAGTGGAATACAGCTGTATGGGGAAAGCCCAGGATTTCCACCTAAAGTGGTCTTTAGAGAGAAGGTGTGTCTCCTGCAATATGTCTTCCTTCAATCATATCATTTGTAAAGCGCACTACTTCTGTGAGAGTCTCAAGGCGCTGGGGTGGAGGATGCTGCTACTGCTCGAAAAGCCAGGTCTTGAGGAGTTTTCTGAAGGTCAGCAGGTCTTGGGTCTGCTGTAGGTGGATGGGGAGGGTGTTCCAGGTCTTGGCGGCCAGGTGGGAGAACGATCTGCCACCGGAGGTCGCTCTTCGGAAGCGGGGGACTGTGGCGAGGGCGAGGTCGGCGGAGCGGAGCTGGCGGGTGGGGGTGTAGAAGCTGGGTCATCTGTTGAAGTACGTTGGTCCGGTGTTGTGGAGTTCCTTGGGTGCGTGGGTGAGGAGCTTGAAGGTTATCCTCTTGTTGACCGGGAGCCAGAGCAGTCACATAATTAACTTAAAAAACTCCTCCCACATTGCAGTCAGTGAAAGAAAACAAATATCAATACCAATGTTAAAGGAATAAAACAGCCTGACATTTGACCTCTGTCTTTAAAGCACTTGTAAATTTGACAAGATAAATACAGAATTTAAAGTCATCTTTATTTATTGCTTATACTTTCATGACCCACCAAAATCAACTTATGACCCACCAGGGGGTCGCGACCCACAGTTTGAGAAAAACTGGTTCAAAGAACTGCTTCACTGCTCCCTGGGTAAATAATGTTGTGCCCAGGCTTGGTCTCTTGCCACACTGGGGGGTGTTTCCAATCGGAGAGCAGCAGGGGTGCCCATCTCTGTTCGGAGGGGTGCATGTGAGGTCCATCATTCCTTTGAATAAACAACTCAAATGAAAAGCATAGATGATGTGACACTATGATTTCACAGCAGCTCATATCAGTAGTGGCTGCTAGTGACCAGGGAAGGTGGGGGAGGGGGAACAAGGAAGGGGTTGGAATGATAAAAAAACAGTACTCACCTCTTTACTGCCGGCTACTGCCTCTTCTTTCTCCGTCCTCCTCTCGGCAGGAAGCAGAATCCCCTGCCCAATCATAATGCTGCCTTAGCATGGCTGTTATTGGTCTGAGCCCCGTGGTTCGGCACTAAGATAAGGGCTAGCAGGCTGGGCATGTGCTAGACCCAGGCTTTAGCACAGCCTGTGTGGAGAACATGCAGAGTGCGCATGATGCTTTGGCTTGCCCAAGACGGCCGTTCAAAGCGACATACACACTTTAGGTGCTACAAAAAACAAAATGATAATAACAAACATTATTATTTAGTTTTTTTGTATTCAGCTGAAGCAGTGGGATGATGCTTCTCCACCTTAGTGAAGGAGCCGTCACTGCTTCTGATGGCAGAATCAATCAGTGACTGCTTGAGGTCACTGATCAGTTCAGTGTGTATAGTAAATGTACACAGAGGTATCCGTGGGCTTTGGAAATGACTACAACTCACGTGTGGGCCATACAACAAGGATTCATAGCTTCATGAAAGGACCAAGCTGCATGGTCAGTTAATTAATCAATCAATCAAAAATCTTTATTCAGTTTAAAACAGGTAAACCATAAAATGCTAAAATTGTTATGATCACAGTATAATTAATAAAACCAATATAATAATAAATACATTGTGGATCCAACATCAAAAATCAAAAAACAACACAGAGGAGCAAGCGGTCATTAGGAACATTACGTCAGTCAATAATCACTGTGTTTCTTACTTTGATTGCAGAATTAAAAAACACACCACATGAAAACTAATTCTAAAATTAACCAACATCTGCAAATACCGCAAGGCGGGCCTAGCACATCTGGAATTAAACCCTGCCAAAATCGGTTTCAAGAAGTGTTTGCGTATGGACAGATAAAAAGGACATATAAGGACAAGGTGCAAAGTATCGAGCCGAACGACCGTCGCATTGGCAAGAAGTGTCTAATTCATCATGCACCCATCCCTTTGGAACACGTAACACATTATGTATTAGATTAACCCTGAAGCAAGTAAGCAAGAAACACTGATTATTAGAAAACCCATATGTGAGATAGGGTTCCAGTAAGGGCAAAGTTTGGACCAAGGCATAAGATCTCACTGTGAAAGCTGTAGATTCTCTAGCTTTGAATTTAAGTGACATAAATGTCTTCCTAACTCAAGAAATGTCAGCTTTAGATATGGATTCTGGGCAGCTGAACAGGTCGGAGCATCCAAGCTTAAAAAAACCAGTCCTTGTCTGGCACCAGCCAAGATGGCCGCGTAGTTCAAGAGCTCCGCTGCAGCCCTCCCACCCTCAACTAAATCCGAAAACATACAGAGGGCTCTGACCGGCAAGGTCCACCTGGACACCTACACAGCAGCAGGGCATTGCGCTGTATTGTAGAGAGGCCGCATCGGTGTCTGGAAAGGTCCGACGGCAATGAGGCTGCCCTGAAGCCCGATCGGACCCACGGCCCTGTGGCAGTGCCCTGCGAGGTGCTGGGCTCTGTGTGGCCAACGTTTGGAGAGACTGGTGAGGCCGATGGCGAGAATCCGGACTGAGATGTGGAAGCCGATCGGCGCAGTGGCACGTCTCTTTGAACTGGTGGTCTCCTTCAGAAGCGGCCACCTTCCAAATAACGATCTGCCCACTCTGGAGTCCTCCTCCACTGGCTGAGATGCGCCGGGTGGAGCTGACGACGTGGCCCAGGGTTGAACTGCAACAGGGGCCCTGACGTTGCAGCGCAGACTGCGAACTGGTCGTCGGGGCTGGCGGTCCACTGTCTCCTAGGGGACCATGAACAACAGTGGCTGGCTCATCCCAGGGTCCCCCATCCCCCCGGAGGCAAGGCCATTGCACAGAGACGCTGCAAATATACACAAGAACCGAGCCGCAGCTGTGAGGACCTAGATCTGTGGATCCCGTAGGCCATTGAATAAGTGATGTGGCCCGGGGCTAGTTCTACGCTCCAAACACACCGGGGGACACTGGAGTGCCCGACTGGATGGTCCCAGGGGGAAAGGATATCCCTGTAAAACAATCTGATCCCTTCTCCTGAATAAGAACCTGAGCACTACAGGCGCCGCCCCACTCGGTGGGGAACCACATGGCGGCCTGACGATCACACAAACTGTTGAGATAGAACCGTTGTATGAAGAAATCCCCGCTGCTGGGCCTGCTGCAGCGGGAAGATCTCAGGTGGCTTTGCAGGGAAAGGCCCTGAGGGCCATTTGAGGTGGTTGGTCCGGATTGAGACCCTGCGGTGTCTTTCCTGCCGTTTGTCTCAGTGGAAGGATACACAATGCGCCCCAAAAGTGCTCCACCGCAGCTGACCAATTAACTTGATAAGGTACCGATGGCAGAGGGGGCAGCGGCGCACGGAAATCCGGACCCCGTGGAGCCTTCATTGGGGGCAATTATGGAAGCAATACATGAACTGGGGACAACGCTCTAATTCAAAATGGATATGGTCAAATCGAAGTGACCTTGCTGAGAGCAGACTTCAATAAGACGTCTGAAAAAGTAGGCTCAGGAGAAACAAATATCGCCGAACTGCAAACCACTTCCCAAAGAATGGAGAAACAGATGTAGTATCTCACACAACAACACAGAGTGATGGTGGCGAAGCTCGGAGACCAGGAAGGGCGAGCCCGGAGAAATAACATCAGAGTGGTGCGGGTGCCTGAAGGAGCGGAAGGCCTAGACGCGGGACTCTTTCTAGAAGACCTCATACTTAACCACCTCAAACCCAAGCCTTTCGAACTTCTGCTCTGTGGAGAGAGTGCATAGAGCACTGACACCACCGCCAATTTCCAGGGTCCATCTGCGGACAATAATTGCACGCATCCTTAACTTCCAAGACTTCGACATAATACTACAGACAGCTGGTACAAAGGGCGATCTAACCTTTGAAAACTCTGTAATCCTCTTCTACCCAGACTTCACCCTCACGGTACATCGGCAACGATGCACCTTTGACGAGGTAAAGAGAACCCTAAGATCAAAAGAACTCTAATATATGATGCTATTTCCCACTAAACTTAGAGTCATTGACCAAGACAAATCTCTATATTTCACAACACCTGATGAAGTATGGAGTGGCTTGAAGGAGGGAAAATAATGAATCACCAGCAGTGGCAGGACTCAGGCCGGAAACAGGAAGCTCAAAGGCATTCTCCTCCTTGTGGAACCCAGACAGACAAAACAGAAGCACACATATACTCTGGAGACGACGCTGGACGCTGAGCGGCGGGGGGCAGAGGGGAGAATAAAGGATCATCTGAATACCAACAATGAAAATGCAACGATCGTACCTGGCCTGGCAGACAAGTAAGAACAGGAACGTAGGACTTTGTATGGTAATCAGGGCCTATCCAACATGCTAAAAGACTGCTGAGGAGGTGTCTATGACTTTGGACAACATACTGCTTACATGGCTAACCCTCAGATGCAGAAGGGCAGGAGGGCTGCTGCAGGTATACACGTGGCGAAGCCAGCCAACACCAAGTTGTAGTTAAATGGTTTTATTAGGGCGACAAGCGCTCTGCAAATTGGGGAGTTGGGTAGTTTCAAACCTACAGTGCAGGGTAGCAGGGAGGGGGGTTTTACGAAGGGGATTTGTTTTCTACTATACGATTATGTTTGTTATACGTTATTGTTGCGTTGACCCATCGTTTCAGACCAAACTCACCTGGCAGCAATCGGATAAGGGAGGGGTGGAGAGGGAGGTGGAAATAGACCCTCACATGCTTAACACTCAGACATGGCTACAACACCGCAGTCCACGACCACACTGAACATTTTGACCTGGAACGTGAATAGCCGGAGGGATAAAATGAAAAGGACTATGGTCATGTAGTACCTACATAGGCACTCCCGACTAGGTCGTTCTCCAGGAGAAACACTTGAAAGGCAACCAGTATCTAGCACTTAATAGATACAGCTACACGTTAGCAGCTCAAGTGGGCTTTACAACAGGATCCCGTGGCCATACTGGTTATAAACTCAGTGCCATTGATTGGAGACCCCACCTGGCAGGACTCACTAGCCAGATTTGTGACACTGGCTAGATAAAGTGTGGAGGGGGGGAACAAACCTCAATATATGTTCAGTATAGCTCCCACCAAAACGTCATGCAGGCACCCTTCCTGAACCAAGCAAAACACTACTGGACAATCCACCAGAGATACACATACTGGGTGGAAATATGAATGCGGTGATGTCACACGAGCTGGACAGAACCACAGCTCAAACCCGCACGGTAGGGACAGAGCCGCTATGGATATTCGCGAAGGCAATGGGTCTATCAGACCTATGGAGACTGCATAACCAGACCAGCAGACAGTATACGCACTTTTCTGCCGCACACGGATCTGGGTCATGTCCAGACTATCTCTTCATGCAGTGCATGCATGTGGGACACGTCCGAGGGGCACAACATAAAGCCAGAGGCATCTCGGACTACTCACCAGTAGAGGTCCTTATCCAACGCCTAGGCATGAATTTTACCACACCCCCACGTATAGCATCCCAGCACTTTCAGAGCAGAGAATTCCAAGATAAATTTAGCGAGCGAACACAGCAATATTTTGACGAAATTCGCGGTCGGTGGTCGCACACTTCACTATGTGGAAAGCATACAAAGTAGTGGTGAGGGAATACTTGCAGGCCACTATAAGGGGCATTAAGAAAGAAGGATTGGTGTCGTTACAACGCATACATTTACGACCTACCATTACAACGGAACTTTTACAACGCAAAAACTTTTACAACGCAGGTATTTACAACGCATTTTTTTACAACGCAGGTACCTTTACAACGCATACCATTACAACGTAAGTATTGGTAAATATATATTAATTTTATAATCGTAAATTAATTAAAAAAATATTTAATTTAATTTAATTTCATTTCATTTCATTTAATTAATTTAATTTAAATTTAATTTTAATTTATTTTTACCCTGTACCCCTGTACCCCAAAAACCCAAAACTGACCCTGAACCCCAAAAATACCCCTTTACCCAAAAACCCAAAACTGACCCTGAACCCCAAAAATACCCCTTTACCCAAAAACTAAAAACTGACCCTGAACCCCAAAAATACCCCTTTACCCAAAAACTAAAAACTGACCCTGAACCCCAAAAATACCCCTTTACCCAAAAACTAAAAACTGACCCTGAACCCCAAAAATACCCCTTTACCCAAAAACTAAAAACTGACCCTGAACCCCAAAAATACCCCTTTACCCAAAAACCCAAAACTGACCCTGAACCCTAAAAATACCCCTTTACCCAAAACTAAAAACTGACCCTGAACCCCAAAAATACCCCTTTACCCAAAAACTAAAAACTGACCCTGAACCCTAAAAATACCCCTTTACCCAAAAACTAAAAACTGACCCTGAACCCTAAAAATACCCCTTTACCCCAAACATATAACATTTAAAATATAATTATATACTTACCAATACTTACGTTGTAATGGTATGCGTTGTAAAGGTACCTGCGTTGTAAAAAAATTTGTTGTAAATACATGCGTTGTAAAAGTTTTTGCGTTGTAAAAGTTCCGTTGTAATGGTAGGTCGTTGTAAAAGTTGCGTTGTAAGTGATGTTTCTCAGAAAGGGATACGCTCTAAATGTAATACATTAAAGCATGAGATAAGGCTACTAGAAATGCACCAATGGTGGCGCTGCAGACACTCGTGAGCTGCTATATTCAATATGCCTTAAGCAAAAGGAACTTCAGGGGTTAGAGGAGGAGACGGCTCGCCACCACGCAGTAGCTAGACAGAGACAACTGTACGACCTGGGGGACAAGGCCAACAAACTCATTGCATGGCTAGAGTGGAGAGATAGAGAGTGGAACCTGGTCACTGAAATCTGTACAACAGATGGTACAAGGTGAGGATCGGGAGCAGACATAGCAGAGGTATTTGTATCTTATTATGAGTCACTCTACCAATCAGCAACAGTTAGATCGGGGGACGAAAGTGTAGAACTCCTCAGAGACATCTCCCTTCCAACTCTTACGGACGATGACAGGGAGGACTTAACAAAAGAGGAGGTGGAAGGGGGCCATACGAGACCTACAATTTGGGAACACGGCCGGTTCTAATGGACTAGCAGCAAAACTCCTTAAATGTGTGGCGACAAATGTGGCACAGCCGATGCTGGATATGTTTAATGCTGTGCTGAAAGAGGGATGCCTTCCCGAAGACCTAAGATTGGCTACAATTGTAGTCATCCCTAAAAAAGGCAAACCTGCAGACTTATGTAGTTCATACCGGCCCATAACCCTTCCCAACTATGAAGCCAAAGTACTAGCTATGGTACTGGCTAATTGACTCATACCTATAATCTCCACCTAATTACACCCTGATCAGTCTGGGTTTATACCCCACAGAAGCACCCAACTTAATCTTAGGTGACTATACAGTGTCATCTACGCCACGGCAGCACAACCACACATACCAGCCGCTCTTATGTCATTTGACACCCAAACTGTGTTCAACAGCGAGTGGCCCTATCTCGACACTGTGCTGCTCAGGCTGGGCCTCGGGACACACTTCTGTGCCTGGGTTTATCTCTTGTACCAATGCCCAAGAGCCTTGGTGCTTGTCAATGGGTCGGTCTCAAGAACATTCACACTCCATCGGGGCACGAGACAGGGATGCCCGCTGTCACCAATATTATTTGCTCTAGCACTGGAACCACTGATGGCATGGATCTGAAGGGACTCCTTAATCTGGGGCATAGACATGGGCGGGGGTGGGAAGAGCGTATATTGTTGTACGTAGATGATGTGCTGCTTTACGCACACAGGCCCAAACAAACGTTCCATAGTCTAATAAACATACTTCAGCTTTTTGGCACCTACTCTGGGTACCAGATGAACCAGGACAAATCTCTTATCTTTACTCTTGCGGGCACACTCCCACCACTCATGACTGACTGTGCAGCCCTGGTACACCACGACAAATTCAAATACTTAGGCATATAGATCATAAGGGCAGCTGAGGAATTCCTAAGCCTTAACATATATCTCCAATTGGAGAGACTGTGCGGAGACATAAAGCACTGGCGGTACCTGCCGATCTCCCTTATGGGCAGAGCAACATTATTCAAGATGATGGCTCTGCAGCGCATGCTCTATGTGTGCAAAATACCCCATACAGAATCCCAGATTCCATCTTCAAAACTTTAGAGGGGAGCAGCACAACCGCCTGTGGGAGGGAGTCAGGTCCTCGAATAGCTCTGCTCAAACTACAGTGCGGAATGTACGAGGGCGGACTAGCAGTCCCAGACATTCGGAGTAATTACTTAGTGTCTCAACTGATCAACATCAATGGCTGGATCTTTGAGCCGCAGACAGAACCGGCATACAGGATTGATGCGATGGGAAGCAGAGGACACTTAGCGACCCTCTACAGGAACCAGCGAGGGAAACCATTGCCATCACACACACAAAGCCAAAAGAGCATGGCACTCCAATACTAGACTGCTGGGGTGGGACTCGAGGCTGACTCAGCTGAGAAACTACTTTGGGAGAGTGATGAACTGGGCGACGTAGGGCACCTACAGGGATTTCGTAAATGGAGCTTGATGGGCTTAGACACCATTAGAGACGTATGGCGGACTTGGAAAATGCTAAACGTTTCGGAACTCAAGACCTAATATCAACTGGCTGAAACAGAGCATTTTCGTTACTTACAACTGAGACACGCCATGCACCGCTACATATCAAAAGGAGAAACCATCCCTGAATACTCTCCTCTAGAAGACTGACTGTTACTCGATCCCATGTTAA
The DNA here is from genome assembly GCF_964263255.1 of Lissotriton vulgaris. Classification (NCBI taxonomy): domain Eukaryota; kingdom Metazoa; phylum Chordata; class Amphibia; order Caudata; family Salamandridae; genus Lissotriton; species Lissotriton vulgaris. Next base: position 1,926,731,323 of record NC_141693.1, read on the forward strand.
ACAAATCAACATCCCTAACCTATCGGAATATTATGAACAATCTCCCAGATCCTCTTGTTTCCCAGCGAGAGCCAACTGGGAATCTGACCTGGGAAAATTAGAGGATGACGATTGGCAGGAAGTAATTCAGAGCCCCAGAGAAATTGACATACAGGCAAGATTTAGATTGGTTCAGCTGAGAGTCCTGCATAGATCTTACACCCCTCGGACGCTTCACTATAGACTGGGCTGGTCAGACTCGGACCACTGCATCAGGGGATGTGAACTAGCAAAGCTCACCAATTGGAAGCAAGAACTAGATTGGTGCTGCCTGGCAGAAACATTTGTATACAAAAGCAGGGGGTGCCCCAGAAAATGGGAGAAAATATGGAGTCCATGGCACAAGTACAGATCCTAGTTACACGAAGACATGATTGTTGGGGAACGAAGGAGGAACAGTTTTAAAAATAACTGAGGGAGCGGTGATTCCTCTCTGTGGTGGACAATACTGAATCCCCCACCTGAAACTACTGATGGCATTAACTGTAATCACTATCAATAAAGATGGAATGTTTGTATACTTGTTTATTAAATAAAAAGATTTCTTTTTTTTTAAGCCAGTCCTTCACATATGTAAGCAATGGAATTCTGTTGGCATAGCCAAGGTTTAGAGAATCTGGAATGAGGACTCCATTGAGCTGAAAGTTCATTTTAATACAAGCAGCTAACCACGAAGACAAGGGGCGGAGCTGAACTAGATCAGAGACATAGTCAACAACAAGCTCTTTGTGAACATTAAAGGAGGACCCGCTGTAATGTAGAGAATGTAAGTGCTTAACCCCTTCCCTGCTCATGACGAGCTCAGCTCGTCATGAGGCACAGTGGAGCTGTGCTTATGACGAGCTGACCTTGTCATGAACAATGATAAATCTTACTTTCCAGCACAGGAGGGGAAAACCACTAGGAGCCAACTGGTTAAAGAAACAGTTCTCCATAGCTTGGAGAAGTGATAAGAGTACCCTCAAATCTTAGCACATATGTTGCAGTGGTGAGACATTTAGCTTGCTAGATGTGTATCATTGCAGGCATGCACTTTAGTTCAATTTTAGAAGCAAAGTCAAAGACCGAAACAAGACTTCTTGAGAAGTCGTGTCTTCTGGCGCTAATCAAAGGAGACCAACTGAGACAAGAGTCGATGAGGATCCCGAGGTGAGGAGATGTCTTAACTTTGCTGAGCATATTACCTTTAAGATAATGGGTTCTGCTTTTGGTTCTTTTAGGACCCAGTACCATGATATTAGACTTGGAGTAATTTGTGGTAGCATTGAGGCTGTCCATGAAATAGATGAAACTGCTCAAGAGCCGCTGTAATCCGAAAGCAGTTCTCAATATCAAGATTGTGTCAACGGCATATAACAAAACAGGCATGGGCTGTCCAGTCACCCTAGATAAATCATGCCCTTCTGCACTTAGGACTCTTTCCGGATTATTTATATATGAAATTAATTTAAAAGGTGTGAGTATACAGCCTGTCTGACATCACAATTTGGATGTACAATCCCATACGGGCCCATAACGGACAGTTGCAATAAGGTCTGAATCCACAACTCTGAGAAAAATAGCCATAGTTTAATCAAAACCCATGCCCAATATTATGTCCCAGGCTGAGAGCTGTATTGCACATAGGAAAAAAGCTGATGTTTACTAGCCCACACTGTTAACCTACTCAACAGTGCTCTCCCCATTACTTTAACTGTTGAGTTTATCAATGAAGTGAACTGATAAGAGCAAGGGTCATGCTTGTTGCCCTTTTTAGGTTTCGCCTAGCGGAAGCTGCGCTCTGCGCAGCTTTTCCGCGCAGGCGAAATCCTGTTGAGAACCGTAGGGTGCTTTGGTTCGGCCCTCGTCGTTGATTGGCTGGCTCCGTAAACGGAGCCTTGCCATTGGACGAGGGGCCTGTCCGTCAATGCCGGACCAGACACGGGGGCGTTCCCGACATTCTTTGGCTTTTGCCGACGTCACGGGACGCCGGGAACGCCCCCGTGTCTGGTCCGGCATTGCCGGCACCTCCCTTGCTCCCCCTCCCGCTTGTTTTCCCTGGGCTCTGCGCTGATCCGGTGCCGTTGTGCGTCTTCCCGTTTCCTGCGGTCGTCGTGTGTTCTGTGGCGGTGAGTCGTTCCTTCTCGTGGCAGGCGGGCCTCGGGTCTAGCGATGGTTCGGTTTGGGGCACGTTTGCCACTTGGCGCGTGGTCGCGCGATTGCATTGCCCTTTGTGTTGGTGCACAGGGTCAGGGGAGGCAGCGGCGCTGTGTAGAGGGAATTCCGCCGATTGAGGTCGTTGCCGATGGGAGCGAGGAGAGCGGGCCGGGACTGGGGTGTGGGATGCAAAGACGCTGCGGTTCCTTGCACAGTGGTCTCTCCGGTCAGGGTGCGCTGTTTGGAGGGCTGTTTTGGATCGTGGATTGTTGTGAGGGCATGCTGGGTGGAGTTGGGGAGGCCTGCCGGGCGTGTATAGTGTGCAGTCCTTTCCAGTCAGCAGGTATATGATTGGGACAACATGGGTGGAATGAGCATCATGACGCGGTCTCAGATGCCCGCCCTTTGTTTAATGAATTCCTTATACTGTCTTAGATGAGTTACTCCATGGATACTTAATGCATGCAAGTGTTTCTGAATTAAACAGATATGGGTAAATTAGAGATACGAGTCTTTATTCAAATCAGTTTTTGTGTATCTTTTCCTTCTTTATCCTGGTCATGGAGCCGCAGCTTCTTTACTCTAGTAACAGGGCCATTGCCCCGGGCCTGATTACAAATATATGTAAACCTACTACAGTAGTTGTAAAAGAAAATTTAAAGTAAATTAACAATTTTTAGGGAGAACTCAAAATATTCCCGGAGTACATGGTGTACATCCACGCAAGTGTAAATGCTTAGAAAGGATGCAGTTTTACGTTTTTGTCCTCTAGGAGTAACCGTTTTTCTTGCATCCCAACCAATTTTGTGTATTTTACACCCCTTTCCAACTCTAGGTTTACTTCTACTCTTGTGAGGGAGCGTCCCTTTCTCAAGTATGTGAATGCTAACAAAGCCGTACGGTTGGAACGCCCACTTCCTTCCCCGGAAAGCAGAATAACCCTTCCTGAAATCGTACTTTTTAGGTGTAACATTAGATGTGGTAAAACGGTGGATGAGTGCAAATTCTTGTTTTGTGAACTAAAAATGCTACTGTGCACATTGCACATCAAACCGTTGGAATAAATACACAGAGCCATGTGGTTTCTTTGTTCACAGCCTGACGTGCCTTGTATGTGAACGTTCCCCCGTGTGCTCGGCAGCAAAAACAATCTGTATCAGGTGTTCCAAAGCGCAGGCTGATTGTTTAAAGTCGAATTCGAATGCACTTGTTCTATGAGGTAACAAATGTATTGAAAAATAGGAACCCTCGTTTGTTCCTTATGAGTCTGCACATTTTTGCCGTCAGTTCTGAGTAGTTTTGTTTTTGAAAGGCCAGCAGCTGCTGCAGCAGTTGTTGTTCTGTTCTTGTGGTTGCTCCTCAGAGTTATGAAATGTTTCATTTCCCATCAGAGGAGAGTTTATATATTTTCAGCAGAGAAGCAGGCCAGCATGAAAGGGCACCGCCAGCAGATAAGGTAGTGCAAGCACTACCAATAGAAAGTGAGGTGACTGTGCACGCGGTGTCTGTGCACTGTCTGTTTTGGGAAATTCATCTGGTGTTTTTGTGAAGGTCATTGTGCGCTACATCCTGGTGACTCGCTTCGCTTCCCAGCAGAGTGGTCGCTCCCCTGCCTCCCTGCCTCCCAGTGGTATACGTGGATATTTGACAAGTAATCCTCCTCCCCTTCCTAAGCGCCTTGAAACCCTCTGGGTATGTAGTGCGCTATATAAATTCTATGACTTGACTTGACTTGACTTGACTTGGCCCACATCGAGGTTGGATACAAACGTCTACTTCAAATTTATTTCAAGCTCGTGCTTATTTTATTATGCTCGTATATTTTAGTTTACATAGACGTCTGTGGTGAATTGTTACTCGGCCACGTGCATTGTGTTTGAAGTTGGTTTATGCCATTGCGTGTAAATTCACAAAAGTCTCTTCATACTTTGTATACCAAGTGACTCAATTTTACCTATAACAGATTCATATTCATTAAAAAATTAATTAAAGTGCTTAGTGTCCATATTTCTTAACTGCCCTACTAAAGTGCGAAGTGATGATAAAGTGCTCACTGCATATTAAAGTACAGCTATTTCTAATTATCACCAGCTGCTGAAGCCTCATAACAGCAACATTTCATGCTGAAAAAATGTGTAAAGTCACATAAATCAAATATAATCGCCACGCCCTTTACACGGGACTTGATGCTTTCTTGCTGTATTCCCCGTTTGCACCGCATGTGCAGGACTATTTCTGCTGTCGGCCTTCGTGAGTCGAGTCGCCCCCAAATTCACTCGGCTGGTTCCGTCGGTTTGTTTTGCTTGCTGGACTGGTGTTCCTTTCTGAAGTGGCGTTGTTTATGTGCTGTGCCTGTGTCCGAGGAGGGGGCGTGACCAGGAATGGGTTGGACAGAGAAGTGCTGTCACACGAGAGTGATTAGGCCTTCTTTTTTGGAGGGAAGTGATCTGTGAAAACCTTAGAGTTCGTTTTCTTGAGGGATGAGTGGTCGAGGGCTGGGCGGGCTGCTGCATTCCTCGGCTTTGTCAACTCTGGAACAGGCAAACAATTCTCGTGCAGCTTGAGGAGGTGGAGCCGCACTTGTCACTCTGGGTAGTAGTGGGGCGCATACTGTTGAGTTTGTCCTGGATGTGGCGAACAGCCTGCAGATGTCTCTGACCCCGGAGCGGACTGCGGAGGAGCGGAGGCTCCGGGTCCCCGAGGTGCCACCTTGTGGGCAGAGCGTGGCAGGGTGGGTATGGGGAGAGCTCCTGCACGTGTGGTGTGCATACAGGGTTGTTTTGAGTGCACTTTCTCTTTTGGCAGCTGGCCACAACTGAGTGGGCTCTTGTGTTTTTTGACCTGTCTCAATCAAACATGCAGCCTTCATCGTTCGTGCCCATTATTTATCATGCATATTAAATCACTGTACTTAGAGTTAAGAAAAATATGTGATCTCAGACAAGTATGAGTTATGATAGACAGTTCAGATGCTGGCGCAGCTCTTTACATTTATTAACCCTTGTACAATCGAAGCCCTAATGGAGAGGCATTTTTTGTGAGCGGAATTTAAGCGTTGTGGGCCTCCACTTTTTAGGCAAGTTGGTGCATATATCTTTGGAAACTATTATTCGATGACACAACACAGCTATCTGTGCTTATACAAAGTGTTCTTTGGCGACTAAACAAAGTGCTTGCTCTGCGCATTCAGTATCCTGCAGGCACAATTGTTTGTGGGCACAGCTCCATGCGGCTGTATCCCCGTGAAGACACAGTTTACTGCCATATAACTCTATACAGGCTCGAGTTCTTGCCAATAGATTTCCACGTGAACACTTGAACACAAACTCCACGTGTAATCAAACCTATAGTTTGGCAAACATACATGCACAATAAACTCTCTTCAGACACACCTCCCTGCTAGACGGGCATTTGCGGTGCGGTGGGTCTCGCGGTTGTGAGGGTTTGAGCTGTTGGCATTGAGGGTGGCGGTGCCTTTATTAGCTAGCCTTCGCCAGTCACTCTCCTTGTCCCTCAGTGTGCCCCTGTTGCCTGCTTGTGCCATGTGGGTGTGTGTGGAGGGCTCTGTGTGGCTGTGTGTGTGGGGAGGTTTGTGTGGCTGTGTGTGTGGGGAGCTTTGTGTGGCTGTGTGTGTGGGGAGCTTTGTGTGGCTGTGTGTGTGGGGAGCTTTGTGCGGCTGTGTGTGTGGGGAGCTTTGTGCGGCTGTGTGTGTGGGGAGCTTTGTGTGGCTGTGTGTGTGGGGGGGGCTCTGTGTGTGTCATTTGCGAGAGATAAAGCTAGTGGCATTGTAAATGACAATGCCATTTATTTATGTTAAAAAATACATAAATAAAAATAATGTCAAGAGCAATGCCAATAGCTCTAACTTTAACAAAGGCGAAACCATTGCATTGTAAATGCTTGTTAAAAATGGAGATGATGTCGGAATAGGACTACGAGGAAGGGATACCTCTCTGAATAGCTGTGTTGACATAGAGAGTTAGGTAGCTGCCCATAAGTCCAAATTAACTTAAAAACATCGAGCACTAATGCATCAGGACTTTGGGCTTTTTTCTTTGGAAGGTCGACAATAGCATCCCTAACCTCTTTCTAGCTAAAAGTTACAGGAGGGTCTGTGGTAGGGAGCAAGGACGTATTCTGATGTGCATCCATGGTGCCATTGAGGGCGGGAGCATCATAGCTGGATGCATAGTGCATAAGCCAGGATTCAGAGGAAATAAGATGAGAAATAGTACTCCTAGAGGATGGTCATTACAACGACCGCGTTGTAACATCGTAGACCATTACAACGCAAGTCATTACAAAGACTTGATGTAGGGGGGCGCCGGATGTTGGAATAGTATAATTTACTATTCCAACTCCAGTCTGTGCAACAGTAGGGAAGGTGTTGGATTGAAAATCCAACAGCTTTTGCCTCCGACAGCAAGCCGTTGTAACAGCTTGCATTGTAATGGCATGCAATGCTTGTTTTTCTGCCCTTTGTTTTGACTTTTTCTGCTCTTCTTTTGGCCTCCATTTTGCCTTTTTCTGCTCGTTTTCCTGCCCTCCGTTTAGACTTTTTTTTCTCGTTTTCCTGCCCTCTGTTTTTCCTTTTCTGCCTTATATTCTGCCCTTTGTTTTGCCTTTTCTAAACATTTTCTGCCCTTTGTTGTGCCTGTTTCTGCTCTATTTTGCCTTTCTTCTCGATTTTCTGGCCTCTGTTTTGCCTGTTCTGCATGTTTTTCTGCCCTATGTTTTGCCTTTTCTGCTTGCTTATTTTTCTGCACCTCTGTTTTGCCTTTTCTGCTCGTTTCTTCCCTCTTCCAGCCGTTTCCTCAAGACCTGTCGCAAGGGGAGCTGTACAACTGAGACCTCGCACCACAGGGCTCAATACACCCAGTGGTGACAGTGCCACTCTCTACAAATGCTGATTGATTGAATGCCAAGTCTAACTCTCCCAATCTAAATGCGACCCTAACCCGCTACGGGCGCTCTAGACAGCTGATATGGGACATGAATTAAGACTGGGCTAATGTGGTGTGGATATACCTCTCAGACTTCCTGAAATGCCTTATTTAAATTACTTCAGTACTATTATTTACACAGAGTGTACCTGACCCCTAAACAACTAAATAAAAGATGCATATTTTTACCATGTTTCCCAAACCACACACCAGAATGATCACTTCCAGATTTGTGAACCTGGCGCTCCGGCACTGTTAGAAGGTGGTTCTGACACTATGGGCCACCGCAAATTTATGCTTTTTGAGCACCTAATTGTAGAGCTTTTACTGTGGGGGAGCCTCATAAGTTGGGACACACCCACAGTAAACTCATAATGAAAGAGACTGCATGGGGATTTTACTGGTGTCCCCCGGGCTCGACCAGGCGACTGCGCAGCAGCTGGAGTAAGAGACAACGGGCTGATTACATGCAGACACATGTGTACATGCGTGTGCACACGTGTAAGGGCTGCGCAGGGGAGATTCCTAGTGTGCGCAGTCCAGGAGCAGCTAAACGTGAATGGTGTGGCAGGACTTATGCAGAATTGGGTGGTGACATGGAATAGGCTTTATACAGTGGGAAGGAACATGCCAGAGAAAGTCAGTATGTTTTACTGTTTTTCACTTCATTATTCCCCTATGGGGATGTGGAGCCCATGGGCTAGAGTAACTTCCATAAGGCCTACAGATTCCAGACACCCTCTAAAGACCACTGTAACGGATGTGAGAAAGAGTATTCTGGAGAGTGAAAAGTAATACTTGTACTGCTTTTGGGTCATACAGAACTGTCATATTTCTCTGAGCCAGAAGTAACCAGACCCCGGCTGAGGGCTGACCTCAGCAGGATGGATTGATAACCTTTCTTCCACAAGCTAAGGCCTCCTCTCCACAAAGAGAAGATAGGTGGAGCTACAGGCTCATCCATCAGCAGCTACCACTGGGTGCCAGGCACCAGGCTGCACCAAGGAGGGAAGGCGGCAAGGGGAGAAGGGTCTTTTTCAGAGACCATGTGGCCAGAGACCCTGGACGATGCCATTTTGAACAAACCCAGAGGCTGGACAACAAGGAGGGGGCAGGGAAGTGATGTGTTGCTGTTTGATAGGACCAAAAGAGACTTCCTGCCAGCCCCCTACTCAACTTTTAAAAAGTGCTTGCAAAGGAAGAGAAGCTCTCTCTGGAGTGTGGTCTGGTGAGGCAGAAGATGCTGGAGACTGGAAATGGGCAGTTGGGAGGAGGAACCCCCTGACTGCCCCCCGGGCCTTGAACAGCGCCAAGAGAAGAGTCCATGACGGTGCGCAGAAGCAGGGGCCTCTGCGCAGGGAGAAGAGAGGGCCAGGAGGAGAGCCATGTGAAAGGATGGCGCAGGGAGCCAGTGAAGACCGCTCCCTGCATAGTGCACCCTATTGGAGACAAGGAGGGTGAAAGAGCGTGCTCCCAGAGGCTGGGGTGGGGGGTACCACTAAGAGCAAGAAGACGCAAAAATGGAGCAAAGCGTAAGCCTGGGGGCCGAGATATGCCCCCCAGAAGGTAGGCGACCATTGACCCCGTCTGGGACCGATGACGAAGCGCGTGGGGCTCCCCCGCTGGTCGCAATTACTCCCCCCGTCAGGTCCCGGGGGCTTCCCCAGGAGGAAGCAAAGTCGGGGGCGCCATTGCGCCCCTGTGAAACTGCCCAGGAAGGGGGCCAAGAGCCCACCCTGGCTCCCAGTGATGCCGGAGGAGGGGGAGCTCCATCGTGCCCCCGTGAAAATACACCAAAGGGGCGCTGGACCCGATCCCCAGGCCTTGAAGAGGGAGAAGACAAGTTGAGGAGCACCGTCGTGCTCCCAGTGAAGATGGCCGATCGGGGTGTCAGGAGCCCACTCTGTCCCCTGAAGACTCCGGAGAGAGGGGAGCACCGTCGCACCCCTCTCGAAGATATCTGGGGGCCAGGGACCCCATCCCCTGGCCCCGTGTGGAAGGAGGAGGCTGGAAGAGTGCAGCCGCACTCCCCCAAGGATGGATCCCGCCAGAGTGAGCCTCAGCATCTGCGTGCCGTAGCGGGCAGACCATATCTGCTGTGCTCGCTCCCGCGGCAGCACGCAAGGGTGCTGGCTGGTTAGGGAGCCGGTGGGACCAGAACCCCACGAACAGGAGAGGAGCGCCCAGGGCCCGGGTGGGATTGGGCTCCCACCAGCCTGTGGGGCGGCCGGGGGTGGTCTCCCCAAGTCACAGAGGTACTTACCTTGGGATGACGGGGGGGGCCGGGACCCCCACCGAGGCCGGCAGAGGAGGCGGGAGGCCGCCAGCTGCATCGCGGCTCTCCCCAGCGCAGCGGGAGAGCCGCTAATAAAATATTCATAGAATGGAGCCTGAAGCACCCCATAATGCCCAGAGGGGGGGGGCACCCTCATTGGTGAAAAAGGTGCTGGGGAGCTGGAGGAGAAGCGCAGTCTCCCCCCAGCATGAAGGGAAGTCCCTCCCTAAGTCACATGGGTACTTGAAAGGAATAACCCCTCAAAGGCTCACCCAGCATTTAACACCTTCTAGGCTGGAACGTTTGTCCTGCAGCAGAGGGTGTATTGAGAAGTGCATCACGGAGTGAATGGCTGAGTTGGGGATGTCTGGTGAAGAGCATCTCCTGGAGGTAAAGAGGTGTAATTACACCAGAAGAGTAATGTGAAGTATTAGTGAAAGGTGATGTCATAAGCAAAGGGGGGTTATGTTGCCAGACATTCCTGCTAGGATGTCTAGTTGTACATGCGTAATCCTGTGATTTCATCTGTGATGCTTTTAGGGGCTGTAATTGCAATCCATTCAAATGATCCACAAATGTGCTAAGTACTGTCATTCTAAGTGATGCTTAAACATGTATTCTTACTGCTGCTGTTAGATGAGGAACAACCCAGACTGTTAGCCCGAAGATTTAAAGGTGCATACTTTATGGTCAGTAGGAGATGCTCAGTCAGGGTTATGTGTCACCAAGGTAGGTGTACCCATTTTTAATGCTTGTTGAGGTAATGGGGTGGGTCGCCACTGGCATGGTGCCAGTGCGCAGGGCCCACTCCCCAGGTTATGTTCAACTAATTGCATAAGGGGGCAAGATGATGTGCATTCATGGGAGTGGTGGTGTTAGACTTCACCCCCCCCCTGTGGGAGGGGTGGAAATGTTATGCAATGTCACAAAGTAATTGCAACAGCTTATGTATATTTGTAAATTGGTGCATAGGTATTGAGTAGTGTGTGTGCTTAATAATTGTACTCTTACTTTTATAAAGCAAAGTACAGACTGGACAATCAATTATAGAGTGTTATTGTTGTGCACCTGCAAATGGCGATTACTAGCCCACACCACCTCCCTTGATTAAGCTTCAGACTGCTCTGCAACCCTACCCTCTGAGAGTCTGTCTCTACAATTGGTTTCCAGTGAAGGACAAATGTAGTCATGTTATTTGTGCAGGCCTCACAGATGCTGCCTCGTTTTCCAACAGGCACATTTCTATGTTTTGAAAGGCCACTGCAAATCCCTCCTTACAGCGATGGAGACTGGAGCTGTCCAAGTGGTTGGAGTGTGAGAGTCTTAATATACAACTAGAGGTACAGAGGGGACGTCATAAACCCAACCATGCTCAAGCATGGGCCCGGATTCTACAAGACATTCCATTGGTCTCCACAGATTGGCGGCTGCTTCCCCTGCCAGATGAGACAATTTGTCTAAATTACTAATCTATGGTGGGTAAATAACGAGATACAATTTATACCACTATATAATACACATGTCAGCTATTTGGATACTTTTGTCCAAACGTGGAACAACATTAGAGGATTTGAAGGCTAGTGCACCTCTAACTGAGTGAGCACCAAAAACAGAGGTAACAATGCCTGCTTCAGATAGAATTCATCTGATCCATTGAGCTAAAGCGGAGCAGGAGACTGGACCGTACTGGTGCATTAAATAAATAAGCATCTGCTGTGTAGAATATGAGTTTCACATGGTCTTAAACTATCTACTACACATAGTGTTTTGTTTCCTGGGAAGGCATGGAAGAAAACGTGTCTGGATACCGATTTCCTTCTCTTGTATATGAGAAAAGTAGCTCCTTCAGGAGTAAAATACCTACCTGCAAGATCTAATTCGCGAACATCTGACACTCTTTTACAAGAACCCAGGCGAGGAGGGCTGGACATATTCTGAAGAGAAGGAGCTGCTGCCGACCTTCTTCCCTCAGCCCAGGGTTCTTCTGAAGTTGATGCTATAAGATTAAAAAGCATCTAAGGAGGGCCAGGGTATTCTGGGCCTAAGGTTGGCTACTTGCCACTGCAATCCCTATCAGCAAGGAGGCAAAAAACGGTCTGCCTGCACAGCCAGCCTACAACTCTAGAGTAAACTCTTCAGAAGTATCCAGCCTGCCATTCTCAACTTACTGCTATAACTTTCAGTATGTGCATGATTTTTTCCTGTCCACCCCATGAGGCCAGTGGTTTCAAGAGATGTTGTCTGGAGATTTCACTGGGGGATTAGTGGTCTGACACATGGGTATCAAAAAAGCTTCCCTATTTGAAAGATTTGGCAAGTAGTTTGTAGCTAATGCAACAACCATTTCCTGCAGTCTCCTCTGACCTGTGTGCCAGAACGAAGATTGATTTAGGCTATAAAGAACTGCTGTTTGCAAGTTCGATGCCTTTACCATCACCCAAGGATCATTTTCCAGATACTGCGATTGTTTCGGGTGCGTGTCAGAATATCACGTTGAAAAATATTGGCCTGCACTGATATCACCTGCATCATATTGCCTTCCAGCATATTCAACTCTAACTCCACATCTACATACCTTGACAATAGACTGCTGGTCGATATGATGCAGTAATATAAGTGCAGCTCGAAAATAAGCCTTCACATGTTGGTACTGAAGTATACAAAAAAGTGATGGGTAGAATTCTTCAGTTAATCTCAGCCACTTGACTCAGCCCACATCCCAGACCATTGTCCTTTGCCTACCAGGCCACCTCAGTTTAGACCCAGCCATTTGCAAATCAGCCATGACCCTGCTCCATCAGAAGCAGTCCAGCCAAACCTTTCAAGAAAGGTCCTCCCTGCACCAGAGCACAAATAACTGAAGAGCAGGATCAAGACTGATTTGCATTTGGCTGGGTCCAAACTGAGTTGGCATGGTGTGCAAAATAACGAAGGACCAGGTCGATGCCTGTGTAAATTACTAGTAGCTGAGATTATTTCAAGCATTTCACCCATCACAATTTTGTATACTTCATTGTGGCGCCCTAAGTTTGAAAGGTATACCCAGATGTGGATGTTGTACTGGAACCAAGCGACACCTGGCTGAAGAGTCCCAATCAGGGTGAAATGGATTGCTTGTGTTCCGGTTCCAGTTCAGAGAGGACCTGACCTGGCAGTTAGGGCTGGACTGTTCCTATTGGAGTGGGGTATAAACGGATTTGTATATGTCTGGGCCCAACACGAGGTGCATGATGTGCAAAATAGCGGTGGACTGGGATGTAGTCCCAAGTAAATACCAGTTGCTGAGATTGATTCAAGCATGCCGCTGATGACTTTGTTGTAAACTTCAATGGAACACCTTAAGTGTGGTGAATATGTTCAGACATGGGTCACATGCTCCCTGTGCCATTAGTATTAAGCTGCACCCAACTGAAGAGCCCCACTCAGGGTATAGTTAGTCTTGGGTTGCTTGTGTTCCGGATCAAGAAGTTTGGGCTGGACTGATCCTATTGAAGCAGGGTCAAGACTGATTTAAATATGGCTGGGTTTAAACCGGGGTGATATGGTGGGCATGGATGCAACTTGAGTAATTACCAGTGGCTCAGATTAATTCATGCATTCCACTCATCGCTCGTTTGTATACTTTTGATATTTTGGTAGTCACTTCTCATTAGCCAGTTTGTGCCAATCCCCTCCTAAAAACTGCTCATAGAGGTGGTGTCCTCAAGAACTCTATCTCATTTGCCACTTTTAGAAGAGCTACCTTATCAATACACTAGCAAATTTCAGTGCCACGCTTTACAAAAACACCGCATGGAGGTCCTTCATTCTCAGTCCAAGCCCGTAACCTTTAAAACTTCCTCCCCAGTGAGAAATAAAAGTTACACAACCACCTTACGTTCCCTGGGGGTCGTAAAGCTTGAGAGCCAAGAGTGATCCTTAATCTCCCTATAAGACAACACCTACCAACATCCTACCACACCGATGCTAGGAACACATATTGGATGGCCTGTGAGAGTTGCTGTAGACAACCAATCTATCCTATCCTGGAGTGGAGTGGTGTGGCTCACTGGTTAGAGGCGGCAGTCCCAGAAGCAGGGAACGGCCTGGGACCAGGGTTCAATTTCCGACGCGGCAGGGTCGTGGACCAGGGTCAGCGGACACGATAATTCTTGCCTCGGTGCCTACTCTAACCAGGGATCACACTCGGCAACTCTGGGTGTTAGCTTGCCTCATCTCTACAACGGCCCCCCCACATTTGCCGGGGATGCCTGGTTTCACCTTGGAGATACCCAGTAGGGACCATCTCACAGGGATAGCCAGGACGGGTTCCCCAGCGGTCTACAGCGCCACGACACCTCAGGGCAGCAGTGCGCTTTACAAGACACATTACATTACATCCTCCAGCAAGGAAGACCAGGCAGTGCACTCACCACACACCATCTCTTCAATAAGGGACATAGAATATGTGATGCCAAGTGTGTGCCATATTTGTTCTCGCATATATCATAAACATTTGTACACATACCAGAATTGTCATATTCTTTGCTATAGCACCATAGCATGTGTCAAGAGCTCACCCACCAAACCCAAGTCCTCCCATAAAGCACATACTACAAGACCACCCTCTCCAACCTAACATACAGGTCCTCATGTCATCACTCCTGTCAGTTTGAGTTCTAGGATGCCACACTAGAGGTAGTTGCATGATACAATTGCTAGATAGCAGAACACCTTTAGCTGCCTAAACATTTTGTTATCCTTCACTGCCACAGTTTTAATGCTCGATTACCGCAACTCCTGGTCTTCACCAGCAGGAATGAGACCTCCTCTGGTGGGAAGTTTACCCGCCTTGTTGACCAGGATTGGCATACCTTCACTTTACAAATTGACAAATGTGGACAAAAGAAAATTCCAAATTCCCCTTCAGCTCTGCCCTGTACTTTGGTATCCCCTGTGACCTCAGTAAAGCAGTAAGTCCAATGTTCCCAGTTTGTCCATCTGGCGTCCGTCTGGATTATGACAATGACAGCACTCTGCTGAAATTCCAGGAATTCATCTTGGATGTCTGTGATATGTTGTCATTTCTTTGTGGTTTGCTGAGAAAGAGGTGCTTGGAGTGTGTTGGATCTGTAATCTATACTGTGGGTGCCTGGTGAGGTCACAGAGAGTGATGACTGTTTACTGTTTCACTGGTTCAAAGCAGGCTCTGTGTTTCTCTCGACACTATTCCATCTGGTTGCTTTACTGACAAATGACAACAATTACTAAAAGGCAATGCCTTTTCCCATCTGCCACCCAGAGGGCAGATCAGGGGAACAACGAAGAGCGGCCAACTTTGAGCCTCTGGCCCTTCCCTTGCCTCTGAGGCCATTTTAGAGTCACTTTATGTCCACGTCTGAGCTCTTCATGCTGCTCCTATGATATTTCATTTTTGGGTATTTTCTTAATGTCCCAGATGTTTCTGCTTCTATAATTTTCAAGCCAAACTGAATTGATCCTTGTGATGTTCATGTCTTCTGTGTGAATGAATACGTGCTCTGTTTTCTTTGCTCTGTCTGCAGCTTTGAACATTTAGAAATATTGCTCTGCCTGCTTAACCTCTTGACTGCTATGGCTCCCTACTGGCTCCCAGCACCCCCACAGTAATTAGCACTTTTTTGGATATTAGGGGTATCCCGAATTTAAATCTTTCTTTCCGCAAAAGGTATCCACACCAAATGTGCATGCCTTTTCCCCCGACATCCTGGGGACTCGAAAGACACCCAGGGTTTGTATTTGCCCCTAGAAGATAGGAACCGAGAAAATCGCTAAAATACCCGCATTATTTTGTGTGGAAAAAATGGCAAAAATGTCCTCTGCAAGAAAAGGTATGTTTCCCCCCTAAAAACGGCAACAACAAAAGGTTTGCTGTGCTAGGCTTACCTTCCTTTCAGCTTTCAGGAACAAGCATAGTTGTATCTAAAAGAAATTCCCATAGGTTTTTTTCATTTTTCTAAGCGGTAGTCTGCTTTCCAAAGTTGTGTGTTTTCAGACTTTTTGCAGTTTGTGATAGAAACAGGTGTGAAATCCATGGGGGTGATCCTGGAACGCTATGCATCTCAGAAAAGTTGAAAACATTTTAAATTCAGCTGGGGATCCTTTGTATAACTCATTCCAGGTATTCCTACAAACTAAGTGTTGAAATAAAAAAAAAATGAAACTGAGTAGGAAAAAATTGCTATTTCTGACAATCGTTTCATCTGTAACTTTTTGTCACAAAGCAATATACTGTTATTCTTGATAGGCACTTCTGGTCGCTGGGATATGCAGTGTTTGTAGGTTCTCCAAAAACAACTAAGCTGTACCGTGCAATTGCTTTTCATGGCATAACATATACTCAGCAATTCATATGTTAAATATAAAGAGTGAAAAATGGGCATGGAATGTACACAAGATACAGAGTTTAGGAAAAGTGGTTATTTGAATACCTCTGAATTTGTGGGTACCCATACCATCATGTGATTCATGAGGCCATTTTACAAAATATCTTCTTTCTTGTACAGTGGCTTACATTTGAAAGCCCAAAATACAGAGAAATCCAATTGGTTGTTACAAACGTTTTACTATTCTGTGTTCTCACATTTGTCCCAATACAAATATAGAAGGGTAAAATTGCCTTCAAGGGACTTATTCAGTCTATATTTGTTAGTTGAAATTATTCTAGAAAGGATCAATGGATCATCCTTGGGGTGAATTAATCAAAACTGATCAATTTATATTATCAACATATAACATATAAACAAAGACACAAGGTGTATACGAAAAGGTTTTTATCAAATAGTTCATTAAATCAACTTCATATACAGATAAATAAACAAATAAGATTTTAGGACTGTGGGTACACATATAAATAAATTGCTAAGTGACTCAACAGAACCTAAAAAACACCTATCCCAAAACACATTGAGTAAAACAAAGAGGGGGATGAGATGTATTGTCGACGTTTCGGTTTCTTAATAATGATTTGATGAAACCATCCTCAGGACCATTATCAGTGCTGATCTGTATAGAAATATTGTAATCTGCTCGCAAATCGCAATCACAGTTTCACGCAGTGAAAACGTTGGTGGATCACAGTATCCTAATGCCTTAACTAGTGGATGTGGAAAGCACTCATCAAGGCTGGATATGAAGTCAAATCTTCACTCCCATGCATGTATATTATAACGCAGAAATCGCCCGGTGTCACTCGTGCGGAGTCTTATCTGCTTTTTAGACACAGTCTGAAGTAATTGTGACCAGTATGAATTTTAAACAGGTCAGTAAACAGTCATTTGTCCTGCAGCGCCTAGGATTCTGGCGAAGTGGAATCACAAACACGTCCCGTCTGAAATGAAGCCACTTCATTTCAGACGGGACGTGTTTGTGATTCCACTTCGCCAGAATCCTAGGCGCTGCAGGACAAATGACTGTTTACTGACCTGTTTAAAATTCATACTGGTCACAATTACTTCAGACTGTGTCTAAAAAGCAGATAAGACTCCGCACGAGTGACACCGGGCGATTTCTGCGTTATAATATACATGCATGGGAGTGAAGATTTGACTTCATATCCAGCCTTGATGAGTGCTTTCCACATCCACTAGTTAAGGCATTAGGATACTGTGATCCACCAACGTTTTCACTGCGTGAAACTGTGATTGCGATTTGCGAGCAGATTACAATATTTCTATACAGATCAGCACTGATAATGGTCCTGAGGATGGTTTCATCAAATCATTATTAAGAAACCGAAACGTCGACAATACATCTCATCCCCCTCTTTGTTTTACTCAATGTGTTTTGGGATAGGTGTTTTTTAGGTTCTGTTGAGTCACTTAGCAATTTATTTATATGTGTACCCACAGTCCTAAAATCTTATTTGTTTATTTATCTGTATATGAAGTTGATTTAATGAACTATTTGATAAAAACCTTTTCGTATACACCTTGTGTCTTTGTTTATATGTTATATGTTGATAATATAAATTGATCAGTTTTGATTAATTCACCCCAAGGATGATCCATTGATCCTTTCTAGAATAATTTCAACTAACAAATATAGACTGAATAAGTCCCTTGAAGGCAATTTTACCCTTCTACTTTCATTACCCAAGCCCTCAAGGGTATTCCGGGTTGCTCACTTCCTTGATTACCAATACAAATATGACACAAACGCTCCAAAATAAGACCTGGAGATGTCACATTTCCTTAGCAAAATCAATACTTGTTTTTACAATGTGGGTAACTTCAGATTGTGGGCCCTAAGTCAGCCACCATCCAAGGAAACTTACCAAACTCCGACATTTCCAAAAACTCGAGTGAAGGAGAAGCCCATGCAAACCTCAAACATTGGTTAAAAGCACACATTCTTCACATATCTGTGAAGGAAAGTTCCCAAATTTGCAGGGATCTACACAATTCAAACAGAGTTCTCACTTGTCTCCTGATAAAAATAGTAGCCCATTTGTGTGGGTGGGCCTAGCACTAGCAGCAAATGCACCAAAACGCAATGTGGTAACATCAGCAAGGGGGGTCGCTGCGGTAACTGTGCCTGGGCCCGGCAGCCTTCTACTCATGCCACTCTACATTACTCAACTCTACTCTACTCAATTAATCAATCAATCAATCTGATATTTGTAAGGCACAAACTACTCACCCCTAAGGATCTCAAGACGCTGGGGTCCTTTGGGGAGATTAAGTGAGTTATTGCCCAGAGTCACATGGTGCTGGGCTGCCACCGGAGCTGGTAATTGAACCGTGAGTTTTGCACTCCGTAGTCAGGCGCCCTGGCTGCTGTACTGCACCTCTCCACTTCATGATACTCCACTCTGCACCATAACACTCTACTCTACTCCACAACACTCCGCTCTATAACACTCAACTTTACGACACTCTATGCCACTGTGCAACACTCTATGCTACGCCACAATACTCTACCCCACTCCACTCTATGCTATGCTGCTCTACTCTATGCCACTCCACTCAATGCAACTCTCATCTACGCCACAAACATTTAACCACCCTGAACAGCAGCAACATGGCTAAAATACATTGGCAAAGCAAATAGCTCTTGCATAGACAAGACCTATTGACTTTGCCAATGCTTGTTAGATCTGCAAATACCAATCCTATGCACACAGGATATTACTATATACAGTTACATTTATAAATCACAATTTGGAGGCATTTTCCCGTTGAATAAGGAGCATCATTTTTGCATATGGACATATAAGTCCAAACAAGAAAAAATGTTGGCAAGTCCATTTTATCAACCCTGTTCAATGAACACTATTGTGACTCATATATATTGAGAGGTGAATTTGAGGTGGTTTTCCTGAAGAAGGCAGGTTCTGCCGTAACGCGCATAGAAGAAATGATAGCAAAACCACTTGACAATCACATTTTTCCATAGAACAGTTGCCACATTTTTCACCCTGTTTGTTTCATATATTTTTTATAGAATCAACTAACATATTCTATCAGTTGTGCATAATGGGGAATGTCCTCACATAGTTGAAATCACTATGTATCAGAAATACACAAATAAGTGATTAATGTGAACCATTCAAACCTATGTCTGAGATGTATGTATGAATAGAGGGATGAATGCAGTATGTATGTGATTCATTGTGCTCACTTCTCTGTTATGAAATGTATATGTTGAACTACATTTAATGAAAAGAATAAATAACAAATATTTTTGTATTTTTCTAATCTTGAGTGTTTGCTTGTTTCTCCCCTTAATACATTTTTATAGCATGTTTATTTAAATATGTTTTGAAGTTGCCCTAGGAATTTCACAGTATACTACATACCTCCCTTCTTCACAATAACACGCACAACCCATCCTAAGAACAACTACATATTCTAACAACAGACAGCAAACCCTTGGTGTCATGCTTCATCATAGGGATCTTCGCACCCCTCTCCGGAGCGCGGCGTGCTACTAACCAGCAAATACGCGGAAGCACTTGATGTAGCCACTATGTACCAGGGAAAGAAATTGAAGCCTGTAAGGAAGAATTGCGCCTAGTAGCCCCATCAGTGTCGATTTACACCAGACAGACAGCAGGGCATTTTAACAGGCAGGCGTAATTGTGCAGCAGATGCTGAGGGCAGCCTATTTCATATGGACGAGAAACACTGGTGAGGAGTGAACCGGTGAGGCAAGGAGCGTTTGACCTGCGGGAGCCTGTACCTGCACTTAGCATTGGAATTGGGGCATTTGGCCAAGCTGCTGTAATGAACTTTTAATGCCTGAAGGTAGCTATTTGTGTATCACTGTGGATGCAATACGTGTGAGGTTTCAACTGTGGTGAGCGGGCAGCAATATATGGCACATACAGGAGAGGGTTAATGAGCAGCAAAGAATCACTGTGGTGAGTGTATTTTGCGCTTAACGTTAGTAGTGTGAGGGGTGTTGTGGCATTTTAAAAAAAGTTGCATGTGTGGCGTGTGCTTATCCTCAGGCATGTGGGAAGTGGAGCTGGAGTCAGAGGAGCCGCGGGCGCTGTGAAGCCACAAGCGTGTGCAGTGCTGATCTTTTATAACCTACGAGTATCCATCCTTCAATGTAACAAAACTCAACAGAAAGAATATACCTATGACACACATCAGCAATACCCCAACTCCTCAGATCACCTGTGACCTAAGAGACAACACCTCTACCACCCTAGGTACAGTGAACAACAACAAGAACACACAAAGGGCATATTACTGCCACAATCCACCACTCACCTGAGGGGCCACATCCATACTACACTAGGCTAAGGTCAGAACGACAAACATACACAAATGGAACAAACACCGTATGCACATCGGGCAACCTCTAATCCACTTCTCTCCTCCATCATCACAGGTTACTGCAAAAAAAACAAATCTACACAATTGCACAGATGCTCTCACCAACCGAAGAGCCCTTTAAAAGTGGATATAAATTGATTACCATTATATTTTTACCCCACCCAAGCAGGCTATGAGAGCATCTTTTGCCTTATGTGGGCCCTGGATGCTTGGACTGGTCCAAATCATATTTTCATTTGGCTGCTAAAGAGTGCTTTGCATCAATTGAGAAATGTGTCATTGATCAAGGCAAAAAGACTATTCTACTTGAGAAGACAAGATGGCGTCCGCTGGGTCGGATGTGTAAGCAGCAAGCTCCCGATCCCGCCGCACTCTCTACACTGCAAACACGGTCTTAAGCGCATCCGATAAAGATGACATGTACCTGGGAGGTCCTGCAATGCTGTTGGTGCAGTCGCTGGGAATTTCTTTTTTTTTGGAGCCTCTTTGGTGTGGTCTGCTCCCTGCCTTCATGGTTCTGTGGCTGTTGCTGGTGCCGGATCCTCCTGGAAGTGTGTCTTCCTCTGTTCCTGCTTCGGCCACATCTCCTCTCATCATGCCGCCCAAGTCAGCCAGAGGAGGGAAGACCCAGGTGGCCTCGGATACAGCTGGGATCGGCAGAGGAGGTGCTGTTCTCTGTGTGCAGCGCAGTGGAGCTGATGCACAGGAGGGAGCAGTGGGAAATCTGGACATCCCTCATGGGGGTGAGGAGGGGGGAGGGGGGGAAGGTTCCCGCATTATTCTTGTCTGCCAACAAAAGGAATTCCACAATGACACAAGATCCACTATTGGTTAAGCACAGAGGCTGTCTTGCAAAGCACTGATCCTGCGGAGGTAAATAAATTGCCCCAGGAAAATGTTCAGCTGGCTCTGTAACACCCGGAGCAGCTAAATAATAATAAGTCCTGGTCCAACTTGAATTCTAAGGAAAGGTGGAAAATCAAAAGATTCTATCCCCACATCTTGGGGGGGGGTAAGGTCAATCTCGTACAGCACACTGTGTCTATGGAGTCAACCATGGTGGGCTAGGCTAGAGGGCAAGGGGCGGAATCCGCTGGCAAACAACAGGATCTACAGGATTTAGGGAAGGAAAAGGACTCTGGAGAATTCTATGTAAGATCCCTCTAACACATCAGATGATGAAGTTGAGGCAGGCCTTAGAATACAATCACAAGAAGGGTCATTCGGCAGCGGCGGCAGCAAGTTGAGCAGCATACAATTGGATCAAGACAATATGGGCGATGACGGTGCATAAGAAGCAGGCACCCATGGAAAAGACAATGCACCCAGAGGATACAGAGAGTCCGCTATGGGACTACTCTCCATCACCTGGGATGGCACACAATGTGGGGGCGTCTTCCAGTCACACAGCAGAAGCCCCACCAGAAAACCCTGATGAAGAGATCTCTGCGGCGGATATATACCAAAGTATATTGGATCACAAAGCGGAGACACGAATGGAGAGTCAGGAAACACACGGTGCCTGTCGGAAACGTCAGAACACGGTCAGGAGGAATGCAAAATCCTGTACCGAATTCATGGAGAGGATCAATGAAATGAGGCAGAGGAACGCATATCCACCCTTGAGGATGAAGTGGCCGCCCAGAAATCTGTTACGGAAGCCATGCATGCACATATGCACATAAGGATGACACCCAATGGAAAATGGTTGACTTAAAGAACTGCCTGCGGCGTAAAAACTTGAGAATTCTGGGCATTCCAGTGGGAAGTGAGGAAAAGGATATTCGGAAATTTGTGGTGGATTTGTTTATAAAGGCCTTTCCAAAACTATCAGTATGAAACTGGGAACTTGAAATCCAAAGGGCACATAGGTTTCGGTTTAAACATCCAACTCTTAAAGCAGGGCAACCTGCTCAAAAGCCCAGGGCTATTTTGATATGCTTGAATAATTTCCTCGCTCGCCAGGCAGTATATGATTAAGCACGGATAGGAAGCAGGAGGGGAAGTATACTCAGTTCTTTGTCAGACCTGATTTTTGCCACCAACTCCACCAATTCATTACACCATTCCAAGGCAAGGGAGCACAAGTTTTTCTGTTGAATCCCGCAACGCTCAAAATCGTCTATAAGGAGCAAACACGCTTTTTAACATCAGAGGTGCAAGCTAAGGAGTATTTCACTCTATTTATGGACAGTTTCTAAACACAGGATTTGGTACCTCCAGCTTGTTAAAAAAACTCACGTATAGGCTTGACATCTAATGATTATACTTGGCTAAACTTTCTTCTTTCTTCTCTTTTTTCTTGCAATAAATGTAGGAGAATCGGAGATAGGATCGTAGCGGATGTGTTTTTGTTTTTGTATCTTTGGTGTGTAGGTTGGGCAAGTAAAGAGGGGGATACCGGGTGGGAGGGGAGCTTCCCATCGCATGGGACCTTGGGTCCTATTGCCTAGTTTTTGGGGAAGGGAGCCGGGATGGTGGGGGCTGTGGTTGTGGAGGGAGGGAGGGTAGAAGGGGGCACAGGGCTGGGTCAGGCTGAGTGGGGGTGGTGATGGGGGTGGTGTGTTTCTGGCGAGAAAAAAATCAATCCATGGCAAGAGGAAGTTGGACTGCTTTAGGTCTGTTAATACTAACAGATGCAACATATGCACAGGAAGGACTGCAGTTAGGTATGGGGGTAGGATGACACCTTTAGGGATACATATATGTTCTTTCAATGTGTGTGGCCTGAACAGTAGTGGAAAAAGGCAGCGGGTAGCGGTGGATCTACGGTTACCTATCATTCTATGCTTACAGGCAACACACATTCCGTGGGGTAATCGCAGGGTTTTGTGAGTTTGGCTATACACTGATTGCTGGGTCATTACAGGCTACCACAAAAAGGGGAGTGGCTATCTTGGCACGACAGAGGATTCAGGGTATGGGAAGGATACTGGCAGATAACTATGGCAGATCAGTTACCACAGAATGTGTGGTAGGAGCTGCCAAGTTTGTAGCGTGTACAGTTGATGGATCAAATTTAAATGAGGCAACAATTTTGGAAGGGTTGAATGTTGAATTAGCATTATGGTCTACTCCCCTGATTTTATGTGGGTTTTTAATATTCGCCTATGTTGCCAGGAATCGGGGCTAAATAATAACAATTACTGGGGTAGAAAACCCAACGTGTTCAAAGCACTACAGCAGTTAGTGGCTGATCATGGATTTGTCGATGTGTGGCATACTCTGAATTATTCGGATCCAGGATATACTTTTTATTCATATTCACATCACAAATTGGTCCGGCTAGACTATGTTGTTATGTCAAGGGCACTCACATCCGGGGCTAAAATGCAGGTGTGGCCGAGAATTACGACAGATAATGGCCGGCTGCTGTTAGATGTCCCCGCCATTATTAAAATCATCCCAGCAAGATCCTTTTCTTTTGATAGGAAGCCTCTATTGGACACTTTGTTTCTTAACCATATGAAAATCTGGTTGTTGCAACTCTTGGATATTAACAGGGACTCAACCTCCAGGGCTATAGTATGGGATGCCTTAAAGGCTAGACTAAGAGGGGAAGTTCTCTGCTATGGACTCTTTAGACAGAAACAACTCCAAATTACTATGCAGGATCTCCTGAATGATCTCAGAATTGCGGAAGAGAAGCTTGTCCAAGGAATATCTACAGCTGCTGCTATCAAGCCATTACAAACCACGATAGCATGCTGTAAAGCCAAGGTTAATTTAGTGTGGAGCAAGGAAATTGCTAGTAAATACAAGCTATATAGAGAGGAGATCTACAAATATGGGGAAGCCACAGGGCGTTGTTTGGCACAAAGGCTATGAGCTGAGGAAGCGTCCCAAAATAATTGGCACCATGACTGACTCTGGGAGGAGGATAGGGGAAGCGAGTGAGGGGATTCTCGACATATTTCATGCATTTTATAAAGAGTTGCACACTGAGAGCAATTGTAATGTTATTAGGTGTTGAGGACAGCTCTACGCAGGTACAGGGGGTGTACACATTTCGCGATTTAATTTTTATGGCCACAGCTGTCGTTAGGCAATGTAATGCATCCGTGTGGTTACGGAAGGATGCTCCTTCCTTTGAGATGTCGAGAGCTAAATTTTACGCTATTTACAATCTGGAATTTAGTCTTTATTCTCTTTAAACGGCAAGAAGACGGAAATTGGGCATACAGATATGGGAGCCCGTGATTGAGCACATGAAGTAACAAAATGAATTTGTACTGCATCCCTTTGTTGGCTTTGTTTTCTCTCCCTCATTGTTGTTTATTTTTTTCCTCTCTCTCTCTTTGTCTCCTCTCTCCCCTTGTAGTGTTATATTATTAACTAAAGGTCATTATTTTTTGTTTCAAACTATAGCTGCAAGTGGTATATACTGATGCTTGTTATGGTTTGAAAATTTTCAATAAAATAAAGACTATACTTTTGTCACGAGCAACCATCCTAGAAGCTGTCACCAGAGCCAGCTTTCCCACTTTGATAGGCTGCACTTTAGATGACTACAATGGGCAACAACACAGACCAGTGCAGACATTCACTGCACCAGAGATTCTTTGGTGTTAACCAGCTATTCTGCAAATACCCCCATACCTACCCTCTACCCACACTCATATACACATAAATCAAATATATTCTATCCTGACGTTCAGCGCAGCCAGCAGAGGGTACAAAATACCACCATTCAGATGCTTGTGCAACAGTTTAGGGCGCCTTTGAGGCGATGGAGTTCAGTATTAGGTACACTATTGAAAAACATCTGAAATCAAGGCATACTCCTGCTTTACAGAAAGCACATCTTTATAGCGCTCCAAAGTGAGGGATTCCACTCAAAGAGCTTTTCAGCAGGGGATCAAGTTGATAAATCTGCTGTTCAGGTATGCAAGATCGCTGCTACAATCGGGATCTGGCTTGCTCACTAATATATCAGTACTAGCAGTTAGTGACTGCTAGGGTTTATGTTAATATATCACTATCGATAATATCGCCATACACAAAAAATATCTTATCCACTAAATAGATTACCACTGCATTCCAGGGTAAGTACATATTCACTTTAACTCCTTTAACTTTAAAACCTTAGCACCGTAGCGGTTTGTTTGCTGTGGGTCGTGGACTCTGCTTGGACCCTTCTCTCCCTTCCGCCGGATTTACAACTTGCGGAACCCGCTTCGCGGGTCCCGCTGCGCACCAGCGCCACAGGGGAGCCTTGCTGTACCAGTGCGTGAAGGTCCAGGGCTGCGAGCGTGCGGGGCAGGACTTCAAATCCCAGAAGCCCCTGCACACCGCGCCTCTCGTCACCTGGCCGCTCTCCCTGGACACACGCCCCGCCTGTAACCATCAAAAGGCTTGAGAGGCCAGATCGACGTGGGAAACCTTAGCACCGTAGCGGTTTGTTTGCTGTGGGTCGTGCCAAGCGGGAGCGTGCGGGAGCGTCCCGGGAGAAGCCCGGGACAAGGGCGGGGCCGTCTGTGGCCGTCAGTGGACTGCAGTGGACGGGCGGGCCACCCCTCTAACAACTTTACTTAAGGTGAGCACTTATTACGGATATTAAAATGGGCGACAGCGAGAACATTGATGTAGAAAACAAGATTGCTGACACTTCTGTTTCCCTTATTACATCCTTTGAGTCAATGATAGACTCTGCCTTCAACGAAATAGTGGAGACCGAGAGAAGGTTCTCTATGGTTTCTTTTCCCACTAATAACAAAACGACTCCCACAAGTAGCTCCAGCGGCACCAATGGTAATGCACATATAAATCCAGAAATAATTGTGGTAAAATCATCACATCCCTTTGCTGACGTGCCCACTGTTGGACCCGGCCCTTTGGGCAGGTTTACCCCTAGACTTTTTGCTTTTTCCTAGCCTGTTTCTGGAACCTGGTGTTGGTGATTCTAGGCCTCTGCGCACTTTTTTCACTGTGGTACAGTGTAAAGTGCTTGAGCTCTCTGTATGAAGAGTGAGTGACCTGCCCTCCCATAGGAATGAATGGGGAATATGTATGCCCATGGTAGTTCCTTTTGTATGGGGAGTGCAGGGGTCGAGTTTGATATGTGTGAACTCGTGAGAATGAATGCTGCAAAATGATGTATGCAGCTTGTTTGTGCCTAGTCTGGAAGTACTACTTTTGGAAGTTGGTATATTTGTGTAAGTTGGTGCTAGCGTGTGATTGGCTGGTGAGTCTGCCCAGGAGTGCCTGGACCTGCTGGTGGATGGACTGTCCGGTTTGAGTAGGACAGGGTCTGCAGGGTCTGCAAGGCCCCAGAGGAGGGGGTCTGAGTCAGCCGTGGATGAAAGGCCCCTCTGCTGTCAGGGATGGGAGGCAAGAGCGTCTGGTGGTGCCGGGCCGTGCCTGTCGGCCACCCTGCTAGCTCTCCATCCTGACGGCCCACTGTCACCTCTGGCCCTGAAGCTGTCAGGGAAGACGTAAACCAGAAACATTCCAGTACTCGGGGTCCCTTACACGAAGTTCTTCAAAGGCATTCCTGAGTATAAGAAGGAGCTGTGTCTCCCTCCAACTTGTCTTTGTTCTAGCTCTTGTGGCTGACTTGGATCTACCAGGGGTGGGCGCTGCCCAGCCCCTGGGTGCCTGGATTCCTGGACTCCTGGGGGACCCTTCTGCCCTGCCTGGGCTGAAGGGGGGACTTGGCTTTGCCCCTGGGGAAGCTCTGGGACCCTGGCAGCATGGAGAAGCTGCTTTATCCGGGGGAGAGCGCTGGAGTGGATTTCTAGCGCCTGGAGGCGCTGTGCTTCCCCTTGAGCGCCTGGGAGCGCTCTGCCTGCTGTCTGGAGCTCTGTGGCGCTTAATTTCCCCCCACGCGCTTGAGAGCGCCTTCTCTGGACTTTGTAGCGCTTAGGAGCGCTTTTCCTGCTCCGTAGCGCTGTGGATCGTGTTTAGCGCTTTGGAGCGCTTTATCTGGCCCCAAGCGCTTAGTAGCGCTTTTATACTGCAGTTAATGGAGGCCGGTGCCCACCCGGCATTGCCCGTGTTGTCACCGCTGCGGCCCGGGGGCCTGAAGGCGATCAGGAGCCGAGGAGAGGAGAACGAAGGGGCCGCGACGGGATTGGCCCGTGCGGCGCAGCGTCATCAGCATAGTGGGCCGTGATTGGCCCACGGAGCGGAGCGTCATTGTTTACCTGCCCGGGAGCCGCACTGCCATTGGCTGACTCCCGGGTGCTGCTGGAGGCTCGCCCCCTGTGCCGCGACAGGATTGGTCCCTGCCATCGGGACCCCTTCGAGAGCCGCCTCATCCTCGCCGGGACCGGGGAAAGACTGCCGACCTCGCCGAGGGAATCCAGCGAGTGCTCTCAGCCCCGGCCTGCCGTCTCTGCTCCCCGCTGCTCACTGAGGGACGGAGAGCGGGCGGAGAGCTGCCTGAGACCGGCCGGGCCAGAGCGCGAGTGAGCGCTGGAGGGCGGGGCGCGTCTGAGGAGGAGCGCGAGGACGGCCTGCCGAGAAGAGCCCCCGCCGAGAACAGCCCGGTGAGTCCCGAGGGCTGGGGGGGGGGCTCCGTGATGCGGCTGCTCCGTGAGGGAGCAGAGGGGTTCTCGTGGTGCCGGTCGAGGCACCAAGGAAGGGCGGCCCCGAATGGCAGTGGGTCGCCCCAACGCATTACAAAGCCTTCGAGGGCGGCCCCAGTTGGCAGTGGGTCGCCCCAACGCGCATGAGCCCAGAGAGGCTCAGAGGGGCCGCATTATGTTTACGAGCCCGTTTGGCTCCCGAGAGGGCCATATTCGAGAGGGGGGGGACTTCGGGGCATATTGTCGGTGCTCGTCCCTTCCTGGCCCTGAGTGTGAGGGCTAGAGTCCGGTGAGGCTCATGGGGGCACCATTGCTTTAAGAGCCGGTGTGGCTCCAACGTTTGGCTCAGTGTTTTGAGAGCCTGTGTGGCTCAGGTGGCGCAGTTCTGTTGTTCTCCAGGTGCCCAGCACTTTGTGGGCACCTGCCACGTTTAGGCTTTTTGAACGTCGAGACTGGCGCTGCATGGCAGCGCACCCTGACACTGAGACTCAGGGCGCCTGAGCCCCAACAAGGCCATTGGCCTAGGGACTGCCACAGGTGGTGGCTTATGTGAGTTTGCGCAATGGTATGGTTATTGCACCTCTGAATGTGATCTTTTGCATCATGTGTTATTCCTGCACCTCTGAAGGTTTTTAGGCCTCATGTGATTTTTGCGCTATTGCTTTACTCTTGACACCTCTGAATGTTTGATGCATTATGTGTCTTTCTTTTCATGCGCTGCACCTCTGAATGTTTAGTCATCATGTGTCTTCTTGCGCTGCACCCCTGAATGTATTGTGATTACATCATGTGCTCTGTCCTTAACACCGCTGAATGTGTAGGTCTATACATCATGTGTTTTCTTTCTTTACTACTCCTCTGAATGTATATTCATGCATCATGGGTAGTGTGTTCTGAGTTATACCCCTAAGTGGATTTCATCCTTAGGTGGTTGTTCTTTCTAGTACAGGTGGTCCTAGTGAGGTCCTGGGTACCTGCGTGACATGCTCCTAAGGTGTTTAGGGTTGCGTAGTGTGTACTTACCTGTTCCCAGTAGTTACTGGATGTGATTAATAACTGTTACTTTGTGCTACAGTGATTTTATATACTCTTTTAGTCTAAGTTCTGATAGTATTTCATTACTACTAAAGTGTTGATTGTGACAGTGGCCCTTGTGGCCCTATCTGGTGAATAATCCCATGTGAATATTGCCCGTGCCAATTGGCACCATGTATATGTGTGATGTTATCTGATATGCTTTTACAATACAAAAGGTATTTTTATAATAACCTTGTGTGGAGTCTCTTTTGTGGTGTATCTAGTATGTTGTTGCTATTGTGCGCTGACGCAAATGCTTTACACATTGCCTCCGAGTTTAGCCTAGACTGCTCGTGCCAAGCTACCAAGGGGGTGAGCAGGGGTTAGCTGGGCGTGTGACTTCCTTGCCCTGACTAGATTGGTGGTTTCTGCCTGGCTTTGGCGTCCGCCTTAGCCTACCAGAAATAGCCAGTTCTAACATTGGTGGGTCAGCGGTGCGGATTTGGGACTTGCGTTTGCTCAGTGCCATAGCGACAACTGGCTACATTACAAAACTCTGCAATTGTTTTTTTCAGATAGTCACATGTTTGGGATTATTGTTTTTGATTTTTTTCCTCAAGAGTGTCATTTTCAAATGTGTTCCTGCGCTTTATGTTTAGCGGCAGATGAGAGAAAGTGACAGGGCGGGACGCCAGTAGAGGGGGAGGTTCCCATAGATTAGGAATCCCTTGCTGGGTCCCTGGTCCAATCCCAAATCCTATCCCCATGTGTGTGTGTGGGTAGATAGGAGAGAGAGGGAGTGTGAGGAGAAAAGACTAGCTCAGGGGGTGGTTGTTCCCTGAGTGTAGTGTGTGTGTCTGGATTCCCCAGTGTGGTAGGATCCAGTGGTGGCAGCTTAAATTTGTCCAGTGCGTGGGAAATCCCATTCCCCGCTCCCAGAGTTTGGTACCTGTGTCACGTGTGGTCAGGTTGAAGAATCAGGGGTGGTAAAAACTGCCTTACCAGTCCGAGGGGGGGGAGTGTGCGCATGAGTTATGTGCTGAACTGGAGGAGTTGGTGTGAGTTTTCTTTTTGTTAAAGAGCTTGCATGAGAGGTGTATCTCTGGTGGTGTGCAGGAGGTCCTGCAAAGGAACTGGACAAGAAGGTGGACGTCTGGCGGTGTGCTAGGTGTCTTGCAGTGGCATTAGGGAGTGATTCTAAAAGCAGTGGCTTGTGTATCTGATGATCCGTGTAGGTGAAGAGGTTCATGTGTAGCCCAGCTAGATCCCAGTAGGATGGTAGGGGTGTAGGGGCTCACGTCCTGTCTCAGTGGAGGCGGAGTGAGTGTGGGACGGTGTGTCCCACGTTGGCCTGAAACCTTATCTCAGGGCCCGGAGGGTTCCCTAAGGGAGCGCCAGGTCAGGGGCCTAGGCTGTACATACAAGTCATTTGAGGAGGATCTTCCTGTGTCTAGAGGACGGGGAGTGTCTGTAACCAGAACTCCGGCGGTCCTAGTGTTTGGCAGTACCGCTCCTAAGTGGAGGGTGCAGAAGTCCTGGCTCGCTGAGCATTTGACCGTCTAGAGTGCTTGACCCTTTGTGGGGCCTCTGGAGGTTGTTCCCCGAGGAGGGGGGAAAGCCGGGTTGGGGTGGTGGCCTGACCTGCGAGGAGTACTGGAGGAAAGTGTGTCACTGATACGCCGCTGGCGTGTGCTCTGTCTAGCCTTGGACATACTGAGAATCACCCTGTGATAGGGAGTACTGAAGGAGAGTGTGTCACTGATACGCCGCTGGCGTGTGCTCTGTCTAGCCTGGGACATACTGAGAATCACCCTGTGATAGGGAGTACTGGAGGAGAGTGTGTCGCTGATACGCCGCTGGCGTGTGCTCTGTCTAGCCTGAGACATACTGGGCCTGTAGTCATGGAACTGGAAGGGGGTGCAGAGGGACGGTGTCCTTACTTCTGACCCCGGTGCAACCTGAGGGTTTAGATCTTAGGTTGGGAGATTAGGAAACTTCTAGGTCAAGAGGAATCTCTACCGAAGTGGATCAGCTGAAGAGACTGAGGGGGCTGCCCTTGCTGTGTGTTCTGGGGCTCACCTGCAGTTTGTTGTTTCCACTAAGGTAGAGAAAAGGGGGCTTTGCGGTGTGCTGTGTCCCCCCACCTGCTTGAAGAGGGACTGTGCTGTGTGCTTTGTACCTCTGAAGTGAAATAGTTTCCAGGTGGTAGACCAGTGATGGAGTGAGGTCCTGATCTGGTAGGAGAATTGTGTTCTGGTGAGTGCTTCTCTGTGAGGGTGCGGAAACCCAGAAGTAGAGGTAGGTTGGGGCATTCTTGCCTGAGACCTCTGGTCAGCTTGGGGGTGTGGACCCTAGGTTGTTGGATCAGTGGTAGTTGTAGCTACACTGAGAGAGAGAGTGGAGAATGGCTATTGTGTGCCAGGGGTTATTGCCCACCGCTCTGTGGATTGGTTAGGACCTGTGATTTGGATGGTCTTGGCTGTGGATGACTAGGGAGTCCCAGTGGGGTGTCCTAGTTGTGTCAGAGAGTTA
This sequence comes from Lissotriton vulgaris, assembly GCF_964263255.1. Classification (NCBI taxonomy): domain Eukaryota; kingdom Metazoa; phylum Chordata; class Amphibia; order Caudata; family Salamandridae; genus Lissotriton; species Lissotriton vulgaris. The sequence continues at coordinate 1,926,762,599 of NC_141693.1, forward strand.
TTGTTTAGAGGTAACCAGGTAGGTTCAGAGTGGCGAAAAACCAGGGGGTTGTCCCTGCCGGGCAGGTCCGTGTCCGTGGTTTTTGTCGCCCAAAGCAGTGAAGCCCATCAGTGGAGTGATTGGTCTACCCTGCGTTTTGGCTGGAAGGGGGCTGTGTTGGACCCGGCCCTTTGGGCAGGTTTACCCCTAGACTTTTTGCTTTTTCCTAGCCTGTTTCTGGAACCTGGTGTTGGTGATTCTAGGCCTCTGCGCACTTTTTTCACTGTGGTACAGTGTAAAGTGCTTGAGCTCTCTGTATGAAGAGTGAGTGACCTGCCCTCCCATAGGAATGAATGGGGAATATGTATGCCCATGGTAGTTCCTTTTGTATGGGGAGTGCAGGGGTCGAGTTTGATATGTGTGAACTCGTGAGAATGAATGCTGCAAAATGATGTATGCAGCTTGTTTGTGCCTAGTCTGGAAGTACTACTTTTGGAAGTTGGTATATTTGTGTAAGTTGGTGCTAGCGTGTGATTGGCTGGTGAGTCTGCCCAGGAGTGCCTGGACCTGCTGGTGGATGGACTGTCCGGTTTGAGTAGGACAGGGTCTGCAGGGTCTGCAAGGCCCCAGAGGAGGGGGTCTGAGTCAGCCGTGGATGAAAGGCCCCTCTGCTGTCAGGGATGGGAGGCAAGAGCGTCTGGTGGTGCCGGGCCGTGCCTGTCGGCCACCCTGCTAGCTCTCCATCCTGACGGCCCACTGTCACCTCTGGCCCTGAAGCTGTCAGGGAAGACGTAAACCAGAAACATTCCAGTACTCGGGGTCCCTTACACGAAGTTCTTCAAAGGCATTCCTGAGTATAAGAAGGAGCTGTGTCTCCCTCCAACTTGTCTTTGTTCTAGCTCTTGTGGCTGACTTGGATCTACCAGGGGTGGGCGCTGCCCAGCCCCTGGGTGCCTGGATTCCTGGACTCCTGGGGGACCCTTCTGCCCTGCCTGGGATGAAGGGGGGACTTGGCTTTGCCCCTGGGGAAGCTCTGGGACCCTGGCAGCATGGAGAAGCTGCTTTATCCGGGGGAGAGCGCTGGAGTGGATTTCTAGCGCCTGGAGGCGCTGTGCTTCCCCTTGAGCGCCTGGGAGCGCTCTGCCTGCTGTCTGGAGCTCTGTGGCGCTTAATTTCCCCCCACGCGCTTGAGAGCGCCTTCTCTGGACTTTGTAGCGCTTAGGAGCGCTTTTCCTGCTCCGTAGCGCTGTGGATCGTGTTTAGCGCTTTGGAGCGCTTTATCTGGCCCCAAGCGCTTAGTAGCGCTTTTATACTGCAGTTAATGGAGGCCGGTGCCCACCCGGCATTGCCCGTGTTGTCACCGCTGCGGCCCGGGGGCCTGAAGGCGATCAGGAGCCGAGGAGAGGAGAACGAAGGGGCCGCGACGGGATTGGCCCGTGCGGCGCAGCGTCATCAGCATAGTGGGCCGTGATTGGCCCACGGAGCGGAGCGTCATTGTTTACCTGCCCGGGAGCCGCACTGCCATTGGCTGACTCCCGGGTGCTGCTGGAGGCTCGCCCCCTGTGCCGCGACAGGATTGGTCCCTGCCATCGGGACCCCTTCGAGAGCCGCCTCATCCTCGCCGGGACCGGGGAAAGACTGCCGACCTCGCCGAGGGAATCCAGCGAGTGCTCTCAGCCCCGGCCTGCCGTCTCTGCTCCCCGCTGCTCACTGAGGGACGGAGAGCGGGCGGAGAGCTGCCTGAGACCGGCCGGGCCAGAGCGCGAGTGAGCGCTGGAGGGCGGGGCGCGTCTGAGGAGGAGCGCGAGGACGGCCTGCCGAGAAGAGCCCCCGCCGAGAACAGCCCGGTGAGTCCCGAGGGCTGGGGGGGGGGCTCCGTGATGCGGCTGCTCCGTGAGGGAGCAGAGGGGTTCTCGTGGTGCCGGTCGAGGCACCAAGGAAGGGCGGCCCCGAATGGCAGTGGGTCGCCCCAACGCATTACAAAGCCTTCGAGGGCGGCCCCAGTTGGCAGTGGGTCGCCCCAACGCGCATGAGCCCAGAGAGGCTCAGAGGGGCCGCATTATGTTTACGAGCCCGTTTGGCTCCCGAGAGGGCCATATTCGAGAGGGGGGGGACTTCGGGGCATATTGTCGGTGCTCGTCCCTTCCTGGCCCTGAGTGTGAGGGCTAGAGTCCGGTGAGGCTCATGGGGGCACCATTGCTTTAAGAGCCGGTGTGGCTCCAACGTTTGGCTCAGTGTTTTGAGAGCCTGTGTGGCTCAGGTGGCGCAGTTCTGTTGTTCTCCAGGTGCCCAGCACTTTGTGGGCACCTGCCACGTTTAGGCTTTTTGAACGTCGAGACTGGCGCTGCATGGCAGCGCACCCTGACACTGAGACTCAGGGCGCCTGAGCCCCAACAAGGCCATTGGCCTAGGGACTGCCACAGGTGGTGGCTTATGTGAGTTTGCGCAATGGTATGGTTATTGCACCTCTGAATGTGATCTTTTGCATCATGTGTTATTCCTGCACCTCTGAAGGTTTTTAGGCCTCATGTGATTTTTGCGCTATTGCTTTACTCTTGACACCTCTGAATGTTTGATGCATTATGTGTCTTTCTTTTCATGCGCTGCACCTCTGAATGTTTAGTCATCATGTGTCTTCTTGCGCTGCACCCCTGAATGTATTGTGATTACATCATGTGCTCTGTCCTTAACACCGCTGAATGTGTAGGTCTATACATCATGTGTTTTCTTTCTTTACTACTCCTCTGAATGTATATTCATGCATCATGGGTAGTGTGTTCTGAGTTATACCCCTAAGTGGATTTCATCCTTAGGTGGTTGTTCTTTCTAGTACAGGTGGTCCTAGTGAGGTCCTGGGTACCTGCGTGACATGCTCCTAAGGTGTTTAGGGTTGCGTAGTGTGTACTTACCTGTTCCCAGTAGTTACTGGATGTGATTAATAACTGTTACTTTGTGCTACAGTGATTTTATATACTCTTTTAGTCTAAGTTCTGATAGTATTTCATTACTACTAAAGTGTTGATTGTGACAGTGGCCCTTGTGGCCCTATCTTGTGAATAATCCCATGTGAATATTGCCCGTGCCAATTGGCACCATGTATATGTGTGATGTTATCTGATATGCTTTTACAATACAAAAGGTATTTTTATAATAACCTTGTGTGGAGTCTCTTTTGTGGTGTATCTAGTATGTTGTTGCTATTGTGCGCTGACGCAAATGCTTTACACATTGCCTCCGAGTTTAGCCTAGACTGCTCGTGCCAAGCTACCAAGGGGGTGAGCAGGGGTTAGCTGGGCGTGTGACTTCCTTGCCCTGACTAGATTGGTGGTTTCTGCCTGGCTTTGGCGTCCGCCTTAGCCTACCAGAAATAGCCAGTTCTAACACCCACTATTCTGGATGATGAAAACACTGTCATCTACACAGCACAAGTTTCTGCCTCCACAACATCAGTGGCAGCAACGCCAAAGCCAACACTGACAACGACATCCCCGGTATCCCCTCAGACAGAGAGTGCTACTACAATTGTAACTGCCTCGCAGGATGATGTCATTAATGTGGACATCATTGACTCTAGTAGTAACAAGCCGGGCAGGGAGAAACGTAAAAGAGGCACATCTAAGCAAAGTGCGAATAAAAGAAAACAGCCTGTATTCCACAAAAACCAACCAACACCTCAAAGTCTGTGGAATAAAAACAAATCATCGGGGGTACAAATCGTCTTGACAGAGGATAAAGAGGATAAAGACTCTGCAGACCTGGATAGTATTTCTGATGTATCCATTACTAATCCATGTGGGAACTCTAAAACTACATGGACCCAAACTACAATAATGGGTGATAATTTTAATCTATCCAGACAGAACGGAAATATGATAGAAACCATAGTTGATACTATTTTTAATCGGATTGAAAAACAAATGATCAGCCAGTTTAATAATGTTTTTAAAAGACTTGATAGATTGGATAACCTGGTTAAAACTGGTGAAACAAAAAGGAAATGGTCAATCATCTTGGACCAAGTTAGAGCAGATAGCCTTTTGAAGGAATTGGAAAATGCAAACAATATATTGTCATCAAAAAAACAGGTTAACATCAGTACCTCGGGTTCGGCACTAAGCAATTCTGTTTCCGCTTCTCCTTTGACGGAACAATCATCAGTTAAACCCACAACCACTAAAAAGGGGCCAGCTATGAGTAAGGCTAATACATCCACGAAACCAACTCCTATACCTGCCCCTAGGAAAGTTGTTATTCCATCGACCTCTAATACCTCTGTTCCAAGCAACAATAGTGGCCCAACCAATTTAAGCGCAGCTCCAAAACCGACAGCGGTTAACAACAACGTGGGCACTGGCTCCCAAGGGTCTACTAAATCTTTCAAACATCAAGGACCAGCATTACATCTGCCACCGGATGCCTGTCCTTTTGTTCTGGTTCTAGCAGGTGTCCCGCCATTGAGGGAGGATCAGGGGGAATCGTGGGTACAATTGCGGAATAAGAGCATAGATTGGCTAACCAAACACAAAGGTGTTGGTTTCGACATCTCCAGAGAGATTATATCTGCGCGTAGGGTATCGTGGGTTGGCCCTTTACTCAAGGACAAGGAAGGTGACTGCGTAGTCCTCAACTTTAATAATCCTGGGACAGTAAGAAACCTCCTAAACAGAAATTGTAACTATTCAACCATCCCAACTGTTGCAACTATGTTACCCTTGAGTTATTTCTACAGACAACCGGCCACACAACCTCGCCCACCCCTATGCAATTCACAGTGCCATTAACGCATCCACAACCAGCACCATTTATGCATTTTCAACCACCATCTGTGCATTTTCGCCCACCTCCTATGCAATTCCACCAACCTTATTTCCCATTACAAATGTACAATAGATATGCACCATTTTCGGACCTGGACATGCAAGGCTGACCACCTTCGACTACCTTTGTCGATTCTTCTCCGGTATCCGAACTCCCGATTGCCCCAGAAAACTCGCCTCAAAGAACCCTGAGCAAACCACTTCAGACCCTTGTTCATTTGCCTCTGGACTCAGTACTGTCTATTGTTAGCTGGAATATAGCAGGTCTAAATTCTAAATTGAAAATTTCAGAGTGGTTTAAGTGGGTTGATAATAATTGTGATATATTGTTGCTACAAGAAACATGGAGTACAACGTCACCAACAATTGAGGGCTTCTGCTGTCACAATCTTAAGGCTTTGCCGTCTCCCATGGGTCGACCTAGTGGGGGACTATCAATTTGGTCCAAGATAAAACACGGGGTGCATACTAAATTGATCCCTACACCAGGTATCTGTTGTTTTATGGCTATCAAGTACATTAACAGATTGAAATTATGTATTATTAATTTTTATAATAATGATTTTGTTAGCCGCCCAAATGGCAATTTTATATTATTGTTTAATTTTATAGATGAAATTATGGGGGGGCAAAAGCATGGATCTTTCGACGGTATCTGCATCGGAGGGGATTTTAATGCACACTTGTATCGCCATAGCCCAATATGTAAGAATGGGGCAGAATTGAAAGATTTTATAGCTTCCCATGACTTAGTTAATGCTATGGAATTTGCAGGTACAAGTATAAATAACGTAACAACCCCCACTTTCATAGGTCAGGGCTGTGCTTCTACGATTGATTATATTTTCACATGCCCTGAGTTAAGTGAAATAATCTTAAAAGCTGAAGTTGTCTGTTCTGCATATAGTGATCACTATCCGCTTAAAATTAACATACACAATCCCCAGACCTCAAGGGTTGCAGTGAAACCAGATGTAGGTCCTTTAAACCTAGCATTATCAACCGATAGATTGAGACTAGCATGGAAGGGAGCTGACAATAAAGGGATACTTTCCAGAGTAATTAAAAAATACCCTGAGACAGTCGAGACTTGCCTGTCATATACAAGTCCTGGCAAGGAGGTGGTTGGCGCTTTTGGTGATCTATGCAGGGCAATTAAAACTGAATCATCCAAACCTGTTAGGCAGAATATCTCCCAGGGACCCCGTTGGTTTGATACTTCTTGCTCTAGGGCCAACAGGGATTTGAGGGCTGCACTTAATACCAGCCCGAGGGACCCTCAACTTGTGAGAGCATTAAGATCACAATATAAAAGGGTCTTACACATTAGATCTGAAGCCCTAGTAATCAATCACTGGGAATCACTTACGCGCACCGCCAAATTGAAGGACTCAATGGGCTTCTGGAAAGAAGTCAAGTCGTTAAGATCCTTTGGTTCTAACATCAACCAAATTAATAGTAATATAACTGGCGAGGCATGGGTAGAGCATTTCTCCCAAATCTATGCCATATCAGCTACCCCTTCAGACACTGTCTCTCTATCCCTCAGTGATGAACCCTTGACCTTTTCATTACTTGAGGTCGAGGATGCGATCACTGATAGTGCTAGCAATAAAGCCCCAGGTCCTGATGGTCTTTCCATTGACCAAATAAAATCAGAAATCAACTTCTGGGCCCCTCTCTTATGCAACCTATTTAATAACCTAAATGACAGCTCAATTCCCGAATCCTGGTCGAACAGTGTCATTGTGCCCATATTCAAGAAAGGCGATAGGCCGGATCCCGCCTGCTATCGCCCGATTTCACTGATCGACAACACGTTAAAAGTTCTGGGAAGAGTAATCTTCAGAAGGATAAGGGATTGGGCTGAAGATAACAATATTCTTCACTGTAGTCAATTGGGTTTTAGAAGTAAGGTGGGTACCACAGAACAATGCTTAAATCTAAACCTGATTATGGCTAAATATATTATTGTTAAAAAATCCCCTCTTTATTTAGGTGTTATGGACTTGAGTTCTGCGTTTGATTTTGTTAACCGTTCTAGGTTGTGGTCACTTTTGCTCGATTATGGTTTAGACGATTCATTGGTGTATTTCCTTTCTTATTTACATAGGGATTTAAAAGCACGAGTACGAATTAACAATGATGGTGATCTGTCTGACGATATCCCTATCAGCTGAGGAGTTAGACAGGGCTGCGTACTCGCCCCACTGCTTTTTATCTTATATATCAACAGGTTAAGCAACACTTTGAGTGAGATTATTAAGGATGTTCCCATAATAAACGGCTCCCCCATCACTACTCTTCTTTATGCGGATGACGCTGTATTGATGGGGCGTACGCCGAATGCACTACGTACTTTAATCTCTGGCTTTGTTACCTTCATGTCCGACCTTGGTTTAAATACCAATTTTAAAAAATCTTTTATAATGAATTGCGGACCAAAGAAGTATAACATTGCATCCATTAAATCGGGTAATAACATTCTAAAATGCACCAGCACTTTTCCTTATTTAGGGTTGTTATTTTCCAATTCAGGCTCATGGCAGCAACATGCCGCTTTTGCAAGCAACAAAATTGGCAAGTCAATTAACTCGATCCTATCCCTTCGCCAACCGAAACTAGCTGATGTTGTTACCCCTCTTCTTACCATCTACCGTACCCAATGTTGACCAACTGGGACTTACGGTGCAGAAGTATGGGGATATTGTAACAGCTCGACCCTTCAGGTGGCGGAAAATAGATTCTGTAGGAGGGTGCTAGGGGGAGTCCCTTGTGCTCCCACTCTGATTTGTCATAATGAATTGAGGCTGCCATACATTGTTGATTTTATAAAGTCAAGGCCTGCCCTATTTTGGAATAAAATCTGGTTAAACCCAGCAGCAACATTGACTCGTAGTATTATATCCGACTGTTTGTCTAGTGACAGATCTCAACACATACCTTGGTTAAAAGCAGTCAAAACCAGTCTGCAACAGGTGGGACTAGGATCCTTATTTAGTTCCCCCAACTTAATTGTACCCGCTCACAAAAACAGTATTAAACGGGCACTTTTGGAGGTATATACTGAGGAAAGGATGAGATCAGAATCTAGTAAACCTGTGGTCATGAAATATTCACGCATTTGTGATCCAGATGCTGATAACCCTAACAATTTTATTAGATACTTGACATTGCCGATAGGTAGATGGAATCGGAGTCTTTTATTTAGGTTCCGGGAGGGAAGCTTAGTTTATCTGCTTAGCTTCCCCATTGGCTACAATAAAAATTTAGAAGAATTGGATTGTCCCTGTTCTTTAGGTGGACGACAAAATCTATTGCATTATTTCTTCTTTTGTGGCCACTACAAATTGTATACATGTCAATATTTAAGACCAATCTTACGCAAATATAATCTACGTGAATCTATTCCTGCTCTGCAATTTCTGCAAATGCTGCATATGGATGATGTTATTTATTCTGTTAGCTGTTTCATAAAAGCCTGTGTGAAATCGAGGGCAACCATGGAACTTGGATAATGGATAATAGCACTATGCTGGTTTATGTACTCGAGTATCAGTTACTAAACAGTAATAATATTGAATGTTTGTATGAGATACTTCTATATTGGGTAACTGTGGACATTGATGGATTAATATTCCTTAGTATTACGCACCATGCACTTTGTACATTATATTATGCACTTTAAGTCATCTTGCTGCTTAACCTAATTGGATCATTGTTTTTGTGTAAGAATTGTTTTTAATGTTTCTAATGTACTTTCATTCTGTATGTACTTTTATGGATGTATTAAATCCGAATAAAGATCATTTGAATTGAATTGAACTCCACATGCATTTATACTAGACATACCATGCAATGTAGTGGTAATGTTGATGTAGTGGTTGCAATTGATTTGTCATGCGACATATTGAAGGTGATGTAGTGACCCTGTACTGTCCGCTACATGCCTGACTTGACTTAATCAAGGCAGGTCACGTGTGTATAGGATTCTGCTCTTGCTGGTGTTCCAACAAATGCACAGGCAATGAAACATGATCAACTGCAATGGGCGATATTTCAGTTAATAAATAGTGCAGAGTTTCCCAGCAACCGCTTGGACTTCTCATCCAAGCAGCAGCACCCTTTGATGTGGTCTATCGCAATCACATCCGTCCACTTCTCTCAATCAACGTAAACACACATATTGGTAGTCGCTCTAGGCGAGCTTGCAGTCTTAAAGGACCTGTTATGCTTCTTGCAATGTGTGAGGCATGCAATTTTCACTTTGATCAAGGGAAAGTTTTCAATTACAAAGTGTTAGCGAAGGCGCTTGCTTTAGTGAGGGCAGAAATTCAATTTGATTGGCGCCTTGAGACCCTAACGGGCGAGTAGTGCGCTTTACAAAACCTTGATTGATTGATTATCAGCATTACACTGTTTCTAATTTAAAGACGGTGCCTTCTGACAGAATATTCAGAACCAAACCTTGGGGCCAATAGGGAGAATACAGGTGTCACACAAATGTTCAACCTTGATGACGACGCCTCACCAGGACCCTTTCAACAGATACTGGCACATTGATGCCATCAAGAACCTCCTCACGATCCACAAGCCTTCCTTCATTTCAGGATGCTGACCCATTATTCCAAAGACATGTTGACAGTAGGCATACCAGGAGGTATGGTTTACAGTGTAAGACTTGGCGGGGTGCGGAGCGGTACTTCAAGCCCACTCATGCTGAGTCCATCTCAGTGTGGGAAAGGCTAGCCGTGCTCACAGAGTGTCAACGCTACTGGCTCCCCGTCAATAAGAGGATTACTTTCCGCCTCCTAACCCACGCACACAAAGCACTTTACAAACTCGGACCCGAATGCCTTAACACACGACTTTCCTTCTACACCCCCTCCCGCCAGCTATGATCCCTCAACCAAGCCCTTGCTACTGTACCTCGCATCAACAAAACCACCATGGGAGGTAGATCCTTCTCCTACCTGGCAGCTAAAACCTGGAACTCACTCCCCACTCACCTTCGCCTCACTCAGAACCACCTAGCATTCTGAAAGCAACTTAAAACTTGGATATTCGACAAGTAATTCCCCACCCTTCTTCAAGCGCCTTGAGACCCTCTGGGTATGTAGCGCGCTATATAAATCTTCTGACTTTGACTTTGACTCTGGAGTGAGTTTTGCAGGTGGATAATTCAAGAGATGAAGGCGCCCCTACGATTGACTCTGCTTTCCAGCAGTGGGATATGACTTCCCTCATGTTTCACGGCGTCTTTGCTACTCAACCATGATGCAATGTTGCTGCTGCTAGGAACTTGCTACATTGAATTGCGATTTCCTATTGTAAAGAACAATTGTTTCCTTTGGAGTTTGTTGGAAGACATTGGGAATCCAGAAAAGCATTCTCCAAATCAAAGACATTAGTTGAACTTTGCAATAATAAGCCAGCACTAACAGCATTGGGGGGAATAGTTTTCTGAAAGTTGAGTCGTGTTGTGAAAACAAACAAATTTGAAGATTTAATCTTGATAATTTCTAAAGACTAAAAATTGTTGATTACATTTGGTGGTTGATCCACTGACGGAACAGGAGAATTATGAGGGCAAAACTATGGTTTTTTTTTCACCTCTCCGGCCTGTACTTCATTCACCCCGGGCACTGGGATATACCCGATTGCTTTGAAAACATACAAGCCACCATATTTGGAGATCTCTGCCTGCCTGACCAAGATTGCTATGCTTTCAGACGAACAGCCAATACTGTGACTCTTCTGAAGGAACGTAAAGTTTATTGAGCAGCTACCACTTTTTATGCAGCCTCTTAGAAAGCCTCGTTTGTTTTACATAACCTAACGCCCAAAGCAGCACCCTGGGAGTTTTCTCCCTGGGGATGGGGCAGTTTTTTCAGGACTGCAAGACTCAGAGACGTTTTAAGGCATGGGCAAAAGTTGCCCAGGACCCCCAACTTCCAAGGGGCCCCCCTGGAAAGTTTGTTTTCTCTCTTCGTCACCTCTATTTCTCTAGCTCAACCTCGCTCAGCCTACCCCAAGGCATATTTTGCCTTTTTTATGTGATCCCTTTTTCTGAAAATGTTGTGAATGATTTAATATTGTTTGGCATTGTGTGCCATTGAATTAGTTGAAAATGGGTACCAAAACACAATTAGTTGCAAAGATGGAAATCCCAAGAAATGCCTTGCTCGAGGCTTCAAAAATTCTTAAGATGCCACTGGCAAAACTTTCACCGGTGTTGAAGAACAGACAATATATTACATCAGAATATCTGCCCTAGGTAGGACATACAGTCTGACCTACTTACACAGACGCCCCCAAGAGCTCCGGCGATCAGTGTAAGGATGGCTCCATTAGAGCCTGGAGGGCACTCAAAGTGTGCTTTCATTGGGTAGACAGTGGACTGATGCCCCTCTCATGTGTTTTGTATGTATCACAGTGGTGGCAGCATACCGCTTTTATTGAATCTGTATTTGTAACCAGACATGTTTATATATGGGTCACCGTAGTAGAGGCCTGCATGTCCACTTATCTAAAGTTCAGCTCTTACATACTAACCCAAGGCCTAGCGCTAACATTCCTGTGCATTTAAGTGTGTGTGTATGTATATGGCCTGCATGGTGCATACATCACAGGTATGAATGAAACAAAGTAATGGAGGCCAATTATACAAGTCTGTTTGTTTAACGCTTGCAAGGATGTGATCGATCTCATGCCAAGAATTTGCGTACACTCCCAACCCTTACCACATAGGTCATACTACAGCTACTAGCACTGTCTCCTACTACAACCACACCCTACTGCAGCCAAACATGCAGGTATGCCTGTTTGCTGTAACCTGACCAGGCCATCTGCGAAGACCTCAAAGACTACTCCAAGCTCTTCTCCACACTCCTGCAGATAAATATGCAGACCTGCCTGTGATGTGACAGATCGTGTGCCAAGACCTCAAACACCATTCCCAACTCGTCTCCCATAGCACACGCTACAACAACACACTTCTGCAATCAAACTTACACATAAGCCTATACTTGCCATGATGGAATAGTCCCCATTCAGGACTTATAACTCTTCTCCTATAGAACATGGTACAATCACACACTTGTTCAACCAAAGATGAAGATAAGCCTGTTCGCCGTGATGTAATAGACCGCCTACCAATCAATAAGTAAGTATTTGTAGAGCACCACTAATCACCCATGAGGGTATCTAGGTGCTTGATTGCTGGGCTAAGTCAAAAAGCCAGGTCTTAAGTTTCTTTCGGAAGTCTGCCAGAAAGGGTGCTGGCCAAAGGTGGAAGGGAAGGCTGTTCTAGGACTTGGCGGCAAGGTAGGAGAAGGAACAGCCTCTACTCAGGCTTCAGAGAATGCACAGTGTTTGTGCGAGGGCAAGGGTGGCGGAGCGAAGGTCTCTGGATGGTTGTTAGAAGTTCAGGCGGAGGTTCATGTATGCTGGTCCTTAGTCATGGAGGACTTTGTAGGCATGCGTCAATATCCTGAATTGCCATCTTTTCTGAAGGGGGGGAGGGGAGCAGTGGAGGTTCCTAAGGTGTGGAGTGATATTGGTCCATTTGGGCAGGTTGAGGATAAGTCTGGCTGCTGAGTTCTGTATTGTCTGGAGTCTTCTCATGAGTTCGGTGTTGGCTCCTAAGTACAGTGTGTTGCCATAGTCCAGCTGGCTGGTGATTAGGGCTTGAGTGACAATTTATCTTGTGCCGATGGGAGCCATGTGAAGATTCTTCAGAGCATGCTGAGAGTGTGGAAGCAGGCGGAGTACACGGCATTGATCCGTTGTTTCACGGTGAGTTTGCTGTCCAGGATGATGCCGTGCTTGCTGGCGTGGTCTGTCGGTGTTGGTCCGAGTTCGGTGCTCCACCAGGTGCCGTACCATAGAGTGGATCTGTTGCCAAAGATCAGCAGTTGTCAGAGCTGAGCTTTGGACCGTTGGCCTCCATCCAGTCTGTAACATTCTTCATGCAATTATAGAAATTTGTCTTCGTGAAGGTTGGGTCTGCTGAGAGTGAGAGGATGAGCTGGGTATTCTCAGCACAGTATTTGCTGTTGAGATCATGGGTTCTGACTATGTCAGCTAGAGGTGTCATGTAGGTAATGAAGAGGGTGCAGCTGAGGGATGAACCTTGAGGGATGCTGCAGATGGTGCTCTTGGGTTGTGAGGTTAAACAAGGTCAGTGGATTCTATAAGTTCATCCCGTGAGGAAAGATTCAATCCATCTGAGTGCATCTCCTTGGATACCGATGTGGTGCAGTCTCTTAATGAGTGTATGGTGGGATACGATGTTGAATGCTGCAAAGAAGTTGAGGAGGATCAGGGCCACTGATTCTCCCCTGGGGTGTAGGGTGCGTATGTCATCTGTGGCGGCGATCAGGGTGATCTCGGTGATGTGGTCAGCATGGAAACTGGATTGGTAGTTGTATAGCAGGTTGTTTCTCTCCAGGTGTTCGATGAGCGAGCTGTTGGTTTATGCTCTTCTCGAGAACTTTGGTGGGGAAAGGGAGCAGCAAGATGGGGCAGTAGTTCTGGAGTTCATTCGGGTTGGCAGTGAGTTTCTTGAGGAGGGGTCTGACATCTGTTTGTTTCCATGCGTCGGGAAAGGTGGCTGTGGTGATGGATGCATTGAAGTGGTGATTTGGCTGCCAGGATCTCACAAGCCACATACAACACATACAACATAGAACAACAACACATTTCTGCAACCAAGCATGTAGATAAGCCAGTTTGCTGTGATGTGATAGACCTTGTGCCGAGACCTCACACACTAATTACAGCTCTAACCACATAGGACATACTTCTACTGCAACTACAAACTTCTGCAACCAAACATGAAACTACACCTGTTCATCACTGTGTGACCATACCTCATGTGAAGCCCTCATTCTCAACTCATCTCAAGCAGGACTTTCTATTATAACTACACATTTCTAGACCTAACATGCAGGTCCACCTGTTTGCCATTACATGACCAGACCATGTGCAAAGACCTCACACACACCACTCCCAACTTTTCCCACATAGGACGTACTACAGCCATAAACTTCTATTACACGTATACACATATGCAAACAAACCTGCAGGCTTATTTGTTTGTTATGATGTGACCAATACCACTTGCCAAGACCTCACATGCCGCACTAACCTCTATTCCCACATAGAACATACTGCAGCCACACATTTCTACTATGACTGCAAACTTCTGCAACCAAACATGGTGTGTATTGTTTTGTCTCTGACAGTTTAAGTGCTATAGTGTCACACCAGAAGCAGCTGCGTCCCATACAAAGACCTTGATGTTCAGGAACATACCCACCCTTTCCGGATTGACGTGTTGGACCTAGGGTATCCTAGTCTACATATGGTAGCCTGGCACAGTAGTGGATACAGCTAAACTCAAGGCGTTGGTTAAGTGCTTACAAGTCTCACTCACAGTAACCCAGTGTTTAACCACTAAAATAAAAGACACAACACCAGTCTTAGGAAAATACCAGTACCTTTTATAAAAATAATATACTTTCTTGATCTGGTTTTAAATAGAAGGAGTACATAAATAATTTATACAGTTCTCATGGATCTCAAATCACATTCAATACTTTTCCCGGTCAGAATATAAGAATCAAGGGTACATTACATTTGTGATAAGTTGCTGTCCATGTTACAATACACTTCTCTACTATGTGGTTACAGAAAGGAAATTGCACTCTACCGTTTCAATATGCCATTTAACAACTCTTAGGCAGGTACATTACCCCTCAGCTCTTAGCCTTCTGCTCAACTCAACAGACCTCTACCACAGGTGTGGATCTTCTCAGCATAAACCACCAGTTATGTGGCTCAAAGGAAGACAAAGTAGAATTAACAAGGCTCCCCCCTGGTCAATTCACAGGCTACACCTTACTGGTGGAGGATCTGCTTCCTCAATTAGTAATAGGCTGTAAGGGTTTTTATTAGTGAGCCTTGTTTTTCCCTGCACACCGCTCTCCCCTCTCCTCTTATCTAATTAGGAGATAGACTTAAGTGGTCTGGGCGGTTCTGAGACTCAGTTCCTCGTATTTAGCTTTTTGGCGGCTTTACAGTTAATTGCCTTGTTCTGAGTTCCGCCGCTTTAGTGTCTTTAGACACCCGATGCTGCCGCCTCCCGCTCCCTCTCTACCCGGCTTACTTTTAGATTGAAGGCGAGTTAGCGGGTGTTGCCCTCTTCACGCGGTGTCGATCGAGTCTCCTAGCAGTCGGCGTGGGCGGGAGAAGACAGGGAAGGCTACTCCAGTCCGAGGCTCTCCACCAAGACGTCCGTTGCGGCGCTTCTGCCTCCTTCGGGGTTCCTGCTGACTGGGGCTCCGCCGCGGCGCTCCTCCGGTGACGCGGCCGGCCCTCCCTGGCTCCGCCTTACGCCCGCCTCCTCAGCCGCGCTGGGACCTCCTTGCCGGTTCCGGCTCGGCGCACTTCTTCTGACGCGACGGCGTCCTTCTCCGCTTCCCAGGCGAACAGCTGGGCTCTTCACACACGCCTCACGAGGGATCAGCTGGGCTCTCCACACACGCCTCGCGAGTGATCAGCTGGGCTCTCCACTCGTGTGCTGTCGGCGCTCTCACAGGTAGGAGCGCCTGCTGATTTCACCGCTGGTCACCACAGGTGCTAGGCTACCGCGTAGGTTGTAACAGGGTTGATCCTGGCTCCTCAGGCAACCGGCAGGACCCTGAGTTACTCACAGCCTTCAGGACAGTAGCGCAGGTCACTCACAGGGGTCGCTTGGCTGCAGTTAATAAGGGTCTCCTCATATCACGACCCGGTTCGCAATTTGGTCATCAAGTCTCTGGTCACGCTTTATGGCTGACGTGACAGTGGGGTGTGGTCTGATTGAAAGGGGGTACTTCGAAATAACGTGACCGCCGGCCCACAGGTCGATCTGGTCACCTCTGGTGCGCAATCCTCCTTCGCAAGTTGCCTCTCTCCTCACCGGTCACTCCTGAGACTACTACAAAATGGCTGCTGGTCACTGGCCTTTTATAGGTTGGCCTGAGACCTGCAGAAGTCACTGGATGCTTCTAGAAAGTTCCTTATGTTAGCCTATGGCCTGTTTTCCAGTAGTGTCCGTTATGGCAGTTGGTGGACACCATTTTAGGTTTCTGGTTGTTCCTAGATTTTCGAGGGCTGACTAGGCCTCATAGGTTATGAGGGAGAAATGGCGTCATAGCCAAGGAACACCTAGCCCCCTGACAGCACTGAAAAATCCTGGTGGACATATATATAAAAATAAAAATAGAAACTCTGAGAGGCTAAGGGGGACAAAAATAAATAATAATGGTTAGAACATCCCCAGAAGCAGACAGGTCTAACACGCGTCCCCCCCAGCTGAAAGTGGGGAGAACTACCCAACCCCTTGGGAGTCCTCATCACTAAGGCGGAAATACCTGGATAGACCGTCTGCATTGGCATGGTCCGTCCCAGGTCGGTGTTCCACCCTAAAGTCCATTCCCTGTAGGGAGATGGACCACCTTAGCAACTTGGGACTCTCCCCCTTCATTTGCATCAGCCAACGAAGGGGGCGGTGGTCAGTCTGAACTAGGAAGTGCGAGCCAAACAAGTATGGCCGCAGCTTCTTCAGAGCCCAAACCACCGCAAAGGCTTCTCTCTCAATTGTACTCCATCTCCTTTCCCTGGGGAGTAGTCTCCTAGACAGGAAGACCACGGGTTGATCCAAGCCCTCATCATTTAGCTGCGATAACACTGCCCCAATGCCATGTTCTGACGCATCTGTTTGGACAATGAATTCTCTAGCAAAATCAGGGGCCTTGAGAATGGGAGCGGAACACAATGCTTGTTTCAAGGTCATGAAGGCTCGCTGGCAAGCCTCCGTCCAGACTACTCGTCGGGGTTGTTTCTTGGAAGTTAGTTCAGTGAGGGGTGCCACAATGGTGCCATACCCCTTCACGAAGCGACGGTAGTATCCAGTGAGGCCCAGGAAGGCTCGGACCTCAGTTTGAGTCTTGGGGGGCTCCCAGGCGATGATAGCCTCAATCTTTGCCTGGAGGGGCTGCACCGTCCCTCTGCCCACCAAGTGACCTAGGTACACCACCGACCCCTGTCCGATCTGGCACTTGCTGGCCTTGATTGTCAAGCCAGCCTGTTGCAGGGCATGAAGAACAGCTTGCAGGTGCTGCAAATGGTCCTCCCAGCTGCTACTGAAGACAGCAATGTCGTCCAGGTAAGCAGCAGAAAAAGCTTCCATTCCAGAAAGGACCCTGTTCACCAGCCGCTGAAAAGTGGCAGGGGCGTTCTTGAGCCCAAAGGGCATCACACGAAATTGGTAGTGTCCCTGAGAGAAGGCTGACCTTTCCTTCGCCTCCTCGGTAAGGGAAATCCGCCAGTACCCTGAAGTTAGGTCAAAGGTACTTAAGTATTGGGCAGCCCCCAGCCGGTCAATAAGCTCATCCGCCCGTGGGATGGGATGTGCGTCAGTTTTGGTTACTGAATTCAAGCCTCGGTAGTCCACAGAGATTCTCAATTCAGGTGTGGTGCCTGGTGGGGCAGCTTTTGGTACCAAAACCACCGGGCTAGACCAAGGGCTACCAGAAGGTTCAATCACTCCTAGCTCCAGCATCTTGGCGACTTCACTTTTGATGCTGGCCTTCACCTTGTCTGACAGCCGGTAGATTTTAGACTTCACAGGTGGGCTGTCTCCTGTGTCCACGTCATGGGTACACAGGTGGGTCCTACCCGGGACAAGGGAGAACAGAGAAGAAAATTGCTCCAGGATCTGGCGGCAATCACTCTGCTGTTCAGGAGTCAGGGATGGCGAGAGAATCACTCCCTCCACCGACCCATCCTTTTCTTGGGACGAGAGAAGATCAGGAAGAGGTTCGCTTTCCTCCTCTTCTGCTCCATCGGTCACCATCATTAAGACAACCTCGGGCCTCTCATGATGTGGCTTGAGGCGATTGGCATGCAGCACCCTGTGGGGCTGCCTCGGGGTCTTAAGATCCACCAAGTAGGTGGACTTACCCTTTTTCTCCAAAACCTCAAAGGGGCCTGTCCAACGGTCCTGGAGGGCATTTAGCTCTCCAGGTTCCATTACCCACACTTTCTGTCCAGGCTCCAGTTCCACTGGGTGAGCGTTGTGGTCATACCACTCTTTCATAACTGCTTGGCTGGCCTCCAAGTTGTCTGAAGCTTGCTTCCACAACTTAGCCATTTGGCTCCGGAAGGCCAGCATGTAGCTCACCACGTCCTGGGGAAGCTTCCTGGGAGTCTGTTCCCATCCGTCTTTCACCAGGCTGAGAGGTCCCCGTACAGGGTGCCCGTACAAAAGTTCGAAGGGGCTGAAGCCCACTCCCTTCTGTGGCACTTCCCTGTAGGAAAACAAGAGACAGGGTAGGAGGACGTCCCATTTCCTCCGCAGGCTCTCAGGTAGACTCCGTATCATACCTTTCAAGGTTTTGTTAAACCTTTCCACAAGACCATTGGTTTGTGGGTGATAAGGAGTGGTAAACCGATAGGTAACGCCGCACTCCTTCCACATAGCCCGCATGTATGCTGAAAGGAAGTTAGTCCCCCTGTCGGACACAACCTCCTTGGGGAAACCCACTCGGGTGAAGATCCCCATCAGGGCCCTTGCCACTGCAGGTGCAGTGATGGTCCTCAGAGGTATTGCCTCTGGGTACCGTGTGGCATGATCCACCAAAACCAGTATGAACCGGTGACCAGCTGAAGTTGGTGGATCCAATGGCCCTACAATGTCGATGCCCACCCTCTCAAAGGGGGTGCTAACGACAGGTAGTGGTTCCAGGGGAGCTTTTAGCTTCACCCCTGTTTTCCCACTGGCTTGGCAAGACACGCACGTCCGACAATATGTATCAGACGCCACTTTCATTCGAGGCCAGTAGAAGTGGGGGACAAGCCGGGCAAAGGTCTTGTCCTGTCCTAGGTGTCCTGCCAATGGTATCTCATGAGCCAGTTCCAAAAGAAAGGCTCTAAAGCATTGAGGGACCACCAAGGCCCTGGATGATCCATGTCCAGGTGCCTTGGGCTCACTGTAAAGGAGTCCATCCTCCCAGTAAATCTGGTCGCTCCCTACAATGTTCCCTGCTGCCTGGGCTTTGGCCTGTTGCCGCAGCCCCTCGAGAGTAGGACACTCCTTCTGAGCTTTGCAGAACTCTTCCCGGGAAGGACCTCCCTCCACATGCCATTCAGTAGGGATGGGTAGGTTCTCCAGGGAAGAAACATTCTCCCCTGTGGACTCCAGATCCACCTCCGCAGGTGACCCGTCTGTCTCACGAGGTGGCGATGTCGAGGCAGGGTCCTCCGGCCTCCTGTCCCTCTCCTCTCTGGCAGCCGGCTGGGCCATTGTTCCAGGCTCCAGCGTAAGTGAACTCCCCCTTCGGGCAGCCGCGGACCTTGTGCTGACACAAGTCCAGTCAGGGGGTCCCAGCATCTCAGAGTGAGTCTGGTACTCCACCCTCCTCCAAGCATTGTGCTCCATATCATTCCCCAACAGGCAGTCAACAGGCACGGCAGGGCTTACGGCAACTCGAAGTGGACCTGCAACCCCTCCCCACTCAAAGGGAACCTCAGCCACAGGGTAGTGGCCCAATCTGCCGTCAGCCATTACGGCGGGATGGAGTACATCTGGGATGACCTGCTCTGGAGACACCAGCTGACTCCTTACCATAGTCATGCTGGCTCCTGTATCTCTCAGAGCCTCCCCTCTACGGCCGTTGATGGTGACCCACTGCTCATACTTAGTAGTATTAGAGGGCAGTTGGGTCTTTGGAACCATCTCCTTATCTCCCAGGGACACTAAAGTGACACCCGCCCGCTCCCCTCCGTTACCCAAAGGCATCTCCTCCCCGAGCACTACACTAGTTATTCCCGGGGCTTTTCCTCCAGTGGGAGGGGGTGGTCTTTTTGGGCATCTCACATCTCCCTTATAGTGTCCCACACCACCACACTCAAAACAATGAACAACCCTTGGCTGCTGGCTTTGGCCAGGGGTAGGGTTGCGAGGGGGGTTACTCTTAGGGACGAATCCTCTGCCCCTTCCTTGCGAAGTATTTTGTGGACCTTTTGAGAACTCCCTCTTATTATCCCCTCCCTCTTTCTTCTGGGGGGCGCCCTGGCCATGCTTCTGGGAATCCCCTCCAGTCCCCTTAGTTGACACCTGGGTACTAACCCAGATGTCCGCCTCCTCAGCAAGCTTCCTGGGGCTGGTCAGCTTGCTGTCCACCAGATGCTGTCGTAGTTCGGGAAGACATTTCTCGAGTAGGTGTTCCTTGAGTATGAGGTCATATAGACCCTCATAGTCCCCTACCTCGCTGCCTCTCACCCAACCCTCCAGGGCCTTCCTGGAGTAATCCAAAAAGTCTACCCAGTTCTGCGTGCCTAGTTTGTGGCTGCCCCAGAACTTTTGCCTATACTTCTCAGGGGTCAACCCAAACTTTCTTAACAGTGCTGACTTCATAGCCGGGTAGTAGGTCTGTTCACTTTGATCTAGGGCCAACAAGGTATCCCTGCCAGTGGGGGGCATGTATTTATATAACCCACCCCCCCAGTGGGCTTCCAAGATCCCATGGGCCCTCAGTGAGACCTCGTAGGCGGCTAGCCATTTTGCAATGTCATCACTGGGTACATAGCATGCCATAATATCTTTTGGTAGGTAAGGTCTGGGTTCTCTGATGTTGGTCTGGGTATCGCTGCCACCATTCTCTGATTTGGGGGTTCTTAGGTTTAGGGCTTGTAAATCCATCTCTTTGATGGTCCGCTCATGCGCCAACCTCTTGTCCTCCCTTTCCATGTCCATCCTGGCTAGTTCTATTCTCATCTTCCTCTCCTCCCTCCTATCCTCTAACTCGGCGTTGGTCAAACCCCTCTCCGAGACACTACTGCCCACTCTGGATGGTGTCCTAGGGCCTGTTAAAAGGTTCCCCCCTCCCGCCTGGTACAGTGTTGCGGTCTCCAGGACGGTGTCCCTGTCACTTCCCTCAGGATCTATTTCCTCCCCGGAATGAGCCTCCACCCATACCCGGATACTGGTCAGCAGCTCAACTTTCCTGGCGCCTTTCTTAAAAAACACCCCCTGCTGCTGACACCATTCCTTCAATTGGGTCACAGTATAGTTTTCCAGCTCTTCCACATTTATCTCCATTTCTATTTAGAGTATAAACTTTACACAGGAGAAATCCAAAAAGTGACCTGGGGTCAACCTCCACCCACCACCAGTAGTTAATTTAGAAAAAGCAAAATTTAGATTAGGAGGGCCGCAGGGAGAAAACTCCAGGTGAGGTCCCGTGGTAGGCACTGCGTTACTACTAAGTGAGTGTAAGCACAAATCCGTGATCCCACCGCTGAAACACCAATTATGTTGGACCTAGGGTATCCTAGTCTACATATGGTAGCCTGGCACAGTAGTGGATACAGCTAAACTCAAGGCGTTGGTTAAGTGCTTACAAGTCTCACTCACAGTAACCCAGTGTTTAACCACTAAAATAAAAGACACAACACCAGTCTTAGGAAAATACCAGTACCTTTTATAAAAATAATATACTTTCTTGTTCTGGTTTTAAATAGAAGGAGTACATAAATAATTTATACAGTTCTCATGGATCTCAAATCACATTCAATACTTTTCCCGGTCAGAATATAAGAATCAAGGGTACATTACATTTGTGATAAGTTGCTGTCCATGTTACAATACACTTCTCTACTATGTGGTTACAGAAAGGAAATTGCACTCTACCGTTTCAATATGCCATTTAACAACTCTTAGGCAGGTACATTACCCCTCAGCTCTTAGCCTTCTGCTCAACTCAACAGACCTCTACCACAGGTGTGGATCTTCTCAGCATAAACCACCAGTTATGTGGCTCAAAGGAAGACAAAGTAGAATTAACAAGGCTCCCCCCTGGTCAATTCACAGGCTACACCTTACTGGTGGAGGATCTGCTTCCTCAATTAGTAATAGGCTGTAAGGGTTTTTATTAGTGAGCCTTGTTTTTCCCTGCACACCGCTCTCCCCTCTCCTCTTATCTAATTAGGAGATAGACTTAAGTGGTCTGGGCGGTTCTGAGACTCAGTTCCTCGTATTTAGCTTTTTGGCGGCTTTACAGTTAATTGCCTTGTTCTGAGTTCCGCCGCTTTAGTGTCTTTAGACACCCGATGCTGCCGCCTCCCGCTCCCTCTCTACCCGGCTTACTTTTAGATTGAAGGCGAGTTAGCGGGTGTTGCCCTCTTCACGCGGTGTCGATCGAGTCTCCTAGCAGTCGGCGTGGGCGGGAGAAGACAGGGAAGGCTACTCCAGTCCGAGGCTCTCCACCAAGACGTCCGTTGCGGCGCTTCTGCCTCCTTCGGGGTTCCTGCTGACTAGGGCTCCGCCGCGGCGCTCCTCCGGTGACGCGGCCGGCCCTCCCTGGCTCCGCCTTACGCCCGCCTCCTCAGCCGCGCTGGGACCTCCTTGCCGGTTCCGGCTCGGCGCACTTCTTCTGACGCGACGGCGTCCTTCTCCGCTTCCCAGGTGAACAGCTGGGCTCTTCACACACGCCTCACGAGGGATCAGCTGGGCTCTCCACACACGCCTCGCGAGTGATCAGCTGGGCTCTCCGCTCGTGTGCTGTCGGCGCTCTCACAGGTAGGAGCGCCTGCTGATTTCACCGCTGGTCACCACAGGTGCTAGGCTACCGCGTAGGTTGTAACAGGGTTGATCCTGGCTCCTCAGGCAACCGGCAGGACCCTGAGTTACTCACAGCCTTCAGGACAGTAGCGCAGGTCCCTCACAGGGTTCGCTTGGCTGCAGTTAATAAGGGTCTCCTCATATCACGACCCGGTTCGCAATTTGGTCATCAAGTCTCTGGTCACGCTTTATGGCTGACGTGACAGTGGGGTTTGGTCAGATAGAAAGGGGGCACTTCCCAATAACGCGACCGCCGGCCCACAGGTCGATCTGGTCACCTCTGGTGCGCAATCCTCCTTCGCAAGTCGCCTCTCTCCTCACCGGTCACTCCTGAGACTACTACAAAATGGCTGCTGGTCACTGGCCTTTTATAGGTTGGCCTGAGACCTGCAGAAGTCACTGGATGCTTCTAGAAAGTTCCTTATGTTAGCCTATGGCCTGTTTTCCAGTAGTGTCCGTTATGGCAGTTGGTGGACACCATTTTAGGTTTCTGGTTGTTCCTAGATTTTCGAGGGCTGACTAGGCCTCATAGGTTATGAGGGAGAAATGGCGTCATAGCCAAGGAACACCTAGCCCCCTGACAGCACTGAAAAATCCTGGTGGACATATATATAAAAATAAAAATAGAAACTCTGAGAGGCTAAGGGGGACAAAAATAAATAATAATGGTTAGAACATCCCCAGAAGCAGACAGATCTAACACCCACCCTTTCCGGATTGACGTAAATGGAAGAAATAATTTCAAAGTGCTCTTCAAACCTACTCCATCCTCTCCTTTGGAAGCATCAGTGTTAATAAAAAAGTAAGAATAGTTTTTCCATCTGGCATCCATTTGAACTACAGTACTGATCGCACAATGCTGGAATAGAAGGAACCTCCTATCTTGTCAAATTTTGTCATTTTTATGTGGTTTGTTGGAAGGAAGAAGGAGGCATAACATCTTGTTTGGAGCATGTTGGCTGTGCAGGATTTACTCTGTCTGCGTTCATGGTGAGGTCACAGTATGTGAAGATGAAGGGACTTCGCTAGTTCAAAACTATTTGCGGCTTTCCTCATCACCACTAGTCTGCCTGGTTGCCTCTCGCCCACTCCATGTAAAAATGGCAAATAACAATAGCACGCTCTGCCATCCCAGAGGGTAGAACGCAGCAGCAAGTCAGAGGTCAGAGAAGAGCAGCCATCTTGGAGCCGCTGGCACGGCCTCTTGGGTCAATTCTATTCCCAATACATATCCACGTCAGCCCTCCTCCAGATCCTAGTGCTGCTTCTTTAATATGTTCTTTAGAGAGATGTGTCCAGGTCCAGCTGTTTTTCCTCCTAAAAATATTTTTAGAGCCAAAGTGCATTGGCCCTTATTAATGCAGCCCTTGAACATGTGTTCTGTTTTCTTTACTCTGTCTGAAGCTTGGAGATTATTCAGTGTTTTAAAATATTGCTCTGGCTGCTCAGATAAAATTCTCATTGCTGATGAATACATGCTCTGCCTGATGCCTGATCTGGAGTACGGTATGGTACCATGTACCATGCAGTTACCAGACTCACTTACAGTACCAGTTACCAATGGACCTGTGGTTTCGATCTATAACCCTAAAGAAATAGCAGGGGAAAGTCAACAGCAAACAGGAGGAGGGGAAGAGACAATATCTGGAGGGAGTCTTACAATGAGTGGAACAGGTATGACTCAGATGCCAGTGGAAGCTAGTATTACATTGCCAGCCACTGCTGATCCATCAAGAATGGACAGTGGGTCAGAACTAAGAGGAACAAGGGCTTTGGCAAATTCTAGTTCATACATCAGAATGTGAGTTCCACCAGTGAGGGAGTCAATGCTACCAAGAGAGGACGCCTGTAGAGTACTGTTCCAATCACAGGGTTGTGTGAAGGTAACCATTGGAGAAGTTGAATTTGTGGGAGAGAAAGTCGCCCAGTGTTGAGAGTGGAGGAAAGTGTAGGTCCAAGGAGAGCGCAAAGTTGTTACAGGGAAAAATTAGGAAGTGAGAGAGATCAGAGAATCATACAGGTGGCATGAAGGCACCATTGATAAATGCGGTAAAACTGAAAGCAGAAATAGATGAGGTAATAGAAGGGAATTTGCCATTGGACAGCATTGAAACAAATGACCCAAGTAAGTTGTTATTCGTGGCTAAGGATGTCACTATAAAGGGAATGCGAGCTCATGAAGCATTGGTACAGTTGGCACAAAGGTATGAGGTAGATCTGACCAAGACAAAACTGATGCAGGGAAGTTGTAGATTGAATTATACTGATCAAGGAAGAAAAGCGAACAACAGTCTTAAATGCACAAATTAGAGATTTGATTATAGCAATGCGACCATTGGGAGAATTAGATAAATGAGAAGAAAGATGGTGTAAAAGAAAAGCACCAAGAAGGTGATAGGAGATACTCTGCTTCCAGGTGGAGGAATGGGAGCAGCAGGAACTTACCCTCTGAGAGAAGTACAGAACGGAGGATATGTACATGTGCCATGGAGCAGGGGTGATTTGGCAGCTTTCACTAATGATTTTCCTCGGCTGAGGGAGAAACCTGCCGACTTGTATAAACAAATTGATTGGTTTGTTAAGATTTTTAAGGTGTTATGGATTGATTTAAATACCTTGTTCAATATAGTGGTTCCAGGTGATTTATGGACAGCATGTAAGGTTGCCGTTGATTGGCCTGCTGCAGAACCACCTAGAGATCAGGTGAATCATGGTCCTTCACCCGATGTAATTAAGAAATATGAACAAGTGATTACGTGGTTACAATCTAAAGTAGCTCCTCAGACTGTTGATTGGCTTAAATTCAATCATAGCACTTAAGATCCTAAGGAATCAGTACATGACTATTATGATAGACCCTTGTTGGCCTTTAAACAGCATAATGGATTGGATACCATTGAGGCAAAAGATATGGGACAGTCCGTTTCGAAGAATGTGTTAGGATTGAGAACTGATATCAGTTTGATGGTACATCATCACTTGATTTGTTCTCAAAACAAATCCGTAGATGAAATCTTGCATGATGCAAAATATTGCAGTGAACAGGTAGAGGCAGCACAAAAGAAAACAAAGGAGAAATTAATGTTTGTACTGTTGAGGAATGCGGAAAGGCCTGATTGGATAGAAGGGGTTGGAGGAGCAATGGGTCGAGGAAGAATTGTGGTAATAGCTGGAATTGTGTGATGTAACTGTGATGCAGTGGAACTGCATCACAGCTAAGATTCCAGGAAACAACAAGTAATTGGATTGTATTGCTGAAGGTTGCTGCATGTAAATTACCTCCAATAAAATTACTTCAAGAACCTATTTGGAGCTGTCTGGATTACTACAAATTATGGCGACGAGGTAGTCCTGCACAGAGGGCAGGAGAAAGGCACAACCTTCACCTCTGGAACGCCGCTAAAATAAATTAGCGTTATTAAAGAAGAAAATTCCCTGACTTCCATTCCTTCATTTCCCCTAACTGTAAGTGTCTATTTTGTCAAGCGCTGCCATTTTTGAACTAAGAATAATGTTAATTTACATTACTGAAAGGAATTAACAAATGTTTGCATTTCAGAAACATCCACACGGTGATCACAGTGCTATTTTTGTTTTGTTGCTCAATTCTAGAGTGTGAGTAACCCTCCTGTTGTCTTTGCGATTTTAAATGAGACTGTACTTTAAAAACCAGCATGAATCCAAGCGTGCGTTAAACCACAGTAAGGATTGTATTATTCATATGTAAATAAACTCAAGCCGCTGCGCGTTTAGCCGAGTTTTGATTTCTGAGGACCCCCATTGAGTCACCACTGGAAGCCGGGGACCCCCAAGCAATTTGTATGACTTAAATTTCAAAATTAAAAAAAGTAATTCGAAAAAAATACACACGTGTACACACAAAGCAAATACACAAGGTACTAAGGATTTTGGGGCCAGATGTACGACCATTTCATTTAGCGCCTCGCAATTGGCGACACATTGCGAGTGGCAAATTGGGAGTCGCTAAATGAAATGTACAACAGTGTGTTTAACACTGTTTGGGATTCCCAATGGGGTTGCAAATTGCGATGTTCATTAATATTAATTATCCTCTCGCAATTTGCGAGCCCATTGGGAATGCAAGCCCTCCCAGGGATGGTGGCCTGCTGGGCTCTGCAGGCAACCATGTCTCGGACTGCTTTAAAAAAAAAATGCAGCCTGTTTACCATGCATTTAAAATAAAAAAGAAAATGAAACGTTTTCGTTTCATTTTCTAAGGGCAGTCAGAGGACCCTGGGACCACTGCCTGCCCTTAAAATATAATTTTGCAAGCATTTGCAAAGGGGGAGGGGTCCCCTGGGGACCCCTTCCCATTTGCGAATGCATTACCATCTACTTGAAGTAGGTGGTAATTGCGACTGTTTTGCGTCCGCAAAACATTTGTACATGGTTTTGAGACTCCCTATTTGGAAGGGAATGCTCCTTCCAAACAGCAAGTTGCAAAACCTATTTAGCGAGTCGCAAACAAATTCGACTCACGAAATAGGCTATGTACATGGCTCAATAGGTTTTTGCATGCATAAACAGGTTCACGAACCCGTTCGCACACATAAAAACAGATCGTACATCTGGCACTTAGTATTTTATATTTAAGTAATAGCCCCTCTATCACATGTATTTCATTTGTTTTGTAGCATCTCACATATCATTGTAGGATGTCAGAGCACTTTACATCACACACATATAGAGACATTGAATCATACATGTAAATCAGTGTGTATATAAAATGTTTAAAGAGTGCTTAGTCTGGAAAAGCACAAACTCAGGATTCAGAACATAACACAGTGGCTAGCACTGACTTTAACATTAAAAATGCATTTCCACCCAAAGAAATCTTTTTAGCAGCATCAGGATAATGAATAACTGGGAAAACATATAAGTTAATAACTGGTACCATGCAGTTTGCAAGCAGCTCTTTGATGACAGTTTATAGGTCCCTCTGCTAGATTACGATTGCCACTTATGAAGTGCACAGTAACAAAAGAATTTCTGTGACAAAAGCAGTAACCACGAACCTATGCACATAAAATACTGCTTTTTAAGACGCATGATACACGTTCTTTGCAGTAGGCACATTAACCCTCTGTGCTACATTAGTTCAATCAAAGCTGCCACTGAACAAAACTCTCCTCAGCTCCAGCAGGTACATTAATCACTGGCATTCTCTTGACACTTTTATTGTTGCTGGAAGGCTGCTAATTATACATGAAACGTTTCTGTGCTTTTCAAACTGTTGCCTACGGACCCCATGGGAATGTGTCACGAACCCCTGGGGGTCCGCGGACCACAGTTTGGGAAACACTGTATTAGATTATTGTTTTGGTTTGTTATTTGACTTACATTGCAGGTATGTCTGATCAATCTATGTCTGCACCTCCTGTTCCTGGAGAACCATCCATTCCTTGGAAACGTTGGGAGAACATATTTTTTACATATCTGTTAGCAAATGAAGGAGACAAATATGGTCCTTTAAGGAGGCGAGCTATACTTTTGCATCACCTTGGAGTAGAAGGAAAATGAATATATGATGATTTGCCTGAAATATCATTGGGTATGGGTGATGGTAAACCGATAAATATATATGACATGTCATTACAGATGTTAGAAAAACACTTCACTCCAAAGGTGAATGTTGTTTTTGAAATACATAAATTTTTTTGCAGGGTACAAAAAGTGGATGAAGATATTATGACATATGTGGCATCTTTATGGTGTTTGGCTGTCACTTGTGAATTTCAAGATTTGTGTGATTCTTTGATAAGGGATCAAATTATAAAATGTACAAACAACAAAAAGGTGAAATAAAAACTACTTTCCAAGGATCCCACTTTAGAACAAGCTATTCAAATTGCTAGGAGAATGGGAAATACTACTTTGTGGATTAAGGAAATTGATAAAGGGAGGACTGTGAGTAAAAATCCATTGGTAGCTATTGGAAAAGAAATTCCTGTGGAAGTCAAGGAAGTAAGAAAGGAAGTGTTCAAGAAGGCGATTAATAAAAGTAGTGAAAATATACCTGTTAAGGTTGGGGAAAGATGACCCATTATCTGCTATAGATGTGGGTGTCCAGGACATGTAAGTTCCAGTTTTGCATGTGGAGCAAGGAATGCTACATGTAGGCTATGTGGCAAAAGAGGTCATTTAATCGAAAGCATGCAGATCTAGAGGAAGCACTCAAATCAATAGTGTCAAAGAAGTGGAAGACAAGAAAGAACAAAGTGAAGAGTTGTTCCTAGCCATAGAAGGTGCAGAGCTGGATGCATCTCAAGTGGTGGAAACTGTAGAAAAATGTGATTTGAATTTAGTAATGAATATAAACTGCAATGATTTGAATTTAAAGGAAGAGAGTACTGAAAAATTAGAAAAACCACATTGTGAAATCACATTGGATAGAGGAACAGTAAGATTATTGGCTGATTCTGGTAGTCTCTTTACTCTAGTTTCTAAGGAAACTTTTCAAGAAAGACTGGGTGGAGAGGTGAAAGATTTTCTATAAGCAGATGTAAGAGCTGTAGGGTACGGTGGATCAAAGATTAACATTTTGGGAATGCAGTGGATGAATATCATCTTAAAAAATAATGGTGTTCATGGAAGAGTTTATATCACACAGGTAGGATCAAATTTGTTAGGATGGCGACATCAAAAAAATGTGAACATTATACTTAATTCCAAAGCTGTGGAACCAGTTATGGTAGTTGAACCAAGTGTAGATAATATATCTTCCAATGTTGACATGAACAATGAGTGGACAAACTGATGATTTGGGTATGTTAAAGGGGCTTGCTCATCGTATTGTTTTAAAGAAAAATGCCAAGCCCATTGTGCATAAAGTTAGGACTATACCACATATGATGAAAGAACCACTTAAAAAAGGCAGGATAAGTTGTTGCAAGCCAGGGTTATTGAACCTATAGAGTCTTCAGAGTGGTTATCTCCAATTGTCGTTGCTCCTAAGGAGGGTAACAAAATTAGTTTATGCATTGATTTGAGAGATCTGAACAGAAATATTTGGGTGGATAGACAACTCTTAACAAATATTGGGGAAATATTAAGCATGATGGGTGGTGGTTGTGTTTTTAGTGTGCTGGACATGTCTTCAGCCTACCATCAGGTGAATCTACATGCCGAGTCACGTCCCTTGACTTCATTTGTAACACATTTGGAGGGCGCTTCGGTATTGTAGGATGCCTTTTGGATTGGCATCAGCCTCCGCAGTGTTCCAGCGAATCATGCAAAATATATTTAAGGGGATGTAAAGAGAATTATGTTTCCAGGATGATATTATGATTGAGGGAAGGTAGTTTGACGAACAAGATGATTTGATGGAAGAAGTCTTACAGAGAATTTCTAAATATGGATTGACTATCAAAAAAGAGAAGTGTCAAATAAGATTGAATGAAGTCAAATATGTGGGTCATCAAATATCTGTTAATAGAATAAGACCAAAAGCTAGTATTGTAAGAGCTGTTAAAGATGTTCCTTGTCCTACTAATAAGGAGCATTTGAAGTCCTTCTTAGGTCTGGCTGAATATTGCTCTAAATATGTTCCAAAATTGGCTTATTTAGTAGAACCAATGAGACTTCTCCTAAAAAAAGGAACTGTAATGTAAAGAAATTTCTTTCTAATGCTCCATCATTGGGGCATTTTGACCCTAATAAGAAATTTATATTGGTTACAGATGCTAGTAACAATGGGCTTGGAGCAGTTTTGTTGCAATTGTCAGAAAAGGGTGAAACAATTATTGGTTTTGCTTCACACAGATTACAAGGAGCAGAGAGATCGTATTCAACTATAGAAAAGGAAGCTCTGTCGTGCTGTTCAGAAATAGCACATTTTAGATACTATTTGTGGGGGTTACCTTTTGTGGTTAAGACAGATCTCAAACCTCTAGTTCACATTTTTGAAAGTGGTTGAGGTTTAGATGGTAGTGTGACCCCTTGGATTTCAAGGTGGTTGTTATCTGTTCTAGATTACGATTTTGTAGTTGAATATGTTTGTGGCAATAAAAATGTTATTGCTGATTGTCTTTCTAGGATGCCAGTGGATGATGAATATTGTGTGGAATTTTTGGAAGAGTTTGTGGTTAACGTGGATAGTGAATTTGCTGTCAGTCAAGATGAATGGAAGGAAGCAGTCGAGAAGGATGAAGGATATAAGAAATTGAGGGAGTTCATTATGAATTGTTGGAATAGTTCCAATGGAGTGGAAATGGATAAACAATATCTGTCGGTAAGGGATGAGCTTAGTTTGCAAGGAGATAAGGTTTTGAGAAGGAATAGGATAGTACCTCTGGTTTTGTTGAGATCAAAGTTGTTGACAATTGTTCATGAAGGGCATTTAGGAAGGAGTTTGACTAAGAGGAGATTAAGAGAGTCTTTTTGGTGGTCGGAAATAGATAGAAATGTGGAAGATTTGGTGCGGGAATGTCATGCGTGTAGCAATAGTGATAAAGTGAAAGTAACAAGAGAACCACCTTTGAGGGGTGTGGAAATACCTATGAGACCGTGTGAGAAATTAGCTTTGGATGTATTGGGTCCAGTTGGCAAATTGGGAAGTAATAATCGATTTTTTGGTTGTATTGGTGGGCTATCATAGCAAGTAGTTTACATGTAAATCTATGGGTCAAGTAACTACTACAAATGTGATAACATTTCTTGAAGAAGTTTTTTTGGGAAGGGGGTATACCAAAAATACTAGTGACTGACAATGGAGTTCAATTAGTTTCTTCTGAGATGGGAAATTTTCTTTGTGGTCTTGGGATCAGACATGATAGGGTGTCTCTGTTCAATCCACATGTTAATGAACTGTGTGGAATGGGTGAACTGCATTGTGATGGAATGTATTCAACTTTTCTTAGCAAATGGATTATCATGGAAAGATGAGTTACGAAGAATGATTTAGGGTCACAGGGGTCACAGGATTACACCTCACTCGGTGACAGGTGTTTTTCCTTTTATTGCTTAGAAGGGGAGAGAGCCGGGTAGTAAGGAGTCTCCTATGTGGTTACAAGAGAAGAATCAGGTCTGGGTTGATAGAGAAAAGATAAGGTCAAGAGTTTTAGATTGTCAGTGGCCTATTAAGTTAAGCTTTGATAGTAGAAAACATGCAAAGGAGTTGGTGTTCGAGGAAGGGGATTGGGTAGTGATAAGAAGATTTGGTATTGTGAAGAAAGGAGAGAGTAAGTTTTCGCAACCTCATAAAGTCATTTCAGTCAGTGGCTCTGTGGCTCAATTGGATGACGGTAAGAAGTGGAGTTTTGGGGATTTGTGTAAAGTATCTAATTTATGAATTGTATTGCTCATTGTTTGTTTATTTCTTTTAAATATGGTTAAGTTGTTTTTTCTTATGCCTTATATTTTGCATGTTTCTCATGTTTTGAGTTTCATAGGTGGGAGATGTGTGGTAATAGCTGGAATCGTGTGATGTAACTGTGATGCAGTGGAGCTACATCACAGCTAAGATTCCAGGAAATAACCAGTAATTGTATTGTATTGCTGAAGGTGGCTGCATGTAAATTACCTCCAATAAAATTACTTCAAAAACCTATTTGGAGCTGTCTGGATTGCTATAAATATCTCAGCCTGGACAGGGCATAGGAAGGGGTGTGGATGCCGGTACGAGAGCTGATTGGGTGGCAAATCAAAAACGTGTCACAGCGTGCCACTATTGTCACAAAATCGGGCATTGCAAGCGTGAGTGTCGATTGAATCCCGCAAATCAAATGCAGTATGAGGGAGAGGGACAGATGACAGAAGGTTTGAACACTGTAGCAAGACCAAGGTCTATGTATGAGGGAGGTTGTGAGTCTCAAATCTCTGAGAATACCCCCAAGTAATCAGGTGTACCATCAAATGCCTTATTTCGACTTACAAGACAGATTAGATCAACTTCAAGGTCCTCATGAGTATCAGAGGGGGGTGCAGGGAGAGTGCACTTTAGATGCCACCCTAGAAGTGGATCAAAGTGGACCATTTGTAGATGCTGAGGGGAATGGACATCCTGTTTCCTTTTTGCTAGATACCAGTGCTGCACGTTCCACAGTAAGTACAGAAGTGGTCCCAGATTTATCCCTTTCAGTACGAACAATCCAAGTGGTGGGAGTTACCAATCTGAGAATAACTAAGCTGTTGACAAACAAATGACCTGTGAGAATAGGACAATCATCAATTTGTGGTGTGTGATTCAAGCCCAGTCTGTCTATAAGAACGAGATCTTCTGTGTAAGCTAAATTGTACTATATCTTGCACTCCGAAGGGTGTAGAGCTGCAAACCTATGGTGACAATGGCGATTTTAATATGGCCAATATGAGCTTGTGTGCAGAGCTGTTCGTGGTTCTAACAATAGAGGACCTACCACATGACTTGAGAGATTCGGTCTCTCCAAAAGTGTGGGATTTCACAGGCGAGGAGATAGGATTGATTTGAGGGGTTGAACCTGTGAAAATACAGGTAAAACCGAATGCTGAATTCCCACGAACTCCGCAGTAAAATTTACTCCAGAAACTGTGGCTGGAATAAGACCTGTAATCGAGTCCATGATTGCACAAGGCATTCTGAAGGAGATACGAGGAAGTCCTTGTAACTCACCTGTTATGGGGCTTCAGAAGCCTAGAGTCAAGTACAGAATAGTGCAGGATTCGCGCAGGGTCAATGAAATCATGGTCCCATGTTGTCCTGTGGTACCAAATCCAGCTGTTATACTATTTCTGATACCATGTGAGGCAGAAGGGTATATAGTCATAGATCTCTGTCAGGCATTTTTCTCCATACAATTACATGAAGACAGCCAGTATATTTTTTCAATTAGGATGGACAACTGTGTGTTAACATGGTGTCGTATCCCTCAAGGGTATACAGAAAGCCCCGCTATCTTTAGTCAATGTTTGAAAAAGATTCTTGAAGGACTGGTGATGCCCCAGAGCTCAGTCATGGTTCAGTATATTGATGACCTTTTGGTCGCTTCAGAGACTGCGGATGCATGCATAATCAACACAGTGGCTTTGCTGAATTATTTGGCAGAGAATAGACACAAGGTGTCCCCAAACAAGCTTCAGTATTGTCAAAGAGAAGTGCAGTATTTAGGTCACCGGATGGAGAAGGGAAAACGAAGAGTGTCACCAGATCGCATAGAGACGATTCTGCAGATGGGAACTCCGAAAACACAAAAAGAAGCCTATATGTTTTTGGGAATGGTCGGCTATTGTCAACAGTGGATCCCAAATGTTTCTTTGCAAGAAAAGCCACTCTTGAGGTTGACTCGAAAAGATATTAGTGATCCGGTACCATGGGATAATGACTGCTTGAGAGTCTTCCATGACCTGAGAGAGAGCCTATGTCGCCCTGCAGTTCTGGGAATGCCAGACTATAACAAAGTTTTTCACTCTTTTGCCGTGAGAAGGAATATTGTGCGTTAGCGGTCCTTGTACAGACACATGGAGGTGCCCATAGACCAGTGACCAGTGGCTTATTTTTCCACTACGTTAGATCCCGTAGCTTCTGCGTTGCCCGGATGTCTCAAATGTGAAAGCATAGCGGTGGGTCATCCACTTATTGTTTATGTGTCACATTCAGTAGAACTGTTAATGACAAGAACAAAAACACAGTATTTAACGAATAACAGACTTACAAATTATGAGCAATTTATATTGGCTTCTTTAAATGTTACTTTGAAACGCTGTACTACCTTAAATCCTGCTACTCTGTTGCCTCTTCCGCAAGAGGAAGGAGAGGGTTGTGAAGAGCATGAGTGTCTGGATGTTACTGAGCTATCTACCAAACCCAGACCTGACATTGTCCATGAACCTCTGCCTGAATCTGATTTGATCCTTTTAGTCGACAGTTCATGCCTAAGAAACAATGAAGGGTGTTTAAGAGCAGCTTTTGCTGTGTGCACCATCTTGGGGGTGGTTGAAGCTGCCTTTTTGTAAAGAGTCTATTCTGCTCAGGAGGCCGAAATTGTTGCTCTGATACGTGTCTGTACCATCCTGAATCAGGGCCGGACTGGCAAAGTGCTCGGCCGGCCCCCCTCTCCTCCCAGGGGGAGGGGGGAGAGGTGCGACCGTGCTCTGTGACAGGGCCGGTTTTTGGCGTTTTTGTTACAGGGCCGTTTTTGCAGCATAACGGCCCTGTAACAAAAACGGCCCCCAGGGGCTCAAAACCGGCCCCCAACCATGCGGCCCACCGGGGGATTGCCCGGTGCCCTCAACGGCCAGTCCGGGCCTGTCCTGAATGGAGTCCGAGTAACTGTCTATACTGACAGCCAATATGGGTTTGGAGTGGGTTATAATTTTGGAAAGTTATGGTCTCAAAGGGGATTTTCAGCTTCAGGATCCCATATCCGTAATGGAGAATATGTATGTCAATTATTGGAGGCTTTACAGAAACCTCAAGAAATAGCTGCAGTCAAATGTGCAGCCCATGGGAAGGGAGAAGATTTTGTCACCAAAGGAAATAACTATGCTGATGAAGTAGCTAATTTTTGTGCTATACCATGTTTGTGTTTTTAATGGAGAATATGTAGGAGAGAGCACAGGAATGTATGACGTTACTTAGCATGCTATTACTTAGCATGCCTTTTCTACGCATTTTTTACTTTGCAAATGCCTATACTTAGCCGTTTTTTACAACGCATTCCTTTACTTCGCAAAATCAATTTAAAGCATTAAATTGGCATTACTTAGCTGTACTTTACTTCGCAGTATTTTACTACGCATAAAGATTTTAAAAAAAAATGTTTTCCCTACACACCAACACTACCCTCCACGACCGCTACACTTCCCAAAACCCTAAAACACTACCCTACACTGCACATACACTACATCACTACCCTAAAACCTAAAACACTTCCCCTACACTACACATACACTACAACACTACCCTAAACCCTAAAACACTTCCCCCCTACACTACACATACACTACAACACTACCCTAACCCCTAAAACACTACCCCTACACTACACATACACTACAACACTACCCTAAACCCGAAAACACGACCCCCTACACTACACATACACTACAACACTACCCTAAAACCTAAAACACTACACCCTACACATACACTACAACACTACCCTAAACCCTAAAACACT
Source organism: Lissotriton vulgaris (assembly GCF_964263255.1). NCBI lineage: Eukaryota > Metazoa > Chordata > Amphibia > Caudata > Salamandridae > Lissotriton > Lissotriton vulgaris. Next base: position 1,926,798,181 of record NC_141693.1, read on the forward strand.
ACCATACACTACACATACACTACAACACTACCCTAAACCCTAAAACACTTCCCCCTACACTACACATACACTACTACACAACCCCCTACACTACACACACTACCCCCTACACTACACATACACTACAACACTACCCTAAACCCTAAAACACTACCCCCTACACTACACATACACTACAACACAATCCCCTACACTACACATACACTAATACACTACCCTAACTACACTGCCCCACTTACCTCTCTCTGCCCGTGGTCCACTCTTCTCCTGCAAAGTAACTGCATATGCTAAGTGAAGGCATATGCAAAGTAAATGCATGCTAAGTAAAAGCATGCGAAGTAAAAGTCAATGCTAACTAAAAACTGCTAAGTAACATACCTGCAAAGTAAAAGATGCAAAGTAAAGGTTGTTTCCCGAGCACAGACGAGACCAAGCTCAGCATGATGTTAGCGGTAGCCGATACTTGGGATGAGGTGAAGTGGCTGCAGGTTAAGGTCTCAGAGGAAGAAGCTGCATCATGGGTTAGAGCAGGATGTCAAGAGAGAGACAATGGCATTTGGGTGTAAACAGATGAAAGGGCAGTGTTACCTTATTGTTTACTGAGCCCAATGGCAAGGAAAATTCACAGAGCAGTTCATCTTGGGAGAGATGCCATGGTGCGAGTGTTTAGGCAAACTTGGTTTAACACACAAATTTGTGTGCATGCTGAAGCAGTGTGTCCCAGGTGTGTTACATGTCAACAAATGAATGTTGGAAAGAGAACTGTGGTTGTGATGAGCCACATTGGCAGATCTGGGGTCCTTTTAATAGGATACAATTGGATTTTATCGAGATGCCGAGGTGCAACAGGCTGACATATGTTTTGGTGGCAGCGTGTATCTTTTCACGCTGGGTAGAGGCATATCCAACTAGACGATGTGACAGCCACCGCCCGTGGAGGGAGTTGCGGTGGGGCAGAAAGGCTGGGCGGGGTAGGGGCAGTGTGGGGGTGCTAAAAACCAGAATATGGATAATTGGAGGTAAGTAAACAATTTAATTAATAAAACGAATTTCGTAGTGCGGGCTGCATTACATTTGCGATGCAGGGCGCGCTACAAAATTTGCTTTATTTATTAAATTGTTTACTTTTTTCCAATTATCCATATTCCAGTTTTTAGCACCCCCACACTGCCCCTACCCCGCCCAGCCAACGTCATTGAAATGGCCAGATGCGGTACCATTGGTATTGATGAGTCTGCATAGTACTCCTGATAAAAGGACAGGGCTCTCTCCCCACGAGATATTGATGGAAAGAGCTATGCGATTACCTATGGTGCCAGCTACGGCACTGATAAACATCACAGATGATTTGGTTATGGATTTTTTTTTTTATTAGAAAAGTTGCCACTAAAATACACATCTGTACGTCTACAACCCTGGGGCCGGCAGCTAGTCAATATAAGGCATTTTACACAGCTTCATAGCCCATATCCCGGAGGCAGGGCAGCGTCACTATTAACGATAGTAGCTCTATTCCTCGCATCGTACGCCTTTGCTGTGCATCAGCAATATAAACCGTGCATAGAAATTTGTGACAAACATGGAGACATCAACGCTACCTGCCGCTACCAGGACACCTACTCCTTACATCAGTTTTTGACCATAAAGCCTATATAACATTGCCCTTCTGAACCTGTTCCCTCCCGCCAAGCTATCTCAATGCCATCTGATTCCCATCCAGGTCTTCTACACCATGTATCAGTCTGGGCGCACCCCCCTACCCTGCAGGACGTGTGTGTTCAAGGTCCCTGAACAGCGATATCGTTGATGAAACAGGGGTGTTAGTACTCACTTCAAACTCTGACGTTGCATCTGCAGTAGTACCCTCACCTTTACTATTCAAATATGTTGTGTATAGTCCCCAGAAGTTCTTATGTCTGCTCCGAGGGGGAAGTAGCTCGCTGAAGGTTTCCATTTGTGTACAACAGTAAAGGACATTGTGTAACTACTGTAATACCGTGGGCAGGTGACCCCTCATCCAGCACATTCCTACTCTACGTTTTGCCATCAGCAGGCCCATGTCCACCAATCTTCGGATTGCATTCGGCAATGTTTTGGAATACCCCTGCAGTGCCACAGTGAGGTCGGGAGAAATCTCCAAGCCAACAATGGCGCTCAGCTCGCTAAATACCTTTCCCCAGTACTGTGAGACACCCAGACAGTTCCACGCTAAGTGCATGAAATCTGCTACCGGGGAGTGGCATCTATCACAGGTCGCCTCCTCGCTCAGCCCATATCTTTGCAGTCTCTCTGGCGTATAGTACACTCTGTTAATGTATTTGAAATGTAAGAGTCTGTGTTTTCCATGTAATGATAATATTCGTTTTGTGTTGTTATAGCAATAAGATCACGTGGCATCATCTATCGTCACACTCATATCACGCTGCCAGGCTAGTCTAGCCCTTGTATACTGATTTGCTCTGTGGGACATCGCTAACTTATATATGTTGGAGACAATTTTGCAGGGGGACTCAGTTTTAATAAGATATGACAGTTATTGTACCTCTGGTGGTTCGTTCATGTCATCTCCCAATTGTTGATGCAGAGCCCTGTGCACTCTATAAAGCAGGAAACGTTGCATCACTGTGGGAGCTTCAACAGCGGCCGTGGCCTCGTCCCATGTCTTAGCAACCCCGCTCGAAAACAGGTCTCCTGCTTTATGTATGTCTAACGCTTGCAATGCTCGCATGACCCCTCCGTCTCTATAGGGGGCAAGCCATACCATCCAGCTTATTGGCATGTCCAGTGAATATACAGTGCCCACGCTTGCTGCTGTAGCAGACTGTGCCATGCATGTCTAGTGGAGTTGGGAGAGTCGAGTTTCCCTTTCCTGCGGTCTACCGGCTCAGGAATCACAGCTGGGAGTGAGTCGGCAAAAAAAAAATAGGTTCTCGAGCCGAAGATACGGTATGTCATCTGCACTGTGGATCCAACTATGTGCCTGCGCTCCCTGTCCCGCTCTGTAATATAACTCTAAGTCGGGCGCGCCCAGTCCTCCCAAGTCATATGGCAGGATGAGCACTCGCTATTGCACTCGTGCCTGCTTGCCTGCCCACGCCAGTGTTATCAGTGATTTATTGATTCTGACGAAAAAAGAGCGTGGCAGCACTATTGGGATATTTACAAACAAGAAGAGGAACCTGGGCAACACCACGATCTTCATGATTGAAACCCTGCCAAGGAGAGACAGTGACAGTCCAATCAAAGTTTCAACGTCATCCTCTAGTTTGGCTACAGCGGTACCATAGTTCTCACTGAACACAATTTCCGAGTCTGTAAGCAATCTGATGCCAAGGTACCTGACCGAGTCCTCCGACCAGTTCAGAGGATATTCCATCTCAAATTGCAAAGTGGTTGGGTTGAGCGGAAAGGCTATGGATTTGGACCAGTTAACCCTTAACCCAGATAATGCTCTGAAGTGCATTACCTCTCTGAGAACCGGGGAGAGGTTGTTTTCTGAGTCCCTCACATATAGCAATGTGTCGTCCGCATACGTAGAGACCACGATACTGTAGGTAGGGAATTTTCCTGATAGAAGGACATGGCTCTTTCCCCACAAGATATTGATGGAAAGAGCTATGCGATTACCTATGGTGCCAGCTACGGCATTGATAAACATCACAGATGATTTGGTTATGGATTTTTTTTACTAGAAAAGTTGCCACTGAAATACACAGCTGTACGTCTACAACCCTGGGGCCGGCAGCTAGTCAATATAAGGCATTTTACACAGCTTCATAGCCCAGATCCCGGAGGCAGGGCAGCGTCACTATTAAGGACAGTAGCTCTCTTACTCGCATCGTATGCCTCAGCAACATAAACACTGCACAAAAATTTGTGACAAACAGGGAGACATCCACGCTACCTGCCGCTACCAGGACACTTACTCCTTACATCAGTTTTTAACCATAAAGCCTATATAACATTGCCCTTCTGAACCTGTTCCCTCCCGCCAAGCTATCTCAATGCATCCGATTCCCATCCATGTCTTCTCCACCATGTATTAGTCTGGGCCGAGCGCACATGCCAAAGGTTCAGCGATTAAGGCATATAGTGTCGGCGACAAGGGGCATCCATGCCGGGTCCCCCCAGAAATAGTAAGGGCTCCAGTGACCAGATTCCCCAGCCGTATGCGAGCCATTGGGGCATTGTACAACACTCTGATCAATTGCAAAAAAACGGGTCTAGTCCCATCCTGGTCAGTACCTGCCGCATAAAAGGCCACTCTACCGAGTCAAAGGCCTTCTCCATGTCCAAGAATATTGCAGTAGCTTTCGTATCTCGTCGTACATGCTGCATAGTGCAATATACCGTACGCAAATTGTAAGTTAGGTTCCTGTCCGGTATGAACCTCGCCTGCTCCGGTGCAACTAGTTCCAGGGATAACAGGGCTAGGCGGTTGGCGAACAACGTAGTGTCCACATTCAGCAGGGAGAGCGGCCGTTAAGAGCCACATTCCTCAGGGGGCTTACCCGGCTTAGGGATGGCCACTAATATTGCTTCTCTCATAGATTGTGGCAACACACCTGACTCACATAAATCATCAAATAACATTGAAATGTGCAATATTTCTATAAGGTCTTATAGAAGCCTACTCTAAGGCTGTCCATCCCTGGGGAGCTGGCCGACCGCATCCCCGCCAGTGCCTCCATAATCTCATCTTTTTCAAAGGGATGCATGAGGATCTCTCTGAGTGTCAGATAGGAAGCGCAACTTGATGTGCTCCAGGTATTCCAATATTTCGTCATCCAAACCCGACGAGCGAGAAGCATACAGTTCCGAATAGTATTGTTTGAACCTATGCCCAATATCCTCTCCCTCTGTTAGCAATTCGTCCCCTTCCGACGGGATTGCAGTAATCAAAGTTTTACTCCGTTTGGCCCTTACCATGTTAGTCAGCACCGATCCCGGCCTATCTCCCTCCCCATATTTGCGCGCAATAGCGTATATGCCCATATGTTTCACTTAACTATCCACCGCTTCCTGATACTCCGCCAATAAGCCCTTCATTGCATCTGCAACTTCCTCGCCGTCCCCAGCCAACTTGCGGAACTCCAAATTCCCCAGTTCTCGCTCCAGGGTTGATAACCGCTGTCGTATGGAGCGAAGTACCCCCAAATGTTTAGACATGGCTACCCCCCGGATGAATAATTTAAAAGCTTCCCATACCATCTGGAAGCTATCTACTGAGCCAATATTAATAGCAAAATATGTATCTTTAGCTTCTGCCATTTCTTCTTAGAAAACCGGGTCTAATAGCGAGTAAGGGGGTAACCGCCATGTAAACGGTGGTATTGTTTTCTTAGGTGTGGATAAGACCAGTAACAATGGTGAGTGATCGGACAAAGTGCGCGACAACACCTGACAAGCACGGATATTTGACATGAGGGAAGTCGATGCCAGTCAATAATCTATGCGTGTATGTAGGTTATGGTATGCTGAGTAATGTGTGAAGCCACCTTCATATGGATGCATCTCTCTCCATACATCTGTAAGGTCCTTGCTAATCATAACGCTTTCAATAGTCCTGGCTGCCGTATCCGGCCTTTTCAACGGTCCTCCCGATCTGTCTAGATCTGGATTTCTGACCAGATTGATATCGCCTCCCCAAAGTATTTGTGTCTCTTCACTACCAATCGTGTTAGCTAAAGTTGCTAAGATCAGGGATTTACCCAGGGCAATACCCCTCTAGCGTGCGTTGTAAAGCCCACGGCATTGATATGGCCCGAAATTCCCCTGTGGCACAGCATTGGGCTATGTAGTGGAAGGTGAGTCTCTTGGAGCAGTGCAGTATCAATATCTTGTCTGTTTAGATAGCTCAGCACTTTTCGCAATTTGCGATGGTCGTTTAGACCTCTCACATTCCACGACAGTGCTCTAAGGGAATCTATAGCTCTTGGGGCAGTAGCTCTGCTAGTCGTAGCCATCAGGTCTCACAAGTATCACAGCATGTAGCTTGCTTGTGTAACATGCAATGTGCAGCAACTCTGTTGACATCTCCAACATCAAAAACAACCTAACCAACACCCAACCCCACCCTACCTCTACCCACAGCAGACCTCCCACAACTCGGTTGCACAGCATCCCCAGAAACATCCCCCCTTATTCCCCACCTTTCCCCCCGAACTTAGTGAACAGTAGTGGTGTTTTACACTCGGAGGCAGATGACGCTCTTTATACTCTTTATCTGACGATTACTGGTACTCTCTCGCCCCGTCCTCCGCACACCGACTTTTCAGAGCCACAGCTCCTGCTATAGAGCACTCCGCTACTATGTGTTTTCGAACTGTAGTGTGCAGTCAAACCTATTCCCTTTAATGTGAAGGGCGACAGGTTACAATCCCTCTACTTCGATATGTACAATTCCGATACTATCCCCTTCGTCCCGCCCCCCATCCCCCAAATACTTATCGGCTCAGTGTAAATTGGTGAGTCTCAGTCCTGCTCCTCAAGCGATCCGCCAGCCATCTCATCCAAGAGTTACCTTTCCAGGCTCCGTCGCTGTTCTTTGGACCAGTCTTTCACCGCCTTCTGTAGTGCCTTTGGATCTGTAAAGATATGGGAGCGTCCTTGTTTATTCACCTGGAGTTTGGCCGGGTACAGCATGGCATAGTCCAGGCCAAGGTCACGCAACTGTTTTTTCATGGGTGCAAATTGTCTACGTGCCTCCTGCACTCGGGCGGGAAAATCCGGGTAAAGTGATATAGATGATCCCTCATAGTTCAACTCCTGTTTTTCCCTGACATCATCTCTGTGCCAGTAATTCCACAGTTTCACTATAATTGGGTGAGTTGGGGCACTTGGCACCGGATGTGCCCCAGAGAACGGTGCGCTCTCTCCACTACAAACATGTTGGAGAATGTATCTGCCCCCAAGAGGCCCACCAACAACTTCTCCACAAATTGCCCCATTTTACCGGTTTGCTTTGACTCCGAGAGGCCCGTAATTCGTAGATTACAGTGTCTCAAGCAGGCCTCCAAGTCCTCTGCTTTGTCCTGCAATACACGTATGACCCTTCCAAGCTGTTTATGGCCAGAGTCTAGCATAGTTTGTGCCTCTTCTACCTCCCTAAGCCTCCACTCAGACATGTCTAACCTCTCAGCATCTTTATCCAACCTTTCTCCCATTCTGTCCATCTGAAATGAAAGAGCGTTGATTTTTGTGCCCAAGGAAGTGATCCCACTGTGTAGGCCTTTTTCCATTGACAGCTGCATACTTCGAATGTCTTGTTCGTCCTCTATAGGGGCAGAAGTCCTGTTGGCCTCCTCTGTCGTGGTGTCATGCGACTTAAGGCTTTTTGGTGGAAAGTGAGTTTGGATTACGCCCTGTCCGTTCTTCCCATTACTTTCTCCTGTTGAGGGTGTCGTGTTAGGGCTATCTTGTGCGTCACCGCAATGGGCTATGCAATAGGGACCAAGCTGAGATCTGCTATCTCCGTGACTATATCTTTTACCAGGAGAAGGCACCTACCCGCGTCGACGTGCTATCTGTCATCCGCAGCGAGGAGCTGCGTCAGGCACTGTAAAAGCTTCCGCCTACCCCCAGTCCACCACTCCGCCAACCTCAGATTTGCCATGCTGCTCTGTCCCCAAGAGCAACCGTTCTCTCTAATTCCACACTAGCTCTTGCTCCTAGTGCTGCACTCCGATAGGTCTCTCAACGTAACCTTATCTCTGCCCTCTTAGTCTTGTGCCCAGCTGATATGTAGATCGTTCGTCTGTGGCTTCGCCCCTTCAATATGTCGCATTGCTGTGGCCTCACGCGATGCCCCAGCCGGCTCTACAGCTCAATATCCCCTTGGGTTTGGCTGTGCAAACTGTTCAGCTCCATGCGCAGTGTTGTGCCGCTCCACTCTGCCCCAGCTGTTCCAATCAGGGTGGTGCAGGGCCTCAGGAATGGGCACTGTCTTGGCCCCATCTCTTTGAGCGTAGAGCCTCCACCAGCACCCAAAATGGCGGTTCCCTCCAACTGCGGAGGGCCGCTCAGACCCGTTGTTCTGGGCTCTTTTCTGCCACCATTCAAGTTCTCCTGACTAGTGCTTCATCCTACTTTCACCTTGTTTAGCCCCCGTGAAGCGCCGCTTCTCCGGCCGCCCCGCCTATGCCGAGGGGTCGTTGCGCAATCCTCTGCTCCAGTTGCTTCAGCGAGCCGCCTCGGGCGTCCTGCACGCCTGTCCTGGACTCCCCCCAGCGCTGTCAATAGCCCACCTGTTCCTGGCCGATTGTCTCAAATACCGGACCCCCAGGACCGGGGAGCCGGTCGCGGCCAGCGAGCTGCCGGTGCATGCACGCAGACTTCGCTCCGCCCTTCACAACACTCTTGCCCGGTGATCAGTGGTCTGGTGTATCGCTCTCCTGCCTCGGCTGTAACTCCTCAAGTACCGGGGCTGGAGAGTTCGGGGTCAGTTTCTCGGGGAGGGGACGTGCTCCGGTATCAGGATTGCTATACTCGGGCTATGTTTTAGCGGTGAGCTGTCGGATCATTTAAGGATCGTTATTCCGCCTTACGGAGCTCAAGACCTAGGCAGCCATCTCGGCCTCGAGCAAGCTCCGCCCCCTGGTTATAGATTATTGTAGGGGACTAGCTGATGCGGTTAATTCTATATCCCACCAGGTTGAGGCTGCGACTGCATCCACCTCGAGAGACCTGCTGCATGATCTTAACCCTAGTGACTGGGTGCTTGCCTGAAAGCACTTGAGAAAGATCTACCTTGATGTTCGCTGGCAAGGACCATACCAAGTGATCTTGGTCACGAGTATGGCTGTAGAGTGTGGAGGTCTGCCAAACTGGATCCACGCTTCACATACTCATAGAATGCCTGAGCCTGTTGAGGACACGACTCCCCTTGTTCCTAGAAGAGCAATCGAGAATGCAACAGAAACTGAAGAAACAGGTCAAATTGTGAGAACTCTTGATGAGGCTGAACAAGCAGCTGAGCAAGAAAGAGTAGCTCAAACTACTCCAGAGTTGAATTCAGATTCTGAAATAGACGAAATTGCAAAGTGAACTTTGAACCAGAGCAGAGTGAACAGCCTGATGCAGAGGGACCAGATCAAGAGGCAGAGAAGAGAACAGATGCTGCAGCAGCAAAGTGGCCAAGAAAGAAAGAAAGGTTGAACCTAAGGCTTGAATCTAAGAAAAATCTCGCTCCCATTCCTGAAACATCTAAATCAGAACAAAGTGATACAGAAGAATGACCGTATGGTCTAAGACGGCCCGGAAGAGATAGAGTGCTGTCTCGAAAGTACGCATCTCTTGAGTGTATGTACCTGGCTGCCGATGCAGAGACCAGGGAGATCCAGAAGGTTGAGGACCGGCACAGTGAGTCATGGAGAGAGCACTCTGACAATTGATATTCAGTTAATAGTTCCTGGAGTTCATGCTTTTAGAATTCTAACTCTGACAGTTCCTGATCCGCCATGGTTAAGTGGTTTTGTGATTTTTGATCCTTAGCCAAGTTGCTTTCCCTACCTTTGGTCGACAGCCTACTGCATAAGAAATGGGAGAAATGTGTGCAGAGATTCCGCAGCTTCGTCTTGCTATGCTTGGATCTAATATTATTAAAGTTGAAGACTGAACTGTAAAAGAATATCCTACTGCCTTAGAAAGAAGATAACATGCGCCCAAATGGAAGAAGATTTAAAAGTAGGAACTTTTCATTAGAAGAAGAACTGAGGGTTAGAGCTGACTACATCTCTACAATAGGTTTAGTATCATTGGACTGAAAATTGCAATAATCGACTGAAAAGCAGATCATAAAAAGACATTGTATTTAACCAAAGTAAGCAAAGAAAAAGAAGAAAAGAGACTTTATTGAATTCATTTACGTTTCAAACCAACAGTGGTTCAAAATGGAGTCTGAAAAATCAGGACGCAAGCAAAAATGCATAATTGGTACCCTTATTGCTGCGGTGCTTATTTTCTATTTCTATTTCTGGAATTTGGTGAAGCGCAACAGCTACCCCGGCAAAGGGGTGTCCCGGCGCTGAGAACAGGTGCGCAGACTGAGGGGAGAGGGGGAAAAGGGGAAACTAGGGAGCGGGGAAGAGATGAGTCTTAATTGCTTTGCGGAATGCTGGGAGGGAGTCAATGGAACGAATGCTGAGGGGGAGATCGTTCCACAGTTTGGGGCCAAGAACGCTAAAGGAACGGCCTCCAGTTCGGCAGAGCCGGGTCCTAGGGATAGTCAGGAGGAGTTGGTTGGCAGAACGCAAAGCACGGCCAGGAACATAAGGTTGGGCAAGGTTACGAAGCAGAGGGGGATTTCCTAGTTTAACGATCTTAAAGATCGTGACTAAGGCCTTGAATTGAATTCGACGATCCACGGGCAGCCAGTGGAGCTTACGGATGGTAGCTCTGGCTGAACATCTGTGTGGGAGGCCGACCAGCGTTCTGGCTGCCACATTTTGGATACGTTGGAACCTAGCAATTTCCGCTTTGTTGGCTCCCAAAAGGAGGACGTTAGCGTAGTCCAGGCGCGATAGAATGGTGGCCTGGACGATAAGCTGGCGGGCCTTAGAGTCGAAGAGCCCGAGTATGGGCCTGAGGTTCCTTAGAAGGCCTATGCAGGTGGCTGCCACCTTTTTAGTGTGGGACTGGAAGCTAAGGTTGGCATCCACCCAGACTCCCAGATTTTTGACGCAATTTTTGGGGAGTGGAGTGGCGCCTAGGGATGACGGCCACCAGTGCTCGTTCCAGAGGCTGGTGTTACGGCCTAGGAGGAGCACCTCGGTTTTACCGGCGTTGAGTTGGAGGTAGTTGTCCGTCATCCAGCGGGCCACAGCAGTCATACCCTCTTTAAACTTGGATGCCACGAGGGACGGGCTTTCCGAGAGGGTGACAACCAGCTGGGTGTCGTCGGCGTACGAGACCAGCGTGAGCCCCCACTCTCTAGCCACGTCCGTAAGTGGCTGGACGTATAGATTAAAGAGGGAGGGGCTCAGCGCTGATCCCTGGGGGACACCTTGAGCGATGGGGTGGGATTTAGAAAGAAATGGGGGAGCCGACACCTTGAAGGATCTATCCTTGAGAAAGGATTGGAACCATGCAAGGGCGAGACCAGTCACCCCGGTCATCTCCAGACGTTTTAGAAGGATGTCATGGGATACCGTGTCAAAGGCTGCGCTGAGATCAAGGAGGATCAGCGCAGCACTATGACCGGAATCCAAAATCGTCCGGAGATGCTCCGTAGTGGCCAGTAGGGCAGACTCCGTACTATGGCCTGCACGGAAGCCGTTTTGGGAGGGGTCTAGGATTCCGTGACTTTCCACGTGTTTCGAAAGGATGCTATTAGCATGGGTTTCGGCTATTTTGGAAATCCAGGGGAGAAGGGATATCGGCCGGAAATTTTCTGGTTTGGAGGGGTCGAGGGTAGGTTTTTTAATTATCGGAGATACCCACGCTTGCTTCCAAGCTATGGGTACAGATCCTGTAGAAAAGGAAAGGTTGAGGATGTTCAGCATGGGGGATAGAAAAAAGTCCATCGAGTCCAGGAAATGGGAGGGACTCATGGGGTCCGCTGGGGAGCCAGACTTCACTTTTTTACCTAATCTGATCAGGTCTGCAGCGGTGATGGCAGAAATTTGGGACAGAGGTAAGATATTAGGAGCTGTGGTCTTGGGAGCTCCACAGAGAGGGGCGATCTGTGGAAAGGACGCATACATTTTCTGGACTTTTTCAACAAAATATGTTGCGAGCTGCTCACATTGCTCATGGGAAGAAATTTTAGGTAGGGGCGCCCTAGGGTTTTGGAGCTCTTTCACTAGTTTAAAAATGATTTTAGATGGGTTCGTATTGGAGTTAATTTTGTTGGAATAAAAAGAAGCACGGGAAGATCTGATAGCTTTATGGTAGGTCTTAAGCCTGGATAGATATAATGCCTTGTCCTGGTTATCGTAGTGTTTCCTCCATAGGCGCTCAGCTTTTTTACACTCCTTACGCATTGCCCTAAGGGTGTCGTCGTACCACGGGTTGGAGGGTGTATTACGGCCTTTAGTCAATTTAGCCGGAATAAGAGTGTCGAGGCCGTTGCTGATCCAGTTGGTGAACGCGGTATAGGTCGCGTTTATTTCCTGGTTCGCATCGTATTGGAACTCTCCAAGGGTTTCATGTCGTGATTGTTACATCTTTGGTTGGGTCTCACAATGCTGAAAAGATTGGGGAACAAGTAACATCCACCCCATCCACCTCAGACGTAGGAGGGGTTGCATCTGCCAAAGATAGGCATATAATCAGAGAAACTAGTCGAATGTTACATGTAGATTTGTCAAAAGATGATTTTACGCTGAACGCATATGCTTGCTTATTGTATGAGCATGTTGATACAATGGAAACAAAAGATTGCTATGTGTGTATGCAACTGCCAGCTTTAGTAGAAGATGGCATCCAATATCATCATTTGCCTGTAACCTATGGCATCACATGTAGTGAGTTGTTGAGCATGTTCTATAGTAAGGCCCATTATAAGTACTATTTCTCAAATTATGACGTGGTACTCTCAGAAGTCCCAGTTCTTAAGTACATGAAAAAATATGATTACTATAAGGAGGTAGAAAGGATGTCCAAGTATTTTGTACCCACTATTACATTGGATACATCGTATGCTCATAGACACAATTTTACTTGCATGTTATCGAAATTCATAGATCAAATAGAAGATCAACATAGGCAGACTTTATTTAGGCCAGACCCAAAATATAAAGTTATCCCATGGACACAAGAAGAATTTGATCATAAGGCAAGGGGAAGCTCTGGTCCAATAGCTTAGGGCTTTCAGCACAATGGAAAACTATGCATTAGACAGCCATCAACGTATTATGACAAAATATTTGTGGGTGAGAGTGATTGTGAACACATTTTCTTAATTGAGGAGTCAATAAGAAAGGCGCTATTAGATAAATTAACCATAGTACCAAATGTGTATGTGCAAAGAATGCGTATGTGAAATTGCCTAAAAATTGGTTTGGTACATGTTATTTGGCTGTGGTGTTTCCTAAAATATTCCATGTGGATGATTTATGGCCTTTAGAAGGAAAAGGGCCTCACAGAGGGAAACGTGGTGCAAGTCCTAGAGAAATTATCAGAGACGGATTTGGAGCTATGATACCTAGTGTAGGTGTGATTTTAAATGATGTGAAATTCAGAAAACTGGCAACAATAGTGGATAAGCTTTAACTTTTAACGCAAGCCATTTCATTATATGTTCATCTACAAGTATAGTCAAAGTGTAAAATAAGCAAAGTGACAGGCTGGCTGGGAATTATTCACATTATTAGCGCAAGCTTTACTTCATGAACTATAAATCAGAAACAATTATTCAACAAGTAACTGTGTTTACCTTTAAACTTCAAGCCTTAATTGAGAGTGAACAACTGTATTTGCTTTTAGAACCTTCTGAGCAGCAACTTTTGCGAGCCAGCTAGTGCGTGGACAGCATTGTTTATCTTTGAAACTTGGCCTATGCATGGCCACGGACTCCGAACACGAGAGTTGATGTTTGTTCTTGGAAAGACAGTGCACATGTGAAGGCCTCTACGTGTACCAATCTAACCGGAAATTCAACGTGCTGATGTCATACAAAGGTCACGCAGCGTGATATTTTCAGCCAAGTTCATTTTTTTTTCTCACTCTTTATTAAGCGCGAACACGAAATTGTGGATTTAACAACTCCTATTTCAGTCATTTATCATTTCTACACAGTAAGACTTTAAACATTACTATTTATTTCTTGACAATAGTGTTTGATATATTTTTTTTTTTTAATGAATGGCGAATCTAGTACAGCTTCTATTTCACAAAGTAACACGAGCATTACTTTAAGTGATCCTAAAGAATTTCTAGTTAATCCAGGTGAACCAAATATTAAATGGCTAGACTGGAAGGAATATTGTTTAATTATATTGCCACTCTAGAAGATAATGGCAGTATCATGTCTCCAGAAAGGAAAAAGAGAATTTTAATGCATTGTTTGGGACCGGAAGGTCTTAGAGTTTATCTAAAAATGCAAAAAAACTGAAAGGAGTGGAGATTTAGATGTATTTAAATGTGCCATAGCGGATCTTGATGACCATTATTCCCCTATTGTTTGCGTTGCAGTCTCTAGACGTACATTCTACAAGCGTAAACAAAATATAAATGAATCCATTGAGGATTATGTCTCTGCTTTAAAAAATTTGGCCATCAAGTGCAAGTTTGGGTCTTTGCATGACGATATGATTAGAGACCAAGTGGTTATGTGCAATGAAAATAAAAATGTCCAAGACAAGTTGTGGATTGAAGGTGATGCGTGCCTCAAAGACATAATTACGTTGGTTAAAAAAGCAGAACTATCAGATAGATGTGCTAAAGCTGTGTCTAATTCTAAAGATCCAGTGACTGTGAATAAGGAAAGACAAGAATTCCAATTTTAGACAAACCAAGCAATATCAAAATTGGAAACCAAATCAAAACCCCAATTTCAGAAGAGGAGATAGTTCTACTCAATTCTTTTCTTGTTATAGATGTGGCAGTACATCACACACACCTAGATTTGATAAATGTCCTGCCAAGTCTTCAAAATGTGCAACCTGTGGTTTGATTGGCCATTTTACCAAACATTGTAGAAGCAAACAACAAAAGAAAACTCGAGTTACATGTGTAACCAACAATGAATCTGACTTATCAGACAATGAGGAGGATGACTATCGTGATGAGATTGGAGATACTTCAAACGGAACTAGACATGTAGTGGTAAACATTACCTGAGAAGATAGTAACAAACCAATGTGCACAGTATCTTTTGGTGATATTGACCTACAATTAGCAGCGGATTCAGGATCTCCATTTACTATCATTCCCAAATCCATTTGGGATAAGAAATTTGCAAGTGAAATTGGTCCACAATTACAACCTACAGATGTGATTCCTGAAAGTTACACTGGACAGAAAATTGTCATGTTAGGCTTTAGATCTTTGATGTTTGAGTTCAAGGGTAGCAGGGCTGTATGTAATCTCTATGTAGCCGAGGATGGACCACCTGTTTTGGGCTGGAGGGATCAGTGCTCGCTTGATATAATCCTAAACCTTAATAGCCCTGAACAAGTGTTGATTATGTGTGAATCTGAAAACACAAAGAATTGGGATTTGAAAGAATTTCCCGAGGTTTTCAATGGAGGTATCGGAAATCTCCAAGGTTTTTCACGAAAGATCAGAGTCAAACCTAATGCTGTTTCAAAAATTCATAAGCTGCGTCACATACCTTTAATTGCACGTGATGAAGTAAAATTAGAAATTGATAAATTGTTAAATGCTGGAATAATCGAACCTGTGGAAGCGTCCGATTGGATTTCTCCGATCGTGATCGCTAGACATTCCAATGGTAAGATCCGCATGTGCATAGATTTAAGGTATTTAAATGATAACATTATAATTGATCAATTTCCTCTCCCCAGGATTGATGAGATGCTTACTCTGACCAGAGGTGCTAAATGGTTCTCAACCATTGATTTATCTTGTGCATATCATCAGATTTCCCTGCATCCCATGAGTAAACATTTCACTGCATTTTGTAACCCTTTTGGATGTTTCCAATTTTGCTGCATGCCTTTCGGACTTGCGTCTGCAGCTGCAGTTTTTCAGAGGCTTATGTATGAGTTATTTGGTGATATGCAAGAGGTGATATTCTTTCAAGATGACATCCTTGTCATGGGGTCAAACAAGAGTATACTTGATGAGCGTTTGAGAAACGTAATGTGTATTCTACAGAGTAAAGGTGTTACAGCAGAACCATCAAAATGTAAATTTGCAGAAAGAAGTGTGACTTACCTTGGACACGAGGATACCTCATCAGGAATAAGACCAAAGTCTAGTTTGGTAAAGTGCCATCCGAGATGCTCCTGCACCAAAATCCAAAATCATTCTTAGGTCTTGCAGAATTCTATGCAAAATTTGTGGACACATTTTCTGAAAAGACTCATATCATGAGGTCTCTTTTGAAAAACAAAACACAGTTTAATTGGTGGGAAATAGGAAGGACCCGCAGTGAAAGCAGTGTAGGGAAAGACAACTTATGTTTTCATTCCCAAACAAAAAGGATTTGGACTCAGCTTCAATTCTGTGCTGCATTTTGATTTTGGAGTTCATCACATTATGCCTTTTATGCCGAATGACTTATTTTCGTAGAATTTGCTTTGTATTGATTTTCATGTACTTATATTTTCTGATTTTAAGGTGTGTCTATATTCAATTATTTTTGGCCTTATAATAAAATCCATTAACTGGAATTCGGAGTCTTTGGTCTTTTAAACATGACTACATTGTAAGTATAATCTTGAATGGTTTGGCTCCCCTCAACCACTTTCAGCAGGCAAATAAAAGACCATCTGTGCTGAATTTAATAGGGAAGGCAAGGACTACATTTAGTGCCTGCATTCATAGGGCGGTGCAAATGGCTTGCAAGCACTTGTAAATGTAGATAGCCTCGAAGTACAACTTAGCATGTTTTCAGGCTGTCTTCATTTACATGCAGTTCTTGAATTGGTTAAAAAAACATACATGGAGACCTCATAATTTAAAAGAATGTATTTCCATCGGATTAGCTTAATTTGCGTTCATTTGTCATTTAAGGTTTCTGTATTCTTTTATATGCAGGTAACTGAAAGAGGGAAAACAAGATTCTTACACAATATTTTGTTCCTTTTAGCCATGTGGTAGCAGGGTCAAAAACGTGGCTAAAAAGAAGAAAATATTCTTCAAGTGTTTTGTTTTTCACCTTCAGTTAATTGCATATAAAATTATGTAGAAACCTTAACTGAAAAATAAATACAAGAAATGTGTTACTTACCTCTAAATGTAGTTCTCCAGTATTGGAATCTTTCATAGATTCACATGCCTGAATTATTCCCCGTCATCATGATGGGAGTCCCAGGTACCTTTAGTATAGTAGTACCATGTTGGGTATAGACTAGAAAAAAGCCTAGGCCTCTTAGTTTAGTAACCTATCATAGTTATAATTAAAAAATAGACCATAGTTTTGCCTTAACCAATCAGCATGAATCACCCTCTAGAACACTCTTGAGAGAAGCTCAGTACTTCAGATTGTCGAGCACTAGAGCTAGCCATAATATACTGAGATACCTGAAGGTAAGCTTCCCCCGGGGAGGAGGGTGGGTCGCATGTGCATCTATGAAAGCTTCCAATACTGGAGAACTACTGTTAGAGGTAAGTAACTAATTTCTTACTCCAGTACTGGAACTTTCATAGATTCAAATTCTTGAATCAGAATAGCTATCAGTTTAGTAGAACATTTACCATAACATTGAACGTCTTAATAGATATTAGTTTATCACTACAACATGCAATCAATAAATTGCCAGTATAACAAGTGTGACAACAGGAATAACAGTTAGGAATTATATTGTGTTAAACATTAAACAGAAATCATCTCGAACTTTGGAAATGTGATACAGCAATAGGGGTAGGAGAGGAAGCAGGTGTGGTTCACCTTAATGTAAAAGATGTCGGAGTACTGCTTGGCCCACTGCCGTGTCGTTTCAAACTGCTGCATCCAAGCAGTAGTGTCAAGTAAATATATTTCTATTTTTCAATGTTGCCTCCTGGCAAATTTCAGGAAGTGACACTCCAGCAAATAAAACTGTAGAAGTAGATACAGCCCTCGTGGAATGGGCTTGAACACTCAACAAAGGTCTGCCTGCCTTCAGATGGCAATATTGTTTGGCACTTGAGAGCGACCTAGAAATACTTTGCTTTGAGAGCAGGAATCCCTTCCTTGGGAAATTGCATGCCACAAACAGTTGAGAAGACTTGTGAAAAGCTTGTGTCTTTTGCAGGTTTTACCCAGGTAAAACTTGAAGCAACGCTTGACATCAAGTGAGTGAAGAGCCATCTCTGTTGCAGTTGAAGGATTTGGGAAGAAAGTTTTTAGTGCCACAGGCTCATTTCGATGGAAGTCCGAATGGACCTTCAGTATGAATTTCAGGTGTGGGACCTGGGATAGGAGAAGCAATGCAGTGTACCAGTGTTGACGTGGCCAGGCTGGAGCAATGAGAATCAGTTTGCAAGGTTCGACTTTCATCTTCGTGAGGACTCATGGGAGGAGAGGAATGGGAGGAAAATTGTAAGCAAAGATGTCAGACCATGCAATTTAACCAAAGATGTGGAACATGCAATTGACAAGGCATCGAGTTGGCATCCCCATAACCCCAGTTGGGGATGCCAACTTGCATAGTACCGGTATTTGTGGTTCTGTGCTGTTGCGAATAGATCCAAGTCTGCTCTGCCCCTTTGAATGAAGACTTTGCGTAGGGTCTGCTGGTGTAGTTCCCACTCGTGGTATGACATTGTGAGCCTGGTGAGTGTGTCTGCAAGCGTATTTTGTTTCCTCGGAACATGTTCCACTCGGAGGCAGATTTTGTGCGCTATCACCCACTCCCAGATCTTCTGTGCTTCCTTGGAAAGTGAACGAGATCTTGTGCCGCCCTGCTTATTTATATAGTGCATCGTTGTGGTGTTGTCCGTATGGACGAGCACTGTTGAATTTCATATTCTGGGAAGAAAAGCTTGGATGGACTGCTTTCAGTTCCAGCAAATTTATGTAGGATTGACTTTGAGTCCAATGCAACTTGCCACTTACTTGGAGCTCTTGGAGATGAGCTCCCCATCCTTCTAGGGACACACCTGTAGTAATTACCAATGGTGCCGTTATTTGTTGTAGGGACAGCCCTACTGACAGATGACTTTTGTCTGTCCACCTCTCCAAGGCTGTCAGCATGTATGGAGTTACTTTGATGATGTCGTCGAAGGAGCCGACCGATTCCACCGACTCCTTGTCCAGCTCCTCCTGAATGGGATGCATTTTGAGACAACAGAAAGGGATCCGCGGTATGCATGATGACATCATTCCCAAGAGTGATTTGTAAAGTTGGATCAAAAGAGACTTTTTTCTGTTGATGGAATTTGTTAGGGTGAGAAGTCACCATTGTTGCTCTTTCACAGGATACGCTTTTAAGCATACGGTGTCTAACTTGGCTCTAGAAAGACAATTGTTTGCGATGAGTTCTATTGGGATTTCTGTAGATTGAGAGTTGGACCCAACCACCGGAAGAGAGTTGGGTAGGCTATCGTGGATACCCTCGCTGCTTTCTTGGAAGGTGCCCTGATCAGCCAGTCATCCAGATATGGAAAGACTTGATGTTGGTGTTGTCTGGGTAATGCTGCAATTGGAGAAACAGAAGTATTTGCCTATGCCTCCATGCTATTTCGAAGTACACACTGGTTTATGTACAAGTAAACCACACACTGTTAGTTTACAAAAAACAATTTATGTTTTTCAATTTTGTACTTAGTTTACAGAAACAATTCGCAAAAAAGAGTCAGAACTAAGACCACTATCAACCGCACGTCTTAGCCATGCAAAATTACAAAACATTTAGTGTACATGTGAACAAAACCCAAACATATGATGAATGAATAAGAAAACAGTGATTTTAAACATTTAAAACACTAACATGAATACATGGACCATACAATCTTGTGCATTACTGAAAAAAGGTGCTTTCACAAACACTTTGAAACACAGGGAGAAGGTAAAACACAACTTTCTATGCAATTACACTCCTAAGTCCTGAGCCCGAACTAATCAACTATTTATCAGGAACATTGCCAGTGTCAGCAAAAAATAACAATGACCAACTGGCCAAACACAACAAAAGGGGATGCCGACGCGTTTCGAATCCTGATTAGCGACTTGCAGAATTCTCGTCAGGGCAGACTGAATCTAGTCCATGGGAACTGTTAAAACGAAAAACAAAAGGGGTATTTACTATCTAGCAGGTCCTCTTCCCACTACTCTCCGAACAGTGAGTTTGTAAAATTCATACCTTGTGTAAATCCTGCCCACTGTTAATCCTGTTAAGGTAGGAATGTCGTCTATGCACTGGTGGCCTACGCTGCAACAGAGTAATAGGGGGGTAAGTGCCTTCGCAGGTCCACGGGGGGTGAGAAATTGCTTAAAACAAGAGGTTTCTAATGCTCATTTACCTGTCTTAAACCTGGACGTTAAGCCACGTCTTCGCCACGTGTGGTGAAGTTCTTATGTTTTTCTGAAATAAGGTAACAAGATACGACTTAGAACCCTGCTCGCTCAATGCCACGCTAGTTGCGTGTACATTATGAGACTAAAAAATATTTGCACTTACTTAAACACCGATCTGCGGTGGCCTTAATGGGGGTTCCGTTTTCAGGGCTGCTTGTCTCCGCACTGGGAGCAGTTAGAAAAGTTTTTCTGTAAGGGTGAGGAAGGGGGATTGTATTACCGCGTTGCCGCTTCAGTGCTTTAAATGTAACCAATGGCAACAACAGCGCTAATCGCGTGTGGATGATTTTCAGAAAAAGGACTTACATAGACACCGGTCCGCGGTGCCCTTAGTGGGGGTTCCAATTTTAAGTCCGTATTTCACCACATCGAGGCCAGTAACTGTGGGGTAGGAAGGAGGGAAACTTGTTACCGCGTTGTTCTTTCTTAAAACCATTATGTGGCAATTTTAAAATGACCACTCCCGTGCTTACCGCAAATTATGTAGAAAATCGCTGATCAGTGCACTCGCTCCACCACGACAAACCTAGGGGTATGAGTGTCCCTGGGCGTCGCCGGTCTTGAGGCTCAAAACATATGGTTGCAAAGGGAGCCAATCAGACTGCTGGCCAGATACTGATGTATTATGGGACATGTAGTCTCAAAATATTTTCCAGAAGTTTACAAGTCCATTCTGGTGCATTATGGGACTTGTAGTGGCCGCCAACAGGCGAGAAGTATTTTATGCCCTATTTATTTCGCTGAGGCTGTTTAGACCCTTATTAACGCTGTCAAATTTTAGAATTAAGTACGCTTCCTTGCGCAACAGCATCGTCTCCACATCTTGGAAGTGTTTGGGGTCAATCCATGCCAGTGTGGTCCATTTAAAGTCATTCTCACAGTGGCCATGAGACATAAAATGGTCCACCATTGGTGCAGTCTGGACTTTTTTCTTAAGCCGGGAGCGATGTTGGGTAATCCGGACATTAATGGGCTGATTTGTTTTGCCTATATATACTCTGCTACATGGGCAAACCACCGCATAGACGACATTCCGAGTCTTACAATTCGTGAAGCAGTCATGCTTCCATCTAATGCCATTATGTACAAAAGTGTCACCCTCTATGGTGCTTGAACATGAAACACAATTGCCACATTTGTGGTGTCCACATATGGGTTTCAATTTCCACTGAGTGACGAGGTCGCTTTTAGGTGCTGTGATATGACTATCTGCTTTGATGAGGTGTTGCCCTATACTTCTGTTCTTGCGCATAGCGAAGATAGGCTTAGAAAGGGGGTGCTCCAAAGTCTCAAGGAGATGCCAGTTGTTTCGAATTATATTTTTGAATTGATTCGTGTGTTGGCCAAATGTGGTCACACAAACCAATTGATCCAGGTCTTTCTTTTCTTTCTTTTCAAGGAGTGTATCTCTTGGGGTGAATTTGGCCCTGTTTTTCGAGTGCTTAAGCAATTTTTTTGGGTAACCCCTCTCTGCCATCTCACTGCAGAATCTATTTGCATGGGAGTCAAAATCACAAAGATTAGTACAATTTCGCCGTATCCTCAGCAATTGCCCAAAAGGCAAATTGTTTTTCAGAGATTGAGGATGCGAACTGCTATAGTGCAGGATGGTATTCCGGTCAGTTTCCTTCTTGTGCAAGGAGGTAATCAACTTACCCTCGCGGGAGCCTACAGTGACGTCCAGGAAAGTCATTTCTTTTGGACTGTAGTTAAGAGTGAATTGAATGTCTGGATGCCTGGAGTTCAACCATAAATGGAACTGCTCGAGGTCCGCCTGGCTCCCCTGCCACAGGAGCCAGACGTCATCGATATATCTAAGCCACTGAGTGATGTGTCCAGAAAAGGGATTGTCATTATGGACAAATCGCTCCTCATATTGTGCCATGTACAGCACGGCCAACTCCGGTGCATAGGGACAACCCATGGCTGTCCCTTTGACTTGAACAAAAAAACAATTTTCGAACTTGAAATAATTACTACGAAGAGTGATCTCAGCTAGTGCCACAATGAAGTTGGTGGGCACCCGGTGTGGTCTGTCCCTTTGTTCTAAATACAATTCAATGACCTCTAGCGCCTCGTCTTGCGGTATTTGTGTATAGAGCGAAGCCACTTCTAGAGTCACCATCAGCTCGGTCTGGTCATTGAATGCACGTCCCTCAATTTGTTTAATGAAGGCTGTTGTGTCACCGAGATGCGATCGGACTTTTGCAATACATGGTTTTAGAAAGAAATCAATGTATTTTGATAATGGTTCAAGCACCGAATCGCAACCCGAGACGATGGGTCTGCCCGGGGGTACCCTTTCGTTCTTATGAATCTTCGGTAAGAAGTATAGAATCGGAGTTCGAGGCAATTTTTTATTCAGGAATTCATACTCTTTGGGTCCTAGAAAACCTGTCTCGAGACCCTCCTTGGTGATTCTGGATATTTTGTCCTGGATTGCATGGACAGGGTCTTCCTTTGAGGGTCTATACCATTCCCTATTGTTGACATGTGTTTGCCCTTCGGCAAGGTACATGGGCCGTGGCCAAAGGACCACCGCCCCGCCCTTATCGGCTTGTTTTATCACTATTGAAGTGTCAGATTTCAGATCACCAATTGCTTGTTGTATACCCTTGCCGATGTTGTTCTTTACAAAGCCAGTTTTCTTTTCAAGTTTAGTAAGGGAAGAGAGTACAGCTTGCTCAAAGGCTATGACCTGTTTGGGAATGTTCATAGTAGGAGTGAAACGTGATTTCACCCTAAGTCCAGTAGTTTCCTGTGCGGACGTCATTTCGGCTCCAGCGAAGAAAGTTTTTAACCTTATCTTGCGGCAAAAGTCAAGTGCTTCTAATTTTAGTTTAGTGAAATCCGTTCTTTTTGTTAGAACGAATTTGAGACCAAGATTAAGAAGCATTTTTTCCTCCCTGGACAATTCCTTGTCAGATAGGTTCACTATGGTAGACAAATTTAGTTGTTGTTGTAGTTTTTGTTGCGTGTTCGCATTTGCCAAGGTTGTTTGAAACGAGGTCGCGATTGGCCGCCCCTGGATAAAAAAGGAGCCGACCCACGAGTGGCGCCTCGTTTATTAAAAGTAGACTGTCTGGAGTCTGGGGAAGAGTCGGAAGAAGTGGTGTCTGAGAAAGTCAAGAATCTATTTTTCGATCTGCCCTGGAAAGAATTTAGGGCCCCTCGTGACTCTCCAGAGGTGTAAAAATCCTCTTTTAAGAAGGGGTAAACCCGTTCCAGCTGGAAGGATTTAGAGTCTTTGTCAAATTGGGCTGCTTTCGTATTTAATGAGTAATCTTTGAACGTGGCGATCTCCTTTTCAATTTTGTCAAGGAGTGCCTTAGTTCAGACGTAGTCTGGTTATCATTAATTGTTTTGATCAACTCATCAATTTCCTTCTCTTCCTGACTGCAAATGCGTTGGGCGGTTTCAATGGTATGCACCATTAAATCCCTGCTGCACTTTGTATTAATTTGACTGAACCCTTTCTTGTACTCAGTATCTTCAATGAAAATCACGGGGATGTTCTTAACCTGGAGGCCCCAAGGGATGGTGCCCGCTTTTAAATGCCTTAGTAGGAAGTGGCCGTGAAGTTCTGTTCGAATATGCTTCTTTTGAAGCCTGATGAGTTTATCCGCCTCGTTTTGCTGTTTTGCTGAGGCGCTCAAGGTGATTGAAGAGAATGGTGAGGACGCTATTAATTGATCAATATGGCTTTCCGTGAAGGACAGCGTGTCTTTGTCTGCCATAATCAGCAAGAGTGGACACTCTTGCAAAGCAATGAATGCTACCAAAGTTTAAAGACACTTACTAAGTGTCGTTCCCAAGCCACTCGGGCAGTTGCCCGCTCAAATAATCAAAGAAGAAGGGTGGCTGGGCCCGAGGGGAAGGAGGGTAGGCAGGGCCACACAATATGAAACAGAAGTATTTGCCTATGCCTCCATGCTATTTCGAAGTACACACTGGTTTATGTACAAGTAAACCACACACTGTTAGTTTACAAAAAACAATTTATGTTTTTCAATTTTGTACTTAGTTTACAGAAACAATTCGCAAAAAAGAGTCAGAACTAAGACCACTATCAACCGCACGTCTTAGCCATGCAAAATTACAAAACATTTAGTGTACATGTGAACAAAACCCAAACATATGATGAATGAATAAGAAAACAGTGATTTTAAACATTTAAAACACTAACATGAATACATGGACCATACAATCTTGTGCATTACTGAAAAAAGGTGCTTTCACAAACACTTTGAAACACAGGGAGAAGGTAAAACACAACTTTCTATGCAATTACACTCCTAAGTCCTGAGCCCGAACTAATCAACTATTTATCAGGAACATTGCCAGTGTCAGCAAAAAATAACAATGACCAACTGGCCAAACACAACAAAAGGGGATGCCGACGCGTTTCGAATCCTGATTAGCGACTTGCAGAATTCTCGTCAGGGCAGACTGAATCTAGTCCATGGGAACTGTTAAAACGAAAAACAAAAGGGGTATTTACTATCTAGCAGGTCCTCTTCCCACTACTCTCCGAACAGTGAGTTTGTAAAATTCATACCTTGTGTAAATCCTGCCCACTGTTAATCCTGTTAAGGTAGGAATGTCGTCTATGCACTGGTGGCCTACGCTGCAACAGAGTAATAGGGGGGTAAGTGCCTTCGCAGGTCCACGGGGGGTGAGAAATTGCTTAAAACAAGAGGTTTCTAATGCTCATTTACCTGTCTTAAACCTGGACGTTAAGCCACGTCTTCGCCACGTGTGGTGAAGTTCTTATGTTTTTCTGAAATAAGGTAACAAGATACGACTTAGAACCCTGCTCGCTCAATGCCACGCTAGTTGCGTGTACATTATGAGACTAAAAAACATTTGCACTTACTTAAACACCGATTGGAGAAAGGCACTTTGTAAAAATTCTGGGTGCAGACTTGAAACCAAAAGGGAGCACCCTGAATTGGTAGTGGTGCCTGGCTACCATAGACCTCAAGTATTTTCTGTGTCTTGGGTTAATGGGTATGTGGAAGTAAGCATTTTTGAGTTCTAGGGTTGTCATGAAATCGCGCTGATTTGGGAACTCCAGTACTTCCTGCAATGTGACCATCTGAAACAATTGTTTCTTCAAGTAGAGATTGAGGTTTCTGAGGTCTAAAATTGGTCACCACTGCCTTAACTTCTTTCTGATCAAAAAGAAACTGGAATAGAAACCTGTGCCTCTGCTGGAGAGTGGGGCCTTCTCTATCGCTCCTTTGCATAGCATGACCTTGACCTATTGTTGAAGTACCTTACGATGCCTCTGGAGGGAGCTTTGGGGGGGGGGGTTTATTGGTGGTTTTTGGATCAATTCTAGTGCGTGTCCAAATGGTACCAGGAGTAGAACCCACTGATCTGTGGTAATGGTTTGCCATTGGTGTAGGTAGTTGGAAATGTTGCCTCCCAGGTAGGAGGGTAGAGTCTGAAAAGAATGAAGAGAATGTGGAGGTGGAGGAATTGGAGCTAGAGCCTGTATAATATATAATTGTTGGTGGTTAGTATCTTTGCCATACCACGGTGTTTTCACCCTATTTGATCTGACGTAAAATGTTTGAAGTGGCAGTCTCTGCTGGAACTGAGGCTGGTAAGACTGAGTATTCGAGGAATTGTAAGGGTATTGGTACTGTTGATGCCCCCCTCCATAGGATCGCTGCACTCTTCCCCGCGATCTGCAAAAAGGAGTTTTTTGGAACTGTAGCGTCCCCAAAGTCGTGGCAGTATACGCGTCCGCCTTGATGGTTTTGAGGACCTCCTCCACATAACTTCCAAAAAGAGCTTCTATATCATACGGGAGGTCCAGGATCTTATGTTGAGCCTTCGGACCAAATGCGGTGGCTTTGTTCCATCCCTGCCTTCTTAGAACTGCTGCCTCTGCTAACTGCCTGAATCCTGTAATAGCGACGTCCATGGACAAATCTATTATCTCAACGGATGCTCTCTCCCCTTCATGCAAGATCTTTTTGCTCCTTCTTTGGTATTCTCCAGCAGTTGGTCAATGAAGGGAGCAATGTCTAACCACATCTGGCAAGCATAGCACACTCATATTGCCAAAGAATTCGCTGCCCTCACTGTCAGAGCAGAGATTGTTGAAATCAGTTTGCAGATGGAATCTTATCAGGAGGCACAGAAAGATGTGCCACAGGATTTTTTGAGCTGCGTTAAGCAGCTTTCATGACCACGAAATTTGGTTTTGGGAGCCCTGTGAGGCACTCTGGGGCGTCATCTGGGGTCTTATATTTTTTATCAAGGTGTGGAAGTAATGTCGGTATAGAGGCTGGGGTTTTCATGATCTTAATACCTTCATCCCAGATGTAGTCAATTATGGGTATAGCCCTGACAGATTTGCGAAATGGTTCCTTCAAATTGTATAAGAAACCGTTGTTGAAATGTTTAGAAGGCACTGGTAGAGCAAATCTTTTCTCTGCACGCTCTATCAGATTGTGAACCCCCCCCTATGTCCTCTGTCGGGGAATCCACTGGAGGAGGTTTTGGTGAGGCAGGTAAAGACATCATATATTTGCCCCATTTCCTTTTTCCCTTTCCTCATCCGAAGAGAACGGTTCTTGGAGAGGAATAGGCTGCGGAGTATTGGGAACTGAAAGCATGGTAGGAGTATTCTCTTGTACTGGTGATACCACCGGAGGAGGGGGAGATTTAATATGAGGCACTGAAGGTGGGAAGTGCCGTTGGTAATCTTCCACCATAAATTGCAGATCCGAGAGCAAAGAAGGGGACATTGTAACCATCTCTTCCTGATTCTGCTGATGGCCTGGTTCAGATTGAATGGGTGAAGATGCCTTCAAGGGAATTTATTTCATGCGGACTTGATTCTTTAGACTAATTTTAGGAAGGATTGGTTAGTGATCCTTGTTAAGAATCAATCAAAAACTGTGGAATTTCAATTCAATTTAAACAATTTGTTTCAACAAGACACAACATACAAAAAACCACACAAGGTGTATTAGAAAAATATAATTTTATCCAAAAGAATTTTTAAAGAAATCACTTCATATACAGATAAGTGAACAAGCAGAAAATTAGGACTGTGGGTACACACATAAGTAAATTAATACGTGACTCAACAGAACCTAAAAACACCTATCCCAAATCAGACTGAATAAAACAAGACAGGGATAAGATGAAATGTCGACGTTTCGGTTTCCTATGAATTATTTGCGGAAACCATCTTCAGGACTGAAGTCAATTGGGATCTGTATAGAGAAAATTACAATCTGACTTCCTAGCACTGCCCGACTATGATTGCTTGAGGGCTGCCACGGTCTAATTTCAAGGTGGAACCGCTTCTATTTGGTGTGTTAGTTGACTTCAAAAAAGTTTGTGGGCTTCGCTGTATTGATGCTGGCTTTTATTTAAAAGAAGGGAGGTTTCTGGCCACACCTGTTGATAAGCGGTATGTTGAATGAAGCTTAGACGCGGTGAGTTGCTTTGAACTGACCACATGCTGCGCAGCACTCTGCCACTGCTGTCCTGACTAGACCACGACCGCATGGTTACTGGAATACTTTCTGTGAAATTTACTTTCTACTTGCGGCGAGACTTGGAGCTGTACACACTGCTTCACATACCGCTGAACAGCGATAAACTACCTTGAACTAAATATTTACCACGCTGCAATTTACCTTCATTATTTTTATTAGATTATCGCCGTATGGTTGATTACACATCTGTGTCTGAACTCTCCACGTGAAAAACTTCTCTATGTACCGGTATTAGTTTCTGCTCACCACTTATGTGTGTACCCACAGTCCTAATTTTCTGCTTGTTCACTTATCTGTATATGTAGTGATTTATTTAAAAAATCTTTTGGATAAAATTATATTTTTCTAATACACCTTGTGTTGTTTTTTGTATGTTGTGTCTTGTTGAAACAAATTGTTTAAATTGAATTGAAATTCCACAGTTTTTGATTGATTCTTAACAAGGATCACTAACCGATCCTTCCTAAAATTAGTCTAAATAATCAAGTACGCATGAAATAAATTCCCTTGAAGGCATCTTCACCCATTCATTTTCATTACCCAAGCCCTCAAGGGTACACTTGGGTTGCTCACTTTTTGTAAATCTGGTTCAGATTGGGCATAATAGGCCTGACCATAGTACTGTTGCGCATCCTCGTCGTCATCTTCCGGTTGACACTTAACGTGCAAGTCAGATGGACTATACGTGTCTTCAAATAGGATATCCTCTTCTGAATCTCCCTCCTCCAAGAGATGAGTGGGCATGGGTGGTGTAATTTTACTGGGGGAAGTATGTTCTGGCAAAATCTCTCTTCCTAGACGGTCAGCAGTAGTCGTTGTCTGCAAAAAACTCATCCACGATGGCGATCCGATCATTGACAGTGTTTTTGGCGGTGAAGGAATCTTCATCAACGAGAGGGCTTTCATCGACGGTGGACTCGACGATGATGCCTCCACTTTCTCTATCTTTAACTTTGACGGCGGTGGCGACTGCGGTGACTGCGCCTTCGTCGATGGTGGTGCCTTCTTCAGCGATGGTGCCTTCGTCAAAGGTGGTATCTTCGCCGACCACGGTTACTCCATCAACGACGATGATGACACTGATGACTTTGTCAACGGTGTCTTCTCTGACGATGCTTTCAACATCAGTTTCAATTTTTAAGGCGACGAAGAGTGCTTTGTCGACGATGGGTCAACCGCCTTGGATGAAGAAGCGAGAGGAATGATCAATGAAATTGGAGCATGAATTGAAGACGATAAGGATGTCGGTGCTGATTAAAGGGCAGTAGAGAAAGTAGTTGGTCGACGGTGCTGACCAATTTTTCTTCGCCGACAGAGAGCTCGCCGGTGACTTGTCAGAAGAAGGCCTTTTGAAAATCAGTTTGACCTCTGGAGGTAGCGTTTTCGGCTCAGATACAGTCTTGAATGGCTGTTCTTTTTTGTGAGAACCTCTATTGCACTCAGAGGAAGATTCATGAGAGGACTTCTTGGCGCATTTCGTGTAAGGCTCTGTATTTGAGTGTGAAGACTCCCTCTCCGTTTTAAGGGACATTTTAGAAGAAGTAGACTGCTCGCTTTCAGAGTCTGATACAGGATCAGAACTGGTCTTCATTTTTTGGCGCCAAATGAGAAGACATCCTTCACGGTTTCTGAGGGTCTTATTAGAAAAGGTGCAACATGTTTTGCAGTCTGATGCCTTATGAGATGGATACAAATAATAAATGCAGTCTTTAGGAGGGTCTTCTCCATACAATCTCTTTTTCAATCAATTGGTACACTCTCTGAAGAGAGCCTTTTTTTCCTTATCTGACATAGTGCAATCAGATTTTGTGCCAAATAAACAGATATAAAGAGTGGAATATATATCTGACTAAGAGTATATAACAAATGAAATTACTTTCCTGATGAATGAAGTCCAGAAATCTTCTGCCAGAAGTTATAGATTGAGAAAAGCTGACCAAAGCTCAGAGGAGGCTCCTCAGCACAGGTTGCAGTAGAAAATCTGAGGTACTGAGCTTCTCTCAGGAGTGTTCTAGAGGGTAATTCACGCTGATTGGTTAAGGCAAAACTTTGGTCTCTTTTTTAGTAATGACTATGATAGGTTACTAAACTAAGAGGCCTAGGCCTTTTTTTCTAGTCTATACCTATTATGGTACTACTATATTAAAGGTACCGTGGACTCCCAGCCTGATGGCGGGGAATGATTCAAGCATGTGAATCTATGAAAGATCCAATACTGAAGTAAGGTAAGCTAATCAAATAGACATACATTCTTTTACATTCTGAAATTTCATTTGAGTAATGTGACCACTGCAGATGTGAGGAATAATGGCTTGTGTATTTATAGTGCTACAAGGGCCCAATGTGGAGCAGAACACATTGTGAATAAGCAAGTCATTATTTTAAAAATGTATTTTACACTGTATAAGGTAGACTGCTACAAAATGGTTTGGTGTTATAAGATAAAACAAGTGTTTTCAACGTATATATTTTAGTAATAGGTAAAGTATAACGAGTGCAAACATTTGTCTATTGAAAGTACACTTTCTAGAACCTAGCTTATATTACCATGACATTAAGTATCGAAAATAATAGCTCATTGTTCACATGAAGCTTCAGGTGCCTCCATCAATTAAATCCTAAACTGGCTTTCAAATCCTTTCACATTTGGTGATTAACCAATTGCACACATTTTTATTCTTTCAGGTAGCAGGCACCCTGGTGAGAATGACTGTTTCCTCCCTAGCTTTGTTTCCCTCCATGAGCTACACAGTACAGGGAAACTCCACCCCCAACCCAACCTCCCTTCACTTTTACATAGAGGCATTTCAAGGGCCACAATAATTGTCCAGGGATGATTGTTTTTTAACAAAAAGCATGCAAACTGCTTTTGTAAAATTAAAAAAAAGCATGGGGCATGTGGCACGTGGCCTCATAGATCCCATCCCCTTTGACCTCTGTTAGAATGCAGATGTCCTTCAAGGTGTGTAGAGGGGATTACAGGGAAGAGGCCAGCAGGGTCATGTTCCATGAGAAAGAGGAAAGTAGTGAGCTCCTTGTACAGTTTAAAAAAGAAAGCCCATAGGAAGTGGCGCAATATTGGGGCAGCTTCCTCCGAGAGATGCCTTGAGGAAGTTGGAGAGTTTTTGCAGCTTTTTTTAAAAGGTTTTTTTTACTGCAGCAGGTGCAGTTGCATTGGGACTCAGGCTCACAACACTCCAACTATGGGCCCTAGTGTGTTTGGTTAATTTCTGATTTTGTTTAATATATTTGTACTTTTATAAGGCTCACACATAGCGTAGATTATGAGCTACAGAAAAATACCCCTAAAATGATCTCCTAAGTGCCGTCCTGGAGCTCACCCCATACCCCTTCCACTCTTCCTATTCTTGCCATACATTTTTGTAGGGGAGCCTGACTTCAAAATATTTTGCTTAGGGGGGCTCAGAGCAAAAACGTTGGAAGACCTTTGCCCTAGGCTCTACAGTGTCCTGTGCATCAGCAGTGATGCTAACGAGAAGGCCTTACACGGTAGAGACTAGCTGTTTGAGCCTGTTGCAGCTACCCCTGCCACAGTTAAGATGGATTGGACAGTCTGAGGGTTAAAGTGCAAGTGCTCAGTACGGGTTCGAACTAGTAGGCTACCCTTACAGTCAGAAGCAAGTGTGCCTTAAGTGCTCGTGCCTTCTTCATGCACACTTCCTACTCCCCCCATAAAGTTCTCACCTATGCCATTAAAACTGAGATGAGATGACCCTTGGCTCTGCAGTGCCCAATTCCTCAAAGATGCTGTCAATTCAACCAGCCACTGAGTGTAGAAGCTAGTTGCTTGAGCATGTTGAGCATGAGCAACTGAACTGGTTTTGACGGGTGGTTCATCCAGCCCCTGGTCCCCTCTCTTCTGGCCCCCCTCTCTTGGTCCCTCTCCTGTTCCCTCTCCCTCAGTCAAAACCTTAGGCATTAAACTCAATTCACAACTCACCCTTCACTCCCAGGTTAGCTCTGTGGTATCTTCTTCCTTTCTTTCACTGCGCACAATTCGCAGGGTGTCCCGATTCTTCACTTTCTCCGCACTAAAACTCATCATCCTGGCCATGGTGGTGTCCCGCCTGGACTACGGGAACGCCCTGTATGCCGGCATTCCCGCATACAGCCTGCGTCGCCTTCAACAAATACAGAACCAGGCGGCCCGCCTAGCCTTCAATCTTCCCAAATTCCACCATTCTACCCCCCTCCTGAAACAACTGCACTGGCTCCCCGTGCGAGCTAGAATTCAATTCAAGCTCGCATGCATTACCTTCCTGGCCCGCTCCAGTTCGGCTCCAGCTTTCATCTCCTCGGAGATCGTCCCTTATGTCCCTACTAGGGCTCTACGATCCTCCACCCAGTCCCTCCTCACCATCCCACGTTTCCGGAGAAAGAAGTGGGGTGGATCTAAATTTGCTGTCCTCGCCCCTACCCTCTGGAATTCCCTTCCCCTCGAACTTCGCTCCATCCCCCTCTACTCACAATTCCGCAAAAGCCTCAAAACCCATCTTTTTACTAAATCCTTTGACTAATTGCCCGTCTTGACCTCCCTACCTCCTCCCTCAGTCCCCGTTAGCTATAGCGCCAAGAAGCCGCTGGTATACGTGCGCTTAAGAAGAACTTTTAAACTCAAACTCAAACTCAAACTCATGTTGCTGTCTCTTCTGCAACCCCGTGATGCTTAGCCACCGCCCTCTTCCCACATCTCTGAAAACGTTCCCTGTGAACAGGCAGGCTGCTCAAAGGTGGAGTCAAGCTTTAAAGTGCTATTGTTTATGAGTTCTGGTGAATTGCAAATTGTTGGGGTTTAGTGCCATAGTTCTAAGACCCTTTTCCAGCTATCGCTCTTGTTTCACTAGGTAATTGGTGCCAACCCCATCCTAGAACAACACGGGGTGGGGGGGCTTTCTTCACAAAAACTATGCTCTTTAAATTTATAGACGCAACCTCCTTTCTAATACACCTTCGAGTTTGTGCCTTCTTAGTACAAACCTGCAAGTTTCGGAACTGCCTCCCCACCCAGATAAGTAAATGATAAAACGGCTGCACCATCCAGCAGGCTCTTAAGGCTCCAGAAATAAGGCAACACTGCTTGAACTCTGACCGCCAACAAAATGCACATGGTGGTGTCTCCACACGTGGCTATGGCTTCATGAAGCATGGTCTATCTCCTCGCACACGCCTCTTAACCAACAGTGACACGTTAGCCATGACGTAACAAGACCAGATGTCAAGACCTCACACAGATCACTCCTAACTCTTCCCACATAGGACATATTTCAACCACACACTTCTTTAACCAAACACGCAAGTCTGACTGTTTGCCGCTTGTGATGATGTGATCAAACGCATACCAAGACATCACAGACAACTCCCAACCCTTCCGACATAGGACATACTACTACTACTACCACCACCACCTACTTCTACTACAACTGCACTTGTCTGAAGCCAAACATGCCGGTCTGTCTGTTCTCTGTGACCTCATCAGGCCCCCTGCAAAGTCCTCCAAAACTACTCCCAACTCCTCTTCTCACTCCTGCAGCCAAAAATGCAAACCTGCCTGTTTGCCACTTGCCGTGATGTGACAGATCGTGTGCCAAGACCTCAAACACCATTCCCAACTCTTCACCCATAGGACACACTACAACCACACACTTCTGCACTCACACTTACACATCAGCCTACTTGCCATAATGGAGTAATCCCCATTCAGGACTTCCAACTCTTCTCTCACAGGACACACTACAATCATACTCTTCTTCAACCAAAGATACAGCTAAGCATCTTCACCATGATGCAATAAGCCACCTGCCAAGATCTCACAATCCACTTACAACCCTTACCACATAGGACATACTACGACCACACATTTGTGCAACCATACATGGTGATGAGCTAGTTTGCCTTAATGTGATAGACCATGCGCCAAGACCTCACACACTAATTACAGCTCTAACCACATAGAACATACCTCTACGGCGATTACTAACGTCTACAACCAAGCATGAAACTTCACCTGTTCATCACGGTGTAACAAGACCCCGTGTGAAGCCCTCACACTGCACTCTCAACTCTTTTAAAGCAGGACATACTACTATAACTACACATTTATAGAACCAACATGAAGGTCCACCTGTTCATGTGACGTAGCCAGACCTTGTGCAAAGACCTCACATACACCACTCCCGATCACATGGGACATACTACTGCCACACACTTCTAATACAAGCATACACATCTGCAAACAAACTGCAGACCTGTTTGTTTGTCATGATGTGACCAAGACCACTTGCCAAGACCTCACATAACACTCTAAACTCTTCCCACATAGAACATACTGCAGCCACACATTTCTACTAGGACCACACACTTCTGCAACCAAACATGGTGTGTCTTGTTTTATTCCAGCCTGTTAAAGTGCTACAGTGTCACACCAGAGGCAGCTGCGTCCCATACAGATGCCTTGTTGATCAGGAACGACATACCCGCACTTTCCGGATTGACGTAAATGGAGAAAACAATTTCCAAGTGCTCTTCAAATCTACTCTATCCTCTTCTTTGGAAGGATCAGTGTTAGTAAATCAGTCAGCCCAGTTTTCCACCCGACATCCATCTGGATTATAGCACTGACCTCACAATCCTGGAATTCAAGGACCCTATCTTGGACGCCTGTCAAATGTTGTCATTGTTTGTGGTTTATTGGAAGGAAGAAGAAGGCGTGACATCTTACTTGGAGTGTGTTGGCAGCTCAGGATTTACTCTGTCTGCGTGCATGGTGAGGTCACAGCATGTGAAGATGGAGGGACTTCACTAGTTCAGAACTAGTCGCTGAACTCCTCATCACCACTAGTCCTCTGGGTGCCTCTGGCACACTCCATGTATAAATGACAAATACCAATAACACTCTCTGTCCACTTCTGCCATCCCAGAGGGCAGACCGCAGCAGAGAGCGGCCATCTTGGAGCCTCTCCACTGACTCTGGGGTCAATCCTATTCTCACTCCATATCCACGTCAGCCCTCCTCCGGATCATAGTTCCGCTCCTCTGATATGTTATTTAGGGAGATGTGTCCAGTTCCAGCTGTGTCTGTTCCTAAAAATATTTTCGAGCCAAAGTGCATTGACCCTCATTAATTCAGCCCTTGAACATGTGTTCTGTTTTCTTTACTCTGTCTGAAGCTTGGAGATTATTCAGCGTTTTAAAATATTGCTCTGCCTGCTCAGATGACATTCTCATTTCTGTGGAATGCATGCGTTGCCTGATCTGGTGACAGCTAGTTACAAATGTTGTTAGGGAGGTAAATGCTGAATTATCAGCTTCTTAAGGAAACCTCCTCGGACTGAAGCTGAGACTTTATTGCAGTGTGAGTTTCTCAAGAGAGGCAAGGAAGAAGTATAAATCACATTTGACTACCCGTACCCCGGGCCTTATTTATGAAGGACTTGCGCTGCCAGTGCGTCACTTTTAACATGGGAAAAAGTGACGCACCGGCGGCGCAAGTCCTTCATAAATAAGGCCCCCCGATTCCAGCCATGTACACCTCAACTCCTTCCCTCATTCTTCATGCCACCCTGACACTTTGAATGTATAGCAATGGCCTGTCATTCCAAACCTGCTTTACTAAGGAGCCTTGGAACTCTGTATAAGAAAGTCTCAACATAACTTCTGTAACCTTTCTCCAACTTATTCTACTGACCTTCACTCTCACTTCTAACAACAGCTCATGCAATGTTTTCAAATATTGCTCATAACATATGTCAATTTTCCTTTTTTTTAAAATTGTTTTTAATGCCTTTCGTTTGAAGGCTGCGATGCTCCGGACATCTTGCAGCAGATTTTTGCCTAATACATCACATATTAAGATAAAAATGCTAAATAAAGGTAAGTGTTAAAATCAGACAAACTAGTTCAAAGTGGTGAGGTCGGGCTCCAGTGATGTCTGATAAGAAACTTGGCAATACCTGGTGCTTAAGAAACTGCCTAGAAGCCTAGATCAAAGTGTGAGGCTGAAGAATGCTGCCCTGGACAGGGTTTGTGGACTATTTACTTTGATATCATATCTTTATTTTTGTGTTTTGGTTACACGTTGCCTCCATTTTGTGAAGCTGATGTCTCTACAGTGGGTAGCACTGTTAGTGTTTTTGCTTATGTAGTGAATGATGTGCAGGTGGTGTTATTTCTGTGTTTTGAAATGTTGGTGTGTTATTTCATGGTGGCTGGTGCTGTAGGTGGCTTGTGCTGTAAGTGGCTGTGTAATAGTTATTTACTGAACTACTCACCTCTACAGTCTATATGGCTATCTTTGCTATGTCGAGTGTTTACATGTACTCTTCCTAATATGTGCTGTGATATGCTACCATTACAACACATTCATTACCACAATAAATAGTTACAACACATTTTTTCGATGCATAATTGCTTATAACACATGCATTTACAGTGCAAGAGAAGGTAAGTATCTAGTAGTAAATGAAGGTACATTTTATTAGTTCAGGATTGGGTACTAGTAAAGGGTAGTAAGGTTTTTTTTTAGGGTTGAGGGGTGAGTAGAGATAAAGACAGGTAAGAGGTTTCTAGGCTTCTGGAATGGGAAGAGGTAAAAGGTGGTAAGGAGTTTTAGGGTTCAGGAGTGGGTAGAGGTAAAGGGAGGTTTTGGAATTGGCTGTTAATGCAGGGTCATCCCCAAAGTGTTTGTCTTCACTTCCCTGTTTTCTGAGCCCATTTTTATTGGCTTTTAGGACTCTGCGCAATTTACCACTTCTAACCAGTGAAAAAATGCTTGTGTTTTCTCCTTTAAACATGATGTAATTGACTTACACCCAGTTGCCACATTTAATTTACTTTTAAGTCCCCAGTAAAGTGGTACTACATGTAACCAGGGCCTGTAAATTAAATGCTGCTAGTGGGTCTGCAGGACCGACTGTGCCACCCACCTAAGTAACACTTATAACATGCCCCAGACCTGGCATTGCATTCTGTGTGTGTGGTTTAAACAGCCATTTTGACCTGGCAAAATAAACATTATGTTATACCTAAACCTTTTTCTTTATTACACATAAGGCCTAAACAGCCCAGAGGACAGGGTGCACTGTGTTTAAAAAGTTGGATATGTACTTTTAACTTTTACATGTTGTGGTAATGAAAAACTCTTAAATTTGTTTCTCACTACTTCAAAGCCTCCCTCTTCCATTGTTAAGGCAGCTGGTAGGAATGTCGACTTTGGTAAATACAGATTTTTTATTTAAAGTCCTCTTTAATACTAAAGTGGGATTTTAAGTCAATTCGGAAAATGCCACTTTTTGAAAATTGCCATTTTTTTGTCCTAACCATTTGGTGCCAGTAGCCTATTCATGGGTCACATGGCTGTGTGTAGTTGGCAGTTGGACTTTGTTAATTCCTCCCAGTCACACAATTGAGGGATTACTTGTTATGTTGAAATGAGTTTATTAGTTAATAAAAACCATAAACAGGAAACATACTATCGACCAAATTATCTTAAAAAGTATAAAAGCAGGATACAAGCAGATTTAAAACAAATATAAAGGCAGATTGACCATAGTAACAAATGGGAAACACAGTACGTAGGCATCACCGAGTTCAGGGCATCGTATGGTGACATAAACACTGTACTTATGTTTTGACAATAGTGAGATTAGATGTACTTGGGTGAGCCATCAACTGGTAAGATGGAGTGCAAAACTGGGTACATCCCACTTGCAGCTGAATTGGCTGTGCCCGCTTGGAGCCCGGCAGGAGAGGCATGAAATTTCAAGCACTTTAAAAGGAATGGAATTCTGTAGGAACATCCCCTACTTCAAAGCGGGTTGCATATATAAATATTGGAATCTCAGACTCAGCTCTTGAGTAGACTCCTGGACCTGTGGATACCTCAGAAGAAGGACTGCTATACTGCCTTGCTGCCAGAAGGTCTGACCCTCATCATTGGTAAACTATTTAGCAAAATCATGTGAAGACCTTTGGTTCAGGTATGACATTAGGAAGCAGGTACAATCTGAAAGCGGGACTCTTATATGTCCAGTACCTCTCTTCACCCCTAATTCATGCCCAAGTTCACCACTGAGTAATTGTAACACCCCTCCACACCTTGCACACAACGCCACATTGTGTCCTACACGGGCCTACCTGTATAACCTAATCTCTACCAACAATACATGACTAATAGGTTAAACTCCTATCCGACCTCGAAAACGTGCTTTCAGGCATTGAGAAGGAATTGAAGCACTATACAAATACTGCACAACAGGCAGGACCACTGTAATTAGGCGATTGTACGGCCGTGGCGATTTTCACATTATTATAGATTTGCCACATCCTCCATCACTTGCCAAATAATCTGCAGATTTTACCCCAGGAAAAATTTGATTATCGCTCCACCAGTTCTAAAAATTACTATAAATGCAGTTGCATGGGATGCCGCACGGTGGAAGGACCTTTGCAACGCTAGACTGGTCACCTTTTTGTTGCTTATTCGTATATGTAAAAGTAAATGTCCAGTATTTGTAAAGCACAAACAATTACCCGAGGGTGTCAATGTGCTGGGGGCTGTCGGGAAGATTAAGCCAGCTTTTGCGCAGAGTCACATGGAGCTGGGCTGATCTGACGCTGGCACTGGGGATCAAACCTTGAGCCCCCAGGATCCAAGTCAGCTGCCCTGGCTGCAGTGCCACCAGTACTAATAAGGTGCAACGAATGTCCAGAAAGTGTTACCAAGTTTGAAAATGAAAAAATAATGAAGTAATACCAATAGGAAATGTGCTGCATTATGGCTTATAATTTGCCTTTTCTTGCCGCATAATTTACTCAACCCTGCTGCATAATTTGGTCTTCTCCTCCCACATAATTCCAGTGGCCCTGACAATGGGTCATGCAGGCTGATTCAGAAATACTTGCTTGCCTCAGGAAACATTTCGGAACACATTCCAAGGCTTTTTAACGAACAGACAGAAAGACGAGTGCCTTGATGCAGGTCAACAGCACTATCACATATACAGTCATACACAGAAAGCTAGTGACGGACCCTAGAAATCAGCAGCAGGGGCAAGTTATGCTTAACAGGATAAGATGGCAGATTTAACACACCTCCAGCTGAAAGCTATGCCCTGAATTTACAAAATCAGAATTGTTTTAGCCGTCCATGGTAAGCAAGTGCCAAGCGAATACATCAGCTTAAGGTCCTTTACACCTGCAGGTGCCTCGGGATCTGTCAGAGAAAGCAATGCTACTCGAAGCCCTTCTTTACTTCACCTGTGGCACAGTTTCCTTTCTGTTCAATAGATCCCAATGAAGCATTTTTACAGCGTGAGGTGCAAGTTCTGTGATGGAAAGGGACACTTTCAGAGGTTGATGATCAACGCTGTTACTTTAAACCTTACATAGAAAACAAACATGGCTGGCTTGACTTCAGGCGCCCGCTGCGCAGATTTATTAAGAAAGCAATATCAATATGCAAAACAAATTCGAAACACTTGGAAGGGTGCCTGGTTTTTATCAGGATAGATGATTTATTTTTTACTTTGTAATCACTGATGATATTTAATTTAAAAAGTGGCTTCCAAAATTCTTGCTTGGCTGGTTGCCTATGAGGAAAGGTCGCCATGTTGCTCCTGGAGGTCACAATCTTGCAATGTCCCACTCCTGCTGTGGGAATAAATACTCTGACTGCAATGTCGCAATGGCAAAGCAAAGGAGACCCTTAAATCTGCCGCTCCTTTCACACTGGCCTGGCAGTGGTCATGGCAGTGCTTAATTTGTAAAAAAAAAATATATGTATATAGATGCCCGGGTCCTCGTCAGGAGGCCATTGCAGCTTGCACTAGCCTTTGCTCCTGCCAGTGCTGCCGGTGACATTACAAGCACAGCTTCTAACCATCACACTTCTACAAAAGTGGCAATTCAGACTATTCCATGCCGTCCAAGACTACAAGAATGGCTTGGATGGCAGGTGATCCAGCGGGTTACCAGCAACAGGTCATCTAACACCACATTCCTACCTGGGCCCATAAATTCATTCACAACAAACTGACAATTACCGATGGGGTCATGCTTTGAAATTCTCCGGATTAGTTATCTTTAGTCCCTAACTAATCTTACACTGATCAAAAGTTCTTTCCTCTGGTCAATGAACCATTAGTTAGAACGAGTTGATGGTGAAATGACATACATTTTCAATATACTTTCACCTTGGAAAGGATCACAGAGTCAGGATGTATTTTTAAATTGTATCTCAAATGACATTCATGTGAACCACTTACATAGTACAGAACAAACTACGTCTTTCACAGAAAGGAAGATTCAAATAATCAATCAAAATACATTCAAATATACTTTGCAATGACGTTGCATGGAAAGGAGAGGATAGAGAGAAAGCACATAAGTGCCTACACAAATATTTTATATTTACCAGAAATGGTGTGAAAACCAACACCCAGGCCTAGGAATTGGTAAGGGTCCCCCAGGAACGATCTGACTAACAAAGGCTTCAGGACAGGAATTAGGACAGGCATCAGGACAGGACAGACAACCTCTCTATCACCGACGCTTGCATAGCACCCCTCTCTGACACTCTCTTCCTTCTCGAGATTCTTCCGCGATCATCTTCTAAATTAATCTATTTAAGATATTAGTTCAGCAATTCGATTCTTCTTCAGCATCTCTGTCTTCCGACTCTGTGTTCTTTAGATAGCATCCCAGCCTCTAGACTAACTAACTAACTAATGTTACCTCAATTATACCTTTCTGTATGCTTTCACCGCCCATTAATGTTTCATACTTACGAAAATACTAACTCTGATTGGACAGACCAGGGGAGGTGATCATCACACCATGCTTACATTTTACTCTTTTCAGTTCACCCTCAGTTATTAAACCCATCCCCTTAATTCATTATTCAAACTTTATTTCCCACCCGCATTTACAATATAATTGTCACAAATTATGGAACATTCTGCAGGATCCCATGAATTTCAGTAGACAGTCATTCAGTTTCTTACAAAAGTATCCTCTAGAAGCCTTGGACGAAGTTCAAGTTGACATGACGTATTCCAGCTAGGTTGCACTACACATGTGCGGTAAACGAGAGGGAATTTACTGTGGCTCATGACTCAGGGCCTATAATAAGCACTATTGAAAGAGTCAAAAAGACAACTGTTAAAATCAAAAATAAATTGTTTCACTGGATACCACCTATCTCTAATCTAATCCCATTTACTTATTAATATACGTCCCGCAGCCATTTTGTTAGGTACTGCACAAAAGTAGAAAGTTCCCTCCAAGCCATAGGCACGTCATACTACGTAGATGTAGTATATGCATGTGCACTAAAGAATTTCAGTTAGAGGACATCTTAGAATCACTCTCAAGTTACTGGTTAATAAAACACATAGGCAAGCTTCATTCTAGCTAATGAGTGTCTTGAAATGGATGAGAAGATCGAATCCAAGCAAGTCTCTTTTTCCACGAGTCCTTCCTCCAACAATCCCCTCTCTGATGGCATTTTAAAGTCATCACAAAATTACCCATCCCTCATCAGATACCAACTTTAGCAATTCTCAATGTCATTCCCCTTTCTGTTCTTGTTCTCATCTTTCTTCTTCATCCTTTCATTTGCTCATATAACTTGCCTTTCATTTCCTCCAACTGAATCTCTTCATAATTTTCTTTTTTTCGCATTCCATTTATCTCATATCTCCTTCTTCTCAGTTTATTAGCCCAACACTTACACCATATTATTATTGATAACACTATTATTATATTATACCTACTAAAGGGAATACTACTTGTCCTAAGAAACTTTTTCCTATATTAGAAAATCAATTTGCTACTAAAGTAATACTTTTTGGTTAGTTTTTCCCATGCATTATCAACTTCCAGCGGTTTCGATTCTTCTTACATTTTTGTAATATATTTTATGTATCCTTTGATTTCTGTGCTTTTATGTGGAATATAAGTGCAACAATGTTGAGCTTTCAACATTTTACAGACTACGCCCTTTTTAGCTAAGAGTATATCAAGCGCAAGTCGATTTTGCAAAACCATAGATCTAATTGGAACCATTTCTGTATTAATTATCAAGAAGCCTCCAGCAGTGTCAGTCGATAGATGATCAACTACTGTTGACAATTGACAGATTCTATGTGAATTTAGTATGACTCCCACTGAAGGTATCAATGCACTGAATATGTCACCTATTGTTTCTGAAAAACGAGGGCTCTTTCTACATGTTAGTCCATTAGTATTTTCATTGCTTCCAGTGATTCTTTTTACATGATAAATCTTTGGAAAAACTATTCCGAAATAGCAAGTTCCATACCACCTGTCAGGTAGTTTATAATAAGCTTTATTCCCACACACGTAGTAAATTCCAGGAAATACTGGATCAGTTCCCCCTTTTAGTCCCCAACCTCCCAAAATTAGGAAGTTATGTTCACATTTACTGGAGCCAATAAATGCGTTATTATAATATTTTCAATCTATGGAGGCATAATTTCCCTGTCTTCACAAAATCTAGAGCCATCACAGCATGTTCTTTGCCAGCTGTATACATTCCTTCTTTCTCTGCCCATGATGGAACATGATGTTTCTGTTCAGCAACTTTTCTTTGGAAATCTTGCCTCTTTTCTTCAACTAAATTTAAAAATACTTCACGTAATGAACATGTTAGATTATCTTTGTGTGCCTTTTCTATGTCTAATGATTTCATTGTTAGGAAAAATTTGCCCATAAACTGTGCATCTAAACTAGTTTTCACTGGATTCATATTCATTCGAACAGGAATTTCTGTAAACACTACATCTATATTAGAATAATAATATTGTCATTTCCCTGTTCTATAAAAACAACTTGACAGTACACTACAAGGAATGCCATATATTAACAGTAAATTAAGATATGTTACTCCTGCAGCTACTAAAGTAGGTAATTTCATACAAACATAACAATCACTAATCTCCATTGTCTCCACATACTAAAATAAGAACTTTATGAATACGTTTAAAGAGGTATCGTCAGTTACTGTGTGATGTAAATCTGTCTCATCTGATGCTTCTAATTCTACTCTATCTCCTTTCATGTTAGCTGTCTTTTCATAAATATTTGAGTCATTCTTTTTATCTGTTATCATGAGAAAAGGATTTGCTATCGTTAAGAATAGCCAAACTTGTAACACTAACAAAAAACTACATATACTGTAGTGTAGTTCCTATTTTCCCAATAGGCTCTGCGCATTGGAATAACATAAACAGCAGTGTAGACGTAGGACTGAGGTCATCTAGGTCTCTACTGACTATGTTAAACTTAATTTAGGTTTGCCAGCTAGCTCATAGGTCACTAGAAACTTTCTTGAATGAACGGCGAGGAGTGAACTTCCCTGATTAGACAAGAAGAGAGTCAGTTTCTGACAATCGCATAAACATGACAACTTTGCTCCCTCAGAATAAAGATTGTATCTCTAGAGTCATGTGAAAACAATAGGCAGCTATTTCACTCAGTCAATCGTGCATGCTTAGTTTCACCAGAGTGCAGAGAAATAGAGAGACGGGCATTTTCAATAAAAAGGTGTTATTTTATTGAGCAGTCTTCTTTCTCATGCAAGAGAAATGAGTTGCCATAATTGCAATACTCATCATAAAGTAAAGTGTGTACAGTTAAAACAGTATTATGAAATAATACTGTAAAAGCATTGAAATGGTTTCTGAGCCATATGACACTTTAAAACGGATAAAATATATACATACATAAAAACATTGACTAACAAACTCAACTGGTGCTTCTAAGATACGCCTACCCCAGTGTACCTGACCTAAGCCTAATACGTGGGAAGGAGTAAGTAAGGTGCAGTTTTTAAGTTAAGTTGGGTTTTTTGCCAAGTATAGGAATCAAGAATTCTCTCTAAGGTTTTAATCAGTTCTGTACCTTGGTTCTAGAATGAAGGAGGTCTTGTATCTCGCGTTTCAGTACTCGATCTCCCAGCAACCCGCGAGGGCAACTTGGGAACCCCGGAGCTGGATTTTCTCGGCGTGAGAAAAGTCAGCTTCTCCAGCGCGTCAAAAGGGGAGGGGCGGTTTCCTTCGGCTCTCGCATCAGCTGGGCTCCGGATAAGTAGATAACTGCTCTGCTCCACACCACCGTGTGTTTGCTTAAGGCAACGTTGGTATATTTATACCTGAAAGGTGCCGGGTTTGACGTAAGGTTGGACATAAGACGTCACTAAGAACTAACAGTTCTTTCTGGACTCCAGGAGTTCTTGTGTAAATCAAAACAGAAGCAGGAGGGGATTTCCCGGGCTGCTGAAGGCTTGGTTTGTTTAAAGAACGCGTTGTGCTTTCTAGGAGTCTATGGGAGTAGCCTTGCCGTGCTTTGGACTGCATGGGCTATTTACTAAATATGAATCTGATTCTTATGCCTTTATAAGGATATTATTTATTATAACCACACAAGGGC
This sequence comes from Lissotriton vulgaris, assembly GCF_964263255.1. Taxonomy (NCBI): domain Eukaryota; kingdom Metazoa; phylum Chordata; class Amphibia; order Caudata; family Salamandridae; genus Lissotriton; species Lissotriton vulgaris. The sequence goes on from NC_141693.1 coordinate 1,926,842,302, forward strand.
ATGAATCGGGAATATCGAATTAGGGTCCTAGATAGAAATACAACACCCACTGCACGGATTAATGTTCATCATTACTAAAAATAAGCAATAGTAAACACACGATGCATGTGTGTTTTCCAACCCACCCCAAAATACATAATTGCATTTGAAATGGTGTATGGATTATACACGAAAAATGAGTATTGGTACTGTACGTCTTTTCAAGCAAGGCTATCATTCAGTTAAAAGCATATATTTCAGCTAAATGAATTGCGAAACTTTAGAAATGAAATTACACATGAAATGGCTCTGTATACAGAAAAGAAGGTCGAGACCATTTCATCACATATTATTATACGATAATATACATTTGCCAGAGGCTTAGGTAAAATATTGTCTCTAGTGTCTCTAAAAATAGAAGCTCTGTTGTTTAGGAATAGTTCTACTTTAAGCAAAGTATCATGTGCCGGAAAAATTGGTGAATATTTTGGATTTAGAAAGAAAAATAATTTAGCTTTCAGGGGAGAAAAAAAAATAGTGCCAAATATTTTCAGTTGCTTTGATTAACAGAATTGAAGGCCAACTTCAGAGTTCAAGGAACGCTGTGTGCTTGTTAAAAAAATCATTCTCGTTGCTCAGGGGAGAACATCATATTGGACAGACTCGCAAAAAATTGGTCTACAACATCAGTGAAAGTTCGACCAAGTTTGAAAATACCGCAACTGTACAGTTCTCTGCGTGATTGCTATCATCGATGTTAGGATCAGCAATGCTCACAGAAGGTTGTACCTGTTTAGTGCTGCTTTCCTCTCGTACTTCACCGCCACCTGTTCGTAATGGTGAAGTCTCAACAAATGCCGTCATCAGAATGGGTAGCCGCTGGGGACAACACGTTGCATGAGTCATTACCGGACCTAGCAAAGTATCGATATCCATTGGTACTGCTGATGGCAGTGTAAGACAGACGTCCAACACGCATTCTTCTCCGCATAGCAGACATCGGAGCACAGGTAAGATGCAATCTTGCCAGATTGGTCTGAATGAAAGAAACCAGGTAGCACTTAGATCTCTTAGCCGGGCCAATCCGAGGACCTTAGTGATACGGTCTTGGTATCGTATTGCTAGGATCGTTTCTTCCATCATTGCTGGAGTCTTGTCTGTGGCTTGGCTTGCCATATCGGAGCAGAAGGAACAAAAATAAAATTCCTGCTACGAGTCCCAAAATTAAAGGTAGCCCGCCAAAGACAGAATGGACAAAATTCGGGAAGATGCCCAGAACTATTTCAAACGGTGTTAACAGTCCCGAAAAAAGTGTCTTAAATACATGTGTGATGCCGCTGGTATCAGACATGTTTAAAATTTAGCTTAACATTTCCGTGAAATGCACAGGGCAATTTGTCGATAAAAGGGTATGTATCTCTGCAGCTGTCCTTGCAACTTGCAGGTCATACGTTTCTTTGGATGAGGTCATTGGCACAGTCGTCTGTAAAAGAATAGACTTCATTATGCTTAAAGTATCAATTCGAATAGAAGAGATATTCACATGAGGCCATATTGCTGTCTGGATTGCTGTTTGGATACAATACTTGCATACAGCAAACGACCCTGGAAGTAACAGTTACAAGATAGCATTCTCCTGGCACCAATCCACAACAGCTGTGGTCAGTTATTATAACGTAGCTACCGTTGGAAAGCTGTCAGAAGAATGGTTCTATCTGTTTTGCAGGAGTGCCTTGCAGGTGACATGAAAGGTTATTCGAAGACCCTTCGCATGCTCCATGCAAGTTAATACCTTGACACAGAAGTGTACCGCTCAGTGATTTTTTACAATTATTACCACTAAGGAATACCTCCTTTTTCCTTTCACTATAACATTTGTGTGTGTAAGGTAAATCCCAGGTTGATTTGATGTATCCTTTACCCAACCTTTCATACTGCCTGCTGGTATATATTCTTGGCAAAATTTGAACTTGAAAGTTGTTATCGGAATTGTAATCGTTCCATGTATTATCCATTCAATGACAGGTCTTTCTGACATTGTCAATGGTAATCTCTCAAGTTTTTCAATGCTCAGAATTGTATAGTCTGCTCCTTTTTGTGCCAAACTGATTTGTTTATCATTAAGGTTAAAGATAGAGAATAATGACGTTACATTAATTAGACGCCATGGCACGTAGCCTGAACGTACGTTTTGCAACGTCCAGCCAAGCTGTACAATAGAACGTAATTGGGACTGACCATGTTGTAACATTAGCAAGACTTGCTCTATCATATCAAAGGCAGAAGATACAATACTGTCCAGTGAATATATTCTGGAAGACAGAGTCGTTAACCCATTGTCCACAACAGAAAGTGATTTTTCCAAATTTATACGATCAATTTTTCGTATTTTTTCTGCTGTTTCAATTTGCATTACTTTCCACACTTCGTTGTATGCAGCATATATACCGGCCGCTATGAAACGTTTTTGACGCTGTTTGCGAGGTCCCATTATGAAATCTCGCAAGTCAGCACCTTCTTCAAGTAAAGTCAAGCGTTGCTTAATTTCAGCCAGTTTGGATTTCTGTAGCCACTCAAGGCATAATTTCCCTACACTGGATGTTGTAACTATCCCTGGATGTTGTCTCTGGTAAGCATGGGCAAATTTTGCGAATCTGGCGTTCGCGAATTTTGCGAATTTGCGAACTCGCAATCCGCAAAATCCGCGAATTCGCGGATTTTTTTGTGTTCGCAAGGGTTTCTGCCAGTTCGCGAGATTTTGGTACTGGTTCGCAATTGCGAACTTACTTGTCGGCTCGCAACGGTCGCGACTATGTTGTTTCTACGTCTGGTTCATCATCACAGCCTCCCAGCACCCTCTGTTTCACCACTGCCACCCTCTCTTTCACCCATGCCACCCTCTGTTACATCAATGCCACCCTCTGGTTCATCATCACTGTAGATGATGGGGGGAAAAGCAAGCACACCTGCCCTGCTTCAACTGACATGAACTAATTTGGGGTTAGTTTATTAATGTGTCACTGTTTTAAAATTCCAGGTCTGGCACCTGCTTCCTTATCAGTAATTTGCTTTCTGTTGCAGTGCAATTTTTTTTCCGGGACCTTTGTGGCCTACTTCTAGCTATTCTATGAGCCTGCTGTGAGGGTCAGAGCAGGGTCATACAATTGTTGCAACTAGCAACTGAACTCTGGAGGGGCCCCAGTCAGGAAGCACTACAGTGAATTGTTACTAATGATGAGTTTGAACTCTTGCACCTGCCGAGTGCTTTCAGTTTTGCAAAACTCGTTTTTCTGCAATTTTGCGGGATTCTCGGGGCGCGAACACGCGCGAGATCGGATTCAGAAGCCACGAATTCGTGCGAATATGCGATTTCTTTTTTTGCGGCGTGTTAGTTCGCAAGGTTTTGTGCGTTTTCGTGAGCTGCTTGTAGCGCAAGGCGCGAAGTTACCCTCGCGGTCGTTCAAGGGCGCGGCCATCTTGTTTGCATGACGTATTACCGTTTCCGGGCGCGAAGTGTAATCTCGCAAAGTGTGCGGCTCGCAAGTACAATTTCGCGAGTGTTCGCGAGGAACATCTTGCGCGAACTTACCCGCGCGGTCGTGAACGTCGCGGCCATCTTGTTTCTCATTCATTGCTATGGTTCTGGGCATGCTTCTTGTATCCTCTCTAAATCTGTGCCATCCTTTGCTTGTTTGAAGTTTTTTTTAATCTATTTTACTTATTATCTACCCCTCTATTTTTCTAGCCCTATATTTTTGTGTTTACTGCTACTTTTTGTTAATTTTAAACTACTATTTTAAACTCTTTTCTTTTCTTCTCTTCCCTATTCTATTTTCTTTATTCCTTTCTGCCCAGACCATGGTGAAGGGAGCCGGGAAGCATCCCGAGAAGGTGAAGGGTCCCGCACCCCGTGCCCGGCTCCCGTGCGGGCGTTTGAGGGGGGAGACAGTCGCACCCCTGGAGATTTTCAGCCCGGAGGAGGTGGGCGCACTACTGTTCTATGTACAGCGCCACCTCCCCAGGACCATAATGGCAGGCGGCAAGATTGGAGGTGGGTACGGGATGCGGGATCGCCGGAAGCGGTGGGATAAGGTGTGCCGGGCCATGTACCACCACCCTCGGGTCCGGCGCACCTACAACCAGGCCACCCACCGCTGGACGGATGTCCTGACCCGTGAACGAGATCTGCTCGACCTGCTTGGCCTCGAGATCCCCGGGCTTGGTGAGTAGTAGTAGTAGCTATTTCTTTACTACTCTGTTTTCTCCTAAAGTGTTATTATATTGCAATTTTTTTTTTTTTACCAAGAGCAATAATGCTGCTCATTACATTGTAGGTATATTATATTTAAAAATCTTCTGTACATTTCAGGTGCACTGCTCTCCTTCTCAGTAGTGTTGCTACTATGCTTATTTGTTTCCGATTTTGTGTTCATTTCATTGGCCTGTGAAATTATGTATGAGTGTAGTTTAAAGAACTGCGTAATGCTACACACTAAGGTTCAGATGTTTAATTACCGGCGCATCCCTGCAAAGTAGCAGGGATGCGCCAGTAATTGTGCTCCACGCCACTATCACCCATGGTGCGCCGTATTTACAATGCGGCGCACCATGGGCCCAAAACGTCACCAAAGCGTTACGCATCTGTGCCGTAAGGGCGGCGCATTGCTGGAGTTGCGTCGCAACGATGGCGCAGCTCCATCAATGCTCTGGGGTGCCCTATCTCCCCAAAGCTGCGTCAAGCAGGCGCAGGGTTTGAGTCACGCATCATTGTCGTTAAAGTGAGTGATTGAAATCTTGTAGATTTCCCTCAGCCACTTTTAGGATGCGTTCCTGCGCAGGAACGCCCTCCCATGCGCCGGAACGCCCCCTGATGGCACAGGGCTTTACAACGTGATGCATCTCCCATATGCGTCACGTTGTTAATATACGCCGCACCATTGCGCCTCTTTTGTGCTGCCGCTGCGTCAAAAAGTCACGCAACAATGGAGCAAAAGAGCCGCAAGGGGCTTCTAAATCAGCTCCTACAGACTCAAGTCCAGTACTTCCTTTGTACACATGGCGATAAGAAGAAATAGTGGTGGTGGATTGATAGTTTGAGTATTTTAATGACTGGTTAATGTAGTAGGAAACTTTAGTGTTGTCGCTGATCTGCAATCACGGTGGACTTTGGCTGTCACTTCGCGTGCTGCGGACTGCTGCCTGCCAATCCTAGGCAAACCTTTTTAGTACTTTGTGTAGTGAGTTACATAAGAAGTTTACAATTCGACGGTCTGCAAATCAAGCAATACTAATAACGTAGTAGACCACATGAGATTGGTCAATAATATATCCCGTTGAATAGTTGTCTATTTGCTATTTCGCCAAAATATTTTGTTAGTTCTTTTGAAATGTTTGATTTGGTTGACAAATATCATCCATGTTTTCTGTTTTTCTTTCTTTCATGTTGTACATCAGCTTCCCCCAGGGGCAAGAGGAGGACACAGGAGGAGGAGGAGGAGGAGGGTGCTGTTGAGGATGCAGGCCAGGATCGGGCAGGCGAGGGCTCCTTTGCTGGCCCCAGTAAGTTTTAATTTTAGTATAGAGTACTTATTTTTTTCCAGCGTTCCTCATTCGATTTTTTCTAAATCGTCTTTGATATTCTTGTAGACTGGATCTAAATTCTAATCCTGCCTCGACTATGGCTCCGTGTGGTATTACTAGATTATTCTTATTAGTCTGTCTGTGTAGCTAACTAAGATTGCACATTTGGCAATTCCATTGGACTCCCATTCTAGTCAGCAATAGCTCTATGCACAGAGTGCAGTCCTCTGGGATTGTCCATAATGTCTTTTCAAGTCTTCTAAATGTTTATGCTTTGACAATTGCCAACAATAAAAAGGTGAATGACCACCAAGAAAGAATAAGATACTACTTTACTTTTGGTTTGGATAGGAGGACAATCCATTCTACTACTGTTGCAGGGACAAATCTGCACAAACAAAACTATGGACACTAAATAATGCATTGCTTAGCTTATCAATTATAATAGGTGCTGTTAGACTTTCCACATACCTCAGTATAACAGACTTTGTAGTTGAACCCCCAATCTCCTTACTGACTTGATAGTGTGGCAGAGTCATTTAGCTCCCAAAGTCACCAATGATTATGATTATTCCCCAGTGATGTCAGAGGCACGGACTCATGCTTGCAAAAATTGCAAAACCTTTAGCTCATCCACTCTAGTCTGGAGGACCAAAAACCACAGAGTCTATTTAAGTTTAAAAGCTTTATTAAAAGTAAACACATTTATTAAAATCAAGGTTCTCATAAAAGTAAACGTTTAACTGAAAATGGAAAAGTGCTTAGTGCTGACGATTAATTGGACACATTTCTTGTGGTCGAGCCGAGCTCTTACCTGGTTTGAACTTGATCCTGCTCGTGTTCTTAGAAGTCAACCTTCTGTCTGTTAGGAGAAAAAGTGGTGCGTGTTAAAAATAAAAAGCAAGCATTCATCAGTTGTGCCAAAAAGTGCAGCAAGACAACAGCCTTCCCTGGAAAAAGGGACATTTTTACTTTAGAGTAGACAGTCGCAAATTATTACATTGTATACTGTTTTTTTCACATTTCTTTCTTCCTCCTAGACCAAATATTATATAGTAGTGAGTGGTGTATTCTAACATTATTAAATGTACTTTGTAGGCATCTGGAGGCGGGGCCAGCGCGGAGGTGGTGGTGGCATTGGACGAGGACAACTCTGGGGAGGAGGCGGTGGAAGTGCCGGACACTTCTGTGGGAGATGACACGGTGGTGGCGGGCAGAGGTAAGCTATATATTCCTTACTTATTGAGATTGAAGACTGCAGAGTGTGCTTTTTGCACGGGTGTATTATAAATAAACCAGGTAGTAGCCTCCTCTAAATGTACTTCGACTTAGCTGTGAAGTTTTTGGCGAGAAGAATCCCAATCAGATCTGAGATGAACTTGATGGATGGGATGAACGAAAGCGAAAGAAGGGTGTAAGTAAGTGTGGAAGGACGAGAAATGTAATGATGACTGGCAAAGAAGAATGATATGTGTTTGCTTGGTCCCCGATGTGACTGGGAAGGAAAGAATATGGTATGGTGCATGGCTGGGTGAAGGATGAAGCAAGGATGGGTGGAAGGAGAACAGCCTGGGTGGGTGAAACAGAAACTGTATGTGTGCATATACTTTGAATGGATGGATGCCTGGATCATTCATGGTACTATCTGACTCTTAGATAGCATATGTGTAGCATATGTGTATCTAGAGAGAGTAGACGGTCACTGGATGAACTAAGTGTTACTTTGAAGAGCATGTAACACCGCACCCGCACGTCCGTTCCAGTGTAGGAAAGGCAAGGAAAAGAAGTTGTAATTTTGTCCAAATACTACCACGAATAGTAGCAGTAGTTTGTATTGCAACTGCAAGCACAGCATATATCCTGTTATTACGGTGGACACTCCCTACCTCTCTTAATAACTTTAGTTTAGTAGTAGTACGTAATTCATGTGTGGGTGTATCACTGTTCACTCAATAATAAGCAAAGCACCTAAAGTCATTCCATATGTCATCAAATACATCCCATGTGAAGTGATAGATAATCAGATTATTTAGCTTCTTCATTTTCCTTTTCTAATACTCATTTGCACTGTAGGGTGAAAGCTAAATTAATTAAGCAGTAGCCCTTTTAACAGAGTATTCTCAGTGCCACCCGTAATAGAAAAGTAAGAGCTTCACCACCTGCATGTACTGGACCGGTACAGTAACGCAAGTCTGTCTCACTCACCAAGGTGTGCGTCTGTTTTTCTCGGGTGCAAGTTCACTGCGCTTGCATTATGCCGGCTTGCATAAGATAACGTACCAATTTTCCTAAACAAGAGAGAAGAAGAATAAGACTGGTGTACTGTCATAGTCGACTGTAATGGAAGTCCATAGTGCTCGTAGAATTTGTTCCTTAAAGTCCCACTAATGTTAGAACAAGGATGAAGAAGTCGGAGGTTACATAGATACTGTCCTCAATAGTTATGTACTGTGCTTTCAATTTGCTACTTGTACTGTGACAACTTTCTGCTCAATCATTTTGTGTTAATCTTAAGGAGCATTGGTTACAGACTATGGCTTTCTTTCTTTATGTAGTTGCTCCTTCCAAATCCAAGAGACCATCAAGGAGGAAGGAGCTGGCTCGAATGGCCCGGCAACGGAGGCTGGATGACACTGTCGCTGAATATCAGCGGGTGGTGGCCCTGGAGGAGGAGGAGACACAGTCTGGTACAACAACAACGTCCACTGGGACAGCTGCATCCTCCTCCGTGCGGGCTGCCAGCCAGCGCAGTGCTCCAGCGGTACGGAGCCGGGCTACCAAAGCCAAATGCCACCGCCGAGCAGCAAAGACAGCAGCTGCCCCCCACAGGATTTGCAAGGCACGCCGGCGCCGCTTATCCCTCAGACTGTCCTACCTGGAGCAGGAGGTCCTGAACTATAAGAACTTGGTGGAGGGCCTCCGCTTTGAACATGCCACCCTCCGCAAGGAGCATGATGCCCTGGCTGCTAAAGTCAACAGCACCCTGCCATAGTGTCCCTTGCCCCTTTTTTTAGAGACTTTTGGGGGGTGGGAATTGGGAGTTGGGTTTTTTGGGGACTTTTGAAGGACAATCGTTGGGGTTAGGGAGGGTCTTGCGGGAGATTATTTTGTTAGGGCTATAAAAATATACTTTTTGAAACTTTATCTGACCATACCTGTTTTTTACTGCTTTTGAGTCTGGTGGGTGGGGGTTTAACAGTAAGTTTGTTTTCCTGAATAGTCCTAGGACTTTAGTAGTACTACCGTCAATCTCTCGTCTCTCCTAATACTCCATTATACTACCTCCAACCAAACGCTTATCTTACCTGTAATTTCTGTTTGCAAGTATGGCTAGGCCCAGGGCTGGCTCCACGGGAAATGGCGATTAATGTTGCAATCCAGGGCGGCTGAAATTTCCTCCTCATTGTGGTGGTACTAGTGGTGTGCCACAGTGGCAGTTGCATGGCTATGGAAAAAAAGAAAATGAAACATGTTTTGTCCTTACTGTAGCATTACAACGGTACGATAGAGAATATAGCAGGTGACAGTACACTAGACTACAACAGTGCCACAATGTAGCCTAACAAATGGTAAAGTATTTATAGTATAACTTGTACTTGTTTCTTTGACATTGGTTATTACTACAAGAAATAGTACTGAAGCTGAGTAAGTCTAGAATATATCCTCGGATTCCTTCACCAGCCTGTTGCTATGACCTTATCCTCCTCAGCAAGTGTGTGGAATTATTGATGTCATTTAGTCACACATCAAGCAAAACCACACAACCCGGGGGAAGAGGGTTAGGGTTTGTAAAATGGATAGGAATGGGGGTTTCTTTTTGGGTAGGTTTTGTTGAGAGAACAAAAAAAAGCACAGCATGGACAAACAATAATTGAACATAAAGACATTTTTGGGTACAAAGCTAACCATAAATCTTTTACGTGACATAAAGGAAGTGCATGCACTACTGAATGCATTGTTACAGAAAAGTAAGTAGTACTTTCGACAACCGTGAATGACAGAAGGCAACAGTACAGGGCTACATTAAATTAGGTTTAAAAAATAGCCGAAGTAAAACCTATAGAATGGCTGTAGGGATCAATTTAGAAGCAGAGAGAGATCCAAGAAATGCAGTCACACACACTCATTGAATAAAAGAATGGACACTGTATCTGTATTGTTGTAGTTGTCCTGTTGAATTTGGTAAGTAAGTTGCATGCAGCAAACAATTCCTCTTATTAGCGGCACTCCTCCATTCCAGCTGACGCTTCGTCCATCAATGTTGGTGACCAGAAGACACCCTGTCCACTGCCTGCCTGGCGGATGCTGAATTGCGGCTCGCTAATGTGAAGCCTGACTCCATCCTTTTTTCCCCATTGCACAGACTGAAACCCGGCCTGTAATTATTGAGTGAAAAACAGCACTGATAAATAAATATAAGGTATGTATGCTGTGTAGTGCAAAAAGTCACACTTTGATTTTCCTAATAGACAGTACAACATTTTTGAAAGTGCGTACTCTGTCTGAGTCACCTTTTGAAGGATAAATAAGTATGGGCAAATTAATTTAGCGGATCTTTCCCCTCAAGCTAGGTGTACTGTAAACTGTGTTTTAGAACAAAATTAGACCTTCCCAGCAGTGCTTTCACCCAGACCCTTACTAAAGCCAGTTGCAAAAATGTAGAAGACCCCCAATCAGATCTCAAAAAACGAGGCCTAGCAGAAAACTGGTGACAAAACGTACTTCGAAAGTAAAAGTAGGCCCAAATACCCCCTTACCCACCGTGGATTGTATTCAAACCACTAGCAAGCAAGCAAAAGTATCCATAGCCAGCATCGCTCCAAGACTCGAAAACCCCCCCACCCAAACACATGCAATAGAAATACTGCTAACCCTAACAAGCCCTAAGTTAAGAATAGTGGCAGAGGCTTTCTTTAACTATGCCAAATCCCCCCTTTCCTTCCATGGATTTTCTTCAAATGACTTGCAACCAAAATTACACATTCTCACGAGTGCTCTAAGACCCCAGAACTCAGTTGCAAAAATCTAGAACACCCCAAAACACATGCAATCCTGCTGCTAGGGCTAACCCTAACGAACCCTAAGTTACAAAAAGTGCCAAAAGGCTTTTCCTTATGGATTTTGTCCCAACCACTTCTATCCGGTATTAGACCTTCCCAGGAATGCCCCAAGACCCGCCAACCCACCCGCCAAAAAGCACAACACCCCCAAACAGCCCAAAAGCAAAATCTCATACTTACAATATTTCTCGGCCTTCGGTCCAAACGCGCTGTGTAGCTAGGCCATAATTCCGGTTTACTACCACAGATTTCCTGAAAAGCAAATGCAATCAAGATTAGAGTGTCCCAGCAGTGCTCCCAGACCCCGAAACTCACCCACAAACAGCCGGAACCCCCTCAAAGAGCTCCTCAAAGGCAAGCAAGTCAGCTAAAACACACAAAAAATTCCGCCTCCGATTTGGTCCAAACCACTTTTATCCGGTATTAGAACTTCCCAGCAATGGCCCCAGAGCCGTCAACCCAGGAGAAAACGAGTAGAAGACCCCCAAACAGCCAAAGAGCAAAAGTACAAAAATAGGGACTTAGTCATTTTTTTGCCAATTTCCCAAATCACTCCGCGCGCGGCTCTGCAGCTAGGCCCTAACTCCCCTCTGCCACCATGGATTTGCTTCAAACCTCTTGCAAAGTAAAGTATCCATAGCCGGCAGTGCTCCCAGACCCCGAAACTCACCCACAAACAGCCGGAACCCCCCCAAAGAGCTCCTCAAAGGCAAGCAAGTCAGCAAAAACACAAAAAAAATTCCGACTCCGATTTGGTCCAAACCACTTTTATCCGGTATTGGAGCTTCCCAGCAATGGCCCCAGAGCCGTTAACTCACCCGCAAAGAAGTAGAACACCCCCACAAGTGCTGAGTCTTTCTTCATTGGGCGTAATCCAGCCCTCTGCTTTGATGGAAATAGGAGTCTGGAGGAGGAGGATAGAGGAGCATGTTCTTCTGAACTTGTGAACCTGAGGAATGCAGACTGCGGCACCTTCAAATCAATAAGCAAACAAGTGAAGACAGTTCTGCTGATGGGCTTGTTTTTGTGATTAGGTGATTAAAGTTTGAATTATATTAACTGTGCACAACAAAGAAAGACAGACACACAGGAATGAAAGTGAATAAGGACGAAAAAGAAAGTTATTGATTCATTGTCTCATTTTCAGGGCTCGGTGTTAAGGTCCAGGAATAAGAATAAGGCTTCGTCTTCATACTCGAATTCAGGCAGGGTGAGCTCAGTGTCACCTGACAGAGTAGAAATTCCCTCATCTAAGTTGCTGTCCACCTCGTCTTCATCCGGCGCGCTTTCTCGTACTCTGTAATCTGGTGGTATTAGGTGCTGATTCATCTTGATCATTGTTAACCTCTCCACATTTTTGGGCGAGAGGCGGCTCCGTTTGGGAGTTACAATGGCACCAGTAGCACTGAAAACACGTTTAGAAGACACGCTTGCGAGTGGGCAAGACAAGTAGTTTAAAGCCAGGTTGGAGAGCTGTGGCCACAATTCTTTTTTCCCATGCCAATACGCCAATGGGTCAGCATTAACATAGACCTCTGTTGAGTCATTCAGATAGTCCTTCACCATCGACTCAAGGTCCTCCTCCAAGGTTCCTCCACTTTGCTTAGCTGTTGCTGTGACCTTTTGAGAACCAAACCCAAGCCGAGCTAGCCAATCCTCTTCAGCCTCCAATGATTCTGTTGTGTCTGGTGCAGATGATCCGGTTGCCGGTGTCTTTCACGCCTGAGAGCTCACTTATGCCACAGCCACAGGTGCAGAAGTGGATTGTTTTGACTGGGGATGGCCTGCTGATGCTGATGTACTGCCTTTTCCTTCAATTTTCTGCCACTCTCTTTCAAACCTCTTGGCTGACAAGGCTAGCCAACGTTTGTACTTTGGAACATGTTCATCATCAAAAGGAAAGAATGCTCGGCCTGCCAGCGCCTTTTTGTAGCGTGGATCCAGAATAGTAGCACAAATGTAATGCTGGTTTGAGTGGATCATTTTAAGACGCTTATCACCTTGTAGGCGCTCTAATAATTTCTCCGCCAAAACAAAAGGGTCTTTGTTTTTTTCATCTTTTTGAAACACAGAACACACCTCCTTCAGTTGGTGCTCCAGCATGTACAACAAAGGGATAGCTTTTCCCAAATTACAGTCCTCCTTGCTGACTGCACGCGTGAAGACCTCAAAAGGATGAAGCATGCGTGTCAGGCTTTTAACTATGTCCCATTGCGCCGCACCCTGTGGAAAGTGAGCCCATAATTCTATCGATGCCCAGGCTGCTGGCGCAAACCGCCTCTTAGTTCCCATTCTGAATAGTTACCAAATAAAGAGACGGGCGCTGGGAGCAGGAATCAAGAACAGAGTTTATTTCTCATGAGGAGAGCCAGTCATTTCGGACATGAAACACAGTGTCTTTCGGGAGGTGCTCTAACAAGTGAGCTTGAGACTCTTGCCTTTATACCTTGCAAAACATTTGATGGTACAATCAGGATAGTATGACGCAAAAGAAAGACGTCCCTATAATCCTCGTGATGATCCTACTTCACATACGTTTACAATGGGGACCCTTGACCTGCTGATAAGAGGGGAGGGCAATCACGCAGCTGAGTGTTTCGTAGGATGTGTACGCCTGATCATGGCCCAGGGGGTGGGGTGGCTAGGCATACAATAAGGGCAGTAAATGGTATCTCCTGGCTTAGGCGATGGCCTCGGACATGTGTGGTCAGCCGGACTCGGGGGAAGGGGTCATCAAAGGAGTGGTATTCATGCCTGCGTGGACAATCGAGCGTGGAGGGAGGGCTTGTCAATAGAGGGGCATTCATGGAAGGGAAGGAGGTGCTGGTCAGGCGCGGCCGTGACTCTCAAGGACAGGGCCTTGCGGAAGATGAGGGTTTATGACTTGCTCATATGAGGAGAAGGAGGGGGGTCAGGGTGCGTGCAGGGCCAGAGTCGCGTGGAGAGAGAGAGAGAGAGAGAGAGATCTTATGACCTGTACATGAGAGAACAGGGGCAGTCAGATACAACTGGGGGGGGGGCTATGTCAGCTGAGGCGAAGGGTGCTTCTTCGAGAGGGAAATGGGGAAGGCCTGGGTCAAGCAGGAGGGTTACCTTTCACATCAGGATCGCGCAAAGGGAAAGGGTTTTGTGGTCTATACATGAGAGAGGGGGTGCAAGATACGCGCAGGAGGGAAGCTGGGGATTCCAATGGGTAAAAAGGCCAGGGTGCCTAGAATGGCTGTACATATGCATAGGGGTACGGGTTCTTACTGACAGGGTGATACGGTCAATAATTTACAGTATCCATGGTGCCCACAGGGAGAGGAGTGGGAGAAGAAGGGAAATGAATGCTGTCTATGTACATAAATTTCGTCAGATTTCACAGTCGCCCCTTTTTACATGACAGCAATCATTTTTGCAGCTGATGCGATTACAGGTAGACAAGCATCGTTGACGAATTAGCACTTTGTCGATACTTAACATGTGGCGTACAATCATAGACAGTTAAGGTGATGGGAAGAATGCAGTACATAGGAAATTACTTTTTCGTGGTGTTCCTGGCAATTAAACGCACTACATAGCATAAATCTTTCTGACTTAAAAAATGTGACCAATGAACAGTTTTGACCAGGTAGTTGAGAGCGGAATTCAGTTCAATACACAAGATCTCTTCGTCACAGTGTCTTTTATCAGCGAGCCATCACTGGTAGGCTCTAATCCGGGTACTTTCGTTGGCACTGTTGAGCACCGGCGGTGGAGCTATAGGTCCAGCTCGGTTCGATCCTTACGCGTTGCAGGGTGCGGTCAGTCCTCTGCTGTTAGACCACAGTCCTGTTCCCTAAACAGTCCGTTTGGCGGCGCCTTATGCTCGGCGCCTATAGTTCTGTGGCAACACCCTCTTCCCATATAATTGCAGCTCTTTCCTTTGGCAAAAAGTCACGTGGGAAGGTGGGTGAATGTTGTTCAAATAGTCGATAGGAGAGAGAGTGAGCGGAGTTGGGTCAGAGTTCCTGGGACACACAAAAGGGACCAAGGGAGCAAAGGATAACAAGCAGGCAGGCCCATCAATCGGGCCCAAAGAAGGCGGACGGAGACTCCAGGCACACGTGGGTTAGCAGTCGGAGGGCTTCAAAGCGGCCCGTCATTTTTCATTTTCCACGTTAAAATTGCGGTCTCGTCCCGTGTCTTGTTGCTCTGCAGCTCCACCTCTGGTCGATGTCATACGTGTCCCAAGGTCTGCAGTCAGGCTGAACGTCACGTCTGACCCATCTCCTCCGGAGATCGTGAATCTTTGAATAGGTACAAGACAACGTTTTAGAGAAATGGCAGAAAAAGACATCTACGTATATGAATTCCTCCCTTAATTCTACGCATTTGATATTTTATGCTCATCGGTCACAGTCAGAGGTCTATTACCAAGCAGTGCATGTGTCAGCATTCCTACTGAGTTTATGGCAGGTTTATTCATTGTCCTATTTATAACTCACGTGAGGATAAATGACATTTCCATCAACTGTGCGTTACATCATATTCAACATTACAGAGCATTTCCCTTCAGGACTGGCTAATATTTTCAGACAGGGCGGGGGTGCTATCGTCGAGAGTCGGGCAAAACAAGATTTCCTCAAGGGTCAACAGCTACTCATGGTCATTATGTTTATACCCGGGACAGCAGAAGTGGTTCTATCAAAAATGGGGCGGGGATGCTTCGGGCGTTTGCGCTTGGGTGCAAAGGGGTGGGGCAATCTGGGTATTGGGTGTCAATCTAGACGTTGGCGTTCGTCTCTGAAGAGCAGACATAGGATGCCATTGACATACAGTTCCCCTATAAATGGCCAGATTTGGGGGACTTTAGTCGTCTTACCTGTCCTTTCCTTCTCAGCCAATTCAAGTTCATTCATTTTGCAGAAAGGAGAGGCAGTAACATGGCGAGATACAGTCATTTTAGTTTCGGTCAATTTCGCTGAACACCTTCGCGTTCAAATATGTATCAAATCAGACTGGTGCCGGTGGGGCACAATTTTACCAAAAAGAGGGATAGAAAATAGGGAGACTCTCATAGAGAGTGAGAGTCGTCCGCAATCTAAACGAGCCATTCGGTACACGTATGACATGTAAAGAGAGAGAGATAAAAAGGGGTGGAGAGAGAGAGAGAGAGAGAGAGAGAGAGAGAGAGAGACGTGTACGAAAATAGGTCATTTAGTGCGCTCACAACACAGAACGGCAAAGGTCAGGTAACATGCAGATACAGACAGAGGGGAGACATAAATTCGTACGTTACACACACACAAACTCAGACAGGGAAGACGGCACATGTATTACACATATACAAGACATTCACGACAAGACAGGAAACAATTGTTAGTCTACAAGATCTGTTTTTATATATATCCTACGTACCTTTACTATCCTATTTATCTACGTGCTTAGCTCCTTCTGCTCTTCCCCCCTTTCCCTTCTCGCTTGTCACGCCTGCGAGCGTTCCCAATTACCAATACTCACACCTCGGTTGGTTGATCAGAAATTAACCTGGTCGCGCTAGTTACCCAAGGTTGGATCTTAGACCATTTTTCTGTTCCCTCCTTTGGTGGGAAGTTCTCCAGGCTGAGGCAACAGCAAATATTGATCGGGAAAACAGTCGGACAGCTTGGCTATATCTGTAAGAGTGTGAGAAAGGGGGCAGTGCATTTTGAACATCGGCAACATTTCTAACTTCCTAGGCGGGTGGTGCCGTGGCAACCCTTACCCGTACAATTTTCTTTGTCCTTTCCCTACCTAGTCAAAACGTCCAGTTTCATTATTTAACGCGTCCTTTCTTAGTCAAATCTTCGTCATTCAGTACCTGTCCAGTTTCTATGTCAGTCCATCCTCCCGTTGCTATGTTCTAAGGAGGAACAGTCATGTTTAAGTCTACGTCTTTTAAAAACTTTTATTTGTCATAAGGACCATGCTCATATTCCCTTCTTCCCCTTCTCGTCGGCGGTTCGGCCGTCGTCCATCATTCATCAGCCAGTGTTCCGACGTGACCTGCAGAAGGGAGGAGAAAGAAGGGGTGGGGGGGCAATATTCAAACCTCATCAGCATGCAGTAATCCGGAAATGTTTTTACCTACCACATACTCGACCTATCTCCACGTAGTGCATTTCTCTACCATCACGGCGTTTAAGCCCAGAGGGACCAGAAATGTCAGACAGATAATCATTGACGATCTGCGTATCTACATGAGTTACTTGGTCGTAACCCCTTTTGATCGGGTACAAGGGTGGCAGTCAGGTGACATTTCTGTGGTGTCGTTTTAGGTCTTCTAAAGCACTTTTCCGGCTGCCTGTGACACATAGTGTGGCTGCTGAATATCGGGTCCTGTTTAACCTTTAACCTTCATCATACTTTCTCGTTGCTCACAGTAGTAATACATTCAAAACTCATTAATGCAACCGCTACAACTATGCTTTCGTTTTCAAAATACTTTTAATAAAAAGTGTTGACGTATAAATACAGGCCTACAACCCAGTGGACTAGCCACGGAGCAGATTGGAGCTGTACATAAGGAGAACAAGGCTGGTGGCAGTTCGTTGCATAAAGTGTGGCAGTGCAATAAAATCGTATTAAACTCCCCTACAGAGCAAGCATGATGCATGTCAGTAATTCGTCTTTAATAAATTCATAAATACATTATCCAATGTTCATTCATTACCTTAAATTACACCAATTCATTTTCCAACTCATAATCGGTACCCACCCTAAGTCAATTCATTGTCCAAGCACATACTCAATATCCTTCATATCTACTTTCATTATCCAAACGTTATATATATCTCGGGGTAAAAAGCTTGCGCAATCAGGGTGCAACAAAGTTCATTAAAAACGTCTCATTTTGTGTCGGCGCCATTTTGGGTGGGGTCAGGCAAGTTCCAGCACAGTCAGGGTGTCTCTAGTCTCGCATGGTTGGTCCAGAACTTTCCATTGGCAGTTCAGAAAGTCTCGTGCAATGTGGTTAACAGTCTAACAATATGGACCACGAGTCAAAGAATGGGAAGGGCGGCAACAATTTTCCTACCGGGTCATTCTGGTGTTCCTCCGGAACTGAACAAGTCTGTGCCGTGGCGGCATTTTAGCCATTTCCGATCCGAGTCTGGTGCCGGCAGGAGTAGCACCGATGTCGTGGTTCCCAGCGAAGGGGGCGGGGCACCTATGCAGGGGGTCGGGGGCCCCCCGGCTCTTATAGAATCTTCAAGGTCGAGGAGAGGCGATATGGAGCGAGTGCCCGTCCTGGGCAGAAGACCGCTTTTTGATGTTGACCCTCTTTAAGCAAAGAGTGTTGGGGTGTCGCTGGAAGCCTCCACCTGGAGGGAGGTGGGGGAGGGTCGTTCGCGCCGCCTCCCCCTTCCAGCGACCCCGCGCCGTTCCTCGGCTCCGTCGTCTCGATATCGGCCGTGCCAGCCATTGATGATGGGGGGGGGGGTGGTCGGCGGCTGAGGCAAGACAGCCCCCCCCCCTTTTTGACATGTGGCGGGACTACCTCCAACTCTCCAGGGAGCTCGAAATGTGGCGGGACTGCCTGTACCTATGCAGGCGATGGCATGCGGCGAATTTGGCATGTGGCGGGACTACTTGATTTGCCGCCGTCCTCGCCTTGGCTTCGGCCTTCGACAAAAGCCGGATCGGGTGAGAGAGAGGGGTGGTCGGTGGCCGAGGCAAGACAGCCCCCTCTCTCCCCGCGGCCTGCAGGGCGGCGGAAGAGAAAAGATGGAGAGGTCCTTGTCATCCTTTGGACCGCCTGCCCAACATCATCTCCTCCTGACCGTGGCCAGGCGAGTCCCTCGTGCCTCGAGGCCTCGCCTTCCGGATGGGCGTAACCGCGGACCTGTTGCACTTCGGGAGCTTCCGGAATGGGGGTAGGTACCTATTGAGTTGTTTCTATTTCATGTGACCGTTATTTGGGCGTGGTGGGAAATGAGGCAGACATGCTGGGAGCAGGAATAGGCAGTGAAGCCTAGCTACCTCGTGGCTGCTTTGCGCTATCAAACTTTTTCGTCGTTTTATATTTCTTACTACGAACTATTTCTAATGTTTCTTATTTTTGGTGAAGTCAAAAGCTCATCAGGGGGTTACTGACTTAGCCTGATTTCTTTTTATTTTTCTTTCTCTTCCTTAGCGTGTTTCGAGCTAAAGCTTTCTGTTAGTAGGGAACGGTGATCACTTCATATTTTTATGTGTCCTTTTCACTAGGGGGGTACATCTGGACGGACCAGACGAGTCCCCTCCAACAAATGGTCCGGGGTGGAACGAGATTATCGATCAAAAGGGGAACATATATTCCTTCATTAGGGTATCATCCTGGACAGACCGAGCGATGTACTTCCACTTACTAGGGTAGCCTCCTGGGCGGACCAGTCGGTCTATTTCTACTAAATGGCCCATGAGTAGAGAGCATATGTCCTCCATAAGGGTAGTCTCCTGGGCGGACCATGCGAGCTACCCCACAATAACCAACCAGTGGGGAGTGGGTAGGACTGACGAATTCACAAAGGGGCATAACCTACCCTTTTCTACTTGCAAAGACAGAATATTTCTATTTCACGTTGTTTGCAAATAGAAAATACCTCAAACGAAACAATTCCTGGGACAACAATGTCCAGGCAACCAACCAACCAATGGGGAGAAAAACAGGCATGACGGATTACAACGGGGACAAATGTCTGCATTACCTGCCCTTCGCTATCCATAAAGGGAACAGAATATTCCTACTCGTCTCTGTTTGTGGACAGGGAAGATCTCAAAGAACAACAATCGATTATTAATCGACTTCAAACAATTCAGTGGGGAGAAAAGTAGGCATGACGAATTACAACGGGGGACAAAAAGTCTGCATTACCTACCCTTCTCTATCTGCAAAGAGGGACGACGTTCCTATTCGCCGCTGTTTGCAAACAGAGAATGTCTCGTTCTCAAAAGAGAACCAATATGTCAAGTAGCCTTCAAAGCTAAATGAACCAATACCAACAATATCAGTATACAAATACCGACTTTCAATACAAACAATCAATCAATCAGGTGGATAGAGCCACCCTACCAATCAGGCGTAAAAACACCCTACTTAATCTTACCCGGACCGGACCATACGGACAGTTCTTCGTCTTCCTCCTCCAGCGCCCGATTGTTCTCTTACTCCATGCAGCATTCCTGTGGGATTCCAGTCAGGACAATAGGTCACTCAAGAGAGGTCCGTTCAGAATTGGTGAAGTTCTCTCGATCGGCAGCCGGGCTAGGGCCCTCTCAAGGCAGGCATACCCCGATCATTTAGATGTTCACTTCTTCGTCTGGATCTCTCTTACCGAACCTTATGTCACTGATGGACCCCGCGTTGGGACGCCAATTGTGGAAAGTGAGCCCATAATTCTATCGATGCCCAGGCTGCTGGCGCAAACCGCCTCTTAGTTCCCATTCTGAATAGTTACCAAATAAAGAGACGGGCGCTGGAAGCAGGAATCAAGAACAGAGTTTATTTCTCATGAGGAGAGCCAGTCATTTCGGACACGAAACACAGTGTCTTTCGGGAGGTGCTCTAACAAGTGAGCTTGAGACTCTTGCCTTTATACCTTGCAAAACATTTGATGGTACAATCAGGATAGTATGACGCAAAAGAAAGACGTCCCTATAATCCTCGTGATGATCCTACTTCACATACGTTTACAATGGGGACCCTTGACCTGCTGATAAGAGGGGAGGGCAATCACGCAGCTGAGTGTTTCGTAGGATGTGTACGCCTGATCATGGCCCAGGGGGTGGGGTGGCTAGGCATACAATAAGGGCAGTAAATGGTATCTCCTGGCTTAGGCGATGGCCTCGGACATGTGTGGTCAGCCGGACTCGGGGGAAGGGGTCATCAAAGGAGTGGTATTCATGCCTGCGTGGACAATCGAGCGTGGAGGGAGGGCTTGTCAATAGAGGGGCATTCATGGAAGGGAAGGAGGTGCTGGTCAGGCGCGGCCGTGACTCTCAAGGACAGGGCCTTGCGGAAGATGAGGGTTTATGACTTGCTCATATGAGGAGAAGGAGGGGGGTCAGGGTGCGTGCAGGGCCAGAGTCGCGTGGAGAGAGAGAGAGAGAGAGAGAGATCTTATGACCTGTACATGAGAGAACAGGGGCAGTCAGATACAACTGGGGGGGGGGCTATGTCAGCTGAGGCGAAGGGTGCTTCTTCGAGAGGGAAATGGGGAAGGCCTGGGTCAAGCAGGAGGGTTACCTTTCACATCAGGATCGCGCAAAGGGAAAGGGTTTTGTGGTCTATACATGAGAGAGGGGGTGCAAGATACGCGCAGGAGGGAAGCTGGGGATTCCAATGGGTAAAAAGGCCAGGGTGCCTAGAATGGCTGTACATATGCATAGGGGTACGGGTTCTTACTGACAGGGTGATACGGTCAATAATTTACAGTATCCATGGTGCCCACAGGGAGAGGAGTGGGAGAAGAAGGGAAATGAATGCTGTCTATGTACATAAATTTCGTCAGATTTCACACCCATCCTCAGGTCCTTCTGAGCTGTACCCTGTGTTAAGAAATATTGATCGAGTACCGTATACTGCTCATACAGACGCTCAAGCATGTAGAAGGTTGAGTTCCAACGTGTTGCCACCTCCTGGATGAGTGCTTTCACTGGCATTCGACGTTCATGTAGCAGGCTCCTCAGATGCTTCCGGGCCTTAAAAGAATGGCTGAAATGGTTGCACATTTTTCGGCAGGTCTCCACTACCTCGTCCGCTGGACTGTCTTTATCACTCAAGAATTTTTTGACAACCAGGTTTATACAGTGCGCCAAACACGGCTCTCTGAAATACTGACCCAGCTCCATGGCCTTAACTACATTGGCGCCATTATCCGTGGAAACATAACCAATCTGGCTTTTTTTGGGGACAGCCAGTCAAGGACCTTTGTGTTAAACTCATCCAAAATGTTTTGTGCTGTGTGACGTTTCTCCAAACCAAACATGGCTAGTGTTGCATGTTTCCGAGCAGCTTTAAAAACTTGGTCCGGGTCAACACCTGCGTTTAGCTTTGCTTTAACCCCTGAAAAAGAGACCCAGTGTGCAGTGATGCACATGTAATCAGCGCCTGCGCCACTGGTCCACATGTCTGTTGTCAGATGTATAGTGTGAACAGCACTCTTCTGCAAAGCTGCCCCAATCACCTCCAGCACATCTTCATGTAGTGCTGGAACCGCAACTCTGGCAAAATAGAACCAGCTAGGAACCTTCCATTTAGGGCAGAGCGCTGCCACTAATTCTAGAAAACCAACCCCTTCTACAAAAGAAAAAGGGAGAAGGTCCAGAGCTAGCATTTTAGCCAGCTTAGTGTTATACAGACGCGTCAGTGGGTGGTTGCGTTCATATTGCGCTTCTGTAAACAACATCTTTTTAATGTTGCCCTGGACCAAGCATTTACGTGATGATGATGATATCTTCGACCCAGTTACGCTCGCTGATGAACTTTTTCGCATTGGTGTTTCACTCTCTCCCACACTCTTAGTGTGGCTCACATGGGGTGTGCTGCTGACAGGGGTACTGGCCGGTCTAAGTGAAGTGTTTGACACGTCTTCTTCCTCCTCGTCATCATCAGATGAAACAGCATTACGTGCAATTCGGGCTTCCTTGATCGCTTGTAGGTGCGCAAACCATTTGACAGCGTGCTTTCTTTCAAGATGACCTCTCTGGCCTCCGGTACCATAATTGGAACCCAACTTACCACGACTAACTGCCAACTTACAAATGCTACAAATGGCAAAGTTTTCCTTTTTTGGGCAAACACTAAAGAAGTCCCAAACTGCGGACTTGAAATGTCTTTGTGGGCCGGAAGAGGCGGCGATACTGGTGGTGGTGGTCCTGCTGCTAATGCCAGATGAAGTGGAGGATGTGGATTGCCGAACTTCAGTACGTTTTGCACTTTCACCACCACTAATTGAGGTCGAGGTGGATGGAGGTCCCTTCTGGCGACTAAGAAATATGGAAGCGGTAGGTGTTGGTGTACTAGTTAACTCCAATGATTGTGGTGTTTCTTCCATTGCCTCCTCGTCGACAACATCATCACGCTCAGCAGCTTCTTGGGCTAGGGTCAAAATGTCTTTTTGCTGCATGCCCGCTGGGGCTGCAGTGACCTTTATGATGACTGCGTCGTCATTGTGAGAGTCTTCATCAGCAGAAGTATCCGCCACTTCTTGTTGAGCCTCATCACACTCCATAACTATGAGTTTTTCGACGACCTTCCTTTTACGCTTAAGTACCTTTGTCAGATCATGGTGTGCCTCACTCTCAGACGGCCGTGATGGTTCCCAATCTTCATCCAGATCATCAGAAGGAGGTGGGCTTGAAGAAGATGTAGACACAAACCTTGATCTTTTCCTTGCTAGGGATGTGGAAGACAATGAATTCTCATCAGGAGGAGTGGCTTCCAATGATACCTCAGCTTCATTGTCGATTTCCTGATGTGCCCCTACTTCGGGAGGAACAACTATTGTGGGCACTTGTGACCCTCCATGCACCTCTGCTTGCGCATCTCCTTGCGCTGCCTCTCCTTCCACATGTACTTGGGCTTGTACTTGCACATGTGGTTGTTGTTGTGGCTGTGGTTGTTCAACACTTGTCAGATGAGTTACAACAACCTGTGTTGATTCAGGGACATTGCTGCTACTTTCTTGCGATGAGCCAACATCACTGGTCGATGGTGATTGAAGAAGTACACTGACTGCCTCTGCAGCACTCAA
This sequence comes from Lissotriton vulgaris, assembly GCF_964263255.1. Taxonomy (NCBI): domain Eukaryota; kingdom Metazoa; phylum Chordata; class Amphibia; order Caudata; family Salamandridae; genus Lissotriton; species Lissotriton vulgaris. The sequence goes on from NC_141693.1 coordinate 1,926,865,658, forward strand.
GGGCTTGAACTTAAGTTGGCATGGTGGTGGTGGTGGAGGCACTGAGCCCAATGGAGCGGGGGTGCTGCTCCCAGCTTGGTCCCCAGCAGATCCCGCTGCTGCTGCAGGCGTACTTTTTTTTTTACTCCCAAAAAACGCGGCGGCCGGCACACCAGCCTCCTTGGTAACTTGCTTCTTCTGCTCCTTACTGGCAACTTTCTTGCTACAGGAGCTACGGAGAACTTTTTTTGGGCCATCTTCTTCAGAGCAGGTCAGAACAGCAGGCCACAGTTGCACGAGTTGCAGAGTTGTCTGTGGCCAGACGTGACGTCGCGTGACGTTATGCTGCACACACACACCGCTGCAGGACTTCATCCTGGCACTGGTGGTTCTCTTGAGTCTTGTGCACCTAAAAGCAATGGAAGACAGAGGAACATCAGTTCAGTTATACACCCCAAAAAAAATGAAAAAAACCCAGAACAATCAGCACAATCCCATGCCCTCCATGATGTTTAAATTCAAGACAACCCACAGAAAGACTAGGCCCATGCACCACTCACTACCCCTGGTGAAAAGGCCACAACAGGCCAAAAAAACAAAAATCACCGAAAACTCAGCACAATCCCAAGCCATCCAGCCCCTCCATGATGTTTAAATTCAAGACAACCCACAGAAAGACTAGGCCCATGCACCACTCACTACCCCTGGGCATAATGGATGAAAGCTAGGCAAAATGGGTGCAGGCCTGAGAACACTGCCTGCATTCAAAATGGCCCCCTCCCTCCCAGCACATGGCCAGGGCCTGTAGCAGCATTCAAAATGGCCCCCACCCACATGGCCTGTCCCCATGAACACCCCAAAAAAATCGAAAAACACAGAAAAATCAGCACAATCCCAAGCCATCCAGCCCCTCCATGGTGTTTAAATTCAAGACAACCCACAGAAAGACTAGGCCCATGCACCACTCACTATCCCTGGTGAAAAGGCCACAACAGGCCAAAAAAACGAAAATCACAGAAAAATCAGCACAATCCCAAGCCATCCAGCCCCTCCATGATGTTTAAATTCAAGACAACCCACAGAAAGACTAGGCCCATGCACCACTCACTACCCCTGGTGAAAAGGCCACAACAGTCCAAATAAACAAAAATCACAGACAAATCAGCACAATCCCAAGCCATCCAGCCCCTCCATGATGTTTAAATTCAAGACAACCCACAGAAAGACTAGGCCCATGCACCACTCACTACCCCTGGGCATAATGGATGAAAGCTAGGCAAAATGGGTGCAGGCCTGAGAACACTGCCTGCATTCAAAATGTCCCCCTCCCTCCCAGCACATGGCCAGGGCCTGTAGCAGCATTCAAAATGGCCCCCACCCACATGGCCTGTCCCCATGAACACCCCAAAAAATCGAAAAACACAGAAAAATCAGCACAATCCCAAGCCATCCAGCCCCTCCATGATGTTTAAATTCAAGACAACCCACAGAAAGACTATGCCCATGCACCACTCACTACCCCTGGTGAAAAGGCCACAACAGGCCAAAAAAACGAAAATCACAGAAAAATCAGCAAAATCCCAAGCCATCCAGCCCCTCCATGATGTTTAAATTCAAGACAACCCACAGAAAGACTAGGCCCATGCACCACTCACTACCCCTGGGCATAAAGGTTGAAAACTAGGCAAAATGGTTGCAGGCCTAACAACACTGCCTGCATTCAAAATGGGCCCCTCCCTCCCAGCACATGGCCAGGGCCTGTAGCAGCACTCAAAATGGCCCCCACCCACATGGCCTGTCCCCATGAATACCCCAAAAAATCGAAAAACACAGAAAAATCAGCACAATCCCAAGCCATCCAGCCCCTCCATGATGTTTAAATTCAAGACAACCCACAGGAAGACTAGGCCCATGCACCACTCACTACCCCTGGGCATAATGGATGAAAGCTAGGCAAAATGGGTGCAGGCCTGAGAACACTGCCTGCATTCAAAATGGCCCCCTCCCTCCCAGCACATGGCCAGGGCCTGTAGCAGCATTCAAAATGGCCCCCACCCACATGGCCTGTCCCCATGAACACCCCAAAAAATCGAAAAACAAAGAAAAATCAGCACAATCCCAAGCCATCCAGCCCCTCCATGATGTTTAAATTCAAGACAACCCACAGAAAGACTATGCCCATGCACCACTCACTACCCCTGGTGAAAAGGCCACAACAGGCCAAAAAAACGAAAATCACAGAAAAATCAGCACAATCGCAAGCCATCCAGCCCCTCCACGATGTTTAAATTCAAGACAACCCACAGAAAGACTAGGCCCATGCACCACTCACTACCCCTGGGCATAAAGGTTAAAAACTAGGCAAAATGGTTGCAGGCCTAACAACACTGCCTGCATTCAAAATGGGCCCCTCCCTCCCAGCACATGGCCAGGGCCTGTAGCAGCACTCAAAATGGCCCCCACCCACATGGCCTGTCCCCATGAATACCCCAAAAAATCGAAAAACACAGAAAAATCAGCACAATCCCAAGCCATCCAGCCCCTCCATGATGTTTAAATTCAAGACAACCCACAGAAAGACTAGGCCCATGCACCACTCACTACCCCTGGTGAAAAGGCCACAACAGGCCGAATAAACGAAAATCACAGAAAAATCAGCACAATCCCAAGCCATCCAGCCCCTCCATGATGTTTAAATTCAAGACAACCCACAGAAAGACTAGGCCCATGCACCACTCACTACCCCTGGGCATAATGGATGAAAGCTAGGCAAAATGGGTGCAGGCCTGAGAACACTGCCTGCATTCAAAATGGCCCCCTCCCTCCCAGCACATGGCCAGGGCCTGTAGCAGCACTCAAAATGGCCCCCACCCCCATGGCCTGTCCCCATGAACACCCCAAAAAATCGAAAAACACAGAAAAATCAGCACAATCCCAAGCCATCCAGCCCCTCCATGATGTTTAATTTCAAGACAACCCACAGAAAGACTAGGCCCATGCACCACTCACTACCCCTGGTGAAAAGGCCACAACAGGCCGAATAAACGAAAATCACAGAAAAATCAGCACAATCCCAAGCCATCCAGCCCCTCCATGATGTTTAAATTCAAGACAACCCACAGAAAGACTAGGCCCATGCACCACTCACTACCCCTGGGCATAATGGATGAAAGCTAGGCAAAATGGGTGCAGGCCTGAGAACACTGCCTGCATTCAAAATGGCCCCCTCCCTCCCAGCACATGGCCAGGGCCTGTAGCAGCACTCAAAATGGCCCCCACCCCCATGGCCTGTCCCCATGAACACCCCAAAAAATCGAAAAACACAGAAAAATCAGCACAATCCCAAGCCATCCAGCCCCTCCATGATGTTTAATTTCAAGACAACCCACAGAAAGACTAGGCCCATGCACCACTCACTACCCCTGGTGAAAAGGCCACGACAGGCCAAAAAAACGAAAATCACAGAAAAATCAGCACAATCCCAAGCCATCCAGCCCCTCCATGATGTTTAATTTCAAGACAACCCACAGGAAGACTAGGCCCATGCACCACTCACTACCCCTGGGCATAATGGATGAAAGCTAGGCAAAATGGGTGCAGGCCTGAGAACACTGCCTGCATTCAAAATGGCCCCCTCCCTCCCAGCACATGGCCAGGGCCTGTAGCAGCATTCAAAATGGCCCCCACCCACATGGCCTGTCCCCATGAACACCCCAAAAAATCGAAAAACACAGAAAAATCAGCACAATCCCAAGCCATCCAGCCCCTCCATGATGTTTAAATTCAAGACAACCCACAGAAAGACTATGCCCATGCACCACTCACTACCCCTGGTGAAAAGGCCACAACAGGCCAAAAAAACGAAAATCACAGAAAAATCAGCACAATCGCAAGCCATCCAGCCCCTCCATGATGTTTAAATTCAAGACAACCCACAGAAAGACTAGGCCCATGCACCACTCACTACCCCTGGGCATAAAGGTTGAAAACTAGACAAAATGGTTGCAGGCCTAACAACACTGCCTGCATTCAAAATGGGCCCCTCCCTCCCAGCACATGGCCAGGGCCTGTAGCAGCACTCAAAATGGCCCCCACCCACATGGCCTGTCCCCATGAATACCCCAAAAAATCGAAAAACACAGAAAAATCAGCACAATCCCAAGCCATCCAGCCCCTCCATGATGTTTAAATTCAAGACAACCCACAGAAAGACTAGGCCCATGCACCACTCACTACCCCTGGTGAAAAGGCCACAACAGGCCAAATAAACGAAAATCACAGAAAAATCAGCACAATCCCAAGCCATCCAGCCCCTCCATGATGTTTAAATTCAAGACAACCCACAGAAAGACTAGGCCCATGCACCACTCACTACCCCTGGGCATAATGGATGAAAGCTAGGCAAAATGGGTGCAGGCCTGAGAACACTGCCTGCATTCAAAATGGCCCCCTCCCTCCCAGCACATGGCCAGGGCCTGTAGCAGCCTTTAAAATGGCCCCCACCCCCATGGCCTGTCCCCATGAACACCCCAAAAAATCGAAAAACACAGAAAAATCAGCACAATCCCAAGCCATCCAGCCCCTCCATGATGTTTAATTTCAAGACAACCCACAGAAAGACTAGGCCCATGCACCACTCACTACCCCTGGTGAAAAGGCCAAAACAGGCCAAAAAAACGAAAATCACAGAAAAATCAGCACAATCCCAAGCCATCCAGCCCCTCCATGATGTTTAATTTCAAGACAACCCACAGAAAGACTAGGCCCATGCACCACTCACTACCCCTGGTGAAAAGGCCACAACAGGCCCATAAAAAGGAAAATCACAGAAAAATCAGCACAATCCCAAGCCATCCAGCCCCTCCATGATGTTTAAATTCAAGACAACCCACAGAAAGACTAGGCCCATGCACCACTCACTACCCCTGGGCATAATGGATGAAAGCTAGGCAAAATGGGTGCAGGCCTGAGAACACTGCCTGCATTCAAAATGTCCCCCTCCCTCCCAGCACATGGCCAGGGCCTGTAGCAGCATTCAAAATGGCCCCCACCCACATGGCCTGTCCCCATGAACACCCCAAAAAATCGAAAAACACATAAAAATCAGCACAATCCCAAGCCATCCAGCCCCTCCATGATGTTTAAATTCAAGACAACCCACAGAAAGACTATGCCCATGCACCACTCACTACCCCTGGTGAAAAGGCCACAACAGGCCAAAAAAACGAAAATCACAGAAAAATCAGCACAATCCCAAGCCATCTAGCCCCTCCATGATGTTTAAATTCAAGACAACCCACAGAAAGACTAGGCCCATGCACCACTCACTACCCCTGGGCATAAAGGTTGAAAACTAGGCAAAATGGTTGCAGGCCTAACAACACTGCCTGCATTCAAAATGGGCCCCTCCCTCCCAGCACATGGCCAGGGCCTGTAGCAGCACTCAAAATGGCCCCCACCCACATGGCCTGTCCCCATGAATACCCCAAAAAATCGAAAAACACAGAAAAATCAGCACAATCCCAAGCCATCCAGCCCCTCCATGATGTTTAAATTCAAGACAACCCACAGAAAGACTAGGCCCATGCACCACTCACTACCCCTGGTGAAAAGGCCACAACAGGCCAAATAAACGAAAATCATAGGAAAATCAGCACAATCCCAAGCCATCCAGCCCCTCCATGATGTTTAAATTCAAGACAACCCACAGAAATACTAGGCCCATGCACCACTCACTACCCCTGGGCATAATGGATGAAAGCTAGGCAAAATGGGTGCAGGCCTGAGAACACTGCCTGCATTCAAAATGGCCCCCTCCCTCCCAGCACATGGCCAGGGCCTGTAGCAGCACTCAAAATGGACCCCAACATGGCCTGCCCCCATGAACACCCCAAAAAATTGAAAAACACAGAAAAATCAGCACAATCCCAAGCCATCCAGCCCCTCCATGATGTTTAATTTCAAGACAACCCACAGAAAGACTAGGCCCATGCACCACTCACTACCCCTGGTGAAAAGGCCACCACAGGCCAAAAAAACGAAAATCACAGAAAAATCAGCACAATCCCAAGCCATCCAGCCCCTCCATGGTGTTTAAATTCAAGACAACCCACAGAAAGACTAGGCCCATGCACCACTCACTACCCCTGGTGAAAAGGCCACAACAGGCCCAATAAAAGGAAAAACACAGAAAAATCAGCACAATCCCAAGCCATCCAGCCCCTCCATGATGTTTAAATTCAAGACAACCCACAGAAAGACTAGGCCCATGCACCACTCACTACCCCTAGGCATAATGGATGAAAGCTAGGCAAAATGGGTGCAGGCCTGAGAACACTGCCTGCATTCAAAATGGCCCCCTCCCTCCCAGCACATGGCCAGGGCCTGTAGCAGCACTCAAAATGGCCCCCACCCCCATGGCCTGTCCCCATAAACACCCCAAAAAATCGAAAAACACAGAAAAATCAACACAATCCCAAGCCATCCAGCCCCTCCATGATGTTTACATTCAAGAAAACCCACAGAAAGACTAGGCCCATGCAACACTCACTACCCCTGGTGAAAAGGCTACAACTGGCCAAAAAAACGAAAATCACAGAACAATCAGCACAATCCCAAGCCATCCAGCCCCTCCATGATGTTTAAATTCAAGACAACCCACAGAAAGACTAGGCCCATGCACCACTCACTACCCCTGGGCATAAAGGTTGAAAACTAGGCAAAATGGTTGCAGGCCTAACAACACTGCCTGCATTCAAAATGGGCCCCTCCCTCCCAGCACATGGCCAGGGCCTGTAGCAGCACTCAAAATGGCCCCCACCCACATGGCCTGTCCCCATGAATACCCCAAAAAATCGAAAAACACAGAAAAATCAGCACAATCCCAAGCCATCCAGCCCCTCCATGATGTTTAAATTCAAGACAACCCACAGAAAGACTAGGCCCATGCACCACTCACTACCCCTAGGCATAATGGATGAAAGCTAGGCAAAATGGGTGCAGGCCTGAGAACACTGCCTGCATTCAAAATGGCCCCCTCCCTCCCAGCACATGGCCAGGGCCTGTAGCAGCACTCAAAATGGCCCCCACCCCCATGGCCTGTCCCCATAAACACCCCAAAAAATCGAAAAACACAGAAAAATCAACACAATCCCAAGCCATCCAGCCCCTCCATGATGTTTACATTCAAGAAAACCCACAGAAAGACTAGGCCCATGCAACACTCACTACCCCTGGTGAAAAGGCTACAACTGGCCAAAAAAACGAAAATCACAGAAAAATCAGCACAATCCCAAGCCATCCAGCCCCTCCATGATGTTTAAATTCAAGACAACCCACAGAAAGACTAGGCCCATGCACCACTCACTACCCCTGGGCATAAAGGTTGAAAACTAGGCAAAATGGTTGCAGGCCTAACAACACTGCCTGCATTCAAAATGGGCCCCTCCCTCCCAGCACATGGCCAGGGCCTGTAGCAGCACTCAAAATGGCCCCCACCCACATGGCCTGTCCCCATGAATACCCCAAAAAATCGAAAAACACAGAAAAATCAGCACAATCCCAAGCCATCCAGCCCCTCCATGATGTTTAAATTCAAGACAACCCACAGAAAGACTAGGCCCATGCACCACTCACTACCCCTGGTGAAAAGGCCACAACAGGCCAAATAAAAACGAAAATCACAGAAAAATCAGCACAATCCCAAGCCATCCAGCCCCTCCATGATGTTTAAATTCAAGACAACCCACAGAAAGACTAGGCCCATGCACCACTCACTACCCCTGGGCATAATGGATGAAAGCTAGGCAAAATGGGTGCAGGCCTGAGAACACTGCCAGCATTCAAAATGGCCCCCTCCCTCCCAGCACATGGCCAGGTCCTGTAGCAGCACTCAAAATGGCCCCCAACCACATGGCCTGTCCCCATGAACACCCCAAAAAATCGAAAAACACAAAAAAATTAGCACAATCCCAAGCCATCCAGCCCCTCCATGATGTTTAATTTCAAGACAACCCACAGAAAGACTAGGCCCATGCACCACTCACTACCCCTGGTGAAAAGGCCACAACAGGCCAAAAAACCGAAAATCACAGAAAAATCAGCACAATCCCAAGCCATCCAGCCCCTCCATGATGTTTAAATTCATGACAACCCACAGAAAGACTAGGCCCATGCACCACTCACTACCCCTGGTGAAAAGGCCACAACAGGCCCAAAAAAACGAAAATCACAGAAAAATCAGCACAATCCCAAGCCATCCAGCCCCTCCATGATGTTTAAATTCAAGACAACCCACAGAAAGACTAGGCCCATGCACCACTCACGACCCCTGGGCATAATGGATGAAAGCTAGGCAAAATGGGTGCAGGCCTGAGAACACTGCCTGCATTCAAAATGGCCCCCTCCCTCCCAGCACATGGCCAGGGCCTGTAGCAGCACTCAAAATGGCCCCCACCCCCATGGCCTGTCCCCATGAACACCCCAAAAAATCGAAAAACACAGAAAAATCAGCACAATCCCAAGCCATCCAGCCCCTCCATGATGTTTACATTCAAGAAAACCCACAGAAAGACTAGGCCCATGCAACACTCACTACCCCTGGTGAAAAGGCCACAACAGGCCAAAAAAACGAAAATCACAGAAAAATCAGCACAATCCCAAGCCATCCAGCCCCTCCATGATGTTTAAATTCAAGACAACCCACAGAAAGACTAGGCCCATGCAACACTCACTACCCCTGGTGAAAAGGCCACAACAGGCCATAAAAACGAAAATCACAGAAAAATCAGCACAATCCCAAGCCATCCAGCCCCTCCATGATGTTTAAATTCAAAACACCCCACAGAAAGACTCAGTGCACCCACCACTGAGTACCCCTGGGCAAAAAGTCCCAAAACAGCCCAAAAATCGAAAATTCCAAAATTGTAGTTGCAGCAACTGTAATGCCCCAAACAAACTTACTTGTGAAATTTCTAATCCAAAAGTGATCCAAAGAAAGTCAAAAAGGCCTCAAATCCAAATATCCAGCAGCATCAACAAAAAGTAATCCTTCCAGCTCCAGATCCAAATGAAAAGTGACCAGGAGATGGACAAAGCACTGGGAGGAGCCTGCTGGACAGGAACAGGAAGTTGAAGACTGTGGGGCACTTCCTTCCTCCCAACCCCCTCCCCAAAATGGACTCCTCGCAAAAAAGTGCAGGCAAATGTCAACCTGAGGAGTTATTCAGATAAAAATCATCATTTCCAGAAGGTTTATGCTGCTTGCTGGTGGATTTCTTGTGCAGAATTGCAAATTTTGTATTTTCGCGAGTGCGAGATTGTTGCTGCTCGCCGCATCTACAAGCTCGCAATTGCGAAGTACCGCGATACGTGATCACGGCGTACTCGCGTTGGCAAACTCTCGCTGTGCAAGTTGGCAAGCCGCGATTACGTAATCGCACTCGCCAAATTTCCGCGGGATCCCGCAGCAAGATCCAAAATGGCGCAGCACTCGCAAAATATCAAGAAAAACAACTCGGCAAACGCTGAATGATGGTAAGTAAACGGCGCGCGCCGCAAAATTGTATAACCAAGAAAAAAAAATCTGCTGCGTGCGAATTTGCGGATTTTCGGTAAATTCGCGAGCGTTTGCGGATTGCGAATTTACCGAAAATCCGCAAAATCCGCGAGCGTAACGGATTTTCCGCCCATGCTTAGTCTCTGGGAACATCTTGGGTCTGGCCTGGTCATTTTGAATCCCTGTCTTTTATTCAGGAATCTATCTTGACAGTTGTTTGTGTCAGTGGGCCAGATCAACCATTTTTTCCAATCAGGATTCGTTCTGTTTTGGTGAAAAATGTGGGATATATCTATTTACACATCTGTAGTGCTATTGTAATCAGGTATGGGCTTCGGAATAGACGGTTTGTTTAAGTCTTTTATCTTAGCTAAACCAAGACAAGTAGTTTGTTGAATGGTATCATTCAAGAATATTATTTGTTCTGAGATCATGCAGGCTCTAAATAATGATTCTAGACCTTGTACCTGCCAGTCTTTTGTTCCCCAGATGGTTTTTGTTTCAATGTTATTTTTCCAAAATTCAAAACCAAAACTAGACATTTTGTCATAAAACTTTTCAGAATAAATCAGTTTAGTATTTGTCAGCATGTTTTTCATTCCTGTCTTATTTAACATTTTAAAATAAAACGTTTCTGCATCACTGATGTTAAACCCTGAGAAGTATGGAAATTTCTCGAAAAATGTTTTAGAACTTCCTTTAGGTGGGGTTGGACAGTGTTCCCATTGATTGTAAGTAAAAACATTTCTAGGTTGTGCAGATTTATGCAAATAGTGATGACCATAGTGGTTGTAACAGTATAATTCTTCATAATTTGATGAACCCTGTAAATAATCATGTTCTGTAAATTTAGCTAACATTACTAAATCTGACATCATATTATTAATATTTTCAAAGTCCCAATCATCAGAAAAGGAACTTGGTATCACAAAGTCACCTAAGGAAATCTTGAACTGGTGTAGATACTTCAATAGCTCAATCGTAAGCATGGGCGGAAAATCCGTTCCGCTCGCGGATTTTGCGGATTTTCGGTAAATTCGCAATCAGCGAGATTCGCGAATTTCCCGTAAAATCCGCGAATGGAACGGATTGGGTCAAAAGTTCAAGCTGACTTTTGTAACTCTTTTAGAATGGCGCCGGCAAGTTGCCAGAGCCATTCTAAAATAGTTACAAACGTCAGCTTCAACAGGAAGCTCTAATAGATAAAGTAAAGCAGGTGCTGCTCAAATTCAGTTACACAATCATTAATCACCCCAAACTTGGGGTGATTAATGATTGTGTAACTTAATTTGACCTTCAACTGGAGCACCTGCTTTACTTTATCTATTAGTGCTTCCTGTTGAAGCTATTTCTAGCTATTTTAGAATGGTGCTGGCAGCTTGCCGGCGCCATTCTAAGTGGGGCTGAGGGCAGAAGGGCACAAAAGTGGGACAGAGGGCAGAAGGGGACACAAAATGAGTGGGGCAGAGTGCAGAAGGGCACAGAAATGAGTGGTACAGAGGGCAGATGGGCATAAAAAACGAGAGGGTGGCAGTGATTAAGCAGGCAAAAAAAAAACTCGCGAAATTGCAAAGCGCCTCGTGAACACCCGCGAACACACAAAGCGCCTCGCGAACACCCGCGAACACGCACAAACAAAGAAATCTGCAAATTTGCGAATTTTGTGGATTGCCAATTCGCAAATCCGCAAATTCGCGAATTGTGAATTCGCAAAATTCGCCCATGCTTACTCAATCGGGCCATAAATATCATAGTCAGTTCTGTCCCAAGCAATACCCCCAGGTATTGAGTTGGCTGTGATGTTCACTGATGACAGTTCTCTTTACCTGATATGAGAGGATCTGTGAGACTTTAGGACCAAGTTGATGTTCTGACTTGCTGTGTCCATTGTACTATATTTTCCATCAATAATTCTACCCAAACATAAAACCACGATGAGCCAAAGTAGGAGGAAAAGTACACCTAACACAATCCAAAACTCAATCCATGATGAGATCAGATATGTCTCCTTTAGTTGGTGAAACAGCTCGGTCATTTTCTCTTTGATAGTTTTTGTTGCTGGCTTGTCTCCATGTTCACTTGGATCATCGGAAAAGTCATCAAAGTTGATAAAATAGCCAGGTGCAGTTCTGTCAATTGGTGGGATCGCTTCCAGATTTCCATTGATCTTTGCATTTTCTTTTGTTACATTTGTACATTCTGAAGCTACATCGTTGTAGATTGGTGTACCTTCACCAATTGTTGCAATTTGGGTTTCAAGAGGCACAAGTTCCATTGCTTTGTTGCATAGTCCTTTTTTATTTACTGTTGGTTTATCGAATGTGATTAGTCTTTCAGTTTGAACCTCTTGGATTGTAGCAAAATTTGGTCTTCTGCTATTTTTTGGGAGTCCACTTGGCCTACTACTTATTTTTCGGCCACATGATTGTGGTTTCACCAGATCGATGGAAACAATTCTGTTTTCCTTTTTACCAGCAAGTGGCGGTAGTACTACTGATCTTGTTCCGCTGACAGCTGAGACAGGTACTGCTTTTCTGTAAGAAGGCCCAAATTCCTTCTTCACCACGATCTTTCTCTGACCAGATCCCCAATCTTTGGAATCCAGACAGGTTTTGCTGGGACAGGTGGTTCTTCAGTGGTCGCAAGCTTAAAATTTATGTTACTTAGACTTTTTCTTGTTTCATTCAAGTCCTGTAAAACAGCCAAACGATCTTTGATGTCAAAGGTTTTTTCTTCTACCACTGAAGTATGACAATCCAAATCCTGAATTCTCATTCTAGTTCCAAACAAAAGTTCATACGGACTGAAACCTTTTAGAGAATTTCTTGGCATGTTGTTAAGACTACGTTGGACACTTATTAAATGTTTGACCCACCCATCACCCGAACCTAATACCCTTGCCGTTATAGATTGCTTTATGTCACAGTTTTTTCTTTCCACTACCGCATTTCCCTCAGGTTGGAAGGGAGAAGAGTACCGCAATGCAATGCCCATGCTGGCAATGGCCTCTTTGTAAGCTCGAGAGCTAAACGCAGGACCTTGATCAGAATGTAGCATGCCAATTGCGTATGTGCCGATAAAGAATCGCAAACCTTTTATAACAGTTCTGGCGTCAGCCGAGCGCTGGGGTCTACATTTTTAGTGAATCAAGTCTTAATAATTATGGGGACGCATTTCTCCGGCTGGATTTCTGCCTTATAGATCGCCTGATGCTTTCTAAGGAAGGTGTCCTGGCAATAGTCTGGTCCGGTTCACAACTGCGATCGCTGTTGCAGTCTGAACAATCCATTGCAAATTTGTAAATTTGCAAGCTCATCCCCGGCCACCAGTATTCTGATTGTAATTCTATTAGAGATTTCAAGATCTGTTGGTGCCTCAAACCCAGTCCCATGTGTGCGTCTTCAATCAAGAAAACCCTCCGGTTCGTGTTTGGAATTACTCTATCCCCCACTCCAGGGATTTGAGCAAAAGGAACGGAATTTGCATCGATTATGTATGTATTACTGAGTGGATAGTTGAGAGGTAATGCTGCATAATCGCCTTTTAATGAGGCTTTTACCGCCAGCATGGTTTCCCCATCTATTTGTTTTTCTGAATGCTTTTTTGTGGCTACGGAAGCTGGTTGAACGGCTGCCGCTGTGGCTCTGTTAGCCAATGAATTCCCTGCAACGTGAACGCAATCACGTTGATGACTCAGTGCGTGTATCACGTGAGTCTTTTGTAGTTCTTTCTGCAAAAGAACTACTTGTTCCCAAAGCTTTTTGTGCTTTATTGTGGCACCTGTGTCATCTTTGTAACCGTTTTTACTCCATGTCTGCATGTCGTCGTTGTATGACTTGACGCAGTAATGCGAATCGCACACTATTAGTGTGGGGAATTCGCGATCGGCATTTTCAAGCGCCATCTTTAAAGATCTTATTCCAGCTCGCTGAGCTGAGCAGTTTCTGAGTGATTCAGTTTTGGTAATCATCGGTTTGAATTTACCACAGCGCCAGCGACCTTTAACAATCGCGCACGCTGCATTGTAGGACTTTTCCGGTATATCGTAATGGTGTGCAAATCTGTCCATATAGATTACACAGGTATATCGTTCGAGAGGCAGAATCCCGATTGGCAGAGGATATTCTTGTTCGTATTCTAGATCATCTAGTTTTTTCATTTTCTGGTCAAAATAGTATTTCACATCTTCTGTAGCAAGGGAATTTTCCCATTGTATCCATTTTGGATCTAATTATTTTATTTATTTTTTTAAATATATTTTTATTGCAGGAATTAGCCAAAATTACATGTCGGACCAGCAATACAGTTACAGGAATAAAACAGTAGGTGTATCCGATCCCCAGTTAGAAAATGTCATGGATACACAGCCATTCAGCCCACAACCCACGGGTCAGGCGGCGAACACAAGTGGGGATCTGATAGAAGGTCGAAGCTGGTCCGGATAATTCGACTGACTTTGTCTGCTTTTCTAGATCAACCTAACAAAAGGGCGAAAGAAACTCCCCCCCAACAACCCACCGCCTCTCTTGCTGCCGCCGTACGCTCCTGGAGTTCGGGGTGACCGGGACGGCGAAGTTCCATCTCACGGAGCCTCCGGTCGGCCGTGCCAAGTCATCAAGGATGACTCGTCGCATGCCCACTTTTTTTAGAAATGCAGTAGCCCCTGACCACTACCTTAAAGGCGTCCCACTCTGACGCTCTCGATCCAGCGGTGCCCCCATTGGACGCAAAATAATCCGAGATTTTGTCCCCCAGGTCCGCCTTAAAGACTATGTCCTCCAAGATCTCCGGGCGCAATTTCCAGGTGGGCACAATAGGGATCCCGGGAAACCAGCGTAAGTCCACCAGGAGGGGATTGTGGTCCGAGATGGTCCTGGCCAAGTATTCAGAGCGGACCGCTGCGGATACCAACTCCACTGACCCCAGAAACCCATCCAATCGCACGTGCAATTCATGTAGGCCAGAAAAATAGGAGTAGTCCCTAGAGTCGGGGTGCTGCGCCCTCCAGATATCCGTGAGCCCCCAGTGATTCTGCCATTCCTTCCTCCCTTTAGCCACTCGGCGGACCGGAGAGTCCGGGAGGGGGGGGTGCGATCGGTCGGCCTCCACATCTACCACTGAATTAAAATCACCACCTAGCAAGAGGGTCCCCGAGAGAAAGTGGGCCAATGAACCCGATAACCCGGATAGGAAGGCAATCTGGTCCACATTGGGCGCATATATACAGCAAATATTCAAGTCTCTGCCCCCCAGCGTGCCTGAGATAGCCACATAGCGACCCTCCGGATCCACCACCGATTTCGCAACCTGAAAAGGAACCCCAGCCCTGATCCATATCAGCGCCCCCCTTGCATAAGCTGAGTATGCGGTGTAGAAGACCTGCCCTCTCCATCTACGCTGTAGCGCCGCCCCTTCCGCCCTGGTGAGATGAGTCTCCTGCAGCAGCGCTATCTGTACCCCTCTACGCACTAGATAAGCGTGAACCTTGTGACGTCTAGACATTGTGTGAAGCCCTCGTACATTCCAAGTGATGCATTTTACATTAGCGATTTCAGCCATAGTCCCATATTGTCTGTTCCGGGTTTCCCCACCAAGGCTCAAACAAAGAACAAGCGAAAGTCAAGTCTACACTGATGGCGGCCATCTTCCCTAACAAAAACCCAACACCCGTCTGAAACAAACCCCTTCCCACCCACCCCAGAACAGGACCCAAATAACATCATCTAGTTCGCATCCAAACAATGTCTTCAACAACCCCCCAATCCCCGACTAATCCTGCGGTCGCCTCCACAGGGAGCCTTAAGGGCTAGGTGCGGGCTGGGCGCCAGTAATGGGCCTTCGAGTCCCGGACTACCGAGACTAATTTGAGCCCAGGTCAAAACAAAAGGGACATCCCAACCAAGGCCCCCCCTCGCCCCCATCGGATCAAGTCACCAATCGCCTCCCCTACCACCCCCGCTACGAGCCCCCACCCAAAAGGAAGTAGCTCACCCAGTCATCCCTGCCCATCCAGCATTCCCTCAGCTGAGTCTGGAGTAACCTCAGGCAGGTGAACACTATCGGTCTCTGATTCCTCTGTGTCCGTTTGCGCCCCTTCGCCACCGGGTTTCAATCCTTCGACAATGGGTCCACTCTGCGAACCAGAAAGATTAGACACCATCTCCAGTACTCCTCGTCGCTCCGCCATTGTTTCCACAGTCGAAGGTTTGCCTGGTTTGCCACGGCGGCTGCGGAGTCTTTTGGAACGACGTTGTTGACCAGGTTCCACAGCCAGCTGAGATGACGATCCAAACCCATCTTTCCCGGCTCTATAGAGTTCGAGCCAATTACAAACTTCCTCCGGAGAATCAAAGAACTGGGTATTGTCATCGATGATAATACGGAGCCTTGCAGGAAAAAGGAGTGAGTACTGGATACCCTCGCTCCGGAGCTCGCGCTTGATCGCCAGGAAAGAGGTCCGTTTACGTTGGGTCTCATATGTGTAGTCCGGGAAAATGTTCACCTGGCTATTCTCCACCTGATAAGGTCCGTTATGCCTGGCGGCATTGAGGATAAGGTCTCTGTCTCGAAAATGTAACAATCGCGCCACCACCGGACGCGGGGCTCGGCCCTGTTGCGGCGGCCTCGCCGGCACCCTATGTGCCCGTTCCAGGGTGTAGAAGGAGGACAAACCCTCCGGAGCCACCGCATCCCGGAGCCAAGCTTCCAAGTAGGCCACCATGTCGCCATTCTCGATCTTTTCCGGTAGGCCCACCACCCGAATATTGTTCCGCCTGTTACGCCCTTCAGCGTCCTCCGCTCGTTTTTCCAAAGCCTCGATCCGGGACAGGGCATCCTTCATTGTCGCGGCCAAGGTTTTCTGCGCCGGCTCCAGACCCTTCACCGAGCTCCCTACCTCCTTAACTCTGTCCGAGAGCTTGCCGTGGTCTGCCCTGAGGAGGCCCAAGCTCGTCGCATCCTGGGCGATATCTTGCTGTAGAGCCGATTGGGTGGATGCGATCGCCTCCAGGACCCGGTCGAATTGTTGTTGTAGGTGGGGGCCACCAGAGCTCTCCGGATCACCTCGTTCCTCTTTATCCGGCGCCTCCGTGTCCGAGGCAGCCGGGGTGGTCCCTTTGGGTCCCCTCGGTTTCCCCATGGTGGTTGAATCCCGTGGAGGAAAGTTCGTCAGAGGTACTACCAAGTGCGGACGTTGACTATGGCGCTCCTGGCACGCAGTCGATGTGCCGAGGGCCTTCGATCGTCGTCGCCAGGGCCCACGACTCCTCCGATTCTGCAGGCCTTGCCACCGCCGTGCCACTGGAGGCCAACGGGGGGGGGGAACGATCGGCGCCAGTCCGGGTAGGTCCGCCTGGCCGATGACGACCTCGATCGAGAAACACCAGAGCTGCCGGAGATTCTGTGGCGCCAGGTCGCTGTGCTGCCCATGAAGTGCACAGGGCTTCTGCGATTTCAGGCACTCAGTGAAGGGCAGCCGGGCTTGTCTCGTGGTATCGTCTCACCACTCAGGGCCTCCGGTCATCCGTGATCTGTTCTCGATGAAAAGTCGCCCAACAGTCCATCTGGGGTTGACCACAGTGTTCAGATCCTTCCAAACCATCAACCAGACTAACTTTCCTTGGGGAGATAGGATGTAGTGAAGATGCGCGGAGCCCTGCTAGGCTTCCACGGATTTGGGGTCCCGGCAGAGCCATCGAGAAGGTCCGGGCGCCATCTTGGGGTCCGCTCCGCGGTCTCCGCAACTTCGCTTTTCCGTCGGAACTACCAGTTTTCGAGTGTCACCGGGCGTCCCAGCAGGTCCCCTCAGACCCGATCTTCGGTTTGTGGGGGTCGGGGTGCCCCGCGGTCTCCGATCTGCAGGATCAATGCGTCCAAGCCACGCCCCCTCCATTTTGGATCTAATGCCACTGTTTTCAGGTTCGGTGGACTTGTTAATGCCTCAAGGGCTGATTCTGCTGTATAAACAGTTATTCTTTTGCCTTGGGCTAGGGCTCTTTTTTTTGCTACAGTAGTATGAACCGCTGTCAGAATTTTTTCTGTAGAACTGAATTTCATTTCAGCCTGTGTGTACAAATGTGATTTGTAAGCTATATTTTATTTATTTTATTTATTGATTTAAACTTTTACCACGCACAGCTATACACAGTGGGTTTCCCGGCGCTAGGGACAGACTGGAGAAGAAGATATCAGATAGCCAGCATGCAGGTACCAACTACTTATGTGAACAACAGCGTTTTCAGTGCTATAGGTACCGTTTCTCCCTCATTAGAGGTCAGGTACGTGAATCCGCATCTTCCTGGAATTACTTTGATTACCAGATTGCGTATGTTTTCACGAGTTTGCAGTTTTGTTTTAGCTAACATGTCTGTCTGTAAGGATCTGTTTTTGAGTCCAATGTATGGGTTTGAAATCAGGTTTTATTAATTCATAGAGAGGTTTAACCCTCTCTGCATAATTTAGAATGTATGTTCTTCCGAAATTCAGGAAGCCTAGTATTGATTGTAAATTTCTCAGCGTTTTTGGTGCTTGGAGTACTACACACTTCTCTAAGAAGTTGTCTGCCAGGCTTTTTGCCTTCACTGGATAATTCATAGCCTAAAAATAGGACTGTCAGATGGGCAATTCTGGACTTTTTAAAGTTGAATTTGTCACCCTCTGATGCGAACCCAAGAATTATGGTGTTCACTCTTTTTAAGTGAGTCTCCAGGTCATTATCTGTAAGATAGATGTCATCGACATATGATAATGCTTCATCATCATATATTTGTAATAATTCTGTTACTCTGGCTGAGAATAATCCCGGGCTGTTCTTGAATCCCTGTGGGAGTCGGCAAAATTGTTTTTGCGACCCCATTATTGAGAAATGGGTCAAATACCTGCTTTCTGGTGCAATGTTTTGACAGAAGAATCCATTAGAGATATCTAATGTTGTTTTATATTTCTTGCGCACGATGTTGATCATTAGTGCTGCACTGTGTGAATTTTGTACTGCAAACGTTTTGCAACAGGAGTTTAAATGTCTGTAGTCCAAAACTAGACGATATGAATCGTCTGGCTTGGAGACAGGAAACAAAGGATTGTTCATTTGTGAGGTGCATGTTTCAATCACCCCCTGATATTCAAGTTGATCTAAGATCTCCCTGACTTGCTTTTTAGCTTCTTGTTTAACTGGGTACTGTCTTTGTGCAGTAGGTTGATTTTTTAACTGGATTTTCTGGTGAGGAGAATCCTCATCCCATCCTACATGATTTTTATATAAGGCAGGGGCTTGGGCCACTGCCCATTTTCTTGCTAATGTATACTTTTTATGAATTGGGATATGATTTGAGAAGGCAGGCATAATCATTTCTTCGCCATGAGGGCACTCCCTGACAAACTCTGGTGGCCAGTCTTTTTCAGCTAACAGGATGTCATAGCCTTTAGAAAGATTCTCCCAAAAGAGACCTTTTATTTTCCTAGTTTTATCTCCCTCTATACGCAATGTTATTCCATATAGTTTATGGGGCACACTAACTCGTGTGTCTGTAGTTTCCACCTGAATGTATTCATTTGTGTCCACTGTCTCCAGAAGATTCATCAGGATCTTGCGAGCTATGGTCACTTCTGCTGCGCTATCTAACATTGTCTGGGCCCACTCTCCATTTTTCAGTTCAATTCAATTCAATTCAAATTAATTTATATAGCGCGCTACATACCCAGAGGGTCTCAAGGCGCTTAAAGAAGGGTGGGGAATTACTTGTCGAATATCCAGGTTTTAAGTTGCTTTCTGAAGGCTAGGTGGTTCTGAGTGAGGCGAAGGTGAATGGGAAGTGAGTTCCAGGTTTTAGCCGCCAGGTAGGAGAAGGATCTTCCTCCCATGGTGGTTTTGTTGATGCGAGGTACAGCAGCAAGGGCTTGGTTGGAGGAGTGTAGCTGGCGGGAGGGGGTGTAGAAGGAAAGTCGTGTGTTGAGGCATTCGGGTCCAAGTTCGTAAAGTGCTTTGTGTGCGTGGGTTAGGAGGCGGAATGTTATTCTCTTATTGACGGGGAGCCATTGGAGGTTTTTCAGGTGACCAGAAATGTGTTCTTTACGCGGGATGTCTAGTATGAGTCTGGCTGATGTGTTTTGGATGCGTTGGAGTTTTTTCTGAAGCTTTGCGGTGGTACCGGCGTATAGGGTGTTTCCGTAGTCCAGGCGGCTTGTAACCAGTGCGTGGGTGACCGATTTTCTAGTTTCGGTGGGGATCCAGCGAAATGTTTTTTTGAGCATGCGAAGAATGTTGGAGCAAGATGATGAAACGGCGTTGAATTGTCTGGTCATCGAGAGTGAGGAGTCCAGGATGACGCCTAGGTTCCGTGCGTGGTCCGTCGGGATGGGTGCTTTTCCAAGGGCCTCTGGCCACCAAGAGTTGTCCCAGGTGGAGGGGGAGGTACCTAAGATAAGGACTTCTGTTTTGTCTGAATTCAGTTTCAGACGGCTGTGCTTCATCCACTCGGCTACTTCTTTCTTTCCTTCATGTAGGTTGGTTTTGGCGGTGTTAGGGTCTTTGGTGAGTGAGAGGATCAGTTGAGTGTCATCAGCGTAGGAGATGATGTTGAGGTTGTGTTGGCGTGCGATGGCCGTGAGGGGGCTCATGTATACATTGAAGAGGGTGGGGCTGAGTGAAGATCCTTGTCGCACGCCGCAAATGACTTCAGTGGCCTCTGACTTGAATGGTGGGAGGCGGACTCTCTGAGTTCTTCCGGCAAGGAACGAGGTGATCCATTCCAGTGCTTTTCCTTGGATTCTGATGTTTTTGAGGCGTTGTAACAGGGTCCTATGACAGACTGTGTCGAAGGCTGCGGAGAGGTCGAGGAGGATGAGGGCGACTGTGTCTCCATTGTCCAGTAGAGTTCGAATGTCGTCTGTTGCTGCGATGAGTGCGGTCTCAGTGCTGTGTTTGGCTCGGAAGCCGGACTGTGAGGAGTCGAGGGATTTGTTGGTTTCGAGGAAGGCGGCGAGCTGATTGTTGACAGCTTTCTCAATGACTTTGGCCGGGAATGGAAGGAGCGAGATGGGGCGGTAGTTTTTGAGTTCGGTGGGGTCAGCTGTGGGTTTTTTCAGAAGGGCGCTGAGTTCGGCGTGTTTCCAGATTTCCGGGAAGGTGGCGGAGTTGAGGGAGCAGTTGATGACGTCTCGGAGGTGTGGTGCTATGATGGAATCTTCTTTGTTGTGTCCTCAGAATCCTCTGCATGTTTTATTTTTATACTTGCTACCTTCTTTCTGGGAAATTGTGATTTTTTAAATTTGGATGAGCAGGTTCTTTGTCTTTGGACTTGACGTGCTCTTCCTTGTGTTCTGACCGTCCTCTTCTTTCCGATTTCTGTGAGGAAGATCGAGAAGGATTGAGTGAGAAGGATCGAGAGGGACGTGTATCAATGTCTTGATATCGGTCAGGTTTTCTTATTTTATCCCTATCTCTAAGATTATATCTTTTTTCAGAGGATTTCCTTTGGGGAGATTTGTCTCTTCCAACCGGTGATTTATTCCTCCGTTGGAGAGACCTTCCTCTGGACTGGAATTGTTTTTCACTGAGAGTGGATTGTTTATTACCATCCCAGCTCTTTTTTGGAGTATTTAGATTATTTTTAATATAGGTCTTTTCAGGATTTTCAATTAGTTGGGGTTTTACCGGTTTCCTACCCAAACTATCTCTTCCTAATTCTTCATAGGATTTTTCTATGATTTTAGCAAGCTCAAATGGTTGGTCTGTTATATCTGTCTCCTTCAATTTCTGGAGGTACTTTATATCGTCCCTTGCCAATTGAACTAATTCTCTGTATGCTTTTGTTAGTTCTTTTAGTTTAACTAGGAGTTCTTCGCTTGACATTGTTTCAATGTCTGGGTGTGGTGAGTAGTTGGCTAGAACCGGCCATGTGGCTCCTGGTCTACCTAGTGGACCAAGCCTGGTGATGTGATTTTGATGTTTTAGGGCGCCTTTAAATAAGAGCAGGTGCTCTTGATATGTTAGTGGAATTTCAACTTCCTCTGGAGCTTCCGCTATTTTGTAGTAGTGGAACTCATGTGTTACAGGATTTGTTGCTGGAAAGTTTATCCAGGTATAGAATACTTCTGTCTGCCGAAACTCATGTGCCTCTACCACAAATACGGCTGTACCACCTCTTGATGTTAATCCATTTTCTATAAGTTTTATAGTTATGGTTTTCCTCATATTGACCGGGATGAGTATTGCATCCGGGTCGGTGTTTTGAAGAAGTGTGTTGTCCGCTATGAGTTGAGCTGCTAGTCTAGCATGCTCCCTCTCTTCGTCACTTTCTGCCATTTTACTGACTGAAAGTTTTTTGTTGCAGATCAAGTTTCAAGGAAACAAAGATTAGGTGCACAATATTTTGGAACACTGTATCCTTCAACGTTGACTATACCAAAAACTAATACATAGGATTCTCATCCTACTAAGTTACAGCGGATATTAACCTTTCACCCACTCCAGACGTCTATTCGAGTTTTTATGGGAAAAAGGGGTCTGTGTGAAAAGCACAACTTAGTTACTCTAGTGTCTTGCGTTAGACTATCGCCTTACCAAACGTTGGGCGCCATGTAGTGTAGTTCCTATTTTCCCAATAGGCTCTGCGCCAAGTATAGGAATCAAGAATTCTCGCTAAGGTTTTAATCAGTTCCGTACCTTGGTTCTAGAATGAAGGAGGTCTTGTATCTCGCGTTTCAGGACTCGATCTCCCAGCAACCCGCGAGGGCAACTTGGGAACCCCGGAGCTGGATTTTCTCGGCGTGAGAAAAGTCAGCTTCTCCAGCGCGTCAAAAGGTAGGGGTGGTTTCCTTCGGCTCTCGCATCAGCTGGGCTCTGGATAAGTAGATAACCGCTTTGCTCCACACCACCATGTGTTTGCTTAAGGCAACGTTGATATATTTATACCTGGAAGGTGCCGGGTTTGACGTAAGGTTGGACATAAGACGTCACTAAGAACTAACAGTTCTTTCTGGACTCCAGGAGTTCTTGTGTAAATCAAAACAGAAGCAGGAGGGGATTTCTCGGGCTGCTGAAGGCTTGGTTTGTTTAAAGAACGCGTTGTGCTTTCTAGGAGTCTATGGGAGTAGCCTTGCCATGCTTTGGACTGCATGGGCTATTTACTAAATATGGATCTGATTCTTATGCCTTTATAAGGATACTATTTATTATAACCACACAAGGGCATGAATCGGGAATATCAAATTAGGGTCCTAGATAGAAATACAACAATACAAACCCTACAACATCTTTTTTTACAATTTTGTTTTGGTCTTTCTGGAACTCTGGTCTCAGTCATTTTGACTCAAGAAGATTTTTCTTCTTTCTTTTGACTTAGAATCAGACTTTCTGAGTGCCTTCAAGGAGGTCTCACTTCACTTTTGTCAATCTGTTCTACGTTTACTTCTTCATCAGATTCTCCATTAATATCTAGATTTCCAAACTCTTCAAGAATCACATAGGTCCATTCAGGTCCTTTGAATGTATTGTTTAATACCTTCAATCTTGAACTTCTACGAATGTTTTTAGTAACTGACTTTTCTGCCTGAGTTTGACTTGTAACTTCGTTTACTTGTTCTGGATCTTCATTCCTTATTTGTAAATGATATTTCACGATATTTTGACACCACTTGGCCAATTGTCACCTATTTTGACTCTTTTAACTTGCACTGCACTTTCACCTTCTTGGTCCCTTTCAAGAACTCTTTGGTTTTTGTTACTTTGTAGCACAACTTGTTTTTTTTTTGTTTTCTGAGTTCCTTTCTACTTTTCCTCATTCAGGACTTGTCTGTGTTGCTTTTTCTTCCTGAACCCGTTCTTCTGTTTCTACCTGTTCCTGTTCGGGTACTCTTTCAGATAATTCTTTTCTTTCTTCTTCCCGAACTTGTCCTTCTTCCCCTAACTGGTCCTGTTCTGGTCTTATTACAATGTTGTCTTTTGCCGCCTGAACTTGTTTTTCTATATCTATCTGTCCCTGCTCAGATCTTTCAATAGATCTGTTTGCCTGAGTATGTTATTCTGTACATATCTGGTCCTGCTTAAAATCTCTAGTATCATTGTTGAATTCTTCCTGAGCATTCCCTTCTAAACCTGTCTGATCCTCACTATTCACCGGTTCTTCTAACTTTGCCTTACTCCATGTTTTGATGAAGACTTCAGATATGTCAATTATTAGTATCCAATCCTCCTGACTGGTGCTCGGTTGTTCGTGGTCAAACTCTCTAGAGTCCCTTGTTCCAGGATCTTCGACTGTACAACCTTCAGCAACTTCAACTGGTTTTTCTTCAGCAGGGGTTGGCACCCTTTTTGTATGGCTGGCATGCACCCAGTTTGGCAGGTCTGCACACTTCACTGCTGTGGTAGTAACCAATATGACTTGTCGTGGCTCATCCCACCTTGGTGCTAGGTACGACTCTTTGGGATTGGCTCTTTACCACTACCCAATCTCCAGGACTCAAATGATGAGCTTGGTCCGGCTGCCTGGTCACTGCATCTTCTCCAACCTGGTGAGAGATAGAATGCACTAGGTCAGCCAATCCTTTGCAAAAATCCAATACCAAATCATCAGTTATATTCAGCAATCTATGTCCTGGTGTAAATGCCTGTTTCATTGCTCTTCCCATGATAATTTCATCGGGACGCAGTCCTGTGTTCCTGTCAGGAATACTTCTGAGTCCCATCAGAACAGGAGGCAACGCATCTGGCCAACTCATTGAAGTAGATGAACACATCTTTGTCAATCTTGTCTTTATAGTGCCATTCAATTGTTCTACCACTGCAGAAGCCTCTGGGCAGTATGCACAGTGCAGTTTCTGTTCGTTTTTGAATACTTCACAGATTATTCGAATTATTTCATTGTTAAAGTGAGTTCCTCTATCTGATTCCAAAGTTACTGGAAAACCAAATTTTGTAATGAGTTCCCTCAACAATAATCTAGCAAGTTATTTCTTTTTATGGGGTATGCCTCCACCCACTATGAAAACAAACAAACAATAACAAGGATGTACTTCAATCCGCTGCATGGTGGTAATGCTATGAAATCTAGCTGTAGCCTCACAAATGGTTCCTCTGCTTTCCCAATCTTTCCCCAAATGACCACTGTTTTTCTTCCTGGATTTATTTACTGACAAGTTGCACATCTCTGGCAAAGACTTTCTGTGACTGCCCTAAATCTTGGATTGTACCAATCCTGTCTGAATTGTCGTATCATAGCATCCCTGCCTATATGTGTGTCTCCATGGTACATTCTTGCCATGTTTGAGAGCAAGCAATCTGGCATAGCTGGACTGCCATCATGGCACACCCAAAAACCATCTGATTCCCTTCGTTCACAACTGTTTTATCCAATTTTCCTTTTCACTTTCTTCCACTTTCTCCTGCAACTGTCTCACTTCTTCCCAAACTGAAAATAACACAAGTTGGCAGTTGTTTCCACTTGTCTCCATTTTTCTGTTTATTGACATTTTACTTCTAGCACAATACTGAGCAACTTGGTCAGCGTAACGGTTACCAGCTGTCACTTCTCCGTTTCCTGACTGGTGAGCAGAGCACTTAACCACTGCTATTTCTTTTGGTAATTGTATCGCTTCCAATAGTTCTTTCACAAATTTTCTATTTCTAATAGGGGATCCCGATGAAGTCATGTATCCCCTCTGTGACCACAAATGGCCATAATAATGTACAACCCTGTAACCATATTGGCTATCAATAAATATAGTCGCTCTCCAATTTTTCCCAATTTTGCAGGCTTCAGTTAAAGCGATCAATTTGGCTACTTGTGCAGATTTGACTCCAGATAAATAGGAAGCTTCAATAACCCCAGTCAATTTGCATACAGCATAAGCTGCACTCAGTCCACCTTCCTCAACTCTTAGACAAGAGCCATCAACGAATAACTTGTATTCTGGCTCTTTCAGTGGTTCTTCTTGTATGTCAGGACGTGGCTTAATGCACATCTCTGAAACATCTAAGCAGTCACGTTCTGTATCATGTTTTACTTCTTCACATTTCGGATCTTGCAAAAGTGTGGCTGGGTTCATAATAGTACATCTGATTACTGTCACATGTTCTGCTCCTAAAATTACTCTTACATACTTAGTCATTCGACTAGGCGTAAGATGTTGTGTTCAATTTCTCGTTAATAAAATCTCGACTGCATGTGGGACATATACTTTCACAGGATGTCCCAACACAATTGATTCACCTTGTTATATGCTCATACAAGTAGAGGCAACTGCTTTTAAGCAGCCTGGTAATGCTGACGCCATAGGATCCAAAGTAGCTGAAAAATAAGCCACTGGACGTCGGCTTAATCCATGCCTCTGTGTTAAGACTGAGAGTTCACAACCTCCCCTCTCACAACAGAACAGTGCACACTTTTTTGTGTAGTCTGGAATTCCTAGAGCAGGGGCCTCACATAAACAGCTTCGTAATTTCACAAATGCTTCTACACTTTCATCATCCCAAACTACTGGATCTTTTGCTCTCTTTCGTGTCATCTGGATTAGAGGCTTTGCCAGTAAGGAGAACCCAACAGTCCACTGTCTGCAGTAGCCCACAACCCCAAGAAACATCCTGATTTCTCTCTGCGTTTGGGGTAATTGCATTTGTCTTATTATTCTGATTCTTTCTGTGGTCACTTTCCACGCTCCTCTTTCTATTTGGTGACCTGAATATTTTACTCCTGTTTTGCAACATTGTGTAATTCTTCTGGAGATACCTTGTGTTCTCCATCGGCCAAATGATTTAATAGTGCGATTGAATTAGTGACACAATCATCTCTGCACTTTGATGCCACCAGCATGTCATCAATATATTGAACTAGGACTGATTTTAAGGGCATAACTAACTTTTCTAGACACTTTTTCAAAATCTGATTAAAAATAGATGGACTTTCTGTGTACCCTTGAGGAACTATATTCCATGTTAAAATACGATCCTTAAATTTAAAAGAAAATTAATACTGGCTTTCAGGGTGTAATGGAATCAAATACGGTAAACCATCCAGCATTCCAGGGTATCTGATACAAGATCACTGCTGGATTTGGCACTACTGGACAAAATGGCAATACAATTTTATTGATTTTCCTAAGATCTTGCACTATCCTGTACTTCCCACTAGGTTTTTTGAGACCCATTATAGGTGAGTTACAAGGACTGCTCATTATTTCTTTTAGAATGCCCTGTTTAATCATTCAATCAATTTTAGAGGCTACTCCTGCTTGAACTTGGACTCATTTTGTATTGTCGGTGTTTGAATAAACTGCACCTTCTTTCACATGCACTTTTACTGGGTCCGCATTTGCCATTAGACCTATTTCCTTTCCAATGAAATTCCACACTTCCGGATTTACTGTCGTTTTTAGTTCTAGTATAAAATCAGGTTCTCCACGAGATCCCGCTCCTCCGAGGGTCCTGGGTGCAAGCATAGTGGCTTTAGAACCTTACATCCGCCATGTCCTTGTAACATCCTTTGACTCCCAGACCCTTCCGATAAACTGGAAAAAGGCCATTGTGTTACCTATTAGGAAAAAACCCAATGTAAGCCATGATGTCCTGGAGAACTTACAACCCATTTCTCTGCTACCCTATACTGCGAAAATTGCAGAGAAAATTGCAAATGTGCAATTGATGGCATTTTGCGGGTTTCCGAAGGGGTTTCTCTACTGAGACGGCCTTATTACGAGCCACCGAAACCCTACGTCAAGGAGCAGACACAGGCCTAACCATGGCACTGGTCATGCTAGACCTTAGTGCAGCGTTCGACACTGTAGCACATATCACTTTGCTACAGTGTCTGAACAGAGGAGGTGTGACTGATAGAGCACTCGGCTGGCTAAAATCATTTCTGACGGGCAGGAGCTTTCAGGTCCAGCAAGGCTCGTTTCAGTCTGAGGAGATGGTATTGGAACAGGGGGTGCCACAGGGCTCTGCTCTGAGTCCTACCCTTTTTAACATATATATGGCCCCCCTGGTTGAGGTAGTACAATCGTTCGGCAGAGAGATTGTTTCCTACGCCGACGATATGCAGCTCTTACTCACCCTCACCCAAACACCTGCAGCTGGAGCCAATAACTTCCGAGCCTGCATGCAAGCATTGGCCACCTGGATGGATAATTACTGTCTAAAACTAAACGGCTCCAAGACAGAAGTCTTGGTGGTCGGTGGTGATCAACGGCTCTGGACATGTGACTGGTGGCCAAGCTGTTTAGGCTCTACGCCTACACCTTGTCCTGAAGCTAAGAACTTAGGGATATGGATGGACCCCACACTCTCTTACGAGACACACATCAACCGTTTAGTGGGCAAGTGCTTTGGAGTCCTAAAGACTCTCAATAAAACCCTAGACCTCCTTCCTTTGGAGGCTCGGCGCACTATGACCCAGGCACTGATTACGTCACGCCTCGACTATGGGAATGTTCTCTTCTTGGGAGCTTCTAGTAAAAGTATAGGACGACTCCAGATACTGCAAAACGCTGCAGCCCGCCTAGTACTTAGACTCCCAAGAAGAGCCAATTCCAGATCCGCCCTGGAGGCCCTCCACTGGCTCCCAGTGAAAAAAAGAATAATGTACAAAGCCCTCCTAATATGTCATCGGATCCTTTGGCATAAAGCTCCTGGCTTTCTGGCTGGTCTGGTCACATGGTATGAGCCACGCAGACCACTTAGGTCGGGCGGCATGGGCACGCTTGTGACCCACCGCTACAGGAGAGAAAAAATGGGAGGTCGGTCCTTTAAAGTGGCCGCGGCTATAGGCTGGAACAAACTTCCCATCAGTCTCCGCCTGGAGCCTTCAGAAACCAAATTCCGCCGACAACTGAAAACCCACCTGTTCTCCTTATAAGTCTACATTAGTTTCTCGGGCCTTGCTCTGTCCTCTCCCCTGGCGAGCTTTTTTTCTTCTCTCTTTTAGTGCGGGGACACGCCAGGATGGCGTAACCATGGCGCTCTATAAATGTCTTTATTATTTTATTATTATTATTATTCTGGTAAGTCATTCTGTGTTATTAATGAATACATTTCATCTACTTCGGTACTTTGCATAGCTAGCATTATTTTATAGACCATGTCTTCATCAGGGGTTTGAAGAG
Organism: Lissotriton vulgaris; assembly: GCF_964263255.1. Classification (NCBI taxonomy): domain Eukaryota; kingdom Metazoa; phylum Chordata; class Amphibia; order Caudata; family Salamandridae; genus Lissotriton; species Lissotriton vulgaris. Next base: position 1,926,894,285 of record NC_141693.1, read on the forward strand.
CAACACCATCCAGTGTGCAATAAATTGTACAGTTCATTTTACACAAGAGGTCTCTGCCTAATACATTTACTGGACTTGAATCACAGACTGCAAACTTTTGCATATCTTTAGATGTCCCAATTCGTACCTCCATAGGTTCTGTAATTGGGGTTCTGATCTGCTGATTAGCTACTCCAACCACTTGGATACAGTCTCCCGAGAAGGGGGTAGGTTTGGGATGTCTGCTGTTCTCACAGTAGAATGGGTAGCACCAGTGTCCAATAGAAAAGTGATGTCATTACCTTCCACCTTTCTATCTGCAAATGGACCTGACTGATCTACCGGTAAGGATGCGCCAAGTACGCATTCCTCTTTCTCCCCCCTCAGGCACTGTCATTGCATCAGCATGTCTTCTTCATTTCTGTTCTGTAAAAAACTATTGTGAAACCACAGAATTTTTCTTACCGCTTCCTGGAAATTCGGTGTCCACACTGTACTGTGCTTGATTCACAAAATTTGGCATAGGGGCAGGTGGCAACTGATACTTCTGATCAACTACCTGCTGCTGTTGATTCGAAAATCCTTCATTCTGCGTCTGTGGATTTAAGTTTTGATTTGGGCCATTATTATTCTGAATATTTTTACACTAGTTTTTCCAATGTCCAAGCTTTCCGCATCCATGACAAGGAAACCTTTTCTTCGCATCCTCTCTGCTCATTCATCCTTTTTGTTTACCATCATTGGCCATATTATCGCTCTGACCTGCTCTTTTGTCTGTCCATCTGTTTGACCTTCTAATTTTATTTCTTGTTGTTCTGCCAATTTCACTTGTGCCCACATCATATTTTCTTTTAGTTTCTTATGCCTATCTTCAATATCGTCCCCACAATATTTAGCATGTTTTAATATTTCATCTATGGTCTTATTTTGCCAACAAATCTTTATGTTGTTGAATCATTTGACTAATCTCAGGTTTTAAAACAGTAACAAATCAATATACGAAATGTCCCATAGCTTTATCTCCAATGCTTTCAAATCCTCTATACTACTTGAGTACCTACAGTAACCTTTCATAATAGACATGAACAACAGACTCATTTGGTTCTTGGGTAGTTCGATCTATTTTTATCCAATCTGTTTCTTTTGGAGGTATGTTCCCTTTTAAGAATGTAATTACTTGGTGATAATTCTTAATTACGTCATCTGAGGGTGCTCCTGTTTTTGAATCTCTTGGATATTCTTCACTAGGCCAATCAACTGTGAGCTTACATTCTGTCCATAAATCTGCAGGCACCATTATATCAAACAGACCATCTAAATCTTTCAATACAACATTTGAAAGCTTCACAAACTTTCAACTTGTCTATACTATTCAACTGGCTTCTCTCTCAATTTCGGGAACTCGTTTGTAAAAGACAAAATATCCTGTTGACTCCATAGAACATGCACGCATCCCCCACCAGGTACCTCTCTCATGGGACACAATCTTTCTACATTCCCTGTTTTTTTCTTCAAATATGCATGAGACGCTTTCTTAGCCTGTGCTTCTTCCTTTTTCTTTTGCCATCTTACTCTCCACTTGTCAAGGTTTCCCCATTTCTGCACAATATTAAATAACTCTTTAACTTGCAATTTTCTTCCTGACACATTCATATTTTCCAAATCCTCATCAGTAAAATTCACTCTGTAAGGCTTCTGCAATACCTTTGATCTCCCTATGTCTATTCCCATCACAGAGGATAGTTCTGTCAATTTCTCATGAAACAATCTTGAATTTCTGGTTATACTCCTGCATACAAACAACAATTCTTCTGCATCATAAGTGTTCAATCTTTTTCCATATTTCTAGCAATCAGTTCTTCCAATTCTACTTTCAACTTGTAAATAGCCAGGGGCAGATTTACAAGAAAGTGGCACATCTCGAGAGATGCGTCACTTTCCCTGCGCCACACTAAAAAATGCTTGCGTCACCATGGATGTGCCGTATTTACAATATGGCGCACCATCTCGGTAGGATTGACAGATGCGTCAGAAATTCTGATGCATCTATTGGGGTAAAACTGTACAAAAGGGGGTGGTGATGGACGGAGCATCTGAATCAATCAAACACTCACACCCAGTGAAAAGATCTGGGTTTAATCCATCACCGTTCTTTAGTAGGGGTAAAAGTCACGCTTTGCTGGAGTTGTGTCGCAAGCACGATGCAAGTCCAGCAATGCATTTTGTGGCCTATTCCCACTACACTGCGTCACTCCTTACGCCTGTTTCAAGCAGGCGTAAGGTTTTGACGCACTGGTATCCTAAAAGGGACGCAGTGAAATATTGTAGATTTCACTGCGTCACTTTTACAATGCTTTCCTCCATAGAAACGCCCCCCCTGCATACATTATACCTGACGCAGGTTTAATGTGACGCCGGGCTTTATAACGTGACGCATCTCCCTAGATGTATCACGTTGTAAATAAGGCGCATTGTTTGCGCCACCGTTGCGTCACAAAAATTGACGCAATGGCAGCACAAAGTGGTGCAAGGGGCTTTTAAATCTGCGAGAATGAAGACCATTCTCAACAACCAGACTGTGGACATCCCCGACAAGGTGGATATCACCTTGAAAGGGCGCACTGTTATTGTGAAGGGCCCCCGGGGAAGTCTTCGCCGGGACTTCAACCATATTAATGTTGAGCTCTGTCTCATAGGCAAGAAGCATAGAAAGCTTCGTGTTGACAAATGGTGGGGTAATCGCAAAGAGCTGGCCACAGTGCGCACAATCTGCAGACATGTGCAAAACATGATTAAGGGTGTCACATTGGGATGACGTCTGTGTACGCTCATTTCCCTAGTAATGTAGTAATTCAGGAAACTGGCTCACTAGTAGAAATCCGTAATTTCTTGGGGGAGAAATACATCCGCAGAGTGCGTATGAGGCAAGGTGTCAACTGTGCACTTTCTCAAGCCCAGAAGGACAAGTTGATTCTTGAAGGCAATGACATTGAACTGGTTTCAAATTCAGCTGCCTTGATCCAGCAAGCCACCACTGTAAAGAACAAGGCTATCCGAAAGTTCTTGGATGGTATCTATGTTTCAGAGAAGGGCACTGTCCAGCAGTTGGAAGAATAACCTTGGTGTCTATGCCACCAACTGAAGCATTTCTGTAAATATAAATGGTCTGCCAGAACAGCATCAAAAAGATCTTTGCGGTGCAAAATGAAAATAAAAAAATATTCTTCCTTGAAAAAAAAAAAAAAAGAAATCTCTGAATCACACTCACTTGTTTGGTTGTCTGTTATTATAATTTCTTTTCTGGGATTATTCAAAGGATTTGCTGCAGTTTGTGGTTTAGGACAATTTACCTTGTCTCTGTACAAGGGAACAACAGGATCTATAGTTACGGGTATTGTCAATGCTTCAGGATTTACATTTAGCTGAGTTATTTTCTGTATTAGTTCTTCCCTATTTTTATTTAATACTTCTTTTTCTTCATCATACAGTACCCTATTAACTGTTTGCTCATGTACAACCTGTGGAATTAATGGTGGTCCTAATGTTAGAGTGCTTGGGATAACTTTGCTTGGGCCATCTTGATACAGTGGAGGGTTTTCACTCAAAATGTCTTCTAATAATTTATCATCTGATTCTCCATACCCTGTTGCATACAAATGTTTTAATTTTTCTTTACGCTTACTCCCTATTTGTTCATCAGCCACCAATACAGGATACAATCCTTATAATATCATTGCTCTTCTGCATCGTTTCATTTGTTCTTCACGTGTCCAAGTCATACTTCAGGTATAAAATCCTGAAAATGTTCCTCTTCTGCCCTTTTCTCTCTCACTTGACTCAGTCTCCCATTCTTCTAATGCCTCATACTGAGTTAATCTAGGTCTCGGCTCTAATTCATACGTTCACATCCTCAAATTCTGTAAAATTCTTCCATTAATAGTACCAAGCTCTGGAAAAGCTAAAACATCATCATCTTTTGTGCATTCCATCCAATTCTCCATCCATACACATGTATGATAACTTCTCTCCATCATCATGAATGAAGCAGGTGTTTTAGGTGGCAGAATAGGAATTTCCTCTCTAGTCAAAACGGGTTTACCTTTCTTTTAGTTTTTTTTTATTTCCTTTATAAAAGACATTTTTCTCCCTTCTCCATACATTTTAGATATTCGATTAATAAAACAATAATTTGCAAAACTACGAATTTTCTGTCAAAGCGTCTCATACCAAAAGACAAATGAGAATTCAGCATACAGATTTTCTCTAGCCAATCAAAATTCCATTTTTATTGGGGCTTCTAATCAAGGTCACGCTCGTAATCTGACCAATGCTAGCACGGCCTTTCAAATGACGTCAGTTCTACTCCTTACTACTGACCTCTCCTTTATAATCTGCGCACCCGCTGTTTTCACTAATCCCAGCACGGCTCACTGTGACGTCAGTGCAGCTCTGGCAACTAACCCTCCCTTTGCAAGGTAATGCGTAAACTTCTTTTCTTTTCTTTCTCTTTCGAAATAAAATCCATTAACAACAACATATAGACATTCGCTACTCTGTCTGTTCCACTAAATCAAAGGATGGTAAATTTCTTTCCACTGCAAGTAAAACCTTACGCTCACTCTTCTTTGAGGAAAACCTTCCGTTTGTTTTTCAAAAACTACGAGTAATACTTTCCATTTACCCTTCAATCAAGCTGGGAAGAACCTGCCACTCCTCCAATGTTACCCTTACTAAGTAATGTAACACAAATTTCACCAGCGAACTCTTTGCTGTCAATCACTCTCACTTTTACACAAAATAGTCCCTAGTTCAACACTGCCAACCCTATCTAGCTTCTCAGTGCCGTTCCAACAGACGAGTAACCTCACTGCCGTGAGCACCTTAGAAAGGATCAAGTCAGGATGTATTTTAAAATTTTATCTCAAATTAAATTCATGTGAACCACTTACACAGTACAGAACAAACTCTGTCTCTCACAGGAAGGAAGTTTCAAATAATCAATCAGAATACATTCAAATATACTTTGCAATGACGCTGCATTGAAAGGTTAGGATAGAGAGAAAGCACATAAGCGCCTACACAGATATTTTATATTTACGAGAAATGGTGTGAAAACCAACTCCCAGGCCTAGGAATTGGTAAGGGTCCCCAAGGAAAGATCTGTCGAACAAAAGCTTCAGGACAGGAACTAGGACAGTAATCAGGACAGGACAGACGACCTCTCTATCACCAATGCTTGCGTAGCACCCCTCTCTGACACTCTCTTCCTCCTCGAGATTCTTCTGAGACCTTCTTCTAAATTAATCTATTTAAGATATTGGTTCAGCAATTCGATTCTTCTTCAGCATCTCTGTCTTCCGACTCTGTGTTCTTCGGACAGCATCCCAGCCTCTAGATCAGGGGTCCACAAACTACGGCCCCCGGGCCACATCCGGCCCGTCTAATCAACTGGAGTGGCCCACTTAACGATCCCAAACAATCCTTTGCTTCTTGTCTCATGCGGCGACACGTATTCCTCACTTCCAGGTAGCAGGCGTTTGGCGGACCATTTCCTGGCGACCGGAAACCGCTGGGGCGTCTCACAGTGCTTCCGGGGGAAATCGCTTAACACAGAAGTTCCCGCCAACACAGAGCTTCGGATTGATGCCTGTCCTTTGCCTGCTTCTAGGCAAGTAAGAACCGTGTTTTCTGAGGCCGGGTATTCGCGACCTTTACTTAGGTTCTTTGACACCGGTCAAGAGCGCTATTCTGTGTTTGTTTTGAGACGCGCTGGGGCGCTATCCTGAGTTTGTTTTGGCACCGCGCTGGAGCGCTTTACTTGTGGTTTGTTTTGGCACCACGCTGGAGCGCTTTACTTTCAGTTCGTGACAACGCGCAGGGGCGCTTATGTGAATACCTTGGACACCGCGCTGGAGCACTTTGATTACGCGCTGGGGCGCTTATCTTTTTTCGTTTCTACACAGGAGCGCTGTTTTCTAACTAACCACTATAGACGACTTCTACTCACTGGGTGTTCCTAAGCTCAAGGTAAACGCTGTTCACAGCATGCGCACAAGAAGTAAACATAGAGAGGGCTTTATCTGTGCCCATTGTAATCAGGTCTCCCTTACTTCCCCTACCAGCCCGAGAAGAACGAAAGAAAGACAGACAACAAAATGTCGAAACTGTTGGGGAAACGGAAAATAGATTCAGAGTGCAGAGTTTTTAAACAGCAGTGGACAGATGACTATTTTTTTGTCCAGTACAAGGAAAAGGCAGTTTGTTTAATCTGCAAAGAGACAGTGGCGGTGTTTAAAGAATGTAATATCCGCCGACACTATGAAACCCGCCATGGAGGGCAGTATGCTAGCTTGCTGGGCCAAGTGAGGAGAGACAAGGTGGCTATGCTACAAAATGGATTTGCGGCCCAGCAGAGTACAATGCTACAACAAACACAGGCAAACCTGTCATCTGTTCGGGCCAGCTTCAAGGTAGCTCAACTGATTGCAAGCTGTGGAAAGTTGTTCAGTGATGGGGAGTTTGTTAAGAAGTGTTTGAAAGCTGTCGCGGAGGAGGTGTGTCCGGACAAGAACGCGGTGAGTCTGTCCGCATCTACAGTTACCAGGCAAATTGAAGAAATGGGGCATATTGTACATGTCCGGCTGAAAGAGAAAGCTAAAGATTTTGAGTGTTTTGCATTGGGAATGGATGAGAGCAATGACGTGCAGGACACAGCACAACTGCTGATTTTTATTCAGGGAGTTAATTCAACCTTTGAAGTGTCCAAGGAGCTGGCAGCTCTACAAAGTCTCATGTATACTACGACAGGAGAGGATATTTTTTGTAAAGTACGCCAAACGATGGAAGAGTTGGATTTAGACTGGGCTAAGCTGGCTAGCATCACAACGGACGGTGCTCCGAGTATGGTTGGTGCATCGCGGGGGCTAGTGGGGTGCATAAAAAGAGAAATGGAGGAACGAGGTCTCACCCCCCCCCTACAAGTCCACTGCCTGATTCACCAGCAAGCACTGTGCTGCAAAGTTCAGAAGTGGGAATTTGTCATGAAGGTGGTTGTCTCTTGCATAAACTTCATAAGAGCAAATGGACTAAAACACAGGCAGTTCCAAGCTTTTCTGTCCGAGCTGGAGTCTGCCCATGGATATGTGCTTTACCACGCTGAAGTCAGATGGTTAAACCGGGGTAGAGTTTTGAAGCGCTTCTACGAACTTCTACCCGAAATCAGTGCCTTTCTCCTGACAAAGGGAAAAACTGTCCCAGAGCTGATCGACACAGAATGGAAATGGGACCTTGCATTTTTAACAGATGTGACAGAAATTTTAAACAGCCTCAATTTACAGCTCCGAGGCAAGGGAAAATGAATCAGTGACATGTATTCCCACGTCAAAGCATTTGAGGTTAAAATGGCGCTGCTTGTTGGACAAGTGCAAAAACAAGACTTCACCCATCTCCCTGCTACTCCGAGCCTCTCAGCTGAGGAGCCAGCGGTCCCGTTTCCAACCAAGAAGTGCAAGGACGCACTGGAAACGCTGAGAAGGGAGTTTAGTATGCGGTTCCGTGAGCGTCATGCCCATGTTAAAGAAATTAGCATATTCCAAAACCCTTTTGCTGCCGACATTAATGACACCCTGCCTTCTCTTCAATTTGAACTGGCTGAGTTGCAGACCTGTGATGTGCTGAAAGACGCATTCAAGCCCGACTGTCTCATAGAGTACTATGCTTCCCTCCTAAACAAGACCTTCCCCAACATCAGAAAACACGCTATGAAGATGTCCACAGTTTTTAGGAGCACATATATCTGTGAGCAAACTTTTTCACGCATGAAGCTGATAAAAAATCCGACAAGATCAAGACTCTCAGATCAACACCTGCATCAGTCTCTGAGACTGGCTGTGACTGGAATGGAACCTGACATCAATCTCCTCACCAGTCAGATGCAAGCTCACACTCACACTGATATGGTAAGCCTGCTGATTTCAGTAACTATGAATATGAAAAAATGTCAGTATAGTAATGCTCTTATTATAGGCAACATGTTTCTTGAACAGTGGTGTCACATACAAAATGAGACTGCAGCATGTCATCTGCTGATGGGCTGCTTGTGTATTTTTATCTGCCATTCCTGAAGGGCCTGCATGCTTCCAGGACCACCCTAAAGTCAGCCTGTTTATTACAATTATTCTGTATTAATGTTATTTCACTGTGTGGCAAAAAAATTATCATCAGCTTGTGTTTTTATTTTTGAATCTAATCTATATCTATAAAATAAAAGGAGTATCTGTGGTACTGCAAATACACACAAGAAGACTTTCTATTACTTTTTTTGCAAACCAACAGGTGGCGCCAAGGGCCATCAAAGGTCAGCTGCAAAAAAACATTCATTATAATCTCCACAATAATACTGGTTGTCACTTTGGCCCATATCATTTCCTGTTATAAAACTGACCCCGGCCCCCCATCACAGAAAGGAAAGTTGATGTGGCTCCGCCGAAAAAAGTTTGGGGACCACTGCTCTAGAATAACTAACTAATGCTACCTCAATTATACCTTTCTGTATGCTTGCACCACCCATTAATGCTTCAAACGTACGAAAATACTAACTTTGATTGGACAGACCAGGGGAGGTGATCATCACACCATGCTTGCATTTTACTCTTTTAAGTTAGTCCTTGGTTATTAAACCTATCCCCTTAACTCTTTATTCAAACTTTATTTCCCACCCGCATTCACAATGTAATTGTCGTAAATTATGAAACCTTCTGCAGGTTCCCATGCATTTCAGCAGGCTGTCATTCTGGTTCTCACAAAAATATCCACTAGAAGCCTTAGACGAAGTTCAAGTTGATATGGCGTCTTCCAGCTAGGTTGCACTACACATGTGTGGCAAATGAGAGGGAATAGACTGTGGCTCATGACTCTGGGACCATAATAAGCACTATTGAAAGAGTCAAAAAGACTAGTGTTAAAATCAAAAATAAATGGTTTCACTGAACACCACCTATCTCTACTCTAATCCCATTTACTTATTACTATGCTTCCCGAATTAGCATTAACAAAATAGCTGTGTTTAGTTTTCCAGCAAGCAGGTGGCAAGCATGTAAGCTATTTTGTTACCTACTGAGCAAAAGCAGAAAGTTCCCTCCAAGCGATAGACACGTCATTCTACGTAGATGTAGTAGACGAGTGCGTACTAAATAATTTCAGTTTGCGGCCATCTTAGAATCACTCTTGAGTTACTGGTTAATAAAACACATAGGCAAGCTTCTTTGTAGCTAATGAGTGTTGTGAAATGCATGTTATTTCCACAATACAGGTTTAGTACGGGGTTAAAGGTTACATGAGAAGATTGCATCCAAGCAAGTCTTTTTTTCCACAAGTCCTTGCTCCATCACAGGTATACCTAATTTATAATGTAAATTAAATTATTGTACAGCTGTGGCTGTGCTCATTTCCAAATTAGACAAACAGCACCGCTATGTGATGGACTGTAACACGTGCTGGTGTTGACAATTAAGTGCCGGTGCCGGTGCCGAGCACCAGAAACCACCGGCTCAAATTAAGCACTGCCTGGGTTTCCTTGTGGACATTTTTTTTTTAAATCTCTATGATGTGTCCTTTTCACAGGGCTTTTTTCAATTTCATCTTGGACAATGGAGGCAGAGCACGTGGGGCTATGGTGCAACACGTACTATGAAAGGATTGAGGCTGATGGGGAGAAGAAAAAGAAAGTGCCATGAAATGGCCAGTGGTGTTCACATAGTGCTTTTTTGTTATGGTGGGTGGGTGCGGGACCTAACACTAGAACGGGAAGGAGAGGCAACATGGAAAACGTGTGGTAGGAAAAAAGTTAACATGGACAATGGGGGGTGGGAGAGAGCAGAGGGACAGAGGAGAAATACCAGATAGAGCCTGCTGCAAAAGATGCACACTGCTCTAACAAAAAGAAAAAATAGTTCCCAATAATGCCAGCAGTTGAAGGACACAAGTACTTGGTTCATGCTCCAGGGGAGGGCCACAAACAAGTAGAGGAAGTGGCGCTGACCAGCAGGGATGTAAGCAATTGAGTTTGACAAGAAGCCATCCACTGATAAGTAATGAATTGAATACATACTTTATACTCATTCAGCTTTGAACTGTCACCATGAAAAAGAGATGACCATGAACTAGGCAGCTTATATATTTTATTACTTTTTTCAGGGTACACGATGCTCTGCTCTGAGCCCTCCGGAATTAGTTGTGGAGGAGTGGAACCAGCGCATGATCGCCAGCGACCCTGAGGAAAAACATTTAAGTGCTGATCAACAAATGGTGACTTGAAAAATAGAAAGCGCCAGGGCCCGTTCTAGGATTTTGGGGGCCCTGGGTGAAGGGGAATGTGCCAGGTCGTTCTAATTTACATAAGTGACACCTTCATGGCTCTAGAAGCTGCTTTGTGCAGACTCCTGGGGCGTAGCTCCAGTCTCTGCCACCTACAAGCACCTCTTTCACAGCTCATATCGGGCTGAAGGTGTGAGAATTGCTTGGGGCTGAGAGTTAAAACTGTGCACACAGTAAAGTGCTGACAATGGGTTGTCCGCAGTGTCTCTCAACAGGCAGCCAAACAGGAGGCCTAATTGCAGGACACAATGCGTCTCCTTGCAACTGGCACAAGATGTGGTGTCCCCGTCCGATAGGTCTCCCCACACCCTCCCTTAGAGGCCCAGGGAGGGTGCCTATGCTGCCCTTGCCTAGCGCCAGCCCTGGAAAGCGCTGTATCCATGTGAAGCTGGTACCAGAGCCTAGTGACCCCCCCTGGGTCCGCGTCAGGCAGGCCCCTGGGCCTGGTGACCCCCCTGGGTCCGTGTGAGGCTGGAACCAGGGCCTGGTGACCTTCCCTATCCCCAACCCTTAATCCACGTGAGGCTGTGACTAGGTTTGTGTTTAATGTGACCAATGACCCTCTGTATCCATGTGGCCCAGAGCAGATTTGTTTGTGTTTGTCGAAGAAGTCTTCTTCCTGTTACAAAGTAATAACTTGTAAGTTGGCAGGGCGCATCCCGTTCTCATTAGGAACAAGTTATACCTCTCCTCGGCCTTGGCCCTGGGGAAGTAGGGTCACAGACCAGACAACCCCCAGAGTTCTTCGCGCAATCTGGGCCGGAAGGACATGTTGGGAGGGGGTAAAGGGGTGGGATAAGGGAGGGATTAGGGTGGGGTTATATAAGGTGCCGGATTGGAGGTTTCAGCCTCTTCCTGCACCTGGAATCACTGGGGAGGGGTAATTGAAAAGTTAGCTGAGGGTAGCTAATAGGGTAGGCCTTTCCTTTCAGTTTAGGCAGGAGCTGTAGCGAAGGTCGTTAGGCTGTATCCGGCAATACAGGCTTCTTACCTGCTGGGACACTCCATGGAGTAGCCGAGCGCTATATAAGACACCCATAACATTAACATTAACATATCTGGAACATGACTGAGTCCAATAATGAGGTGGTGCAGGTGCTGGGCCTGGCGGGCTGCGCTGACCTGCTGTGGCCCGGGGTCTTGGACCAGGCGTGGGTCAGCTTCAGCAGGGGTAGCGGTGGCAGCGTGCCAGAAGGAGCTGCCACAGTCGAAGAAACCATCAGCAGGCAGAGGGTGGGGCCAGCTCAAGCAGCTGCCGCCCAAAAGCTGAGGCCGGAGGCAGAGACTGTGCGCGCGACTATAGGGCGCTCTAGAGACAGAGATGGTGAGCTGAGGGGAAAGGCCAAGCAATTATGTATCGGCCCAGCAGCACGCTGGAGCCGGTACAGGGCAAGATAGTGAGGAGCGCCTGGGGGATGAGGTGGGCAGTGATAAACCCGCCAAGCAGCACGTGGGGCAAAGGGAGCTCCAGGGAGATGAGGCCCCTCTAGACCTCACAGTGTGGACTCTCCCTGGTACCAGCCAAAATAGGTTTGATTATGGGATGCCTCCCCCATGCAGTAAAGAAGTTAAAAGGGGTGGGGGTCAAGGTAGGCTCACAAAATTTGGAGGCAAGTGAGGGAGGGGCAGGGAACCAGGGTGAACCCCCCCTTTTGCCCAGATGGATAGGACTTGATCTTGAGGTCAAGATCCGGGAACAGCGCCGGATCATTCAGGAGACTGAGATGAAGTGGGACTCATTGTGTGCAGTTAGGGAGGCCAGAGGTGTTGAGACCTTGGGCAGGGGGCTGCCACCCTCATTGTGGGAGGAGGATACAGAACCAGAATAAGATGCAGGAGTAGATTTGGAAGGGGGTAGGTGGGTGTGGGTAAAGGAATATCAGTTGCCAGGGAAGGGATAAGGGACAGCTGTAACGGCGGAGAGACCCACTGGTGCTAGGGACCTCTCAGGTTGGAGCAGCCTGAGGAGGGGGCCAAAAACCGGCAGCAGAGGCCTGTAAAAGCGGGGCGATACCAGTGGGGCGCAAAACGGCCCAGAGTTGCTGGCTGGAAGCAGCAGGAAGGTCCGCTGCAGCCTACCCTCCAACGAGGGATCGGGCAACAGCGGCGGCGCCAGAAGAATGCAGCGGTGTTATTGAAAATATGCACTGAATTCTTCAGAAGTTTCTGTGAAGATTTAATGAGAGCACGGCTACAGCATCCACTTGAGTTGAAGTCCAGATGCAACTGGCATTCACTCAGAGGAATACAATTGAAGAACATTCTAAAAGAATATAGAACCAAGAACAAAAGTAAACGTGGCACATACTAATAGTTAAATAATGAAAAGGGAAAAAGAGCAGCAAGATGATAAATGTAGAATGCAACACATCTCCCTCATTTAGAAAAAACAAAGAAGAGAAAACAAGGCAACACATTGCATATCAAACAAAATCGCTAAATGCTTTGGGAGCATGTCTTACACGAATATCTGTTTTAATTCTGTGAGCAATTGCATCAGAGTTCTGTCCCTTAATAGGGCTCCTATTTTTGGTAATACTCAGGACATTTAGCAATTCTCCTTGTGTTCCATACCTTACCATGCTGAGTAATCACACTGTTACTGAAAGCTTTTGTAACTTGCATGTCTTTACCATATCTGTTGGTACCTTTGTTGATCAAACAAGGTTTAAGGATTTTAACCCAATCTCCAATTTTAATATCATGTGCTTTTGTTCTCCACTTTTTGTTGTATCATAAACTAGTTCTGTTTTGCTTATTTTCAACTCTTTTGGCGGTATCATGTATACACTTACTCTCTCGTGAACTTGATTTGCATCTCTCGCTAAACCACCATGGGCAAACACTGGATGCATGGTCGCTTTCCCCTGAGTAATTTGAAAGGACTGACTTCAGTGGTAGAGTGTGGAGTAATGCGATATACCCAAAGGCGTAATCCAATTTCCACTTTGTTTGAGAGAGTCAATCACATAACCCTTTAATACACGGTTGAACTTCTCAACCTGTCCATTTTCATGTGGTTTGTAAAGTGATGTAAGTCTATGTTTGATACCACAATTTTTAAGAAACAGTTCCATTTCCACAGAGGTCAGCTGTACCCCATTATCCGAACCAAGAATCGAAGGGCAACCTTCCCGTGCAAACATTTCTTTAAAGAAATTAATAACCGCTTCAGTGGTTTTTGGGACAAACTTTACTTCAGGCCACTTTGGATGATAATCAATTAATACTAACGCAAAACGTGAACTTTCAGGTAGTATGTGAAAAGGACCAGAAATATCAAATGCCACTGTCTCCCATGGATCTTCAGGCCCTTTAACAGCTTTAAGTGTTGGTGTATGAACTTTCAACATTTTCTCACTACAGACACATTCCTGAACTTCTCTAACAACCCTGTCTATGAACCTGTCCATACCAGGACAGCAGAAAGGATTCCTGATGAGCCGTTTCATAGCAGAAATACCAGGATAGGTTTTGTGGGATAATTTCAAAATAACACCTTGTACACCTTTTGGAGGAATACATTTTCCCTCCTTTAGTATAAAATTCTCTTCAATAACTAATTAATTAGCAACATTGAAAAACGGTAACAAATCTGACCTCACTTCATTTTTCCTTGGCCATCCTTCTTTAGTGAATTTCTTTAGACCACTCCACCTTTCATCTTCTTATTCACTTTTACCCCATAATTGTTCTGTGATATCTTGAAACTGTGCGGGAATAACATCATACTATAGAACCAAGAACAAAAGTAAACGTGGCGCATGCTTATAGTAAAATAATGAAAAGGGAAAAAGAGCAGCAAGATGATAAATGTAGAATGCAACAGGTGTGCATAGAAAGATTGAGAAGGTTTCAGAAGAGAGCGGTACATGAGGTGATGTGGGCGCCTGCAGAGGATGAGACTGAGATACTGTTGGATTATGGGGACGAGAGGGACGAGTTTAGAAGAAGGTGAAGTATGTGATTAGATTATATGTGTGCAGTGGTTTCTAATTTTCCAATCCCTCGGCCAACTCCAACGACATCACCCCCTCTCAAGCCCTCTGCGACTCCCTACCTCATTCTTCCACAACAAGATTGCAGACATCCACAACAGCTTCGACAACCAACCTGGAGACCAACCCACCCTTCCTTTTGCTGAACATTCTCCCCCCGTGAACACCCTTAATGACTGGAACCCAATCTCCACTGAGGACACAATCCGCCTGATGAATTCCATCCACTCAGGATCCCCCACAGACCCATGTCCTCACCACATCTTCAACAAAGCAGACTCCGTCATAGCACCGCACCTCCGAGACGTCATCAACTGCTCCTTCAACTCCGCCACCTTCCCGGAAGACTGGAAACACGCTGAACTCCCCGCCCTTCTGAAAAAACCCACAGCGGACCCCACCGAACTCAAAAACTACCGCACCATTTCGCTCCTTCCATTCCCGGCCAAAGTCATCGAGAAAGCTGTCAACAACCAGCTCGCCGCTTTCCTCGAAGCCAATAAATCCCTCGACTCCTCACAATCTGGCTTCCGAGCAAAACACAGCACTGAGACCGCCCTCATCGCAGCAACAGACGACATTCGAACTCTACTGGACAATGGAGACACAGTCGCCCTCATCCTCCTCGACCTCTCTGCAGCATTCGACACAGTCTGCCACAGCACCCTTTTACAACGCCTCAATAACATCGGAATACAAGGAAAAGCACTTGAATGGATCACCTCGTTCCTCACCGGAAGAACCCAGAGAGTCCGCCTCCCACCATTCAAGTCCGAGGCCACTGAAGTCATCTGTGGCGTACCACAAGGATCCTCACTCAGCCCCACCCTCTTCAACGTATACATGAGCCCCCTCGCGACCATCGCCCGCCAACACAACCTCAACATCATCTCTTACGCGGATGACACTCAACTAATCCTTTCTCTCACCAATGACCCCAGCACCGCCAAAACTAACCTACACGAAGGAATGAAAGAAGTTGCCGAATGGATGAAACAAAGCCGTCTGAAACTGAACTCAGACAAAACAGAAGTCCTCATCTTAGGTACATCCCCCTCTGCATGGGACGACTCTTGGTGGCCGGAAGCCCTTGGAAAGCACCCATCCCGACAGACCACGCACGGAACCTAGGCGTCATCCTGGATTCTTTACTCTCAATGAACAGACAAGTCAGCGCCATATCCTCATCCTGCTTCAACATCCTTCGCATGCTCAAAAAAACATTTCACTGGATCCCCACCGAAACAAGGAAAACAGTCACCCATGCTCTGGTCACGAGCCGACTGGACTACGGAAACACCCTCTACGCTGGTACTACCGCTAAACTCCAGAAGAAACTTCAACGAATCCAAAACGCCTCAGCCAGGATCATATTAGACATCCCACGCAACGAACACATCTCTGGTCACCTTAAAGACCTCCACTGGCTACCCGTCAATAAGAGGATCACTTTCCGACTGCTAACCCACGCACACAAATCACTCTACGACATCGGACCAGAATGCCTCAACTCACGACTGTCCTTCTACACCCCCCCCCGCCAACTACGTTCTTCCAGCCAAGCCCTCGCCACTGTACCCCGCATCAACAAGACCACCATGGGAGGCAGATCCTTCTCATACCTGGCTGCTAAAACATGGAACTCACTCCCCGCTTACCTTCGCCTTACCCAGAACCACCTAGCATTCAGAAAGCAACTTAAAACGTGGATATTTGACAAGTAATCCTCCTCCCCTTTCTAAGCGCCTTGAGACCCTCTGGGTATGTAGTGCGCTATATAAATTCTCTGACTTGACTTGACTTGACTAGGGCGCCGGAGAAGGCAACCAGGAAGGTTGGTGTTTTGCAGGAGGCAAGTGCGGCCAAGGAAAAGTTGAGGACGTTTGGCCCAAAAAAGGCTGGCAACCTGGTCAAAGAGAAAGAGACCCATGGAGGTTCAACACTTGAGGGTGACTGGTGGGCAGCATTGAAAGGGGGGCGGAAGGCCGCTAGGACAAAATCCTGCCGGTATGTGGGTGTGCAAGACGGGTCTGTCAGAGACTCTGTGGGGCATGTAGGCGCAGCAGCGGCTCCTGCGATTGGCACAAAAGGCAGCGAGGGGAAGTTTTCAGTTGGCGCGAGTGTCCAGACAGACAAGATAGAAGAAGGTGACTGGAAGGCTAAAGGGGATGATAAACACCACAAAAAAGCTACCAAACATGGGCCTGGCTATGCTGTTGTGGTTGCATCTATCTGACAAAACAAGAAACATGATATGCAAGCATGAATACGTTGACATATTCAAGATGCTCCTTATGGAGATTCAGGCAAAAGAGGAGGAGGGGGAGCTAAAGAGGAGGCCAAGGGTTCCCATCAACATGAAGAACTGGGACTCAGCTTTCCTAATATACGCTAGCATTTACTGTGAAAAACATTTGCACAGGGCTATCTCCTTACTGAAGTATATGAACAATATACGGAAGGCACAGATGCCCTTCAGGAGTTTCGCATGGCTGAGCTACTATGAGGAGTTCAGGGCCAGGATCAGCATCAACCCTGACAAACCATGGGGGAAGGTTGATCAAGAATTGTGGATGCCGTGGATGTCACCACGCAATCCTCATCATCGCCTCACACGGCGAGTTGGTTACTGGTGACGTAGCGGTCCTTTCCAGCGCGTCTAAGTGCTTTATTTTATTAAATATTTGAAAATTCATATCTCCGGTTCCCTACATTGGATTTCTGTTGTTTTGGTGTCATTCTAAAGATAAAAATATTTTCAATTTCTATAAATTGGTAGTGGTTTTTTATTATGTGTTGTGTCTTAATTATTAACTGAATTGGTGTTTTTAAATGCTTTACATACCTGTCTTTGAAGTTAAGCCTGTCTGCTCGCAGTCACGTTACCAAGGGTTGAGAATAGGAATAATTTTCTGAGACCTATGCCTAATCCTACTATGTGTTAGTTGCCTTATTGCCAGTGGCAAACCTACATTTGGCCCTACCAATAACCCACTTTCCAACAATAGGTAAGCCACCCAACTGCAGGCCTTTCGCCCTAAAGCAAGGTGCACTATAGCCGATGTGTGGGCATATCAGAATGAGCAGTTATGCTCCTACAATGTCCCGTCCATTCTGTGAAGTTGTAAGTGACCAGGGAAGCCATAAAGAGTACTAACAGTTTCCTAGCTCTATGATGGCTTCACTGATTTCTAGGGTGTTTGGTACCTAAATGTCTTGTCTTTATAAATCCTCACTGATGCCAGTGATGGATTTATTATAAATTCACACAGAAGACCCTTTAAGAGGACCCCCTGAAAACCCACCAAACCCTGGTGTGGTCTCTGACTTGTTTTGCCAGCCTGCCACCATCAGACATGTTTCTGACCTCATAAGGTGAGAGCCAGCGCTCTCAGAAGACAGAGACAATCCCTGCTCTGGTCAGAGGTGCTTCACACCTCCTTCACAACAGGATGGCCTTCCTGGGCAGGAAGCTTCAAAGGAATTGCCGCCTCCAGATAGTGGGGGAGGCCACACAACCTCTCCTGCTCCAGGTTTGGCAGGAGGAAAGGTGGGAAAATTAGTTTGACTAGGAGGAGGGTCCCCCCCTTAGCCTGCACCACCCTAAGGGCAGGCAGGTGAGTGTAACCCCTCTCCTGAAATTCCACCATGTTTGGATGGTGGAAAAACAACTTATAAGGGAAAGGGTAGTGCCCCTTCCCACAGAAAGTGGTTACTAGAGGGTGTACATCCTAAAGGTAGGTAGCCTATTGGCTACTACCTGCCTCCCTATGTAATGCTCCATAATTCAGTATTTAGGAGGTGCTCCGAGACCTGAACACCAGATTTTACGGACAATAGAGGACCAGGGAAAGGACTCCAAGAACCCTGGAGAACCTGCAGCCTTCATGAAATCACCAAGAAGCTCCACAGGCATCAATCCCATGAAGTCCAGTTTGTCGACTTGCTGCTCCCTGATGACCTCGATGCAGCACCAAAGCAAGAAAAGGTACAACAGTTCCGGAGGATCAGATCTGCCTCTCCACCAAGTTTGGAGGCACTAAAATCTACCGGAGTCAAGGCGTACCAATACTCGGGTGACCGGACCCCCAACGGCAATCACAGAGAAGAAGAGTCCATTGTGGATTTCCAAAGCACCAGAAGCAAGCACCCATTGAGGGCCATTGAGACACCCTAGACCCACTTCCTGAGTGGCCAGCTGTCCAGAAATCACCTCTCCAAGTTGCCTGCTCTTGAAAGCGAGGACCTCAAGACTCACCATGTCCGGCTGACCTGTTCTCTTTGCACCAGGCCCCACCTCCTCCCTCCAAGGAGAATCACCAGACTTACCTGTGAGTCCTCCTGTGTAGGGTACTTTCAAGTGGCCTCCTTTGTCTTTGCACACCAGTTTCCAAGACCATCAGCACTCTGCTCCTGGATGATCCGGGAAGCTCCCGAATTCCTCCTGCTGGAACTTTGGGCCTGGTCCTGAAATCGACCTAAAAGAAGAAGGTGAACTTTGTGAAAGCATTGCCTGGTTTTATATGCGTTTGTCTACTTCTTTCTCATGACTTTCAATGGTGTGTAACTGCGCACAAAAGTGATATCTTTTCCGAACTTTGAAAAAGCATAACTCCAAAAGTACTTACCTTAGAACTGTGTGCATGGTCTTAAAAATGACATACAAATTTACTTTATTTTTGTAAATTGATCTCGGATTTATTCTTCAGTGTGTGACTCATCTATTGCTTTTGTAAGTACAACAATGCTCTGATAAGCCTAGCTGCTCGCCCACTCTACCACAAAAAGAGAGTTAGTATCATCTACTTATACCTCTGTATACGAATTAGGGATTCACCGAGCTCTCGTCATAGTGTACTTCATTTTAGTGCACTGTGCAGAGAGATGGCTTCCTACAGCCAATGCTTGATATAAAATTATACTACACCTTTTTTGGAGTGTGTGCCATGGAACTTCCATATAAAATCTTCAAACTTCGTTCTCTGCCATAATCACCTACAATGGGTATCTCCATAGGCTTTTGGCTGCTAGGCTAAGTGAACCAATTGTCACTGTGGTTATTTTGATGCCCCAGCTAAAGCAGTGTGCCAATACCTGCCATCTGGAGTATTATTTACAGTTCTAAAAGGCACATCTGGAGTGTTGTGACATAGTCTGGTGTTGTGTCCTGGTTTGAAGGTCACATCTGTAGTAGTGTGGCCAAACCTAGAAGCCACATCTAGAGTGTTCTGTACAGTTCTGAAATACATATTTAAAGTGTTGTGTACTAGTCTGGTGTGTGCCCTGGTTTGGCTACCACATGTTTAGTAGTGTGCCCATACCTGGAGATAAGATCTAGAGTATTATGTACAGTTCTGAAAAACACATCTGCAGTGTTGTGTCCTGGACTGGTGTTGTGTCCTAGTCTGGACTAAGGACTCCACATCTGTGGCAGTGTGCCCATTCTTGGAGCCCACATCTACAGTGTCATGTATAGTTCTAAAATACGCTTGTGGAGTGCTGTGTCTGGTCTGGAGGCTATTCTATAGTAATGTGCCCATATCAACGTCTAAAATATTGGGTACAGTTCTGAAAGACACACCTGAAGGGCCGTCTCCTGGTCTTGTGTATCCTAGTCTGGAAGTCACTCCTGAGGTAGTGTGCCCAACCTGAAGGTCACATCTAGAGTATTGTGTACAGTTCTGAAAGACACATCTGAAGTGTTGTTTTGTCCTGGTCTGGAGGCCACATCTGTAATAGTGTCCCCATACTTGGAGGCCACATCTAGAGTATTGTGTACTGTTCTGAAAGACACACCTGAAGTGTTGTTCTGTCCTGGTCTGAAGGCCACATTTGTAGTAGTGTCCCCATACCTGGAGGCCACATCTAGAGTGCTGTGTATAGTTCTGAAAGACCAAGGAGAAAAGGCACCCCCTATGTAATTTTCCAGGTCCGAGAGTAAGCGGGAAAGACAATTACTGTAAAGAAGAACTCTTGTCAGACCTATATTTCTTTATATATGCCCATATATAAAGAAATATAGGTTTGACAAGAGTTCTTCTTTACAGTTACAGTTCTGAAAGACACATCTGGAGTGTTGTGTTGCGTCTGGTGTTGTGTGTTGTGTCCTGCTCTGGAGGCCATATCTGTACTAGTGTGCCCATACCTGAGGCCACATCTAGAGTGCTGTGTACAGTTCTGAAAGACACATCTGGAGTGTTGCGTCACGGTCTGATGTTGTTTTTTGTCCTGGTCTGGAGGCCGTATCTGTAGTAGTTTGCCCATACCTGGAGGTCACATCTGGAGTGCTGTGTACAATTCTGAAAAGCACATTTGTAGTGTTGTGTTGCAGTCTGGTGTTGTGTGTTGTGACCTGGTCTGGAGGCTGCATCTTTAGGAGTGTGCCCATACCTGGAGACCACGTCTGGAGTGCTGTGTTCAGTTCTGAAAGACACATCTGGAGTGTATAGAGGGCACTTCCAGAGAGTTGTGTCCAAGTCTTGAGGCTTACCATGGGAGACAGTTTAATTCCGGGATTCAAACACGGTAAAGGTGTGAGAGGTTATGGGTGAGACATAAACACTCCTCCTGGGCATAGACATGTCCATACCCCTGGGTCCGGAGGAGGAGGCAGGAGGCAGCTAGACTAGTAAGAGGGGCATTAAATGCCTGAGAGGTGTGAAGACAGGAGAGGACATATTTAGACAGAAGTGTGGATTCTGAGCAGAGGGCACTTAGGTGAGATTTATATAGGGAGGGGGCACAGGCACGTCTTTTTCTCTTAAAGAGTATAAATCAATTGAAGGCACATCACCATCACACCGTAGTGTTTTTATTACTTTCTGTTCAATAGTTTAAAAGAATAATAAATAAATATGTTTAAAAACAAGTTCACATTATAACTAAAGATGCTTATAGGAAGGACTCGCTTTCTACAAGTTCATTGATAAGTTTAGAATGAAAAGTCGCTCAAAAACAAACCTCAGGTGTCAGAGTGTTTGCAACAGACAGGTGGGCAGACAGGCTGCCCCCGGTATGCTCTACCTGCCACCAGCACCCTCCTTTCTTTGTAATTATTTTACGACCCAGCTTCCCCCTCAGTCCCACTCCCGCCCTGTGGTGAGTCCTGAACACTGAGCTGCGGGGAGCTCCCACGGACACCTGCTGGAGCTCCCTGGCACACCCCCTTCCATGCCTTGCCTTCTCCCTTCCTCCCCTGCTCTGCCCTCACGTGGTACGTGCCGGCCTCCATAGTACTGTATCAAGAGCAGGCCTTCCCCAAGCGAAGTCAGGCTGACCTCCAGCTCTGTTTTTCTTGGTTTGAGGGATGTTTGTTTGGATGCCCTGCCTCCTGCCACCTCCCTCTCTCCATGCCCATCCTGCCAAGGCTGTAGAGATTGCTTCACGCTCAGCAAGAGTATAAAATGTAGTGCAGAAGCCTTGGCCCTGGCATGTCTCTGTAGCCATGCTCACCGCCCTGCTGCTGGTCGCCTTCGTCCTGGTGAGCCTCATGCTAGGCCGCTGCTGGAAGCCCAGCGGTGACCGGGGGCTTCCATCTCCTCCGGGCCTCCCCTTCTTGGGTAATCTGTTGGACTTGGCCCGGAATGACCTGCCTGTGCACTTTATGAAGCTGGCCCGCCGCCACGGGCCCATCTACAGGCTGCGCTTTGGAGCACATGGTGAGTAGCCGGGGTCTCCAGAGATCCGTGGCCTCCTGGACTAAGTAGGGCCAGTGGTTGTCCAGGGTCTAACAGGGGTCTGGTTCAGTCGTCCACCCTCCTGCATGGTCTGCCGCCAAGTGGTAACTCCAAAGTAGTCCAGGTGCGGAGTTGAGATCCTTGGGTGGGTCGTGCCCCTGGCTTCTCTCACCAAGTGTAGAGGTGCAGTCAATGTTCTCTTGACACCGCGCACTCAGCTAGGGAAGGTGGGCGCACAACATTTACTGGGGCATCCTCATCGCCCCCTAAGCTCCATGGCAAGTGTCTGTCTAAGTTGGGCACGCAACTTCAACTGGAAATCTCCATCACCCCCTATGGTCTGTCCAAAGTGGGCGCGCAGGTGCCGGATCCGTTAAAGGTGAGGGCACTTCTAATGATGCCCCTCGCCTCCTCCCTCGGTTTATGACAGGGTGCTCTTCTGGTAGACACAGCCACAGAAGGTCTGCTCTCAGGAACGGCTCATGGTGGGTGCACACCGTCTCCTAAAGGCCTTCGTCATCTCTCAGCATCTTCATCTAGGGTCTGTCCATGGTGGGTTTGTGGTAGAGCCCCCCTCCTCTGACCATTAGCCATGCAGCCCTTCTTATGTATGCCTGACAAGCAGTTCAGACTCCTTTCCAAGATGGCGCTGGTCCTGTTCCGTGTTCTCTCGTATGATCATAGAATTGAATGTTAGCTCAGGGTGCAGACCACATAAGGAGGGGATGGGGGAGAAATCACCTGCCAGAACCTTGTAGTTTCATATGACGCTTGAGAGTGCATGCGAATTTTCTTCAGAAGTCTGTAATGCAACTGGAGCTTATCTAAAGCGCTCTGATACCTTCGGGTCGAGTTCGGGCTATATAAAACTGCACAAAAAAAGTGCACGTTCTCTCCCTTGAGGCTGCTCTAAGTAGAGCCCATTCTTGCTGCATGCTGGGGCCCAGCTGAGGTTCTATGCACCCCCCTCGCCCAAGCATCGGGGTCTCCGTTCCCAGCTCAGTGGGCTGAGCTCCAGTGCAGTCCTTTCCAGTCTCAGGAGCCAAGGATGGTCCCGAGCAATGTGCTGTTTATCAGGCAGGGGGGATGTAGGCGCTATTTCATATGACGTCGGGCAGTGAGCAGATGGTACAAACCGGGTGGTGCTCAGCTCCCGTGAAAAAAATTGCTAATCTGAACAAATTATTATCTTTGGTGTTTTCCGACTGTTTTTTTGTGACATTCAATAGTAAATAGTGTTTTGTGTATGCATGGTTTGTA
This sequence comes from Lissotriton vulgaris, assembly GCF_964263255.1. Taxonomy (NCBI): domain Eukaryota; kingdom Metazoa; phylum Chordata; class Amphibia; order Caudata; family Salamandridae; genus Lissotriton; species Lissotriton vulgaris. The sequence continues at coordinate 1,926,917,572 of NC_141693.1, forward strand.
TGAGAGTGTGAGATTGGAGTGCTAATGTTGATCAACTATGTTTGATTGTTTTTTCTAATTTTGTGTATTTTACGGAAATGTCATTTTTATGAATTGTTGTACTGTGTGTTCTATCCTAATCTGTGTATTTTGGTGAATCATAACTAACAAAAAAAAAAATTGAAAAGATTGCATGAAAAATAAAAGAGAGTCAGATTGACAGACTGTCAAAACTCACACCTAAGTTTAATTCTTTGTGTGTTGCAATCAAAGGGTATTGATAATTTGTAGGTAAGGTACTGGCATTTGTTTAGTTGTTTTTGTTTTTCAGCTCCCATGAAAGCATCTCTCCTGCTTTCACAGGGCCCAACATGTGTTCGAGATCTCCGAAAGGCTCCGTAGAAAAGGCCAGATGTCGACCCTGTCTCCTAAACTGACACCCTGTGTAATCTTGGGCAAATTACTACTTAAAATTAACCTGGCAATATTAAAATACACGTGTCAATGTCCACTAGAGCTGCAGCATTCACTCGAGCCCAAGGCTTGCTGTTATTCTGCCCCCAGGAGGCCATGCTGGGGTGTAGCTGGTTCTGCCAGTGCTTATCTCCTTCACATTCGGGTCGATACTGCTGTATCGATGAATGAATGAATGATGGTTATTGTTGTAGAATTGCAAGCACATTAATGGAAAGCTTACTTGAACTACTACTGAGCACTGGTGGTTACTTGGAGGGGAGAGGGCATTCCATCCCATGTATTTTATATGATTGGTGTGAAGGTAGAGATATTGACAAATAGAAATCAGTCATGACCCTCTTCCCACTAAAAGGGTCCTCTCAGAGCGAACTGCTAGCTCACACTACATCTCCCTCAGAAGGGAGGGCTCCGCTAGTTCAGGTTGGTCTGTTCCTTTCTGCAAGTGGCCAAGACATACGGTTAGTTTGTGTCTGGGTTTGCGCAGCGAGCAAAATGCATAGTGCAATGGAATGGAATGTCTCCAGCGGTTTACATTCGCTCGATCAATCCATCCACAAATGTTGCTTTTCTCATCATTCCATTTTATTGCTCTATGTTTTTTTGGGGTTGTGCGAATGAATGAGTGCATAGTATTACCACTTCGAAAGTCTGTTTCTTCCCTTTTTACATCGGACGATCTTTCCCTCTAAGTGAATGAGTGAAGTAAAGTTATTATTAGTGGAATGTTTTTTTGATCTGGAATGCATGTTTTTGGTGTAGGAGTCCCCAGGACTTTGCCTAGGATTCTTTTAGGTGGATGTATGTCCTTCTTCCGGTCAGTATAGGTGATAGCAGAATGGTATTGTTGTCTGTCTGATGTTTCTGGGCTGATTGGACATTTGTGTTTTGTAGAGTGCGTTTGGTGAAATGGTGGTCTCCTTGGTGGTTAGTGCTGTTTGGAGTGACGTCATAGCCAGATGTTTGGCATATTTGTGCTGTTAGATGTGCTGGTGTATGGGAGATGTGCTGTCTCAAGTCTTCTGTTGCATTGAGTGTAGGAAGACTTTAGGGCTTCGCTTGTGTCCCATCTTTTGGTGGCTGGTATCTCTAGGAGTGAAGAGATAGCCCACTAAACGGCGTGTCTTTGTTGAGTAGAGCTTTTGTGTTATATTTTGTGTTTCAGATTGCAATTCCGTCTAACTGTTTTAGAGGAAGGTGGGTTGTTTTTCACATAGGTGTTCTACTGCATTTCTATAACCTTTTCTTCTTTCATATAATGCGTGTCATATCTTGGTGCATAGGGTACTCAGAGTTCGGGATTACATAATATTTCTTTGGGATGTTATTTAATTGCAGTTTTATGTACTTTGATCCAGGGCAAGAAAAGCTGCTGATACCAGCACAATGGCTAGTTGTTATTCTTACAGGGGGTTTTCTGAAAGTACAAGATGTTGTTTGTAATGTGTGTTGTTGGTTATTGATCTGTCCTGTGGCTGTGTCCTGTAAGTAAGTACAGAGATTGTTATTAATGTTTGCTGTTGGTTGGTGATCTGTCCTATGGGTGTCTGTCGGGAAAGCACAAAGCTTGTTTCTAATGTGTGCCGCTGATAGTTGATTTTTAGTGTGTGTGTGTGTAGGATAAGTACAAGATGTTTTTTCAAATGTGTGGTGTTGGTTATTGATATGTCCTAGGGTGATATGTCCTAGGGTGTGTTGGGTAAGTACAAGCTGTTGTTTCTTAAGTGTGTTGTTGGTTGTTGGTCTCTCCTGCAGGTGTGACGGGTAAATAACGATGTTGTTTCTAAAGTGTGCTGCTAATAGTTGCTTTCTAGTGTGTTTGGGATAAGTCTGAGATGTTATTTCTAATGTGTGTTGTTGGTTGTTGATCTGTCCTTTGGGTGTGTCGGGTAAGTGCAGAGTTTGTTTCTAATGTGTGTTGGTGGTTGTTGATCTGTTCTGTGAGTGTGTTGGGTAAGTACAGAGGTTGTTTCTAATGTGTGTTGGTGGTTGTTGATCTGTTCTGTGAGTGTTTTGGGTAAGTACAGAGGTTGTATCTAATGTGTGTTGGTGGTTGTTAATCTGTTCTATGAGTGTATTGGGTAAGTACAGAGGTTGTTTCTAATGTGTGTTGTTGGTTGTTGATCTGTCCTTTGGGTGTGTCGGGTAAGTGCAGAGTCTGTTTCTAATGTGTGTTGGTGGTTGTTGATCTGTTATGTGAGTGTGTTGGGTAAGTACAGAGGTTGTTTCTAATGTGTGTTGGTGGTTGTTGATCTGTTATGTGAGTGTGTTGGGTAAGTACAGAGGTTGTATTTAATGTGTGTTGGTAGTTGTTAATCTGTTCTGTGAGTGTATTGGGTAAGTACAGAGGTTGTTTCTAATGTTCACTGTTGGTTGTTGATATGTCCGGAGTGTGTCGGTAAGTACGAGAGGTTGTTTCCAAGCTGTGCTGCGAATTGTTGCTTTGTAGTGTGTGGGATACGTATGAGATGTTGTTTCTAATATGTGTCGGTTGATGATCTGTCCTGTGGGAGTGTTGTGTAAGTAAATTGGTTGCTAGTAATGTGTGTTGGTGGTTGTTATCTGTCCTGTAGGTGTGTTGACCTTCTTCCCACTAGCAGAGGTTGTTTCTAATGTGTAATGTTGGTTGTTGATCTGTCCTTGGGTGTGTAAGGTAAGTAAGAGAGATTGTTTCTAATGTGTGCTGTTGTTTGTTAATCTGTCTTGTGGTGTCAATGCATACATTAGGTAGGTGGGATATCACTTAGTTTAAGAGGGAAATGAGTACAGCCAACCAAATGTATTATCTGCCCTTTCATCCAAGGAAAGAGCAGCTGGATTTCTTTGTTATTGCATGGTATAAATGCCAGGAATTAGTTTATTATCGTCAACGTGTGTTTTTATCCTCTGACATAGATTATGTGGTGTGTCTGGTTGAGCGTCTGAAAGGATTATTTTGCTGCACACTGAGCTCTACATCTTATCATTCTGTGGGATGAATTAAAATAAAAACACATTTTAACATAGAAATCACCGCCGCAGTGTTGTCATTTAACAAGTATAAAATAAGAAGCACACATTTCATCAAGTTCACTGCTATTCAACGTGGAGACCTCTCAAGCATGAAGGGCTGAGTTGGCCGGGTTGGTATTTTAACTTGGCCCTAGACTTGAGTTGGCTTATAGATGGCCACAGTGACTGCTGTGCTCGCCCACCCATCGCGCAATCCGAGTATTTATGATTTAAAAAGCTGAATTTTCGAATTTCATGGTTACATTCTTCCAGAACAGTGATGTGAAGTATGAAGTATGAAGGAATTTTGCAGTTGCAAAGCCTGCCATTTCCAAATCAGAGGGTGAGCCTCAGTACTATTGAGAACAGGCGTTTAATGAGTCTGCTTGGGAGAGGATATGAAAAGGATGAATCACAAATATGGATTAAGGGGTTGTAACCTCAGTTGCAGGCGCAAACCATTGATCAGTTACTGATCCTCAGGTCTGGGTGGTATCTGATTAGTAATGTGTAATCACAGTCTGGTAGGTACGGCAGGGACAGGCAAGGTGGGAGGAAAAAACTGGGGGTCTCTCAATGTAATTAAGGGCGTGGCTTAATTTGTATTTTGTTTGTGTCATTGCATCCAGATATAGGATGCAGCAAGTAACAATATACCTACAACAAGTCAGGGCTATTGGCTTTATCAATGGTTGTTAGTTTCGTAGGATAAATAAACAGCAGCTATGGCTTGTATATAATATTGAAAAAGCTTCCACTTAAAGCCCTGGTGACACCACGACAATGTTGCTGCTCCTGAGTTTCAAAAAAGAAGTGAAATCCAGAGAGAAAATGACTCTCTTTAAAGGATTTCCCTTGCCCTACATCGCTCATCTGGCATGACGTAACATCCGTAAACCTCGGTGTGCCTGCTGTCACTGCAGTCCGGACAAAAACGGACCGCCTGTGCCAGGGGACGAAACAGAGCCCGATAGAGACCCGTTTTGAGGCCCTCTTTTAAAAACTGCTGGTGCTCAGACCCAGTGAGATCCAGCCCACTTAAAGCCCTGGCGACAGGTACACTTTCTAGTCCCACCTGTCGTTGGAGTCAGAGAGCCTGGTTGGTTCAGCAGGGCCAAGTACACACCCGGCTCTACCTTGGAGGTGTCAGTGGAGTCACATAGTCTTGTAGGTACGGCAGGGCCAGGTACATGTCTGGCTCTCACCTGGAGGTGTCGGAATAGTCACAGAGTCTGGTAGGTGTGGCAGGGACAGGTACATGTCCAGCTCTCACCTGGAGGTGTCGGTGGAAACACAGAGGGGCATATTTACAAGCCCCTTGCGCCACCAGTGCGTCACTTTTAGTCTTGTACCGGTGACGCATTTTATTGCTCCATATTTACAAGGATAGGAAAAACCACCCTGCGTGGCTTTTCCTGTCCTATTAAATATGGCCCCTTTGCACGCAGCACTTTGTGTGAAAGTGGTGTTCCATGGGTGTTGCTGTGGGTGTTCCCACCCAGCACCCATGGAACCAGACACATTCCCAGATTAACGAGGAATCGTAAATCTGGAAATGGTGTGAATGCTACACCTACCCAGGGGAGGCATAGGGAGACGCACATATTTCTATGTGTGCAGCATTCTGCAGCACACATAGAACGTTGGAAATCTCCTCTAATGGTTGTTTATGTACAGGAAGGGTTCCCTTCCTGCACATAAACAATCATTGAAACAATGTCGTTTTTAGGTCTCGCCTACGTTGCGCACATGCGCTGCATAGGAGACCTCTAGTAATCGATTCCCCTTTTCTGCCAAAAACGTGCACGCTTTGCATAGCTTTCAATGGCAACGCGTGCACGTTTGGCGATTCCCTTGCGGGAGCGAGCTTTGAAACCATCTGCTTGTAATTAACAGATTGTTCCTGCTCGCTCCCGCAAGGGAAACAGGTGCAGGCTCCCTCCTCTCTCCCCTCCCCTGCTGCCTCTCGTCAAACTTTTTTTTTTTTTTACTTTCAGCGAGAGGCGCGCACGCTTGTTCTCCTACTCCACCCTCTCCCTGGCTCTCTGCCCCCATCGTTCCATCTCCTTCCATCCACTTTATTCGTCCTCTCCCCGAGTCACTCCCCACCTGTCCCGCCTTGCTGCCTGCCCCCCTTTCTCGCCCCCCCTCCGTCTCACGCTTCTGTCCTCCCACTTTGCCTGCTCTGCACGTTCTATACACCACAACACTTTCTACCTCTGGGTCTTATCTGCCCCCCCGCCCCATCAGTGCATCTGTGCCCGTCCCATTTTCTTGCCCTTCACCCTATTTCCATCTATCCAGAAGCACAATCTTCGCTTCCCGGTCCCGCTATCTCCGTTGCCCACCCTTCACTTTTTAGCACCCTCTCGTCCGACCTGCTAGTTCGACCCTCTCTTTCCACTGCTGAAGTATGACCAGCTCCCTCCCCCATCCATCACCCTTCCAGCACCCTTGTCAGATCGCCCACTGTATGACTGTCAAACCCCCACTTCAATCTTATCTCACCATCACCTTCCTCCTCGTGTATAGCGCTTACAAGCCCTAACGAGACCCTAAAGCGAGCCGCACCCCCCTCATCTCACTTTGCAGCCGTCCCATGTTGCATCTGCTACCTCCATCACCGGGCCATTAACCTTTTAAGTCCCAACTTTATCCAGTTGCAAATGATTGTCATGATGCGCAGTGGTCCATTTGGTGCCATTAAAGAAACCCCACCACTCATTTTGTGCGCCATCTCGCCCTGAGGGGCCATTCTCATCTCCAGCTGTGCCTGTACTCCCCCCTCCCTCCATGCTGTACCTCCTCTTGCCATCCTTCTGCTCCTCTAACCCCCTCACTTCCTACTTCCTCCTCTCCCACATCCTTCCACTTCAACTCCGTTCTCCTGAAATTTGCTCGCATGTCCGTGTATTTATCTTTTATCTGCTACAGCCTCGTTTCTTTCCTGGTCTAAATACACTACCGCATTCTCCAAAACCACCCCTCCCAGCCTCAAACTTCAGGTCACGATACCCTAAAGCCTTATAATTGCTCGCATCCGGACCGCCCCCACCCTGTGTGGAGTTGATCTTCAGAGACCACGTGCAGCGAAGGCTAGATGAGGGAGAGAGGCAGTGCAGTCATTGAGAGGGTGATGGGGGGGCGGCCTGTGAAATCCGGGGAATGTTTGAGAAGTGTGGCTCACTGGTTAGAGCAGGCAGACCCTGAAGCAGAGGTCAGACCCGGGACCAGGGTTCAATTCCCGACGCGGCAGGGTCTTGAGCTCAAATGTCCATGGACTCGATAATTCTCGCTTCGGTGCCTGACCTAATCATGGGTTCACACTCTGCAACTCTGGGCATTAAGCTTGCTTAATCTCCACAACGGCCCCCCGCGGCGGGATGCCTGGCTTTCACCTTGGGGATGCCCTGTAGGGGCTATCTCACAGGGAAAAGCCAGGACGGGTTCCCAAGGCAAGCGCGGAGATACCCCTTCGGGGGTCGATTCAGGCGCTATATAAGAAACATAATAATAAATAATAATGGGGGGCGCATCCTGAGAAATCTGCAGTGTGGGAGGCGGGAGCTGTGCAGTAATCAGAAAAATGCATTTGCCAAAGGAGAAGTGAACAGCGGAGAGTGAAAGCGGGTTCCAACAGAAGTTATGCAGTACCGGGGGATTTTAAAAAATGGAATACATGTTAACAAAAAAAACAAGCATTGCCTATAGGTCTCACTTGTGAGACCTTATAAGTATTTAGTTATGCAGCACCATATCCTTGGTGCAACAACATCAACTGTTGCATGGCTAAACACTTCTAAGGTCTCAAAGGCGGACCTGTTGGCTATGCTAATGCTTGCAAAAACCACAGTTGATGGACAGAATGCAGAACAATGTCATACATTCACCCCAGTACAGAGATCTGGGCCTAAATACATCGTTTTTTTTGCACTCCACACCTCCCCAGTTCAGACATGGCCATATGCAAATCAGTCTGACCCTGTGCCTCATGGGAACAGTCCAGCCCGAACTGCCAAGCCATGCCTTCCCTGGACCGGAAACAAGCTTCCGAGGACCGGTTTCTGGCATTCCAGCCGTCTTCAGCCCGGCTTGCTTGAATCCAGTGGTGTGGAGAGCATGGGACTCACGTCTGAGCATACCCATCCCACCCGGGGTGACAATTGCAAAAACCACAGTTGATGGACAGAATGCAGAACAATGTCATACATTCACCCCAGTACAGAGATCTGGGCCTAAATCCATCTTTTTTTTGCACTCCACACCACCCCAGTTCAGACATGGCCATATGCAAATCAGTCTGACCCTGTGCCTCATGGGAACAGTCCAGCCCGAACTGCCAAGCCATGCCTTCCCTGTACCGGAAACAAGCTTCCGAGGACCGGTTTCTGGCATTTCAGCAGTCTTCAGCCCGGCTTGCTTGAATCCAGTGGTGTGGAGAGCATGGGACTCACGTCTGAGCATACCCATCCCACTCGGGGTGACAATTGCAAAAACCACAGTTGATGGAGAGAATGCAGAACAATGTCATACATTCACCCCAGTACAGAGATCTGGGCCTAAATCCATCGTTTTATTGCACTCCACACCACCCCAGTTCAGACATGGCCATATGCAAATCAGTCTGACCCTGCGCCTCATGGGAACAGTCCAGCCCGAACTGCCAAGCCATGCCTTCCCTGGACCGGAAACAAGCTTCCGAGGACCGGTTTCTGGCATTCCAGCCGTCTTCAGCCCGGCTTGCTTGAAGCCAGTGGTGTGGAGAGCATGGGACTCCCGTCTGAGCATACCCATCCCACTCGGGGTGACAATTGCAAAAACCACAGTTGATGGACAGAATGCAGAACAATGTCATACATTCACCCCAGTACAGAGATCTGGGCCTGCATCCATCGTTTTTTTGCACTCCACACCACCCCAGTTCAGACATGGCCAATGCTTGTTCAACTTCTATGCATGCTAATGCAGCACACATATAACTTGAAAAACGGCATTTCAGATTATTTTTGTGCAGGAAGGGAACCCTTCTTGAACAAAAACGATCTCCCCACGACGCAGGCATCCTTGCACCATGGTGCAAGGGTGCCTGAGCCAGCGCATGGCTGTAGATTGTGCGCCAGCGCAGGGGAAGCACAGAGATGCAACATATTGTTGTAAATATGTCTCATCCTTGTGCTTTGAAAGTGAGTCAGTTTAGCACAGCCAAATGGCTTGCATCCTGCACTGAGCCACTTTCTTGTAAATCCGCCGCCCTGTGTTTCCACCGACACCTCCAGGTGAGAGCTGGACATGTACCTGTCCCTGCCATACCTACCAGACTCTGGGGCAGATTTACAATGAAAGGGACTCATTGGTTACCAGTGAAAAGCCGGTTACCAGTGAAAAGCCGAATCCATTTTAAGGTGCTCAGCCTTGTTTTTAAAATTTTAAAAGGATCGGCACCTGAGATCCTCAATAATCTTATATCCCCTTATGTCCCGACTCGCTCCCTCAGATCCCTAGGGCAATCCCTTGCGGTTACCCCGCGTTTCAGGCTTAGCCGGATGGGCGGCCGCTCCTTCCGTGTGAGAGCTGCGGCTCTCTGGAATTCGCTTCCTTTGGAAATCCGCCTTTTAGAGGATCTACTAGCATTTCGCAGGGCCTTGAAAACCTACCTGTTTTAATCTTCTTATGTTGACTCTCACTTTCTTCGCGTTGTGTTATGTTCACCTTTTCCATGCGCCAGGACGCTCCTTCGCTGGAGCAGCTGTGCGCAAAATAAATGCAGTTAACATAACATAACATAACATAACATTGCGAGCCATTTGGCTGCGTCCGCACTGAGTTACTTTCAAAGCACAGGGATGAGGCATATCTACAACAATATGTTGCATCTCTGTTGCTATTCCCACTCCAAAGAGTGCAACAGTAGAGAAAGTATTAGATAGCGGAGGGGTAAAAATTTCTATTTCCACCGAGACCCTAGGTGGTTCGATCCCGCCTGTTCATTAGCAAATAGGGCATTGCGTAGGGCATTAATTACTAAGCCCAGGTGCATAGCACAGGTACAGGCGGCTAGAAGATCTTATAAACTTAAAATAGCTGAAAGGAAGGCTGCATTACTGACGGAACAGTGGGAGTTGCTGGTTGGAAGTGCAAATCTGAAGAGCAGCGGCCCCTTCTGGACGGCCGTGAGGAAAATGCGAGACATGGGCAAACAACTAACCCCAATTAGCTGTAATATTACCAGCAGTGCTTGGGAGGCCCATTTCTCTAAAATATATGCAGCACCACCCGAGGAAATAATATGTTTTGTTCCTGGACAATTGTGTGGCTTACAGATTGACCTCTATGAGGTAGAAGTAGCCATCAGACAGAGCCTTGGCAACAAGGCTCCTGGTCCTGATGGACTCCCCATAGATGTCATTAAACACAGTCCGGATCTATGGGCACCAATCCTTCTTAATGTCTTTAACAGTTTTCCAACAGCATCAATGCCAAATACTTGTTCCACCAGTACCATAGTCCCATTTTTAAAAAGGGCAACAGGTCAGACCCAGTTAATTACCGTCCAATTTCACTTTTGGACAATACCCTAAACATTTTGGGACGAGTCCTTTACAATAGAGTGGTAGAATGGACAGAAGACACGAACCTATTGGACCCGTGTCAGATGGGATTCAGGAGCAAGGTGGGTACGGTGCAGCAATGTTTGAATCTAAAGCTAATAATTGACAAGTATAACATTGTCAGATCGTCCCCTATCTACCTTGCGTTCATGGATCTCTCATCCGCTTTTGATTTAGTTAACAGATCCAAACTTTGGTCCATTCTTTTGGATTATGGACTGGATGAGGCCCTTGTTAATTTTCTGGCTTATCTTCATACTGATATAAGGGCACAAGTCAGGATTGGGATGGGTGGTGAAGTATTCGGAGCTATTAAAATTGGTAGGGGGTAAGACAGGGGTGCGTTTTAGCACCCCTGCTGTTTATCATTTATATCAATGGGTTAGCCAAAGCCCTAAAACAAGTGACCAGAGACGTACCTATAATCGGGGGGCAAGCACTACCAGTCCTATTATACGCAGACGATGCGGTTCTTATGGGCCGCACACCTAATGCCCTCCGTTTACTTGTTAAAACTTTTGTTCAACATATGGAGGGTTTAGATCTGCGTGTAAATTAAAAAAAATCTTAGCACCCAAAGAAGCCAATTTCTGAAAGGATTGCAGCGAGTCGTGAATTGTACTGAGCCCTATAACAGTGGCCCTACCAGGTTCTATACGGACTGGTTAAGAAAAGAGGGGGATCGTGTTCGAATCGGGTTTATCTTGTTGTTCGCGAGTCAGCCGCTGTTATTTGAATTGCCACCGGACTTGGATAAGGGACTGCCGATCGGAGCCACTGTTATAAGGCTCGGTACAATTCACGACTCGCTGCAATCCTTTCAGAAATTGGCTTCTTTGGATGCTACTAACGCTCATATAAATTCTTAAAATCTACCCATTGATGTAATTCCCACAGAAATTGGGTCCCCCTGTTCATTATAAAAGATCAACCACATATACCCTGAGACTGCATATAATCCAGTTATCGTCTTTGCATCTGTTATCCTCAAAGTACATACCATTTCAATCAAGGAGCCTCCACTACTAATTTTGCCCGGAAGAAGTCCCCTTAGGGACGAAACGCGTCAGCTGTGTCCTTTGACATATGGAGTGAATAAAGAAAAGTCTTTTTTGAAAAAAATCGTTTTGAATGTGATTTTTGGTATTCTTTGTGTACAATCTTGAGATTTAGTTTGCACATTTCTTTATTGTGGTGCACCTTTGCTTAAAAATCCAAGCACGATATGCACTTTATAACTCAGAAAGAACGGAAAGGGAAACACTTAAATCGACTGTGGTGATATATATGGGGAACGAATTGTGTAGGCAACCACTTCCATCCTACCTCACTCTCCCCATGACTAATTGGGAAAGATCATTGTTATTCCGCCTCAGAGCGGGCTCTGTAAAATTTTTATTGGGCTTTCCCTTGGGCTATCATCACAGTACACAATATAACCCATGTCCGTGCGATGGCTCAAGCACACAGAACGATTTACACTTCCTATTCTTCCTTAAATTTTATCTAAAGTATATTAACTGGTTTTTAACCCCGTATTTTAGAAAACGAAGGCCCCTCTCCCTGGGGGAGTCATATTCTATGTTGCTTTCCCTGGATACAGATGAATTGACCTTTCGCACTAGCACTTTTTTGAGATTAATAACGCGTGTACGTAAGACGATGGAAAACCCCTGAATCTAACTAATGAGAGCTGTACAAGATTTTAATGATCATGATTACTGTGACTAAATTCGTAAATGTTTTTATTGCTGTACTTTTATGAATTTTATGAAATTCGAATAAAGGTCTTTTTGAATTGAATTGAATTACTATTTCCACTCCAGTGAGAGCAAGAGTAAGGAAAGTGCTGCATGTGATGAGGTACAAATTACTATTCCCACTCCAGTTAGTGCAACATTAGGGAAAGTGCTGGATAGTGAATGGGTAAAAATTACTATTCCCACTCCAGTTAGTGCAACAGTAGGGAAAGTACTGGATAGCGGAAGTGTAAAAATTACTATTCCCACTCCAGTTAGTGCAACAGTAGGGAAGTACTGGATAGCGGAGGGGAAAAAATGACTATTCACACTCCATTGAGTTTAACAATAGGGAAAGTGCTGGATAGCAAAGGGGTAAACATTACTATCACCACTCCAGTTAGTGCAACAGTAGGCAAAGTGCTGGATAGTGGAGGGGTAAAAATCACTATTCACACACCAGTGAGTGCAACAGTAGGGAAAGTATTGGATAGCAGAAAAACAAAAATACTAATAACATTTAAACACTTGAGAAAAGTTAAATAATCTTAAAAAGAAATAAACAATATTGAAAAAATATACAATTAAATATATTAAACATATAAAAAGAACACATATTATAATGTTAATTACATATAGCAAAAACCTACAAACATGTTATAAAAAAACATTTATAAACAATTTTTATTTTAAAGGAACAAATATTCACAAACAAATTGTTTAAAACATAAATCTATTTATTTCACTTCCTACCCTATAACACCACACCAATAAAAAAAGACATCAACATTTTTATTGAAATTTATTTCCATAATTAACATAATTAATAATGAATTCGAAATATATATTATTAATAAAAACAGATGAGAAACATTCATTAAGTACACATTCTATAACACTATAATATCCACAACACACTTAAAATTGATTACACATTTACGATTATTAGTTATTAATACATTAATTTAAATTAATTAACAAATCATTAATAATTCATCAATAAAAAATAAATTGCTTCCCACCTTTCCCACCATTTACACCTATAAACACAACGCACTGCTAAAATTAATTACACAATTACCATAATCAATTACTAATTAACTAATTTAAATTAATAAACAACTAATTAATAATTCATCAATACAAAATAAATTACTTTACACCAGTTACACCTATAAACACCACATAACACACCTAAAATTACCATAATTAATCGCGAATTAATTATTTCAATTAATTAAAGAATTATTAAACAATTATTAATAAATTAATTTACACATTTAACACTATACCATCACAATTAAACAAATATTAATAAATACAAATTATTCAATACATTTTATGTAATTAAATTACTTCCCACCCTATTCCCCTATAAACCCACAACCCTCTACGGAGCTAAAAACGCAAATTTCAAATAAAAAAATTAATAAGCACTATAAAAAGTCAATAAAATTATATAATTATATTTCTTCCCACCCTATTCCCTTATAAACTCACAACCCAGTAAGGAACTAAAACCACAAAATTCAATAAAAAAAAATATTAACTGCTAAAATTCTAACACAGATAATAAAAATAAAAACAATTCTTATGCAAAAAAACAAACATCACACACATAAAATATATACTAAAATACATAACATTAATAAAAATCGATATTTTAACAACTATATTTTTACAAACGATATTAAAAACTTAAATATTTTTTAAATCAACATTACTTACATTAAGTCGATATTCTTGACCACAAGGATTTTACTGTCGATTTTCCTGACCCACGATATTTTTACCACGATATTTGTGCAATTCGATATTTTTACCTCAATATTCTTTCTCTGCACCACACTAAGGGGCCTATTACGATGGCGGGCCATCGGGGCACTGGACCGACCGCCCATGTCGCGGCAGTCCCGTCATTCGAATTAGGATGCGCATCCCGCATTTTTAACATTGCGGCAGGCGGTGCTGTAAGCAGTATCCGCCGCAATGTTAAAATGCATGTAGTGCCTGCCACCCTGTGCATGCAAATGCTGGGGGATACCATAGGTACCCCCCATGTGCACCCCCCAACACCCTGGGAGCCCGTCCCCAACAGCAAAGACCGGAAGCCTTTCCATGGCGGCAATGCCGCCATGGAAAGGCTGCTCACCGCCCGCATTATAATATGGATGGCGGTGTCTTGCAGACACCGCCACCCTATCATACAGGTTTTCCACCCAGTCGTCGAGTCGACCGGCGGAACAGTGGCGGACAGTCTTTCCGTCTGCCGCTGAACTCCCCAGCTATCCTAATGTGGTGGGGGGTCATCCATGGCGGGTGGATCGCCCCCGCCCGCTATCCTAATGGGCCCCTAAGTATGGAAGTGACAGGTACACCTCCAGCTCTCACCTGGAGGTGTCGGTGGAAATACAGATTCTGGTAGGTACAGCAGGGCCAGGTACACCTTAAGGTCGCACCTGAAGGTGATGAGGAAGTCAGAGAGCCTGGTTGGTTTGGCAGCGCCAGGAACACATCCAGCTCTAACCTGGATGGGTCGGCGGAGGCACAGAGCCTGTAGGTATGGCAGGGACAGGTACACCTTCAGCTCTCACCTGGAAGTGTTGGTGGAGGCACAGAGTCTGGTAGGTATGGCAGGTGCAGGTGCATCTTCAGGTCTCACCTGATGATGTCAGTGAAATCAGAGAGCCTGGTAGGTGTGGCAGGACTAGGTACATGTCCAGCTCTCACGTGGAGGTGTCAGTGGAAATACAGAGTCTGGTAGGTACGGCAGGGCAGGTAAACATTCAGGTCTCAACTGGAGGTCGAGTTGGAGTCTGAGATCCTGGTTGGTATGGTAAGGTACATGTCCAGCTCTCACCTGGAGGTGTTGGTGCAAATAAAGAGCCTGGTACATACGGCAGGGACAGGTTCACTAGGTACGGCAGGGACAGGTACCCTTTCAGGTCCATCCAAAGGTGTCATTTAAAATACAGAGTCTGGTAGGTACAGAAGGGACAGGTACACCTTCTAGTCTCACCTAGAGGTGTCCGTGGAGTCAGAGAGCCTGATTGGGATGGCAGGGCCAAGTAAACGTCCAGCTCTCACCTGGAGGTGCCGGTATAGTCACAGAGTCTGGTAGGTGTGGCAGGGACAGGTCCATGTCTAGCTCTCACCTGGAGGTGTCAGTGGAGGCACAGAGTGTGGTAGGTATGGCAGGGACAGGTACACGCCCAGCTCTCACCTGAAGGTGTCGGTGGAGGCACAGAGTGCGGTATGTATGGCTGGACAGGTACACCTTCTAGTCTCACCTGGAGGTGTCCGTGGAGTCAGAGGGCCTGATTGGGATGGCAGGGCCAAGTACACGTCCGGCTCTCACCTGGAGGTGCCGGTATAGTCACAGAGTGTGGTAGGTATGGCAGGGACAGGTACACGCCCAGCTCTCACCTGAAGGTGTCGGTGGAGGCACAGAGTGCGGTATGTATGGCTGGACAGGTACACCTCCAGCTCTCAACTTGAGGTGTCGATGGATTTTAGAGGCTGGTACATGTGGCACTGGCAGGTACACCTTCAGCTCTTTCCTGGAGGTGTCATGTAGTCAGAGAGCCTGGCTGGTATAGCAGGGGCAGGTACATCTCCAGCTCTCGCATGAAGGCACAGAAACTGGTTGGTATGCCAGGGAAAGTTCAACTCTAGCTCACACCTGCTGCTGTAGAACTTCAGGCAGAGTTTTAGAGATGGAGGAGATCAGAGAATAGCATCTTAGACAGAGGATGCTTCTGTCCAGGTTTTTCTTTGGTTGCTCCTTGGATCTTCAGTCGTACAAGGGTGTTGTCCGCTGGGGACCACAGATTCAATACTTGCAACCCTAGCTGTTTTTCGGCCTTGGTAAAAGCTGTTGGCAAATCTTGGACAGTCTGGCTGACCAAAAGCCGACTTAAAGTTGGATTTCGATCAGTCCTTAGCTCAGAATTAGATGGCTTGGCTTTGTTATCCTATCTTTGTTATCTGCTCTTTATTTAATGACTTTTCTCTCTTTTCTTGTATTTGTCCTTCCTATGAAAGTTTTAGTCTCACAGTGATTTGGAGGTGTTGGTGGAGTCTGATAGGTATGGCCGGGACAGGTACACTTCCAGCTGTCACCTGGAGGTTTTGGTGATATCACAGACTTTAGTAGATGAGGAAGGCACATGTACACCTTCAGTTGGTACCTGTTGGTGAGTTGTAGCCTTCCACTGCAGGCTTCAAATATATTATATAGTTTGCAGTGAGCACTTCATTGAAGTTTATGTATTTCCTCTCTCTCCTGCTGTTCCTCTGTCCTCTCCCTCCCCGTGCTCCTTTTTTTTCCTCCCTTCCCACACTCTCGTATGCTCCTTATCCAGGCCCTCATTCCTTTTCTGATTCCATTCCACATTTAAAGATTTATTAATCGTTTAATGAGGGCCTGGAAGCTGCACAGTGCTAATGAGCCCTTGATTTTTTCCACTGACATCCACTTTTTTTTTACACTTTTTCTCAATTTTAATTTACTGTTTTGACATGGCTGTCCTCCATGTTTGCTTGTAGCTGTGTTTGAAATGGGGTGGCAAAGTGAGCTAAAAAATGATGATAGATTCAACCCAGATCTGTGAATTGGGGTGAGTGTCTGAAAAGTTTCAGAGCTACGTCCATCACCTCCTTGTGTTTGCTTTATTCGCCCTAAGTTGGCAGGGTATGCCAAGACGTGGGTCCCTTGCTCACTTTGCCACTGTATTCAAGCAAGCCTGACTGAAGAGGGCCGTTAACTAGAAACCGGTCCCAGGATGCTTGTTTCCGGTCCAGGGAAGACATGGCTTAGCAGTTCAGGCTGGACTGTTCCCATGAGGCACAGAGTCAAGACTGATTCGCTTATAGCTGTGTGTGAACTGGGGTGGCGTAGTGAGCTAAAGAACAATGATGGATTCAACTCAGATCTGTGACTGGGGGTGAGTGACTGAAAAGTTTCAGCGCTCCGTCCATCATCTCCTTGTGTTTGCTTTGTTTGCCCTAAGTTGGTAGGGTATGCCCAGACGTGGGTTATTTGCTCACTTTGCCACTGGATTCAAACTAGCCTGGCTGATGAGGGCTGTTAGCCTGAAACCGGTCCCAGGATGCTTGTTTTCGGTCCAGGGAAGATATGGCTTGGCAGTTCGGGCTGGACTGTTCCCATGAGGCACAGGGTCAAGACTGATTTGCATATAGCTGTGTCTGAACTTGGGTGGTGAAGTGAGCTAAAGAACGATGATGATTTAGACCCAGATCTGTGACTGGGGGTGAGTGTCTGAAAAGTTTCAGCGCTCCGTCCATCATCTCCTTGTGTTTGCTTTGTTCACCCTAAATTGGCAGGGTATGCCCAGACGTGGGTCCTTTGCTCCCTTTGCCACTGGATTCAAGCTAGCCTGGCAGATGAGGGCTGTTAGCATGAAACCGGTCCCAGGATGCTTGTTTTCGGTCCAGGGAAGATATGGCTTGGCAGTTCGGGCTGGACTGTTCCCATGAGGCACAGGGTCAGACGGATTTGCATATAGCTGTGTCTGAACTGGGGTGACGAACATATGTATGAATCAACGGCCGTCTTGGAATGAGTTACCTTTACTAGTAAATCCATTGCACGATTGACAGCAATGCTGGTACATAAGCCTAAACAAATGCGTCTGCAGTGCAAGCAAATACCTAAAAAGCACTGGAAAGACCAATTGCTCAGCCTTTTAGAGCTGTGACCTTTTAGCTTTGACAAGCTAATTTGTGTTTGAAGTGCTATGTTGCAATAATGCCGTAATTCTTGAAGATTATGCACGTTGGAAACGTAGCCAAGGAGAGGCTCTAGGGGTGGGGAAGCTCTTACATTTCCTGAGGCTTATCATTAGCAAAGCAGCTGCATGAAATCAGTAGAGCATTGGCATAGTGAATGTGTGTGTGTGTGTGGATCATGTCCTGGTCTGTGAGAAAGCAGAAAACCAGGAGGAAAAGTGATCAAATAAGAAATAACGTATACGATTTCTTAGGAAACTCCTTGTCCATAACAGAGTACTGCACGCCATGTAGTAGACACCTTTCAAGTGTAACCATTACTATAACAAATACACAGATTATTTGCAGCTCGGATCCTTACCATAGTTCAATACTCTTTAAGACAATAGAGAGTTGTACAAAATATAAGTTTCTTTGCCTAATTCAGTCCAGAAAGAGGCTTTCATCACGTCCTCTAGTTTTCATCTGCAAATTATGAAAAGTGTCCTCCCACTGATCCCAGGCGCCCAGGTACCACTCCCAAAGGCACCTGTTGTCTCTCAAACAATGTATTCAAACATGGCTCCTGGCCTGATAAGGGGTGCCAACACTGTATCAGGCATGGCACCGGACTTCAGAGAGCTACTGAGGCAACCTCTGGGGCACGTGGTCTAAATGTGTGTTACTGGGTATTTGCAAAGGGCAAAGTTCAGCAATTATATGCACTGTTACAATTTGGGCTGAGTTTTTATGGAGCCTGATTACTAAATTGTAAGTCACTGGATTCTAAGTATAAAAGAAATGTATCCTCCACGGAAAAGGGAATGCTAGGGCAGACTACGATCTGGTGGCATAGTTCTTTATTCGTATACAGGCAGACTTGTTTTAAAGTCTATAATTGAATATTTGATTGTGGAGCGCAATGCTTAATTTGACTAGGACTGGGCGGAGCTTGCGGAGTTTCACTCTGTGGAATTCTGCGGAGTTACCCAAAAACTCAGTGGAGTTCCGCAAGCGGGCGTCGTATTTCTTGGCCACAACTAATCAATCGTTTTCTCTGTTTACACACAAAGTTTTGCTTGCATACTTTTATCGCTAGTCACTTGCTTGAAGGGTAATGACATTTCTGAACAGTGTTCATGTATGCTGAGTCAGCAGGTGGTAACAGCAGCACACGTCAATCCTCACCACAGACATTACATTGAGACAGACCTCCAGCTGTAACACACTGCACTACATATGTGTACTATGTGCAGTCCCTCTCAATGTCTCATCATCATCAGCAAATGAAATAATAATAATAATAATCCACATTTGTAAAGCGCACAATCACCCGTAAGGGTCTCTAGGCGCTGGGGGCCGTCGGGAAGATTAAGCAAGCTATTGCCCAGAGTCACATGGTGCTGGGCTACCCTTCCGCCGAAGCCGGGGATCGAACCGTGATCCCCAAATTCCAGCATAGTCGCCCTGGCCGCGGCGCCACACCTCTCCCTATGATAAGCGCGTGTCAAGAGGACTAACCTGAACTCCTATGGTCTGTGGGGGCGATCAACGAGGGCCTTCAGAAGATAAGTTCCCAACTCCCAATTACTCCTGCACCCAGAGAACTCTGAGCCCAGGAACGAAAGGGAAAGGGGAAGTGGATAACAAACAAGAGAGGCTGCCACACCCTGGTGTCGTCTAGGCTTGGTGGAGTTGAAGACACCTGCAAGAGTAACCACAAATTAATACGTCCCTTCAAAGAGTGGAATTTGCCATTCACAACACAGTTCAAGCAACTTTACACTTTTGAGATATCACAGTTCCAAGATGTACCTGATAAGAGTGTGGGTTGAGCTGCTCTCCTAGGACGCTCAGATGACAATGGTAAACGGCGTCTTATTCTGCTGATGCCAGGACCTTGCTTGGTGTGTGTGTGAGTAAGGGTATAACCTATATGCGCATATATTATAACCCCTAAACACTTCTCCGACTGGATACAGTTCAAGGATGAAGTGGAAACACCTGATGGCTTTGAACATCCCAATTAGGTCTGACAGAATAATTCTTATGTCTTTGTAGGTTCAGTAGAAGCTCAAGTGAAACGAACAACTAAGTCTCCAATGACTCTAGAAACAGAGTTCACGTAATGGCTGCCGACTGGAAGCTGAAGGTACAGAACCGGAACCCTTGCTGACAGGAATTGACTAAGCAACCAGTTCCGGCAAGTCTCTAATTCCACATTAGCAATATCAGGTGGATGTACATGACGAACTTGGTCGAGGAACCAACCAACGCTGAAGAATCATCCGCTAGGAGCTGTCCGTAGCGGCTTACCTCACAACTACTGGAGCGGAGGGTCAAAACAAGGCAAAAGCTGTGAATCCGGGAAGACCAGAAACAGGTTGCGAGGAGCTGTCCAAAACGAATCCTCTTCGGAAAGACAAAGTTCTGAGGAACGACAACCAAAATGAGAATCTGAGGAGACTCTCCGGAATGCTGCCGCTCGCTTCAGTATGACGGTTGAAGTGCGCAGTACTCAGGGATGGAGCGCACGAAATGGCCGCCCGCATTGTGAAAGACTAGAACGCTAACCTTGCGCTAAAGCGGCACAGCGCTGCCTTGACCTGCCGGGTATACCGTTCTTGCCTCGATGAATTTCTGCACCCCCAAGAACGGTAATACCACGGAAATTCTTTGAGTCTTATTCCTGGCAGTGGGGCACTGCGGGTTGACACCAGGGCGGGCTTGACAGTACCCCCCACCAAAACCCCCCTTCCAGGTTTCAACGGGAACATCTTGTGGAAAGCTGTCACTAATCTGGGAGCATGCACGTTATCACTGGGCTCCCAAGACCTCTCCTCAGGACCATAGCCTTTCCAATCTACTAAGTAGAACAACTTTCCCCTCTTAATCTTGGAATCAAGGATTCTTTTGACCTCAAACTCTTCAGAAGACTGGATTGAAATGGGTGCTGGAGGGGTTTCCCGCCTTAGTTGGGGCGGACTTTTCTTGACCAAGGAAACATGAAAAGTGGGATGGATTTTCATCGAGCTGGGAAGGGAGACTCTAACACTAACAGGGTTTATCATCTTGACCACCGGGAAAGGGCCTACAAACCTCGGTTGGAACTTCTTAGTCCCCCCAAGCCTCATGTGTTTGGTAGAGACCCAAACCAACTCTCCCGCTTTAAACTGAGGACTGTCCCTTCTTTTACGATCTGCTGACCTTTTATAATTAGCTTTAGCTTTGGAAAGATTAGCAAAGGCTTTCTGATAAGCTTGTTGTAAGTTCGATAGTACCTCTTGAGCCGCTGGGACCTCAACATCAGTTTTTCCTACCCTCATGTTTGGATGCCTACCGGAGTTCAAAAAGAACGGGGAGAAACCTGTGGCTGAATGGACGGAATTATTGTATGCAAATTCCGCAGTACTGAGTAAGGAGGGCCAGTCGCCTTCCCGATCCATAAGGTACAAACGGAGGTATTGCTCCAAATCTTGGTTCACCCGCTCTGTCTGTCCATCCGTTTCCGGATGGAAACTGGTGGACAGGCGAGAGTCCACCCCCATTCCTTTTAAAAAAGATCTCCAAAAACGGGACACAAATTGAGGTCCACGGTCCGAGATCACCACCTTGGGAATCCCATGTAACCTGACTACATGTTGGACAAACAACTCTGCTAATTGAGGAGCTGTTGGTAGGGATTTTAACGGAATGAAATGACTCATCTTGGAAAACTGATCTACCACCACCCAAATAGTTGTGCTACCTTGACTGGAGGGGAGATCAACGATAAAATCCATGGAGATGGTATGCCAAGGGGAAGGGGCCACAGGGATAGGTTGGAGCAGGCCTTGTGGAAGTTGTCTCATGACTTTGCCTTTGACACATTGCTCACAAGTGGCTATGAACTGTCTTACCTGAGCTTCCATGCCAGGCCAAATGAATTCTCTCTTGATCAACTCTGAAGTCTTCGCTACTCCCTTATGGCCGGCTAACAGATGGTCATGAAATTGCTTAATTATCCGGACTCGAAGATCTTCACTGGGAACGAACATCTTCCCTGACTGGTAAGGCTTCCCTTCTTTGACTTCACGATCAGGACCTTCTTTCACCCAACCTTCAAACTTCTGCTGTGAAAATTCCACCCGAATCTTGTTTTCCAGGTCGTCTTCAACTGCGGTGGCCACGATTTTCTCGGTGGGAATAACAAAACCTTTTTCCTGATGCTCAGCCTCACTTCCAAACTCCAACCGAGACAAGGCGTCTGCTTTCGCATTTGCAGCTCCAGGCTTATAGGTTAGGACAAAGTCATAGTCTGCAAAGAATAGAGACCATCTTAATTGTCGCGGAGTCAAAGTTCGAGCTGACTTCAAAAACTGAAGATTTCTGTGGTCTGTGAATACTGTAATGGGATGCTTGGCTCCCAAAAGATAATGTCGCCAAACCTGGAAAGTATCCTTCACTGCTAATAACTCCTTATCAGCAATCGAATAGTTAGTCTCAGCCGGAGTGAGTTTTCGCGAATGGTAAGCTACAGGATGGAGCTGACCAGTGTTCTTGTGTCGCTGGGATAAAATCCCTCCAATGGCCAGATTCGAGGCATCTGCCTCCACGAAGAATGGAACATTTAAATCAGGATGCTGAAGGATCGGTGCGGTGGTGAATGCCTCCTTCAAAGATTGAAAGGCCTCTTCAGTCGCTGAATTCCACACAAATTTTTCGTTCTTCCGTAACAGTTTAGTGATTGGGCTCACCTTGCTGGAAAAATCATGGATGAACCGTCTGTAGAAATTTGCAAATCCAAGGAAACTTTGTATCTCCTTGACGGATCGAGGAGCTGGCCAACCCTTGATGGCTTGCAGTTTGGTGTCATCCATGCACACTCCTTCCGGAGACAGAATGAATCCCAGGAACTCTACCTTGGATGAGTGGAAGACACACTTCTCAAGTTTCACAAACAACTGATTTTCGAGTAATCTGTTCAGAATGGCTCGCACATGGGTGACATGTTCTTCTCGGCTGTTAGAAAAAATCAAAATGTCGTCAATGTACACGACTGCGAAACGATCCAAATATTCCCGAAGGATATCATTCACAAAGTGTTGGAACGCAGCCGGCGCATTACAGAGCCCAAAGGGCATCACTTGGTATTCAAATAGACCCAGCCGGGTGCGGAATGCAGTCTTCCATTCTTCTCCTTCTGCCATGCGAACCAAATGGTAAGCTCCTCGGAGATCGAGTTTTGTGTAAATACATGCTTCCTTGACCTGATCCAAGAGCTCCGAAATGAGGGGCAAAGGATAGCGATTTTTCTTTGTGACCAAATTGAGTGCTCTATAGTCAATGCAGGTCCGCAGAGATCCATCCTTCTTAGGAATGAAAAAGAGCGGAGACGACACCGGGGACTGGGATGGCCGTATAAATCCATTGGCCAAATGCTGCTCAATGTATTCCTTGAGGTGTTCGTTCTCCGGTTCTGAAAGGGCATAAATGCGACTGCACGGAAGTGCTGCTCCAGGCTCCAATTCTATGCGACAGTCGTAAACACGATGAGGAGGTAACTTCTGTGCCTCCTGTTCATTGAACACCTCCTTCAAGTCTAGATATTCTTCCGGAATCTCAGGTATCTCCAGAGAGCAAATTGTTTGGACTTGACCCGCCAGACTAGAGGACAGGGACTGCTGAAGTTCCCCCGGAGAGGATGCCTTACAGTGTTCTTGACAATATTCCGATGACATCTCCAATGTACGCTTGGCCCAATCGATCTTGGGATTATGTTCCGTGAGCCAAGGCAGACCAAGGATGAGCTGAAACTGCGGGGCATCAATCAAATTAAATCGCACCAAACTCCGATGGCTCCCTGGACCGAATACAGTAATGGTCTCTGTATCTGCTACGATGGGTCCTGAAGACAGGTTAGTTCCGTCAACTGCTCGCACCAACTCAGGCTTTAATTTCTTCTCAAATCGAATCCCCAGAGATTTAGCAAATTGAATATCGCAAAAATTCCCTGTGGCTCCAGAATCAATCATAATTGAGACGTGATGGTGAACATCTTCTCCAAACTGAAGCCTACTGGACAAGATGAGATGAGGTGCTGCACATTGTAAGGTATTTGCCAAAGACTGCGATTTTGGGGCCGACTCTTGTGTCGCTTCCACCAGGGCAACCCCGTCTACTGGTGGAGCCGATCTTTTACCGTCGTAGACTTCTTCAGTCTCTTCGGGCACTCCCGAACAAAATGGCCCGGTAGACCACAATACATACACAGTTTTCCCACTCGACGCTTCTCTCGTTCTTCCATACTGAGAGGGCCTCGTACTGAGCCGATTTGCATTGGTTCCTCGGCCTGGGTGCCTTCAAGGCTCTTACTGACCTCGGTTCGAGCTCGGTCCAACCTTGGCGGGGCTGATCTGAAATCCTTGCGTCTCTCACTCCGTCTCTCAGCCTGGCGCTGGTCGATGTGTAAAACTAAGTCGATCAACTCCGACAAATCTGTGGGTCTCTTAGGAATTTGAGCTAAACCATCCTTGAGCTCATCTTTTAGTCCTCTGTAAAAAATAGCTGCTCTCTTGGCCGCGGGCCAACTGGTTTCTACGATGAGTTGATTAAATTGTGCAATATAAGCAACTAACTCCTTATTGCCCTGCCTGAGATCCAGCAATTCGTTGTCGGTGGCCTGTGAAATGGTCCTCCTATCGAAAATGCGTAAGAATTCTGCTTTGAAATCTTCAAACTTGTAGAGTACCGGATCATTAGCAGAGACCAAGGGTAGAGTTTAAACCCATTAAACAAAATGGGTTTGCACAAAAAATGCAACGAGCATTGTGTCAGAAAAATTTGGGCCTTATGTGGGTCCCCTTGAAACCTCTCTGGAGGAGCTAATGGAATAGTGGGTGACATGGCATGCACCACTTGGGTTGTTAACTCTGAGGAAGATGAGGGGGAAGCAAAACTCTGAAACTTCGATCTTTCAAAACTGGGGTTGGTACTAGTAGCTAACTCATCTAATCTTTGCCGTAGATAACTAGTCTCTTGATTGGATTTCTTAATCTCCTCCTGAGTGTCGCTCAACTGTTTTTGCATTCCCTCTAGCACTGAGGTCAAGGCCTTCATATCCCAACCCTCAGTCATCTCGCCCAGACAGAAGGCACAATGTGTCTATCGGCACTTCAATCTGTCAAGAGGACTAACCTGAACTCCTATGGTCTGTGGGGGCGATCAACGAGGGCCTTCAGAAGATAAGTTCCCAACTCCCAATTACTCCTGCACCCAGAGAACTCTGAGCCCAGGAACGAAAGGGAAAGGGGAAGTGGATAACAAACAAGAGAGGCTGCCACACCCTGGTGTCGTCTAGGCTTGGTGGAGTTGAAGACACCTGCAAGAGTAACCACAAATTAATACGTCCCTTCAAAGAGTGGAATTTGCCATTCACAACACAGTTCAAGCAACTTTACACTTTTGAGATATCACAGTTCCAAGATGTACCTGATAAGAGTGTGGGTTGAGCTGCTCTCCTAGGACGCTCAGATGACAATGGTAAACGGCGTCTTATTCTGCTGATGCCAGGACCTTGCTTGGTGTGTGTGTGAGTAAGGGTATAACCTATATGCGCATATATTATAACCCCTAAACACTTCTCCGACTGGATACAGTTCAAGGATGAAGTGGAAACACCTGATGGCTTTGAACATCCCAATTAGGTCTGACAGAATAATTCTTATGTCTTTGTAGGTTCAGTAGAAGCTCAAGTGAAACGAACAACTAAGTCTCCAATGACTCTAGAAACAGAGTTCACGTAATGGCTGCCGACTGGAAGCTGAAGGTACAGAACCGGAACCCTTGCTGACAGGAATTGACTAAGCAACCAGTTCCGGCAAGTCTCTAATTCCACATTAGCAATATCAGGTGGATGTACATGACGAACTTGGTCGAGGAACCAACCAACGCTGAAGGATCATCCGCTAGGAGCTGTCCGTAGCGGCTTACCTCACAACTACTGGAGCGGAGGGTCAAAACAAGGCAAAAGCTGTGAATCCGGGAAGACCAGAAACAGGTTGCGAGGAGCTGTCCAAAACGAATCCTCTTCGGAAAGACAAAGTTCTGAGGAACGACAACCAAAATGAGAATCTGAGGAGACTCTCCGGAATGCTGCCGCTCGCTTCAGTATGACGGTTGAAGTGCGCAGTACTCAGGGATGGAGCGCACGAAATGGCCGCCCGCATTGTGAAAGACTAGAACGCTAACCTTGCGCTAAAGCGGCACAGCGCTGCCTTGACCTGCCGGGTATACCGTTCTTGCCTCGATGAATTTCTGCACCCCCAAGAACGGTAATACCACGGAAATTCTTTGAGTCTTATTCCTGGCAGTGGGGCACTGCGGGTTGACACCAGGGCGGGCTTGACAGCGCGCTCACTCAGGCAGCCAGACACCCAGCATCCGCGGCCTTGTAACTGCCCGTCAAGGGCATGAGGCTGGCCCATAATCTGAGGAAAATGTTTATGCAAGGCCTTGTCACATGCTACAAGCTACTCAACATGTATTAACATATTTACAGCCAAATATCGCAGACATATGAGAGGGACTACAGAGATAGTACACATATGTAGTGCAGCGTGTTACAGCTGGAAATTGCATCTACTGCAGGTATTTGCATGCAAAGTTGTGATCACATGTTCAAAGGAAGTCAGAGCAGGCTCATCCTTTCATCCTAAAGATGTGCTTCTAATGGTCCATTAGTCACATCCCCATGGGCACACTAGTATGTCTCCTCGATTTAGAAAAAATGAGGATTCCACTCAGTCTCGTCTTTACTCAATCATTCTTTATTTCATTCCTCTTTTCTGAATTGGTTTCATTCAATAGTTCATTGTTCTTAGTATTGCTTTCAATAATTTGATAACATTGCTATGTTAACTCCTATGCATTTCGGGCATGATGAGGCCCTTCCTCAGGGAGTAGCAATGAAATCCAATAGTGTCTTCCAACAAACACCTTTTCTGCTTTTCAATCAGAGTTCTCATTCAAAAGACCGTAATCTCAATTCGTTCGTAAGGTTCCCCAAAAACAGGACGCCAGTCGCGCTTCATCCTTTCATTCCCCTGGCTTCAAATGCATTAGTACCATCACAGTGGGCAATGCTCCAATCATCATTTGCAGTTCTTCCATGGCATCAGGTGCCTGGCAGACTGAGGTGGAGCTTCGGTGTGGATGTTGTTCAGAGGCTCAGCTGGACGAAGCTCAAACCCCTGGGCGCACTTCTACTGCTAGCTTTTTATTTCGCCTGCCCTTGGCCCCCTGCAATCCTTCTTTCACCTCCCTGATTAAGGTCTCACTGATCCGCTCTACTTCGGGGTGCCACCTGCTGGATCTTCCGGAGAGTGTCCAAGCGCAATATGCGGCCTGCCGTGACGCCTTGAGCTGAGCCTGGGTCAGCGCGTGGGCTGTGAGCTCTGTCGCACGGCAGATGGGTCGGGACTCAGAACCCTTCTCAATCAGCTGCAGGTTATTTAAGATAGTGAAGAGCACTGTGGTGAAGGAAAAGGAAAACCCCGCAGTCAGCACAAGCACTTTCTGCCTTCTGACGCCTAGTCATACGTCACCCGCTATCAGCGTAAAAGAAAGGCATACAACCTAGAAAGAGGACAAGGAGAAGAAGCAGAACATGTAGCAACAGAAGATTGACACATCCTGGATTACTATGACATTCTACTAACAAGATCTCAGACTGAAAAACTATGAGGGTGCCGGTAAACTCCACTCCGCCAGTGGTTGGCGGAGTGTTTGCCAAACTCCATGCACCAAATGGAGCGTGGAGTGGCAAAACTCCGCAGGCAAAGTGGAATTTACTTCCCACCCCTAAATTAGAGTAGTGTTTTCCGGCACATACATGTCAACACCGGCACGTATGACAGCTGCCACATGGTGGCACTGCTTGTGAAATTTAGAGATGAGCCGAACAGCAGTTGTTTGTTTATTAATTTATTATACATGAAAAACAACTAATACCTGCCGGCCAAGCCATTCTTATAGCTTTCGGTGCCTCGAAAAGTCTGAATTGTAGCACTATCTTGTAGCAGTGTGATGGTTAGTAGTTGTGAAGCTACTGTCATTGGCAGCACTGGCGGACAATGGGTGGTGCAAGCTGCGGTGGCCTCTTTACGAGGCCCTGGCACTTATATTTTTAGAAATTAAGCACTGCACTGGAGCGTTGGCCCTTAATACACTGTGGGGTCTGGGTCATTATGTCCCCTCTGCCCTCCCCTTGGGACGGCACTGAGTTGGGTGGCATTGTGTGCATACATGCCAACAGTTTAGACGAGAAAAGTGGGAGATTTCTAAAAAATAAATCCAGAGAATGTATTTACCCCATTGACTTCTATTGAGACCTGAACTGGGTTACTGTCATGTATGGGCTTGGCAAGTCTGCTGCTGAAAAATCGGATATTTGAAATGAAAATGTCTGGTTCAATTTCAATTTCCAAAGCTTTATTCGATCATTAAAAAAAACAATCATAAAAGCACATAAAATACATCACAACATTACAAATCGTTTACAATATAAAATATTTGCAATCATTAGCGGAAGGAGACACAAGTTAATACGTTAAAAAAAATCAGGTCTTATCAGTTACATTGGTTATAATGACCATACTTTTCCTGGCGGACACAGATTTCAAAATAAAAACAGCTGTGACAAAACACATATCCGGATCGTCAAGTGCAAATAAAAGCCTCATAGCAGTTTGGATAGTAGACACAGAATATTTTTTAAAAAGCGGCTTAAGATAGACAATACGGAGGTACAGGTACAATGGACATATAAGTAAAAAGTGCTCTGTGCTCTGCTTCGAAATTCCATCACACGGGCAGCGAATAGATGGGTGCTTTTTTATCGATGGGACAGACACCAAGTTATGTACAATGCCAATACTTAACCTGGTTCTTTTTACCTGTTCAAAGCATGGAAAAAGCGTTATGGCAGGCAGAGAGAGCATGATACAAGTGTTGCGTACTGGCCTCCAGGAGCACGTTACTGGCAGGGCATACACAGAGTTACACTGTACGAGGCGCTGTCTGTTGAAGCCTGCAGAGGAATCAGGTTTTTGCATGCAGGAATCTAGAGGCTGGAGACTAGCCTTGCAACTCGTAGGTTCCCCCGTGAATCAGGAGGGTTGGCATGTATGCAAGTTGTGTGGTGCAAAGAGCCTAGTGCAGAGATGAAGCCACTTGAGATGAAAGAGTGTTTTAGAACCAGAAATTCTACAACAGGCCGTTATGAGTGAAATGTGATTTTTTTCTTCTTTTTTGGCTCAGATATCGTGGTTCTGAACAATATTGAAGTCATTCGCGAGGCGCTAATGAAAAAATGGTCAGATTTCGCGGGCAGGCCGCAGAGTTACACCGGTAAGAGGGCTTGGAAGGGTGTGCGAGAGGAGCGGGTGGGACGGTGCAAGCATGTGTAGAAAGAGAGCCAGATAGCATGCATTTTTATGTAGGAGTCGGACAAGAGCATGCAGTTTGGAAAAAGAGAGAATGAGGGGAGCAAGGTTTGCAGAAGATGGTGGATATTTGGTGGGCAAAAATCAGTCATTCTCATTTTGTGCAGGGATTATGCAGTACACTTGGAGGAAGGAAGCCTGCTGGGTTTCATGCCATCTTAAGCAAAGAATGAAAGTAGAAAAAAGCCAAATAGTTCCATGTTTTTATGTAATTACACAGGGATGGGGTGAGAGGAAAAGCTTTCCTAGGTCGGAGTTTTGTATAAGTTCTTAACAAGTTGGCCAGATCTTCTGATTGTCAACAGAGCATTCTTTATTCTTGTTTTGGGTCCGAATTTGCAGAAGATTGTACAAAAGGGAATCCTTGATGATCAGGTTGAGACTAGCCAGCTCTTAACCATTCTTCTGCTTCCCACATGCTTGTCACTGCCTCCCTCTTATTTTTCCTGGGACAGAATTACATGAGTCGGCAGCTCGTGCAGAAAAAGTAGTTCTGCAGATCCGTACTATGGGGCTTATTTACAACGCTCTTGCGCCACTTTTGCGTCATTTTTTACATGGGTAAAAGTGGCGCACGGGTGGCGCAAGGGGCTTGTAAATAAGCCCCCATGTCTCCAGCCTTTCAGGGAGCGCAGTGGTGCATAAGCGTCTGTCCCTAGTCACCACCTGTTTGCGGTGATGCAATAGGATATACCTACGAGTTTGCACTCCTAGCTGGATATGGCCAGTACTTGTCCTGCTTTGTGTGCACTGGAAAGACAACATGGCCATTCAAGGCCCAGGCTTTCATAAACAAATACACACTCTGTCTTTCTTTAGACACTGCTTCTTTCTGGGCATTGTAGAAGAGCAGATTTGAGGAAATAAAGTGGCTCTACTTCTGTACTAGAACCAGCGTCCACTAAAGCAAGTACCTCCACAGCCCAGCATGAGAGAGTAGCAGCCGCCATTGACTGTGAGTGGGGAGATAGGTTCCCCAGTAGCCATCAGAGCCTTATGGTCTGCTAATGGCCGTCAACACAATCATGAATTCATGAATTGACCAGAAAAGCCAGAGAGGTGTCCACTAGAGATCTGTGAATTATGAGGAAAAGGTTATAGATTGCAGCTTTTTGTTGGCAGAGGAGAGGCTGCCTGGGCCTTGAGGGCACTTAGAGATTCTAGTGGAAAGTGCAGTCAGTAGGAGAGCTTCCGCACAATTCAAATATATTCAACTGGTCAAGAGTTCTTCATTTTGTATTGTGCATCTTTAATGAGCCTAATAAACAATACTTAATGAATGGAAGAGCATCACTGTAGTGATCACAGCAGTAGGCATTGGGAGATGATGCTGTCTGTATGGAGAGCAGCATGTGTACAGCATCATGTTTTTGCTTGATCCATGACCCAGTCATGTAAAACCATTCCTATCATATCCCCCTAGTACCCAGTGAGCCAATCGCTCAAACTAAAAACTGGACTTAGATCCCCCCAAAATAGGACCAACTAAACCAAAGAGACATGCACTGTAAGAACATATATGTCCTACAGTTAGAAGTAGGAAGATGGTACTTGTAAATACAGGACGCTGATCACTGAATTCAGCTTAAAGGGAACGGCAGTGCATTAGGTGGACAAAGTATATACATTTTTGATACATTGTAATTTATTCCTTCCTGGGCCTTTCATGCAGTTATCTCTTCAGAAAAGTGTCAGAGAGGGGTTGCTCACAAAGGCTTGTGAAGGTGTGAATCCATGGTAAATGGCATACCTTCCCTCTTCGGGGATACACCAGCCTCTATCACCTCTCTGATTACTGAGGTGCATGACTAGGTGCAGACTGTTGTGTAGGAGAGTTACATGTTTGCCTGTGTTCTCTGCTCCCACAGGTGACTTAATTTCATTTGGTGGGAAGGACCTGTCATTGGGCGATTACACCGCAGCCTGGAAGATCCAGCGGCGGCTGGCACACTCCTCCCTGCAGCGCTGCCAGCGCATCAACCTTGAGGAGCTCATCACCCAGGGCGCCCAGGACCTCTGCCAGGTGAGATAGGGCAGGGGTGCCAGTCCTTTGAAGTCTGGAGGAGGCGGGGTCTCTGTTCAGGAAGACTTGCTTTGGGACATGTGCTACTTTTTCTGATGCCCTGTATCCACACACACCCTCACACAAATACAAATAGAAAGACACACACACCCACACCCAGACACAACCACACACAAACATATAAACCCTCACACACCTACACACAGATAGACACACACGCATACACACACCACCAGACACACACACATGCACACTTGTCCAAGAGAAGCTGCCATTCATGTACATCAACAGAAACTGATCTTTCTCCTGATGGGTCTTCCAGTCAGCCATTAGAGCCCAGCGCCAATGTCATTCCAAGAGGCATGGCCAACCATATTTGACCGGACTTGCACCACTTCCGCCCTCACTTGCGCAGTCCCTCATTGGAGGAACTTATTCTTTTAGTGGTAGAGCCCTGTGAACAGAAGTGAGGAGAAGCTTCTGTCTCTCTCCAACACTTGGACCTTTTCGGTTGCACATCACTGACTCACCCCATTCTTTGTCTGTTGTCTGGCCTCTTGTTCTCCATGTTTACTCACCTCATTGTGTGTTTGCTTAAGAATTTAATTACGTTATGGCTCTGCTATATGGCTCATCGAGTTGGAAGGATTTATATTCCAGCTACATTTGGATTATCGTAGGCAACCAGCAGCTGGCACAATGCTCCTTGGCAACGCACTCTTCTGTCCTCAATCTGCTTGTCAGGAGGTTAAGTGTGGATACACAAGTCAACTGAAGGAGGCTCCACTATGGTCTCAGAGTAAAACACCTGGAAAAAAGCTGCAAGTACTGTGATTGGCTGCCTTTGTAGGTCGAGCCTAGCAGCAGCGCGCATGAGCTGCTCACTCTGCAAGACTGCTGTAGCAGAGTATGGTAGAGAAGCCGCGCCCACTCTCTGCCCATATTTTTCATTGGCTTGTGTCATTGTCTTTCTTAAATGCTGCTTTTGATTTGTTAATAGGCTTGTTACTCCCTCCTTAGTACGGTCTTGTCTTCATTTGTAACCTCCCATGGCTACTGGACCTGGTATTTAGTCTGTAAGCACTATTTACTTTATTGAGTTTCTCTCACTGCAGTCTGGACATGTGCTGCTTCAGCTGAAACCGCTTGTGTTTTTTTAAGCAGCACAGCCGCCCCTAACACGGGCTCCTGCTTTCAATCACTTTAACCCCGGCATTATCCCATGTCTTATTCTACCCCCCAAGTCAAATGGATTTAGAAATGATTAGGGAATTAAGTCATGTGAATGCCAGGTAGCACATAATCATGTTCTAATGGACTAAAGCCACCTGAGAGGGTTGTTTTCAAAAGCCTGTTCTATTAACAACAACACCACTACCACCAATACCGCCACCACCAATACCAATATGGAGAAGTGTGGCTCAATGGTTAGATTGGGCCCAGATCTTTGGACTGGGGTGAGTGTGTGACATTGATCCACATTCGGTCCATCACCTGTTGTGTTTGCATATTCCGCCCTAAGTGCGCTGGGGATGCCCAGACGTGGGTCCCAGGCACTCCACACCACTGGAGTCAAGCTAGCCGGGCTGATGAGAGGTGTTACCTCGAAACCGGTCCGGTCCTCGGATGCTTGATTCCGTTCTGGGAAGGACATGGCTTTTGTAGTTCGGACTGGACTGTTCCCATGGGGCACAGGGTCAGAGCTGATTTGCATATCGCCATTGTCTAACCCAGGGTGGTGTGGAGTGCAAAAAAAACCGATGGATTTGGGCCCAGATCTTTGGACTGGGGTGAGTGTGTGACATTGATCCACATTCGGTCCATCACCTGTTGTGTTTGCATATTCGGCCCTAAGTGCGCTGGGGATGCCCAGACGTGGGTCCCAGGCACTCCACACCACTGGAGTCAAGCTAGCCGGGCTGATGAGAGGTGTTACCTTGAAACCGGTCCGGTCCTCGGATGCTTGATTCCGTTCTGGGAAGGACATGGCTTTTGTAGTTCGGACTGGACTGTTCCCATGGGGCACAGGGTCAGAGCTGATTTGCATATCGCCATTGTCTAACCCAGGGTGGTGTGGAGTGCAAAAAAACGATGGATTTGGGCCCAGATCTTTGGACTGGGGTGAGTGTGTGACATTGATCCACATTCGGTCCATCACCTGTTGTGTTTGCATATTCCGCCCTAAGTGCGCTGGGGATGCCCAGACGTGGGTCCCAGGCACTCCACACCACTGGAGTCAAGCTAGCCGGGCTGATGAGAGGTGTTACCTCGAAACCGGTCCGGTCCTCGGATGCTTGATTCCGTTCTGTGAAGGACATGGTTTTTGTAGTTCGGACTGGACTGTTCCCATGGGGCACAGGGTCAGAGCTGATTTGCATATCGCCATTGTCTAACCCAGGGTGGTGTGGAGTGCAAAAAAACGATGGATTTGGGCCCAGATCTTTGGACTGGGGTGAGTGTGTGACATTGATCCACATTCGGTCCATCACCTGTTGTGTTTGCATCAATGGTTAGAGCGGCAGACCCTGATGCAGAGGTCTAGCCCGGGACCAGGGTTCAATTCCCCGCCTCGGCGGGTCTTGGGCTCAAAATTCCACGGACCTGATAATTCTCACCTTGGTGCTTATTCTAATCATGGAGTCCCACTCTGCAACTCTGGGCAATAACTTGCTTAATCTTCACAACGGCCCCCACAACGCTAAGGATGCCTGGCCTCCACCCTGGGGGTGCCCAGGAGTGGACGCCTCATAGGGAGAGCCAGGACGGGTTCCACAGCGGTATTCATACAAGCGCCTTGAGACCCTTGCGGGTGAGTAGTGCGCTATACAAGTATCAATTTACATTTACATACCAATACCACCAATACCAATGCCACCGCCAATACCACCACCACCAATACCATACCACCACCTGCAAAACCACCACTACCAATACCATCACCACCAATGCTACCAATACCACCACCACCAATACCACCTCCACCAATACTACCACCACCACCAATACCAATACCAATACCACCACCACCAATACCAATACCACCAGCAATACCACCACCACCACAAATGCCACCAATACCACCAACAATACCACCACCACCACTACCACCAATACTGCCAATACCACCCCCATTAATACCACCACCACCAATACCACCACCACCAATACCAATACTACCACCAATACCACCACCAATACCACCCCAATACCACCACCACCAACATCACTAATACCACCAATACCACCACCACCACCAATGCCACCACCAATACCAATACCAATACCACTACCACCACCAATACCAATATAACCACCAATACTACCACCACCAATACCACTAATACCAATACCACCACCAATACTACCACCACCAATACCAATGCTGCCACCAATACCACCACCAATACCACCAATGCCAATACCACCACCACCAATATCACCACCTCAGCGCCTCTTGGTCACTAGTTATAGCAGGGGCACTGTACGAGGCCGGAGCTGCAGCCGAGAACATCCCTCCCTCCCTCCATGCCTGCCATAAAGCACAGCCTGCCCTGCACCAGGAGGTGAAGCCAGGGCCCTGCTACAGCTTTTAGTGTTTTTTATTAGGCCAAAGATAGCAATGACATTACTCAATGCCACTCAAATCACGGAGAGGGCAGGAAATAGCCCCCCCTACCGCTGTTCCTCCTGAGACACAACAGTGTAATCACAGAACGAAAGGTGTTTGGAGCGCTTTATTCGAGTTCATAGCTCGGATCATATGTAACTCTCACTTCACACTTTGTGTCTGTGTAATTTACAACACTTACACATCTTCTTCATGGCACAATTTATCACTACTTTTACGACGTCGCAGGCCGGTCTCTTCCTCTGATATTTACAATCTAACAAGCGGTCGAGAAGGCCCTTTATTGCGATGCAATAGGTTTTGCATTTGCAAGAGATTAAGCTATTAGTATTGTAAATGACAATGCCTTTTATTTATGATTTAAAATCCAAAATATAAATAAAAGGCATTGCCATTTACAATGTCAATAGCTCAAACTTGCCTGAATGTAAGACCTATTGTATTGCAAATACGTGCTGAACCAGGCAATCAGTTACAGTCATTTCAAGGCTCTGCAGCAGACTGCTTTAGGGACTGAGGTTGCTCATCTCCATCTTGCAGCTTGGAAAGACCATGATTTTGCAGGTGCTTCTATATCGCTGTGATTGGAGCCTTGAGCTACACAATACAAGCTTCTAGTCCTGGGTAGGAAAAGGGACTGAGGCAGAAAACTCATGCATTGTCAGCTTCTTACCTCACACAAAGCCTTACCGAGTGCCAGGGAGACCCACACAGACAAGCAGACACCCACAGACAGGCACTGTTGGACTTGACCTTTTTGCAGGGTCATCCCTGAACTGTTTGCCTTCCTCCTGTATTTTGTCTGGCCTGTTTTTGTTGGTTTTATGACTCAGGGCACTTTACCACTGCTGATCAGTACTAAAGTGCATATGCTCTCCCTATTGTAAATTGATGTATGGATTAGTGACTCCATGATTGACTGGTTTGGTTTACTTGTCAGATCCTAGTACAGTCCACTGAGTGTGCCCAGGGCTTGTAAACCAAATGCTGCTGGTGGGCTTGCAGCACTGATTGTGCCACTCACAGAAGCAGCTTGTAAAGTGTGTCACAGGTCTGCCATTGCAGAGCCTGTGTGCAGTCTGGTACTGCCATGCTGACTGGGCAAGTGCACCCACTAGCCAGTCCCTAAACCTTCCCTTTTCTTCATATCAGACACCCCTATGGTAGGCCCAAGGGCAGGGTGCATTGTAAGTATATAGTAGGACAAGCCCTGATGTGTGTGGCATGTCCTAATAGTGAATTACAGCCATTTTCTTTTTTCACTATTGCAAGGCTATCTGTTTCCCATAGGCCAGAATGGGCAGTTTGATTATTACATCTTATAATACTAACTGGCTCAGAGAACTAGGTAGACATTCGAGTTTAGAATGCCTGAACTCAGAATGATAAAATACATCTTTTAGTGAAGTTGGATTTAACATTCTTTGTTTGAAAATACCACTTTTAGAAAGTAGGTATTTTCTTGTCTAACCATCCAAGCCTGCCTCTGCTCGGTTTTGTATTCTTTGTCTGGAGTTTGAGTGGCAGGGGCTGGGGGATTCCAGGAGACAGGCTGAGTCAGCACAGGGCTGAATAGAGAGATCTGCATGTAGATGGGTGGGAGGAGTTACACCTAGGACCTGAATAGGGCTGTGCCTGCCTTCCACAATGCCGGCTCCACCCCCTGTGGTGCGTCTGATGTCCCTGCCCTGCACTGTGAAAGGAAAGAAGGAGTCATGTGAACAGAGTGCTCCAGCACTGACCATAACTGCGTTGGACTAGACAAAGGCCCCTCTGCCTTCAGAGAACAAAGAGAAACTGTGTATAAAAGAGGGGACCCAAAATACAGAGAATTAGATCACTTTTGGACAACAAGAATAAACTTTTGCTGAGGAGGGGAACCAGAGAGACTGAGGAGAGACTACCCCTAAGCTGAAGTGCTGCTTGGGGGATTGGCCTGCAGTGGTTGCCTGACTGCCAAAGAAGGAGATAGGAAGTCTCGGGGGCAACAAACCTCACCCACCAGCTCCCCAAAGAGTTCTTTGGAAGTGACTGCAGTTGTGCTGGACTTTCTGAGGAACTGCGTGTCGCAAGGAGATGGAAGCACGACTCAAGAACAAGAAACATGTCGCCGAACGGCCACTGCCGCTTCACAACATGAAGCGCCTCGCATCTCCAGGGGAGAGGATCGACGTCGCAGCAGACGCCGCCGCATCACTGGGAAGCGTGCCGCAGGGCCTGTCACAGCTCATCGCCGGGGGTGAGGATCGACGTTGCATCAGATGCCACTGCATCTCGGAAAGCGTGTCGCAGGGCCTGTCGCGGCCCATCGCCAGAGCAGAGGATCGACGTCGCAGCAGAGGCCGCCGCATCACCGGGAAGAGTGTCGCAGGGCCTGTTGCAGCTCGCATCATTGTGGAAGCAACTCGCATCGCCAGGGGAGAGGATCGGCGTCGCCGCAGACGCCGCCACATCACCGGGAAGCGCGTTGCAGGGCCTGTTGCGGCTCGCATCGTGTGAAGCATCTCGCACCGCTGGAGAAGAGGAACGACGTCGCAGCAGATGCCGCCGCATAACCCGGAAGCGTGTTGCATCAAGAAGAAAGCGCCATCTTTGTTTCTTTGCACCAGATCTTCAACGCATCACCGACCTTGCAACACTTTCGTTGTCTTACGTTACGCATCTTAAGGTACATTGAACTCAGAGTGTCGCATTTACCATCTTAAGAGAACAAAGCTAATTCTTCCATTTTAAGTACAGTATTGTGGATTTTTGTCGTTTATGGTCTTGTGTTAAATCTACATAAAAGATACTTATTTTAAATATGCAACTTGTGTGGTGTCCATCTGTAGTGTTGTCACTTAATTACTGTATGTGTTGAAAACAAGGCTTTAAAAACTGCCTCTGAGATAAGTCTGTCTGCTCTTGCCAAGCTACCAAGGGGGTGAGCAGGGGTTATTTTAGGAATATACCCCCTTACCCTGACTAGAGGCAAGGGTCTCTATTTGTCACAAGTACCTACCTGAGCCAACTAGAGACACCCAAATCTAACAGGCACGCACACCCAAAGACAGACAGACACACACACACACCACTACCCTTTATAGTACCTTTTCCCTGCAGACCATGTAACCACTTGCTCTATGTTAAGAACATCTGCATATGAACCGTGTATGCCCACATTGCAACACAATATTCCTGCGATGTATCTTCCATTCCTGCTTTGCAGCCTCAATTCCTTCCATCCAGCCGTCTTTTCCTCACCTTCCTCCTGCTGATCGTGCCTTACATGTTCTATCTGTCATTTGGCCTCTATTATTGCCATGGTTCTCTCCTTTCCTTACATGCCTCCCTATATACCTGCCATTCAACCCTCTCGTTCTCACCTGCCACCCTCTATGCTGCTCTATATTCCTGCCATTGGATGTCTCTGATTTAATAAGGGATTCTCAGTTTTACTGTACCTGTCTTGTGTGCTTACACATGCATGGCTTTATCGTTTAGATCATATGTCACTGATAGGATCAACCAGCATATGTGGGCTAATGAGAAGGGCTTGCAGTTCCACTATGTGACCACCTCTATTCTGAACATGTTATCTCTTGATTCTTGCTTGCGGCTCTCCTACCCCATATTGCAGCACTTCGCAACCTCTCTATTCTAAGTATGTGACCTCTTTATTAATGTCATGCAGCCCACAGTTCCCGGCACATAGCCCCTTTAGTTTCAGCCAAGTGTCCCCTTTGAAGTGAGAGAAGCTTCTATAGGTTTCCTATCCTCATAACAACTTTGGAAGCACAAAATAACTGATTAACTGGACCCTTCTATACTTTCACTCCTCATACATTGCCCCACTCAAAGTGGAATTTTAAGCTAAGTATTTTCCACTTGTACAAAGTAAATATTTTGGACTGGTGTCCCAGGAGATTGCTTTGGTTGTTATTATTGGAATTTGTGTATTTACATTTATTATTTAAAATTCTGTATTCATATAGGTTATCACCCTATTGCCACTGTTGTTTATTGGGGAGCATGATCTCCCAATGGATGAAGGGCGTTTTGCCTTTCCATACTGTTATAAACATTTGTAAGTAATACAATGATTTTTGAAAACTGTGCCCTGCTCTTTGGTTACTGAATATATATAAAATACATGACATTTGTTTTACTTAAATGTTGCTCAGCAATTTATTTGTAGGGTCTGACTGAATCATCCAGTCTACACCCATTGAGGAAGCTTTGAAATTAGCAGGCAAGGCCCCCTCGTTCTTGGAAACATTTGTTATGTAGCTCAGCCAAAGGAGCAAGCGGATAGCTTTCTAATATGGGTTTCTTAGGATAACTTATCATCAAACCAGATCTCAAGATTCTTTACTGCTAAGTTTTACATAGGAAAGGCACCTAGATAAACCGGCTCCCAGGCCAACAGTCCAAAATTGTGAATTGTTCCAAACCATCATTTATCTGTCTAACCACTGTTTAGCTTGAGGCAGTTGTCATCGTCCAGTTTACAATATATAAGAGACAGTCAGAAGTTACTCCTACGATTTGGCGATCAAGATATGATCAGCTCTGTGTCATCAGCATAGGAAATTAGGGTGAAACCAAAAGAGTCTGTGATGTCGGATAAAAGGCGAACATAGACATTAACACATTGCATGTGTCGAGCGGCCCCCGGCCATCCGACGTCACAGTGGGCGTGTGTGGTGGACGGCAGGGGCCATCCGAAACACACACCCTCATTTATTCCCCAGCACCGCAGCAGAATTTGCACCACGGGCAAGGGGTTTAAAAGGACTGGGCTTAATGAGGATCCCAGCAGAACCCCGTAAGCCTGTGGAAGAGTGATTGAATAGAAGGACTTCCCATAGATTTGGAAACATTGTTCTTTTAGGAAGGAATCAAACCATTGCAACACCATACTATGGATGCCACAGTGGATGAGTCAGTGTAAAAAGATATTATGGGATACGTTTCAAAGGCAACAATCAAATCAAGCAGGATTATTGTTGCACAGCCTCTCTGATCAAGTGTCTCTCTAAGTTCTTCTGACACTGCAAGCCGCGCAGACTCTGTGCTGTGTTGAGGGCGAAAATCTTACTGAGAAGAGTTAAGTCAATTATTATCTTCAAGATAATCCAGTAGTTGGTGATTGTTTTTGTTCTCCAGAATCTTAGTGGGCAGAGAAAGAAGAGATATAGGATGATAAATTTCCAAAGCCGCCGAGTCCAATGACAACAGTTTTTCAGAAGTGGTTTGACCACAGCATGTTTTCAGGCCATGGAAACGACCAACACTGTAGAGATGGAAAGATTAAGAAGACCTTCAAGACACAATATATAACAGAAACACTCTTTTTGATGGCATCAGGAGAGCCTAATTTTATAGAGTCGACTAATATCTCAAAGTCCACTGATTTGGTAGGCCTGAATGTCAACATACTAAAACCCACAAATTTGGAAGGTATGGATTCCATATAGACTACACTATTGCAAGCTTGCACGAAGAAGGTAGTATAGTTATCAGAGATATTTTTTGAGAGAAATACTTGGTTGGATGATTACAACGGTGTATTGAGGGAGTAGCCCCCAGAGTTTTAGCAGAGGGATCCAGCATAGATTTCACAATGGAGCACCTTCAATTTTGGCTGCACAAAACCTATCACATGATTTTTAAAGGCTTTATGATAGACCTTAGCGGCATCTTTAAACTTCTTTTTGCAGGTGGAGTGACAGTTTTTAAGCCATTCTCTTTCCTATACTTTACCCTTTTTTTGAGAGTTAGAAGATGCGAGTTAAACCATTGAGCAGTCTATTTGATAGATGTTCTAGAAATATCAGGCAAAAGGGCCACCTTGTCTAAAGAAATTGATATCCACCTCTTAATGAAGGAATGTCCTTCTGCTGCCAAATGGCCGAGGTCTGGTTTAGTAGCAATTAAGACAGAGCAGAAGTTTGATGGAAGAAGCTAAGACCAATGTCTAACATCGTTCAGAAGATGGCCTTTATTGAAGCCCGATGGTCCAGAGTGATGAACATGGTATAGCATCATGGTCAGTCCACACAACTTTTAACCAAGACAAATTAGAGCATACGAGAACATGCCAAGCCATGTGTGTGGTGTTCTTAACTAATTGTATTAATTTAATGGCTTATAAGTTCTGAATCAAATTGGCTGCCCAAGGGCACCTTGTTGCCTCAAAAGGAAGATTCAAATCACCTAGTACTGTGCAGATGAAAAATGTAAGACCTTGTGCTGCCATAACCTGAGTGAAACAGCAAGCAGAAACAAGGGGCTGATAAATCAAGGCACCCGAAAACAATAAGGTTGGTGACATTTTAAGAAAAAAATCAGACCCTTATAGTCTGGTACTTGGTACTATAATTCAGCTATATTGCAATTTAAAATTGGACTAAGACAAGGCAGACGGTGGAACCTTCTTTGTAGATGCACCTAACCAAGATAACCCCAAGAGTAATTTCCCCTTATGTTCTAGACTGGGGCTTGTGTGCACACCCAATAACCACCCACCATCACAGTGATAGTTCTAAATAGAACTTGACATAATTTCATTCATAAGCACCGGTGCACCACATATAGAAATTGTGAAATCTATATCACAAACTTATTACAAAGACAATGCGAATAAAGTCCAATTTTTTAGAAAAATCCACTTTATTGTTCCATTTGTAAGCAAGAACAGCCGACGCGTTTCGTCCCAGATGGGACTTCTTCAGGGCTGTATTATGATAAAAAAGGATAGATCATACCGGGAAAAAAAGGCATTTGTATGAAACTCTTTAAGAGGAAGAAAAGGAAGCGCTAGAAAACATTTCACGGCCATAAAATGTTTTCTAGCGCTTACTTTTCTTCTTTTTAATGATAATGGTGTAGGCAGATGATATTTCTGATTGTGATTCATCTTTAATGAGTTTCATACAAATGCCTTTTTTCCCGGTATGATCTATCCTTTTTTATGTCCTAATTAGGAATGCAATGAGAGTTATTCAACTGTATGTATTGCTAATATGATATTGTACTGGATTTGGGGAGGCCGTGGTTCGATGGCCTGGTATCAGAGGCGCCAAATACATATTCAGACATAATTGAATATTGTAACACCAGTAGCCCTGTTTTTAATTTGTGACTATTATTGCTCGGCTGAGCATATCAATTGGTCATGGTTTTAATTGTATGTTTATATGATGTTTTATCATAATACAGCCCTGAAGAAGTCCCATCTGGGACGAAACGTGTTGGCTGTTCTTGCTTACAAATGGAACAATAGAGTGGATTTTTCTAAAAAATTTGACATTATTCGCATTGTCTTTGTAATAAGTTTGTGATATAGATTTCACAATTTTATATGTGGTGCACCTGTGCTTATGAATGAAATGCAATTTAAAATGTATTTAAAAATCTTGTCAATACTGCCTCCTCTTTTGATGTTAGGATCTCTTTGAACAATACAATGCCCTTCTGGTGTTGCTTGGGCAACAAGTGGCATAGAGCTGTAGTTAATCCTGGTGTCGGTTAGAAATAACGCGTCCCGTAGGAGGTCCCCTGTAAAACTCATAATGTCTAATTTATATTTTGCCACTGAGCGGTAATTGATAGCAAAAAAAACTACTTTTTAGTTCATAAGTTCATAGTCAGTATAGTTTCAGGAGGGAAAGAATAAATACAATGTACACATGAAGACACCTTCTCTGTAAGATTAATAGAATGCAGTCAATGGACAGGACAATTTACCTTGCTTTCTCCGCAACTAGAATGTGGACTAGGGAGTGAGAGTTAAAACAATGAGGAAAAATACTCAAGCTTCACTAAAGTGCAAATGCAATGGCGTAGCAAGAGGGGGTGGAGGTCTGCCCTGGGTGGCACAAGTTATGGGGGTGGCTGACCCCCCCCCCTGCTCCTACCTGCA
Source organism: Lissotriton vulgaris (assembly GCF_964263255.1). Classification (NCBI taxonomy): domain Eukaryota; kingdom Metazoa; phylum Chordata; class Amphibia; order Caudata; family Salamandridae; genus Lissotriton; species Lissotriton vulgaris. The sequence goes on from NC_141693.1 coordinate 1,926,960,133, forward strand.
GCCGTCATGGGGCGGCAAATGCAGGGATCGCCAGCACAACCACCTCCCACTCTTACCTGCGGCCATTGTGGGGCGGCAAGCGCAGGGACCGCACAGGAGACAAATGGTCTAGCTACGCAAATGTACAATATCTTTGTGCTGATTAAAGTGAAAGTCTGTTTTTTAAACCAGAAAAGTGTTGCAGTTAAAATATATATCAGCTGCCAAATGAAGTTTCTCACCTAGGGGAGGGAGTTTCATACGGGTCTGAGGTCCAATGTGCCCCTGAGGTGAAGAAAGATGGCCCGCCCAACCCTTGCACCCCCTGGGTAATATTTATAGTACAGTCCCTGGAAGTTACTGTCAGGGAGGTGGAAAGTGAGAGAGACAAGCAAAGACAAGCAAAGGATACAAAGAAAAAGAAGAAAAGTGACAGGTCTGCAAGTGGCAGGGTAGGTGCACTTTGGCACCTAGCATGCCAATTGCCTGTGGCCTCCAGTTCCTTCTTGTTTCAGCCTGACCCAGTGTCACCATCTACCTATGTTTTCTCACCCGTGTTTTGCCCGCCAACAGAAACCCCTCCCACCCCATGGCCTACTTGATGCAGGCTACAGTGCGTCCATGTAGTGCGCACACAAGGCAAGCTCGTCTGTGCCTGTTTGCACCTACTCTGTGCCCAGCACCACAACCCCTAGCCACCAACCCCGCAGAAACACTATCGCCAATCTCTATACCCTAGACCTCGGACAACGCAACAAATACTGCCACTGTGCCGACCGACTCTTCACGGTAGGACCTTTCACCTGCAACCACCCTGAACACACCACCTGAACAAAAACACCAACTCATAAGCATGCTTCTCAACACACCCTTTCTATGCAAACACACCACCAAGATTTGGGACCTCATCTCCACCTTCACACTTGATGTCCTCTTCTTCACTGAGACCTGGCTCAACCCCACTTCCGTGCCCAAAATCACCATCGCAATATCCAAAGGACACAAGATCACCCACAGCGACCGCATCAACAAGCCTGGCGGAGGGATCACCATCATACACAGGTAATCCATCCAATGCACCACCACAAATGACATCACCCCAATCATGGAACACCTCAACTATCAACTCCAAACAGACAGTAAAAAGGACACTGGGCACCCTCGCCTACTGTCCTCCAGGACCACGTCCAGCCTTCTGCAACTTCATCGCTGACATCATCCCCCCTCACCAAACTCCAACAACAACATTTTCCTCAGCGATCTCAACTTCCATCTTGATGACCACAATGGCATCAACACTACCAACCTCCTCCACCGCATTAACAACATCGGACTCACCCAACTCATCCACGACTCCACACACAGTGCAGGCCACACGTTGGACACCATATTCACCTCCAGCGACCGCATCAGTTATTGCGACACCACAGAACTCACCTTGACCAACCATTCCATCCATCGTCCACTTCAGCATCACCAGCTCACAGACCTTCACCCCCAGTCTGCCCAATGCCCCCCTCGCAACTGGAACAAAGTTTCAAAGGACACATGGATCAATGCCTTCAACACCATGCACCCCCGCTCCTCCAGCAACTTAGACCAGAATGTCAGAAACGTCAACACCTAGATCACCAACTGTGCCGACAACTTGCTTCCATTGGCAACAACACCCACAGAAGATCCACGAAGCATGTGAGCTGGTATACTGAAGCCCTCAGAACCATAAAACGACACTTTAAAAAACTGGAAAGGAGATGGCGCACCAGCAAGGACATGACAGAGAAGACTGTCTTCAAGATAGCCCTCATCCTCTACCACAGACAGTTGAAAGAACCAAAGAGAAAGGCTTTAGCCTCACAAATAAAATCAAACTCCAATAACAGCAAAGAATTCTTCAACATCGTCCACGAATTCTCCAACCCTTCAGAGACAACAAACAACATTACCTCCTCAGAGGAACTATGCAACAACCTTGCAGACTTCTTCCACAACAAGATTGTCAACATCTATTGAAACGTCAAACCCCAGCCCAAGGCCACCGACTTCTTCAAACAGCACAACAGCCTTGCTACCACCACAGACGTCTGACTAACCAAATAGAGCCAGCTCACCAATCAAGACAAGGCCTCCATCATAAACTTGGACCACTCAGGGGCGCCAACGGACCCATGCCCTCACCTCATCTTCAACCTAGGCGAAGCCAGAATCAACCACATTCTCACCACCTTGATCAATTGCCAAGGTCGCCTTCCCTGAGGACTGGAAACACTCAAAAGTCAACTCCCTACTAAATAAACCATCAGCAGCCCCTAGCAAACTCAACAACTACAGACCAATCGCCCAGCTCCCACTACTGGCCAATGTATTAGAAAAAGCCATTGATCAACAACTCTCATCATATCAGGAACAGAAGCTTCAACTCCACTCCTCCCAATCCCAAATCCGCAGCAATCAGAACACCGACGACATCTGAGTCCTACTTAACAAAGGAGAGAATGCAGCTCCGATCCTGCTAGACCTCTCAGCAGGCTTTAATACGGTCTCCCACCACACACTCATCTCAAGGCTGCACAACAGAGGCATCCAAAGAGCGGCTCTTAGATGAATCGCCTCTTTCCTCACTGGAAGAATGCAAAAAGTCCCTCTTCCCTCCTTCATCTCCGAACCTTAGGAGTCAACTGTGGAGTACCCCAAATATCACCACTCAGCCCCACTCTCTTGAACACTTATATGACACTTCTGGGCAGCATTGCCAAAACCCACGGACTTAACATCATACCCTATTCCGATGACACATAACTCATTCTCTCCCTCTCTGAAGGCACCACCAACACTAACTTCCACAGCTGCATGACAGACATCGTCAACTGGATGAAGGACAACTGCCTGAAGCTCAACATGGACAAGATAGAGGTTCTGGTTTTCAGAAACAAAAGCTCCCCATTGGACGCATTCTGGTGGCCCTCCGAACTCTAACCTACTTCCTCCCACTACTCACACTAGGAACCTAGGCATCATTATGAACAACAAGTTAACCATGATGACTCAGGTTAACTTTGTTTCCTTCTCCTGCTTCTTCATCCTCTGCATGCTTCGTAAGATATTCAATTGGCTAAACCAAAGTTCAAGTTGCACCATCCCCTAGGCCGGGGCTTTAGCCAGCTGAACTTCGGCAACGCTCTCTAGGCAGGGATTGCAGCTTACCTCCTCCTACGACTACAGACTATACAGAACTTCCTAGCCAGACTCATCCTTCATATCCCTAGATCCGTGGTACTCAGAGTACGGCCCGCGGGCCGCCAGCAGCCCGGCAGGCCTTCCTTGGCGGTTCGCAGACTTGCGGGTAATGTACCCATTGCCTCCAAGAGAGGCAGAGAGAATGGAGAGAGAGAGTGGAGAGAGAGAATGGAGAGAGAGAGAGAGTAGAGAGAGGGAGAGTGGGGTGAGAGAATGGAGAGAGAGAGAGAGAGAGAGAGTGAAGATAAACAGTTGAGAGAGCGAGAGTGGAGAGAGAGAGTGGAGAGAGTGGCTGAGAGAGAGAGACTGACTGACTCAGAGAAAGAGACTGACTGACTGAGAGAGAAACTGAGCCAGAGAGAAAAACAGAGAGATAGACTGACAGAGAGAGACACTGACTAAAAGAGAGAGAGAATGACAGACAGAGATATTGACTGACTGAGAGAGACTGACTGACTGCGAGAGACTGACTGACTGACTAAGAGAGTGAGAGAGACTGACAGAGAGAGACACTGACTAAAAGAGAGAGAGAATGACAGACAGAGATATTGACTGACTGACTGCGAGAGACTGACTGACTGACTAAGAGAGTGAGAGAGACTGACAGAGAGAGAGAGAGACTGGATGACTGAGAGAGAGACTGACAGAGAGACTGACTGACTGACTGACTAAAACTGACTGGCTGAGAGAGACTGACTGATAGAGAGAGAAACTGTCTGACTGAGAGAGAGACTGATTGAGAGTAACTGACTGACTGGCGGAGAGAGAGAGACTGACTGACTGAGACTGACCACGAGAGACGGACTGACTGACTGAGAGACTGACTGAGAGAGAGACTGACTGGCTTAGAGAGACTGACTGACTGAGAGAGACTGACTGACAGAGAGAGAGAGAGAGAGAGACTGACAGAGAGAGGAGACTGACTGAGAGAGAGAGACTGAGTGACTGAGAGAGAGACTGACTGATAGGATAGAGAGAGAGAGTCAGGCAGAGAGAGACTAAGAGACAGAGACTGACTGACTGAGAGAGACTGACTGACTGAGACTAACTGAGAGAGAGAGAGACTGACTGAGGGGGATACTGACTGACAGAGAAACTGACTGAGAGAGAGAGACTTACTGACTGACAGAGAAAGACTGACTGACAGAAAGAGACTGACTGACAGAGAGAGACAAACTGACAGAGACTGACTGACAGAGAGAGACTGACAGAGAGAGACAAAGACTGACAGAGAGAGACTAACTGACTAGAGAGAGACTGACTGACTGAGAGAGAGAGGCAGAGAGAGAGAGAGAAAGAGAGAGGCAGTGATGGAATTGAGAACAAAGTGTCTATGAAGCTATGCAGTGCCTCTTAAGATAGCTATTGTCTTCTAATAAAAATGTATTATAAAAATGTGCTCTTTGTAGTTACACCTACTTTTGAAATACAGCATTGTCGCATTGTCTAATGATTAACCCTGGGTGTAGCACTTCGCTCCTACAACGGAGTGGGTGTAGTGTTGCCTACTTCGTGCTTCACAAAGTAGGCGTAGTAGGCAACACTACACCCACTCCGTGGCGGGGCGAAGTTGCCCGCCACCCGCCTCCCTCCCGCCCTCTTCTACAACCCTATTTTGAATATTACATAGAGTAAAATAAAAGAAAAAGAACTTACCTTGATTGCAGCGTCCCGGGGCTCGTTCTTCCTGTTGACGCGCCGACTTCTTCAGACAAATGGGCATTCAAGGTAAGTTCTTTTTCTTTTATTTTACTCTATGTAATATTCCAAATAGGGTTGTAGAAGAGAGCGGGAGGGAGGCGGGCGGCGCGTAGTGGGGCTATGCGAAGTGTGTGGGTGGGCGTAGCGCCCACCCCACTTCGCGGAGCTTCACATAGCCCCACTACGCGCACTACGCCCACCCCTACTAATGATTTGAAACAGGTTTGATTTTTTTAACTCTAGCTCCGCCCCCCACTGACCCCACCCCTATGGGTGCAGCCCTTGGCCACAAACCACATTGTAATTTTGGCCCTCGACAGAAAGTTTGTGAGCACCCATGCACTAGATGAACCTACATCACCCCCTACCTCAGGGAACTCTACTGACTCCCTGTCCAGAAAAGATGCCAGTTCAAGCTCCTGACCCATGCATACATGGCCAACCACAACTGCGGAACCACTTACTTGAACCATCGCTTGACCACCAGACACCTTTGCTCCATGTCCCTTTCTCTAACCCTCTCCCCCGCATCCAGCATAGCAGCAAAAACATGGAATGAACTACCCTTTCATCTACGGACCTCCCAATCGCTTCAAGAGTTCCAAAGGTCCCGGAAGACAGGGCTAGTTGGCTAATCAACTGGACCCTGCAAGCACCTGGATACCCTCACAGGTGACAAGAAGCGCTCTGCAAATCTACTGATTGATTCATTGAGAGAAAAACGGGAGGGTGGCTACTAGGGGCATTTTCTCCATTAGGGCTGTGCCCCTCTGAAAATTCCTACACATTTACATAAAAAAATATAAAATAGATCGATTTATTTAGCGATACGATCTCTAAATAAATGGATGTATTTAATTCTGGGTTTTCTAATTCAGGCTGCGTGCCCGCCTCACTCTGAAGCAGGAGACGGAGGACAGGCAGTAAATAAACTTTCTTAACATGACGCACAACGCAGGGCTTTCTGTTTTAAAGCCCTTCATTGCCATTGGGGTCTCTGGTTGTATGCACACTGTAGGTCAGTGACGCATTTAGCGTCATGGTTTCAGGTGTAGGAGACTTCATCCCTGTGTGATTTCAGACGTCCCTCATTCAAAGACGTAGATCTCACCCTTTCATCATACGTGAGAGTGCATGCAAATACTTCTGATCTGGTGCCTTGTTCTCGATAATGGTAAGTGTTTGCAAGCTCATGTTGTGTTGTGTATATTGTGTTGAGACCCCTCATCCCTCTAACCTACCCCACTGTGACACCCCAGGCCCTCGCTGCACATTGCTCACTCCTTTAGAAGTGGAGCTGGGGACTTTGCTCCCTTGTTAAATGGATCCAAATAAGGAGCAGGGTTCGCTCTTGATCCCTTGTAAAATGGATCCAAATATTCAGCCCTGCCAAGTACCACGGATCAGGCGTTAGTCTAACGCATTTCATTGTGGTGGTCCGCATCACCGCACTGAAATGCTAAGAATCACATAATTGCTCTTCGTCAGAAGCACTAAGTAATCATGATGCACCTTACTAATTGAAACTAAAGCTGGTTTCCTCTGACGTGTCAGCGCACCATGCACTCTGCTTCTGGCAGGCTGTGGGGCGAGGATGCAACTATAAGTTGCTACAGTGTAGCAGAAATTCACCCGACACGCGGCGCAGCATAATTAATGGCATCACGTTCATGACTCTGCGGTGCGAGTAGTGAACTGACGGCTACTGTTAGAATATAGTGACAGACAAAGATCCTTGTCACGGGGTTAAAACTGCTCCTCTGGTAAGATGAATTGTGCCTGCTATAGTGTGCTCTTGTGATTTGTACAAGTGCAGCACTTCCAGGTAGTGGAAAGTCTGTGCAGCGTATTGCTTTTATTATAGAAATGGTATCAGAGGTAAGCAAGGGCAGCGGATTGAAGATTCACCCACTTTCCGTACTTTACGGGAGGGTCGTTGCCTGGACAATACTATCTCTGCATAGGCACCTATCTTCCTAAAAAAATGCATCAATTACCGTGGCTATTTTTTGTGGCATAGAAGGTATTTTTTATTATACCAAGAAACTCCTTAAACTAGAGCTAAGAAACCTGATTTCTGTTTCTGTTCCCCGGGTCCATAGCTGCCAAGGTTTCAGATTGCTATGTGTGACATTTTCCTAATTTCAGTGTAATCATAAGTGACATTGTAACGACTATGAGTGACACTTTCTCATGAGCAAAATCAGGCAATGAAGACAAGGAAAACATATAGATTTCAGAAATTACACCCATTTGAGTGTAGCTGCTAATGTTTCAGATTGCTTATGTGTGACATTTTCATAGATTCAGTGGATCTATGAGAGTCGTTGTTGTTGTATGACTTTATTCGATAGAATGTATCATAAAAGTGTACAAGTTCATACATCAATTTAAAAACAGAAATACACCCCCTTTTTTCCATTGATGGAAAAAAAAATGTCGCGTTGTCATACATACAGTTCAAAAATAGAATTTAAAAAACAATGTGTTTTAAAAACAGTTACAAACCCATTAAAAACACAGATTTTAAACAATTATCACACAATGATAACCATAACAAAGCAGAGGGCATTGCAGGGGCTCCATAATCTGCAACTGATGCGCCTAAAGGAGCTTGGATCTAACTAGCCAAGCGCATCCCAGATATTTAGCTGTCCCACATACTACGCTGGAACAGAGGTGTCTGATGTAAGAATGCGCAGTGCCTCCCTATGATGTTTAGTCCCTAAGTTAGAGCACACGGGTTTCAACCTTCTCCGTCTCGCCTGGCCATATGCTGGACAGGCGAAGAGGAAGTGGGGGATGGGTTCTGTGGGGAAAGCGCAACCAGGGCAACCTTCTTCCCTCTCTCCCAAGGGTTTCCACCCCGCAGTAAAAGCATTCAGAGGTAGTGTGCCAAGCCTGAACTTCAAATACATTGCCCTATCTCTAGGGGATTCAATGAAGTCCAAGAAAGGTTCCAATTTGGGGGAGGGCTTGGAATCTAGGAACTTCTCCGTCAGGGAACCATACTTCAGATTTCGTATTGCTTTATTGGACACCCACTCCTAATAGGCCTTCTTAACTACTTGCTTGTGTGGCGGAGACTGGCTTTCCCAGGCATCTGCTAGCCCAATTTTCCCCATCAAATGCTTAAGATTTGAAACCCAGGGTATCTTGCGGCCTGTGTCCATGCAAAGAAATTCGCTCAAGCCGGAAGCATAGTTACATAGTTCGGGGGTCCTTCTGAGGCGTACCCAGAATAAGAGAGGGCGCAGCCTTGCTATGTCTCTAATTGAGTGTCTACCAAAATCGTGGCGGAGAGGGACCAGAGGAGTCAATGGGGGGAGCGAGACCAGGTCCCTGTAGAACTTGTTTTCTGATTTCGCTAGCTCCGCGATGTTCTCGAACCCCCACAATTCCGCACCCATACAGGGATGAGGGCAGGGCTTTCCCCTCATATACCTTGATGGCAGGGGCAACAGGTTGGCTGTGGGAGAGGCGCTGATGCCTTGCCCACGACACACGCTTACGATTGAGTAGCATCTTTGACAAGTGAGATTTCCATTTCATCAAGTTGTTGACCCGTACACTCAAATATTCAAAAGCCTCCACTAATTCTAAAGGGGAGTCATCCAGCTTGATGGAATTTCTAAAGCGCTTGGATGGGGCCAAAGCCATTAGCTTAGTTTTAGTTGTGTTTATACATAGGCCTCTGGTCTTGCAAAACTGGCTGAACCGATCCAGCAGTTTTTGTAGGCCCATCGGGCTTTTAGAGATCAGGAGGTTGTCGTCTGCAAAAAGCAGCGTAGGTGTTTTTTCCCCTGCCACAGTTGGCATGTCGGCAGGATCCTCCCTCCGGTAGTCCACAACCCCATTGACAAAAAGGGAAAACAGGGTTGGGGCCAGGACGCACCCCTGGCGTACCCCTCTCTCTACCCTAACTCTCTCTGTCAAATGGCCCTGTCGGCCCCACCTCACTCTAGCGTAATTCTCCTCGTGCAGACGCACAATCAGATCCAGGATCAGGGGGGGGATGCCCAGCTCGGACAGGACCCGCCAGAGCGCGGCATGGGGAACCAGGTCAAAGGCTGTTCCAAGATCGATGAACGCCAAATAAAGGCTGCCTTTTTCGATCGTTACCGATTTCCAATATATCATAAAAAATCTAAAGACCTGGTCCATCGTGCCCACTCCCTGTCTAAATCCTGCCTGAAGATGGGACAAAATCTCATCTTCGTCCATCCAGGACCTCAATCGCGTGAGGAGTACCCTCCCAACCATTTTCAGCACTACGTCGATTAAGCTAATCGGCCTGTAGTTTGCAGGGTCCTCCCTATCCCCCTTCTTGTAGATCGTCACCACCTCGGCACCCCTCCACGAATCTGGAACAGGGTAGCCGCCCACAATGCAATTCAGGAATCGGAGGACAAAGTGGGACCAAAGCTCGCCATCATGGCGTAGTAAGTCGCCTGGGAGGTCATCTGGACCTGCCGCCTTGCCAGGCTCAATACTTGTAATGGCAGATTAAATCTCCTTGAGTTCGAAGGCGTCCCCCTCATTGGGAATCCCAACGGGGGCCAGCCATCGCACTTGCTCTGTTGTCAAAATCCCCTCTTCTCCCGAATACAGGCCTTGAAAATGCTCAAACCATTGGCTACCTGTAATATGGTTTGGAATTAGGGCATCTCCCTTTCTTGTGCTAACATTAATAAGCTCCCAGAATAGAGTGGAGTCCTTCAACTGGGCGGCATATTTGAGCTCCTGCCAATGCGCTTCTTCCCACGCCTGCTTGGCTTTATCTATGGTCCTATAGTAGGCCTTTCTCGCTAAGGTTATTTTTGGCTGATCCTTGGCTCTAAGGGCCAAATATAGCTCCTGTCTCTTTTTCCGACAAAGGGCAGTGTACCACAGGTTCGTCGCTTGCAGAGAGTGTGATTTGCGCCCCCCACTGTCCTTTGTACGGAAAAACTCCCCTTTCTTGTCAGTGGTCTCCTGATATATTTCACTAAATTTTGAGTCCTGCGGGGCCAGTGAGGTGGGACTGGGTAGATGTTCAAGCTCTTGGATCTTCAATTCCACAAGATCCTTAATACTTTCCAGGGTCTGGTCCTGTTTAGCGACCATATGCCACTTTAGTCACCGATTGCAGTTAGATGGTAAAACCTCCCTGGTGGACTCCGATGGTGTAATACCCGTGTCAATAGATAAGGTATCTATGTCTCGGGAGAGTTGCATGGACAGGAGATTGTGATCACTGTCAAGACTCGGGATGACCTCCTTATCAATGAGGTCAGCCCAAAGAGACACGTCTAGCAAAATATAATCAATAAGGGAGGGGGAGCTGATCCTGTTAAAAGTACACGCCCCACTAGGGTCCGAGCGGGTCCTGCCATTTGCTGCTCTTAAGTTATGTTCTAAGGCCAAGGCGTTAATTTGTATTGCTCTTTGGAACCATTTCTTTATAGGGGATAAGTTAAGTGTTGGTATAGCCCATTTGGAGTCCTCGTCCCTAGTGCCCAAGATGTCTTCATTACTCAGGGGCTCGAAGGTGCAGTTGAAGTCCCCTGCAACGATGATCCCTGCCTTTTTAGAAATGGCTGACAGCTCCAAATCAAGGGGTGATAGGGTGGATATCCCTTCTGCACCTGAAGACCCTCTGACATAAATATTGAATATCTCCAGGTGGGCAGTATCTTTAGCCCTTCCAATAGATAGATGTAGGATATCATGAGAGGGGGTATTGCAGTTGGATATCGACCAATTCAGTCCGATGCCAACCCAGATCAGAAGCCCTCCCGAAGGCCGCCCTCTATGCGAACTGATCGCGGGGATATGATATGTAGTATACCCCGGCATATACAAAGGAACCAGGCTCTATGTCTCCTGGAACAAGCAGATGTCATATTTGCTGATGAGGTCATTCCATTCAGGAAGGGCTTGGTTCTTTTGGAGCCCAGCTATGTTCCAGGAGAGTAGCCTGATTACCAGTGCGCAAAGTGCTACCTCTGCTTCCATTTCTATCTCGGAAGCTTTTGATCCAGGGCCTGATTATATCTAGATTAGATTTCAGCAATGCAATCTATCTGGGCGCCCCTGAGATCACTCTGAACAAATTACAGCAAGTTCAGAATGCGGCGGCACGAATGCTCCGCAACATCCTCATGTCACGATCGGCCAAACCCGCACTGAGGGCGCTGCATTGGTTGCCAGTGCGAGAAAGGGTGAAATTCAAATCTTTCTGCCTTGCACACAAAATCTTGCAAGGCAAAGGCCCCCCTGCCCTTCAAAAGCTGGTGACCCCATATAAGGCAAGTAGAACTCTACGCTCAGATCAACAACACTTACTCACGATCCCCAGGGTCAAAAAGGCCCGCTCAGGAGGGAGGAGATTCTCCGTAAAGGTTGCAACCCTCTGGAACTCTCTCCCCCTAGGTTTGCGCTCGGAGCAATGCCTCCTACGTTTTCGTAAACAACTGAAAACTTTTCTCTTTTGTTAAACCGCTGTGCCTATCTCCATCTTAATCTGTTACTCTGTTTGGTGAAGCGCTGGGATGCTCCAGGGTAACCACGCGCTATACAAAACTGTTTTAATAATAATAATAATAATAATAATAGTGCTATGGGCTACCAGGCTCAGCTCTCCCAACCTGGGTGTGTCCAAATTGGCAATTACAGGCTCCCTAATGTTGTTGCTTATTGCACCACCCTGCTCTAATGCGGCCATGCACACGCCTTCTCCTCCCAGGGGGCAGCAAGGGGGAGCAGAAGGACAATCTACTGGGCACCATCCCTCTAGTCAGTCGACTTGGGACAAACCAGAGCCATCCCCCTCCCGGACCATTGACCAAGATGGAAACCGACGAATCTGAATGGATGAATGATCGGGGGGATGTTCTAGACTCGAGGGCTTCTAAGTTCTCTGCCAGCAAAGGGTAAAAAAACTGGATCTTAATACAGTCTGTAACAGAGTTCGCCATTGTAACCCTCCTCACTTTGGCCATGTCCTCCCTTATGATGGATCTGCAGCCCCTTATTTACCTCAGCCAGTGTATTCCCGTGTTGTGGACGGACTCGCTGCTTTTGTGGCCCCCCACTGTGTTCAGTCTTGGGACCTGAGTCATATATATGGTAGCCCTGATATTGTGGCGATGAGATGAGCCACCTTGAAGATTTGGAGCTAGAGGTAACCCACTTGGGACTCTGTTAGGGGGAACCAGAGGGCAGTTCCTGGCCAAGGATGGGGCCTGCTCCTGGAGGCGCCTAGGAGGTGCCCTAAACCTTACGGAGTCAGAATATAATCTGCCAGAAGGAAGTGTAGTCTTTGTCTTTGTCTCTACAGGGCCCAGTGAAAGATGGCCTAGGGAAGGAGGGGTTAGGGAGAGTACCCCTGGATGGAATAGGGCTAGTCTTTTTAGCTGTATTGCTTGTCCACCCCGGGTGAGCTGTGTTACTTATCCCTTGCTGGAGGGGTTCGATATTGACAAAGGATTTAGTAACCCGCCCCTTCAGTAGGCCCTCCACCTTATTTCCCAGGGATTCTACTAACTTTTCCAACTCGATAATTCTTTCCAATAAAACAGGCATAGAAAGCCTGCACGAATTACAGCTGGCCTGGGTCTCTACAAAGAGTTTTTTGACAGAACATGGCCCCGATACAGATGTAGCAGCCTCGTCAGGTTCCAGAATCAGAGGTGCAAACTTATTTGAGCAGGGTACCATGGGGGACAAAACATGACCCCCTTCGAATCCCCCCGTAGATTCCTCGGCTAGAGTCTTATCGGTGGCGGGGAGTCGATCAGAGCCCTCATCCAACGTGACGATGGTAGACTTCCCCGTGGTCACTTCACGCAGGCCAGATTTTCATTTAACAAATATGGTGGGGATGGATATCCCTTGGGCCAGTGGAGAAATCTCAACGGCTTCCAGCTGTGGACTACTACCAGTTGTGGGGCTATCGCTACTTAAGGCTGCTTCGCAGTCGTTTACTAATTCCTCTATTCTCGTTAACACACAGTTCATTGCTGAGTGGGGCACTTTTTTGGCTTTTTGTCCCCCCACCTTCCAAGCTCTTCCTTTTCCCCATGATAACCAGAGATGAAGCAACAAAAATGCAATGGAGTGAGAAGATGGAAGCAAACAGAACAGTAGCTCCTGCGACAAGAGGAGAACAGCCTCACCCCTCAGATGAGGCCAAAGGTCCATTGAACTGCCCCTCTACCAGTGGCCATATAAGTACAGTACCTTATGGGTTCGTAAACCAGATGTAATGGGTGTGGCCCAGCCCGGCCTCCTCTGGCACCTGACGGCCAAAGACGGCCCGCCCTTTGCCCGAGCTTAGCCCGGCGCTGCCCGCACACGTCCCACGGTGCGGGAGGCGTTCCGGTCTTTTCAAGTGCCTCCGGGCACTGCGGTGTCGTCACAGGTGCGCCCTGACCCCCGGGGCACATGGGAGTCGGAGTCCTGGTGTAGGGAGCACACAGGATGCAGGAGCCGTTGCCCTCACGGCTGGAACTGCGGCAAGGTAGGTGCTTCCAAACGTTTCCCCCCGGAGCTCCCGGCGCTCCGGTCTTTTCAAGCACCTCCGGGCGCTGCGGTGTCGTCACAGGTGCGCCCTGACCCCCGGGGCACCTGGGAGTCGGAGTCCCGGCGTAGGGAGCACACAAGATGCAGGAGCCATTGCCCTCACGCCTGGAACTGCGGCAAGGTAGGTGCTGCCAAACGTTTCCCTATGAGAGTCATTCAAGACTAAATGTGTGGCACTTTCTTGTGACCAAAATCATACGTTGAAGTCCATGGAAATAGACAAATATCAGAAATCACACTCATTTGAGCAACAAGAAAGTCAAACTCTGTGGCAGGTGCTTTTAAAGCTAATATTAAATTTCCAAATAATCAGCACCCTCCACCCTAACCTCAGCTTCAGGTGCGGCTGAACCACAAGTAACACATTGATTTCTGTGAAAAAAGCAGCAACCCACTGAGCAATCCACATACAGTACAGTTCAATACAATACAATATACTAGTAGACTATCTTTGCAGTAGACATATTAGTCCTCTGTGCTGCTTCAAGGTGAGAGTGAAAACTGCCACTAGACAAAACTCTGACCTTTCTCCAGCTACTGTCACTGTCTGTCAAGCAAGGATATGAAACACTTTGCACTAATAAATCAGCAAAACTGCTAGTTTAGACAAAACTTCCACCTTAGATAGCCCTGCATTCACAGCATAGACAGACAACGTTAGTGTGCCCATTTTCAAGGCACTATCCCGTGCTGGAGCCCCTTCCCCATTCTTGTAACACAAGCATTTTAAATGTGAGCAGTATTATCGAGTCAGGCCCAACGCGAGAGATATGTGCTTTCTGTGTAACATGTTCTTACAGTGGCCAATTCTCTGATCTATGTCATTAAAACTGGCCCTGCGTACATGCCCCTAACTTAACACTGATGATAAAAACACGGATTGACTTGCAAACAATGAACGTTAAAAATGTCAAGGGAATGCATTTCCATGATTTAGTTCCTCTCTTATTTTACATGCTTTATTTAATCTTGCATTCCCCAAGAGTTAGCTATTTTATAATGTTGTTGTTTATCTGTATTTTTTTCTGTGCATACTTTGAGGCTTGTGCCTTGTCAGATGTTTATGAGGGGCTTTGATTGAGTGCTCAGAGGCTAAGGCTGAAGCCAAACAAAGTGCCTGGCAGAGGGTTGTCCTCTCTCCAGAGCACACAGAACAATGTTTGTGTATTCCATTTGCAACACAAATTCTGTGGATATGTGTGTCAAGGGGGTACACAGATGTCAAAATATTTGCAAGGCAAAAGTAAGAGAAATTTGCCGTGAATGTTGGGGGCGGTGAAGGGACAGAGATGCGAGGAAGGGCATTCGGGGAAGTGTGATAAGAGGATGCCGAAGAGGAAAGAGAGGGGGTTGAAGATGTGCAGATGGACAAGATATACAGAGAAAAAGAGGATACATATCTAAAATAAAGCAGACATAATTGAAGGCCAAAACTTCTTCCAAGGACCTCAATGCTATTTAATTCACAGACCCACTATTTCAGAATTTAAACATATTCATTGTTAATTATTTATAAGAAATCATTGTTGTTACTCATTTATCTTAATCAGCTAACACCCAGTGACAAAGCCAATCATACTGACAGGCTTTAGGCGTATGTCATTTGCTGTGCCATTTATCTGGATAAAATTACATCTCAGAAAGAAACCAAAATACCGGTCTGATGGCACACTATGGGAATCAAAGAAATGTATTTGGCATGTTCCTTTATAGAGAGCACCCACTTTTTCATCTCACTTAAAGACCTGTCTGCACATATTTCTATAAGGCTGGTTACAGCCAGCATCTGTGGGTGCTTCTCGAAGTCTGGTTAGAGCATTTGTTTCCAAAGTTAATGCTGCATGCAGTGCAAGACACTGGCCAAGCATACATTTTAAAGGGCTAAAGTTGTCATATAGAACAATTTACACATACCAGTAACTATTGAACAAATTAATGCATGAAGATATGGGGTAGTTTTTAATGCGTTTAATATTTCAAGACTATACGTTCCCACTGCTTAATAAGCCTTGCTTTATCGCTACATTAATTTACTTTAAAATGCACCATTTGCCAATCTTTTTTTCATTCTTTCTCAGGAGAGGGACCCCCCCCCCCCTGGACCCCAGGTTTGTCCATAGAACTTGTTCACATCGCTTGCTGTATAAAAACCATGCCCAACCTTTACTCCTCCTCACCTTCAAATTTCACCAGCCGCCACTGGTGGATAGGGGTCATGTCAAGGACATGAAGATAGAAGTGAAACAGTAAATAAGGTACTGGAGAAGTGGAAAAGACTCAAAGAATAAAGTAAAGAAGTAAAAATGGGAGTGAGCAAACCTAAGAGAGATGAGGGCATCTGAGAGGAATAGAGTTGAAGAAAAAAGCTGCAATCGAGAGAGAGAAACTGGTTAAGAAGGAGACGAGGAAAACTTTATAATGGATATAGGACAGATTGTGAGTTGGAGAAAAAGGAAAGCTCTGAGAGTTTTTACAGATGGAAAAGGAGGAAATGCTGGAGATAGGTGGGACAAGAAGGACAGTAGCACCGTCTACCATTCCGAAACATGAGAATGATAGAGGAATTAGTTGGGATATAAGGTGTAGGTGAGAGGAAACTCTGAGAAAAGATGTGATGGAGGTAATAAGTTAAAACATAGGGCCATATGTATCATAGTTTAGTTTTGCGATTTCGAAATAGCGATTTTTAAGGAATCTCTATTTAGAAATCGCAAAACGGTATGTATGAAAAAATCGCACTTTTCTTGCGATTCCTTAATCTTCCTTATTTGCGAATTCGCAAGTTGCGAATTCGCAAATAAAGAATAATTTCCCATTCATTCCTATGGGCCAGGAGGCCCCTAGGAATGATTGTGAAATGCATTTCATTTTGCGATTCGCAATTTGCTAATCGCAAAATGATATTGATTTCAAGGGTGCAGGGGTGTCTCAAGGACACCCTGCTGCACCCCTGAAATCAGCATGTGTGTGCATATGGCGCACATACATGCCCTATGGACATGTATGTGCGTCACATGCCACATTCAAAAATGCCAATTTGTGCATTTTTACAAGAAATCGCAATTTACCACCAATTGAAAGTTGGTGGTAAATTGCGATTTCTTAAGCTTAATTCGCTATAGAAAACTGCTTCATACATAGGATTTAAGGAATCGCAAAATTGCGATTCCTTAAATGCTATAGCAAAATAAGGAATCGCAAATTTATGCGATTCCTTATGATGCGATTTTTACATACATAACAAAAAATGCAAAACAGCCTTTTGCGATTCGCATAGGCCGGAATTCGCGAATCGAAAAAGGCTTGATACATATGGCCCCTAGTGAGGCATTGCTCCCTGAAGTAGAGGCGGAGGTGAGAGGACAAATGAAGGAGTCAAGATGATAGAATATGAGAAGAGTGAGGGTGAGGGTAACTCAGAGAACCTACTAGAGATATGAAAAATAAAAGGCAGAAGAAAAGTGTGACACATAGCTGTTAGACCGGTAAACACAGAGTGGGGAGAATGAGGGACGTAGATGTTTAGGTGAAAAACAGCTGGTGTAAGAAGGTTGTTAGAATATGAGTTGTCCAGGTGAGAGGGAAAACCGAAGGAGAGGTAGATGAGAATTAAATAGGTACAGCTAGAGCTCAGAGGATGATGTAGTGATAGAGATAGAAGCGAGGGCATGATAGTAGAACTGCAAGATGGAGGCAAAGAATAAGAGGAAAACCTAGAGACTAAGCTGAGATGAAAATGGTGAATAAGAATGGTGGGGGTGAGGGTAAACTGGGAGAGATGGAAGAGTAGCTCTGGCAAAGGCTGGGGCGAGTGAATGAGAAGTTGGAGGTAAGAGGCGAGTAAATGGAAATGAGATGGAAAGATGGAAGGGTATGAAAGAGAGTTGACAATTATTATGTATTTGTTCTATGGACTCTTATATTCTGGCAGATGATTACTGCCCCACCGCAATAGATCTGTGTCCTGATAGGTAGGTGGTCATTTCTAAATCTGGTGTGCTGAGTAGTCTCGGCCGACATAAAATCCTCCACCAGGCCAAGCGAGAATACTCAGTCCGCTAGAAAATAAATCAGGCTCAACACTCCTGCTCCCTTCATCCTGATATGTAGCAAATATTGAAATGTAAACAAATATGAGTTGTAGTTAAATTATTGCACCTCAGCCACCCTGCTTACCATCCATGTTTACAGCCAGATGCTTCTTCACGTGGTGTGGCCCTTTTGTTTCTGTGATACAACACCTCTGTTCTCACCACACCAGACACCTTATGTTTCACCCTCAACTACGCCTGTTTGATGCTTGAACTCCGGTATGCTGAGTTCTTCTCACCTGCCTTCTTTGTCCCTAGGAGTTCCGGAGCTATGGCGGGACCCCTGTAGACTTGGCCGAAGACTTCTCAATGCACACCTGCAAAATCATTGCATCCCTGGCCTTCGGCACCACAGTGAGTTGGATCGGGTCTCTGCTAGAAAAATAGCTCATCTGAATATTGTGCTTGATGCACAGATCTGTTTTTGAACTTCATGCCATTGGTTTGGAATCCAGTGGAGCTGTTAGAGGTAATGATGGAAGGTTGTGAAACGTATGAATTCTTTTCATTTTTTTCAGTTCGAGAAGCATGACCCCAAGTTCCAAGAGATACATAAGTGCATCTCAGACCTGGTCAGCCTGTGGGGGTCTCCATCCATCTTCGCCCTAGACGTCTTCCCCCTCTTAAGGGTGAGTTTGATTTCTTGGGGAAAGCAACTAGTTGGTTGTAGTTAAATACAAATCCTTGTGTCCAATGGGTGTCCTGGTTTCTGTTCATTTGTATCCTTTGTTCTTTTTTTATTATCATACCTGCTCCTCCATTGGATTTGTTCTTCTTTAGTTATCCTTTTTTCTTCTACTTTTGCTTTCCGTCAACTCCATTAGTCTTAGTTCTATTCCGTTGGTCTCCTTTAGTGTTTATTCTTCTCTGTATGCCTTTGTTCTACTCCTTGGATTTACTTTTCCTCTATTACCCTGCTGATTCCTGCTTCTCGTTAGTCTTTATTGTCCTCTATGAGCTGTCTTTCAGCTTCCTTAGACTTCGTTCTTCTCAGTCAACCTTCATCATTCTTTTTTGGTATTTGTGGTCCCCCATTCACCTTGTCTTACTGCACTAGTTTTCATTATCCTCCCCTAATCTCCACGATCCCCACTAGTCTTTTTTCCCCTCTATTAGTCTTTGTTCCACTCCATTAGTCTTTGATACCCTGCGTTAGTCTTTGTTCTTCACCATTTGTTTTTGTTATGTTCCATTGGCATTCAGTCTCTTTTGTGAAACTTTGTTGTCTTTGATTCCTGTTCCTACTCCTCTAGTAGCCTTCATTCCCCATAAGCATTTGCTGTCCTCTGCTAGTCTCCCCGCTTGCCTTTGGTCTCCTCTATTAATCTTCATTCTTCTCTGCGATCCTTCCTTCCTTGTTCTTGCTGCTCCTCCATTAGCTTTCATTGTGCTTAGGGTTCATTTTCATTCATCCATTTTCATTATCCTCTATCAGGGTGTATGTCTGTCATTTAGACTTCATTCTCCGCAAACCTTTGTTCTAATCCATTATTATTCCTTGTTCTCCATTAGCCTTCTTTCTGCTTCATTAGTCTTCATTTGTCAAAACACGGAAACCCCAGACATTTACCAAAGTTAGGGAACAGGAGGCGATGGGTTCTCTGTGGTGAGCTGGCCTCCAACTACACATGCAAAGCATTAGAGAGTTACCAGAGAGTCACCAGAGTAAATGTTTAATTATTCCCCTATGAGTGATTGTCCATCTCAGGCTTATCTATGGATACACAAAACAGTGTGACGGGATGTCCTCACACACCACCGGGTATCATGCTTCATCATAGGACTGTCTTCGTTGTGGCCCCCTTGTCACCATCAGAATAGAGGGATATATGACATCACAACGCATGCTTTTCCAACTCATGCTTTTACGTCGCAAGTTTTACAACGCATGCCTTTACAACGCATAGTGTTGAGCGGTGCTGGATAGTGAATAGTTTAATTTACTATTCCAACTCCAGTCCCCGTGGATAGTAGGGAAGGTGTTAATGTCTAGCACAAGGGGCCCACAACGTAGACAGTTGTAAAAACCCTCCTACACAGGGTGTGATTATAGGGGTTCCAGAGTCCTTCCTTCACTGGGTACAGATGAGCCACGGTTAGGGTAAGAGGTATGGGACCTGGTCTCACATCATTTTAATATGTAACATGTGATGCACAAGTGCAGTGTCACACCCACAATTTGTGCATGCAAATTTGCAAGCCAAGTGTTTGTCTATCATTTTTCAGCCTATGCGTGTAAACTGTTGGTTTGTTTGTTATGCTCTATGTACCTAGGGACCTAGGACAGTGCGAAACCACAAAGGTCAGCCCAACTTAAAAGTGGCACTAACAGGGTTGTATACCACAGTATGATCCTGTGTTCCATGCTGACGAATGCCACGGAGCCAAGAAGCAGACATATGTTGACGGTCTAAGGTGGGGATGGGATATTGGTTCCCCTAGTCTCCATGCTGGTTTTAAATACCAAGTGATATCTCTTTCAAATTAAAACGTATTTTTGATTTATCACATTGTTTTTTTATATTCACATCAGGGCTTCAATAGTTAGTAGTGCCTCCTTTACTATAAAGCGCAGGCCCGCTCTTCATCAAACCGTGTTTTTGTCCTATGATGAAGCATGACACCTAGTGGTGTGTGAGGACATCCCGTCACAATTTTGTGTGTGTCCATAGATAGGTTTGAGGTCGACAATCGCTCATAGAGGAATAAACATTTACTCGGGTGACTTTCTAGTGCTTGACAGACATTCTTCTCTTCCATTAGTATTCATTCTTCATTACTGTTTTTCTCTTTGTTAGCTTTCTTTCTCTCTTAATTCTACTCCATTGGTCTTCGCACTCTTGCATAAACCTTCTGTCATCTCTGATTCTTTGTTCTCCTTTGTTAGTCTTTCTTCTCTTTAACTAGTATTTGTTCTCCAGCATGCTATTTTGGTCTTGTTAGTGTACTTTCTCCTCTGTAAACTTTCTTTCATTATAGTTAGTTAGTCTTTGTTCTCCTGTTAGTTTTTGTTCCCCATCATTTTATTTGAAAGGATCCCACTTCATGTACTCTACCTCTAACCATGGAATATAATAAGCAAGCACTTGCCCACTTATTTGACTTCTGATAAGCCCACCATCCAAATGCAAAAAGGCGCACCACTGACCTTAAAGTCACTTGCTTGATGTGAGATGCTTTGTAGATAGTCAACACCCACATATGGAATTCCAAAAACACGAGGCATGAACTGAAACGGATCCATGTCACACTGAGCCATTGTTCTCCATATTAAATGCCAAACCAAATCAATTTCGATATTTAATGCTTAAATATGACCTTTCTTAAGTCACCTGCACCAGTGCCTTTTTGCATATTTAAAACATGTCAGAAATGCTTCTTGCTTATTGAAAGAGGTGATAAGATTTCCAGCCATAGATGCACTTTATACCTATTTATTTTTATTTATTATTTATTTATTATTATTTATTTATACCTTTCCCCTGAGGCGGAAGCCGGGGGCGCTCTTCTCTTTACCCTCTCCCACTGACTAATACGGAGTGTGTAACATTTTCTCAGGACTTTTTTAAAATTGTGTATATATTTTACTGGGCGCTTTTTAAACTCCTAAATTGCTGGAATACGACCCACTGGGCCAAAATTATTGCTTGTTTCTACCGGCGCAGCCCGATTGAAGCGCTGACGCCGGTAGTCGCGGATATTTACCGCCGCTGCCATCTTGGGGAAGGCAGGAAGGGTAGCGGTCCAGCTTCTGGACGATTCCCGCCCTCCCGCCTTATTTAAGGTTTGTTTCTTCGTGCCCTCTGCAAAATCTGTCAACACCTTTCCCCTGAGGCGGAAGCCGGGGGCGCTCTTCTCTTTACCCTCTCCCACTGACTAATACGGAGGGTGTAACATTTTCTCAGGACTTTTTTAAAATTGTGTATATATTTTACTGGGCGCTTTTTAAACTCCTAAATTGCTGGAATACGACCCACTGGGCCAAAATTATTGCTTGTTTCTACCGGCGCAGCCCGATTGAAGCGCTGACGCCGGTAGTCGCGGATATTTACCGCCGCCGCCATCTTGGGGAAGGCAGGAAGGGTAGCGGTCCAGCTTCTGGACGATTCCCACCCTCCTGTCATGTATAAAAATAACCACTCCTCTCGTCCGCGCAGCGGGCGGGCGCAGCTGGCGCGCCTAAGGCAGGCCCGTCTGCGCCCGTCCGCGCCTGGCACGGGCCGAGGGCCAGTCCCCCTGCCCAGGCTACTACCAATAACCGTGTCAGTTGGTCTAGAGAGCAACTCCAACAAATTGGATTGGGCTCTTGTGTTACAGATGTTCGCTGCCCCCCTGAAAACTTAGATTGCCATTCTTTTCAATGTTCTCAGTGCAATTTTCTTCTTCCTCCTTGGTGCGAGCGTACATTGCCTCCACCCCCAGTCCCGACGGCCCGTCCCTTAAAAGCAGCGTTGATCAACTGCAGATCTCTCCCGCGTCACGCCAACGAAATTTGGTCGATCGTGACCACCTACAATTGGGACATTCTATTCCTAACGGAGTCTTGGACTAAGGATACTTCAAAACCTGATATTTACTTAGCTACCCCCCCGGACTATCGCTTCCTGGGCATCAACCGAGAAGGTAAAACTGGGGGAGGACTTGCCATTATGTTTAAATCCCACCTCAATATCTCTATAAAAAAACTTACTGACATTGGGCTGATTGAAGCCTTGTATTTCTCGATTGCCAACTCTGCATCAGTTTACCTAACTGGCATTCTAGTATATAACCCTCCAAAAGCTTCCCCTTCCTCTTTAACGCAGTTGGTCCACATCATAACTGACTTGTCTCTCAAGCACTCGCACTTTATAGTACTAGGCGATTTTAATTTACATGCTGAGGATCCCACCTGCACCTTAGCCACTCGGTTCCTCGACTCTCTTCAAAACCTGAGCCTGTCGCAATTAATTCAAGGTCCGACACATGAGGCGGGCCATACATTGGACCTAATTTTTTCTAATCTACCTGGGATTAGCTCCTATCCCCCCTTGCCCCTTACCTGGACTGACCATTACCTTCTCTCGTTCGATATCCCTCTACCTCAGTCCCCTATTTCAGTGGTATTGGGTACAGACTTCAGGAGAAAATGGCATAAAATCACGTGTTCGGCCCTAGAGCCGGTATTCAGCTGCCCTCTGGAGCCTCACTTAGACAATTTAGATGCTGGTGTTTTCAAGCTCAATGCTGCCCTATTATCTGCGATTGACGGTATCGCTCCATCCCTACCGGTTTCATCTGCAAGATCTCGTCCCTCTGCCCCCTGGTTTTCTGTTGCCTTACGGGAAGAAAAAAGCCGCTGCAAAAAATTAGAACGCAGCTGGAGATCGACATACGATTCTGAGGCAAAAATTATATACAAAACGGCCCTGAAGCAATTCTCCAAGCTTAAAAAAACTGCCATGAAAGAGTTTTTCACCTCGCAAATCAAAGATGCAGACAACTCGGCTAAAACCTTGTTTAAAATTGTTAAAGATTTTGTTAAACCGCCCGCAATCACTCCTAACAATGTTGCCAGCCAATCTCTTTGCGATGGACTATCTGACTTCTTCCAGGAAAAAATTGAGAAAATATCATCTACCTTCTACCCAGTAGTGGTGTCTGAGTACCCCAGTCTCCATACATCTATTAGACACCGCTCCTACCCTATCGGCATTCAAGGACCTCTCTCCTGATTTGGCACTTAAACTTCTCATACAATGTAAATCTGGCTCCCCTCTGGACCCGGTTCCCCCTAAGATCATGACTGACTTAGCTACCTTATTATTAGAGCCACTAACCTCCCTTTGGAATGCCTCCTTACAGTTAGGCCAATTCCCCTCTGCCTGGAAAGAAGCCTTGCTTGTGCCCATCCTGAAGAAATCAGATGCGGACCCCACTCAATTCTGCAATTATCGGCCTATTTCCCTCCTCCCTAAACCAGCGAAGCTTTTGGAGAAGGCCGTCCAACTTCAATTGGCAGAATATCTCCAGACTAACTCCCTGCTCCATGACTCCCTGTCTGGTTTCCGTGCGGGTTTTAGCACGGAAACTGCATTACTAGAAGTTTCTGAGACTGTTCGAGAGTGTGTGGATAAGGGCGAGGAGGCCATGGTGGTTCTCCTCGATCTGTCCGCCGCTTTCGATACGGTGTCTCATCAAATACTTTTAGACCGACTGGAGCAGATTGGACTGGGTGGTTCTGCACTGTCTTGGATCACATCTTTTCTCCAGGGCCGATCACAGAGGGTTCTCCTCAGACCTTTTAAATCAGGGTCCAAACCTCTTGTCTGTGGAGTCCCTCAGGGCTCGGCATTGAGTCCTCTGTTTTTTAATGTTTACCTGGCCCCGTTGGCCAAGGTTGTGGAGGCATGCGGAGTCAGAGTGATTTCATATGCTGATGATACACAGCTGATATTCTCCTTTAGAGATCACTCTGACTCCAGCCTCTCTAGTTTCCGCCACTGTTTGGGAGAAATCTGTTCATGGATGGCCTCGAACCACCTTCGTCTCAATACGGATAAGACGGAGGTCCTGTTCTCTAATCAAAAAACGACAATACCCCCCTCTCTGTGGTGGCCTTCGGTACTTAACCCCCCCCTATTCCGGTGCACACGGCCCGTAATTTGGGATTCCAGTTTGACGACACGCTCTCCTGCGGCCCTCAAATTAATAAAGTCGTGGCTGCCTGCTTTGGTAAGCTAAAAATGATGAAAAAAATCTTTCCATTCCTGCCAATGGATGTGCGCAGAACAGTTACCCAGGCGCTAATAACGTCCCATTTGGATTATGCCAACAGTCTTTATGCGGGGCCCCTCTATATCAAATTGAACGCCTGCAAGCAGTTCAAAACGCGGCAGCAAGACTGATTGGCAATATCCCTTTCCGACATTCGATCTCCATGTTTCGTAAAAAGCTCCATTGGCTTCCTATAGCCTCTCGGATTAAGTTTAAAATACTCACTCTTGCCTTCCGTGCTCTCAACGGTACCGGTCTAGAATACTTAAGAAAGAGATTGACATTATCCCATTCAGTGAGAGACCTACGTTCCAACAGCCTACGTCTTATGGTTGTGCCACGCTTCCGCCGCACACAAATGGGTGGCAGAGCTTTCGCTGTCCTTGCTGCGAAACACTGAAACGGCCTCCCTTTAGACCTCAGATTTGCCTCATCTGAAGCACTGTTTCGCAGCCGCCTGAAAACATGGCTATTTTCCTCATCTTAGATAGATACCTCTTTATCTCTGCTGACAGTTTTAGCGCCGGGACACCTCCGACGGAGGTAGCTGTGCGCTCTACAAGATCCATAAATAATAATAAATAATTTGTTTGATGCTTTAAAAGCTCATTATTACACATTTTTGTATTTGTTACACATGACCAGGCCCTGGGGAGGGTGTTTGTAGATTTCTCTTCAGATCTTCTGCCTCTTTATACCAAGTGGGGGAGGGGAGAGGGGGGTAGCCGGAGCTGTCTGTCAGGAGGGAGCAGCATACAGGAAATAGTAACTTTCTAGAAGCTTCACTGCCCACTAACGAGTTACGCCTATAACCTGGGTCTCCCAAAGACCCCGACTCGCAAGGAGTATTGGAAACAAGAAGATGGAACGGGTTGGCTGTTGACCACTGTCAGTGGAGAAACAGTGGAAGATCCCTGTTCCTGGCTCTCTTAGTTTGCACTGGGCTCTCTTCTCAGAACAGGTGGCGCCAAAGCTTGAAGATATAAATAATTAGTGGACTTGCTTCAACTCTGTGGGCTAGCCTAGCTGAGCTAGCTCCTAAAAGAGTGAACTTTTCACCAGGCTTCCGGCTAGGCATATGGCCCACCGGGAAGAGGCTGGAGAGATACTGGTACAAAAGCAAATGAGTTGCTGTCCACCAGAAAGCTGAAAAGAGTTAGTAGGCTTGGAGACACATTCACACCTTCTGCAAGTCCAGAAAATGTGCTCAACAATGGAGCCAGCAGCTGCCTTACAGGATAAGGGCAAGGACCCTATAGGTCCATTCATAGAAAGCAGTGTGCACGAGCCAAGAAGGTAACTCATTCTGTCCTGCCCTCCCTGCCCGTGAGACCAGGCAAAAACAATTACACTAGTTCCTACTGGGCACAGTGTAGCATTTGACACACAACAGCTCTCCTGCTGTACCAGAGAGCCAGGTAAGCCTATTGTTAGGGGTAGATGGCCATAGCATTTAAAATGGGGATACAGAGAAGATCCTTGTTGGGTTAGGGAACCTTTGGAACTTAAGGATCATCACGCGCTATAGGTGATAACCACACAATCCAGGGTCCAACCCGATGCTTCAAGGGTTAGGGCTGACGACAACCTAAGCATAGAATTTGAAGTCCAGCATGAATGGCCCAATACCATAATTGAACCTTGTAGTCCAGCCTTTGAGTTCTGGGGCTGGTGGCACATGGACCGTCTGGTTACTAGACCTCTGCATACCCTTGCTGAGGCAAAGAAGATCCAAAATGAGGATTGAGCACACTTTTTGGGCACTTGGTCCAAAACTATTGGTAGTCTCCTGATCAACGCCACACTGTTCAGATGTTGGGGTTTACTGGGGGTAGTCAAGGCAACAGGGCTCATCTCTTTAAAAGTGTGTTCACCAAGCAGAGCACCTACCTGTGACTCACTCCATGCTAGTGTGCTATTGTCCATCTCTGGTAAGACATCACTAGAGGACTGTATGTAGGCAGGTGGCATTCTCAAGGTCACTGAGGATAGCAAAGATTGCTTGGTGTGGGCTTCAAGTACACCATCTTCTAGCAGGCAGGGCAGCAGAAGCAACAGCAGATCCTTATGGTTGGTAACTGCTAAGAGGAGAGGAGCTGCCTGTCACTCTGGACATTCATAACATACTACAAGTCTTCATACGGCATCGTAGGTTAAATGGGGATACAAGTTTTGAAGGATTATTCCCACGCTTTTCCCAAACAGGCAACCCAAGCTGGATGTTTGGTTGGATCTCCCAGACAGAGGTGAAAGAAAAACAAGGCAATATTTACAGGGATTGGCGTTTGTGGTCTTAGTGTATCTACTGCCCAAGCGCCCAAGAACTGTGGCCAATTACATGGTCCTGTGGTTCCTGGGGCTCAGAGGACACCACAGAAGACCACAGCTGCAGACTGTGAGTTTCACTCACCTGGTGCTGCCTTTGCTCATGCTCCTGGACTCCTAGCTGCTGCTCCTTGCTCCTCCAGCTTCCAAAAGGGCAATCACCTGTCTTGGGGTTTAAAGCTACCCTTTAAAGCTGCTCTGCAACTTGTCCACTTCAGGTGTTTCTTTTCCATCATGGCTTTTTTTTCTTGGTTTTCCTGATTTTCAAAATCCTTTGTGTTTCCTATCATGTGATGTTTTGACATCATTTCCTTTTCCTGTTCCTTTTCTATATAAAGGCTGCAGTCTGGTTGGAGGGTGTGCCACAAATGTGTGTTCCTTTTCTTCTTTCCTTGCTTCCTGCACTTGCTGATCCCCATTCTTTGCTCGTGAACAATTCCACTATTGGATTTTAGATTCCTGATACTTTGAAGACTTTGTTCAGCAAGGAGGTTGTTTATGCCTTTGCTTTTTCTCCCCTGACAAGGTGGTAACAAGCATTTGCAATGCAATAGGTCTCGCAATTGTGACAGTTTGAGCTATTGGCATTGTAAATGGCAATGCCTTTTACTTACGTGTTGGTTTTTAAAACATAAATGAAAGGCATTGCCATTTACAATGCCAATAGCTTAAACTCTCGCAAATGCGAGACCTATTGCATTGCAAATGCTTGTGTTGATCAGCCTCCACATTTGCATTCAAGGGCAAACTTTTTCATGCATAGAGCCCCTCACCCAAGCTGCTAGTGTACTTAGAAGCTGTAAATCTTAAAAACTAGCGTATCCATCTTACAATCTTTAACTTTGAATCCACTTACTCGTACATCTATTGATCATGTCTTGACCACTTGTTGGAAGACTTGCAGAACAACAGAGTGACTGACTAACTTGAAATTCTGAAGGGACAGAGCTCATGATAAGTCGATAACGTGACATAATCATCAATGCAAGTCATTCAGACCATGGAATACTGCCAACCGGCCCAATCTTGGCACACAATATGACACATCCCTCTCTCATCTTCTTAGTTGGGCATAATTCTGCTTTGCCAAGATCGATAGATTCCTTTGCCTCTCATATATAGCGCCTACATATAGAGCAGACCTAAGAACATTCTCCCGACAATGACATTTTAAAGAAGCCACCGCATATAAGTTCAAAGAATTATCTTGCATGAAAGGAACTCACAACAACCTTGTGATGTTTACCCCCAGCCTCCAAGACGCTGCAAACCAAACAAATCGGACCCAAGGTTTTCGGGGACAGATGCAACTCATCCACAACAGTTGTAAAATGGCTCTACATTTGCTCCTGGAGACAAAGGCAGCGGCCGTGAGCCCTAAAACCGACCTCCAATCGGAAATGCCCAGAAGGATAAATGGCCACTCGGGCCCCTCGTAGTAAAATGAGTAAACCTGCACCCTCAAAAACTCAAATGAACAGGTACACAGTTACTTGTTTTGATAATTCTGAGCTTGAACACTGCACCAGCGGCAGGCACACTCGTGGAAACCTCTGCCACTCAGATAATTATACACAGCGCACGAGTAAGCACTAGGCAAACTGAGGCACATGTATTTTTTCTTTTCCCCATAGGGAAAGATGTATCCCCCATGTTGAAACCCTTTCCTCTACATCTCCTTCAAGTTTGCCAGCGTATACAACTTTGTCGGCGCTGACAAACTTACAAGGCTAAGCGCACCTTCTTATGCCCACTCCGAACCTTTGCAGGGTGGTTACTACTGCGTGATTCTAGACACTGGTGGTCAGAATTACAAACCATTTAGGTCTGTTGGGAATCCTGTGAATATCTGCGAAAGACAGAACTCATTGCATTTTAATGCGATAAAGTATTCTTATGCTCTTAGAATGCCTTTATGAATCTAGCTCAGTCTTATGTACGAAGTTGCAATGTGCAGGTTGTCACTGTAAAAGAACAAGTTTAAGGCTCTTGTGAACGGGTGTGAGTGTTTAAAAGGTATTCCCGCCCTGACGAATAGCACATGAAACCCGAAATGCATTGGAGATTTGTGTAAATGGCAAAATGTATAAAGGAGTGTGCGTCTTGAAATCAATAGATTCTGAAATTTTACAGTGAAATTTCACATTAGCGCATAAATGAAAGTATTTAACATGCTGCTCTAGTTAAATAAGAGGACGTTTTGAGAAATTAAATGAAAGACCAAACACAGTTCTCATCAATCAATTGAACCAAATGTCAGCAAGTGTGTTATTTTGGCAAACAATTCTCAAGCAGGATTGGCTTTCATTGGCAGCGAACACTGGATTAACTCCACGCTGCGGAATTAGTTACTAAGCTGTGTTCAAATACAGTACCCCACGACAGAGGGCACACCAATGCTGCACGTCAGATATACACTGACTTGGATTAGTGTATTTATACAATTATATATCATCATTGAGTGCGACTAATAATAAAAAACTCACCGCCGCAGCCCGGCTTGAACAGGAAGCCAGGCAACCTGTGTTGGGACGGGGCCGCAAAAAGACAGGAAGCAGACGGGAGCCTACCCCGCGCTCCTGTGCTGAAGCGCTCCTGTGCCCGTCAGCCGGAAGATTTGAGTGTCAGCTAGCGGGGCTCCCGTGCTTGTGGAGAGCACCGCCTGCTGCTGAGGATGACCCGCTGCCTGCCGAGGGAGAGAGGGACACACGAAAAGAACCCGGTGAGTGGGGTATGAGGGGGGGGGTGTGTGCGCGCACGCGTGTGTGCCTGTGTGTGTGTGTGTGTTTGTGCGCGTGTGTGCCTGCGTGTGCGCGTCTGTGTGTGCGCGTGTGTCTGTGTGTGTGTATGTATGCATGCGTGTGTAAAAAGAGCCGATGACTGGTGGGGGGATGGAAAGTGAAAGTAACCAGCGCGCGTGTGTTTCAGTCTGTGTGGTGGCTGGCTGTGTGCGCACGGGAGCATGGGCACGGCGGCGTGCGCGCCCACGAGGAGGAATCTGAGACAGCGAGGCGCGTGGGCGATCGCTGTCTCACATTCCCCCAGGCACGCCAGCAAAAGGTCCATCGCTACGCTATCACTACGCTCGACCTAAAAAGGTGGGAGCTTCTCGAGGGCACTTGCATACCACATATTCTAGTGTGTAATGACATTTTGGCTTCCACAAACAGTCCCTCTTACATCTGACAGTGGAAGACCTGGGGGAAGGCATCCAACACCTACATAGAGTCTCGTTCCAAACTGTTCATTCATACACAAAAGACACTGAACATATAATGGAGTTGGACGGGAGGGCTCCAGTTAGGGTGAACTAACTTGATTTTACTGGTGGATGGTTGATTTTCATCTCTGAAGTACTTCAACTGAGTATCCCCAAAAATGTAGATAC
This sequence comes from Lissotriton vulgaris, assembly GCF_964263255.1. Lineage (NCBI taxonomy): Eukaryota > Metazoa > Chordata > Amphibia > Caudata > Salamandridae > Lissotriton > Lissotriton vulgaris. The sequence goes on from NC_141693.1 coordinate 1,926,990,175, forward strand.
TTGCTAGAAAACAGCAGTCTTTATGTAAGCAGTTGGCAGGTTGATACTCCTTCAAGGGCAATTGCAAAGGGGACCACTTAAGGGCTCTACTTGGTGACTACTGGAATTGGTGCCCATCTGTGACAACGTATACAAATATTTGGAAACTTGTTTCCATACAGTTCACCCATTCTAGGTTAGACATGGCATGGGGACTTTGGGGACTTTGGGGCATAGGGATTTGGGTGTTGTATACCGCCTCAGAAAAACTCAGGATGTAGAAGGTTTGCAAGTTAATGATTCTTTCTAAAATCTATTTGGAAGGCCTGACAGGCTTAGCTGTCTGTCACGATCTTGTATTGAAACAAATCGATAAATAATACATACACCCACATATATAAATATATAGGTACATAGCAGGCCTTTGGGTGAGGCTCTCTCCTGACATTGCTTTGTCTGAGTGTCAGCTTCCATCCACAGTGTATTGCATAGGGTAATGATTCAGTCCACATCAGTCATTCCCTCTAACAGCAGAATTTCTTTTTTTCTACTTGTATTCTTTTAATTTATCCTGCATATGTTTTTGATGTAGTATTTTGTTTTGGTTGAGTCAAAATGGTGAATGCAAAAATGAGTCAGTGGATGGATGGATGGATGCATGAATACAAAGATGAGTGACAGAGTGCATGTATGATGGCTATTTGAGTGTCAGTGACACAGAAGGTACTTTTAATCATAAGCCAGACCTATTACCATTGCCAATGCTTGAACCAAAGCCTGGTGGCGCCAGAGAAATAGCATGCCATAGTGTCAGGGCAGAAGAACTCTGCCACCCTATGTGACCCGTGATGCTAGCCCAAGATGAGAGTACACTGTGGCCTGTGCCAGGTAAGCTCCACAGGAACACCATCCGTCTCACGACCAGCACCGACAACACCCTGACCAGCGCCGAACACCTGCATTTCCAGATCCACACCAACCCGAACACCACCCTCGGAGGCACCCTGATCTACCGACCCCCTGGACCACACACACAATTCTGCGAGGACATCGCCGACTTCGTCAGCCCACATGCCCTCCCCTCCGCTGACTACATCCTCCTGGGGGACCTCAACTTCCATCTGGAGAACAACAACGACCGCAACACCAGCACCCTGCTCGACAACCTCGCCAATCTTGGACTCAAGCAGCTGGTGTCCACCCCCACCCACCTTGCCGGACACACACTCGACGCAGTCTTCTCTTCCAGCACAGACATCGACTTCAGCCACACCACAGAGCTTCAATGGACGGACCACAGCTGCGTCCACTTCACCTTCAAGAGAACGACGACCCACCACCACCAGCAACAGGCCGCCCGCAGAAGCTGGAACAAGATCACAGCAGACCAGCTCGCCACCTCCCTGAGCCAGCACCCTCCTGCCAGCTCTGCGAACCCCAGCCAGGCCGCCGACAACCTCACGAAGTGGATCAGCATCTGCGCGGACGAGCTCGCCCCGCTGAGAACCCCGCCCAGCAGACCCGGCAGCAAGAAAGCCCCATGGTTCACCGACGAACTCAAGAGCTCCAAGAAGAACTGCCGAGCCCTCGAGAAAGTCTGGAGAAGGGAACCTACACCGGACAACAGGACCTCCTTCAAGCTTGCCACCCGGAAACACCACCAGCTGATCCGCGTCGCCAAGAAAACAGCATTCAAGGACCGGTTGGACAACAACGTACACAACTGCAAGGAACTCTTCAACATCGTGAAAGAGCTTTCCAACCCCAGCGCAGGAAACAACGACATCACCATCGCAAGACCTCTGCAACGCCCTCGCTTCATACTTCCACAACAAGATCGCGGACATACACAACAGCTTCACCAACCAACCAACGCACACCATGACCGAACAACCACCACCCCCCACCACCACCCTCCACGCCTGGACCCCGATCAGCACCGAAGACACCATCCGCACGATGAACTCCATCCACTCCGGATCTCCGACCGACCCCTGCCCTCACCACGTCTTCAACAAGGCCGACGCTGTCATCGCACCCCACCTGCGAGACATCATCAACACATCCTTCGACACTGCCACCTTCCCTGAGAGCTGGAAACACGCCGAACTCAGCGCTCTACTCAAGAAACCAACAGCGGACCCCACCGAACTCAAGAACTACCGCCCCATCTCGCTCCTCCCGTTTCCAGCCAAAGTCATCGAGAAGACCGTCAACAAGCAGATGGCCGCCTTCCCCGAGACGAACGGATCCCTCGACCCCTCACAGTCCGGCTTCCGAGCCAATCACAGCACCGAGACCGCCCTCATCGCCGCCACCGATGACATCCGAGCCCTGATGGACAATGGAGAAACAGCGGCCCTCATCCTCCTAGACCTCTCCGCGGCATTCGACACGGTCTGCCACCGCACCCTAGTACAGCGCCTCAGCAACATCGGGATCCAGAACAAGGCGCTGGAATGGATCATCTCCTTCCTCGACGGAAGAACACAGAGAGTCCGCCTACCACCGTACAAGTCAGAGGCCTCCGAAGTCATCTGCGGCGTCCCTCAAGGTTCATCGCTGAGCCCCACCCTCTTCAACGTCTACATGAGCCCCCTCGCGGCCATCGTACGCAAACACAACCTCAGCATAATCTCCTACGCCGACGACACCCAGCTGATCCTCTCCCTGACCAACGACCCCACCTCCGCCAGAGCCAACCTGCACGAAGGGATGAAAGAGGTAGCCGAGTGGATGACGACCAGCCGCCTGAAATTAAACTCTGACAAGACGGAGGTCCTCATCCTGGGCTCTTCACCCTCCGCCTGGGATGACTCCTGGTGGCCTCCCGCCCTGGGCACCGCACCCAAACCGACAGACCATGCACGCAACCTGGGCTTCATCCTGGACTCCTCCCTCTCCATGACCAGGCAAGTCAACAATGTCTCCTCGGCGTGCTTCAACATCTTACGCATGCTACGGAAGATCTTCTGGTGGATCCCCACCGAGACCAGGAAGACGGTCACCCAGGCCCTCGTCACAAGCCGACTGGACTACGGCAACGCCCTCTACGCCGGTACCACTGCCAAGCTCCAAAAGAGATTCCAGCGGATCCAGAACGCCTCAGCCAGACTCATCCTCGACATCCCACGAACCAGCCACATCACCGGACATCTGAGAGACCTCCACTGGCTCCCCGTCAACAAAAGAATCACCTTCCGCCTCCTCACCCACGCACACAAAGCCCTACACGACCAAGGCCCGAGCTACCTCAACAGCCGGATCAACTTCTACGCTCCCAAACGCCACCTCCGATCTGCCAACCACGCCCTCGCCGCCGTCCCCCGCATCTGAAGAGCGACTACAGGAGGAAGGTCCTTCTCCTACCTGGCCGCCAAGACCTGGAACTCCCTCCCGACCGACCTGCGCCTGACCCAAGACCCCCTCTCCTTCAGGAAGAAGCTGAAGACCTGGCTGTTCGAGCAGTAGCGGCCCCCCCCCCAGCGCCTTGAGACCCTACGGGTAGGTAGCGCGCTATATAAGTGTCACTGATTGATTCATTGATTGATAGTAAAGACTGCACCTCTGGAGTCCAGCGGTGAGCTTAGCGGGCATAACAGTTTTCCGATGGTGACACCAATAAGCGGGTGCATCATGTCATAAGTATACACAGTGAAAGTCTTGTCAAATAAGTAGAGAGAGAACCTCTTTAAGGCTTAGACAATCTCAAAGCACTACCTTTCCATGGCTGTTCTTTCTTACTCAATGTGTAGTAAACATCAGCTGCTGAAGGTCACCAAGTGCTTTTTTCATTGAGTTAAGCCAGTAGAGCACGCACATACACCCAACAGTTTCTTGGCACTGTGACAATGAGGAGGGAGAGGAGAAAGATCTCAGACTAATCCAATGCTTGCTTAAACAACAAGGACTTCAAATGGTTCCTGAACCTCAGAAAGTTAGGTTCCAGCCTTATCGAGAAAGGGAGATAGTTCCATACGAAGGGAGCCAGGACAGAGAAGCTTCGGCTTTCTGTTGCTTGAACTGAGGGCTCCTCAGCTGGCTGGCAAGAGAAGATTTGAGTGCTCAAGAAGGAATATACCTCTTAATTCTGCTTGCTACATTGACTGGAGCCTGGTTATGAATAGATCTGCAAATAATACAAGCTGTTTTAAAAAGAGTTCTCTGTTTGACGTGGAGCCGATAAGGCTGGAGACATATGTGCATGTCTATAAAATTTACAGATTAACCTAGCTGCTGTATTTCAAATAATTTTTAATTTGTGTAAAAAAGTTGATGGGAGACCCAACTACAGGGGGCCTGATTTTACAGAACTAACTTAAGACAAAATCCTAAACTTACTACCATTTTGGAATTCACAGAAGGCACTTACTCATTTGGTATTCACAGAAGTTAGGAGTCCTAACTTTACTACTCCTAAACTGGGAAAAATCCTAACTTTAAGACTTTCGTTATTCACAGAAGGCATTTAGGAGTCCTAAAGTTCGGAGTCCTAACTTTACTACTCCTAAACTGGGAAAAATTCTAACTTTAAGACTTTCGGTATTCACAGAAGGCATTTGGGAGTCCTAAAGTTAGGGCTCCTAACTTCTGTGAATACCGAAATCAGTAAGTGCCTTCTGTGAATACCAAAATGAGTAAGTGCCTTCTGTAAATACCCAAATTGGAAGTAAGTTTAGGATTTTGTCTTAAGTTAGTTCTGTGAATTTTGCCCAGGGAGTTTGCATAGTCCAATCTGTACAAAATTACCACTGCTGTAGCCACTTTCAAAGACTTGTGACAGAAGAGGAGCGACCTTCCTAATGGATTTTAATAGGCCAAAGCATGTTGCTGTGACTTCTTTGATCTGAGGGATCATGGACAGTTGATTGTCTACCACGGCTCCTAGGCTCTTGGCAGAGGCTCCTGAAATAGAAGGGGCACCTTGCTCAGAAGGAAAGTAGGTGTAGGCCCAGAGATCCGTGCTGTGATTGAGAATACATGATTGAGAATAACCAGCTCATTTTATCAGCGTTTATCTTGATGGAGTTAGTGCCCATCATGTTCCAAATGGACTTCAGGGTAGAATGAAATTTCTGGTGCATTTGGGCAGTACCCTCAAGTCGGAAGATGAGCTGAGAGTCATCAGCGTAGTTGTAGAATCCACAACCATGACTAGCCAGGGCTAAGTACAATGAGCAGATGTAAACATTAAACAGTAAAGGAGATAATGCTGAGCCCTGGGGGACCCCACTGATGACAGGGGTCTGAGAAGAAGAAAACGGGGCAAGCTGCACTTCCTATAAGCTGATATTCAACTTAGAGCCTGATCTGAAAGACCAGCCGCCTTAGACAATTCAGCAGAAAAGCATGGCTGGCAGTATCGAAGGCAGCCGATAGATCTAAGAGAACTAGTGCTGACACAAGTCTTGAATCCAACTCCCATCATAGATCATCAAGGACAGAAAGCATCACTGCTTCTGTACTGTGGGCTTGACGGAAAGCAGCCTACAATTGATGAAGAAAATGGTATGAATAAAGGAACCTGTTTATTTTCTGAGTAACAAAACTTTCTAAAATTTTGGAAGAAGAACATTTTGGAAGAAGTGGTATATGCTTCCTAGTCTCTTCTGTCTTTTATGCTGTTTTATGTCTTACACCCTTCTACTCATCTGAGATTTTCCTAGCTTCTTGCACTAGTGTTAAGGATAATTGTCCAAGCACATGGCAATGAGATAATTTTCTATATTGCTTGATTAATAGCACTGCTCCAGTATTTTGGCTCAATTATTTGCATCTGTGTGTGCCACTGCTGCTGCATTCAATGGCATTAATTAACATTATTTTCTAATGGCATTTTAGTGTGACCTCTGGAAGTACTCTTTCACTGAAACACTTGGATACCCAAAACAGCTTCTTGCATCTGTCCTCTTCATTTCCCCCATGTAGAGCTTCCCCAATGCTGTGCTGGACAAACTGATCACAGTGGTAAAGAGGCGGGACGCCTTTGTGAAGGAGCAGCTTGAAGAGCACAAGGTTAGTGGATGGTGGCGCTGAGCATTTGTAAATGGCTGCTTGAAGAAAAACTTTGGAATTACTTAAAGAGGAGGTAGCAGTGAGATTGTAGCTTTGAGATCATGGCCATTATGACTGCTACCTGCAGATACCAGCAAGTTTTCCTTGTGAATGCATCAATCATTCTCCTCCCCGTACTTCCCTCCGGGAAACATCCTTTACAACTAAACTTTTTCCACGCAGTACCTTTTTAACGCAGGAATTCCAACGCAAGTCGTTACAACTACTTGCACTGGAGGGCGCTGTAGGATAGGGAATAGTTTAATTTACTATCTAAAACCTTCCCTACTATCTACGGGGACTGGAGTTGGAATAGTAATTTAAACTATTCACTATCCAGCGCCCCCCAACGCAAGTCGTTGTAACGACTTGCGTTGTAAAACCTGCGTTGTAAAGGCATGCGAGGAAAAAGCATGCGTTGTAACGACATACATCCCTTCCCTCCAGTGTAAACACATGAATGATCGTATCCTTATGGAACTTATGGTTGAAATAATCTACAGTTATGATCCCCTGATGATCCCTTGTTTCTGAACTGTCTCTTGCATATCTTTATATTTCTGGTGATGAGGCTTTCAGAACTGGATAACATACTGCAGATGTGTGCTCCAGACCTGGACATAGTATCCGACGTACAGACAGCAGAACTGGACACAATACTCTGTGGCCCATCACATAGTCCAAACTTTCCAAATATTGTATAAAGAACTGGGTACATTATCCTAGATGAGATCTCTGAAAGGAAACGCAATGCTTAGATAAGATAAAGACAAGACTTGGACACGTCCTCCAGAATTGGAAACCAAAACCCCCAGTGAACAGTAATAAACAACTCCAAGATACATCTGGAATCTGTAAGATATCTATAAACCCATATGCCAGAAACTGGATCAAAGATAAACTATTTGGTCAAATTTTCCTCTGTGAACTGGTCTTCACCTTTCTCTCACCCTCACCCTTTACCCCTGGTTGTCAATGATCCTCAGGAGTTGCTACCATGGCCCCTATGGTTTCTAAGAACCCATGAATCCAGTCTCTTTATATCCCTGATAGGGATCACTGACATAATATCGATCGACATAATATCGACTACCAAAAATATCGGCGACAAAATATCGACAGACAGAATATCGACTTTGTATCTACAAACAGGTAAGTACAAAAATATTGAGTAAAAAATATTGTTTACAAAAATATAGTTTGTAAAAATATCGAATTTATTAAAAACAATGTTAAATTAAATTAATAATAAAAATTATTTACTAAAATATACTTAAAAATACTTAAATTACCTTATAATAATTAAATAATTAATTAAAGTTATAAAAAACATTTTTTACAATCATATTTGTTAAAACATATATATATAGTAGCATAATATAGTTAAAAAATATCCAATATTATTACCGTAGGATAGCGAAAGTGTACACTTACTATTCCCACTCCAGAGAGTGCAACAGTAGATAAGGCGTTGGATAGCGTAGAGGTAAAAATTACTATGCCCACTCCAGAGAGTGCAACAGTAGGGAAAGCGTTGGATAGCGTAGGGGTAAAAATTACTATTCCCACTCCAGAGAGTGCAACAGTAGGGAAAGCGTAGGATAGCGTAGGGGTAAAAATTACTATTCCCACTCTAGAGAGTGCAACATTAGGGAAAGCGTTGGATAGCTTAGAGGTAAAAATTACTATTCCCACTCCAGAGAGTGCAACAGTAAGGAAAGCATTGTATAGCGTAGGGGTAAAAATTACTATTCCCACTCCAAAGAGTGCAACAGTAGGGAAAGCGTTGGATAGCGTAGGGGTAAAAATGACTATTCCCACTCCAGAGAGTGCAACAGTAGGGAAAGCGTTGGATAGCGTAGGGGTAAAAATTACTATTCCCACTCCAAAGAGTGCAACAGTAGGGAAAGCGTTGGATAGCGTAGGGGTTAAAATTACTATTCCCACTCCAGAAAATGCAACAGTAGGTAAGGTGTTGGATAGCGTAGAGGTAAAAATTACTATTCCCACTCCAGAGAGTGCAACAGTAGGGAAAGGGTTGGATAGAGTAGGGGTAAAAATTACTATTCCCACTCCAGAGAGTGCAACAGTAGGGAAAGCGTTGGATTGAGTGGGGGTAAAAATTACTATTCTAACTCCAAAGAGTAAAATGATTAAAATTAACATAATTATCAATTAATCAATTTAATAAAATTAATTGTCAATGAAAATTTAATTAATTACCAAATAAAAATTATTTAACAATTAATTATAAATAAATAACACTACATAAATGAACATATTTAATTAATTATATTTAAATTACTTCCCACCCTACTCCCCTATAAACCCACAACCTGCTACAGAAATTAATTTAGTTACATTAACATAATTATCAATTAATCAATTAAATAAAATTAATTGGCAATTAAAATGTAATTAATTACAAAATATTAATTAAGTAACAATTAATTATTAACAAATACCAATGAATACATTTACATATTTAATTAATTATAATTAAATTACTTCCCACCCTACTCCCCTATAAACCCACAACCCGCTACAGAAATTAAATTAGTTAAATAACATAATTATCAATTAATCAATTAAATAAAAATCATTTGCCAATTTAAATGTAATTAATTACAAAATAAAAATTAATTAACAATTAATTATAAACAAATACCAATAAATAAATTTACATATTTAATTAATTATAATTAAATTACTTCCCACCCTATTCCCCTATAAACCCACAACCCGCTACAGAATTAAATTACGCAAAATTTAAATAACATTAAATTAATTAATTAAATTACATTATAACATAAATAAACACTTTTAACACATAAAATACACTATAAAAATTCGATATTATTAAATGTTCGATATTTTTATTAACGTATAATATGTACTTCGATATTTTGACTATCTATATTTTAAAATTCGATATTACATTACTTACCTTCAAAACGATATTTTTGATGTCTATATTCTGTCCATTCGATATTCTGTCCAGCCTATATTTTGTACTCGATATTATGTCCATTCGATATTTTGTAGTCGATATTTTGACTGTGCACCTCCTGATAGAGATATGGGCACTTTTGGCACTTAACTTTCTGAAAGGGGCTGGCAAAACAATTCTGTATAACAGTAACTGACATTCCCTCATATATCTCCACTGCCTGTCTTTTATCTATGTCTGTAAGATGCTGAAATTACTGGTAATTTTTAGACTTGCAGGATTAGTTCCATGTATTTCCTGTGATTTTGTCTGCTGCTGGCTCTCTTATGTCATTTCCTATGACATAATGAAGAGGCCATCCAGTGTGTGACATCACTTCCTGTGCCACAAAATGGTTACTGATGTCACTTCCGCGGCACCTGTGATTTTGACGAAACAACACTCGTGTGATCATCCAGTCTCTCTATCATTTGTACATTGATCTCTATTGCTCTGGTTTTCAGAGGACCTTCAAGGCCCAGGAGATTCGGGACATTACAGACAACATGATCCTGTTCTTGAAGGAGCGCGGCGGGGAGGGTCTGCAGAACTTGGGTGACTTTGACGAACAGCACATCCACATGGCCATCGCTGATCTGTTCATTGGCGGCACTGAGACCACAGCCTCCACACTCACTTGGACAGTGGCCTTCCTCATTCACCACCCTCAGGTATGGAACAGGGTGGCCAGCTACTGGTCGTCCTTCAATAATTAGCCTCTCTTGTTTTTCCACATTCTTCTCCCACATTAAATACATTCTCTGATGTTTGCTGTAAAAGGAGGTGGATTGAGGATTTGTCCCGTCTGTCGCCCTAGAGTTATAGAATTGTCTGTTGGGCCTGCCACACAAGGACTAGATCTGCCACTGTGTAGTTATGGTTCAGCTACACAGTCCATTGAAAAGACATTTTTTAACTTGCCTATAACCTTTGGCCCTCTGGACAGAAATGCACAACAATTGGCAAATCACTGGCTTGGTCGGCTAAGGCCAAGCATGCGCAATATTTGTGTAAATATATGCAGGGAAAAAAAGTTAAGTGAGGGTACATAAATAGGTTTTTTCCCATTTTATCTCCCACAATAAATTTTTCTCTATCATACAAACCAAATTGCTGATCGTACAAAGAGTTTTATCTGTAAAATGCAATTTATTATGTACAAACCCTATTTTGCGAGTCAGTAACTGTTACCGACTCACAAAATAGAGTACATAAGTCGCTATTCGGAAGGGGCGTGCCAAGGGCGTCCCTTCCTAATAGCAAGTCGCAGGGGATGCACAATTGTTCTGCGACCGTAATGCAGTCGCAAAACAATCGCAGTTTACCACCTACTTCAAGTAGTTAGTAAGCCAGTCACAAACGGGAATGGGTCCCTAAGGGACCCCTCACCCTTTGTGACTGTCAGCCAAATTTTTTTTTAAGAGCATCCCGTTTTCCTTTAAGGAAAATGGCCTGCATTTAACAACAAAAGTTGCTTTTTTACAAAGGGAACACAGACATGGTGGTTTGCTTTCCCCAGCAATCCACCATCCCTGTGTTATTGCCCATTCCCAATCGGCCGCAAATTGCGATGTGCCTCATGAATATTAAGGCAGGCCAATTGCTACCCATTGGGAATCCCTAATGTGTCTGAGACACAGTACATTTTGCGACAGCAAATTGCATATTTTGCGACTCACAATTTGCTGTCGCAAAATATTGCAATTTGCGAGTCGCAAAATGTAATGGTCATACATCTGGCCAAGGATGTACAATGCATTTTACCTGTCGCAAACAGTCTATCGAGCCGTTTGCAACCTTTAAAACACATTTTCCTATGTACCATCCCTATTTTGCGAGTGAGTAACCTATTACCGACTTGCTAATATAGGGTTTGCAAATCGCCATTAGGAAGGGGCGTGTAAAGGGCGTCCCTTCCTAATAGCGAGTCGAACTGGTATGGATGAATGTTTTGCCATCGGGAATGTGGTTGCAAACTATTTTCAGATAACCACCAATTTAAAATTGGTGGTAAGCCATTCGCAAATGGGAAGGGTCCCCCACGGTGCCCCTTCCCCTTTGTGAATGGGGGCACCAACATTTTTTAGGCGCAGGCATTAGTCTCACGGAACACTGTCCACTCTAAAAAAATGAAAAGAAAACGTTTTATTTTCATTTCTGAAATGCATCCTGTTTTCCCTTTAGGAAAACGGGCTGCATTTCAAATTTTAAAAAAACTGCTTAATTTAACAAGTATTTACAATGCAATAGGTCTTGCAGCATTAAAGTTGGAGTTATTGGCATTGTGTATGACAATGCGGTGCATAACATTTTTATAAAACTTTGAATTGGTGAGCAGTGAGAGTGTGTGCAAGAGTATGCTGTTTTTGAAAGCAGTGTGGTAGAGAGTGCAGGAATTTGGGTGACCTGAGCAATGTGGATGATGCACTTAACGCACGTTGCTGACGCAGTTATTATTCACACAGCTTTGATGATGCACCTCAGGCACGGGCTCACAGCTGTTATTATTCACACAGCTCTAATGATGCACCTCACGCACGGGGCTGACGCAGTTATTATTTACACAGCTTTGATGATGCACCTCAGGCACGGGCTCACAGCTGTTATTATTCACACAGCTCTGAAGATGCACCTTACGCACGGGCTCACAGCTGTTATTATTCACACAGCTCTGATGATGCACCTCACGCACAGGGCTGACAGTTATCATTCACAAAGCTCTGATGATGCACCTTTGGCACGGGCTCACAGCTGTTATTATTCACACAGCTCTGATAATGCACCTCATACACGGGGCTAACGCAGTTATTATTTACACAGCTCTGATGCACCTTAGGCACGGGCTCACAGCTGTAATTATTCACACAGCTCTGATGCACCTCCGGCACGGGCCCGCAGCTGTTATTATTCACACAGCTCTGATGATGCACCTCACGCACGGGGCAGACGCAGTTATTATTCACACAGCTCTGATGATGCACCTTAGGCACGGGCTCACAGCTGTTATTATTCACACAGCTCTGATGATGCACCTCACGCACGGGGCTGACACAGTTATTATTTACACAGCTCTGATGCACCTTAGGCACGGGCTCACAGCTGTTATTATTCACACAGCTGTGATGATGCACCTCAAGCACGGGCTCCCAGTTGTTGTTCACACAGCTCTGATGATGCACTTCATGCACGGGGCTAACGCAGTTATCATTCACACAGCTCTGATTATGCACCTTAGGCACAGGCTCACAGCTGTTATTATTCACACAGCTCTGATGATGCACCTCACGCACGGGGCTGACGCAGTTATTGTGTGTGTGCGCTCGTGTGTGTGCGAGCGCTCTTGTGTGTGTGCGGCGGGGGGTGGTGGTGAATGTCTCTGTATGTGTGCGCTCGTGTGTATGCGTGCATGTGCGCTAGTGTTTGCGTGCGTGTATGTCTCTGCGTGTGTGCCTGTGTGTGTGTGTGTGCGCGCGTCTCTGTGTTGGTGTGGGTGTGACTAGCCTGCCGGAATCGAAGCGAGTGGTTGTGCGCGCCACCCGTTTCAGTCACTTTAAAACAATTCCCGTTACTTTTTGGGATGTCACAGTTCTTACTAGCAATGTTCAATCTTCAAACAGTGTTAAATGCCCCTCAAAACCACTTTACTGGGCCTCAGGCACTGTTTCTTCTTTTAGGGGGTAACAAGAGGCTCCAAACACGCCCTCCCTAGCTTGCAGGCAAGACCTAAGGCGAGGACGCGCTGTCCGTGAGGCCTGAACACCTCTGTGCGCCTCGTACGCCGATCGTGAGACGCGTACTCAGGAGCGTACTTGGGAGATGGTACTATTCGAAGTGAGTGTACGAGTCGCACCAGGCAGGTGCGACTCATGGGGCAGTGCGCTTACAGTGCCCGCGCCGCCTGGCGTATGCTCAGTGACTCAGGGCGCAGGCGAGGCAGAGAGGCTGTGCGAGTCATGATGGGGGTGAGACCCGCACAGCGCACATATGCTTAGCGGCGACTCGGACCATGGCGCCAAACGCGCTTGTGTGTGTGTGCGCGCGTTCTTGTGTGTGTGTGTGGCGGGAGGTGGTGGTGTGTGTCTCTGTATGTGTGCGCACGTGTGTATGCATGCGTGTATGTGCGCTAGTGTGTGTATTCGTGCATGTCTCTGTGTGTCTGCCTGTGTGTGCGTGTGCGCGTGCGTCTCTGTGTTGGTGTGGGTGTGACTAGCCTGCCGGAATCGGACCGCGTGGTTGTGTGCGCCACCCGCTCCGATCCGATTCTGGCAGATGCGCGTGGCCAGATCCTGTTGCCCCTCGTTGTCGGCTGAGCCGACAGCTATAGTGCTCTCTGCGAGAGCGCGCTTTCGCGCGCTTATCGCAGCGATCCCTAAAAAGCAGTCACAGACATGGTGGTCTTCTCACCCCTATTAGGCCACCATCCCTGTGAGTGCCAGCCATTCCCAAAGGGGTGGCAAACTGGTACCTGTCTCATGAATAATCATGAGGCAGGTTCGTTATGAACCATTTGATAATCGCCACAGTTTACTTCAGGGTATGCAAGTCACCAAAAATCGTAATTTGCGAGTCACAAATCCTGACGGTCATACATGTGGCCCATGATGCCTTCCTTGACTAACCATAGCACTTTTTCTTTCAGTAAGCAACCATGGTCCCTTTTAAGTGACTTGTATTTTAGTTCAAGACAACATATCTGACCTTCTGTAGACCACAGGTCTGTAATACTAATGAGGAGTTACTCTTGTCTCAATACAGGCACAGGACACAATATACTCAGAACTTTGTGATGCTCTGGGTGGGGGGCGTCGACCAACCTACAGTGACCGAGAGCACCTCCCGTACCTCAATGCCACCATTTCTGAGATCCTGAGACTGCGCCCTGTGGCACCTCTGGCAGTTCCCCACCGTACAACGCGGGATACCAGGTGACATAACCAGGTCTACAATGTAGACCAGTAGTCAATACTATGTCTAAGTGGCTGGCATCAGCACAGCACTTTGGTGCTCTCGCATAAACAATTGCACACACCACCAATCTATTTTCTAACCTCATGCCCAGTGGCACTTAGGTCTCTATTCCAGGTACAGATTAAGGTATGTGATAGAGGCATGCTCCTAAATTAATAGTTCTAACCCTCTTGTATGTGAGCCTTTCCTACTCCTTTCTTTCCATGTAAGTAATCTAATGTCTCCAGTTAGTATTGTACATTCCTGTTTTCCTACTACCTGATTGTGCACCATTTTCAATCCATCTTTCTCCTTTATCTGTGATTTGCTACTTTATACTTTCTTTTTATGCTTTCTAGTGCAGTCATATTATTTATTTAACCCCCCCCCCCCCTGTACTAGTCTGTTTCCACCCGCCTCCATATATTGGGGTTTATTTGTCTAACTAAGGTAGGTATTAGTACGGTAACTTTAAATGTATATATGCATTTAATTTTTATGTTTTTAGGGAAGACACCCCAAACCCCTATACTTATCCCAAATGCGTGGTAAAGTCATGAGTGGTAAAGGCCTATACGTGGTAAAAACCTACGTCGTGGTAAAGGCGGTGCAATGTTAAAATCGCGTTGAAAAGACTGTTTCCCCATTTGTTATACACTATCTTTCTTTGTCTGTTACTTGTTTCTACTTCCACTTTGTTGTGGTTCCAACAACAAGTAAATGTGTGGTAATTACTTGTTCCAAACAGTGTAACTGCTCATGTTTACCATGAGTTTATTCCCTACAGAATGGGGAATAACAGCAGACCACACGGAATTCCCAGATTGGTGGGGTTTAATGCTCCTATTTAGTACCTGCCTTTAGAAGGTGGTAATTGGGAGAAGTGCTGACCAGGGGCAAACCCCAGGGGCAGAGAGAACAAAAGAAAGAGGGAGAGCTAGTGGAAGGAGTGAGAAGTCAGCTGATCTGAGGCAGTTCTTCTTGAAGAGGTGAGTTTCCAGTTTCTTCCTGAATTGTAGGCGGGTTGATGAGGATCTGATTTCAGAGGGGACGTTGTACCAGATTCTGGGTTTGTATGTTGAGAATACTTGTTTTTTTGTTTTAAGCTTCGTGCAGTGTTTAGGTTCTAATCTGGCAATGTCGAAGCTCCATGACTAGCGTTGACCTCCAAATATTGTTAGTTTGTTAGTGAAGTCGACAGGGGTCTTGGTGTAGATGGCCTTGTAAATGAGGCAGCTGATCTTGAAGATGATCCACCTGCTTTAGGAGATAATCTCGGGCCTTTAGCTCAAGGTAATGTGGTCAGATTTCTTCAGCACCCTGATGAGTTGTACTACTGCAGGAAGTATGCCTTTCAGGGGAGCAAGGGCGGTCTCTATAGTAGGAGAGAACCAGGTCTTGAACTGTTCTTCTATAGTCTTCCCCTGGAAGAAAAGATTATTATTTTTCAGGAGAGAGAATTGGAAGCAGGCTATTTTGGCATTTTTGGCAATGTGTTTTAGTCAAAGGTTAATCGCAGGGATTTGGCCTGTTTTGTCTATTGTGGTGTGAAGGTTGCTAGATTTAAGTTCTATGGCTATGACTGAATTAGAGAATATTTAACGTCGTTGGCAAACATCAGGAATTCTTTCTTTGTGGCATTCTGCATCAGGTAGTTTGTTGATATCCATGTTTGGATGTGTTTGACTCCGGGATTGAATCGCTGTATTTCGTTGGTTGAGGGAAGTTTGAGATATAGTTGGGTGCTGTTAGCATACTGGTGGATCTTGAGGTTGCTCTCGGCAAGAATATTTCTGAAGGAGTCCTTATAAAGGTTGAAACTGGGGAGGGATTTTGGTGGTGTCCTGGTGAATGCTGCTGGTGATGGGAAGAGTCTGGGATCTTTTAGCTCCCATCCGAATGAGTTTCTGTCAGATGGTGATGTACGATGTAGACAACAGTAGGAGTTTACCAGCAGAGCTCTTGTGAGTGTCCAAAAAGTGGGTCAATGCTTGATGGTTGAAGGTGTTGCAATCTGTGGCAAGGTCTTGATGGAGTAGGGCTCCATCAAGGCTGTTTATCTTGTTGCGGACAAGAACATCATCGACTACTTAGACCACTTGTGTTTCAATACTGCAGTGTGGTCTGAACTCCCAATTGATAGTCTTGAAGCAGTTTATTCATACTAAGGGGCTTCTGCTGCTTAGTGACAAATACCTTTTCGATAATTTTCCAACAATTGGGAGGTGGCAAAGTTGGCTGGATCTAGTATAGACTTTTTCACGGGGGGAGGACCTATCCGGCCCCGAGGCTGTCTGGGAAAGTGCCCTCGGTGGCAAGACAGTGGCAGTGGAGTACAGGTGACAGTGTGTCTGACAGTCAGGAGTGGGTAAATGTTAGGTCTGATTTTGTAGCTTTCTCCATGAACTAGTTGAGAGCATTGCACATGCTGGATGGCGATGGAATAGCCAGGTTCTGGGATGGAGTAGGCGCACACATTAATGACCATGATGAGCGTGTTGCTTCTGTTGATAAAGGTGATTTTAACTGTGGTGATGATGAAAATACATTTAGGTCACAGCGCTTTGAGAAGGGTTTGGTCCTTCTGGCATTTTGATCTTCTCCATTTCTTCTCCTATGTTCATATGACAGGCTTACTTTCGGTAAGTTCTTGGAAGTACTAGGGTGCGGATGGGTCAGGCTTGAAGGCACATTTCCAAAGTTGCATAGCTTTCCACTTGATGCTTAAGAGTGGTGTTGTAGATGTTGAGAAGGGTGTTGATTTCTAACACCCAACACGACCACCATTTAGGCCTATTGTTTCAGCCTGCGGGTCTTTATCTGAACCGATTGGACAATATTTGGACTGGTTTTTACAACCACTAGTCCAAAACTGGTGCACCCACATAAAAGACACCACAGCGTGTTTGAACATACTACAGGATGTTAAAATTTCAGAGAATGAAGAAATCTGGCTAAGTTCAATTGACGTCACCGCACTATATACTTCGATCCCTCTTGACGAGGGACTTGAAGCAATGGAATGGTGCTTATTAAGAAATGAGATTGAAGGATCAGAAAAAAAAATTTTGATGGAAATTTTACATTTTGCACTGTTTCACAGTTACCTTGAATGGGAGAAAGAGTATTATGCGCAATGCAGTGGGACCAGCATGGGCTTTGCTGGGGCACCGTCGTATGCGAACATTTTTATGTCCAAATTTGAGAATGATCATATCCTAGATAATCCGGATTGGAAAAAAGGATTGTTAGTCTATAAACGTTTTATAGATGGCATATTTATCATGTGGAAAGGCAACAAAGAAGAATTGGAAGGAAACATCAGAAGGTTGAATTTGATACATGAGAGAATCAAGTTCACACATGAAATTGACCAACATCAATTATCTTTTTTGGATGTGAAAGTATCGATCAAACAGGGTCAAATTTGCACTAATGTACATGTGAAAGAAACGGATCGCAATAGTGGGTTACATTACTCAAGCTTCCATCATCAGGCTTTAAAGCAACACTTACCAACATCTCAGTTCATTCGTTACAAAAGGATTACATCAGATCCCATGGATGTTTCTGACATTATCGACAAACAGATCAAAAAGTATGAGATAAGAGGATACCCAAAAAAACTACTACAGGAATCTAAAACCAAAGTCATGGCCATGACACGAGAGTCTTTATTAACCAAAAAAGATAAAACTGATCAGAAACTCACAGTGTGTGTTCTAAGAAATTCAATGCAGGCTTCACAAATAACCAACATCATGAGGAAACATTGGGCCATTATAACTCAAGAACCTGATTTAAAACCTTTGTTTGCGGAACGGATAACATTTGCCTACAACAGACCGAAGAATCTAAAAGAATTGCTAAAGCGTGAAAAAAAAGAACCCAATAAAATAATGTATAAAGGAATGCGCAAATGTGAGAACTGTACACATTGTAATAACGTAATAACAGGACCATCCTTCACACATCCCAGAACTGGACAAACAATTCAACTGAACCATTCAAGCACTTGTGACACTAAAGGAGTGATTTACGGCATCAAATGCCCTTGTGGTAAGTTATATGTAGGACAAACGGAACGCAAAGTTAAGGTAAGAATAACAGAACACAAAAGCAACATAAGGCAAAAGAACATGAAATCCACAGTGGCAGCACATTCGACAGAAACAGGACATAACATCTCCCAATTAAGGTTTACCATATTGGAAGTGGTGGAAACACGTCCAGGCCTGGACACACACAAAATGAGACTCAGATCGGAATATTTTTGGATAAGAAAGATGGGGAGCCTCCAGCCGGATGGGCTCAATGACAGATTGGAACTGGCATGCTTTTTATAATTAATGCGATATGAATTTGTTTTGCTCTGTCATAACTTCAGTTAACAATATTTATCTTTGATTACAATCAATGTTTGACACATAACCTTGTTCACAATGTAATGCTTAATGTACGCTGGTTAGAACAACGTATCCACTAAGTCATGATCACATGAGTATGGGTTAAATTCCTTGAACGCATTTCACCTTAAATATGGCCGACGCTTTACGGACGGAACTCGAGTAATCTGGGATATATAGGTGTTCCCTCACCATGGTTTTTTATACAGTATGTTTTCTGTTTGACCATGATTATTATTTTTGCATTAAGTAGAATTCACACGGAATTTATTGAATGTACCATTTAATTATTGAGTTGGAAATTTGATATAGCACAATAGCGTACGTATTTTAGGAGTAATGTACACGCTATATCTTTGTTATTATTGCTGGTGATGTTATGCCGATTTATATTTCTTTAGTGAAGTCAGGCAGTTTTTTGAATCAGTAGCGATCATGTGACCATGTTACTAACCAATGAGAATAGTTATTAGACCACAGCGTAGTGTGTGATCGTAACCTGACAGCCATTGGAGGAGAGGACGTATGACGTTGTTAGACAGCATTTCAGTGAGTAACTGACACGGAACGCTTGTCGCTCCGATTATTAATTAACAATGCAGTACATGAATGTATTTTTACTCGTTGCGCAAAGGTTATGGTGGCATGTGTAACATCGTGAATGTAATCAAGCTAGCACTTTCGGCAAATTACGTTTATTACTTAATTTGACACAGTTTGTAACACACATGAAGATGTTTGTTTTATGCGTTCTGTGATACAGTGTTAATGTGGTATGTGAATGTAAGCATAGCTCTGGGCTCAAAATTGTTCTTTATTCTTTCCCTTAGAGACCCCCGACGAAGGGTCCATTTGTACCCGAAATCCATTGGGTTAGATGTGAAATGCGTTAAAAATGAAAATTGCCAATATTTGAAAATAATTTAATGAGAAATAATCATTAAAAAGTAAAGAAGAAGGTGGCATAAGATACAAATGTATATGGATCTTTATTGATTGAAACAAAGATGATTTAAACATTAGGACCTATTGTGGTCCACAGAAAAGTGTGCATTCCTCGAAGTCGCGAGCAGTACCTCTGCTCTCATCTATGTTGATTTCTATTGAGGGCCAGGAGTGACTAGGTAGGCTAATTAGTTCTTCTTGGATTTCAACTAGATGGATGTCTTGTGTCAAAGAGATTTAGGAAGGGGGGTTGGAATTTTATGGGAGAAAGGGGGAGATTAGTTATAGTAATCGGGAGCACTGAATGCTTACCCTTGTGGCGGATGAGGCACTGAATGCTAAAACAAGTAATGGACAAGGCTTTGCTGTTGTTGTAGACAAATCCTCATGAGACTTTGCAAGCTGAAATTATCGGCTGGTAAAATCTGTCTGGTCCTACCGCAACCAGGAAAACCAACTGAGGAAACACAGCGCCATCCATTCTCAGGCAGAGCCACCCCCACCTGGGAAGCTCAGTCTACGTGATGTCATCAGAATGTTGAATGTGTTTGAGTGGCAGAAGGAATCAGATGGTGTGGAATGGCTGAGCAGCAAGGAGGCTGCTCCTGGTGGAGCATAGCATGAGACATAACTTGGATCCTATCTGAAGAATAAAGCTGTGATCCTAAAATACATCACTGGACTACATATCTTTCATTTAATTATAACAGAATACAACTCTGCTTGACTTGTAATCAGGCCTGGGGTGCAACTGATTCCTGTGGCCTCATCAAGTCCAACAATAAATGTGAAATTCCTGCCTCTCCGCTACCGTTTGTTTATAGGATTGTATTGCCTCACGTTTTGTGTTCAATGTCTGGCAACCTAGTTTGTGAGCAATTTTCCTGCTGGCCTATCATACCCAAACTATATGAGCAGTTTGCTGTTTTACTCTATCCTCAGTTTCCAACTACCTGAATTTTTGTACCTTGGTTTGTATGTAATTACCAAGGATTCGCTCATTGCTGTGCAACAAGCTTTTCACTACCTTGCGTGCAATATGTTGCTTTTCCCCAAATATAGCTGTATTGTTTCTTGTTTCCTCTTCTTTAAGTACAATTGCATGTGTTTCCTTGTCCTCCCTTCCAAATTGCGGTTTTCCCTTTTTCTGTATATAAATGATTGTTTTCTCTTGTTTAAAATGTCCTTCTTTTTCTTTGTCCTGTGAAATCTCCGCTTTTCCTCAACCCTTCAGTGCAATTTGGCATTCCCTCCCATCCTTTAAGTTGTTCTATGTGTTATACATGTTGTTCCAATACCGATTTATAGTGTGGAATCCATACTATGTTTTCAAGTTTTCTACTTTCTCCTATTCTTGTGTGGAATTTGTGGATTTTCCTTACTTTTCAATTTCACAATTTCACCCTTTGCCCGTTTGCAATTTCTGATTTTCTTTGTTATTGTTTACAATCCTTTACCCCCTCCGCCACCTTTTTGCATATTTTCTTTTTTTCCTTCTTCTTGTTTTACAATTTGCCACTACTCTCAACCTTTGTGTGACTGTGAGAAGTTGGCCCGATATGCAGTGCTCACTATTCTAGTGATCACTATGCATCAGTCCAAACGACCCTTATGGTGATTGGTTGTAAGTCAACCTTAGACCAGCTATCCTAGTAGCGTGGATACGAGCAGTCTTCGGGCTAAACTCTAGAGGGCGTGTTAAGCCAGCTGTTATACCATCACATACCCCTTGAACACCAAGTGAAAGTACACCACACAAGTGTTATGAAAATAAACAGTGTATTTATTAGAATCACAACAGCCCTGTACTCTTTATGAGGACAGGGTACTAAGCACACAACGAAACTCTTAGGAAAATACTTCAAGTGCGCGATCAATACAAGTGCCCGAGGGCACGGAAAGTTTAGTGGTCTCGGGCGGACCCGATAAGGCAAGTCGGAAGCGATAGGGACTCGGGACCCTTCAATAAGGAGGTTATGCGGGCACCGAAATGCCGAAGTTACCTAGCCTCAGGGGCTGCGGCTGCACAAGTCTTTACAGACGTCAGGCGTCTTCGCTGACGAGCCAGGAGCCGGAAGGAAGGAGTTGCTGGCCGGCGACCAGTGTAGATAGTTCGTAGAGATCCAAGCCTGGATCAGAGATGGATGACACCTGAAAGCAGAGGGGACCAAGTTCGTAACTACTAGCCAGTAGTCAAAGGGTACCAGGAGGGCACCGGATGATCGTCACCTCGACTAGGTGAGTGGGCGACGCTCGGCTCTGCAGTCTCACGGACCAGGAGGCGTTGTCGGCGACCAGGATGGAGGTGCGAGCTGTCCCACGAAGATTGAAGCTGTCGGCGTCGCTGGGCCCAGGATTGGGGCAACAAGCCTTGGCAAATTTCAGGACCACGTGGTGGGCCTAAAATGGCGTCTTGAGTGGACCAGGAGGGTCCGAGGTGCTCCTCTCTCAGAAGGGAGCAAAGGCCAGTCTGGAGCAACCAGACCAGCAGCGTTGGTTGTCGAGTGTCATCAAGAAGGTCACAAGCCAGCGGCTAATAACCAGACAACGTGCTGAGCAGCGGAAAGCAGAAGGGCCCCACGCAGATCGTGAGATGCAGGGAGGCTGAGCTTCGGTGCTGGAGCTGCTCAGGGTTGGGGCTTCTCGGACCCCAGAGCACTCACCAGAGGATCCCTCGGCGGTCGTGCTGTTTTAAGAAACCGTGCAGGTTTTGATGATGGCCGGTCCCTCGAGGTCTCGTCGAACCCACAGATCTCAGCTGAGCTGACGATGTGGGTAGAGGTCAGAGGTGCCAGGGAAGCCGTTTCTCGTCGAGCTGGGCAGTCGGATTCCTGAGGAAGGACTTGCAGCAAACCGCAGAGTTCTTAGATGGGGCCTGCGGGTGCAGGGTGACTACTCCTTAGCCACAAGGGAGAAATCTTGAGAAGAGTCGAGAGTTCCTTTCGTAGAAAGTATTCTTGATTCAAAGATGATCTAATTTGGAAGGGTCCCCGCTCCTGCCTTTATCCTAAAGAAAGGGGTGGGTACGTGACTCGTCCTGCCCTAGGGGCGGGACCAGGAAGGGGGGTGGTTACACCCCTCTCCCATGCCGGACTTTCCCCAGGTCAGGGGCTGGGGCGCCCCTGGAACTGGTTCTAGCCGGCAGATGCGTAGTGAGCACCGGGGTGCCACTCCGCAGTCACCTTCTTGTAAAGCCCTGCCTACCCAGGATACACAAAACCCTGTCTGGGATGGTGCGAACACCGCCCCGGACAGGAAACTCTTTGTCCAAGCTCTCCTCGCTGGAAGGACTCCCAGCAGCAGGAGGTCAGACTCGTGTCTGTGGTGGTAGCATCCATTTTGTGGAGCTGAGGCTTCAGTTGACTTTAACCGGGGTTCACAGTTACGTACATGTCGTGTCCCTCTAGAAGGGCGGAATGCTAACCTCGTCGCCAGCATTGGTGAGAGGTCAGCATCCCGATTCGTATGACACCTTACTCGACATGTCTTGATAACGCGATACCGAAGTTACCAATATGGTACGCGTTATCATGGAACAGCCATTGGGTCTTGGTTCCGCAAGCTGCAACCGGGCTCGGCTCGTGCCAGAGCCCAATTCACACGATTCCATGCACTCTGCCTTCAGGATTGTCAAGGCCTGCCATAGGAGTGGCTAATAGGAATTCGGGTGTCCATTTGAGGGTTAGATATAGGCATACTATACCTAAAGCAACGGGCGAGTACGCCACGTTGCCCCAGCTGTCGCGCAGCCAGTTGTGTCAGATTTAGATGGCCATCCATGGGTGGCATAATACATGCTTCAGCCCCTGGTAGGCCCTGGGTACACCGATGCCCTGAGTTACAGGGTCTGACAAGGTGGCCCAGTTCCAATTGGGTAATGCACCTAAGGTACACACATCAATTTAGCGAGAGAACAGCTAGGCTGTGGGTCTGATTGGCAGGCCCACAGCCCGAGATAGTCGTAAACCAGTGAAACAAAAGCAAAAAATCTGGGTGATCATAGGATTGCAGACCCTACTCTCCTACAGTGACATTTTGTGATTTTACGCACACTGGTTTAGAATTTTCCACATTCTCTACCCTAGTTGTTATTTACAGAATTTCTGTACTCTTGTTTATAGTTACCTATTTTCTTCTTTCCTTACTCTTGTTCACTATTTTCCACTTTTCCCTACATTTCTGTGCTTTTTCTGCTACCCTTGTTTATAATTTCCCAATTTTCTTACTCTTGTGAACAATTTCCTAATTTACCCTACTCTTATTTTCAGTTTTGCACAGTCCCACATATATGTGGTATTTTCTGAGTTTCCTTTATCTTTTTTGCAATTATCAATGTTACTCAATGTGTGTGCAATCTACTGATTTTCCTTATTCTTGTTTTCAATTTCCCACTTTCTTATGACACTTACATGCAGTTTCCTGATTTTTTTAATATTGATTCAAACTTCCCAATTTCCACCTACCTTTGTATGTGTTTACTGATTTCCATTGCTCTTGTTTACAAATGTCCACTTTACCCATACCCATATGTGGGATTTCCTGATTATGCTTACTTTTATTTACAATCTCAAACGTTTATTCTTGTGATTAGTTTTTAATTTCCCACCCACTCCCAGAAATATGTGCAACCTCCTACTTCCCCTGCCTGTGGTGTAAAGTTTGCTGTGTTCTCATGCCCTTATGCACAATCTGCCTTTTCGGCTGCACTGTGTAGGTGAAGTTACAACTTTCTCCATCACATCCAAAAAAAGGTGCAATTTTCTGATTTTCCTCTACACATGGAGCCAAGAAGCCAAGAAATTGATGGATACAGTGCTATAAAAAATATTGGCGGTCCAGAGCAGGGAGGAGGAGAAATAAAGGGCTAAGGCAGGTGTAGGTGCTATGACAGATGACGTCAGTGGGTCAAATGGGAGGAATCCAACAGTTTCTCTGAAATAGGCAGAGCTTCGAGTGGGCCTGGACAGAGGTAGTTAGGTGTTTGCAGCAGGGCCAGGGTGTCTTGAGTTGTTCTGGGTTTGCAACAAATAACAGCAGCTTTGGGGAATGAGAAAGAGTTCTCAATGGGTCTGGAGGATAATAGGACGATTCATACCCCAAGGTATCAGGGTGCGGGGAAGACTTGAGTGCTCAAAGGATTCATGTGGGACACCAGCTGTACTGGTAGTAGGAGCAAGTAGTTCCAGTAGGCGTCAGATGGTTCATGAGTCCATCTAATGGTTGTTGGCATTGTGGAGATATCAGTAGGTTTGTGCTTTCCACAAACTCCATTGAAGGCATTTATGGGGTCAACTCCAGTGGCCTAGACCTATCTGGGTCCAGGAAGCAGTGAGTAAAACTTCAACAGGTCCTGGACATTGGGTACAATCACCTTGGGTGTCGTCATGGGGCAAATCTCAGCCAGTCCCAATGAGAAGGTTGGGACTCATGGCCATACATGGCATCAGCACCATACTGCCAGTGTAGCACATTCTGATTGGTCGGTTGATGTTACGCACTCCGTAAAAGAGAGAAAGGACATTAAAACTGGATTCCTCTTCTGCTTCTTCCCATTATAGCATTTCAGGCTATTTGATCCCAAAGGGCACCACAGTGATCCCCAATCTTTATGGGGCCCACCACGATGAGAAGGTCTGGACCTGCCACGCTCTCTTCCAGCCAGGTACGGTGATGAATAAAATAGCAGGATGTTACGGCAGCTTTTGCAACAGCGATGCATGAAATAAGGGCATTGCATGGATGATAGCTT
The DNA here is from genome assembly GCF_964263255.1 of Lissotriton vulgaris. Taxonomy (NCBI): domain Eukaryota; kingdom Metazoa; phylum Chordata; class Amphibia; order Caudata; family Salamandridae; genus Lissotriton; species Lissotriton vulgaris. The sequence continues at coordinate 1,927,015,244 of NC_141693.1, forward strand.
TCCAAGGAGCATCCTTCAACAAGGTAACAGCAAAGCAGAGCAGCTGGGTCAACAGTAAGATTTTGTAGAATAGTTACGCTAATAGTGATGCATGCAACAATAGCTCAGCTTGGGCTCTAGGGCACCGAGATGGCATTGTGCAGCAGTTGGGTATCAGCAGTGCATGAACCAGTTGCCTTGTACCTTAACTGGGGGGAAAAAGATAGCAAAGTACTGCAGTCTGGGTAACAGCAATGCATGAAAATAAGAAGCTATTGTCCAACAGACTTCCTAGTGAGAACACCATGTGTGGCAGCTGGAATAACAAGAAGGCAGTGTGTGCTTGCTGAGATAATGAAGGCATTGCCTAGCTGCTGTGATTACAAGAAGGAATTGTACATTTGCTAGTGTGCTTAGAAGGCATCACACTGGTGTTAGGATAACAGGCAGGTATTGTACAGCTGTTGGAATAGCAAAAAGGCACTGTACAGCTATTAACATAACAAGAAGTACTTTTACGCCTCCAGCTATAACAACAAGGCATTGTGCGGTTTCTTGGTTTACAAGAAAATATTGACTGGCTTCCGAGATTACAAGAAGACTTTGTGAGGCTGCTGAGTTTACCATAAAATATTGTATGGCTGCTGAGATTAAAGAGAGGCGTTGTATGGCTGCTGGATTACAAGAAGACATTGTACGGCTGCTGAGATTGCAGGAAAGTGTTGTATGGCTGCTGAGTTTACAGTAAAATATTGTATTACTGCTGAGATTACAGGAAACTGCTTCACTGGTGCTGGATTACTAGAAGGCGTTGTACAGCTGCTGTGGTTACAAGAAGATATTTTACGGTTGTGAGATTACAAGAAGGCATTGTACGGCTGCTGGCTTTATAGAAAGGTATTGTATGGCTGCTGAGTTTACAGGAGGGTGCTGGATGGTTGCTGGTTTACAAGAAGGCATTGTACGGCTGCTGAGATTATCAAAAGGAATTGTATGGCTGCACAAGGATAGCAAAAGGTCATGGTGTGACACTTGAAAATGACTCTTAGTGACTCTACCTTCCTTACAAATTATCCAAGTATTGTCAGAGACTGCAAATATTACCCTTGTCAGAAGCCTTTTTCAGAGTGTAACTGTTGTCATAGTAAACATAGTTTGCGTATGATGACACTTTTTGCTTCCAGCCTTAGCCAGAAGCTGTTATGACAGATTTCCAGTTCATTCTCTGATAGACTATATCAATTCCACCCCACCTCCCAAAGTTGCTGAAGATACACCTTTCAGAAATGTGTGAATTCCTTCCTTGGATTGTATATGCCCCTGAATTTGATCAGTAAGTACCTTTCATACCAGTTGTGATTTTAAAGTAGGGCTTGCAATTGTCCACATACCTTGAAGATGTGCCATGAATCCAGTGTGCAGCAATGCTGGAGAGATGTTCACACTGCATGAACAGGCCAAGAGCATCTGGAGGAGCTGGAACTGAGTGTTAATTGTGATAGTTTCATGGGTGGGCGGATTGAGTAGGGTATCAATGAAGATATTTGGTTTTTACTGAATGCGGTGCCGGACCTTTTGTTAATATACAACAGCAAAATAACTTCCAGGATCCTTCTTGCCAGTGGTTCCCTGTCTGCACATTCTGTAGCATTTCTCCTGACGCTGGGGTGGGACTTTGTCCCCCAGCATCCTTTGAGTCCTGAGGCGGGTGCCAAAGGACTCTCGATACCCACGTCTCACAACACCTTGGATGGCTTTTTATGGTGGAATCTGGGCGTTATAAATAAGGAAATCGGACTTGCAGAACAAGTTTTTTTTATCTTAGAATCCCATTTGGCAAGAACCTCACCAGGGGCCCATTGAAAAGAGTAGAGCTGGAGCCTTTTCAAAAGCCATTGAGACTGTCTTCGATTTCGCTCGCAGGCTAGGCAATAAACCCATCAGGGAGCTCACAGCCATTTATAAAGCCAAATGCTATGCAATTGCTAGCTATGGGGCGTATCAGTGACCAGGCGGGATTGGTAAGGATTTAGAAATACTTTATCAAGAGATTATTGGCTGTCCCCAAATTTACTAGCTCTTATATGTGCCATTCTAAGGCTGGGCTAAGGTTTATCAGTGATGTTATTAAGATGCAACCCCTCCTTCTATCAATCAATCCATCACGTCATTTGTATAGCGCACTACTCACCCGGGAGGGTCTCAAGGCGCTGGGGGAGGGGAAAGTTACTGTTCGAACAGCCAGGTCTTGAGCTGCTTCCTGAAGGCGAGATGGTCTTGGGTTCGCCGAAGGTGGGTGGGGAGGGAGTTCCACGTCTTGGCCGCCAGGTAGGAGAAGGATCTTCCTCCGGCGGTGGCTCTGCGGATGCGTGGTACAGTGGCGAGTGCGTGGCGGATCGATCGTAGCTGGCGGGTGGGCGTGTAGAAGGTCATGCTGTCGTTGAGGTCCTTCTGTGGTTCAGGATCTGGACAAGGAGTTAAACCTCTTTTAATAGGACGGTTCTCACTGACTGACTAAAGCTAAAGCAATGCTTAGAAATTCCCTAAATCAGAAACATTGGAAACACATTTTTTAGCCGGGGCCTGTAAGATCTTTTTACGTCACGTGGTAGACTGAATGCTAGCATCTTAAAAAACAAATTTTTAGCTAAATGCACGGATGAGAGAGTTCGGGAGGAAGCCATTAAGTCAACCATTCAGGCATTTACTGAGATGTGCACAAGCAACAGTATAGAGCCGTATTTACCATGGGTTAGCAACTGGCACTGTAGATTCCTGCTAGTGAGACTTAGATTTAGCACAGTGCAATTTTGAATCGGGTTCCTTAATTTTGTGTCAGCATTTATTAATTTATTTATTTATTTAGTTGTTCTTATGACACCCGTGCACACTTGAAATTATTCTCAATTTGCGATTCTCAAATTGTGAATCGCAAATTGAGAATGACTTCCCAATCATTCCTACGGGCCTCCTGGCCCATAGAAATGGATGGGAAGGTATTCCTTAATTGCGATTTCGCAATTTGCTAATCGCAATTAAGGAATATTAAGAATTTGCAAAAGAATTGCGAATTTTTAAATACGTCCAATTATGCAATTCTCAAATAGCGATTCAAAAAATCGCTATTTCAGAATCGCAAACACGGATGTTGATACCTCTGCCCCTATGTGCCTTATTACGATGAGCCTTGGAAAGCCTCTGACCGTATTTCTCTATAAGAACTTGTGCTAGGGCCGGTTTACGGCTGCAGCACAAGTTTCCATTGAGAAATGGGAGTATTCGACCCCACTGCGGGCTGTCTCATTTCGATCCCGGTGTCGGCACTGCATAGCGGAGGTCAGCCGGTCCCCAGACCGTGACAGTGTCGGTATGAGGAAGCTCTGACCGACATCGTAATCGAGTTCCTTTGTATTACTGAGAAAGCATTACCTTTTACCTTTTCTAAAACAGGCTAATATCTGATATAGAAGAGATGCTTTCAGTTTTCTGCAGTCATTGTCAACTGTGAGCACTGGCTTCTCAACTGCTGTTTATGTTCAATGTGCTATGAGGCATAAGCATCTGTTGCTTCTTTGTAATGAGATGTATTGTTGGAACCTGTATTTTATTCTGTAGGTTTTATGTCTTTTAATGGTTTTATGACTCTTTTTTGATCATATACTGATCAAATAAAGATTGTTGAACGAACCTAACAGAATACAATGGATAGTAATTAGAGGTTCCCACTTCACTCAAAATGATGATCCACCTCAAAGTTGACCCTTGTGTTTTTTAGATGGAGAGCTTCATATTAGCCATCTCTTCTCCATATTCTAAGCTGTCTCTGTTTTCTCCATGCAGAGAGGTTCCTTGAAGCAGAAGACCCACAGGAAGTGCAGCGCAACACCCTGGCCTTCAGCACTGGTGCTCGAGTATGCTTGGGAGAAGGCCTCGCCCGTATGGAGATCTTCCTCTTTCTCGCCCACCTGCTGTGTGAGTTCGCCTTCCTCCCGCCAACGCCCAACGAGCTCCCTGACTTGAACGGTAGCTTCGGTATCAACCTGAGGTGCAAGCCTTTCCAGGTGAAGATTGTTCCCCGTACGGAGCTGGATGGTGGACGTTGCCAGACATGAACACCACCCAGGACTGGTTGATGTGCACAAATCTACAGCAACAGTGTTCAAAACATCAGCTGCAGCAGCTGGTTTCAGAACTCATAATCGTAGTGCCTCTTCGCACCTTCAGCATACCTCTACCACGAGGTGCATCACCATTCCAATACAACAGTGCCTAGGTCTATGCTCTAAAAAGCTCTAAGAAGAGACACTTTTAGCTATCACTGTGTTACTAATGACTTGATTGCACAACATAGGGTCTGCAGCTCCGGCTATGCCAGTGGTCCTAGAACAATTTTCAGAGTGGGGATGTTGCCATCAGTGTTACATCTCTGAAGTCATAGAGATGGTGAAAAATCCAAGCATCACACAAAGAACAAGTGCAGCAAACAAGCAGAGCCCATTTTGCAAGACAGGGGTAAAGATGTTGTAGCTGGTGGTACATTTTGGAGTACACTGTTGCAAATACATTGCTAAAGCTTGATGTGGTGGATACTGCCATTTACAGACAGCACATTCTTCGTTGAAATGTCCACTAATTTAGAACAGACATACAGTTTTATTGCTAAATCTATATAGCACACAAACAATAATGTGCAGAAATTGGCTGTCAGTGAATATATGTATTATTTAAGCATTACTGAGTGTCTTGATTTATTTTGATTCGATTATAATCTTTGTTTCCATCGCTCTTCAGCTATGCTTTCCTAGCTGCTGGTATATTTAGAAATATCAGTACAGTTAATGTATATGTATTTACATTTTGTTGTGCATTGGAAACACAAATGAGACCCTACAGCCTTTCCTTTCACACCAGCAAGATTGGGACATAACTTCACTTTGCAAAATCTTCTTGCTTGGCAGTCAGAGAAAAAAAGGCAAACCGCTTTCTCCATGTTAAAAGAAAAAACAGCAATTTGTCGAAAGACAGTCTGACATTGAACCCTACCTCTGAACAGACTGCAAATGTGACAAGATAAAAAAGAACTTTCAAGGCATCTTTATTGCTCATTCACCTTGGAAACACTAGCATGTTTTCTTTGGGAGTGCCGCAGCCAGTGCTTAATTTGAGCTGGTGGGGGCCACCTGCACTCATTTTTGGGGACCGGCACTTATTTTTCCTCATCAGACATTTCCAGAGAGAAAGACACAAAGAGAACAAGGAGGAAGAGAAAGATGGAAAGACATCAGAAAGGGAGAAAGCAGGAGCTTGCAAGAGTGAGATAAAGAGGCAGGGAGTATCTGGCAGTGGATTAATGAGGCCTGCTGTGGATTCAGGACTATGCAGCCTTGGTATTCGGTGTGTTGCACTTAAGTGTGCTATTCACTGGCTTCTGAGTAGCACTTTGGGCACCGCCACTCATTATTTTCAAATTAAGCACTGGCTGCCTCAACCCCAAATCCCTATTTCCAGCCCCAATGAACGTGACCGTCTGATCTCTCATTTCGGACCTCCATCTATCTGATTCTGGTTTACCACTGAAGTCCAGTGTACCCCTTCCACTGCTCTAAGACATCGGGCGCCAACCCGGGCAGAGGCAGTAGTCAATACTTAGTTGATCATTGTTTTTGGTCAACTCTGGTTACTGCTCACCTCTTTCCATCTTCTTTCAAATGAAAAGAAAAGTGTGAGTCAGCAAAGAGTAGCATGGGTTGCCACAGGGGCCTGCACTACAGGATAACTATTATGACTCTAAATATTAAAGGAACCAAAAGCCACCCAACTACGGGGCATATTATCATGAAACGACGTTAAGATTATTGCCGCTTTAGAGGCAGGAAACGGCAGCTAATGCGGAGATAATGGGCTTGATAATATGCCCTTGTGAATTCCCATAGAAGCCCATGTTCTGGTGTGAACATGGGCCTCTACTGGAATTCTCAAGGGCACATTATCAAGCCCATTATCGTCGCTTTAGCGGCAGTCTCCTGCCGCTAAAGCGGCGATAATTTTAGCGCCCTTCTTGATACTATGCCCCTAAATTCTCAGAAGTGTTTCTCATATTATTTTCTATTAAATAATGCTATAATTTATGCTTGTAAACTTGATAAAGCTAAAAATACACACAAGTGTCCTGGGATGCGAGTCTGCTAGCATAACAGCGCAACTTTATATCTGGGAAGGAGAGAAAAAGGTGAGATGGCAGAGGGAGATAATGCCACATAAAGGAAGAAGAAAAGGTTATGGAAAGGGAAGATTTAGAGGACAGGGAAACCCCGAACTGGAGCCGTGGCGTGGAAGGTCAGAAAAACAGGGAGGGAGTGAGAAAGAACCACTGACTGGGGAAGAGAAAAAAGGAATACTAAGAGGAGAAAGAAACAAGAGGTGATTAAATGAGAAAGTAATTGAAAGGCGATAGAGACATAAAGCAAGCAGTGATAAAGCTTACAGCTGTGACTTTGTTCTAGTACATGTATACCTTGCAGGGTCACTCTCAATACTGCAATCCTTGATCCTGTTATTATATGTTATATGTATTTGTATACTCAGACATGAGTCCCTTGCTCACTGCACCATCAGGATTCAAGCAAGCCGGGCCGACGACGGCTGAAATGCCAGAAACTGGTCCCCGGAAGCTTATCTCCTTTCTGGTGAAGAATTGGCTTGGTAGTTTAGTCTGCCCTGTTCCCATGATGCACTGGGCCAGGGACAGACTGATTTGCATATAGCCAGGTTCTGAGCTGGGATGGTGCAGTGAGCTAAATAACAGTGATGGATCAAGCCCTGATATTTGGACTGGGTAAGAGTGGTCTGCTTAATTCAGACACTCTGTTCATCACCACCCCCTTTTCTGAATCGTTTTTGGCCACTATAGGTGTGGCAGGGTATACTCAGACATGAGTCTCTTGCTCACTGCACAATCAGGATTCAAGCAAGCCGAGCCGACGACGGCTGAAATGCCAGAAACCGGTCCCCGGAAGGTTGTCTCCTTTCTGGTGAAGAATTGGCTTGGTAGTTTAGTCTGCCCTGTTCCCATGATGCACTGGGCCAGGGACAGACTGATTTGCATATAGCCAGGTTCTGAGCTGGGATGGTGCAGTGAGATAAATAACGGTGATGAATCAAGCCCTGATCTTTGGACTGGGTAAGAGTGGTCTGCCTAATTCAGACACTCTGTTCATCACCACCCCCTTTTCTGAATCGTTTTTGGCCACTATAGGTGTGGCAGGGTATACTCAGACATGAGTCCCTTGCTCACTGCTCCATCAGGATTCAAGCAAGCCGAGCCGACGACGGCTGAAATGCCAGAAACAGGTCCCAGGAAGCTTGTCTCTTTTCTGGTGAAGAATTGGCTTGGTAGTTTAGTCTGCCCTGTTCCCATGATGCACTGGGCCAGGGACAGACTGATTTGCATATAGCCAGGTTCTGAGCTGGGATGGTGCAGTGAGCTAAATAACGGTGATGGATCAAGCCCTGATCTTTGGACTGGGTAAGAGTGGTCTGCTTGATTCAGACACTGTTTATCACCACCCCCTTTTCTGAATCATATGTATTTGTAAAGCACGCTATTACCTGTGAGGGTATCCTGGCACCTCGCAGGTGTGTGCGACTAGCCCTAGAGAGGGGGGTGTTCCTGAAGAGCAGAGTCTACAGCTTCTTGCGGAATTCAAGAAGAGAGGAGGAGATTCTAATTTTCCAAGGTTCTTATTCCGTACCATCAGATTGGGACTCTAACGCTTGTCCTCATGACACATGGTCAGAATTTGAGATTCCCTTCGGATCTGGATCCTAGATCAAAATGTCTACCTCCTGGCTCCTTATGTTTTGCCCCTCAGTAGATATTCTCTTGTCTTGAATCTGAATTAAAAACTGCCACCTTTATTCCTCTAAAACCAAAACCGGCTCAACAGCGCCATACAGCACATTACCTCTCACTTACACTCCTTCCAGGTAGTGTCAAAACATGGTCTCATGTGGCAAAACAACTTTGTACCTATTTAGAAAATAACCAGCTTTTCAACAATGCTCATACAGGATTTAGACCAAGGAGAGGTAGTGAACTAGCTGTAGTTGCAGTACTAGATGACCTCCACATGGCAGCCGATAATAAAATGGTTTGTAGTATTGCTCCTATTAGATCTATCAGCTGCATTTGATACAGTTGACCATGAGATTCTGCTCAATAGATCATCGGATATAAAAACACTGTCCCTCAATAGATCCCATCCCTTTTTGTTAAATCACTCTCAGAATGTAAAACTGGGTCCCAGGTGCTTCCATCATGTGACATTTAAACATTTGTTTATTTAGCACTGAATAAAAACATTTTGACTTATGTGAGGCTTAGAATTGTGGCTCAGGATGGCCCACCGCTGGTGTTTTCATCATATCATATGTGGCAGGTAGCATCTGTTGCAAATCAGAGGGTGGGTGCTTGCAAATTTAGTAAATTGTCAATTTGCATGACTCAATTGGTTGAACTCATGAGCAGTTTGTGTGTCATTCATTGTAGCAGGGTGTCATAATCTCGATTTTGCCCGGGCTAATTATTGCACCTTGTGTAAGTGCAATTTTAGCCCCATTGTAAGCAGGTCTTAAGTACTGTAAATTACAGGTATTGCTACTATCTACTTAAATAGCAAATAAATCCATCGACCCCCGGAAGTAAGAAACAATGAGTTGGACTTGCTTGAACCTAAACTTGTGACTTGCTAGTCACAACCATTTTGAGCAGCAAGTGCTTAAGTTTACACACACTCGGCCTTACAAGTGAAGCAACCCACACCCACACCGCCAGACATCTCATTGACCCTGTCTTCACCAATTTTTCTGATATCACAGTTGACAAGCCCATTCCCTCACCTGGACCAACCACTCCCTCATCTTATTCGACCAATACCTTACCTACTAACGGGTAACCATACCAACTAAGACCAATGTTGCAACTGGAACATGTAATTCAAGGAATCCTGGACCACAGAACTCCAATCCCATCACCTGAGATGTCATGATGATCTCTCCCGATCTATTGAAAACTTTAACAAGTGGATCAACTCCAGCACAGATACCCTTGTCTGACTCAAACCAATCACCACTTGGTGAAACAGATCACAGGATAGCTGGTGCACTGACAACCAATGACTCATTCAGCACCATTGCAAGCAGCTGTAGTGCGGATGGAAGCTCAAGTCTTACAAGTATTCTTTATCAGGAACTCTGGGCGGAGTACACCTCAAGGTCAAGACATTTCTCCCTACGGATGTAGTGGATTGAAGTGGAGGAGCAAACAAAGGCATATACCAGGAAAGCACAGATACAAAGTAAAACACAGGAACAGGACAGAGAAGGCAAGCAACCTTGGCATGATCAAACAGGGATGGGACTAATAATGGACAAGCACTCCGGGTTAACCACTAGGGTGTAGACAGGTAAGATTCAGAACCTCCCACAGCAACAGTCAATGTCAACGCCTCTGTGCAGATTACTCTTGCAGATAGTCACCCTGCAAGCCCTATAGAAAGGAAGCAGACAAAGTGATCCTGTCTCTGGACCCTAGGGCACAAACAAGAATTGTACTTACATACGAGAGACAAGCCCTAATGGGTCCTGTTGGAGACACAGTAGCAATTCATAAGGAAAATAGAAATGGCACACTGTCAAGATAAGACACTTAAGACTACATATAACACAAGACTAAGGATGGGGCAGAAATTGCCTCGTGGAAACCAGGAGCCAATTCCTGACAAAGGAATACACGTATACACAGGTGAGGACCAAATAGTACACTTACCAGATACACACACCCCCAAGAGGAAACTGCAGAGCAAGCACTAGAAGGGAACTTAAGAGCTATAGCAAACAGTCAGGAGCATGGTGTTCATGGAAAAACTGGAGAACAAATAGGCAAGTCAAGCCCAAGGATTGTAAGAACTGTAACAAGCAAGAGACTGGAACTTCAAGAGAACTAGAGACTGCATAAGAACAAGAGAGCAGGGGAACAAACTAGGGGCAAATTATAGGCTACTGAGGAGCAACTACAAGAACTTTAGTAGAAGCAAAAGGAATAAGTAAACGGAAAATCAAAGCAGGAACAGAAGGCACAAACTAGGAACAATCAGAAAGGGAGCACCTCAGGGACTGCACCAAAATGTAGAAAAAAGGCAGACATGGTAATAAAGCAAACTCAAAGCAGAGCTGGGAAAATCTGTAGCAGGCTGCACAGGAACAGGAACAAGTCTTTGGTTGAGACAAGGCAGGAACTGTACAGGAAAACAAGCAACAAGAGGTACAGAACACGGAGGAACAAGCTTCAATTCAAGAACAAGGAGCTTCAGCAGTTCCAAGCAGTAGAAAGCCCAAGGCGGAGTCACCTGACTGATCTGCACAAGACTGGTCACGGGTGAGTGCAATTCCAGTCTCTCAAGTCCTGGAGGAGAGAAACCAGTGCAGAGGAACAGCAGGAGTACTTCTATAGAAATCAACGTACAGCAGATTCCAGGTCTTATTGAATACTTGGCACTACATTATAGAACCTGAAGTCAATGGAAGCAAATCTTGGTATTCAATTGCATACAAGACTAAAATGAGAAGCATGCAGGAGTCAGAGAGGGATTTTGGAAGAGTTTTAATGGTGATTTCCAGGCTGCAGATGGTCCATGTCCAGCGTTCCCCAGAGGCAGAACAATGGCATCGTAACACTCTTTGGGAAAGACATTTCACTCTGGTCCCAGACCTAGTGGCCCTCAGAATTAGGGCCCATTTCCACTCTGTCAAGCCGAGCCAGGAATCTAGGGATAGTGATCACAACCAAATCTCAATGTCAAGCCAAGTCAACGTGATTGCCTCCTCTTTCATCCACACCCTCAAGCCCCTCTGGAAAATCTTCAGAAGGCTTCTTCTCAACACCAGTAGAGACATCATCCAAGCCTCTATCCCTAGCAAACTGGACTATGGAAACACACTTTATGTCACCACACAACTCACTATGAAACTCCAAGTCATCCAGAATACAGCAGCCAGACTCACAAACTCCCACTCACACCAACATATCCACACTCAAAAATGCTCCTTGTTCAAATTACTCACACACCTACAAAGCACTGCACAACCTAGAACAGGCATACCTGAACAACCACATCAGCTTCAACACCCCCACCAGACATCTTTCCTGTGCTAGCCTACTACTCACCCATGTCCACGCACCCAAAGAGCCAAAGTCGGCAGATGTTTCTGGTCTGTATTTATTTTTAAAAACAGAAAAATACGGAAAATTATGCTTCTTGTTGGTGACTCTCCATGCTGTCTTTCATGTTTTTCAGAAAACAGCTGAGCAGATAGGCAGCATGGGAAGTTAAAAACAGGTTCAAATTTCCTTAAATACAGGCATTTGTTAACATATGTGTATTATAATGCTTATGTTTACCTGTGGGTGTAATGGTTCCCTATATTTGACTGTTTAATTTGTTAAAATGCGACAGATAGCATAGTATGAGAGCATGTTTATCAGTTAAATAAATGTGGAAATATACAATTTTACGACTCCATTTATTCTCAAAACACAAAATAAATATGGATAAATACCAATAAGATGGGCAAAAAATTAATATGGATAAATACAGATGGAAATGTTAAAAAAAATATATATCATAAAACCGGAGGCCCTAATTAGGATCCACATATACAGACTTTCCCAGGTACTTCTACCACATGGCAGGCAATATTAATACAAATTGTGTGGCCCAATACCATGAGTTTCTCCATAGTTAAGTGCTGTAAATAGAAAGTGACACTTTTTCTAATTAAATAGTGCACACTTTTATGACCCGAGAAGTACAAAAGACTGATCATTTGACGTTTCGGTATCATTTTGTTTATTTAATTTTACTCTTTATTTCTAGTTTTATTTGGCATTTTTATTGTTTGGCATTTTTACTTTTTTACTATTTCAGTACTGCATAAATACTTTACACATTGCCCTAAGTTAAGCCTGTCTGCTCTGTCCCATAGCTACCAGATGGTTTAACTCAGGTTAATTTAGTGATTCTAAGTCTTTGCTGTTAAAAGGGTTGTGACTATTCTTTGAGGTGGGCAACGCTCACCACAAATAATAATCCAATTTCCTTCAGCTGTTTAGGTGTTTGTACCTGCCATACTTTTTGATTTTTGGTTAAGGATGCTGGGTGGGTATCATCCTGAGTTCTCTGGTGTGTATTTCTTCCTTGTGTTGGTGGAGAATTTGTGGGCCGGTTGGTTCAGACCTTGATCATCTGAGAAAAAGCCGTGTTTTTACTGCTCATGATCATTGTTTAACTCTTTGAGAATGTAAGCCTGACTTTGGATTTATTTTTCTAATTTGTCTATGACCATGGCTAGCATAGGCAAGGATATGGAGTTCAATCGCAAATGACTTTTTGATGAGCATTGCAGAGCTAAGACTGTTGTCAGGAAATATGATCACATCAGACGTTTGGCCATTTTGAACATTTAGCTCCAATTAATTATGTATATTACATCAAACAGCCAATCATCTGCAACTTCTGAAAAATAGTGCTGTCTAATGTTTTGTGGGATGTTGAACCTTAGTATATTATTTGTACACTCAGTTGGGTGTAAATGCTGTCTATTGCTCTTGTGGTCAGTTTGAGGCCAGACTGTCAACAGCACTGCACCTGGTCACCGAAATGTACGCACTTAGGCCTGTTCTCACATTGTGAATATGAATTTGTGCTTTATACACTGTATATGGAGCTGAAGTTAACGCTACAAAATAACCTTAGCCTCTTGTATATATTGAGCTGGGGCAACAGTAAAGATCATTGAAGGGCCAGGGTGTATCAAACTTTGTGGATGAGAACATGAATTTGATTCTGGTCTATTGGTTGCAATTGGTGAGGATCAAGGGAGGTGGGCTGGATGGATGTGCCTTGACTTTCGCCCATTTCTAAAGGTTTCGTATCATGGTCCACTGTGTCATAAGCGATCAACAAGTTGAGAAAGTCCAGGATGTCTGGTAGACCTATATCATGGCATCTGTCAGGATGGTCCTAGCCCCTTCTGTGTTTAGAAAATTGAATGAAGCCCTTTATAGGGTTCTACAAAGTTGTATTTTTACACATGACCAGTCCCGCCGTGATCTTGCTGGACAAGGGAGGTTGGATATTGGATGGCTACTGGTGAAGTTTCCTAGAAGTGTTTGTTGTCTTTAACAGTGAGGTAATTGTGGTGTGCTTCAAAACCTTTATAACAATACCCTGGAATCAAGAGGATTCCAGCACTTCTATGGTCTTTTCTGAAAGGACCGCATAATGATGGAATGATGACAGCTATTTAGAGTAATGATAAAGTTATCCGACATGGATTTCTGGGTTGGGTGGATGCTTACATTCGTTTTGTGGCACAGATGGTTTAAGGTAGATTCAAGGGTTTTGAGTTCACTGGAGAGGGCAATGGGACTGAAGGGGTATTGCGTATCATCTTTACTAAAAGGGTTTCAACTGTTCTGGACCTTGGAGCTGATAGTGAACAGTGCGTCATAGTGTGGAAGATGCAGTGGACCTCATTCTTGGCAGACACTGGGATTTCAAGAAGGATTATACATGTTTGTGTCTGGAAATTATGTTTCTTGACACTTTTGTTTGCTCCAGCCATTACAAACATTTCTTAAAATCAATGGGATATTTCACTGGAATATTCCACTCCCATCTTTGCTTTCTTAACACTTTTGGTTGCTGAAGATATTCCCCTGCTGTGCTGGGCCATAATGTTAATGGGTGTGGTCATTGACGAGCTGAGCTCGTCATGAGCACTGAAGGGTTTAAAAGCTATTTGACAGTTTTTAGCTGTTGCAGAGATCATGCCAAAATGACCAGTGCGGAATCAATGTTTAGTCTCTATGTACACCAAAAATGGTGCCAATGATAAAAAAGCTGCAGTCATTTCTGGCATATTTTCCCAGATGTCCTACATCAGGGCCATTGTGTTCTTTGGCTCTGAAAGTGGCCTTGTAGAGTGGTTGTGGAGAAGGGGCGTGTGTTTTTTCTGCTGGATTTTTTACATTTTACCTCAGTGGTGTAGCAGATTGTGTCTGGTCCATTTGATTGTTACTAGCTCTAGTCTACTGTTGGGTTTTGCTCCTCAATGTCTCTCTTTATGTGGTTGTTGTAAAGGACGGAGAAAGAAAAATATGTTCTAGCCTTATGAGGAGAGACCAGACAGCCTGAACACAGAGTTGCTACACTTTCCAGGGAAACTCATGGCTGTAATGGACAGCAGGAGGGTAGGCGAAGAGCCTCCAGAGAATTTATCAGACATTCTACATCAAATGAATCACTGGAGGGAAGGCTACTGTAAAAGAAGCATCATTGTCATCATAAGGCTGATGATGTAGGCAATAATTATTCCGATGCTCATTATTATATGCTGCCTCATCACTAGTCTTATATCCTTGGATGTTTTCAGTTTCATCTTTTGAAGCTGGCCTCCATGTTTGCATGTTTGTAGGGTGCGTTTCAACCATCCAACTATCTTCTGGTTAAGGCAGCATTCAATCAATCAATCAATCAGTGACACTTATAAAGCGCGCTACATACCCATAGGGTCTAAAGGCGCGGGGGGGGGGGTGCCGCTACTGCTCGAACAGCCAGGTCTTCAGCTACTTCCTGAAGGAGAGGTGGTCTTGGGTCAGGCGCAGGTCGGGAGGGAGGGAGTTCCAGGTCTTGGCGGCCAGGTAGGAGAAGGACCTTCCTCCTGTAGTCGCTCTTCGGATGCGGGGGACGGCGGCGAGGGCGTGGTTGGCTGATCGGAGGTGGCGTTTGGGAGCGTAGAAGTTGACTCGGCTGTTGAGGTAGCTCGGGCCTTGGTCGTGTAGGGCTTTGTGTGCGTGGGTGAGGAGGCGGAAGGTGATTCTTTTGTTGACGGGGAGCCAGTGAAGGTCTCTCAGATGTCCGGAGATGTGGCTGGTTCGTGGGATGTCGAGGATGAGTCTGGCTGAGGCGTTCTGGATCCGCTGGAGTCTCTTCTGGAGCTTGGCGGTGGTACCGGCGTAGAGGGCGTTGCCGTAGTCCAGTCGGCTGGTGACGAGGGCCTGGGTGACGGTCTTCCTGGTCTCGGTGGGGATCCACCAGAAGATCTTCCGTAGCATGCGTAGGATGTTGAAGCACGCCGAGGAGACGTTGTTGACTTGCCTGGTCATGGAGAGGGAGGAGTCCAGGATGAAGCCCAGGTTGCGTGCATGGTCTGTCGGTTTGGGTGCGGTGCCCAGGGCGGGAGGCCACCAGGAGTCGTCCCAGGCAGAAGGTGAGGAGCCCAGGATGAGGACCTCCGTCTTGTCCGAGTTCAGTTTCAGGCGGCTGGTCGTCATCCACTCGGCTACCTCTTTCATCCCTTCGTGCAGGTTGGCTCTGGCGGCGGCGGGGTCGTTGGTCAGGGAGAGGATCAGCTGGGTGTCGTCGGCGTAGGAGATTATGCTGAGGTTGTGTTTGCGTACGATGGCCGCTAGGGGGCTCATGTAGACGTTGAAGAGGGTGGGGCTCAGAGATGATCCTTGAGGGACGCCGCAGATGACTTCTGAGGCCTCTGACTTGTACGGTGGTAGGCGGACTCTCTGTGTTCTTCCGTCGAGGAAGGAGATGATCCATTCCAGCGCCTTGTCCTGGATTCCGATGTTGCTGAGGCGCATTGCTATAGGGAAGAGAGTATTGAGTTAAAGGAATTGCAGGGCTCCCAGTTCTTCAGGCAGAGCTCAGAGAATATGAGAAGTAAAGGTGATGTTTGTAGTGCTTTCAAGGGTGGGCTAGAATATTTCAGCCGGATGGAGACATAAAATGGAGGTCGTTGGTGATATTGGTGTACAGAGTCCTATAGAGTAGCTATGTATTTTGATGCATGATGAAGTAGTCTGGCACCATGGTTGACATCACACATTTTACATGAGCCCGGAGTTAGTGGTTTATTTTGGTATTTGGCATGGTGGCTTATTATGTTGGTTAGACACATGGGGCCAGATGCATCAAGAATTGTTCTCCTCGCAAACGGGCCGATTCACAGAATCAGCCCATTTGCGATCACAAAAAATGCTGTTGCGATGCAACAAACCCAATTTCGTGATTTGGCAACTTGTTACCTAATAGCAAAAAAATTGCTTTATTTAAAAGCAATCACAGACATGGTGGTCTGCTGATCTCAGCAGGCCACAATCTCTGTGATTTTTACGATTCGTCGGGGGTCGCAAATTGCGAGCTACCTCATTAATATTCACGAGGAAGGTCATTTCAGACCCCCTCGGAATCGCAGAAAGTGTACTGCACACTTTCATGCATGCCATTTTGCAATTCCATAACTGTGAATTCGGGAATCGCAAAACATTTTTTTGATGCATCTGTCCCATGATGATTTAAGTTTGAACCAACCATGCATAGGATGTGCATCATATATTTTTATACCTGTAGTGACGATCAAGTCCAGAGTGCAACTTGCTCTGTGTTCAGGTCAATAACCCTTTGGATAATTCCTCATAAGGTCATGGATAGTTTATTTTCTGATCTATCCACAAAAAACTTGAGGTTGCCCATCAAGATGATCTTTCTCATATAGAATTGGATTAGTAGGACAACGTAGATCCTCATCAGTGTCATCAGTTCTCTCTCCATCCGAGGAAGAGCACACACTTGCGGTTTCATCGTGTACAAAGTCATTTACTAAGCCCGCCCATGTTGTCAAGTCCTTCTCAGCTCGGTCATCATGCCAACAGCACCTAAGGCACATCTCTTCAGCCACAGCCCATTCCACCAAATCCGTTCCACAGCGCTCCACACTGGGACCCGAGCGGTTCAGCCATGTGATTGCCACCCACCTTTTGGAGCGGAGCAGCACCAAATGCAAAAACTTGAATGCCATCTTCGGACCCAGTTGGCAGTGAATATCATCCAGCAGACATATTGCCGTGGTACCAGCTACAGTCATCTGTTCCACAGGTCTCACTTTCAACAAAACAGTTAGCCAAAAAGCATATTCCATTGAGCAGTCCTAGGCTAAATGTAGGAACGTGGCCACCCTTGCCCGGCATCTGGTACAGTCAACCGATCTACTGAGGTCCATTCTGTGCAGCAATAGTGGAGTAACATATTGACTATGCAAAAAAGGAAAGTGAATGAGCTTGAATCGAGCATTACTTGAGGCCAATTTTACTAAAACACACGCTCTAGTCCTATGAGCATCATTGAGCAGAGCCACAGGATCTCCATCCCATGCCGCTGGAGCAGGGAATGGTACGCGTGGGCGATCTGCTGTCAAAGCCCTATACAAGATGGAAACCAGGTGCCACCCCCTCATGGGCCTCTGGATCCAGAAAGCAGGTCAGATATCCTTAACTATATTGTCAATACCAGCATATTGCAGAAATTGTCCAGGCTGTAAGTGAAAGGTCTGATGGCTGCTTCAAAAGTAATAAGAGGGTCACTGGGAATAAGTCCCCTTGCGTTTCACAGCCACTGGTCTGCCAAGACGAAGTATCGACAGAGTCCAAGAGGATCCCAAAACTGGGAGATCCCAAAACACGATCTCCCAAGCAAATGGAGCCCTCCCTAGTATCACCAAAACTGTCTGTTCCCAAATAGAGGTAGTGTGCCGAGTAAGAAATGGGACTGGTGCGTCAACCTGACCTGCAGACATCGGAAGGGAGGGAGGAGCTCCTCATGGCGTTCACCAATAATGAGGACTCCCAGCAACTCCCTTATTGCAACCAGTGTGCAGCTTGTTGGACCTAAGAAGCAAAATAGTACTACTCAAGATTGGGGACTGCTAGGCCACCCTCGTCCATTTGGCAGAACAAGAATTCCGACCCACACCCAAATTAAAGATGTTAACAGTGATTGCAGTCTCCGACACCCTGGTCGGGGTAGAACATCGAAGAGTGCTGCATGGAATACAGACATCTCCACAAGAACACCATTTTTGACCCGGTTGTAGCAGATGGGCCCGCGGGTGCATGCGACCTACCCCGGTTCCTGAAGGAGTGACACACACATACAGTATTGAGTTGTGGGGAAAGACCTTGAGTGGTCTTTCATCCATTTATTTATCTCCTCAGGACCAGCCCGCCCTGAGGAGTGATACACTTGCAACAATGTTGTGGAGAGGCAAGCTGGCTCTCTACATCCTTCCTTTTCTTTAGCGTCTACCAATTACATTGCCATCAGAACACACACAAAGTCTCTGAGCCTCTGGCTGGAGGCAGGGTTTGGCCGAGACCATACGTCTGGCTCCGGGAGTTGGACCCTGCTTCAGCTGGGCTGCAGGTCAAAGGCGTACTTGGGATGCTCTGGCATGGTGACTTGAAGTCTGAGGTCGCTCCGTCGGTCCTTGTAAATCCAAAACCTTCACCAGGTGTCACAGGGGGTGGCGTAGGGCCCACAAATTAATATGCCTCTATCCCTGGAGAAGTGTCCCATTCCTGTCCGGGGCGAGCCCTGTGCACCTTCTTAAACCAGGATACATTTCTGGTCATCATTTGCATGCCCCGTTGAGCGGAGACTATGTTCCCTTTGATGGCGATGACTTTCCACACCTCAGGATCGTAGGGTGTACGGAACTTCCACCCGGGGTGCCTGTCTTTCACAAAAGAATAGTCACCCATGTGCAAGAATGGTGACCAGGCCCCTCATGTGACGCTTGCCTTCCAGTTGATGGATTCTCTCTGGGTAAAAAAAAAAATTGTAAATTGATACTTGTACCCCGTGAGGCACGCCTGAAAAGTAGATGGGATAGGGTGCAGCAGTGCTACTATGAGGGGACTGTTGATATGCTTTTAGGAACTAATGGAGAGAACTCTCAGCATCTTCTCCTCTTTCTACTCCAATCCGTAGCGCCCGGTTGAGAGTCCGCATAAAATGTTTGACCTCGCTGTTCGCCTGGGGCCATTAAGGAGTGATCTTTGTGTATCGAATGGCCATTCCTGCCAGATACTACTGGAATTCCCTTAATGAACTTTTCATGTGCTCTTCATCTGGCTGCGGCTGCCATTTGTCTGCCGCAATGGGGTGGTGCGATAGATAATCAGTGGTATTGCTGGTGCCAGGGCAAAATACGACCTCGAAATGGTATGCTTGAAGTTGGACTGTCCACCGTTATATCCTGGGGAGAGCCAGCCTTGACGTCCCAGAAAACGGAAGAACCAGCGGCTTGTGGTCGGTCACCATTCGAAATTCTTGCCCGTACAGATACAGATGGAAGTGCTTGCATGACCACTTGATGGCGAGGGATTCCCTCTCGATCAAGGCGTATCTGGTCTCGTGTCTTATAGTGCCCGGCTGGCGTACGCAACGTGTGTCCACTCCTTTCCTTCGCTCTCCTGGAGGAGAACGGCTCCTAGGCTGGGTGGAAGTATGCCATGACTGTTTTGTCCATCAGTGCCGCCTTGATGGCGTGGAAGTCTGCGTTCTTTTTCGGGGTTTACTCCCAGGACACACTGGTGCATATGCGGGCTAGTAGCGGCTCCAACAGGGAGGCTAGTTTTGGTATGAATCGGCCACCGTACATGGCCAACCCCAAGAAACTGCAGACTTCAGTCGGGGTGGTGGGTATTGAGCCATCCGGATGGCAGCTGCTTTCTTTGGATCCACTCGGAGCCCCTCACACGAGAAGATGTATCTAAACAAATTGACTGATTCCTCATTGAATGAGCATTTCACCTTGTTTAGGGTTAGGCCACTGACTTCCAGTCGTTAGAGTGTGTCTCTCAAGTGCATGTGATGTTCTTCCAGAGTGTTCAAGAACACCAGGATATCAATGCTGAGGTTTATGACCTTGCAAACCCAACAGGGCCTCCCGGGTGGCATCCTGGAAGACCTTAGCGGCCTACGACACCCCAAAGTTCAGTCCTTTGTACCTCTTTAGGTCGACATGGGTGGACAATGTGGTGATTTCTGCTCTTGGGCGAGTGCTCCAGCTGATGGTATCCAGCGTATAGGTCAAGCTTGGAAAACCACTTTGCCCCGATAAGGTCAGCCACAATGTCATCCATGGTGGGTGTCAGATGTCGCTCCATCTTCATGGCCTAGTTGGGAAGGCACATGTCAACACACAGCCGGATGGCCTTGGGCTGCTTGAGCTTTGGGGCGATGACCAGAGGCGACACCCACGGGGTCCGGTCTGTGGCCCTCTCGATGACACCCAGTTCCTTGAGTTTCTTCAACTCTTCCTCCACCTGTGTATGTAGGTAGATGGGCACTCTTCTGTGCCTCACTGCAGTCGGCTTGATTGAGGAGTCGATGTGCAGTTTAAATTGCTTGTCTTTGAGTTTTCTCAGGCCCTTGAATAGCTGGGGAAACTCCCAAAGAATGGCGTCAGCGTGGGAATCATGCACTTGATTGTCGAAGAAAACCAACCCCAGGTTCTCCACCGGGTGCAGCTAAGGAGAGTGCCTTTTCTTTCCGCCTGTCATGTGGAACTTTGCCCATGTTGCGTGTTTGTCGTTGGCCACTTCCACTTCTATCACTCCTCTCAGGGGGAGCGGTGGGTCTCACCATAGGTGTAGATCGACGTGTTTGTGGGTGAGAGAGGGGGGCACAGTATGAGGCATTCATATTGCTCAAAGTCCATGACATTCACTGATGTCCCGGTGTCAATAAGTGCCTGCACCGTGAAGCTATCCACATGAATGGAGCACAAGGGAGGTGGCCGCCATCAATGATCTGCGCGATTTGCAAAGGATACTATGAACACGTTGTCGTCCTCTCCCTCAGTGTCGAGCCCTTGAAGTGGTGGTGTATCGTCCCCTTGGGTGAGGTGGTCATCAATTGACAGCTGCCTAATGCTGGGTGGGGGATCTTGTGGCCTGTTGAAGGCTGTTCTGGATCTGCCGCTCCTGCATAGTTTGATGAAGTAATTCTCTTTTCTGCACCCAGACCAGGCCTTCCCTTTTACATAGCAGAGACCTGTCAGTGGATCTTCGGCTCCACAGTTTCCTTAGGGCCTGCCCATCAGTTCCTTTGGGGTGACGCGAGCAGGGCTCGGGGGTTTTTGGATGGCCGCAACTCTTTCCCCCTTGACTTGGATGTGCAGGAGGGTGTTGAGTGTGGTGGATTTCGTGTTGAAAGCTGCCTCCATTTCGTCGGCTCGGGAGTTTGACAGCTCATGGGATCTAGCCAGTATAAGGATGTCGTCCAGCGACATTCCAGGTTGTTGAAGAATCGGCCTCCGTAACAGCACCAACCAGCACCCTTGGATGATTTGGGCCAGTATTTCTTCCCTCTTATCTTGGAATGTGCATGTGCTCGCAAGCCTTCTCAGTCGGGCGTAGAACACGTAGACCGATTCTGTACCAGATTGTTTGGCGTGTCACAGCTTGAAGCGCTCGAAGTCTGGGTTAATTTGGGGGTAGGAGTGCCGGTTCAGGGTCGCCTCCGCAGCGTCATAATTGTTATCATCTCCTGTGTCTGGGAGGGTCTCAAAGAGGTCATACAGCTCTCCACCTCCATAGTGCAAGATCAATGATCTCTGACGGCTCCGTCCATATCCCTTGGGCCCCTGAAGTAGTAGTTGAGGTGCCCTATCCAACGCTTTCAGCAGTGCCGTCGCAGGGTCAGCGAGCTCGCTAAATGGTAGGAGTGGTGTCACCGCGGCATGGCTGTGGTGTTAGGGTGGTGCGGCTGCACCTGCCAGTGGGTCGGCCACTCCTGCTGTGGTGTGCTCATTGCAGGTGTCTGTCAGCTAGGGTCTTGCTTTCCTCCTTATGTGCTTATCCTGTCTTTCTTTGTGTGCGTGCCCCTTCTTTGCCGTGCATTCACTGAATCCTTTAAATTTATCTTGTTTTCCCTTATTATTCAGGCATTCCTGCTCCCTCCTGACTTTCTGTGGTATTGCTTTTGTCCATAATAATTTTTTGCAGGATAGTGGAGTGCCCTCTAGTGTCCAGACCCAGTGAGATTGCTGAATTTGCATTCTGTTATTTATTTGTTCTTTCTTTTCATTGTTTGACAGTGCTACCGCCCTGGGGGCCTTGCAATGCTCAGCACGCTCACCTCGAGTGTTGTGGGCGACGTCCCAGTCTTCATGTTGCAGGCCCCGTGTGGCCTGATGTGCACGTGTGCTGGGGGCAGGGCTGCTGGTCCTCGGAAGCTTGTTTCCAGTCCAGGGAAAACATGGCTTGGCAGCCTGGCTTGCCAGTTCGGGCTGGACTGTTCCCATGGGGCAAGGGTCAGACTGATTTGCATATAGCCATGTCTGAACTGGGGTGGCAGAGTGGGCTAAAGAACGGTGATGGATTAAACCCAGATCTTTTGACTGGGTGTGAGTGTTTGATTGATTCAGATGCTCCGTCCATCACCACCCCCTTTTGTACCGCTTTTGGCCGCCATAAGTGTGGCAGGGTATGCTCAAACGTGAGTCCCTTGCTCACTTTGCCACTGGATTCAAGCAAGCCGGGCTGAAGACGGCTGGAATGCCAGAAACCGGTCCTCGGAAGCTTGTTTCTAGTCCAGGGAAGACATGGCTTGGCAGTTCGGGCTGCACTGTTCCCATGAGACCCAGGGTCAGACTGATTTGCATATAGCCATGTCTGAACTGGGGTGGCAGAGTGGGCTAAAGAACGGTGATGGATTAAACCCAGATCTTTTGACTGGGTGTGAGTGTTTGATCGATTCAGATGCTTCGTCCATCACCACCCCCTTTTGTACTGCTTTTGGCCGCCATAAGTGTGGCAGGGTATGCACAGACGTGAGTCCCTTGCTCACTTTGCCACTGGATTCAAGCAAGCCGGGCTGCAGACGGCTGGAATGCCAGAAACCGGTCCTCGGAAGCTTGTTTCCAGTCCAGGGAAGACATTGCTTGGCAGTTCGGGCTGGACTGTTCCCATGAGGCACAGGGTCAGACTGATTTGCATATAGTCATGTCTGAACTGGGGTGGCAGAGTGGGCTAAAGAACGGTGATGGATTAAACCCACATCTTTTGACTGGATGTGAGTGTTTGATTGATTCGGATGCTCCGTCCATCACCACCCCCTTTTGTACCGTTTTTGCCCGCCATAAGTGTGGCAGGGTATGCTCAGACGTGAGTCCCTTGTACACTTTGCCACTGGATTCAAGAAAGCCGGGCTGAAGACGACTGGAATGCCAGAAACCGGTCCTCGGACGCTTGTTTCAAGTCCAGGGAAGACATGACTTGGCAGTTCGGGCTGGACTGTTCCCATGAGGCACAGGGTCAGACTGATTTGCATATAGCCATGTCTGAACTGGGGTGGCAGAGTGGGCTAAAGAATGGTGATGGATTAAACCCAGATCTTTTGACCGGGTGTGAGTGTTTGATTGATTCAGATGCTCCATCCATCACCACCACCTTTTGTACCGCCAGCTGGAGTGAGGCAGAGAGAGGAAGCAAGCACGTCGCATGGCTGCCGGTTGTCGAGAGATCCTCCGGCAATCACCACGGGGTTAGGAAACACCACAGGCCTCCCGGAGGGCGGGGACCCACTGTTGTTGTGGAGGATCGGGGAGCATTGGTTGCAGAGCGTCCTGCGAGAAGCGCATTCAGGCCAGCAGGGAGTCCAGTGGAGCAAGCAGAGACAGGTGAGCAGACGAGGCACAGGTCCGGTATCGGGCTTGCTGCCAGTGTAGCGGGTGGGTCCGCGGGTGCATACGGCCTTCCCCGGTCCCCAAAAGAGTAACAAGCACAGTATTAAGGTGTGGATGAAGACGTTCATCAGGCTTTCGCCCGTTTATTTATCTCCTCGTGGCGAGCCCACCCTGAGGAGTGATACACTTGCAACAATGTTGTGGAGAGGCTGGGAGGCTCTCTACACCGGTGACGCGGCCCATGAACAAAAGAAGGAGCATAGTCCAAAACCTCATGGAGGAATGCAGGGTCTCTGTAACCCCCCCAATATTGTATCCCAGGCACTGCTGCTGGGTATGAACCACCACCACACTGAGGTATTGAAATGTATCCACCTCCCACCTTAGAGGTAGAGATGGGAGAGAAACTGAATCCCGAGCAACCAATGAACCCAAGGGAAATACCAGAGACTTCTTGTAAATAAATATTAAGTCCTACCAAATCCCTGAAGGCAGTCAAGTGCGCTAGCGATATATTGGAGGCGAAAGTCAAGGGGCAGAAAGACAGAATAATGTATTGATGGAGCAAGGCGGAGAAACAAAATTTTGTGTACCCCTTGTAAAGTCACACTTCCAAAATCATAATTTGAACTAATTGAATGACGTGTGAAACTAACCAACTTAGAATAAATATTGCCCCTACACAGACATACGTGGGAAACGAATTATGCTTATGTTGCAATCATAATTAACTAATTTTGTGATTCTGTCATGTCCTAAACTAATAAGCAGCTTTGAGATAATGGAATGCGGCATAAATGTGCTTTTGTTTACGTATTTTGTGGCAAAACCCGAGGATAAGTGAGTATATTATGCTTAAATGTGGCTATTTTCGCTAGGTAACTACTAATAGGGAAAACCTTAGAAAGGGGGAGGTAAACAGAAGGGCTAAAATTCTTAAATTAACGTTCATTTGTGTTTGTTTCTATGATAGTTCCCATTCTGCCCTGTGAGGCCTAGTGAAAAGATGGCTGACTTGTCGAACTGCGAATAGAAAATGACTGAGCATGCGCAAGCCCAAGTCTGAGTTCGAATGCGAGTTGCTTGTGCCGGAGGTAAATGCAGTCCCAGGACGATGTGGCCTGGAAGTATAGATGGCTGACAAAATGATGAGCACAATGGTTCAGAACGTGAGAGAATCCTGTGAAGTTGCAAATGGAGAACAGGACTAGGCCGGACTTTGTCCAAAACAATGGACCCATTAGAAACTAGGAAGGAAAAATAATATTATGATTACGAGATGATGCTCATCCACCCCAAATTGTCCAATCAGAACTTGAATTAAGCTGAAAGTTGCTTTTTTTTAGATAGATAGAGCGAGTGAAAAGGGTATAAAATGTGCTGAATTCACTGAAGAAAAAACTTCTTTTCGATTTCCTCGAGAGATGCTGTCGGAATGCTTATTTTCCTGGGATGTAAGACTTTGAATAATTTTCTATTTCTTTTGAATGAGATCTGAACTTTAGGTGAGGTTATTAGTCAGGGAAGTTAGGGAAGTAGGAGAAAATGAATTTGGGAACTATCTGTCTTTTGCTAATACTTGCATTTCTAAATTAAAATAAAATGTCTATTTCTGAATTTCTGAAATAAATGAAATTAATTGTCCGAAATAAAATCTTATTCCTTTAATTGTCATTTTTGAATAAATAAAATAAATAAAGTGAATAAACCTTTAGACATGCTAAATTTGCTTTTAATAAAATTAGATAAATGGAGAATTAAGCTGGTCTTGAGTTTTCCTACGCCTAATTGTTTACTAGCAGATCCGTCAACATTAGTAGTGGCATGTCTAAATAAATGTTTTGTTAAAGAAAACCATGGTATATACATTAAAACTGCAGGTGTAAATAGTGTAAATATCCAGTTTTAGTTTAGACACTCCACTATGATACAGCAGCTCTCCTTTGAATTTCACCGATCCATGAAGTAGGATGGAAGTGTTTTGTGAGTGCCTCACGGTGTCATGGGCCCCACTGTCGAGTATATGTATGATTTTGTACTTCAGGGAAAGGTGTTATGGCTTTAGAAATAATTTCCAGGGTAGCGCTGCATCAGTAATTAGCTTTGGTAGCAGAGCATTGGTTGCTATAGAATTAGCTAGGATTATGTCTAAATTGCTATATAGGGGTTTTGATGTACAGATTTATGACTAACATCTGTTGAGTTCGTATCATGTTATATGTAGTCCTGAAAAGGATTTCGAGTATTGCGTGAAGCTGGTCACTCTGTCTGCAGGCAGAGGAAGTGTGGCAATGAAGTCGCACATCGTATAGTCTGTTTAAAAAAGTAGTATTGTTGTATACTGCGGTGGTGTCGTCGCACATCAAGTGTTTAGGGACTTTACTTGTGAAAATATAAATGCATAGCGAGGACAGTCTATAAAATCTTTATATTGTATTTATATTAAATGAAGTATGTATTGCTCTCTATCTAAATTTGATATGTTTTTCTATGAAAATAAATAAGTGAATAAACATTTGAAGAATACTTAGCGGTTCTGTGGGCGCTTTCTATTTAATATTGGAACCCTTTACTCTTTATATAATTGGGAATTCCCTTTTTCAAGTTGTTTTATATATATTCTGCCCTGGTGGGTTGTTCCCCCTCCCTTTATCCTTGTTAGATTTCAGGGTCCCTCTTCTGTTCTTTGCATTTCTTCGACCTTGTGTCACCTACAAGCTTTTTCTTTTCTAACAACATTTTCTTCAACCTTGTGTCACCTACAAGCTTTTACTTTTCACTTACAATGTCCTCCCTTTTTATCAGGATTTCAGGTTTTACCTTTACCTTATTTCTTTGATCAATTATTACTCTCTTTGTGATTCAGTCCTTTACTCACTTTTCCCATTTATCTTTGGACAATTCAAATTTTCCTGACTGCTGTTTACCTCTTCAATTGTAGGTAGAACAATATAAGTCCATTCAGGTGATTTGTACTTCTGATTTGGTCTTCTCATTCTTTTTGGCCTTTGGACAACTTCTATTTTCTTTCCCAATGTCTCTCTTTGACTGGTTATTTCATTAACCTGCTCCTCTTGTTTTCTTTCCTTGTTAACCAGTTTGAATCTCAGTCCATCATTTCCTTTAGGCTAATTATCTCCTTTACAAAATCTTTTTGTCTTAGGCTCCGTGGTGTTATGTTCCACTCTCCAAGCCCTTTTTCTAGAACTCTTTCTCAATGGAGTTTCATCTGCATTGTCGTCAGTCTCACTTTCAGTGTCTTCAACAGTTTCATTTATGATGAACTTTACAACGTCTCTCTCTTTCTCAGAGTCAGTTTTCTCTTTTATCAGTTTGTTCACTCTTTTAGGAACATCTCCATAGCTGGTACTTGGAATATCATCCTTATCGTGAGTTTTTCCTTCTTTTCCAGTTTCAGGATCTTCGTTCCTGCTTCCAGAGTTTTCAGACTGTTCTTCAGAATTTTCTTGCTCACCAGTTTTATTTTCACTTTGCTCAGTGTCCTTACTGGTGCCAGTCTTTACCAATTCTCGATCTTCAGATTGATCTTCAGAATTCGGTACTTCAAGAATTTCTCCTTCTCCTTCAGACACAGAGCTAGTATCTGATACTTCCAGATATCGACGTTCCTGTCGATCTTCAGTATCTGGACTTCTCTCTGGTTCACCTTCAGAGTCAGAATCAGTTGTACTTTCACCTTCTTCTTTTAGATTTTCAGGTTCAGGCACACAAACAGTGTGGCTTGCGTGTGCCCATCTCTTTACTCCAGCACACTTAACTGCAGTGGTGCTAACCAAAATGACTTGTCTTGGTCTCTGCCAACGAGACACCAAACAGTTTCTTCTGCAGTGTACTTTTATGCGTACCGAGTCTCCAGGAACTAGATCATGAGCTGGACTTTTCTCTTTCGTGTTTGATTCAGTTCCCTTTCTGATGGAACACAGAAGTCACTACGTCAGACAGGTTTTTGCAGTAATCCAGTATGATGTCATCATTAATTGTTAACAATTTATCAACTGGCACAAATGCTTGTCTCATCACCCTGCCTATTAAGATCTCATGTGGACTCAGTCCAGTTTTCCTGTCAGGTATGCTTCTTAAGGTCATCAAAACAAGAAGCAAGGCTTTGGGCCACTTTAGTCCTGTTGCTAAGCACATTTTTGCAATCCTGTTCTTAATTGTTCCATTTACTTGTTCAACCACTCCTTAAGCCTCAGGTCTGTAAGCACAATGCAGTCTCTGACGAATGTCCAGTGCTTCACATACCATTTGCATGAGTTCATTTTGAAAATGTGGGCCACGATCAGTTTCGATCGTCACTGGGAAACCGAATCTAGGGATGATTTCACGTAGAAGTAACTTTGTAACAGTTAGCCCATCATTCCTCCTTGTGGGGAAAGCCTCTACCCAACGGGAGAATAAACAGATGATCACCAAAACATATCTGAGTCTGTTACGTGGCCAAAGCTCAATAAAATCCAATTGCATTCGTGTAAATGGACCTCCCTCCCGTCCTATGGTTCCCAAACTCACAATTGTTCTTCTGTTCGGATTAAACTGTTGGCACACAAGGCATCTCTGGCACAAACTCTTAGCTATCATTCTGAACTTGGGATTGTACCACGACTGTCTGAATAAACTAAGCATGGCATCTCTCCCAATATGAGCTTGACCATGGTACATTTGGGCCATATTTGAAATCATGCTATCGGGCATTACTGGTCTTTCATCTTTGTAAACCCAGATTTCATCTTCCTCTCTTTGTCTGCATACTGCTTTTAACCAAACATTTTTCTCTTCCTCATTAGCTTCTTCCTGCTTTTGCCTCCCTTCCTGCCAAGTTTCAACTACAGTTGTTAGCATTAAAAGACTTGAAACATGCTCTTTCTCCCTGTCCCGAATGATAGATGCAAGATTTTAAGCACAGTATTGGGCGATTGCATCTACATACCTGTTACCTCGGGTGATGTACTCATCCCCCTTTTTGTGAGCTGCACATTTCACAACAGTGATCTTATCAGCCAACTGAATCGCATCTATCAACATTCTCACAAACTCTTAATTCCGTATTGGCGATCCTGCAGAAGTCGTGTAACCTCTTTGGGACCACAGTTGTCCGTAATCATGGACAACTCCAAAACCATACTGACTATCAGTCACTATGGTAGCCTTGATCTCTTTTCCCAGATCACATGCTCGAATCAAAGCAATCAATTCCGCTATTTGAGCAGAACGAATTCCTTTCAGACAAGATGCTTCCAATACATCTGCCACTGTACAGACAGCGTATGCTGCACTCAGAACACCCTCATCTGTTCTCAGACACGAACCATCAACAAACATCCCGTCGTATTCAGGCAATGGCTCATCTCTGATGTCTGGTCTTGGTTTGGTACAGTATTCAAGAACATCTAGGAATTTGTGATCAACCTCATTTATCACTTCGGTTTCCATTGTATCAGGCAATAATGTAGAAGGGTTCACATTTATGCATCTAGAGATTGTCACATTTTCTGCTCCCAGAATCGTCTTTTTATATTTTGTCATCCTATTGTTGGTCAGGTACTGTGTTTTCGTCCTAGTGAGGAGAATCTCCACAGAATGAGGTACATACACCCTCACAGGAAATCCCATCACTATTCCTTCACTTTGTTCTAGACTGACGCTTGTAGCTGCTACTGCTTTCAGACAACCTGGCAATGCCTTTGCAACAGGGTCCAAAACCGCAGAGAAATATGCAATAGGCTTTCTCAGTTGTCCTTGTCTCCGAATCAGTACTGACAATGCACATCCTTCTCGTTCACTGCAGTACAATTCGAACTCTTTTTCATAGTCAGGCATCCCTAAAGCTGGTGCTTCACATAAGCTCGTTTTCAGTTGTTCAAATGCTTCCATTTCAGTTTTAGTCAGAACTATAGAGTCTCTGATATCTGCTCTGGTTAATCTCTGCAATGGCTTGGCAATCAGTGAGAATCCACTAATCCACTGTCTACAGTAACCCACCATTCCCAGGAACATTCTCACTTGTCTTTTAGTTTTTGGTGGCTGCATTCCTTGTATCATTTTAATCCTTTCTGCAGTGACTTGTCTGATTCCTTTGGCAATCTTATGACCTAAGTATTGCACTTCCTTCTGACAAAATTGTAATTTTGACGGAGACACTTTATTTCCCTTTTCGGCCAAATGATTCAACACTGCTATGGTATCTGTTACACATGCATCTTTTATCTTCGATGCCACTAGGAGATCATCGATATATTGAACCAATACAGACTCTCCAGACATGCTCAAACTTTCTAATGATTTCTTTAGCAACTGATTAAAGATCAATGGACTTTCAGTAAACCCTTGAGGAATTTGTCACCATGCCAAAATACGAATCTTAACCTAAAAATTGGCTGGCTTTCTGGGTGCAATGGAACTGTAAAGAACGCATTACACAGATCGATCACAGTGTACCATTCTGCATCATGGGGAATTTGATATAGAATCACTGCTGGATTTGGTACAATCGGACAACATGGGACAACTATTTTATTTACCTTTCTAAGGTCTTGTACAATCCTAAATGTTCTGTTTGGCTTTTTCAATCCCATTATCGTTGATTTACAAGGACTACTCTCTATTTCGCTCAATATTCCTTGCTCAATAATTTTGTTTATCACTGGAGTTATTCCTTCAATTAATTCTGCCGTCATTTTATACTGGGGAATGTTTGGGTAACTCACACCTCCTTTTATAGAGACTTTTACAGGATCTACATCTTTCATCAATCCAATATCTTCTCTTGTGAAATCCCACACCTTTTCTGTCACTACCATTTTCAATTCACCCGGTATCTTTTCTCGATCAAACACAGGAAACAATTTATTTTGTTCTGCCTCAATCATAAGCATGGTCATTTTGTACAGACTATCTTCAACTGGGGTTTGCAATTCTACGCCATCGGTGAACAGTATATGGCACAGTTCATTTTACACAAAATGTTTCGTCCTAACAGATTTATGGGGCTGCTATCACACACCACAAATCGGTGCATGTCTTTGAAATTTCCAATTTCCACTTCAATTGGTTGTGTTAAGGATGTTATAATATGTCTATTAGCTACACCTACAACTTGGATGTGGTCTCCTGAGAGAGGAAGATTTTGGACTTCCACTGACCTAACAGTAGAACGGGTAGCACAGTGTCCACCAGGAAAGTTATTTCTACATCATTCACTTTTCCATTTACAAATGGACCAGACTGATCTACCTCAAGAGTGGCTCCAAGCACACACTCTACTCCCTCTCTCAGGCACCGTCAGAAACTTTCATCCGACTCGCTTTCACCCTCTTCTTGCAACCAATACTGGGGACTCACATTCACTGTAGGTGATCTGTTTACCTGCTTGACTCCGCTGAATCCTGTCTCTGCATTGTATCTCTGTTGATTTACACTGTATGGAAGTGGCGGTTGTGGCACCTGACTTTGCTGATTAACTATCTGCTGCTATTGCAGTTGCTGTTGAAGTACCTCAGGCTGCACCTGTGGATTCAATAATGTATTTTCGGGATTAACTCTTGTTGGATACTTACATTCTTTTCATCAATGCCCTATTCTGCCTCAATTATGACAGGGGAACTTTTTCTTGAGCTCTTCGATATTTCCTACTAATTTAGTTTTGTTGAAATTTCCTTTCAGTTTTCCCTGACTTGCATCAGTATTTTTATTTTCCAATTGTGCCACTTGGTGTTCTGCTACCTTTACTTGTGCCCACATAGCTTTTTCTTTTCACTTCTTTTGTTTAGCATTGATCTCTTCAATAAAATATTTGGCTTTTCTTAAGACATCATCTACAGAACTTGATTGCCATCCTATCATACTATGCCTAATCATATCTCCAATTTCACAAATCGATATATAAAATGACTCATGTCTTTTTCGCTCAACTCTTCATATCCACTGTATTGTTTAAATACCAGCAACAATCTTTCATAAAATGCATGTACAGATTCTTTTGGTTCCTGTGTATTTCTGTCTATTTTAACCCAATCTGTTTCTTTTGGTGGAATTTTATTCTTCAAAAACACAATCACTTGTTCATATTTCCTCATCACTTCAGGTGACGGAGCACCTGTTACTTTGTCTTCATGATATATTTGCATCCCTAAGAATGGTAGACAGCGATACTCCCAGATCACTCCGACAGTCTCTTGCGGACCAATTCTATTACCCTTAGTTGGGAAGAGGCACGACTTTGTCCAGTTCACCCTAAGCCCTGCCACTCTGCCAAGGTCACGGAGTAGGTTCCTTGCCCCATGAAGCGATGCATCCGAGTTCACCTGGGAACATTAGCAGGTCGTCTGCATAAAGCGCAATATGGTGTATCTGTCCCCTGACATAAAGGCCTTGGTAGTGTTGCCCTGTCCTGGCCTTAGCCGCCAACGGTTCACAGCTAGCGCGAAAAGGAGAGGAAATAGTGGGCTACCCTCTCTCGTTCCCCGGCCAATTGCACAAGTGTCAGAAATTAACCCGCCCGTCTTAACCCTCGCTGTAGAATGTTTGTACAACAAGGCTGTCCATGCTATGAATTTCTCCCCAATTCTGAATTTATGCATCACTTGGTACAAGTAGGGCCACTCAAGACTATCAAAAACTTTTTCAATGTCCACTGCAAAGACAGCTGCATCATCCTTAGGATAAGAATCAGCCTCCAGGATCTGCAAGAGCCGATGTATGTCAATAGCCATATTCCTGGTTGGGATAAACCCAGACACTGTGCACTAGAGTCTTCATATAGAGAAGGAGGCGAGTAGCTAAGATACGGCTCAGGATCGTGTAATCCGTATTAAGCATGGACAGCGGGCGACACGCTGCTCTGTCCCAGGGCAATTTCACAGACTTAAGCAGAGAAATAATAACAGCCTCTCTAGTCGTTGCAGGGAGCTGCCTCATCTGTCTCGCATCATTATAGAGAGTCACCAAACTAGGGGCGAACTGCTCAATGTAAGTCAAATAAAATTCAATCGGCAGCCCGTCCGTCCCTGGCGTTTTGTTCCTAGCCATAGGCGTAATAGCCCCCCTCACTTCTCCTAACTCAATATCCCAGCCCAGTGTATCCTCCTGCAAGCCATCCAGCCTAGGTAGCTCCACCATCTGCACAAAGCTATCCATGTCTTCCTCTGCTAGGGTCACCTTGCATGTGTACAAGTCTGGATAATACTCAAGGAACAGCGCGTTAATACCCTGTTGAGTACAACAAGCCACCCCGTGTTGATCTCTGATCTCTAAGATCATTGTCCACCTTCGAGCTGGGTTGGGCAACCATGCCAAGAGGGCCCCAGATTTGTCTCTCTCTCTGCACGTATTTTTTACAGTCAAAGCAACGTAATAACTCTGTTTGTGCCGCAACAGCCTCCTTCGCTTCCATGAGTTCCCCCTGCTTATTGGGCATCTCTGGGCGTTCATGCTCAACGTCACAAAGGCGTTGGTCTGCCTCCTGTACTTCTCGAAAGAGTACAATGCGTAATCCTACAATTTCCGAGATACAGTGCCCTCTTATGACTGATTTAAAAGCCTCCCATTCCACCTAGGAAGACGCTGCTGTGCCAGCGTTTTTTTTGGAAATAGTGAGCGAAGCCGGTGCCCACTGTTTCCCTGAAGACTTGATCTTCCAGCACTGCAGGGTTGAGGCACCATGTGGGTATGCTAGGCCTCGACCGAGACCATTGTATCCTCAGGAGCAGGGGGTTGTGGTCTGATATGGTCCTAGTAAGGTATTTACTACTCTGCACCCCTGCATGTACATCCAGGGTACAGGATCGCGTCTAACCTAACATGAAGGTCATGCAATGCAGAAAAAAAGGAGTTGTCACGAACCCCTGGGTGCTGCACCCTCCAAGAGTCCACCAACCCCCATCGCCCCTGCCAAATACTTTACACAGCGCTTCTGCTACTTTATGACTGGGTGCATCAGGGAGCGGAGGGTGGGAGAGATCCAGTGCTACATCAGAGATGCAATTAAAATTCCCCTCAATCAGAACTGAACCTGTAAGAAAGGGGGCCAACTTCCCAGAGAGTTGTGACAAGAATGTGGATTGTTCAGTTTTGGGGGCATAAATGCTTGCGAAGACTATGTACTTGCCATCCAATTTCCCAGCAACCACTACGTATCTGACTTCTGGGTCAGTAATTTGATGTGTGTACTGAAAAGGGACACTCGCTTGCATCCAAATCAGCACTCCCCTAGCAAACACTGAGTAATTAGCATAGTACACATGACCTCGTCAATGACGCTGCAATGCTGCCCCTTCCAGTGCATGTATGTGAGTCCCCTGGAGCAGCGCAATCTGTACCCCCCACGGACTAAGTACGCGTGGATTTTATGGCGGAGCAACATTGAATGCATTCCTCGGACATTCCATGATATACATTTTAGATCAGCTAATGTACCCATTGTAGTAATTCAAACAATATTCCGCTTCAATCTTTCCCAGTGACATGCCTGTTCCCAACTAATCCCTTATCTAAAAGAAACCCCCCAACTCCTCCTCCCCAGGACAGGTACGGTAAAACTAGTACCCATCCAAACTATAGAAAGACACGCAAACTCCTCTGGCAGTTACAGAGGTAGTGAATCAGTTTTTTGCATGTGGCACACTTCTCACCCCAAGCTTGGCAGTCTCATGGTGGGGTTAGGGACTTCCACACCACCTGCATGGTCAGATAGCCAGCTTGGGTTTGGATGTCTGGGTTTCTTTGCTGATGGTGTTGATGGGCTCCTCTTTGCTTGGTACCTCCAGTACTGTGTCCATGTGTGCCGCCCTTGCCTTGGAATGTTGGGCTCTTGCTGAATGCGTCCTCTGAGTTTTATGGATGAGCATCCCTGGATGAACTGCACCCCCACCTCATCCTTCTCATCTGGCATGGTACAGGTGCTTGCCAGGTCTTTCAGTTTTGTGTGGAACAAGTCCACGATTGTCTGATTTCTGCCATGCTTGGCGGTGGAGGAAGTGTTCATAGTATGGGTTGGCAAAGGGTTCAAAGTGGGCATAAATGGAATTCTTGAGCATTGTGAAAGTGTGGGGTGTGCCTCCTTTGGCTACAGACTTGATCTTGTGCACATTGGCTCGGCCCAAGTGAAGAAGCAAAGGAAGCTTCCTGCCATTCTCGAAGTCCATGATTTCAAAGTATATCTTTAGGTTTCCTAGCAGGCGGCCTGCATCGGTGGAGCGGGTAACAGTGAAGGGTTTCAGTGCAGGAATGGACATCATGCTGGGCATAGCTTGTGGGATCAGGCGCAGGCCACTTGACTTTCTACCATATCTTCTCTGGCAGGGCGCGAATGGGCTGCTGGAAACCTACAGGCAGGAATGAAAGGCAACAGAAGATGTGGTAGGTGGCCACCCAAAGCGCTAGAGGAGAGGCCTGGTGACCTATGGCCCTCGCGGTGATGCAGCAGAGAAAACCGACTTGGCACTGTGCAACTGTGACCCCCAGGTCGACAGCAGCGGCTAGAGGCAAAGCTGTGTGGTGGCAGGGCGCCTTGCTGAGTGAGCAAGCCTCTATCTTGTGGTCTGCACGGCCAAGGGAGACAGCTGGGGGAAGCTACGGCCCCCAGTACATGTCTGTTGCGGTTATGTTCAGGCGGCCGCTGTGCAGTTCACCTCGAGCAAGGGAGAGGCTCTCCCCGTCTGGGGCGTCCACGAGCACCGCTCTTGTCAGGCAGCCTGAGCGGGCTCTAGCGGTGCTGGCGTCTGGATTGTAAAGCCTTTCGCGCTGGCAGGGGTGATCAGCACGTTTCCTCAGGGCCACGTAAGGAGGAGATGGTGGTGGTGTTCCAGTCAGGAACAAGAGATAAAAGGGCAGATTTACAATTACTGGCGCATCCCTGCAAATTAGCAGGGATGCGCCAGTAATTGTGCGCCACAGCTCCGCCACCCATGATGCGCCGCATTTACAATGCGGCGCACCATGGGGCAAAAACGACACAGATGCGTCACGCATCTGTCCCGTAAAGGCGGCGCATTGCTGCAGTTGTGTCGCAAGCGCACCGCAGCTCCAGCAATGCTTCAGGGGAGGGGGTATTCTTCCAATGCTTCGTCAAGCCTTACGCCTGCTTCAAGCAGGCTCAGGGTTTTGACGCAGCATTGGCCTAAAAGTGACTGAGTCAAATCTTGTAGATTTCACTCAGCCACTTTTAGGAGGCCTTCCTGCGCCGGAACGAACCCCCTGCGCCAGAACGCCTCCTTATGGCGCAGGGCTTTACAACGTGACGCATCTCGGAGATACGTCACGTTGTAAATAGTCGGCACCATGGCGCATCTTTTGCGCCGCTGCTGCATCACAAAAGTGACGCAATGGCGGCGTAAAAGAGGCGCAAGGGGCTTGTAAATCTGCCCCATAGAACTTACCAGAGCATACGGAGGGTTCATGCGGCCTCCTCGTCGCCACGGTAGCACGGAGCTAGCATGTGCACTAATAATTAATGACACAAACATTGAATGCTGTCTGCTATTGAAACTGAACTTCCTTCCTAGACGGGTTCGATTTTTTATTTGCCTGACATATAACACCAGGTGCAACCATGTTCTTGACGTTCACGGGGGATGCAGGGAAACAGCCCCTTTCAAGAGTGCTCTAGGTGGTGGTGGTGGTGGTGTTTGAAGAGATTGCATCACTACAGATACCTGCCTGGGCTCAGTGCTACAACTGTGCAGTGATCTACCTAGTTAGTAACTCCCGGGTTAACACCTTGGGGCAGATTTACAAGGAAATGCGTCAGCGCAGCAACGGAAGCCCTTTGGCTGCGCCATGCGGTGGCACTTTCAAAGTACAGGAATGCAACATATTTACAATAATATGTTGCATTCCTGTGCTCTCCCCTGCGCTGGCGCACAAACTGGCTGCCATGTGCCAGCACAGGAACCCTTGCACCATGGTGCAAGGATGCCTGCGTCGTGGGGACATTGTTTTTGTGCAGGAAGGAGCACCTTCCTGCACAAAAACAATCACTACAGGCATTTTCCTCTTTCAATGCGTGCTGTAGAATGCAGCACACATTGAAGGCAGAAAAACCGAGGAGAAATGAAAACATTTCTCCCCGTTGTGCCTCGCTACGCCTCCCCTAGGGTGGCGTAGCATTCAGACGCATTTCCAGATTTACGATTCCTTGTAAATCTGGAAATGTGTTTTGTTCCATGGGTGTTGCGGTGAACGCCCCTTTCACGCAAAGTGCTGTGTGTAATGGGGCCATATTTACAAGGACAGAAAAAGCCACGAAGGGTGGCTTTTCCTGTCCTTGTAAATATTGTAAACCTTCGCCACCAGTACGTCACAAAAAGTGACATACTGGTGGTGCAGGGGTCTTGTAAATCTTCCCCCTTGGCTACTGGAAACATGCGCAGGTCCTACAGTAACTGTGTAAAAGCATGTGTTGGAAACCTGGTTTTGTATTTGTTTCCTATTTGTTGGAGGAGGATGAGCCAGCAGCTCCTTCTGCCACACAGCGGTGATACCGCCACCAGCAGTGACGTGGGTAGAGGCAGGGTGGCAACAGGCACTGCAAAGTGCTAATGCTATTCCACTCGCCATCCTTAAAGGCTGCTAGCATTGTTGGCAAGAGAAAGGCGCTCTGAGCTGCATAATGCCTACAAAACTGTTCAAAAGGAGACCGCAATTTAGCCTGCAGCTACTTATGTTTATGCTATTCAAAAATGTACATATCTGCAAAATGTCTTGGGCTGATCGAAAATGTGAGATGTAGACCACTGAACCCATGTCTGAAGAGGATCGCCCAAAACAACCCAACAGCTGGATAGGATTGACCCAAAGTACCTTTCTCTGTGTATGTAGTGTGGTGTGTGTTGTTTGCAGAATTTGTTGTGCGGTGATTGAGGCGACATCAGGTCTTACCAGGAAGCCAAAGCTGTCTGTATTCAGACGTAAAAATGGTTATCAATAATTTTGCAAGATGCTGTTTTTGTTTTGCTGCAAACATATGCCACAAAAATACAAATAAGGAAATATTCTGCTGCCTAAACATGGTGACCATATGCTTAATATATTAGAACTGTATTTTGTCAATTAACCATCACATTTCATATACATTAAAGGTATTATTGCCATTGCAGCACTTAAACCTTAAGTTATAAATTGCAAACACACGGGTGACTGAAAATAATTCAAAAAGAATGAATAAAGAAAAGGGTTTTGGCAAAGTAAAGTTTTAGCCCACTAGCTTGTGCACTGGAGTATACTTCTTTTTAGGCAGGTGCATTCCTGTGATAAGGCATTTAAGACAGCCAGTGGCTAAAATTGGGCTGGCCCACTTACGCATGCTTTATGCAGATATGAAAGGAAGCAAAATGTGAATAACAGTTAAACAGACCAATGGATGAAGAGGGCTGAACAAAAGTCCCTCAAAGCTATGTTTATATATTTGTATTTTGTATTATTATTATTTTGTTTACACGAGTGTGGCAAAAAAAACTCAAAGCTATCTCTAGACTAGACCTACATATGGATCCTCATCAAAATGATTCGACTTCTACATAGTTATTACAATAGTTTACTGCTGGAACATACCAACTCGACTTTTAAGTGGTATGTACCTACATTTTCTTTCCATAGAGCTATAAAGGAAGATTTTTCGAAGAAAGTAGAAACTGCACCTGCTGCCTTAGGGCCTTATTACAAGTGGCCCATTCACCACGAATTATTAACCACGTTTCCAAGGCAAGTGTGAGTTTAATTTTTTTCACATGGATTTCATTATGCAAGGATGAATCTCACTCTCGGCCCCTCCTTGTTCCTTTCACAGACAAGTCTTTACTTCAAATTACCTGCTTGCAATCTTCTATGCTCAGCTGAGCAACGACTATTTGCTTCTCTGTATATCTGTGAATCTTCGTAATACATTTGTGTCGTTAAGCATTGTGGCCTAAACACAGGGAGGCATATGGCTAGAACTGGCGACTTTGGAACTTGGAAACCAGGCTAGAATCATTATGCTCGGATTCTGCACATATCAGGTAACCTCCCTGTGCACCCCTCCCTCTCCCCAAAAAAAGAAAAATGTGTTGCGTAATCTGGTTCTCTTGTTCACTCTGATTTCCTTGGACCACGTTTATGCTACACAAAACTGCAAAAAAAACAAAATAAAAACCAAACTAGAATTATCAATGAAACCAGGAGACTAAAAGCTGTTTTTTTTTACCTTGCATACGTAAGCAGACATGTCTGTGTACTTGCATCCGTTGTTACATATGTAAGTAGGTATGTATGGAACACTGTACAGACATCTAGCCCTCGGGCTGCAAGCCTACATCTGTGTTTCCCATACAGCATGATTAACAAAGAACACACTAGTCAGGCACACCAATAAGAAGCATGCAGACATATGCACAAGAAACCACGAATGGCACATCTTTCCCTCAAAGTTTTTAAAGGGAAAACTGGAACTTCAGTAGAAAAGCATGAACGCCAGATTTGTTTTCCGAACCCTCCTGATGAGGTGATTTATTGCAACAGGGGTTCAAAAACATAGGGGAGAAAGGTTTACACTATTGATAAATTTACAAAAAAGGTATTATAGCGAGACATGTACATTAACATGGAATACTCTGGAACTCAGGTTTCCAATAATAAAGCTGACTTGGTTTGCGAACCCAGAGGCGAGGGTGGAAACCCGACTTTTTTCTGGATTCTCACTTTTTCTCCACTTTGCTCTGCCCCCACAGAGAAGCAATGGTTTCCCCGTATCCCTACACTGCAGGGTTTACTATTGAGGCAGAGTCACAGTCTTCTTTTCCCACTTCAAGGAATAAGGTCTCTGTTTCTTTGACAGGCGCTTCTTCGCGGATGGAAGGATGAAGCTTGCTTTGTCCTCTTCACTGCTGTCTCCTTCCGCCACTCCGGAAGTCCTAGAGCCTCTCCTGCACTGTAGCGCTAGTTCTATTTCATTTTCTTTTTCAAGGGCGGGCGATGGTGTGGGGTCTAGATCCTCCGCAGAACCACAGAGTTCTTGGGTCTCATTTTCATCTCCGTGAAGGGAATGGAGAACTCAAAGCCCTTCCAGTTGTACCAGTTAATACCCTGGAGGAAGGAGGAAGTGGGTAGAGAGGTGTGACAAAGAGAGTGTGAGTGAAGAAGAAGGAGAGTGCCAGAGTTGGAGGGAGGGGCCCAAAAAAAGTGAAAGGTATGAAGAGATAATATGTGGATAGAGAGGGCATGTGAGAGCAGCAAGCAAATAATGGAGGGAGAAATGAGAGAGGCAGAAATGTGAGAGCAGAATGGGAAAGTAGAGGGAACATATGTTGGGAGATAAAGGGGATGTAAAAATAAAGAAGAGATATGGAAAAAAGCAGCAGGGGGTAGGGAGATGATAATGTAAAAGGTATGCAGAAAAATAAGGGAGATGTGCAAGTAAATGGGAAAGAGAAGATGGAATGGAAGGGAGATTAGGAAAGAAGAGATGTTGAGAAAAGGAAAATAGGACCAAAGAGTAAATTGTTTAGGGGTAAAAAGAATGGGGAAAATGGTGAGGGGAAATGATCAAAGTGAAATAAGGACATGAAAGAAATAATGGAAGGGAAGTGAGAATAAGAAAGGGGAGATTGAAGTCGTGGGGGCAATAATGGGAAAGGCAAGTTGTAGTGAAAAATAATCAGGAATGGGAGAGGATGTGAGGGTAAAATGGCAAGCAAACATAGAAAGGATATAATGTGGAAGCAATGAGGAGAATAAGAGAATACAAAAGAAGAGAAAGAACGTTTTGAAGGAAGGGAGGAGTAAGTGAAAAGCACACGGCAAAACATTCAGTGAAGTAAACAGAGGGAAAAGATGAAACAACAGAGAACAAAAGAGAGAAAAGGGAAAAAAAGAAAAAAGAAAAAAACACAAGCGTTTAGATATGCTGATCACTTCACAAGGCTACAATGGTTTGCTAAGCGCAAGCCCCCTGTAAGGGGATGGATAAGACGAACAGTTATTTCACATTCAGTCATCCTCTAGTTTATTCACTGGAAACCACAGCAGCAAATCAATAAAGCGAAGAAAAGTTTTTTTTAAATGTGTCTGTTGTAAAATTCATTAAGATTTGTAAAAACAATTTTAATCGACCAGGCCCCGTCCACATTCTTCGCTGATACTTTATTTGAATTGCATGTTGTGACGTTATTTTATATGCACTGCTTTTATTATTTTATACGGACAATTTCGACAACCACGCTCAAAAAACGAGGGGTAAATACCTTTTTTCCCCACTTTTATCTTGTAAAGTCCCAGTAGCACGGCGCCTGATCGTTTATCATTGTTATTTAACCTGTTCATTTGTTTTAAAATTAAAGGGAGCCATATTACAAAGTGTTAATTTATATTTAATTACATTACACAATTTATGTGTGCGGTTTTAACTTTCCCAATGATGATCCTTTGCTTTACTTTTGTTACTTCAGTGTTATTTGTTGCGCCTGCGTCGTGGACGAGGCCTGTTCTGCGCATGACGCACTTGAGGTGGCAATGCCGCGCATGCGCACACTGTCGCCTGCACATATTTCAGGGTGCGGCTCTGCGGATGCGCAAGTTTCGTAAGAACACGTGCTGGCGGGAATCGTTGGTTTCTGTCACGCGGACGTTTCGGAATGTGGCTCTGCCCCTGCGCATTTTCGTAACTGCTCCTGTTAGTGACGCCCTACTGGTGCGCCTGAAGAACTTTACCATTCTTTCAAGTAAGCGAGGCTTATGCCCGTTTTTCTTTTACCGCTTTTCTCAAGTCTTATTACAGTTAGATTTAATTGCCGTACCATGGCACCCTACTTAATACCAGGCCCTGTTTTAGTATTCTTACCTTGGAAGGGCGAGCAACAGGGATGGGTGGGTGTAGTGAGGTGGTCCTTGGGCCACAAGAATCAGTTAGGCAACACCCATAGGGTTCAAAAGGCTTAATCCCCCCACCACCCCAACCTGTGTCAGCACGGGCTGAAGCAGCTTCTCGGGCACACACACACAGACATTTTTTGAGCTGCCCCTCGCATCAGATTACTTCACTGGTCTTCAAAAGACCATTAACTTGGTAATGAGGCTTAGTTGTGTTTTCACCATTTAGCTGCATCTCTACTCTGCCCATTAACTTGTTAACAAGGTTTTTTGGGGTTTTCACTCCTTCTTAGAGCCCCTGCATCTCTACTCTGCCTAATTTTTTATCAGGACCACCTACCCCTGAAATTTGGCTCTAGCTACACATCTGACAAGGATCAGGGAACTCAAACCTGCCCTGGCAATTCAGCTGGACAGCCCCCCTGGGAGGGGGAAGGGGTTTAGGGCGGGAAAAGGTTGGTGGCAGGTGCTAGCGTGAAGCACTGCATCTGCTTTTGCTTCAGGGGGCTGATATTGAGACACTGCTGCAAAATTAGTCCCCTGTAACAAAATCGGCTCCCACCTCAAACACCGCCCAAACCTTTCCAATCTACCCTGTAACAAAATCGGCTCCCACCTCAAACACCGCCCAAACCTTTCCAATCTACCGGGAAAACGCCCTGTGCCCGCTATGGGTAGTACGACCCTGACAAAGATGAATGGGCAGTGGCTAAAAAGGAACAAAGTATTACATAGATCTAATATTTTTAGATACGAACAGCTGTTCGCTTGACATTTTAACACTATAATTACCACTCAATGAGGTACATACTTTGCTTTCCCTGCTGAGCGTCCAGCTTTGCTGAAGGGGTAGGGGCTCCGCATGCAGATGGACTGCAGCATGCTCCTGCTCATGTGCAGTACACAGAAACGTACTTCTGCCACACATGGTTCCTTTTCAGCTTTTCATGGTTTTTAAAAAAAAGTTGTCAGCTTTGCACTTTGCAAAGCACTGAAGTTTAAAAATGTAGTGCAGTAAGCCCTGTAACTACTTTGCACACCCCTACCTTATTCCATTCCTCACGCTTTACTATTATTTATTATTCATTCTATGCACACGCTCACTAAAAAAACTATTAGAAACTGAGATATTTGACAAATGCAGAAAACCACTGAAACTGACCAGTTAGGGTAACCAATGCACAAAACAAGGCCATAATTTGCGAAATTTGTCATGGTCAAACCACCAGTTTTCACAACAGAACAGAAAAGGGCAGCGACAGGTGACTAGCAGACGCTATGCCATGTGCTGTGTTTTTTTAGTAACCATAAGTGGCAAATTTCAGTGGTTTTCCACATTTGTGACAGTACTGTAACTCAGTTTGTAAACTCTGATTTTTCAGTGATCCACTGACCATCACCATTGCTTGGTGATGGTTATATTAACAACTTAGTCAAGAAATGCAAACAAAACCTAAAGATTCGAATTCGCCTCAGCGTCCATTTTTAGCAGGGCTTTGAAGAAAACCACCTTATCAAGCTAATTTCTCCCAAAATAAACCTGTAATTTTAAAAATACTTTACAGTCCCACATATAATATGGTACTGAATTGCCATCTCAAGGTTCTAGTGGCATTCACAAACCATGCGGCCTATGGCCGAGTGATTTATGAGGTCACTAGAACATCCTGATGGCAATATGGGCCATATTACACAGTTACCAATATGTATGCCATTTAAGTATCTAAATCCAATTTTGGCTAAATATATGAACATTTTTAATGAAGTTTGTCAAATTTCGGCTACTATCCTGGGATAAACATGTGATAACTTTTTGTATCAAAATTACAAAAGGAAACCGTGAAGTCTTTGCAAAATGTACATATTTCAGTAATAACCAAATACGGAAATAATGCAGGCAAAATACCACGACAATCCGCATATACAGTTGTAAGCAGTTTCAGCTAGGAAATACTACTTAAAGGGTAGTTTTTGAGTTATTGTAAACACCAAGCAATTCTTTTATCATATTATCCCTTTATAATTGAAATTCAACAGGTGAGTTTTACTCAGTGCTTAATTTGTAAAAAATAAAATAAGTGCCAGGGCTCTCGTCAGAAGGCCACCGCAGCTTGCACGACCAATTACCATTGCCAGCGCCGCCATTGACAGTACCTACATAATTAATACAAATAGCACTGTTACAAATGTGACAATTTCGCCAGTTCAAGGCCCCCGAAGACATAAGAGTGACCTGGGCGGCAGGTATAAGTTGTTTTTTATGTATATTGAAATATTAAACAGCTGTTGTGCTGCTCATCTTTAAATTATACTAACAGAGCCACCATGTGGCAGCTGTCATAAGTGCAGATGTTGACTATTAAGTACTGGTGCTGAGCCCCTGAAACAACTGGCTCAAATGAAGCACTAGTTTTATTCCAGATTAGGCACTCCCTCTATGTAGTGCCAACCTCAAATTTAAGCTGTGGGCTTAACCACATCCGTGCGGTGCAGATTTACCGCCGGTGCTGGGCCCTAATGAAAACGGGCGTGGTCATGACGGAACGGTTCCATCGCGATAGTAATCTCTTTCCTCACTTAATCTTTTCCTTGGCTTTTTCCCTCTCTCCCTCTCTCTCTCCCTCTGTGTGCTTATCCAGAATTATTCCCCTCTATCCTTTTTCCCTCTCTTCTCTCCAATTTGTTCTCCCTTTTCTTTTCTTTCCTCTCCTATCCGTTTGTTTCTGCTACCCACTCCGTCTCTCATTTCCTCTTGTCTCTCTCTCCTCTGCTTTAATCCCTCCTTTTGCTCCGAGAGAGGGTAAAGGAGTTGTTTCACTGCAACAATGTCAATAAATTACGTTTTCGTTTTACCAGTTTCTTGTAATATTCTTCTTTAACCCCTTCGATGCTGATGACGAGCTCAGCTCGTCATCAGCCACGGGGGGGCGTGTGCGTATGACGAGCTGAGCTCGTCATCTTACGCGGCTTTTAGAAAAAAGCCGCGTAGGGGAAAAATAACCGCCGCAGCGATGCGGTTAAAATGAAAAGATATTTCTGCTATTAGTGTTTTTTTCTGAAGTTCCACCACTCTTGAGATGTGTAC
Organism: Lissotriton vulgaris; assembly: GCF_964263255.1. Lineage (NCBI taxonomy): Eukaryota > Metazoa > Chordata > Amphibia > Caudata > Salamandridae > Lissotriton > Lissotriton vulgaris. The sequence continues at coordinate 1,927,059,768 of NC_141693.1, forward strand.
GGCACCCTCCCCATTCCATAAGCTGATGGGATTTCGTTAGAATGAATCTCTCTGTCTAAATATGGTATGTCATTGCACTTTTTTCTTTTCCAGCAAATCATTGTGGCATACTGCGAGGGATTAAGTCCACATTCCACTTCAAGATTTGCTAATTGTGTTGCTAAAAAACAGCAGTTCCCCCCTGAGCCCTGGGATGGGAGGTGGTGCACCACATGCTGTGACTATTCACTGGCCATTGATATTCTGCACATGACAATGATCTGGGTTGACTCTCTGGCTTTCTCAGTCACACTCGCCTGAACTACAGCAGCCTTTCCTGTTGTGCGCTAGCAAGAAAGTCATCCCAGGTATGTGGTGGGCCGACTTTTCATTTCTGAATGGCCTGAGTGGGCCAGAATCTTCATTGGGTTGGGCCTGGCCCACCATCTAGTATTGGGCTTGCATAATAGAATCTTAGATATACGTTGGCACACACAAATAGGGAAGACCAACATGAAACACAGGGCGCTATGAGTGGAGGCAGAACAAAGGGCAACCACAAGTGTGGTAACTGTAGTGCATGTGAATCTTGTCTGGTAGCCCAGGACATGGTGCACAATGGAGTAAAACATGCATCGATAACCCCGTAAAAATTGCAGAAGCAAAAATGTATTTTATCCTTTTGTGCCCCTGCAATCTCGGATATTTAGGGGAGACAAGCAGGGAATTCAGACATCGACTCTGCAAACATATATCTACCATTAGAACAGATAAGATAAATGCTTTCTTAGTGAACCACTGTAAGGAGAATAACCATGGGCCAACCGATATTAAGTGGTTTATTTTAGAAAAAATACAAGTAAATAGAAGATGTGGAAATATGTAGTTAAAAAGAAAAACTAGGGAACAGTGGTACGTTATAAAATTTCACATAAGACACAGTCTAAATAGTAGGGAAGATTGGGTCCGAATCATAAAGGGGAAGTGAAGTTGTGTGCTTTTTGAGACAGTCATACCTGCATATATATTGTGCCTCTTATTTATAACAGAAATTGCCACCTGATTTGTAAACCTAAGAAGGAAGGCGGGTGTATACGTTGGCGTGATCATTGGCATTGCATCTAGGGTGTGAGATACACACGGGCGAAAGAGATATTAAATATGGTAAAAGCTAGTGCTCTTTGAGGATGCAGCCAATGGCGTACTCAGAAGCCACACTAAATAAGAAGTTGTTACAAACACAGGGACACGCATGTGCACGTTACATTTTTAACTAAGCATGTAAATCGGAAGAACAAAAGAGCTATTTAAAGATGGCGCATCTGGGCATTTTGCATATGAAATACGAAATCTGCAGGGCCGGAAGTGGCGGGCAAAGAATTAAAAGGGAGAGCACATTGAAGGTGCATACTAAGAACCACAGTTTCCTTTTTCCTGTGCGGATGAGAAAATTATCTGAACCCAGAGACGAAGTCAGGTAAGAAGTAGTGGTTTTAAGAATGTGTAAGGCAAGTGGTGATAAAACCTTTTATTGATACAGCCTCTATGTGCTATAGGGGGTGAATGAGGGATAAGTCAAACTTAATAACAGACATAGAAAACCTCGATACGTAATGAGGGAGGTTGAGCTCCAACCAATAGGGTCACTGTACAGGACTTAATATAAATAAAAAGTGAAAATGTAAGCACCTTTCTTCATGAATGCCAGCTTGGGGCAGCACCGTAGTCCCAACTCCTGCAACGTGTCAACACCGGAAGTGGACGGCTGTTTCTGAATAGCCCCTGACGGCTGGAATCTAGGGGAACATGGCTTTCGGGAAAGAGGGTGTCAAGTAAAGAGAGGAGGGGTACGTTCGACAGCGTTGTCGGTAAGTTTAGTAGTCCGAACTGTGAGCTCCTTAAGAAGACATAGTATGTTGTGTGGTTAATAACAGATTAGTGCGCTAAGGATACAACACGCACAGATGAGTTTCAATGTAAATGTGAAAATAAAACTTAAAGTATTTTTTCTGGTTGTCAAACATCAAAAATACGTTTTAAAACCTTTTTAGAAGACGGTTAACTAGTTCTGTTAACCGTAGATTTTTAAAATGTCTTTAGAGCACATCCCAAACACGGTTTATGCACAGTAATAAGTACGCTAGTTATGCCAAAGATGATGGTAATTTTTTTGTTTGTCAAACTGAATAGGAAGTAATATCTCCGTGTCCTGTAGCCAGCGATTCCTCGGGTGAAAAATCTGTACCTCTACCTAAAACATGCTCTGATTTTGCATTTTAGCATGGAATTATAAACTCATCTATTTGCCTAATTTGTTGTAAAATGCAGGGTTTACATATATTGCAAATTTACAAGAAAGTTATGTTTGAAAAGATACAAAAGTAGAATTTTGCAATATTACTGTTCTGTTCTTAAAATAGAATATTTTTGTTTTATTACAATGACATTTTAGTCTTTGGGATTTTGCTGATCCTTCACAAATACATTGCGTGGCTGTCTGGTGAGAAGGAGCCTGGAATAGAAGAGAGCGAAGAATATGTTTACGATCTGGAATTGACTTGTCTGCCCCCTGTTTCACCCTGGGTGACCTGACTTGGGGACAGTATCTCTGAATGGCGGAGGGGCAACATTAAGACATCTCCCCTTCTGTAGGCTGCAGGGACAGGTGAGATCCACGCCCCCCGGGGGCGGAACAATCCCTGGATGCTGGAATAGAGGACACTGGTTTTGGGAAGGCTCCAATGGAGATCTGAGAGTCTTTGGGGACTCTGGGGAACAATATAGCTACTACACCTATGTGCTCCCCCAACACATGCTGGCCACGGATAGGATCCAAGTCGCCTTGGAGGCTGGTGGGAGTAACTATGGGTAAACCAGGGCGAAAACGACCAGCCTAGTGGCGGACCATGATGGGGAGATAACTGCCCAGCAAACAGGACCCCAGTCCACATTAGACCCGCTTCAGCAACAGCTGGCCAAAATCCTGGAGGCAATAGCAGATACAAAGTCTACCTTCCACCCTGACATCAGTACGGTCTCTGTTGGACTGGGACTGCTGCAGGCGGAGCATTCGAAACTAGTGGAAAGAGTGGGAGCAACGAAAACCTCCATTGCAGAGCTGCAACCAGTGCAACACACACTGAGCAAAACACTGGAAGAGCTTTCAGACAGAGTGCATAGATTGGAATGTAGGGCAGAGGACGTGGAAGGGTGTAACCGCAGGAATAACGTACGCATAGTCGGGCTGCCAGAGGGAACAGAGGGCACAGACATGCTGTAATTCCTGGAATGAAAGATTTGCAAGGAGGTGGCACGGCTCCTGCACTTCCAGGATAGGATACCCCCTACAGAAAGCATGCTCAGACGGACCCTTTATGATCAATAACAGCAGGGAGTCTTATCTTCCCTAGATACACTTTTGAGGTGCAGCAAAGAAGGGAGTTCTTCCTGGAGGTGAAGAAGGCCTTGTGCGAGGAGGGCTTGCAATATTCTCGGCCAAACTTTGTGTGATGTTAGACGGGAAGTCCAACTTCTGTGAAGACCCTGAGAGAGCATGGGAACAGTTTGAAGCCTATAAGTCAGGAGGGCCCTTCACAAGTCTGAACCGCACCAATGGGAGCCAAAATCCTCTCCCCCAAAAGGAATACTCGTAAGAGACTCAAATGAAAAATGACCAACCGCCTGAATCCATCATAAACAGACAGAGAAAGAGAAGCAACCATACAGGCAGTAGTGGATTTCATGCACCCCAGGAGGTCTCTGCCTGAAGATGGCTCACCCTCTTGGAGAGTGACTGAGGGATCAGATTCAGACTCTTTCCACACAGACAGCGCCCGATTGCCGGTCATAACTCCGAGGTCGGTAGATGATCTCAGACTTTGAGGACATGGTTATGGGACACTATGTGCCTGTATATTTGAACGCTTTGCAGTCCATAAAGATAGCATAAGCTGAGCATCTTTTCCCTTTGGGTCGGCCTGGACGGCCAAAACCAACCCCGAGCAGAGGCCCACACCAATGATTCGTTGTGTCCTACTTAGGAACACAATATATTATTTACAGTTTGGGCGGTTGGCCGTTGCCGGGCTGCTCTTCGGAGAGGGAGTTCAGAGTTGTTTGTGCTATGTGTTTGTTTGGTGTCAGGCTGCTTGCAGGTGTGACGATGCGAAATGTTATAGAATTGGTGAGGATCTGGGGAGGGTTGAGAAGAGGGTTCAGAGTTTGCATTCTCACCAATGGCGCCCACATTCCATATATTAAAACTCATGACCTGGAATATTAGGGGCATGGAGACTGCTACCAAACGGCAAACATACACTTCTATTTGCAAAGAAGGGGAGTACAGATCGCTTTCCTGCAGGAGACACATCTCATTGGTAGCGAGATAGAAAAATTATGTAGGTGCTGGAGAGGACAGATTTATGTGACATCCTATTCTGCTTATGCCAAAGGCGTACTAATTTGGGTTTGAGCAGGTGTACATTTTGAGCCAGTACAAACAGTGGTGGATAAGGATGGCAGGTATGTGCTCCTGAAAGGGAGATTGCTTGGACGTGAGATCCTGCTGGGTAGAGTATATGTCCCTTATCAGGATAAGATAACCTACTTACACAGCCTCTCCCCTCACATTGCTGCGATGGCAGCCAATGGCATTCTTATGGTTGGGGATTATAACTGCGTAACAGACGTTGACCTGGATCGCTCGCACCCTTCCTAGCCTGGAGCTCAGGCGTACCGCATAGCAGCAGGGTTTTGGTACTGGATTGCCCACTAGGAAACGGATGGACATATGGATGAGACAACACTTAGACTTAAAGACTATTCCTATTTCTTCACTTTACACCAGTTGCACACACATTGAGAAGTTCCTTTGTACACCCGAGCTTTGGCAAGTGATTACACATGCAGAAGACCTTGGGCGCACTTTATCAGACCATAGCCTGTTAACATTGACTATGCAACCTAAGGGAAGACGCCCACTGGTCCCGCTGTGGCGCCTTGACATGAATATGTTAGAAGACAACTGCATTAGAGAAATTTTGGGATCATCCATAGATGCATATTTTTACATTAACACACACACTAACAGCGACTACAGCACTGACAGACTGGAACGCCTTTAAAGTGGTGACGAGAGGGTCTGTCTGGGACAATCCGTGAGAGCACAGCACGGACTGCACCTAGAAGTTAGACAGCTAGAGGATCAGCTGTATGGCTTGGATAATACACAAAGACAGGACGAGACACACATTAGTGCCTGAAAGACACACAAAAGCTGTACCAATTAGCTCTCGAGAACTTAAGATGCTATGACTATAGGGGCTATCTTGCGACAGTGGAGGAAGAGGAGGGTAAACCGGGCCAGGTTTTAGCTTGGCTGATGAAACCAGAAGTCAGAGACTCCCCGATCACTCACATTCGAACCGAAACGGGCCACTCTGTTCATGATCCGGAAGCCATCAATGCCCTCTTTTGCGAGTACTATGCAACATTATACGACGTGCCCCCCGTACCGCACGACAAGCGGAGAACCTTCCTATCTCTGGCTCCGCTGAATCAGCTGGACCAGCAAGACATGGCAGACTTGGGTTGTCCCACTGACCCTCACAAAATACAAGGGCTATCAAAAGCATGGCCAAGGATAACATTCTGGGCCCAGATGGGCTACCAGCAGAATTTTACTCCACGTATGCCCTCAGACTAGTACCCCGCCTGGCATCTGTCTATGCAGAATCACTACGACTGGGCCACTAGTAGTCCCCCTCCCATGGGTTCGGGATTATCGCCCTCTCTCCATGCTCAATATGGATTTTCAAATCCTCAGTAAGCTTCTGGCCCAACGTCTGCTCCCGCACATGTCCACACTGGTCCACACAGACCAGAACTTCTTTATTCCAACGAGAAGCACCTACCATAATTTACGTTGTCTCTGTCATATATTATACCACCCTACTATAGGGCTTCTCCCCAATGCAGCACTCCTTGCAATAGACCTAGAAAAGGAATTCAATACGATTAGATGGGACTTTCTATTTGATACCATGCAACACATGGGTCTTGGTGAGGAGTGGTTAAAATGGGTTAAGCTACTTTATTAACGACCTACTGCCAGGGTCAGGACGGAAAGAGTAGTCTCCAAGCAGTATCATATCTTCCTGGGGTGCCCGACAGGGATGCCCCTTGTTGCCACTCCCATTTGCTTTAGTGATAGAACCGCTGGTTGCACTATTCCGCCAGGGAGGTGAGGGCAGGGGGTAATAGTTGGTGGGCACATACATATTATATTGCTATATGCGGATGATCTCCTGATATATCTTGATGAGGCCAATTCGGCACTCAATATCTTGGATAGGTACGAGCGGGTTTCCGAAAATACATGTCAATAAAAGCAAGACCCAACTGTTCCCTCTGGTGCCCGATGCTCCCCACCCAGCGGACCTGCCTATAGATCTTAACTGGGCTCCCCACACCTGTAAGTATCTGGGGATCCATATTTTTAATTCCTTGGGGGATATGAGAGAAGGAAATCTCAGAGGCGCACTGCGATCCCTTAAAACTTGTGTTACTTTTTGGTGCTTTTTGCATCTCCGATTCATGGCAAGAATCTCCCTATCAAAGATGGTGATGCTATCACGCTTACTGTATTTCTTTGTTAACCTACCATTAGTAGTGCCCCCTAGCTAGTTTAGACAGCTAGACACCTTACTTAGAGATCTCTTCAGGGATAAGAGCTGCTGGAGGGTGGCCCTGTTAACACTACAGAGAAAACAGAACAAGGTGGCTGGACAGGAAAAATTAATATCACAATTAACAGACACGCAGTCAATATGTACTACGTGACCACGGGATTTATATCCCAAAACAAATTTATTTTCTTTTTTACTCAGTTTATCAAAATTTCAAGAACACAGAGACAAACCAAAGACTGTCACGACAGTGAATTCATGAGTACAATATCTACAAATATACAAGTTTACAAATGTACAATACTTACAAAATGAATGGAGCAGAACAAATAAGAACAAATAAGAATGACACACCAACAAACAATAAAATAATTCAGTAATCAAAGAGTCAATTGCATTTATATACAGTGCAAAATCCGTGCAAAAAGCAAAGGTACAACCAGTCCATAGGACTATGAAACCAAGCGACAGGCGGGGGCAGATGGGATGGGACGCCTGCCTGCCTATCAGAACCTGTGGTTCAATGTTTGTATTGGGTTGCACAGCTAGGATCCAAAGTAGTGGAAAAATTCTTATCCTAGATGCACCCTTTTGAGTAACCACAGGGTGGAGGTGTCGACGCGTTTCGAACCAGGGTGTTAAAGGTTCACTTCAGGACGGGGACTGGGAACAGTGAGTCTGTAACAATATACAGAGTAGGTGTCAGAATTGTGTAACATAGTATTGTAACAAATAACTCTGACTCCACACAGTGAAAAAAGACAATTACCTGCACGAGGGCAAGGGGTATGCCGTGGTGTCGGTAATTCACAAAGGATGATTGTTTCTGAAAAAACATATACAAAGTGGACTTAGCACGATGGTAAATTGGGAAGTCTGGGATAGTACAAGTACTGGTCAAAAGCCATAGGAAATTATGAATCATACCTGTAGTTCACACAGTGTTAATGCCGGAGATGTCTAGCCCTCCACGCGGTGCACACTCGGAAGAGGGAACGGCTCACATTTTTTAACGTATGTCTTTTGAAGGCTGAGGAGACCACAAGAAATGGATTTTCAAGGTTAACCGGACTGACTCAAATGAACCGGCCACACAAGACCCACTTAGTCAGAGTTACGGGACACAGTGAAAAATTCCTACCTTAGTATGCGGCTTTTCGAATTGGGGCGTTTGGTCACAGAGGCCAATTTTGAGCCGGCGGGCGGTTTCTGATTTAAACCGGGACCTGTTTTAAACAAAACGAGTGTTTTTGTTTTTTAAGAACATTCCCGTTGAACGGGGGCCAAGAGCTAAAGCCCCTAACAGGGGCGCGTTAGGTGTCCGAGACACTTACTTGTATTCGGGGAATCAATCTATCACTTCCGAAGGGACAATCAATCTGTCGGTGAGACGCGATGCTCAGCCCGAGTGTTATGAAACCACCGGGTCGGTAGGCTAGTGGGAGTGTCTAGAGGCGGGATTACTAGAGCATGCTGGTACAAGTAGTTTGGGCCATATTCAAAAAAATTGTGCAAGTAAAATCCTAGAACGAGGACCTTAATCCACAAAATAATTCACGGTTAATATAAGGAGACAAAGGAAACTGTAATACACTGCTTGGTCTCTACCCTGACATAACTCTTTACATGCATGGTTGGTGTCACTGTCATTTTTACAACATCGGTACGGAGCACTGAACCTTAACACAATCATTACATGGTACATTCAAAAAACTATGGTCCCATCCCCAAGAAAATCAACGTGCCAAGAAAGATTTGAAAAACAGCGGAGGTTTTGCAGTGAATGAGGGGTAGAAGAAAAAGAGTTCAAGGTAGCAACACAGCCAAGCTCTGCCGGACAATTGGAATTCAGTTCATAGGCTGGAAATTTCAGACATTTCATTCAAACCGGTGTTGGATGTGTCAAACTTCAAGATGAGGTACGCTTCTTTTTGGGACAAGCGGAGATCGGGGTCTCGACTGCCACCCCTGATGACTGCTAGAACCGTCCATCTAATGTCTTGACTGGAGTGTTTCTTTTGTAAAAAGTGGGACACAAGTGGGGCTGTCATGTTTTTGTTGTTAATTCTTGAGCGGTGTTGAATGATTCTCTGGCGGACCTCCTGCGTGGTTTTGCCAATGTACAGCATGTTGCACGGGGATTGAATGGCATACACAGCGTATTTGGTCTTGCAGTTTGTGTGTTCATTGTGACGCCAGAATTTGTTCCCATCCGTGAAGAGTGACCCTTCTATTGTGAGTTCGCAGACGGAGCATGTCCCTCATTTGCGATGCCCTGTGACTGGATTGGCTCCAAAGATTGTACTTTGAGGATCCCTTCTTGGGGGTGGTCTGGTGGATGTTATCATCTGCCCGATGCTCCTGTTCTTCTTAAGGGCAAAGAGAGGGGCACCTATGTCCGGGAGGATTTCTTCGACCAAATGCCAACTTCTTTTGATGATTTTTTGCAATTGGTTGGTGTGGGGGCCAAAGGTGGAAACACATACCATCCTCTCAGTCGCGGGCTTGGGTCTTTTCTCAAGGAGATGTTCCCTGGGTGTCCATCTAGCCCTCTTCATGGAATGTTTCAAGAGTTTCTGGTGATAGCCCCGTTCTTGTAGCTTCGAGGTAAGACCTTGACCATGCAGCTCAAACTGCTCGATGGTAGTGCAGTTTCGTCTTACTCGGAGGTATTGGCCATAAGGGAGATTGTCCCTTAGGCTCCGCGGATGGTAGCTCTTGTAATGAAGAGCATTGTTCTTGTCCGTCTTTTTCTGGTACAGTGAGCACGACAGCACATTGTCTTTGACTGAAATTTCAACATCCAGGAAAGGAAGAGTTCTTTCGTGGTAGCTCAAACTGAATTTTATATCCGGGCTTCTATTGTTCAGCCATACGTGGAATTCTTCCAATTGTATAGATGTACCGTTCCACACGCACCACACGTCATCTATAAATCGGAGCCATTGTCCAATGAAGCCTCTGTAGGGGTTGTTATTCAGAACATATTTTTCTTCGAACTGGCCCATATACAAGATTGCCATTTCGGGGGCGAAAGGACAGCCCATCGCTGAGCCTTTAATTTGTAAAAACATTTCATCCTCAAAAGTGAAGAAGTTTTTCTTGAGAGCCACAGTCGCCAAGGAGATTATAAGTTCCGTGGGAACTCTGTGGGGGCGAGGTCGACCATCCAAATAGAGTTCCATAACATCCAAGCCGTCTTGTTGAGGTATTTGTGTATATAAGGATGACACATCCATAGTTGCTAGTAATTGACTGGAAGAATCAAATTGTAAGCCTTCGACTTTGTTAATAAAGTCCATGGTGTCCCTCAGATAGGATGGCACCTGTACCACAAGGGGTTTCAAAAGATCTTACGGTACCACTCCAAAATTTGTTGATGTATTTTTGAAACCCCTTGTGGTACAGGTGCCATCCTATCTGAGGGACACCATGGACTTTATTAACAAAGTTTGGCCCCCACACCAACCAATTGCAAAAAATCATCAAAAGAAGTTGGCATTTGGTCGAAGAAATCCTCCCGGACATAGGTGCCCCTCTCTTTGCCCTTAAGAAGAACAGGAGCATCGGGCAGATGATAACATCCACCAGACCACCCCCAAGAAGGGATCCTCAAAGTACAATCTTTGGAGCCAATCCAGTCACAGGGCATCGCAAATGCGGGACATGCTCCGTCTGCGAACTCACAATAGAAGGGTCACTCTTCACGGATGGGAACAAATTCTGGCGTTACAATGAACACACAAACTGCAAGACCAAATACGCTGTGTATGCCATTCAATGCCCGTGCAACATGCTGTACATTGGCAAAACCACGCAGGAGGTCCGCCAGAGAATCATTCAACACCGCTCAAGAATTAACAACAAAAACATGACAGCCCCACTTGTGTCTCACTTTTTACAAAAGAAACACTCCAGTCAAGACATTAGATGGACGGTTCTAGCAGTCATCAGGGGTGGCAGTGGAGACCCCGATCTCCGCTTGTCCCAAAAAGAAGCGTACCTCATCTTGAAGTTTGACACATCCAACACCGGTTTGAATGAAATGTCTGAAATTTCCAGCCTATGAACTGAATTCCAATTGTCCGGCAGAGCTTGGCTCTGTTGCTACCTTGAACTCTTTTTCTTCTACCCCTCATTCACTGCAAAACCTCCGCTGTTTTTCAAATCTTTCTTGGCACGTTGATTTTCTTGGGGATGGGACCATAGTTTTTTGAATGTACCATGTAATGATTGTGTTAAGGTTCAGTGCTCCGTACCGATGTTGTAAAAATGACAGTGACACCAACCATGCATGTAAAGAGTTATGTCAGGGTAGAGACCAAGCAGTGTATTACAGTTTCCTTTGTCTCCTTATATTAACCGTGAATTATTTTGTGGATTAAGGTCCTCGTTCTAGGATTTTACTTGCACAATTTTTTTGAATATGGCCCAAACTACTTGTACCAGCATGCTCTAGTAATCCCGCCTCTAGACACTCCCACTAGCCTACCGACCCGGTGGTTTCATAACACTCGGGCTGAGCATCGTGTCTCACCGACAGATTGATTGTCCCTTCGGAAGTGATAGATTGATTCCCCGAATACAAGTAAGTGTCTCGGACACCTAACGCGCCCCTGTTAGGGGCTTTAGCGCTTGGCCCCCGTTCAACGGGAATGTTCTTAAAAAAAAAAACACTCGTTTTGTTTAAAACAGGTCCCGGTTTAAATCAGAAACCGCCCGCCGGCTCAAAATTGGCCTCTGTGACCAGACGCCCCAATTCGAAAAGCCGCATACTAAGGTAGGAATTTTTCACTGTGTCCCGTAACTCTGACTAAGTGGGTCTTGTGTGGCCGGTTCATTTGAGTCAGTCCGGTTAACCTTGAAAATCAATTTTTTGTGGTCTCCTCAGCCTTCAAAAGACATACGTTAAAAAATGTGAGCCGTTCCCTCTTCCGAGTGTGTACCGCGTGGCGGGCTAGACATCTCCGGCATTAACACTGTGTGAACTACAGGTATGATTCATAATTTCCTATGGCTTTTGACCAGTACTTGTACTATCCCAGACTTCCCAATTTACCATCGTGCTAAGTCCACTTTGTATATGTTTTTTCAGAAACAATCATCCTTTGTGAATTACCGACACCACGGCATACCCCTTGCCCTCGTGCAGGTAATTGTCTTTTTCAACTGTGTGGAGTCAGAGTTATTTGTTACAATACTATGTTACACAATTCTGACACCTACTCTGTATATTGTTACAGACTCACTGTTCCCAGTCCCCGTCCTGAAGAGAACCTTTAACACCCTGGTTCGAAACGCGTCGACACCTCCACCCTGTGGTTACTCAAAAGGGTGCATCTAGGATAAGAATTTTTCCACTACTTTGGATCCTAGCTGTGCAACCCAATACAAACATTGAACCACAGGTTCTGATAGGCAGGCAGGCGTCCCATCCCATCTGCCCCCGCCTGTCGCTTGGTTTCATAGTCCTATGCACTGGTTGTACCTTTGCTTTTTGCACGAATTTTGCACTGTATATAAATGCAATTGACTCTTTGATTACTGAATTATTTCATTGTTTGTTGGTGTGTCATTCTTATTTGTTCTTATTTGTTCTGCTCCATTCATTTTGTAAGTATTGTACATTTGTAAACTTGTATATTTGTAGATATTGTACTCATGAATTCACTGTCGTGACAGTCTTTGGTTTGTCTCTGTGTTCTTGAAATTTTGATAAACTGAGTAAAAAAGAAAATAAATTTGTTTTGGGACATAAATCCCGTGGTCACGTAGTACATATTGACTGCGTGTCTGTTAATTGTGATATTAATTTTTCCTGTCCAGCCACCTTGTTCTGTTTTCTCTGTTGTTGAGATCCGGGCTGGGCAGACGTAGGATCCAAGACCTTCACTGTTTCACAGCCTGTTAACACTACAGCACCCAGTTGAGGAAGGGGGACTAGGAGTGCCGAACTTCAAGCCCTACTATTTAGCCTCCTAACTACAGTGGCTGGCACAGTGGATAGAGGGCGTGGGCCCTGAGGGCACTGATACGACTGATACAGGGGACCATACACCCTTGCTATTAGCTAAAATGCTAATCCCTGCTTTGGTGATTCTGCACCAGTCGCTGTTGCAAACCACAGCATTACAGTGCTGGAGACGGAGTGTGGCCACACGGGTGAGGACCTCCTTATATGCGCCTGTCCTACCCCTGATAGGCCTACCACACGGTGTCCCTAAGAGGATATTCACTTCTGAACAATGTCTCACTGGACTGCTGTGGGGTTGCAGACTATAGGGGATTGCTAACACCAATCAGTGCTGGTTCTAATGGAGGACTTGGTTGAAAGCACTGGATTGCAACCGGGGCAAATCCTTTTATGCGAAGACCTGATACGCACATTCCGTAAACTGTGGTATTGTGGACGTTAGGAGCACGAGACACATGGACCGTTGCAATCCATACATACAGTGGGCGGGGCGTGTCACCAAGTAAAATGGTTCTATACTGCACTACAACAGCTGTCACATGCCCCACTCCAAAAGTTATGAGACTAATGGATGACTGTCCTGAACGGGGAATGGAAAAAGAAACGGGCGTATCACAAAAAAGTCTCCCGAAACACCAGATTCAAATTTATACAGTTTAACTACGCACACAGGACATACATGACCCCACATCGGATTTGGGTTACATTTAGAAACACACAACTGTCAGAGATGCAACTACAACAATGCTGACTTCACTCATGTGGTATGGAGCTGTATGATAGTAAACAGATTTAGGTGTGAAGTTTTAGAACAGACGGAGACAACAGTAGGGAGCACTCTCAAACTCACAATGGAGACCTGTATATTGGGACCATTCCCTAGACCATCCAAATGGAAGGATGGCCCCCAATTTGTAGATCTGGTATTAATCCTAGCCAAAAGGAGAATAGCATTAGCATGGAAATCAACAATAGGGCCAGCTAAAGCAGACTGGAAAAGAGATGTGACACATTGGGCAAGGGTTGTGGCCAGGGAGGATGCTCTAGGACTGAGATAACATCCCATGGCGGGTCCCTGGAGAGAGGTCCTAGGAAGTTGGGAACACCCTGATGGACACCGTCACATAGAGGAAGAAGTTGATACTAGCTCACACTCAGATAATGCGAGTCGTACCAATCTGTAGGTTAGGAGTAAGAGTAGCACGGAAATTGACCCCTTGAGTTGCAATGCCCACCCCCAGCATACCTTCGCCTGATAGGAAAGACGGATAGGTACGAGGCTGTAGGCCCTTTGCTGAGCCAAGCCTTCTCTCCCTCACACAATATCACTGAAGAAAGCTTAAACTGACTCAACACACCGCAAAGTTAAAGTTACTTGGTTTATTGTTATTTTATTTTTTCTCTATTATTATGGTAGTTTGATCCTCCTTCTGTGGTATCCCCTATGTAAAACATGCTGTGAGACATATAGTCATAAATACTGAGACACCCTCTCGCTTGATAGACTGGACTCAAATGTGCCACATACCACATATCAAAGTTTAGACCCCTTCCTTATCATAAAATAACAGTAGACTCTAACCCAGTGATATAGCCCAGGAAATTGTATTGATATGAAGGCAGCACATTTATTTGTGACCTGTGAACCAATTGATGTTACCCCCTAGTTTGGAGGAATGCAGAAAAATGTAATGATTAACTGCACATTTTTTGCAAGCTGAATATGTATTGTTAAAGACCTTGTTTAAATACCCAAATGCTAATAAAAATATGTTATAAAAAAATGAATATTTTTGGGAAATTCTAGCATTCATCACCACATTTTGGTAACTGACGCAAAGAATCATCAATCTGGCTTTCAAGCTTTTGCATATATTTGCTTCGAATCAGAACACATCCTGGAAGCATTATTCGTAGCCTTATACTGTTAAACTTTGCAAATGTGTTGAAACATTTTTATACTGGTACCACTGTCAGTAGTGGAGTCTGAACTTACATTTCCTTAGAGCACTCACCCTAATAATAAAGGCTTCGCACTAATGAACCTAAAATATAAGATCGAACATTGACATATGGCACAACTATTCCCTTAACTGCGGACAGTGTCCTTCCCTGATCCATAATGTGGTAGTGTAATCTGGTTTGCACTGTAGGGAGTAGGCCCTGCTTGTTCCAATGACAAAATAAACCTGAAAACTTCTTGTGCTTGACCCCAAACAATATGTCCTTCAGGCTATAGAAAATCCACACCCCTGATTAAATTATATAAATTAAAAAATTTGAAATCATCATGGATGAGTACAAAATATCGCCATTCTTTTTTCTGTCTTCTTTTTAGAGGCTGACCTCAGAAAAATATTGAGGATTGAAGAAAAACCCGAAAAGTTTCTACACTTCTGTGTATAATTTATTGAATGAAAAATGGCCCCCAATTGATAGTGAGTTTACATGCCCACTGGCAACAAAAAGAGTGAGTGAGTGAGAATGGAAGGAAGAGTGTACTGATGGATACAAGCATGTTGCTTAGGCCACAAAGTGGGGGCGAGTAGCATTTATTTGTGGTTAGCGGAAGCCGGTAGGAGGGTTCTCCTGTTCTTTTTAAGCTGGGGGCCCTATAAAAGTGATACATGGCTTATTCAATAGGAATGAGAAAACGAAATTAACAGTGCCACTAAGGAGGAAGGAAACATAAAGGTCAAATATATATTAAGGTTCCTGATGCTTTTTAATGAAACTTTTAAAGGTTGTTTTCTTTATTTGTTGTTTTTGAATATTTATTGATTTTGTTTCTTTTTCAAAAAAGAATATGTCTGTTCGTTTTCTAGATTATCCATCCATGTAATGAAATTTCCGTGAGAGATTGATACCCGAGTACTATTGTCCTGAATACGGTGGTGTGTATGGTTTTAAATACACTAAAACGTGTTGACGCTGAGCGTGACTGAATCTAGCCATAAGGGGAAACTGGGATGAATTCTATAAACTTCACCTGGACTCCATTCTGAAAGTTATTGCTGGATCAGCATATGCAACAGAACTTTACATACTGAATTAGGGTTCTCCTGTGTGCTAGTAGTATTGATTATTTTATAGGCATTTATGTGTTTATAGAACTGTTGATTACATATGAAACTAGAATTGTTTATTAAGTAATGAATTAATAGATGGTTTTTAAAGCAGATTAGGAAATAGAGTAAGATGTATTTTCATTAATTACAATTTTTGATGTGAAATTTCAACCTTAGTGGCATTTATCTCTCTAAACAAAATCTGGGGGAGTGTAATTGAACTGGGCTGATTGAATGTCCCGCCCTATTATATCTATGGAACCCAACCTAGCTGCCAAACAATTCACTGAGTGGATAGGGAATGCTACTAATCTACTAGTTCCTCTTAAGACCATATCCAGCAATAGAAAGACACCATCCTCTCCTTGGTTCACAGAAGAACTCAGAAAACAAAAACAAGAATGTCGAAGGCATGAAAGGCTCTGGCGAAAGTCTTATGATCAAAACAGTAAACTACGATATAAAGATACCCAACTTATCTACAAAAAACTGATCATTGAAACTAAGAAGAAGTTTTTTGAGAATCAAATTGATTCCTCTAAAAACTCCAGCAAACAGCTATTTGAAGTAGTGAAGCAACTAGCTGGGAAGCTTACAGATACAGCCCCTTCTCCTTCACAGGCCCTTTGTGATTCTTTGGCTAACTTCTTTTTCACCAAAGTTAACGACATCTATTCTGAGTTCTCAATTAAAGACACTCATGTTCCTCCACCTACTCAAATTAACCCTCCCACTTGCTTATTGACCCAATTTGAAGGATTGGAGGAGGATCAGATTAGGGACATTATGATGTCCATAAAAACAGGTTCGGCTCTAGACCCATGTCCTCCTAAAGTCTACCTACCAGTGATTGACGTTATCAGCACCACCATCACACAAGTTTGTAACATGATCCTCAGGTCAGGGATATATCCGAACATGCTAAAGAATACTCTGCTAAAACCGCTCCTAAAAAAACCATCTTTAGATAAGGAGCTGTTGAAAAACTATAGACCTATCGCCAGCCTCCCATTTCTTGCCAAAGTGCTTGAAAAGGTAATGAACATTCAGCTGGCTGATTATCTCGAGCAAAACAAACTGCTGGATGATACGCAGTTCGGGTTTCGAAAGCTCCATGGCACTGAGACGGCTCTCATTAAAGCCGCAGACGACATTAGAACAATCAGAGATCATGGAGGGACAGCAGTGCTTATTATGCTGGATTTGTCGGCCGCCTTCGACACGGTCAATCACTCCATCTTGATTGACCGTGTCGGAAATTTGGGCATCCGATCCAGTGCTAAAGAACTACTCACCTCGTTTCTTTCCAGCAGAACTCAAGCAGTCACGCTGGGTCCTTTCAAATCACCAGAGCTTGCCTTACCTTGTGGAGTTCCTCAGGGCTCATCGCTAAGTCCAACACTGTTTAATATCTATGTGTTGGACTTGGCGAGAGTGATTAAAACCTACCATATGAGCCTTACCTCCTATGCTGATGACACCCAGCTGGTGCTCGCTATCAATAATGACGGGGAGCAGGTAGCGGCACTGTTTCAAGAGGGTATGCTGGCTATTAAAGACTGGATGCAGGCCAACTGCTTGAGGTTGAACTCCGAAAAGACGGAGGTAGTTATCTTTGGTAAGATCGCCCCACAATGGTCTCCTGAGTGGTGGCCTCCGTCTTTGGGAACTCTACCAACACCGTCAGCTAAGGTCAGAAACTTGGGCATAGTTTTTGATGAGAAACTTAATTTTGCAGCACACGCCAACCAGACAGTAGCAAATGCTCACCACAAACTTAAATTGATAAGGAAAATTCTCCCATTTCTCTCTGACAGCGCGGGTAAAACAGTGGTGAGCACACTTGTGCTCTCCTCCTTGGACTACTGTAATGGCTTGTTTGCCAATGCACAATCCCGGGTAATCTCCAAACTCCAAATGATCCAAAATGCGGCAGCCAGATTGTTATCCAGAACTCCTAAATTCAAATCAGTTAGTCACATAATTAAGAGTTATCACTGGCTAACAATTAAAAACCGCATTAAATTCAAATCCCTGTGTCTAACTTTCAAAGCTACTCACAACCAAGGCCCAAGGTTTCTGCAAGAGCAGCTTTCCATCTACTGCCCATCAAGACAACTGAGATCGATGCAGTTACATCAGTTAGCAGTACCCCGTACCAGAACGGTTACTTGGGGAGACAGGCGCTTTACAGTGTCTGCAGCCAGACTCTGGAATTCGCTTCCGCTGACTATCAGATCGGCACAGTCTCTCCTTCAGTTTAGGAAGCTGGTGAAGACTTGGTTATTTAACCAGTAATGAATCTTCCGCCTAAAACGCTGCCATTACTCAGAGATCCTTTTAGTAATCTTAGCGCCAAGACGCCCAAGGGCAAACGTATGCGCTCTACAAATCGTATAAATAAATAAATAAAATAATGTCTGGTATATTTACGAGATAATAGCTGTGGTCCAGAGGGCAAGCCGTATTTTCTCAAGTTCTGTAGTGGCCTGTTCCCTTGGTGTGAGTGGCCACCACCCCCTTTTTACAAATACAAAACAAACAGCAAGACAACTGTCAGATGTTATCTGTTGACCGCAGGGCAGGTTATCCCTAATGCATTTCATCAAGTCGTTG
Organism: Lissotriton vulgaris; assembly: GCF_964263255.1. Lineage (NCBI taxonomy): Eukaryota > Metazoa > Chordata > Amphibia > Caudata > Salamandridae > Lissotriton > Lissotriton vulgaris. The sequence continues at coordinate 1,927,078,091 of NC_141693.1, forward strand.
CCAACAACCATGAGAGTCACAACCCAGTGGCTCTGGCTCACTTTGAGTGTGGGGGTAGGGGGCTCACAGGTTACTTGAGGGTAACTGTGAAACCATCCATGCATGTGGATCGTCTACTTGACAGTGATATAGAACACACCATATGGAAGGAGGTGGAGCTCAGGTCGCACTGGAGTTGTTACTGTTGCCTGAGTGGGTGTGCCTGGCTGCATGCCCCATGGCTGCCCAAGAAGGTAGTCATGAGGACGTGGAGCCTACAAGAATGGCCCAGTGGCTGCTAAAAAGAGAAAGAGCAAGGAGTGTAGGAAACCCGCCTCTGAAATTCCCAGGGTCCGGGATGAGGTTAAGTCAGAGGGTGACACCCCGGAACCTACATGGGAGGATGTTGCCACACTGGGGAACTTACCCGAGCTGGTCAACTGGCAGCAGGAAGGGTGTCCACCAGGGAGGAGGTCTGCAAGGCGCACATGGTGTGCCCTCCTCTTGGAAGCCCATGGCAGCAGGCAGAGGCCAACACACCTGGCAACACCTCTGGTAAACACCTGATTTACTTGGGAGAATGGTCTCCTATATAACAAATGTAAGGTTCCTGAGCCTGGTGCAACCTGTATGTTGGCGATCCCTCAGTGCACAAGGCTCTTCCTAATGGAGCTGGCTAAGTATGTTCCCCTAGCAGGTCATCTAGGGCAGGGCAAGACCTTTGAGAAGCCTTTTCACCCACTTTTACTGTCACTGGGTGAGGATGGCCTCAGATACATTCTACAGGTCATGCCCTACCAGCCAGTCCAGTGGCAAGTCAGGAGCGAAGCGCAAGGCTCCCCTTTAGCCATTCCTTGTCATTGGCACCACCTTTGAAAGATTGGGCATCAACATTGCTGGGTATTGGGGGCCTCTGGACCCCAAGACAGCCCCTTACAACAGGTACATCCTTAATTGATGGACCATGTCACCCGGTACCCGGAGGCTATACCTCTGAGGATGGTGACTGCGCCAGCAGTGACTAGGTCATTTATAGGCATCTTTACTCATATGGTGTTCTCCAGCGAGGTGTTATCTGACTGTGGTACCAACTTCATGCCAGCGTAAATGAAGTCCATGTGTACAGAGTATGGGGTAACCCACAAGTTCTCTACTGTTAACCACCCCCAAACTAATGCTCTTGTTGAAAAGTTCAACAAGACCCTAACATTTATGATCCTGGGCCTATCAGAGCTCTTGAGGTGGAAGTAGGACGTCCCCTGCCATGCTTTTTGTTTGCCTACAGGGAGATACCACAGAAGGGGGTTGGCTTCAGCCCCTTTGAACTGCTGTACAGGCTCCTTGTGAGAAGACGTCTCAGTTTGGTGTTGGAGGGTTGGGAGCAAGCTTCCAGGAAGGCCCCCCAGGATGTGGTCAGCTCCATGCTAGCATTCCGTACCCAGGTGAAACACTTCTGGAAGCAAGCCAAAGAGAATCTAGGGGCCAGCCAAAATGTCATAAAATGGTGGTATGACCAGTAGGCAGTCTAGTTGAGTTTCTACCTGGCCTAAACGTGTGGGTGATGGAAGCAAGAAGCACAGGGCCCTGCAAGACCAGTGATCTGGGCCTATGAGGTGAAAATGTGATAGTCAGGTCACTTAGCTGGTAGACCTCAAGATCCCAGTAACCCGTTGAGGGTATTGCACGTCAGTGACCTCAAACTTCACTTCAAGAGGTTAGCAATGCTCCTGGTCATAAATAATGGAGTGGAAGAGGAGAGTGAACTTCTCCCCGACCTTCTGTCTTCCAAGGAGCAGGATGGGTCAGTGTAGGGGGTCAGCCTCTCCCCTACCCGATCAACAGAGAGACTACCATCAGTTGATAGGGCGGTTTGCCTCACTCTTTTCCCTTATCCCAAGACTCACTACATGGTATGCCCATGATATTGATACTGGGGACAGTATGCATGTGAAGAGTAAAATCTACAGGCTGACTGACATGGTAAGAGCCAGCATGCTGGATTTAGGTGTCACTGAGCCCTAAAACAGCTCCTCCAGGTACCAACCCAGAACTGCACTTCTGTGTGGATTTAGAGGGACTCAATGCAGTCACCAAGATTGACTCACCCCCACTCCCTGCGCTGATGATCTCATAGATCGGTTAAGAGCTGCCAAGTTCCTCAGCACGTTTGATTTAACATCTGGGTACTGGCAGATTTTCTTAAACGAAGGAGCCATGAGAGGTAGGTGTTCTCTACCCCAAAGGGCACTTCCAGTTATGGGTAATGCCCTTTGGGTTGAAGAACGCCCCTGACACGTTTTTCAGAAGTTGATCAACTAGGTCCTGACTGGCTTGGAGAGCTTCCGTGCTGCCTATCCAGGTAACACTGTAGTCTTTGATTCTAATTGGGAAGACCATCTGTGTCACCTCAGGGAAGTGCTTCCAGCTGTGCAGAGGGTGGGGCTGACTGATCAAGGCCAGTAAATGGCAGGCACCAAGAGGGAGGAGCTAAGTGCAGCAGCTCTGGGCGAAGTTCAAGACCATTTTGGCTTGGGAACCCTCCCAAGACCCAGATGGCAGTGAGAGCCTTCTTGGGATTCACTGGTTATCACAGGAGATTCTTTAAGGGGTGTAGCACCATTGTTGCACCCTTCGACAGAGCTGATTTCTAAGAAGCTGCCCAAACAGGTGATTTTAACAGAGGCATGCCAGAATGCTTTTTACACCCTGAAGGAGGCCATGTGCACAGCACCCGTGCTTAAGGTCCCTGACTTCTCCAAGGAGTTCATTTTACAGACTGACACCTCAGGGCAAGGATGAACCTGTAGCCTTCATCAGTAAGAGGTTACTTCCCTTGGCACAGAGGTGGAGTTCAATAGAGAGGGAAGCCTTTGCAGTGGTCTGGACCCCTTAAGAAGCTGAGACCATACCTGTTTGGTGGTCACCTCTGAATTCATACAGGCCACAGATCTCTCATATGGGTGACGCAGATGAGGGGTGAGAATTCCAAATAGATGAGATGGGTTGTTTCCATACAGGCAATTGACTTTACAGTAGAACACTATACTGGAACAGACAACATCAACTCTGATGGTCTTTCCAGGTGTTTCCCCCTTAGTGAAGAAAATTCCCAAGGGATTGGGTAGTTTTCCCAACTTTCAGCTGGGAGGTGGGGAACATCTGTTAGACCTGGCATCCTTGGTGTTGATTACTTCATAAATGTTTTGCCTTCAGCCTTTCTGTTTGCTCTCTTTGGTTTTGCTGGCTTTAAGGCTCTGCACATTTTACCACTGTTAAACAATGATAAAGTGCTTGTGCGCTCTCCTTTAAACGTGGTAGAATTGAGACATACCCAATTGGCATATTTAATTTACTTGTAAGTCTCTAGTAAAATCGTACTTCTTGTGACCAGGGCCTGTAAATTAAAAGCTATTAGTGGACCTGCAGCACTGATTGTGCCACTCACTTAAGTAGAACTATAAACATGTCTCAACCCTGCCAATACACCCTATGTAAGCAGCTTTAAACTACCATGTCGACCTGAAAAAGTACATCTTTTGCTAGGCCCAAACCTTCCTTTTTAGGTTTTGCCTGGCGATCCGCTGCGCGGCAGCGTTCGCGCAGGCGCAAACTTTTGTTTACCAGTATGTGGCTTATTCCCGCCTCTCTCTTCCATTGGCTAGCTCCATAAATGGAGGCTAGCCATTGGAAGAGAGATCTGACCGTCATTTTCCGAAGTGATTCGTGGGCGTTCCGGCAATTTTTTCCCTCTCCGCCCCTTTTAAAATGTCATGCGGCGGTGGGCGGATGTTTATTTTTTTTTGGGGACGCCATGTTTTTTTCATTTCATAGTGGCTTTTGCAGGAGTGGGCTGCGCTTCAAACTTGTTGTGCATGTGTGCAATTATGTCTGGCACTTTGTTGGTCCGTGTGCACTGTTCTGTATGCATACGTAGAGTAGGTATGGTGTACGTCGGTCACAGTGTGCATGTATAGATACTCTATGCACAACAAAACAAAACCGTTTTGCTTTGTCAGCGTCTCCAGTGCAGTGAATTTGATTACGTTTGAGTCGCGTTTCAGCTACATTTTTATCGCTTGCCAAAGAGTTCCCGTACTGTACGGAATTACATTGTATTGTCCATACTTCTTTTGAGTGGGTTATATATTTGAATTACTACTGCTACTTTGCCCCGGATATGATTTCTCCAATGCAGCTGCCGTTCAGCAGTGAATGCTGTGCTACAGTGGCGTTCAGACTCGATCAACAGAGATGTAGAGAACATGATTACTCTCCAGTCTTGATCCCTTCTTCCGGACTCCACTGTCTGGGTCTATCTACAGCAGCAGAGGTCGCTCGCCATGGCTGCCTTCGTACATACTGCCCATGGGTATTCCGAGGTTCCGCTTCAGCCGGATTGTACGTGCACCGGGTGAGTATGGGCCGTTAAAAATCAGCATGGGAAGCATACGCATTTGGTACGCGCACTACCCTCTGTTGACCCCAGAGCTGGTCACAGACGCAGGGTTACAAGTGTGTGTAAAAGGCTGAGACTTTGTAAATAGCAATTTTATAATCTGGACGATTACCAAGTGGGAAATCTACTTTTGCATTTCTTGTAAACAGTTGCTCTGATAAACAGTGCAAGGTGTAACCGGCCAGAGGTCTTATGAATGTTCTTTTGGCAAAGTTTTGTGTTTTGCTAAAACCTGCTGTTTGCATTTTTCACTAGCAAAAGTGGACCTGCACGGCAGTTAAAAATCTTTTTTTTTTTAAAGCCCACAATGTAAAGGCAAAGCTACAAATTCTAAAAAGCACCTGTTTGTGGTGTTCCACATAACATAATGACGCATCGGTGTATATTACTCTGGGCAGTGTTTAATTTCTTTAAAGCGCAGCGCAGAAGCAAAAGCGGCGATATTAAATACCTGTGCGCCGAATACCAAGGCTAGTACCTCTTGCATACAATGCCAGACACTCCATGGCCCCTTATCTTACTCTTGCAGGTCCCTACTTTTTTTCCTTGGTGACTTTTTTCTGTCTTTTTCTTCCTCCGTTTTTCCCGTTCGTCTTCCGCTCCCCTAAAATGTACATCGGTAGGCGCACCAGCTACCACTTACTCAAATTAAGCAAGTACAGCAGTGGGAGAGTTGTCAGCAGTAAATGTTTCTCCCAGTCGTCCTCTGACCTGTAATAGATATTGGCTGTTTAGGTAAGGCTGCAAGTGCTTATGAGACAGCATTTGTTGCTTTGGGTTATAACGTATAGATTCCGATCGGACTAGCCAGTCAGCTCACAAAAGAGGCTTGCGCAAGTTCTGCTTCCCGCCTGTGCAAGACTACCTGCCATACTCGGGTTCGGTGCCTCCATTTATCCTAGGGTGCAGAGTGTATGGCGGCGCTACTGCTTTCTTAAAGTGACATTCATTGTGTAAAAGCAAACGATGAAGGATACAGATTCTGTCTTGCCCCGGATAGAACTCGGTGAGAGATCACCATTGAAGTTATTTATGTCCTGATACGCATTTATTTATGTAGTGCATCATACATGCAATTAACCTAATTCTAAGCACTTTTGATTTTGGGCTGAAGCAAAGAGAGATGAGTTAATTCACCTACATCACCTAGCAACAAGGTTTTGGTCCAGTGCCATTATTTGCCCCTATTTCGCCTGGGTCGAAAGTTGACAGGTAAGCCACTACACCACATTCAACATTGAGTTACTGTGTGTACATGTGTGGGTGTATAGAATGGAAATAGGTGAATTACTCTCAGACATGTTTTCGCCCTCAGCATGGAACCGAAACAGCTCTTCTTGCTGTGGTCGAGGAATCTAAGAAAATCCTTGATCAGGGAGGAGCAGTAGCTATTATGCTCCTTGGTATAAGCTTGGAATTTGATGGTCCTGTGGAATGTATAAACCGTTATTGGACCGAAACGTCGACGCTTTAAACATCGTTTTGCTTACATAGGAACTTTCATGTATATCTGAAATCCTAATACTATGTTATAAAAACTTGTACGTGTATGGTATTTCATTTGTCCATACAAAAGCGAAAGATGTTGTATACTACTGATGAATAGATCTCACATGTTTAGTAGTATCGATGTTGCCATGTTGCATCTTTGAATTGACCATATTAAATAATGGTACATGAAGATAACCCCATGCATTGTTGAATTATATGTTCACTTGTTGTGACTTAATGATAAGTCAAAATTGTTTTTGCTGAATGATTCCTTAGGGGACACTTTTGTATTTTGTTATCAATCATACCCAGTCCTCTTGGGATAATTGGATGGCTCTGTCTTTTTTGAGATCCATAGGGGATTGCGGTGCGATTTCGACCAACAGGAATACTCCGAGAGCCGGTTGCAACCAAGTTAGAATGACTGGCCGGCCTACGTTCCGACCGCCAACATCGTAATCGGGTGGTCGGACCAAAAACCAACCAAGTTGGTCGGAAAGTCTCCAACATGGTAGGAAAGCTTTCAACTTGCGGTTGGAGGCTTTCCAACCTACATCGTAATCGGCCTCTAATTGTATTGTGAAAGAAGCATTGTTATGCATATTTATGGAGAAACAGATTTTCAGCAAAAAGGTTTACACTTTTAGTTTTATACTTTTAATTTGGTTCATTCTCACCTGATGATCTTTATTGTTCCCATAGAGCCCATTCAGGTTGACATAATGGCAATTCTTATACCACCAGGCCCCGCGGTATGAGATGGAACAGGGCATAATGTGTTTATTGCGATCACGGTCTCTTGTAGAGAAGATCATGTTGTTGTGGTAGCTCAGTGAATCACCTAAGGCAGGAAGAAGCAGCATGTATCAGGTCAAAGAAGAAACTAAAGACATTCCTGTAGTTGATAGGGTGGCAGCTGCTAGCAGGCACTCTGTGCCTTGCAAGTTACCTGTTGAAAGTTGTAAGATATATTAGTCGCTTTCTTTCCAGAAATATCTAATGTATATATTGGGAACAAGATTCATTTTAATGGCTGAATGTGGTAATAGGCCTCCCTTGGTTTGATTTGCAGCCATTCATTCTGCACTACTCTAATCAGAATGTTTCAATAAATACATCCTATCTGAATTGGTTACCCATTGAGGCTCATAGCACCTAATCAATCAATCAATCAGGAAATTTGTAAAGCGCACTACTTACCCACTAGGGTCTCAAGGCGCTGAGGGCGAGGGGGGCAGCTGCAGCTAGTGGTCGAAGAGCCAGGTCTTGAGCAGTCTTCTGAAGGCCGGAGGTCTGTGGTCTGTCTTAGGTAGAGGGGGAGGGCATTCCAGGACTTGGCGGCGCGGTGGGAGAAGGATCTGCCCCCGGTAGTGGTTCTGTGAATGCGCGGGACGGCGGCCAGGGACAGGTCAGCGGAACGGAGTTTCCTGTTGGGTATGTGGAAGGTGAGTCTTTTGTTGAGATAATCAGGGCCGGTCGTGTGGAGTGCTTTGTGTGCGTGGATCATGAGTTTGAATGTGATTCTTTTGTCGACAGGGAGCCAGTGCAGGTCTCTCAGGTGCGGGGTGATGTGGTCCCTGCGGGGGACGTCAAGGATCAGGCGTGCTGAGGCGTTCTGTATTCTTTGGAGTCTGTTGATGAGCTTGGATGGGGCTCCGGCATAGAGGGCGTTTCCGTAGTCAAGACGGCTGCTGACGAGAGCATGGGTGACGGTTTTCCGTGTGTCCGCCGGGATCCATCTGCAGATCTTTCGGAGCATGCGGAGGGTGTGGAAGCAGGAGGAGGAGACTGCGTTGACTTGGTTGGTCATGCTGATCTTGGAATCGAGGATGACTCCTAGGTTGCTTGCTTGGTTGGTTGGTACCGGGGGGGTTCCCAGTGATGTTGGCCACCAGGAGTCGTTCCACGCTGAGGGGTTGGGCCCGAGGATGAGGATCTCCGTTTTGTCCGTATTCAGCTTGAGCCTGCTTGCCTCCATCCAATCGGCGACGGCCTTTATGCCCTGGTGTAGGTTGGCTTTGGCGGTGTGGGGGATTATGTTGAGGTCGTGTAGTCTGGCGATGCGAGTGAGGGGGCCATATAGACGTTGAACAGCGTCGGGCTGAGGGAGGATCCCTGGGGGACGCCGCAGATGGTTTTGGTGGTTTTGAATGGAATGGGGGAGGAGGACTCTCTGGGTCCTGTCGGTGAGGGAGGAGGTGGTCCAGTTCAGGGCCTTGTCTAGGATTCCTGCGTCGTAGAGGCGTGTGCGTAGTGTGTGGTGGCAGACGGTGTTGAAGGCGGCAGAGAGGTCCAGGAGGATGAGGGCCGCTGTCTCGCCGTTGTCGAGTAGGATTCTGATGTCGTCTGTGGCGGCGATGAGGGCGGTCTCGGTACTGTGATTGCTGCGGAAGCCTGACTGGGAGGGGTCCAGGATGCTGTTGTCTTCTAGGTAGCGAGTGAGCTGGGTGTTTACGATCTTTTCCATGACTTCCGCTGGGAACGGAAGCAGGGAGATGGGCCAGAAGTTCTTGAGGTCGCTCGGGTCAGCCTTGGGATTCTTCAGGAGGGCGTTGATCTCGGCGTGCTTCCTGCTCTCCGGGAAGGTCTCTGTTTCGAAGGAGAGTCAAGTCAAGTCAAGTCAAGTCAAGTAATTTATATAGCGCACTACATACCCAGAGGGTCTCAAGGCGCTTAGGGAGGGGAGGAGGATTACTTCTCAAATATCCACGTTTTAAGTTGCTTTCTGAATGCTAGGTGGTTCTGGGTAAGGCGAAGGTAAGTGGGGAGTGAGTTCCAAGTTTTAGCAGCCAGGTATGAGAAGGATCTGCCTCCCATGGTGGTCTTGTTGATGCGGGGTACAGTGGCGAGGGCTTGGCTGGAAGAACGTAGTTGGCGGGAGGGGGTGTAGAAGGACAGTCGTGAGTTGAGGCATTCTGGTCCGATGTCGTAGAGTGATTTGTGAGCGTGGGTTAGCAGCCGGAAAGTGATTCTCTTATTGACGGGTAGCCAGTGGAGGTCTTTCAGGTGACCAGAGATGTGTTCGTTGCGCGGGATGTCTAATATGATCCTGGCTGAGGCGTTTTGGATTCGTTGGAGATCACATGATTCCCCTACAAGGAAGTATACTTGGGAACAGATCAACAATGAGTAATCTGTTGCCTGATTTCAAACTCCCAAGTTCAAGACTAGCTCTAAATAGAAACAGTTCTTTCCTAATAATGTCCCTAAGATTTAGAACTCTCTTGCAGCCTACCTTCACCTTGATAGTTCTCTAAACAAGATCAGAACAAGACTAAATGCCTATGCGTACCTTCTATGCATTGTGCTTGATCATACATGGCTTTGAGACACTCCATTGATGATTATGCCCATATTCTATAATGCATCCAGTTTCTTATACTATAAAGCTCATCCGTTCATACGTTTACACTAAACATCAGATTATTTCATGCACCATCTTTATCTATGTTAACACATTGTTTACAATACCTATGTCTCTGTGTTGTGTTCTGTCAACCAACTTAGGGTTGAAATCATGCGGTGTAAAAAGGAGTAAATTAAAATATGGCCTAATGCACCTGAGGGAAATGCTTCCCTCTCTAGGTCACAGAAGGTAGCTGAACTTTATTCTTTCTTTCAGGTATACTAATTATGTGTGTGTAAATCTCGGCTCAAGTATTAGGAGAAATCAAGATTTGAAGGATATGTAACTATTCATTACACCAAAGTGGGGGACTTAATCTCCTAAATCGATTTTTAAGATGTGGGTAGATCCCTTCCACAGTCTGATGTCAAGAGTAAAAGTTGTTTTTCCATTTGTGTACGGACAGTCCTCACTTCCTGGTACTAGTGTGCAGATTTAAACATTCTTATCCCCAGTAAAGAAACTCTATATCATACTTCCCCGATCCTTTCTGTGCACCATAGTGTCTTTCTTACCAGCAGTGCCACTGTATTTTCCGAGTCGTAGTCGGTAGTAGTTTTTTTGTGTGTCCACTCGGAAACTGTCATAGACTGCGTAGGCGGATTCATTCTTTGTGCGCAGATCAACTCGCAGCTCATAGGCTCCCTGAGATGTCAACTTATGCAGGTTCTCGTTACCTAAGAATTCAAAGCAGAGTGAGTCACAATCACCTACGACCTGCGTATACTCTTCCCTTCTCTCAAAGGGACCCTCACGCTGCGATTGCTAAAAAGTGCTGTAGATCAGGTCCAACCGATCCACCTAGGTCAATTTCTCTCTTTTTTTCTTGCTCTACTTCTCTCAACTCGACTCTCCCATCTTTACATCTGTTCCTCACTCTCGCTTTCAGAGGAAGCATTGTAGCGATACAGGCGCTCACACTGTGAAAGCTAGCTGATGACAGTCTTGCAATGATTGCAGGTGCCTGTTGTGCTTAACACTGCGGAATGGGGACCTCTGCATTGGTACAGGTCAATTTCCATATTCTCTTAACCATGACACAAGTACCCTTTGAGCCTGTTTCTTGCAATCTTTGATTGGATTCATGCAATCCTGAAAGCCACTGCACACTTATTCACTTGTTGTGGTAGGTGGTTGAACATCCGAATGTGCAATAACAACCTCTGAGATGGAGAATGTTGACAATAGTTTGTGTACTAGCAACTGAATTTGTAATACCTTCTAGATTCCCAGGAGCTGATGTTTAATCGGGAAGCTCGCAAGGTATTCTTAGATCCTTTTGTTCTTTCCCTTCTAAACTATCCTTTTTATGATAGATGGAATCTGAAAGGGTTACTCAACCTGCAGACTGGCAAGTTTTCCCATGCAACGTGTGTTTCTTAATTTTTCCTTTTTTCATTCTTCAAAACACTTGATGACCTAGTCATATCTGACATCAGAGAACTTACAATTCCTGTACTTCCAATGTATGACACACATCTGGACACATTCCCTCCCCAGCCTACAATCATTCCTCTGACCCCCACTGTCAACATATCTCTGACTTACAAATATCTCTGTTCTCCACCCAGTCAGGAAAATGTCCCCAGTCAGCAAACATTCCCATTTCAAAGCAATAACAAGACCATATCCTATTTCATAGCTGTCAAGTATCTCAGTATCATGAGTGACATGTAAATCATCTGAGTGCTGTAAACTACTGTGGTTTTACTTAACTAGCAAGATTGGTAACTCACCGAGCCAAAACTCCTGTGTCAGGTTCCCAAACCCTGCAGCATACTCATCCCAGTTCCTCCAGAAGTTTGTTTTTCCGTTCATTCGCCTTTGAAACACCTAAACAGGCCACGGACAGAGTAAGAGGAAAGAAAATACACAGTTAATGGAACGGCCAGATTTCAGCTCAAGCAGCTCTGTGCTGTTAGTGAGGCGCCATCACCCGTGTAGGACCCTCGTGGAACACGTGTAGGACCCTCATGGAACACATGTATCTGCATCCCGCAGAGGTGTTCTTGTCTCAGTGCTTGAGCAGCATCTATCAAAAAGCACTGTATATTGCGAATAGCAAACCCTCTGCCACAAACATTCACTAATCCAGTGACAGGTAGCACATACCCTTCATTTTATAATCCTGAAGCAAAAAACACCAGCTATAGGTACTGAGGAGGAATAAAAGGGGGACCACACAAACTCTTGCAACTGAGAAAAGCCATTTATGCAAGGTAGGCTGTTGACATTGGTATGTCATTTCCTAACTTCTGCTATGAAGGAAAAAGAGATTATATTTAGACCTGATTTAAGATTCCAAGGGGCATATTATCAAGGACCCGTGTTAAAATTTTAGCTGTTTTATCGGCAGGAAACTGCAGATAAAACGGTGATAATGGGCTTGATAATACGCACTTGTTAATTCCCATAGAAGCCCATGTTAACACCAGAACATGGGCTTCTATGGGAGTTAACACGAGCGTATTATCAAGCCCATTATCGCCGTTTTATTGGCAGTTTCCTGCCGATAAAACAGCGATAATTTTAACACCGGTCCTTGATAATATGCCCCCAAACTCCTTATCAGCTTCCATGCTTTTTTCCCATTCCTCTTTTTTTTTTACTAATAATTCTCAACATTGAATAGGTAACACTGAACATTAGAAAATGATTCTGATGAGTTGTAAAATTCCTCTATCCCGGCTGTGTTGCCCAGTAAAGCATACTTTACAATCCAATCTGGCAAACAGTAAAGTGTATGTAACCATGACCACTGTGCCTCTGAATTCAAGGCTTTTGGTAATCACAACTGGCCTAATATAGAAAAAAAAGGTTCTGAAACTGTATACAGTATTCCAGATGAGTCCTCCTCAGCTGCAAGCAAAACTCGATTTGAGTTCATGCCTTATCCACATTAATGGGCTAATGCCCCACAGCTACCAGAGCATACAAACAATGGAACTTGACACACGTGAAATCACCTGCATCAGCTGCTCACCCACAATACCACAATATTTTGTCTTTTCTGCATCACTGGTCTTCTCAGCCATTAGAGTCTTCTTACACCTCATCATTGCCCTTCACATCTTCCTTGACCACTACAGAACTTTCCCACTACCGACAATTAGATAGAAGATTGTAATGTTGGGAGCTCCATTAAAAACAATGAAGTGCTCAGGGCTTCTAATGTCTGGTAGAAGCCCGGAGTTCCAATATTCCAATGTTGTTCACTGAAACAGCTGTTGTAAACAAAGGCCTCACGGAGTCCGACGGGGCTTGAATCCCCTTGGGCTTCGTGAGGCCTTTGTATTACAAATTAGAACATTGTGCCCTCTAGGGGCGAAATGTTCTAATAGCCTTAGAGCCCTCCGTAGCAGGCTCTATCAGCCATTAAAGTCCCACTCCTGTGTTTAAGGACCTCGCCTTCGGCTTGAGCCTTTAACACTGAAGTGGACCTTTCATGGCCGGTAGAGCTCGCTATGGCGGGATCTTGAGGCTATATCCAAACGTTTTCTTGGCTGTTATTGGCTATGTCTATAGGCGTTTATTATCCTTGTCCCTACTGCCCAAATTCTCGAAAGCATAAGATAACACCTTTACATATCTGATAAGAGCTTGGTCAGTTCAATTACCCAAATCAAACATTCAACCACTTTCCTCATCTCCTTGACCACTGTGGCAGCCATCTTGGGGTCAGGCAAGGGATTCTGCCCCTGGTGTTTCATTTTGCCGGTCCCCATTTTTATCATTCCTCCATGTACTCTCAAGGACCCCAAGGGTATTCGTGCAGCTTCTTCAGGTGCATTAACCGTAGTGCAGAAACTGACTGACTGGTATTGCCACACTTGTCCGATCAGACACCGAGAGAGAACCTCCTTTCGCCTGCGTGCGTGCCCCGCTATGATCCCTGCCAGCTATAGAGTAAATGACCAATCTTGCACACCTCGAGGTCCAGTGTTGCTTGTCGCTCACAAAAGCAGTGCCACAGGAAAAGCGCACCTTTGGCTATGCATTAATTTAATCCGCCTGAAAAAGAATATCGAGCGCGTTCCACTCATAGCACCATGTAAGATCTTGCCACCTGTGCAGATGCTTCGTTTCCTCACTCGCGGCGCCACCGCACCAGAACACCACTGCTAGGGCGCCCGGGGACAGCACGTTGCAGCACTCCGGTTAAAGGATACCAAAGTCCTCCGCCGCAACGCTGTCTAGCGGTCGCGACCTCACATTGTTCCGCTCATTAGGCAGGCATATGTGCATTCCGCTTACAAACGGTTGCCCAAACGAGGATCCTGCTGTTAGGGGTGTAAAGGGGTGAGTGTATGGGCATACAATGATACAGCTATATATAATGATATATATATGTCGGGACGAGACACAAGTGAACACTCGGTATGGTGGTTTGGACCGGAAGTCCCGTGCGACTTCTGGCCTTTTATTTATAGCCTTCTGGCCCCGCCTGGCCAGAAGGTGATACAAGTGGTGTACGTAGTTCCGGCCGAGGCCGGAGCTACCAACAACTAGAACGTTACATCCCTTCCCAAATTAGTCCTTTGAGACAAATTGAATTAGCACATAAAGTCAGCAAGTCTTTGACTGGGCCTGGGATTTGGTCGGAGGCCGTACTGCCTTCTCCCTCCTACCGGAGTGTTCTCAGGGTAGGCTCTCGCGGATGGCGTCAGCGGTTCAATGATCCCAGTAGATGGGGTGGATGGCGAATTGCTCAAAGTAACACTTGTTGGTTCACTACCGGTGTCTTGCCTTTCCGGTGTACCTGCCTGACGCTCCGTGTTGGCAGGTGTCGCTGGGATTCGCTTGAACCACGACACGTTTCTTGTTACCTCTTCGCCTTCGCGTTGAGCTGTCACTGCCGTGCCTCTGCTTGTCCTGACAATCCATGGCTCGACTTCATATGGTGTTCTGAATTTCCCTCCAGGCCTCCGAGCTCGAATGAGCACACGATCTCCGGGGACCAGTACCCTGTCTTGAGCCCCTCTCTTCTTACTTGCCTTGTCGTTAGTTCTTCTCCTCCGGGTTTGGGTGGACTCTGGATGATAAGGTTCAGGCCGCCATCCTTCTGCCATGGGTAGCAAATCACGCCTGGGGCCTGAGAACATGAGAGCCCATGGCGATCTTTGTGTAGTGCTGTGTGGAGTGCTCCTGTACTCTCGTAGAAAGCTTTGAAGAGCCTCCTCCGGATTGGTTCCTTCTACTGCAGATATTCTTAATACCTTATTAATTGTCCTCATGAATCTTTCTATTTCGCCATTAGCTTGAGGCCACTGTGGCGTTATGCGGCGATGATGAATTCCTAGTTTTTGCATAAATTCTTTGAACTCACTTCGCTGGAAGGGTGGTCCATTTTCCGTTTTCAGTTGTTGAGGAATCCCAAACAATGCAAATGTTTTGCTCAGTATGGGTTGAATGTTCGTGAAACTTGTCGACTGAGCTACCTCCACAATTGGGTACTTCGTATAGCTGTCCACTAGAACCACAGTGACCCTTCCGTCTGGAAAACTGCCAAAGTCTAGGCTAACCCAGGACCACGGTGCTGGTGCATGTTCCTCTGTGATGATTGGCGCAGGGGCTTCAGTTCTTCCTGTTAGCTGACACGCCCGACAGTTCTTCACTATGGTGTCGACTGCGTCTTCCAAGTTCGGGAACCAGACCTTTTCCCGCATACGGGCCTTCATTCTCCTGGTGCCTTGGTGCCTTGGTGGCCTTCGTGTGCTAACACTGTCGCTTGTTCCTGTAGGGTCGTCGGAATTATCACTCTTGAGCCTCTTAAGATAAGGCCATTTTCAGTGATGCTGATCTCGTTATGTATTTTCCAGAACTGATTGAGTCGTGCGCGGTCAGCCTCGTTCCAGCCATGTACGTCTCGCAGGAAGCCTTCCCAGGATCCGGTGTGCACCGCATTCTCTACTCACTTCAGGACAGTGTGGTTGGCATATTGTTCCATGATTTTGTCTGCTGACATTGCTTGGGGGCATGCTCCCTGTGATATCATATTCACAAACTCTTTGGTCTGTCTTTCGGGCTCTTCTTCTTGTGCTTCTTCCTTAGTGGGATATCGAGATAAGAAGTCTGCCGGGTTCCTGGCTCCTGGCCTGTACACGAGATCCATTTGGTACTGTTGGATTTGGATTGCCCATCTTTTGATTCGTGGAGGCAGATGAGGCGCTGTGCCTTTAAATAATGGAATTAGTGGTTGGTGATTGGTAACCATTCTGAAGGGGTGTCCGGTTATGTAAAGATGGAAATGGTTGCAAGCCCATTTTACTGCTAATGCTTCTCTCTCGATTTGAGAGTATCTCGCCTCAGTGGCGGTGAGGGCCTTGCTCGCGAACGCTAGTGGCGCCCATACTCCTGGTTCCGTTTCCTGGGTGAGGAGCGCTCCCAGTCCAACGGGGCTGGCATCGACCAGTATTTCGGTGGGTCTGGTCGTGTTGAAATAGGCCATGGTTGTTCCATCTAGGAGGGCGTACTTGATTTTGTTGAATGCTTCTTCCTCAACATCTGTGGTTCGGCAATGGTTGCTAAGTTCGGTATGAACCTGGTACAGTATTGGGCCATGCCCAGGAAGCTTCTCACTTCTGAGGCTGTGGTCGGCGCTGAGGCATATTTTATGGCTTGTGACTTCCTGGGATCAACTTGGAACTCCATCAGAATTGAATACGTAGCCGAAGAATTCTATCGATTTCTGAAAGAATTTGCATTTCTCCTTATGCAGTGTTACTCCATGGTCAGCTAGCCTCTTGAGTGTGGACCTCAGGTGCTGGTGGTGTTCTTCACTGGTCTTGGAGTGTATCAGGATATCGTCGCTTACATTTAACACTCCTTGTAGGCCGGATAGTATTTCTCGAATTGTATTTTGAAAGATTTCTGCCGCTGAGGATATCCCGAAGTTTAGTCTCTTATATCTTCTAAGACCGAGGTGAGTCGAGAACGTCGTTATGTACCTGCTCTCTTCGGCTAGTCGGAGTTGGTGGTATCCAACGTTGAGGTCCAACTTAGAGAACCATTGGGCTCCGTTCAGGTATATGAGTATGTCATCTACGGTGGGTGTTATGTGTCTTTCTCTCTTTATTGCCTTGTTGGGCATTCGCATGTCTATGCAAATGCAGATCTTCCCTGGTTGACGGGGTTTTTCGGCTATTACCATGGGCGACACCCACGGCGTTGGTCCAGTGACTTTTTCTATGACTCCTTGTTTTTCAAGTTGTGTCAGTTCCTGCTCGACTGCTGCTTGTAGGTGAAACGGAATCCTCCGGTGTTTCAGAGCAATTGGCTGGACCGCTTTATCAATGTGTAGTTTGATTGGCTGTCCTTTAATTGTGCCCAGACCTTTGAATTCTGACCCGTCAATTTGAATTTGGCACTTTGGTTGAGGTCTTCGCTTTCTTTTCAGGTCTTTCGTGAACGATACGAAGTAGTACTCTCCTTCATCGTCAGTGGAGGAGTCATCTAATCGTGCATGGCGATGTTGTCTTGCTGTCATGGATCTTGATTCTTGAGTTTCCTCCAGACTTAATTGCCTGACTGCTCCTGTTACGGTCCGTCTCCCCGCTGTGTATCTTCCGCGGAATCCTCCTCTGCATACGCTGGCAAAGTGGTTTGGTGTTCCGCATTTCGAACATGTCTTCCCTCTTGCAGGGCACCCATCTTGACTATGCTCATCACGCCCACAGTATCCACAGGATGTTCGTCTCGGGGTTCTGGTCGGCCATCTTCCCCTTCCACCTCTACCTGATGTGCGGACGGCGTCAACTCTTTCTGTCTTCACAACTGCACTTGCTTCCGCTTGAGTGGTCATGGCGGCCTCCATTGCTGTCGACCGGACATCAGATAACTCATGTGACCGTGCGAGCATGAGAATCTCATCGAGCGTGATGTTGGGTTGGCGCAGTATTAGTGTTCTTAGAGTCTTGTTCCGGCACCCTTGAATGATCTGTGCTGTAACTTCCTTATTATGATCATCTTCGGCGCATGTGCTCACCAGTTCCCTTAGTCGGGCATGGAAGGCGTCCATCGTCTCACCTTCCCTTTGTTTAGACTGTCTGAACTTAAACCGTTCATAGTGCGGGTTGAGTTGGGGATCAAAGTGCGCGTTGAGGGCTCCCACGGCGGCGTCGTAGTCATTAGCGTTGCCAGTATCTGGAAGGTGGGAGAACAGTTTGTAGATTTCAGTGCCCCCAAAGTGCAGTAGCAGGGAGCGTTTGACTGTGTTGTCGGTTTCACGAGTGGCCACGAAGTAGTTGTTCAGTTGTCCTATCCATACTGCCCACCCCGGTGCTGCTGTGGAAGGTTCAATTAACTCGCTGAACGGCGGGAGTGCCTGAATCTGCGAGTGAGCTGATGGATGGATGTGCTGTGCTGGAGGTACTGCTTGCTGTGGCACTACTTGTTGCGGCGCTGCCTGCTGTTGTGGCGCTGCCTGCTGTTGTGGCGCTGCTTGCTGTTGTGGCGCTGCTTGCTGTTGTGGCGCTGCTTGCTGGTTCTGGTTGCCTGGTGGGTTTGACATTTCCTCTTTGTTGTGTGTCCGCCTCCAGGAATGTGTGTTCCTTTTCAATGTTCTCTCTTATAACACTTTTCCATATATATATTTTTTTCTTTGGATGTATCAATGCTTTTTTTTTTTCTCTGTGGAGGCCGATGCAGCCTCAGCGCTTGTGTCGCGCTGTGCTGGGTGGGCGTGCGTCACTCTGGGGCACCTCGTGGCTCTGTGCGGCCTTCGCGCTCCTCGCGCCTCTGTCAGGCGTCTCTGCCGAGCCTTTCTCCTGTGCGCATGCGCGCCTGATGCACTCTGGCCTGTGTGCTCGGGCCCGTGCGACTTCCGACCTTTTATTTATAGCCTTCTGGCCACGCCTGGCCAGAAGGTGATACAAGTGGTGTACATAGTTCCGGCCGAGGCCGGAGCTACCAACAACTAGAACGTTACAAGGGGCAGCACCGCTACTGGCACACTGCGCTCGCCGCTGTCCTCCGGGGCCGAGGATATGACAGCCCGGCTGAGCGCCATGTTGCATGCACTCTGTGTCGCGGGGAGGGAACACAAATGCTGTGTTGTTGTATATAGGCTGCATAATCAGCCCTGCTGCACTCCGGGCTCCACTTTAAAACGTTACCATTTGTGGGGGTTGAAGATCGATGGATCCGCAGATATTTGAGCGGATCTTAAGCCCGGCCAGCAGAACCGGGCTTAAGGTTCCCTAATAGACATACCTCATGAATATTAATGTGACTGAGCAGAATGATTGGTCAGGGTAGTGGGGACTACTGTAAGAGGAAAAAAGGGGGTAGCCAGTGCCCTGAGATGATAGATGCAACCTGACAACACACATAACATTGAATAACATCAGAACCGAACACTCTGAGACCCGGGCTGGGGGGGAGGGTGAGTGGAGTGGGAGGGGAGGGAGAGACAAAAAGCTACAGTAAGATGCTAATGAGAATTAATGTAATAGATGGCTCGAGTTTGTACTCTGTTGTTCATGACTTGCAAAACCAATAAAAATATATATTTAAAAAAAGGACGAAAAACGTGTTGTTTGCCCTGGCTGTCATTCATACTCAGCTGTCCATCGATTTAGTTACAACAGTCCTGGAGGAACAATAAAATTGCACAGTCAACATTGACACCAAAAAGGAAAACAAATCCAATTACTTTCCCGTACCGTACAAGATCTTATTTGCTACCTGATTCATTTACAACAGGCAGGACTTGCATACAGCTCTATTAGGTTACACCTAACAACACTTGCTGCCTACATGCAAAATAGACAACACATATATTTGTTCAGAATTCCAGTTTTTAAAGCATTTATGGAGGGACTAAAAAGAGTAATTCCTCCCTCCATCCCACCGCCAGCCGCATGGAATCCACATAATGTTCTCACCAGGCTTATAGGTCCTCCTTTTGAACAACCCATTCGTGGGATCTACAGTTCCTCACATGGAAAGTACCTTTTTTAGTGGCTATCACATCTATCAGAAGGGTGAGCAAACTTCACGCGCTTACCCGTGGTGAACCTTTTTTCAAAACCATCTAGTCAAACTAGCAATAATTAACCCCAAATTTCTACCGTAATTAGTTTTTTCTTTTCATATCAAACAAATCATTGAGCTCCCTGTATTTTCCCCCCAAACCAGACTCAGTGGAGGAAAGGGCGCTAAACATTCTGGATGTTTAAAGGGCAGTAATGTATTACATTGAGAGAACAAAACCTTTTCGAAAAATTCAACAACTCTTCATAGCTTTCTCAAACCCCCATAAAGGCTCACCCATATCTAAAGCAGGTATCACAAGGTGGGTAGTAAAATGCTTTAAAACGTGCTACCTCAAAACTAAGCAAATGCTACCTGCAGCTCCAAGAGCTCACTCCACACGTGAAAAAGGGGTCTCTATGGGTTTCCTAGGAGACATTCCACTAGCAGATATATGTAAAGAAGATGCATGGAATAACTCCTATACATTCACAAAACACTCCTGTGTTGATGTCTTAGTTAACCAACAAGCTAGAATGGGTCAAGCAGTATTACGAACACTTTTTCAAGCATCTACGTCAATCATTAGCTAGCCACCGCTGTTGGGGAGCACTGCTTTACTACATTTGATGCAAAGGCATATGGATCTACGGCCAAGACATGCTACAAATGGAATATGTTACTTGTCCTGTAAGCTTCTATTCGTAGCGTGTAGTGCCGTAGATTAATATGCACCTACCCTCCTCCGCGGAAGCTAATGGGTCATGCACACACTATCCTTATTTAACTATATCTTGCACCTTCATCTTTATCTCTCTACTGCTCCTATACGAAGCTCACCCGATGAGTCAAAAAACAATCTAACAATGGAGCCTATAATGATGCGCAATACAAACTATAGGAGTCACCATACCTCATGACTTAAAAGACTACTTTGAAGAAAAACAAGTTGCAAACATCCTAGCCCAACACGAGATGGCATGAGTATAACATATGAATCTACAGCACTACATGCTACGAATAGATGCATTTCTTAAAGAAAAGTGTTTTGAAAAGTGTGCTTCGGGACCCTGCACATTGGTGGGCCATTCTGTGGCCATTCTGGAGATTCACCCGAAAGAACTATGATTACATCGAATTAACTTTTCTGGCAAAAGTGCTTCCAAACGAATAAATAATTATTACATTAAATTAAAGTCAAACCAGTGAAATGTACAATGTTTACACATCTTTTCACCATCAATATTCTTCCTATCTCCCTACTGCCATGTAACATTGTTTACATACATATTGCTCTAGATATCTGTCCTTTAAAACCTCAACTCTCATGGTGCACTCTGCTCCTTAGCATTTCTTCCCCCAGAGTTCACGACTGCACTTGGCTGCATTGAAACTTAACTAACAATACCTTCAGTTCCATGATCAGTCCCAGTGAGGTACCACCTGTCTATGCTCCACTATCCTCCTCCAGCCTCACACAGGCATGAACATTATCTCAAGGAAATGTATAAACTCATAGATTACTCCTTCTGGATTCACACATCCAGTTTATCAACTCTACTGACTGGCAGTAGGCTACCCTCATTCATATGCATCCTCCATCAGTTGTCTGGTGCAATGTTGATTAGGAACACTCTATCCAGACATATTTCTCCTCGAATGCCTGACTGTTACTTGTATCCACATTCATCCAGTGCAGATTTGTGCGCCATTACAGTAAATCCATGCTCTTGAAGGAAAATTACCATAGAATGCACAATAATTTGAAAGGAATATGCTACTTACCAGTATGCATCTGTTCTTGGCATGTAGGGCTGCTGACATTCATATCTTGTGCATAGATCGCCGCCTAGTGTTGGGTCCGGATGATTGCACTTGTTGTCTTGGAAGAGTCTTCGAAGTATCACGAGATAGGTGACTCCTCCACTGGACTACAGTGCCCATGGGCATCCTCTCCATCCTCAGATTGTTTTTCGCCATTGTGGCAGAGATGGAGATAGTAAAGTAAGAGATGGCCAAGCCAGAGAGAATGCTGCAGCTGCTACAGGCACTGGGGAGGAGGGCGGACGGTATAAATGTCAGCAGCCCTACATGCCAAGAACAGATGCATACTGGTAAGTAGCATATTCCGTTCGAGGCATGTGGGCTGCTGAATTCATATCTTGTGCATAGACTGTATAGCAGTATCTCCTCTAGCGGTGGCTACCTGTGCCAGCTGCAGCAGTTTGAAAAAGAGTTTTGAGGACAGCCTGGCCTACAGCAGCTTGCTGTTTTGTTTGCACATCTACACAGTAGTGTTTTGTGAAAGTGTGTATGGTGGTCCATGTGGCTGCCTTACAGATATCTTCAAGAGGAATATTTCTTAGGAAAGCCAAGGATGCCCCCATTTTCCTAGTGGAGTGTGCTCTTGGGGGGACGGTTAACGTGCGTTTTGCCTTTTGATAGCATATCTGAATGCATTTAACTATCCATCTGGCTATTCCTGATTTTGAAATTGGATTCCCTTTGTGTTGTGGTGCAAAGGCAACAAACAGTTGCTTTGTTTTCCTAAATGATTTAGTTCTGTCCACATAGTAAAGTAGAGCTCTCTTTACGTCTAGTGTGTGCAGGGCTCTCTCAGCTACTGACTGTGGATTTTGAAAGAACAAGGGCAGTTCTATTGATTGGTTGATATGGAAATTGGATACAACCTTAGGCATGAATTTAGGGTTTGTTCTAAGAACCACCCTGTTGGCATGTACCTGCATGAAATGTTCTTGAATTGTAAGCGCTTGTAATTCACTCACTCTTCTGAGTGAGGTGATGGCTACCAAGAATGCAATTTTCCACGTTAGGAATTGTAGTTCGCATGAATGTAAAGGTTCGAAAGGAGGGCCCATGAGTCTGGTAAGCACTATATTGAGATTCCAGACTGGGGAAGGGGGGTGCCTAGGAGGAATCACCCTTTTTAAACCCTCCATGAATGCTTTGATTGCTGGTATTCTAAACAGTGAAAGGTGTTGCCTGTTTTGAAGGTATGCTGCTATGGCAGCGAGGTGTAGCCGTATTGAATAGTATGCTAAGTTACATCTTTGTAGGTGCAGCAGGTAACATATTATGTTTTGTATTGAAGCATCTAAGGGGTTGATTTGGTTATTGGTGCAGTAAATAACAAATCTTTTCCATTTAGCTGCATAGCACACTTGTGTGGTTTGTCTTCTTGCCTCCCTAATGATATTCATGCAATCTGGGGGCAAGTTAAGGTATCCAAACTCTAAGACCTCAGGAGCCAGATCGCTAGGTTCATTTGATTTGGATCTGGGTGTCTGATTTCTCCATGGTTCTGAGTTAGAAGATGAGGTGCAAGGTGCAGTCTTTGATGGGGAACTACTGAGAGTTCCAGGAACGTCGTGTACCATGGTTGTCTCGCCCATGTGGGAGCAACTAGGATTAGTGTGAGGGAGTGTTGCCGCAGTTTGCGTGCCACCAGCGGGATCAGTGGTGCTGGGGGAAAAGCGTACGCAAATCTGCCTGACCAGTTCATCCATATCGCATTGCCATGTGACAATGGATGTGGGTATCTGGCGGCAAATTATTGGCAGTTCGAGTTTTCTTTTGTGTGCGAACAGGTCTATATCTGGGTGACCCCACTCCTCGAAGAATGGCTGAAGGACCTGGGGGTGAATCTCCCATTCGTGTAATTGCTGGCTGTGCCTGCTGAGCAGGTCGGCAACTTGATTGTCCTTCCCTGGAAGGCGTTCTGCTAGGAGAAAAATGTTTTTGGGAATTGCCCACTTCCAGATGCTTTGTGCCAGATGGGACAGCTGTGGAGAGTACGTTCCTCCCTGTTTCTGGATGTAGTACATCGCGGTCATGCTGTCCGTCCGGATCAACACCGTCTTTCTGTACAAGTATTTTTGAAATGCTTTTAGGGCTAGGAACATCGCTAGCAACTCTAGTTGGTTGATATGCAGCCTTTTCTGTTTGTTTGTCCAGAGCCCCTGTACTGTGTATTGAAGAAGATTGGCTCCGCAGCCTGTCAGTGATGCGTCCGCTCTTAGTACTAGTTGGGGAACCGGCTCTTGGAACAGTCGCCCCTTGGAAAGGTTTTGTGGGTTCCACCACTGCAGAGAGTTGTGAGTGTGACTGTCTACCAACACTAGGTCTTTTAGTTGTCCTTGAGCCTGGTTCCATTGCTGTGCTAGGCATTCCTGCAATGGGCGCATCTGAAGTCTGGCATGGGGGACAATGAATATGCAGGAGGGCATCATGCCTATGAGTTGCATGAAGACTTGAGCTGGCAAAGAGTGTTTTGGCAGAAATCTGCGAATGAGTGTCTGCATACTGGCTATCCTTGCTGAGTTTGGATAATCCTTTGCCAGTGAGGTGTTTATGGTGGCTCCCAGGTACTGCTGTATGTGGGACGGTTGCAGATGTGATTTTGTGTAGTTGATTGAGAATCCTAAGCTCTGTAGCAGCTGGATTGTGTGAGATGTTTGTGCTGCACATTGTTCGTACGATTTTGCTTGTATTAGCCAATCGTCCAGGTATGGGTACACATGGACGTGCTGCCTCCTTAGATGTGCTGCCACTGTCGCTAAGCATTTTGTAAACACTCTTGGAGCCGTGGTAACCCCGAAGGGCAAAACCTTGAATTGGTAGTGTTGACCTTCTATTGTGAACCTGAGGTATTTTCTGTGGGCTGGATGGATGGGTATGTGGAAATATGCATCTTTGAGGTCCAGTGTTGCTCGGAAATCCCCTTGTTGTAGCAACGGGAGCACTTGTTGTAATGTTATCATATGAACGGGAGCACTCGACCCCGTCTTCTCATCCAGCAAGGAAATCGCCTTCAGCCACGCCACCGGACTCCACTGGACGGACCACAGCTGCGTACACTTCAGCTTCAGAAGGACCACGATCCACCACCACCAGCAACAGGTTGCACGCAGAAGCTGGAACAAGATCACAGCTGACCAGCTCGCCGCTTCCCTGAGCCAGAACCCTCCCACCAGCGCAGCGAACCCCAGCCAGGTCGCCAACAACCTCACGAAGTGGATCAGCAACTGCGCAGACGACCTCGCCCCTCTGAGGACCCCGCCCAGCAGACCCGGCAGCAAGAAAGCCCCATGGTTCACCGACGAACTCAAAAGCTCCAAGAAGAACTGCCGAGCCCTCGAGAAAGCCTGGCGCAGAGACCCAACACCAGACAACATGACCACCCTCAAGCTCGCCACCCGAAAACACCACCAACTGATCCACGCCACCAAGAAAACTGCATTCAAGGATCGACTGGACAACAACGCACACAACAGCAAGGAACTCTTCAACATCGTTAAAGAGCTCTCCAACCCCGGAAACAACGACATCACCCCATCACAAGACCTCTGCAACTCCCTCGCCTCCTACTTCCACAACAAGATCGCAGACATACACAACAGCTTCAGCACACATCCGACGCACCCCACGACCGCACCAACGCCCCCACCACCACCCTCCGCGCCTGGACCCCGATCAGCACCGAAGACACCATCCGCACGATGAACTCCATCCACTCCGGATCTCCTACCGACCCCTGCCCTCACCACGTCTTCAACAAGGCCGACTCTGTCATCGCACCCCATCTGCGGGACATCAACACCTCCTTCGACACCGCTACCTTCCCTGAGAGCTGGAAGCACGCCGAACTCAGCGCACTTCTGAAGAAACCCTCAGTGTGTGAGAAGTTGGCCTGATATGCAGTGCTCACTATTCTAGTGATCACTATGTATCAGCCCAAACAACCCTTATTGATGATTGGTTGTAAATCAACCTTATAGACCAGCTATCCTAGTAGCATGGACAAGAGCAGTCTTTAGGCTAAACTCTAGAGGGCATGTTAAGCCAGCTGTTATACCATCACATATACCCCTTGAACACCAAGTGAAAGGACACCACACAAGTTGTTATGAAAATAAAAGGATATTTATTTATAACACAACAACCCTGGACTCTTTATGAGGACAGGGTGCTAAGCACAATACAAAACTCTTAAAGAAATACTGAAAGTCGCACAATTTACACAAATGCCCGAGGGGCACGAAAAACCATATACTATGGAAGTGGAATGCGAAATTACTAACAGGTAAGTACTACTCTCAGAGACTTTAGAAACGCTAGGCCTACAATGCTGAACCCTTAGATTAGAAGCAGGATGCCTAGGGACGTCGTGTTCAGAGTGGGAACTCTCAATCGTAATGCGGGACAAAGTCTATGGATGCTAGTAAATGCAAAAGTTAGTGTTCTCGGGCGAACCCGACTAGGTAGGTCAAACACGAAAGTGGATCTAGGCACTTAGAGAGTTGGGCTACGCTGGAGCACCGTAGTACTCGGTTTACCTAGCCCAGGGGCTGCGGATGCATAGGGTTCAAGTGTCGTCGGGAATCCTCGTTGACGAACCAGGAGCCTGAAGTGGAAGTTGCTGGCAGGCGACCAGTGAAGATGTTCCGGGCTGATCCAAGGACTGGATCAGCTGAAGAAGAGTAACTGTAAGCAGAGGGGACCAAGTTCTGAATCACTAGCCAGTGATTAGGTGGGCATGAGGATGGCACCGGACGAGGTCACTCAGCCAGGTGAAGAGGTGACACTGGATTCTGCTGCTGCACGGACCAGGGGCGCTGATGTCGACCAGGCTGGAGGTCTGCGAGCTGTCCCACGTCGGATGTCTGCTGCTGGCGATGCTGGATCCGGTGAAGGAGGCAACAAGCCTTGGCTACGGCAAGCCCACGTGGCGACACAAAATGGTGTCTTGAGTGGACCAGGAGGGTCCGAGGAAGGTCCCCTTCAGGAGGAGACTAGGGCCAGTCTAGAGGAGCTAGACCAGCGGTGAAAACAACGTAGGTCGTCGTCTGGAGGGTCACTAGCCAACGGGCAAGTGACCGGACAACGTAGCAGCAACCCAGGAGCAAAAGGGCCCCACGCAGATCTGGTGGATGCTGGGGGGCTGGACTTCGGTGCTCGTGCTGCTTGGGGTTGGGGTTTCTCTTACCCCAGTGCACCCACTCGAAGGTCCCTCGGTGGTCGTGCTGGTTCAGTGTCGTGCTGGTTCTGATGATCGCCGGGTCCTCTGGTCTCGTCACACCTACGGGTCTCAGCTGTGCTGTAGAGGCAGGTTGAGGTCAGAGAGGGCAGGGAGTCCGGGTCTCGTCGAGCTGGGCAGTCTGGTTCCGAAGGAAGGACGTTTCAGCAAACCGCAAGATACTTAGGTGGTGCCTAGGGTGACTACTCCTTAGTCACAAGGGAGAAATCTTGAGAAGAAGTCCTGAGTTCCTTTCGTAGAAAGTAGTTTCAGGATTTAAAGATGATCTAATTTGGAAGGGTCCCCGCTCCTACCTTTATTCTAAAGAAAGGGGCTGGTACGCGACTAGGTCCTGCCCATGGGTGGGACCAGGAAAGGGGGTGGTTACACCCCTCTCCCATGCCGGACTTTCCCCAGCTCAGGGGCTGGTGTGCTCTGGAACTGGTTCAAGCCGGCCTATGCACAGTGAGCACCGGGGTGCCACTTGCAGTCACCTTCCTATTCAGCCCTGCCTACCTAGGATACACAAAACCCTGTCTGGGATGGTGCTAGCACCGCCCCTGACAGGAAACCCTTTGTCCAAGCTCCCCTCGCTGGAAGGACTCCCAGCTGCAGGGGGTCAGACTTGTGTCTGTGGTGGCAGCATCCATTTTGTGATGCTGAGGCTCGAGTTAACTTTAACCGGGGTTCACAGTTACATACATGTCGTGTCCCTCTAGAAGGGTGGAATGCTAACCCCGTCGCCAGAATTGGCAAGGGGTTAGTATTCCAATTCGTATGACACCTTACTCGACATGTTTTGATAAAGCGATACCAGAGTTGGCAAATAACCGCGAGGATTATAATGCACTTAAGAGTATATGGTATGCGTTATCATGGAACAGCTATTAGGACTTGGTTCCGCAAGCTGCAAACGGGCTCAGCTCATGCCAGAGCATCATCTCACATGATGCCAAGCACTCTGCCTTCAGGATTGTTAAGGCCTGCCATAGGAGTGACTGATAGGAATCTATGTGTCCATTTTAGGGTTAGATATAGGTATACTATATCTACAGCAAAGGGTGATAACACCACCTTGCCCCAGCTGTCGTGCAGCCAGTTGTGTCAGATTTAGATGGCCAGCCAGGAGTGGCATAATACATGCTGCAGCCCCTGGTAGGCCCTGGGTACACCTATGCCCTGAGTTACAGGGTCTGATAAGGTGGCCCAGTACCAATTGGTTTATGCACCTACGGTACACGTGTCAATTTAGTGAGAGAACAGCTAGGCTGTGGGTCTGATTAGCAGGCCCACAGCCAGGGAAGTCGTAAACCAGTGAAGCAAAAAGCAAAAATCTGGGGTGATCATAGGATTGCAGACCCTACTCTCCTACACAGTGGACCCCACCGAACTCAAAAACTACCGCCCCATCTCGCTCCTCCCGTTTCCAGCCAAAGTCATCGAGAAGACCGTCAACAGGCAGCTGGCCGCCTTCCTCGAGACGAACGGATCCCTCGACCTCTCGCAGTCTGGCTTCCGGCCAACCACAGCACCGTGACCGCCCTCATCGCAGCCACCGATGACATCCGAGCCCTGCTCGACAACGGAGAAACAGCGGCCCTCATCCTCCTGGACCTCTCCGCGACATTCGACACTGTCTGCCAGCGCACCCTAGTGCAGCGCCTCAGCAACGTCGGAATCCAGGAGAAGGCACTAGAATGGATCATCTCCTTCCTCGCCGGAAGGACACAGAGAGTCCACCTCCCCCCGCTCAGATCAGAAGCCACCGAAGTCATCTGCGGCGTTCCTCAAGGCTCCTCGCTCAGCCCCACCCTCTTCAATGTCTACATGAGCCCCCTTGCGGCCATCGCACGCCAACACTACCTCAACATCATTTCCTACGCCGCCGACACCCAGCTGATCCTCTCCCTCACTAACGACCCCGCCACCGCCAGAGCCAACCTACACGAAGGAATGACAGACGTAGCCATGTGGATGATGAACAGCCGCCTGAAACTGAACTCAAACAAGACGGAAGTTCTCATCCTGGGCTCCTCGCCCTCTGCCTGGGACGACTCCTGGTGGCCCCCCGCCCTGGGCAGCGCACCCAAACCAACAGACCACGCACGCAACCTGGGCTTCATCCTGGACTCCTCCCTCTCCATGACCAGACAAGTCAACGCCGTCTCCTCATCATGCTTCAACATCCTGCGCATGCTACGTAAGATCTTCCGGTGGATCCTCACCGAGACCAGGAAGACGGTCACCCAGGCCCTCGTCACCAGCCGACTGGACTACGGCAACTCCCTCTACGCCGGAACCACTGACAAACTCCAGAAGAGACTCCAGCGGATCTAGAACGCCTCAGCAAGACTCATCCTCGACATCCCCCGACACAGCCACATCTCCGGACACCTGAGAGACCTGCACTGGCTCCCGGTCAACAAGAGAATCACCTTCCGTCTCCTCACCCACGCACACAAAGCCTTACACAACCAAGGCCCAAGATACCTCAACAGCCGCCTCAACTTCTACAATCCCACACGCCAGCTTCGATCGACCGGCCACGCCCTCGCCGCCGTCCCCCGCATCCGAAGAGCCACCACAGGAGGGAGGTCCTTCTCCTACCTGGCCGCCAAGACTTGGAACTCCCTCCCGACCCACCTCTGCCTGACCCAAGACCACCTCGCCTTCAGGAAACAGCTCAAGACCTGGCTGTTCGAGCAGTAGCGGACCCCCACTCCCAAAGCGCCTTGAGACCCTCCGGGTGGGTAGTGCGCTATATAAATGCTTTGATTGATTGATTGATTGAAAGTACTCTGACAGTATGTACTGATTTAGGGGTCTGAGGTCCAATATGGGTCTGTCAGAGCCGTCCTTCTTGGGAATAAGGAAATATAGGGAGTATACTCCTGTCCCTTGCTGTTGGAAAGGGACTTGCTCTATGGCCCCCTTTTCTAGCATGCAGTTCACCTCTTGTTGTACCAGGGTGATGTGTTCTCTGGACATTGGACGATGTCTGGGTGGTATGTTTGGTGGTGTAGAAGTCAGTTCTAGGCAGTAGCCAGACTGGATAATTTCTCTCACCCACCTGTCTGTGGTAATTGCGTTCCAGACAGGTAGGAACTGTTGGAGTCTGCCTCCAACTGGTGTTAAGTGGTCTGGAGGCCGTGTACTAGAGTCACTGTTTTGAGGCAGTGGAGGCTCTGGTGTTATTGCCTCCACGTCCTCTTCCTTTGGTATTGTTACCTCTGTAGCCTCCTCTGGTAGTGTTTTTGGTAAAGGAACTTTGTGTGTTACCTTTATATGAGGCCGTTGTTTTTGAGGTATGTCCTCGTGTATTTGCCCTGTACGAGGAGCGACGAAAAGAGCCCCTATGTTGCTGAAATTGCAATGCCCCCATTGATTTTGCGGTCTCTCTGTCCTTTTTCATTTTATCTAAAATGGTGTCGACAGCAGGGCCAAATAGAAAATCCTGATTAACAGGTTGGTTAAGGATAGTGGACTGCACCTCATTTTTAAAGCTAGAAATGCGCAGCCATGCATGTCTGCGGAGTAGAACGATAGTGTTGATTGACCTAGCTGCAGTGTCTGCTGTCTCAAGCGCGCATTTGATGGAGGTGTTTGTTATGAATTTTGCTTCCTGTATGAGATATTGGGCTTGTGCTTTGAAAGGCTCAGGTAGGTGTTGCATTAGGGTCTCTAGCTGGTTGTAATGCGCCCTGTCGTAACGAGCCAGTAAGTCTTGTGTATTAGCGATCCTCCACGAGTTGGAGGCTTGTGCTGCTACTCTTTTCCTTGATGCCTCTAGTATTTTTTGACTTCTTGTCTGGGGAGGTGCATCCCCAGTGGTTTGGGAGTTGATTTTTTTACGTGCTTTGGCCACTACCAGGGAATCAAGTGGTAACTGTCCTTTGATGTAAGTAGGGTCTGTAGGAGCTGCCCTATACTTTTTTAGGTCTCGGCTAGACGCGCGGAACCTTTTGTCGGCGAGTGTGCTTCCCAGGAGACACGCCTGGCCGCGCGCAGGCGATTCTAAACTGGCACGCGCACAAGTACGAGCGCTGCACGAAGCTCCCACACAACACAAGCATGCGCATACATAGAAACACACACAGAAGCGCAAAGGCACTCATACTCACACGCACACGCGCACAAACACACACACACACAAGTGCACCGCCCCCCCTCCCCTTTAACTTACTGTGGCAATCTGGGGGACTCCGCTCGGACAGGGAGAGTTGACGCTGCGGCTCTTGGTAGCTCCTTTCCCGGGACTCCCTGTTGGTCAAGGGAGCCCCGCAACACGTGTGCAACGTCCTGTTGTCGGCCCCGGGGCTCTCCACCGCTCGCAGGAGCCCCGGGCCGCTCGATGCATTTCCTCCGCCTGCCTCCTCTTCCGGTCCGGACGCGGCTCCGCCCCCGTCACAGGCGACCTTGCCTGACTTCCGGTGCGGCCGCGACGAAATTCCGGGGGCAGTAAGAGTTATTTTATATTTTTCTAGTGTGTTTTCTCGTGATGGTGGGGGCGTGATTGTTAGCAAGTTGTTGTATTTTCAAACTTTATTTCCCCTTGCACAGGATAGAACGGGCAACACGAATGTAGCACGCAGGGTGAGTTTATGGTTATTACAGGCTTGCTCCTTTGCAAGGTGACCGGTATATAAAATACATTTGTTTTTGGAGTTGAACCCGCCTCCCCCTGGGAAGATGACCTGCACGCGCAATATAAAGAGCGTTGTAATTCCAACACACAAGAGACATAGGATCTCCAGCACGATGCGATTGTTAATAATAGTTCAGAATTTTGATTGCTGGCTGGAGCTATGCTGTTGAAGTGTTGTTATTGCCTGAAGGTCATTCGTACATTCGATTCGAAACGCGTGGCAACCTGCAGAATGAAAGCTTTGCGTGTGAACTTTATTTATTGAAACTCCCAGTTGTAAGGGGGGCGGGGAGGGATAAAGTAGAATTATTGGCGTCGTGCTTTGTTTCTTCCTAGCGACAGATCACTTCCGTGGACACTGGTTACTTTTATCTGGCGATCGTTTTAATTCAGTAAAAGACTACGTTCTGCAAGCGAATGACCTGCAGTTGTACCACAAGGTCGCCCAGCCTTTTCTCTGGTTTTCGGTTTCAAAGGTCACTCCGGTCTCGCACCAACATCACAACTAAAACTTTTTCATCCATTGGGGTAAGATGGATAAAAGAAATGGTGCAAGACTTAGGGGCGTAATAATATTTTTAAGGTATGTAAGTATCAGGAGGGTTCCCTGGCTTCAATTGCTCATTATAGAGGTAAACGCTATATGGCAGTCAAAGGTTTAAGCAAGACTATTTAATAAAGGGGTTCATGTTTTTCATTTCAAAGTACAAGTATTATTTTTTTACTACAGGGCAACATCTCTAAAATGCCTCCCAAGGGCGACAGACAGGTGCACGAGCCGCTTACGGTATGTGGACGCGCTTTGCAGAGTGTGAGTGCAGAGTTGTGAGTGCAGAGTTTTGAGTGCAGAGTGAGTGTGCAGAGTGCAGAGTAGTGAGTGCAGAGTAGTGAGTGCAGAGTAGTGAGTGCAGAGTAGTGAGTGCAGAGTAGTGAGTGGAGAGTAGTGAGTAGTGAGTGGAGAGTAGTGAGTAGTGAGTGCAGAGTAGTGAGTAGTGAGTGCAGAGTAGTAAGTGTGAGTAGTGAGTCGTGAGTGCAGAGTAGTGAGTAGTGAGTGCAGAGTAGTGAGTAGTGAGTGCAGAGTAGTGAGTGCAGAGTAGTGAGTGCAGAGTAGTGAGTGCAGAGTAGTGAGTAGTGAGTGCAGAGTAGTAAGTAGTGAGTGCAGAGTAGTGAGTAGTGAGTGCAGAGTAGTGAGTGCAGAGTAGTGAGTAGTGAGTGCAGAGTAGTGAGTGCAGAGTGCAGAGTAGTGAGTAGTGAGTGCAGAGTAGTGAGTACAGAGTAGTGAGTAGTGAGTGCAGAATAGTGAGTAGTGAGTGCAGAGTAGTGAGTGCAGAGTAGTGAGTGCAGAGTAGTGAGTGCAGAGTAAAGAGTAGTGAGTGCAGAGTAGTGAGTAGTGAGTACAGAGTAGTGAGTGCAGAGTAGTGAGTACAGAGTAGTGAGTACAGAGTAGTGAGTACAGAGTAGTGAGTGCAGAGTAGTGAGTGCAGAGTAGTGAGTGCAGAGTAGTGAGTGTAGAGTAGTGAGTGCAGAGTAGTGAGTAGTGAGTGCAGAGTAGTGAGTAGTGAGTGCAGAGTAGTGAGTGCAGAGTAGTGAGTGCAGAGTAGTGAGTAGTGAGTGCAGAGTAGTGAGTGCAGAGTAGTGAGTGTAGAGTAGTGAGTGCAGAGTAGTGAGTAGTGAGTGCAGAGTAGTGAGTAGTGAGTGCAGAGTAGTGAGTAGTGAGTGCAGAGTAGTGAGTGCAGAGTAGTGAGTGCAGAGTAGTGAGTAGTGAGTGCAGAGTAGTGAGTGCAGAGTAGTGAGTGCAGAGTAGTGAGTAGTGAGTGCAGAGTAGTGAGTGCAGAGTAGTGAGTGTAGAGTAGTGAGTGCAGAGTAGTGAGTAGTGAGTGCAGAGTAGTGAGTAGTGAGTGCAGAGTAGTGAGTAGTGAGTGCAGAGTAGTGAGTGCAGAGTAGTGAGTGCAGAGTAGTGAGTAGTGAGTGCAGAGTAGTGAGTGCAGAGTAGTGAGTGTAGAGTAGTGAGTGCAGAGTAGTGAGTAGTGAGTGCAGAGTAGTGAGTAGTGAGTGCAGAGTAGTGAGTGCAGAGTAGTGAGTGCAGAGTAGTGAGTGCAGAGTAGTGAGTGCAGAGTAGTGAGTAGTGAGTGCAGAGTAAAGAGTAGTGAGTGCAGAGTAGTGAGTAGTGAGTACAGAGTAGTGAGTGCAGAGTAGTGAGTACAGAGTAGTGAGTGCAGAGTAGTGAGTGCAGAGTAGTGAGTGCAGAGTAGTGAGTGCAGAGTAGTGAGTGCAGAGTAGTGAGTAGTGAGTGCAGAGTAGTGAGTAGTGAGTGCAGAGTAGTGAGTGCAGAGTGCAGAGTAGTGAGTAGTGAGTGCAGAGTAGTGAGTAGTGAGTGCAGAGTAGTGAGTGCAGAGTAGTGAGTGCAGAGTAGTGAGTGCAGAGTAGTGAGTGCAGAGTAGTGAGTAGTGAGTGCAGAGTAGTGAGTGCAGAGGGCAGAGCAGTGAGTAATGAGTGCAGAGTAGTGAGTGCAGAGTAGTGAGTGCAGAGGGCAGAGCAGTGAGTAGTGAGTGCAGAGTAGTGAGTAGTGAGTGCAGAGTAGTGAGTGCAGAGTAGTGAGTAGTGAGTGCAGAGTAGTGAGTGCAGAGTGCAGAGTAGTGAGTGCAGAGTGCAGAGTAGTGAGTAGTGAGTGCAGAGTAGTGAGTAGTGAGTGCAGAGGAGTGAGTAGTGAGTGCAGAGTAGTGAGTGCAGAGTAGTGAGTGCAGAGTAGTGAGTGCAGAGTAGTGAGTAGTGAGTGCAGAGTAGTGAGTAGTGAGTGCAGAGTAGTGAGTGCAGAGTAGTGAGTAGTGAGTGCAGAGTAGTGAGTGCAGAGTAGTGAGTGCAGAGTAGTGAGTAGTGAGTAGTGAGTGCAGAGTAGTGAGTGCAGAGTAGTGAGTGCAGAGTAGTGAGTGCAGAGTGCAGAGTAGTGAGTGAAGAGTGCAGAGTAGTGAGTGCAGAGTGCAGAGTAGTGAGTAGTAAGTGCAGAGTAGTGAGTAGTGAGTGCAGAGTAGTGAGTAGTGAGTTCAGAGTAGTGAGTGCAGAGTAGTGAGTGCAGAGTAGTGAGTAGTGAGTGCAGAGTAGTGAGCAGTGAGTGCAGAGTAGTGAGTGCAGAGTGCAGAGTAGTGAGTAGTGAGTGCAGAGTAGTGAGTAGTGAGTGCAGAGTAGTGAGTGCAGAGTAGTGAGTGCAGAGTAGTGAGTGCAGAGTAGTGAGTGCAGAGTAGTGAGTAGTGAGTGCAGAGTAGTGAGTGCAGAGGGCAGAGCAGTGAGTAATGAGTGCAGAGTAGTGAGTGCAGAGTAGTGAGTGCAGAGGGCAGAGCAGTGAGTAGTGAGTGCAGAGTAGTGAGTAGTGAGTGCAGAGTAGTGAGTGCAGAGTAGTGAGTAGTGAGTGCAGAGTAGTGAGTGCAGAGTAGTGAGTGCAGAGTGCAGAGTAGTGAGTAGTGAGTGCAGAGTAGTGAGTGCAGAGTAGTGAGTGCAGAGTAGTGAGTGCAGAGTAGTGAGTGCAGAGTAGTGAGTAGTGAGTGCAGAGTAGTGAGTAGTGAGTGCAGAGTAGTGAGTGCAGAGTAGTGAGTAGTGAGTGCAGAGTAGTGAGTGCAGAGTAGTGAGTGCAGAGTAGTGAGTAGTGAGTAGTGAGTGCAGAGTAGTGAGTGCAGAGTAGTGAGTGCAGAGTAGTGAGTGCAGAGTAGTGAGTGCAGAGTGCAGAGTAGTGAGTGAAGAGTGCAGAGTAGTGAGTGCAGAGTAGTGAGTAGTAAGTGCAGAGTAGTGAGTAGTGAGTGCAGAGTAGTGAGTAGTGAGTTCAGAGTAGTGAGTGCAGAGTAGTGAGTGCAGAGTAGTGAGTAGTGAGTGCAGAGTAAAGAGTAGTGAGTGCAGAGTAGTGAGTAGTGAGTACAGAGTAGTGAGTGCAGAGTAGTGAGTACAGAGTAGTGAGTGCAGAGTAGTGAGTGCAGAGTAGTGAGTGCAGAGTAGTGAGTGCAGAGTAGTGAGTGCAGAGTAGTGAGTGCAGAGTAGTGAGTAGTGAGTGCAGAGTAGTGAGTAGTGAGTGCAGAGTAGTGAGTGCAGAGTGCAGAGTAGTGAGTAGTGAGTGCAGAGTAGTGAGTAGTGAGTGCAGAGTAGTGAGTGCAGAGTAGTGAGTGCAGAGTAGTGAGTGCAGAGTAGTGAGTGCAGAGTAGTGAGTAGTGAGTGCAGAGTAGTGAGTGCAGAGGGCAGAGCAGTGAGTAATGAGTGCAGAGTAGTGAGTGCAGAGTAGTGAGTGCAGAGGGCAGAGCAGTGAGTAGTGAGTGCAGAGTAGTGAGTAGTGAGTGCAGAGTAGTGAGTGCAGAGTAGTGAGTAGTGAGTGCAGAGTAGTGAGTGCAGAGTGCAGAGTAGTGAGTGCAGAGTGCAGAGTAGTGAGTAGTGAGTGCAGAGTAGTGAGTAGTGAGTGCAGAGTAGTGAGTAGTGAGTGCAGAGTAGTGAGTGCAGAGTAGTGAGTGCAGAGTAGTGAGTGCAGAGTAGTGAGTAGTGAGTGCAGAGTAGTGAGTAGTGAGTGCAGAGTAGTGAGTGCAGAGTAGTGAGTAGTGAGTGCAGAGTAGTGAGTGCAGAGTAGTGAGTGCAGAGTAGTGAGTAGTGAGTAGTGAGTGCAGAGTAGTGAGTGCAGAGTAGTGAGTGCAGAGTAGTGAGTGCAGAGTAGTGAGTGCAGAGTGCAGAGTAGTGAGTGAAGAGTGCAGAGTAGTGAGTGCAGAGTGCAGAGTAGTGAGTAGTAAGTGCAGAGTAGTGAGTAGTGAGTGCAGAGTAGTGAGTAGTGAGTTCAGAGTAGTGAGTGCAGAGTAGTGAGTGCAGAGGAGTGAGTGCAGAGTGCAGAGTAGTGAGGGCAGAGTGCAGAGTAGTGAGTGCAGAGTGAGTGTGCAGAATGCAGAATAGTGAGTGCAGAGTAGTGAGTGCAGAGTGAGTGTGCAGAATGCAGAAAAGTGAGTGCAGAGTAGTGAGTGCAGAGTAGTGAGTGCAGAGTGAGTGTGCAGAGCAGTGAGTGCAGGTGCAGAGTGGTGTGTGCTGTTGAGTGCAGAGTGCTGTGTATTGGCAATGTAAATGACAATGCCATTTATTTATGATTTAAAGAAAAAAAAAGAAATGTCATGAGCAATGCCAATAGCTCTACCTTTAATGATGCTGAGACCATTGCATTGCAAATGCTTGTTTCTATTCTGGGGTTGATTACCCGTGCCCTTGCTGTATCCTTAAATATGTCAGGTGCATGTTTCAGAACTCCCTTTAACATGGGAAGTGTTTTGACACTTTTTTCTGATGTAGGGAAGGAGTCTTCCTCAATAGGGTCGTTATGCATATCCACGTTGTGGAACTGTGCAGCCCTGTCTATGAGTTGATTAAAAACTACGGTGTCATCAGTAGGTGTCGTCTTAGTAGGATAGGAGGACATATCAGGGATGGGATGAGTGTTGTAAGAGTCAGTTGGCTCTTCCCATAGTTCCTCTTGTGGTTCAGGGTCCTGTGGGAAGTCATATTGAGGCTGTGGCTCATCCCCTGTGTTACCTTCATCGTCCCCGTGATGAGAAGGAGAATAAGGAGTGTATGGATTAAAAGGAGTAGTAGGCATTGTAGGTTGAAAAGGAATGAAGGGTCTAGAAGGAGAAGTCCCAAAGTCCTGTTTCTTCAGTGGAATAGGGGACTGAGGTTCAAAGTCCAAAGGCCTCTTTTTCCTATGCATTATGGTAACTTTACCAGTCTCTGGGTTAATCATCATCATCAATTTATCTTTATTTCGGTTTGTTTATGAACCATAAAAGTACATCGAAAATAGAAAAATACATTTACAGCAATAGACTAATACACAGTTACATCTCATTTTAAATATTTGCAATAAAATCAGTTAGCATGTGGTTTATAGAGTGACGAAAAAAACCCTAAGACAATAAAATACATGGATTAAAGTTTAAAACACGGTGGAGGCCTAGTTTTTACTGAGACAAACTGTCTACCTACATTGAAGTAGCTTGCTACTACCGAATCAATCCCCGTCTAATTAACCACATTGAAAAAAAAATTTAGCAATAGCAGTAACTATTAGTGCATTGGTATCAGTTTTTAAAATTCTAAAAAACTCTATATGGTTCCTGACTCCTAGGTTCACACATAACTGTTTGATCCATTTTTTCCTGCTAACAGAATAAGCAGGACAAAACAAGATCACATGAATTAGGGATTCGTTTGGATCATTACAACCTGGACAAGGACGAGCTAAATCCATTATCCATTTATCAGTGTGAGAGTGAAGGGGTAGTGTACCCTATCTGAACTGTAAACACAGTTTTTTTGCTAGGACAGGTTCTATAATGTCTAATTCCTTCTCAAAGCTGTAGACATTCTTGAAATCCAGAAAGCTGTCAGTGAGACTAGAAGGCCTGGCTGATCGAAGGACCTCTTCTAGGTTGTAATGTTTTATAGACTCAGCCAGGGATCTCTTTGAGATGGATTTGCATGCGTCCTCCGGATTAGACCAGAGATTCTCCATGCCGATCCTAGACGCCTGCCCCCTTATAAAGGATAGCCACTTTATCTTCCCTGCACCCGGGCGTGCCATCACAATCTTCAGTTCTTCTCTATAGCACTCAAGCTCCGGGACGCTCCACAATCTGCGCCAGTAAAGGAGCGGGCGTGAGGCTATTGCTTCTGCAATGGGCCTCAGATTTATATCCAACCTTAAAGGAACTAAGGGAGTGTTTTTTGGTAAGGAGAGCAGCTGTGTAATAAAGTTATTCTCTGTTATGCCAATCTCACTCGCTGGACGATGGCCCCAGAGTTCCGCCCCGTAAAGGGTGGAGGATCTGGTTTGAACCTTATATATTTCCAGTGGTACACTGACTACTTTATGGACACAGGATTTCTGCACTTTAAGAATCCCCCCCGTAGACTGAGAAAGGGTTAAATTAGCCTTAGTCATTTGAGTTTCCCAACTCATTTTATCATTTAAAGTCAGACCTAAGTAAGTGAAATTATTTACCCTTTCCAGGACTCGTCCATCCATTGACGGGCGTGGACAGTTAGTTGCACTGGCATTGAACACCATATACTTTGTTTTGTCTATATTAATCACCAAATTCCTGTTCCTACAGAATTTGGTGAATTGGTCTAACACCCGCTGCATCCCCATAGATGTTTTTGAGAGCAGCAGGGTGTCATCCGCAAACATAAGTGCAGGAAATTTACCGCCAGCTAAATTAGGGGTGTCAATGTTATGTACACTAATTAGGTCATCGACAAGACCATTTAAAAAAAGGGAAAATAAGGTAGGGGCAAGTACGCATCCCTGCCTAACTCCCTTCTCAATAGGAAAAGCACTTGTCAGCTGGCCGTATTTGCCATAACGTACCTTTGCATAGGTTCCTTCGTGGAGTCTTTTAAGTTGGTGACATAAATAGGGTGGAATCCCTATTGTTGTTAATATACTCCACAATTGGTTCCTGTCCACCATATCAAATGCGGATTTAAGGTCCACAAATGTCAGGTAGAGGCTACCCCCTTCCAGGACCACATGCTTCCAGTAAAGTACCTGGAGCCGTAGAAGTTGGTCGATGGTAGATGTTTTAGCACGGAACCCTGCTTGCAGGTGGGAGAGGATGTTATTCTCACTAATCCAATGTTGCAAGCGTTGCAAGAGCAGTTTGGCGTAGATTTTTTGAGTAACGTCAATAAGACTAATTGGCCTATAATTTGACGGGGCCAACGGAGATCCCTTTTTATAAATCGGAATGATTTCGGCCCCCAGCCAGGTACTTGGAACCTCTTGTCCGTCAAGAATAGCATTAAATATGACGGTCAGGTAGGGGACCCAGATCTTCGGCTCATCTCTGAAAAGATCACCAGGGATCTTATCCAACCCTGGGGCCTTGTTACATTTTAACGCTTGAACTGCAAGTGTAACTTCCATCATGGTAAAGGGGGGAGGAGGGGAACCAGAGGCCAAACTCAGAGACATGCTCGGTGACACTTTATGCTGGGAAGCAGGGCTCGAGTAAAGTTCACCAAAGAATGCACACCAGGCTTCCTCGGCGATGTTGGGATCAATCTTTGCCTTACCTTCTGGTTTCCCAGTATGAACCAGGTTCCAAAAAGTTCGGGCATCTTTCGCTATTAATGCCTGTTTGATGGCCTGCCACTTCTCTGTTTCCCATTCGGATTTTGCATGGGAGAGGAGATTCTTATAGGCATTCCTTGCGACCATAATGGTTGCTCTATGGCCTAATTTGAGGGCAGAAATTAGAGTAGTCTTCGCCCTCCTACAAGACTGGTTATACCAAGGATTTGTGACCCGTGCCTGTCGGTTGGTCTGATTTGCCGGTTTAAAAAAGCTTAGCGCTAGGGCCAGGATTAGTTCATTGTGTATATTTAAAAGTTTAGCGTCTTTATCGAGATTATGGGCATTTTCAAGCAATGTTTTTAGGCGCTCAAGCTGGGGAATGACACTTTTATACAATGATGCCAGGTTATCTGGCGAGGACTTAATAGAGGCCCATCGGATTCTTTTACCACCCTGTAAGATCCTAATATTACTAGAGACCATATCATCCTCTTGGTACTCCCCGTCGGGAAGTGGCAATTCCAGATCTACTACCAAGGGGTTGTGGTCACTTTCCGAGCGGTCAGGTACATGGAAATATCGGATCAAATGCTATAGGGACATACTAACCATAAGATAATCTATTATTGATGAGTGGCCCATTCCATTGTAGGTACTCCTTCCTGGGCTGTCTCCCGGGAAGCGACCGTTACAAGCTCTAAGTGAGAATGTATATGTCAATGAAGTGAGCTGCATGGCCATGGGTGTCCAAGATTTAGTTTGATAAACATTTGGGGGTGGGATCCGGCAGGCATCATCCTCATCTGTTGTTATTTGGGGAACCCCCCAAGTGGTTCATAATGACAATTAAAGTCCCCCCCCCCCATTATCACCTTGGTATCGCTTGAAAAGCTATTTAATAGAGCAGTTAAGGATTCTAGAGTATGAGAAACCGCACCCCCCAAAACAGGACGTAGATAGATGTTAATAATTGCTATTTTGGGTGTATTTGGGCGAGTTAGGAGAATACATAGTATATCACAAGTATTGGTGTTAATCCTTTTGACCGAGAACCCAAGATGGACACCCACCCATATGGTCAGTCCACCAGATGGTCTACCTCTAGGTCCCTTAGTTGCAAGCTCTGCATAGGTAACAAAGCCCATTCTATGGTGGATAACCCTGGCCCATGTCTCTTGGAATATACAGATACCATGGATATCCACATAGTCACACCACTCCATGCTATCTAGCTTTGCACCCAAGCCCGCCACATTCCATGATATCAACAATAGATTTTTATCATTGCGAGACAATTGGTCGGTTGGCTGATTAGGAGGTATGGGGTTTTCTACAGTTGGGTCACCCACTTCAGAGCTCGACTGTACCATAGTGATCTCATGGTTAGTTATGGTGCGGTTAGCCTCATATATACTAGAGGGGGAACTACCACATTGGAGGGGTGTAGATAAGAACCTTGTCCCACTCTGGATATCCTCCTCTACTAGCCCCCCTCCACCAACACTTAAATCTTTAGCAAGGGGGGTGGCCGTGACGGGAAGTCAATCGCAGCCGTCTCTGGGTTAATATAAATTTTTGCTTGGTCGTCGGAGGGATCTGGGTGGAAGAGTTCTTCCTCAACAGTCCTGGGTTGAGTGTTCGACCTTGGTTTTTCGAAGACTTTTGGTTTAGCAGTCGATTTTTTTCGGCTCGGGGCCTTTTTTCGGGTCGACCGTGACTTTCGGGTCGACGCGTTTTTTGTAGGCTTCTTCGGAGGAGTGTCCTCTTCCGAGTCGATGTTCCTGTTCGGATCGTTTGGAGTTGTTTTTTTTGGATGAGTGTCCTTTTCCGAGTCGATTGTCTTTTTTGGATCGACTGGTGTTTTCGGAGCCGGTGTCTTCGGGCTGATAGGTTGTTCTGGCTTCGACGCGGCCTTAGGTATGGCGCCTTTTGCCGGGTCGACGGATTTTGGTGCCGAAGGCCTGTTCGGGTCGGCGACCTTCTTTGGTTCGGCGCCCTTTGGTTGCGTGGCCTTGTTCGGATCGACAATCACTTTTGGCTCGACAAGTTTGGGCTACACGGCCTTCTTGGGGTCGA
Organism: Lissotriton vulgaris; assembly: GCF_964263255.1. Classification (NCBI taxonomy): domain Eukaryota; kingdom Metazoa; phylum Chordata; class Amphibia; order Caudata; family Salamandridae; genus Lissotriton; species Lissotriton vulgaris. Next base: position 1,927,119,235 of record NC_141693.1, read on the forward strand.
CAGCTTTTCCGCTCGACACTCTTTGGCTGCGCGGTCGTTTTTGGATCGACGCCCTTTGGGTCGATGACCTTCTTTGGCTCTGGAACCTTCTTTGGGACGATGTTACTGGGCCCTGGGATTTCGGAAGGTTTCGGTTTCGGTTTCGGAGCCAAGCCGGATGGCGGGGGAAGCAAAACTTTTTCATGATCTTGGCTAAGGCCCTTTGGCGATGCCTTGACCGGAGCCGTTGTTAACGGGGTAGATGGGGTCGGGGGCAGGGTACTCACGATTTGCCACGGTGGGATGTCGTCATCGGAGTCTGAGTAGTCCTCTACAGTGACGATCTCTAGGTCTGAGTCTGGCGCTTCTTGTAGATCTTGGTCATCATCGAAGATGTTGTCCGGGTCGGGTGCCTGTCGCTGCATTTCTTGCCTGGTGGCATGTTGGTTCCGAATAGCTTTCTTGGATCGAAACTGTGCGCAGGCCGGACAGCTTTTCTCCTTATGGTCTGGGGAAAGGCACTTGTTGCATACTGAGTGCTTATCAGTATGTGGGAACTTGGAGTGGCATTGTGGGCACCTTTTAAACGGGCTTCTTTCCATCGACGGTCGGCTCCCGTGGCATCGAAAATGCCCAACGGCCCGCGTCAACGACCGCTTGGAGATGGAAGGCTGGATCGAGTAGAGGGGTACCGAGCGAGAACAATAGCGTCAAATCGAAGGCCTTTTGGCCTCAAGAAAAGTTTTGTTTTTGATTCCAAAGTTGTAGTATAGGAGTTTCCATCCGAACCCAATGGCGGAAAAAAACAATCTGAGGATGGAGATGATGCCCATGCGCACTGTAGTCCAGGGGAGGAGTCACCTATCTCGTGAAACTTCGAAGACTCTTCCAAGACAACAAGTGCAATCATCCGGACCCAACACTATGCGGCGATCTATGCACAAGATATGAATTCAGCAGCCCACATGCCTCGAACATTCAGCTATTTTATAGGGCTTTTCACCAGGACTACCCATGAGCTTGGGACAGACATACATTTTTGCACCCCCTATCATACCCTCTAACTTGTTCTTTCAAGCTGCATTGTGGTGACACATGCGTGTTATATCCACTATAAACACGTAAGCCCAAGCCAGTCTGTAAGAACTCACCATCCAGCCTCCTCCATCTGTATCCATATCGCAGAACACTTTGATTGGGTGGCTGCGGTCACCTTTGAGGTAGATTGTCACAGGCTGTGAGCGGATGGCCCCATTCAACCTCTCCTCTGCGCAGTCCCTGGGAAAAGGATACCTCAGCCGAGCTGTGACAGGAATAATAAACCGGTCAAATGACTATAGGGTTCATCAACGCCATATGTACCCCGCCCAGATGCATGACTGAGCAGAAAAAACAAAGGTAGCTTCCCCAAAAGTTGACATAAATCAATAAAAACACTTCTTAGAACCCAGGTAACCTTTCTTAATTTATTCTGTCTCTAAATTCATCCAGTGGGCAGCAGGAGTGCCACTGTTATTACAACCAATACAAACTCCTCCTTAACGTCCGCAAGGTCCAGTTTGTGGCGCCTGGAGCAATACAAGACGGAGCAACAGTGGTTGGTTTTCTGAGTGTTGGTCTAATGATATTAGTTGGTGCTTAGTGAAGCTTTACTTACCTGTAGTAAACACAGTACTGGTGGGTGCGGTTCTGACTTTGCCCCTCATGGCTTGTACCCGTGCTCGGTACTGGCTAGATGGGATGAGTTCACTTAGTGTGTAAGAATCTGCAGATGCTTCAAGCTGAATCTCCTGGACATAAAAATATAAAACAACTTGAAAAGGAGTCAACATCAGAATAAATGGGCTGGAGATGAGGTAAGTACGTAGGAGTGAAAGGCAGGGAAATTAAATGTGACCATAGAGAAGGAGGGGTACAGAAGGAGGTCATGGGGGTGGTTGAAGACGGAGAATAAAATGCGATTGTTAGTCACAGTGTGAGATAAGTAGAAAGAGATTATGGAGAATAAAATGCGATTGCTAGTCACAGTGTGAGATAAGTAGAAAGAGATTATGGTAAAGTGATCTGGTGAATAAACAGAATGAGGCACACACCTCGTGAATACATTTAGAAGATGGTGTGAGAAAGAGGACTGGAAGCGGGATAACAAGAGAATTTAGAGGAAATACATTGAGGGCACCCAGGAGATGAACCTTGTGATACTGAAGTTTCTCCACACACATGCAGGCAGCGCTTCAAGTCAGCCAAAGTATAGTATTAACACCAATAAAGCCACTAACAGAACACTTTTCAAGACAATCCAGCACTGCATCAACCCCACCTATGTCTAATTCCCATGAAAAGTGCAGTGCCATCAACTTCTTAGTGATCAAATACAGAAGATATGACAAAAGGCTACCAACGCTAAGTCTGCTTCCTCTCTTGCACCCACCTTTTCCTGCAGAATCCCGCAATGGAAAACTCATAAGCATTCTTAACTCCCTCAAAGGTTTTTCTTATGGAGGTTATAGCTTACCCTCGTTCTTCATCAACTCTTTCTGTGGGAATGCTCTCTCACCGCTTCTCACCATTGTGAATGCCTCCCTCACCCAAGGCAGAATAGGCAAGCCAGATCCACTCAATCCTAAAGAAACTGACTCAAGCCAACTACTGGCCCATCATTAACCTACCATTCATCAGCAATACTATTGAAAAAGCAGTCTATGTTCAGTTCCAAGATCACATCATTTCTAACCCTCTACTGTCCGACTATCAGTCTGACTTCAGATCATGCTGTAGTACGGAGACCGCTACATTACACTTGTTAGATGATGCCCTCTTGATCACAGATGAAAACAATCCCTGCCACCGGATATTGCTGAACTTCTGAGCTGCCTTTGACACAGTCAACCATCCCAACCTTGTGCACGACCTGGAGTCTCAAATGTGATTCGTTCAGATGGGCACCCCAAAAGATGCCGGTCACCTGTGGAGTCCCCTTGGAATCCACACTGTCTCCTGTCATCTTCAACTTCTACATGGAGCCGCTTGATGCTCTACTCACCGATAATAGCTTCAAGATTTAGCAATATGCAGATGATACCACAACTTTACTTTAAAGTCTCCTCTAATCAGACAATCAAAGCTTCAAACCCTGTCTGCACATCATCTATACCTGGATGTCCAGCACCTACCTGAAACTCAATCCAACAAAAACAGAATTCCTGTTATTTGCCAAGAACAACAAACACAAAACTGTACCAACCTGGCTCAGTGACATAAACATTGATGGATTTACACCCCAATTTTTACCAAATGGCAAGAAGTAATTTGGATTCGCCATGGACATTAACCTCACCCTCAAGGAACACATTACCCAAAATAAAAATAAAGATGCATTGGTACCAGCCTGTCTTTTAAAGATAGTCGGACTGTTTGTCCAGAAAGCAATATCAAAACTGCTGTTCAAGCCCTTGTACTCTTGCATCTGAGCCCTGCCCAGTGGCCTTCGAGACCCCATAGGGAAGCCAAGGGAAGCCATCACCAGCCAAAAGATACGCTGTTGTTAAAATTAAAACATTCCATAGTGCATTTCCTCAGCTTTCTGGAAGGGCGTTGGTTGGTAACAAGCGGTTAGATTATATGCATTCACCCAACCAAAACCACCATTATCCAGTATTATGGGTGTCTTTCATAGATTCACATGCCTGAATCATCCCCCGTCGTCGAGACGGGAGTCTCCGGTACATAGAAAAATAATGTCCTATAGACATACATATAGAAAAGTAGGCCTAAGGGCCTCGCCTTAGTAGCCTATCTATGTCCTTTTGTATAAAGATCCAAACTCCAGAAGGTAGCCAATCAGCTACCACCTCCCTCTAGAACCTTCCTGTCAGGAGCCTCAGTCTCTCAGATTTTCTACCGCACGTTGTGCTAGGGAGTCTCCACCTGACTTCTCCTCAGGTTTCCTAGTTTAATCTCTTTTCTTCTCAGAAATTGGATATTTCCTTCATAAATACACCATGGCTGATCAACAGAAGAAGGGTCTCTTCAGAGCTTGCTCTTCTTGTGGTAAGAAGAGGCTCCACGTTGATGATAAGCATGAAACCTGCTTATACTGTCTTTATCCAGACCATTCTCCTAAAGAGTGTAGAATTTGTAGAACATTCTCTACAAAAACACTAAAAGACAGAGAAGGCCGGCTGCTCCTCTGGTTGAACAGGCTGAAAACCAGAGACAACCTGGAGGCTTCAGTTTCATCTAAATTATCCTTGAAGAGGCCAAGGGTTGCTTCCCCTAGCCCTACAGACGTTCCTCCTAAAAAGACTGTCAAAATGTCTTCTGAGGCAAAATCTACAACGTCTGACAAGGAGGTTCCTGCCTTCAGGAAGTCTGCGCCGTCGTCGGCGTCGATTTCGTCGGCGTTTACCTCAGCGCTGAAGAAGTCTGTGTCTACAGTCTATGTTTCGACGACGACAGTGTCGACGACGATGGCGTCGTCAGCATTCTCATCGACGACGCCGACTACTCCATCGTCGACGGCGGGTAAGCCTGTGTCGTCGATTATCCTCATTGCAAAGCCCTCGACGAAGATCCAGTCGACGACGACGACATCAGCGTCGACGACGAAGCCAAAACCGTTGGCGCCGTCGACGAAGACACCCTTGTCGACCGGCGTGCCGTCGTCGAAGACTCCGACGACAGTGAAGACATCGTCGAGGATGAAGACATCATCGACGAGCGCACCATCAACGACTGTGCCGCCGACGAAGGTGCCGTCGACGAGGATACCGTCGACGAAAACACCATCGACGACGACGAAGACATTGTTGACAAGCACACCATCAACGACGGAACAGTCGACGAAGGTACCATCGACGAAAACATCATCAACGGCGATTGAAACTCAGTCGACGACGACACCGTCGACAATGCCATCGTCGACGCTATGGAAACAATCGGATTTGATTTCTCCGTCGTCAGCTGCCAGTCAGCCGCCCACGAAAAAAAGCACGAAACAACCAATAACCCCTGACTTAACGTCTCCAAGTAGGGTGCAGAAGTTACCCCCGTCACGTCTACTGCAGGACGAGGAATCAGACGAAGACCGGTATGGACAGGCCACCAGTCCATCAGATCTCATAGTAAAGTGCCAAAGCACCGATGAAGATGATGATGAGGTGGTTTATTCAGAAGAGACTGAACATTCGCATGTCCAGACGGAGGTCACACCTATGGTATGCCTTCCGTTGTCTATAGTTTCAGACTCACGGTTCTTGATCCAAGACTACAAGCAGCGCTTTCCTGAACCAACCACTGCTCCATCGATAGAAGCAAATCCAGCTACATCTGGACCGACACCATCCTCACGACCTAGACCATCACCTTTGGTGATCCGTCAGGAAAGAGAACCAGTGCACAATGTCCCGTCTTCTGACGAAGAAGTCGAAGAACCAGAAGAAGGAGAGGTTCGGGACGACCAGTCCGACCATAGGGATGATGAGGACTACATCGCTCCATCTCCGGCCACACCCAAACCCATTACCTCGGACTCACCGCCAGTGGACATTGGCGGATTTCACAATTTAGTGGAGAGAGCGGCCATGAGATTCCATATGACAATGGAATCCCATGAAACAGACTGCTTCCTATATGATTTTAAAGACCCGGTTAGGAAAACAACCAGATCTATTCCTATCATTGAGCACATATGGGAACAGGGAAAACAGCTGATGCAAACACCAGCCTCGGTCTCCGCAGTGGTACCACGGCTGGACAAGAAGTATAAGGCACCAACAACAGCACCAGCCTGCCTTACTGGGCATCCCAAGCCAGATTCTGTGGTTACCCAGGCAGCACAAAAGAACTCTAGGAATCCAGCATCTCCATTGTCAGCTCCACCGGACAAGGAGGGCAGGAAGCTTGACAGTATTGGCAAACGCTTTTCCGCCACGTCGGCCATGACTGTGAAAGTGGCTAATTCCATTGCGCTACTAGGCCGCTACAATAAGCAATTGTGGGAGTATATTGCCCCGTATCTGGCGGAACTACCAGAGAATTTGAAAGAGGAAGTTCAATCACTCCTTAAGGAGGGCCAAACATCGGCTGTAGATGTTGCAATGACCGGCTTCAGACAGCTAGTAGGGGCCGCGGTCTTGCGAAGGCAGGGGTGGCTTAAAGCTACATCCTTTCACCAGGAGGTTCAAACTAAGGTACTGGACATGCCCTATGACAGCCAGCACCTTTTTGGGGAGAAAATTGATGAGGCCCTACAAACGATCAAAAAAGATACGGACACGGCACGAGCGCTGGGCACATTGCAGTTTAAGAACCAGTCCTTTCGAGGGAGCAGGGGTAGAGGTCAATCCTCTTACAGAGGTTCTTATCAGAGCAAATCCTCATACTCCTATAACCAAGGCAGATCGCAATATCAACAGCGACAGAAGCAACAGGGTCGACAGACCTCATATGGAAGGTCCAACTACAGGGGAAAAAACCAAAGGAAAACCACTGGCGGACGCCAATGACTTTTTCCACCAGCCAGTCCGTCCACAATCTCATTTTTTCAAACTTTGAGGAAAACTGACACACTTCCTCGGCAATTGGAGAACAATTACAACAGATCGGTGGGTGCTTAAATTGATCCAATTCGGACATTCATTGGAATTCAATTCAATTCCCCCGACAACTCCTCCTCGCAAGCTTCAACACAGGCATTTACGATTACTCCTTCAAGAGGTCTCTTCAATGTTAAAGAAAGGAGCGATAGAGCGAGTACCAACAGCTCACAGAGGAAAGGGATTATATTCCCGCTTCTTTCTAATACAAAAGAAAGGGAAGAAATGGAGGCCCATCCTAGACCTCAGGGCACTCAACAATCAATCAATCAATCAATCACGTCATTTGTAAAGCGCGCTACTCACCCGGGAGGGTCTCAAGGCGCTGGGGGAGAGGGGTATGTCACTGCTCAAACAGCAAGGTCTTGAGCTGCTTCCTGAAGGAGAGATGGTCTTGGGTTCGTCGAAGGTGGGTGGGGAGGGAGTTCCAAGTCTTGGCTGCCAGGTAGGAGAAGGATCTTCCTCCGGCGGTGGCTCTGCGGATGCCTGGTACGGTGGCGAGGGCGTGGCTGGTCGATCGTAGCTGGCAAGTGGGCGTGTAAAAGGTCATGCGGTCGTGGAGGTACTTGGGGCCCAGGTCGTGGAGAGCCTTGTGAGCGTGGGTGAGGAGTCTGAACGTGATTCTCTTGCTGACGGGGAGCCAGTGCAGGTCTCTCAGGTGTCCGGTGATGTGGCTGTGTCGGGCGATGTCCAGGATGAGTCGTGCGGAGGCATTCTGGATACGTTGGAGTCTTTTTTGAAGCTTGGCTGTGGTTCCGGCGTAGAGGGTGTTCCCGTAGTCCAGTCGGCTGGTGACGAGTGTCTGGGTGACCGTCTTCCTGGTTTCAGTGGGGATCCATCTGAAGATCTTGCGGAGCATGCGCAGGGTGTTGAAGCACGAAGATGAGATGGCGTTGGCTTGTCTGGTCATCGACAGGGAGGAGTCCAGGATGAAGCCCAGGTTGCGTGCATGGTCCGTAGGTTTGGGAGCGGTGTCCAGGGCCGGGGGCCACCAGGAGTTGTCCCAGGCGGAGGGTGATGATCCCAAGATGAGGACTTCCGTCTTGTCTGAGTTCAGTTAAAGGCGGCTGTTCCTCATCCAGTCGGCGATGTTTTTCATCCCTTTGTGTAGGTTGGCTCTGGCGGTGGTGGGGTCGTTGGTGAGGGAGAGGATCAGCTGGGTGTCGTCGGCGTAGGAGATGATGTTGAGGTTGTGTTGGCGTGCGATGGCTGCGAGGGGGCTCATGTAGACGTTGAAGAGGGTTGGAATGAGTGAAGATCCTTGTGGTACGCCGCAGATGACTTCGGTGGCCTCGGATCTGAACGGAGGGAGGCGGACTCTCTGGGTTCTTCCGGCGAGGAACGAGATGATTCACTCCAGTGCTTTCTCTCGGATTCCGATATTGCTGAGGCGCTTCACTAGGGTGTGGTGGCAGACAGTGTTGAACGCCGCAGAGAGGTCCAGGAGGATGAGGACCGCTGTTTCCCCGTTGTCGATCAGGGTTCTGATGTCGTCGGTGGCTGCGATTAGGGCGGTCTCGGTGCTGTGGTTGGCCCGAATCCCGGACTGCGAGGGGTCGAGGGTTCCGTTCGTCTCAAGGAAGGCGGCAAGCTGTCTGTTGACGGTCTTCTCGATGACTTTGGCCGGAAAAGGAAGGAGCGAGATGGGACGGTATTTCTTGAGGTCGGTGGGGTCCGCCGTTGGTTTCTTCAGGAGGGCGGTCAGCTCGGCGTGCTTCCAGCTCTCCGGGAAGGTGGTGTTGTGGAAGGAGGAGTTGATGATGTCTCCGAGATGGGGTGCGATGATGGCGTCGGCTTTGTTGAAGACGTGGTGTGGGCATGGGTCGGTTGGTGATCCGGAGTGGATGGAGTTCATCGTGCGGGTGGTGTCTTCGGTGCTGATCGGGGTCCAGTTGCAGAGGGTGGTGGTGGCGGGCGTTGGTTCGGTGGTAGGGTGCGTGGTCTGTGCGTCGAAGCTGTTGTGTATGTCGGCGATCTTGCGGTGGAAGAACGAGCGAGTGAGTTGCAGAGGTCTTGCGAGCGGGTGATGTCGTTGTTTCCGGCGCTGGGGTTGGAGAACTCTTTTACGATGCTGAAGAGTTCCTTGCTGTCATGGGTTTTGTTGTCCAGTCGTTCTTTGAGTGCCGTCTTCTTGGTGGCGCGGATCAGTTGATGGTGTTTGCGGGTGGCGTGCTTGAGGGCGGTCCTGTTGTCTGTGGTCTGGTCGAGCCGCCAGGCTTTCTCCAGGGTGTGGCAGTTCTTCTTGGATTCCTTGAGTTCGTCGGTGAACCAGGGGGTTTTCTTGCTGCCGGGTCTGCTGGGAGGGTTCTTTAGTGGTGCGAGGTCATCTGCGCTGGCGGTCAGCCACTTGGTGAGGTTGCTGGCTGCTTCGTTGGGGTCCGTTGTGCTGGTGGGAGTGTTCTGGCTGAGGGAGGCGGTGAGCTGCTCGGCGGTGATCTTGCTCCAGCTTCGGCGGGGAACCTGTTGCGGGTGGTGGTGGGTCGTAGTTTTTCTGAAGCTGAAGTGGACGCAGCTGTGGTCGGTCCAGTGGAGTCCGGTGGCGTGGCTGAAGGAGATGTGCTTGCTGGATGAGAAGACGGGGTCAAGCGTGTGGCCGGCGTAGTGGTTGGGGGTGTTCACCAGTTGCTTGAGTCCGAGGTTGGCGAGGTTGTCCAGCAGGGCGGTGGTGTTTCTGTCGTTGTTGTTCTCCAGGTGGAAGTTGGGGCCCATAGGAGGATGTAGTCGGCGGAGGGAAGGGCGTGTGGGCTGATGAAGTCTGCGATGTCTTCGCTGAATTGTGTGCGTGGTCCCGGTGGTCTGTAGATGAGGGTGCCTCGGAGGGTGGTCTTGGGGTCAGTGTGTATCTGGAAGTGCAGGTGTTCGGCGGCGGTGAAGCTTTCGGCGGAGTTAGTCGAGATGCGGATGGTGTTCTTGTGTACGATGGCGATGCCTCCTCCCATCTGGTTGACGCGATCCTTCCGGGTGATCTTGTATCCGTCCGGGATCACTGTTGCGATGTCGGGCGCTGAGGAGGCGTTCATCCAGGTTTCGGTGAGGAAGGCGACGTCCGGTGCTGTTGCGTCGAGCAGGTCCCAGAGTTCCACGGCGTGCCTGTGGACGGAGCGGGTGTTGAGCAGGATGCACTTCAGGTGGTTGCTGCTGGTGCTCCACTTGCCGGGGGTGGTGCAGGTCCCTTAGCTGGTGAATCGGCAGGCTTGGCAGGCGAAGGGTCCGTGGGTACTTTTCGGGGTGGCTCGGTAGCAGGCCGGGTACCGGCCGGGGTTGAGTGCGTTGAGAGTGGCGGCGTCGTAGGTCTGTCGGGTAGTCTTGCATCAGCGGTGGGGGCCAGGCGCGGACGGGCGCAGACGGGCTTGCCTTTGGCGTGCCTTCGACGCACAATCGGCGCTCCCGCTGCGCGTATGCATGGGCGTCATAAGAAGGAGCCGGGAGGGAGGAGCAGCTGGGTGGCAGGAGCAGGGCGGCGAATGGGCAGGAGGGGGGCGGGGCCACAGGGAGGCAGCGGCGGGAAAGGAGGGCAGGGGGCGGCTCAGCGGCGGCTGGGTCGCCCTGTGGAAACGAAAACGAGAAAAAACGAAGGCAGCAAAGAAGGGGAAACAAGGGCACAGCAGAAGGAAAGCGAAGGCAGCAAAGAAGGCAAAACGAGGGCACAGCAGAAGAAAAAACGAGGCAGCAAAGAAGGCAAAACGAGGGCACAGCAGAAGAAAAAAAACGAGGCAGCAAAGAAGGCAAAACGAGGGCACAGCAGGCAAACAAGGCAAGTGAGGCAGTAGCAGGGGTGTGTGGGGGCGACCTCGCCTGGTTACAGGCTCAGCGGTCACATTCTTGAAGAGTCAATCGTTCCGTATGGTGACTATCCAGGAGATCTTGGGGTCACTCCAGTTGGGCCTCCAGTTTTTATGAGAAACTGGAAAAAGATTGATTTGATTGAGTTGCAGAATGCACTACAGCTATCTCCCCCAGTTTTGGGTGATGATATGGAGGCAAATGCTTTGGAAGCCCACACTTGGTTAGAAAGAGCAGTGGACATCTGCCTGCCCTTTACCAGGTGTACAGGGAATGTTCATCGGCCTCCGGCCCCCTGGTACACGGAAGAACTAAAACTTGAAAAAACTAAGTGCAAGGGTCTCGAGAGAAAATGGCGCAAGCATTATGACTCTCAGTCAAAGGAACTTTACCGTAAGGCCAGAAACCTCTATCATGGGGCCTGCTCTAGAGCTAAGGCTCTCTTTGTAACTAAGACCATCGACATGGCTGCTAACAAAGCTCGGACCCTCTTCAACACAGTGAAGAACTTAGCCGGAGCAAATTCCTCGGCGGTTGCACGCCCCCTCACCTCGAAAAAATGCCAAGACCTTGCCACATATTTTGTGGAAAAGATCGACACCATTATAGCAAATATAATTCCCTCGGTGGGGGTGGATAGGGAAGTTCTTCCCTTAGATAGCCCTCCAGGAAATCGGCTGGATGCCTGGCCATGTATTTCTGGGGACACCTTAAAATCTCTGGCCACCTCTATTAAATCAGGTTCTCCGTGTGATCCCCTTCCTATTAATATCATGTGCCAATTGGATGATGGTGCTCTAGGAACTATTGCCGAGACACTAAATGCCTCCATCCGTTTGGCAACTGTTCCGGCGTCCTGGAAGCACGCAATGGTCAGCCCTCTGCTGAAAAAGCCATCTGCTGATCCAGAGGTCCTTGCAAACTATCGGCCGATATCTTTGCTACCTGCCTTCTCGAAAATTTTGGAGAAGCATATCCATGGGGCGCTATCATCGCACGCGGAGAGTAACAACCTGCTCCATTTCTCCCAATCGGGCTTTAGGGCGGGTCATTCAACGGAATCCGCCCTCCTGGGAGTTACGGAGAAAATCAGGGCACTATTAGACGACGGGCAAACGGTGGCTCTCGTCCTGCTTGATCTGAGTGCGGCCTTCGACACCATCTCGCATAACAGACTGCTTGCCAGGCTGAGCGTGGATGGTGTCGGAGGGACCGCATTGGGCTGGATCAGATCCTATCTGAGCGACCGGACTTTCCAGATCTCGTCCTCACACGCACAGTCGGACATTTTTCGGTCACCGCATGGCGTGCCCCAGGGCTCAATTTTAAGCCCACTATTCTTTAACCTTTACCTCCGCCCCCTCGCTGATCTAGCAGAGCGAGTAGGTCTGGAACTCATGACCTACGCGGATGACTCACAGATTATCTTTTCCCTTACTAATTCAGAGTCTTCATCCCCTTCAGTCCTGAAACTTGGTCTCCAGGAGGTCTTCAGCTGGATGTCAGCTAACCAGCTGAAGCTTAATGGGGAGAAGACAGAGATTCTTCTCCTGGGGAAAAATCGTGAGTTATGGCAAGATAGACATTGGCCGCCATCTATGGGTGTTTTCCCTAGTCCGGCTACCCAGGTTAGAAATCTTGGGGTGTGTATCGATGATTCTCTGTCCATGAAGCAGCAGGCCAACAAAGTGGCTGGCACTTGTTTTACCATCATTAAATGGCTGCGGAAGATCATCTGGATGCTTCCTGTGGATACCCAGAAGACCGTAGTCAACGCGCTAATAACATCTAGGCTTGACTACGGTAACATTCTCTATCTGGGCTCCAATTTAGCCGTAGTCAGACGACTACAATTGGTCCAGAACTCCGCAGCCAGGCTGTTATGTAAGATCCCTAGGACAGCAAGGATTTCGAAGCACCTTAGAGACCTACACTGGTTGAAAGTTGAAAATCGGGTCCGGTTTAAGGCCTTGACCATTATGTTCAAGATCAGGGCAGGAACCGCACCACGGTACCTGCAGAATTTGGTCAGGCCCCATGTTCCTGTACGGAATCTTCGTTCCTTAAATGGAGCAACTTTCGTGGTTCCCAGATTCAAACTGGCCCGAATGGGAGGTAAATCTTTCTCCCACCTGGGACCAGCTCTTTGGAACTCTCTCCCTTTAGCTTTGCGCAAAGAGGGAAATTTTGCCAGTTTCAAGAAAAAAGTCAAAACCTGGCTGTTTAATAAATAATTGTGTTTACTAGTGGTTTGTTGATCTGTGACAGTATTTTGCCTTTCAGTATCTTTTTCTCGTAGCCATGGCGCCGGGAAACCCTTTGTGGGTATCTGCGCGCACTATAAGTGTAAAAAATAAAATAAAATAAATAAATAAATAAGGAGACTTTATGACGTCTTTAGACCTGCAAGACGCATATTACCACAACCCTATTCACAACGGCCACAGAGATTCCTCAGATTCGCAGTGGCAGGTCAGCACTATCAATTCTGTGTCCTCCCATTCGGCCTCAAGTCGGCACCCCAGATTTTCACCAAGTGCCTCTCCCCAGTGGCAGCCTTCTTACGACAGCAGGGACACCAAGTCTTCCCATACCTGGACGACTGGCTGGTAAAAGGACCATCTATAAAAGGCGCAGCCAAGTCCTCCAGCGCCTGTCTCAATCTTTTCCAGCAACTAGGTCTCACGCTCAATCACGAGAAGTCAACCTTACAGCCCTCCCGAGTTCTTACCTTTCTCGGGGTGACATTGGATACGGAATGTTCAAAAGCATTCCCGTCTCAGGAAAGGAAGCACAAGCTTATCACTCTTGCCACAGCAGTGGCCTCGAGAAAAACTTTGCTGGTCTGTACTTTCAAGTCCCTCCTGGGGATGATGTCCTATTCCTGCTTATTCCACACTGTCGGCTCAGAATGTGCCCTCTGCAGGAGGCCTTGTCCAGGCAATGGACTCAAAGCACAGGCTTTTTTGAGGATTGCATTGTGATAACTCAGCAAATGATCAAGGCCTTGCTCTGGTGGAGGTCGCCCAAAAACCTCTCGCAAGGGCTACCATTCCTGCTGCCTGCAGCTCCACACGTGATAACTACGGATGCCTCCCTAGAGGGTTGGGGAGCGGTCCTTCAAGAGTTGCAGATCAGCGGCAAGTGGACGGACCAGGAAAAGCAGCTCCATATCAACCTCCTAGAGCTGAGGGCAGTTTTTCTATCTCTGCAGGCTTTCCTACTGCGCATCAAGAACTCCCCAGTGCTTGTCAGGATCGACAACACTACGACAATGCACTACTTGAACAAACAGGGAGGAACGCGTTCACTCACACTATCTCGCGAATCGCAGAAAATCTGGAACTGGCTTGTGCACCACAGTATCACACTGTCAGCGTAGTATGTCCCAGGCAAGGACAACGTCATAGCAGATGCTCTAAGCAGACAGAGATCGCTGTCCCACGAATGGGAGCTAAAACAAAACGTGCTGGATCACATCTTTTCGGAATGGGGAAGACCGCAGATCGACCTTTTTGCCACCTGGGAGAACGCCAAATGCCGCAACTTCGCAAGCTGGCATCCCCAATTGCGGTCCCTCGGAAATGCATTTTCCATCGCATGGCGCAACGTGTTTGCATACGCATTTCCGCCATTTCCCCTGATACCAAGAGTCCTCCGAAAAATGAAGACAAAGAACTGCACCCTGATTCTGATTGCCCGTTCTGGCCGAGGCAGCATTAGTTCACGGGCCTCCATCGCCTCTCAGTCCAACCGCCAATCCGTCTGGGCCAACATCTGTCCCTGCTCACGATGTCTAATGGCCAGGTACAGCACCTGAATCTGAAATCTCTCAGATTATCGGCTTGGCTCCTGAGTACCGAGAGTTCTGCCAACTAGACATTCCGCAGGAGTGCAAAGATGTCCTCGCGAAAGCAAGAGCAGAGAGCACAAACAAGACCTATTCTTTAAAATGGAAACGCTTGTGCATTTGGTGTAAGGACAAAGATCTACATCCCTTTCAGGCTACTCCGGAGCAGTTACTACCATATCTGCTACACCTGGCACAGGCGGGACTTGCGCATGCCTCTATCAGAGTACATTTGGCATCAATTTCTCGCTTTACAAGAACTTCAAAAGGTCCCTCTCTCTGGTCACATAGGTTAATAAAACAATTCCTTAAGGGGCTTTACAGATCCTTTCCTCGCCCACGGAAAGTTCCACCAACATGCCATCTCAATGTGGTCCTCAACCAATTGTTGAAACACCCTTTCGAGCCCATTCACAGGGCAGATGTCAAATACATCTCCTGGAAGACGGCCCTTCTATTGGCCCTGACCTCAGCAAGAAGGGTCAGCGAACTACAGGCTCTTTCCATACAAATTCAAATTCAAATTCAAAAATAGCTTTATTCGGTATTTTGACAAAAAACCATAAAAGCATACAAAGTACAAACATAGACAGACTAAATAACCTTTCTCATTAAAAAACTTCTTACAAAAATACATATCATGAGGCCAGAACAGATGAAGTTCCTTAAAATGTATAAAAATTTCAAAAATTCATTGAAAGACTCTTGGAATTCATACAGACTCCTGTATTACGTATTATCTGATGTGGTAAGGTACAATATAATACGATTTTACAATTTTTGTTTATCCATGAAGTCCTAACCATACAAAATCCCTTCATGCAGTTCAAGGAAGACAGAGTGGTTTTAAGAACTAATCCTCGATTTATTCCTAAGGTCCCGTAGGACTTCCATTTAAATGAACCTCTAGTCCTCCGATCATTCTTCCCAAATCCCAGCACTGCAGCTGAAAAATCCCTGCACTCTTTGGACCTGAAGAGGTGTCTTAAATTTTACCTCGACAAGACAAAACATTTTAGGAAAACGAACCAGCTTTTCATCGCTTTCAGTAGACCTAGAAAAGGCATGCCGCTTCCCAAGCAAAGTATTTCACGATGGATATCTTCGGCAATTGCCTTTTGCCACGACAAAGCCGGACGACCGTTACACTCCAAAGTAAGATCTCATTCTACAAGAGATGTGTCCACATCGGCAGCGCTCTTTGCTGGGGTGCCAATATTGGACATTTGCAGGGCAGCGACCTGGAAGTCGCCGCATACCTTCACCAGGCACTACTGCCTGGATACGGAACTGATGCAGGATGCAGCAGTGGGCCAGGCTGTGCTTCGCCATCTATTCCAGTGAGGTGTGCCTTCCTCCTTCCCGCCATCTTTCGCTGGTATGCACATTTATTTACTTATTTCTTGTTACTTGCTGATGGCTCTTAGTCGCATGATATGTATTATCTCAGACTGCTGTATGCTGTTCCATCAGAAATGTGCATAATGTATTGCTTGCTACTCTGATTCAGGCATGTGAATCTATGAAAGACACCCATAATACTGGATAAAAAATGCGTTAATTACCTGTAACTGCAGTTATATCTAGTATTGGTGTCTTTCATAGATTCACATGCAACCCTCCCGCCTCCCCTGGAAGGACTCACTTCTTTCTCTAACAAGTATTACGCCTACCTAGCTCGGTGCGTACGAAAATCTGAGAGACAGGCTCCTGACAAGAAGGTTCTAGAGGGAGGTGGTAGCTGATTGGCTACCTTCTGGAGTTTGGTCCTTTTTACAAAAGGACATAGATAGGCTACTAAGGTGAGGCCCTTAGGCCTACTTTTCTATATGTATGTCTATAGGACATTATTTTTCTGTATACCGGGGACTCCCGTCTCAACGACAGGGAATGATTCAGGCATGTGAATCTATGAAAGACACCAATACTGGATAACTGCAGTTACAGGTAAGTAACGCATTTCTTATAGAGCAGAAATTCTGTCTGGCAGATTGAAAATGTTTATTCCTGTAGCCCTAATCAGCACAGCCTCCTAATCATGCAAAATGTGGCCAGGAGGGGTAGAGGTAAAAAGACGTGCCCCTCACTACATTCAGCTGTTCCCGGAGTCTGGGAGTGGCGGCACTAGCCACTCTTCTTTATAGGTACGTTTGCACTATAGGGAACACCCCAGGCTTGCAGATCCATGTAATCTGATGGACAAATTTGTAAGAAATATTAAACATCTACAGTCATAGAAACTAGCCTAGTGGCAGGGTCTCAGAAAACGTTCCCTCTGAGTGCGCACTTTCTTCTTTGTATGCTGTGATCAGACAGCATACCAGATGTAAAGGCTTCTGTCTGAGGTTTGGGAAGAGTTCATCCATAAGGGTCTTTTGTATGAATTTGGCCAGAGAGGAAGTATGGTGGTTAATCATAAACCTGTAATTTATCACCCAAGTTTTAAAATGAAGCCTCTTGAAGAGCACAGCAGAGAGTATGAAGTCACAACTCTCACACCTACACTTACCATGCCCCCTTGGAAAGCCTTTTGAATAGGGCTGGATTGGAATCTAAGATGAACCCTGTCCAAGTATTCAGACCAACCCCACACGCTGCAGGAAACGGTGTGTATAATCGTCTGTGGGGAAAAATTATGTGATGGCAACCCTTCCTCCCCTCAAACCAGTCCGTTAGCCTGCAGCCCACTGTAAAATTGACAGAGTGCGAAAATGGCACGTCCAGGCCTTCTTCTGAACCATTTCCCTAATGACCAGTTAGTATTATTTTAAACCTGATAGTAAAGCTGTTTACTGCCTTTTAACTTAAGTTGCCTTTAAAAGTGATTTTTAATACTAGGGGTAATTTTAGTGAATAATGTTGTGCTCAACATTTTATTTTCGAAAAAAGTATGTTTTGTTATGCTAAACTGTTTCGAGCCCAGGCCTTCAGAGCATATGCCCTTCAGTTCACTAACTTGACCAAAGTTGAGCCAATAGAAATTAGATATTCTATTTTTAGCCCTTCTAACCAGCTTTAACAGAATAACAAGATTGCCAGAGAGCTCAAGCACTGCAGGAACTTCTATCCTTCTCTTACAATTACAGAACGTGAGTAATAGAGAGTTAGCTTAGTGGGTACAGACGCATCAGTGAATGGATTATCACTTTCTTGTCGGTCTTAAACATTGACTGGAAGACCATTAAGGCGTTGTGTTAGGTTTGCAGAGTATTTTATTATTATTTCAGATTACACATACCTTTGTTTCCCCTGATGGCGCCTCATAGGTCAAGACATAGCCTGTGGGCACTGCCTTCGGTGGTGTCCAGGAGAGCACTGCACTTCGGGGGGATACTCGGCTGGCAGTCAGATCTCGGGGGGCATCGGCACCTGTAGGGCGCCACAGAAAGCACTTGAACATGTTACAGGAGCCCTCTGTTAGCTTTCAGTAACCCTGTGTTCATTCTTCCAGGTTATAAATACTTGCACAGGGATATTGGCATGTCACCTAGATCTGAACTATGAATGTACTTCACAGGAGGTAAGCAACCCTTTCTCCTTGTAATTAGCTAACAGTATGCTTTATTATACATAAATACATATTATCAATGATCTATGTAAAGACAGTAAGTTAAAGTTTGTACATCGTTTAAAAACTTGAAATTCAATATATTGTATCATGTACCTGCATAACTGAGAATGGTGCTGGATAAGAGGGTGAAGCGACGCTGGAAATACTATAAAAATCAGGGCACACACCTTATGATCTGAGGTTCAGTGTTTCTAGATACTCTGGTTTTAGAAATTGCTTTGTAGCTCAAGAAGATGGGCACGGTCTTGCCTAACCTCTTGAAAACAGGACTGGTGCCTACTTCTGAAGTAGAGAACATATATATGTTGTGATCCTCTGAGACTAAATCCTAATAATGCATTAAGATGGACACCTGACATTAACTGTAGGCCGTGGAGGCCTACAGTTAATGTCACCTTACCTTTACGGTAAAGTGACTTTTTGTCTTATTTACGTATAATTCGGACATCTGGGACAGCATGAAAATTAGGGAGGTGACCAAACCTAGTATGCATCTCTGTCAAAACAACTCATCTACCTCCCTCTCTTGACTTGGAGTTTATCTACGTCAGCGCACAGTATTTCAACATATATCCAAAAAGTTATTCGCTGGGATTGGGCTATGGTCTCATTTAATTGCCAGCCACTTGTTAATTAGGTCCCTCTTGAAATTACTTACGAGTTCAAGCAGCCCAGTTCTAACAGAGTCTATTGACTGTCCCTCTCACTTAGCACTCGCTTAGCACTCTACTTATTCTCGTGAAATGTTCATTAAATGTGCCTCATGGAATATGAAGGGCAGAAACAATCCTATCAAAAGACACAAAATACTCACCCAATTCAAAGAACTCTAATCTAGAATCACCTGTATCCAAGAATCGGAATAGCTAATCTTAATCTTGTAAATTCAAAATATTGGAGGAACTGGGTTGAGGAATAAAAGCTGAAGGGGGAAAATAGACTAGTAACCCTAATTCACAAAATCCTCAGCACAATAGCCTGTCTCACAAAGCTGACAAGTATTGCAGGTGAGTCAGAGCTACCATCTCAGACAGTGGCATGTATACAACCTGATTAACCTGTTTTCCCCTAGCACATGTTGCGAACACTTATGGACTGAAATTTCACAACCCCTTCTAAACCAAAGCTCTAGTGCAAACATTGGGGCAGTAATGCTATTGGACCATGCAACAACATTCATGTTCATGAGGCATTTAACGTGGTATATCCCATTTGCCTCAACGTTCCCCTTTTTTTTATAATACGGAAAAGTGTAGAACGTTTCATTCTTAGAATATGTTTATTCTTAGACCAGAGGAAACTTGAAAGGTGAACAAACTAAAGCAATCTTTGTTACAGATCAATTATTTCCACTATTATTGTGCAAAATGCATTATAATGTATGTAGATCATTATGTAGTTTATGAAGATTGTTTGGTAAGCTTAGAAAGCACTGGAACATTACATTGTTTTTCTTCCTTTGATCATCTTAAAGCGTGCATACTCAGGTGGCAGATTCTGAGTTTGTGCCATGATGGTAAACCTTAGAAACAAAATAAAGCATAAAATAAAGCTCATTAGGAAATCTGAGATGCATGCACTAAAGTGTTATGGCTATTGAGGCTGTCTTTGGGAGAAAATCCAGTTTTGAACGCTCTGGTCAGATACTGCTACAACTTAAGTCTTCTGACTGGACTTACTGGTGGTGAACGTGGTAATGGCAGGAGAGCTGTGATTAGACCCCTTGGTGCTGTGGATCGTGGCTGTGTACTCTGTGTCAATATTCAGGCCTCTGAGTTGCAGCTCAGCTGTGTTTCCAGAAAGGATTTTGGTGACTTCTGGGACTAAATAATACAACATTGAAAAATAAGGTGAATTCTAACAAGTTTCCATATATGTTTAGACATCTCTGAAATTAACATGGTGCGGTAGCCCTGACCTAGCCAAGGGCTGAAACAACAAAACTATTTTCACATATGCAACACAACCTACGGCGCCAGGCAGTATTTCCTCCATGTGCCTGTACTCATTTCACCTTAATACTTAACAATAGAGAGGCAAATGAATTTCTATGGCAGGACTGGAGGCTTCAGATTAGGCTTTTCTCTCTTCGGTTTATTACAAATACATAGCTCCAGCAGCCTTTTCCCAAAGATACAAACACATGGAAAACTCTATTTCCCATGAACATAGGGGAAAAATAGAAAGAAACAAAAGTCCATCAGAGGTCAGCCAATCCTGTGAGAGGACGTCCCATAACTTCCCCCGCGGACGCTCTATCCTCCCCTGTCTTCGCTGCTCCAGCAGCTTTCAGATGAGTGCCTTTTTCTTTCCTCATATGTGGCAGATATTTGGAGATATATTACTGTTTTGATACTGTCATTGACGATTTTTGTTAAATTTGCTTTGGGGTAGTGTTGCGGCGCATTTCCGTTATTGCTGC
Source organism: Lissotriton vulgaris (assembly GCF_964263255.1). Classification (NCBI taxonomy): domain Eukaryota; kingdom Metazoa; phylum Chordata; class Amphibia; order Caudata; family Salamandridae; genus Lissotriton; species Lissotriton vulgaris. The sequence continues at coordinate 1,927,139,436 of NC_141693.1, forward strand.
AGTGTTTGAACGGCCGCGGGAGCATTCGTGCACTCCTACGCGGCCGCGAACGTTCTGTCAGGCTCTCGGTGCGGTGCGGCCTCCCGCCACCAGGCGACCCTGCGCCTGTTGCCTCTGCGTGATGACGGTGCGTCTACCCCGCGCAGCAGCTAGTCGTCTGTTTCCGCTTCCTTAGCTTCGTAGAGCGGTTCAGTCAGACTCGCTGCAGCCCCGGGGGAAGATTATTATCACGTTTGGGCATTGTACAATTGAGAGAGCCCCTACCTGGAGCCAGAACACCCGTGCTGCGGGTAAGACTGAATACTGTAGTGTGGGACCGGCCCAGGCAGGTGTTACCCTCGGAATTAGGAGGGCGAGGTGTTGGGTCCCACGGCCTTGCAGGCTATTCAGGGATAAGTCCTGTGCAATTTAGAGGGACACCCCCTATATATACACACCCCCTGTGTTACTGTTTGGGTGCTTTGGTGGTGACCTCATGGAGTATGAGGACTATTATGAGGAGGAGAAGGAGGAGATCATGTACCTACCTATAGATGACCATTTCTGCAAGGACATGGACTCCTCCATCCTCAAGGCGGTCTCCCAGGTGGTTGAGCCTTTGGAGAAGAAGACTGAAAAGCTGCAGGCGCAAGGCCTGTTACCCCTCACTCAGAGGGAAGACCTGTTGGGGCCGAAGACTTTCCTACCTCCGGGCCAATTATCCCCTAGTGTATCAGACCCTAAGCGTAATTGTTCTGATGAGGCAGGGGTGGACACAGACGCTTTTGCGTGCCTTAAGAAGGCATTTATGGAGGCTAAAGCCTCCTCCCTTCCCAGCAAGGCAGAAGAGGTCCTGGTGGAACCCTCTGGTGCCCCTGACGACGCCACTACTCTGGACCCAGATGAGTCCCCCCAGACCTCTGACGGTGACAGAGGCGGAGCGGCCATCCCGCCCGTCGAACCCTGCCCCTGTGACGTCCCCGGACCCCAGTACTGATATGCTCAATCCGGATGACTTGTTGCACCCGCGGTCCTCACATTGGACTCCAGCCCCCAAGGTGGCAGCCTACATTGCATCTAGACTTCATAAGCTCCTGGACCAGGAGGTGCGGAGTTGACTACGCGCGGAGTGCCTGCGGCCTATCTTAGAGGGTGTGGACATGGTTCCTATAGTAACCAGCGAGGTAAGTCTTCAGGAGTTGCTGGAGGTGAAGTTGGGAGGCAGACTTCAGTTTTTTCTTCACAACTGTTCTTTGCTCACCTCCAACGCTTGGGTTTTACAATCCATCAGAGGGTTTCAATTAGAGTATGCCGACCTGCGAGCTCAGCCGGTTCGCTCCCAAACCCCTCATGTTCATGCGGGAACAAGGGTAACTTATTGACAGGGAGTTTTTGGAGTTAGTTCGCAAGGGAGCTGTTACACCGTCCTCTCTTCATCCCAAGGGTTTCTCAGCAACATCTTCTTGGTGGAAAAGCAGGACGGAGGCTACAGCCCCGTAATGAATCTGCAAGAGTCCAATGGGTGGCTCATTTACCGCCATTTCAAAATGGAGGGTATCCCCCTCCTGCGGGACCTATTACAGCCACGGGATAGGTTGGTCTGCCTGGACCTCAAGGATGCTTACCTGACGGCCCGATTTTTGCCCCTCACAGACGTTTTCTGCAGTTTCAGTGGGGTTCTCAGATCTTCGAGTTCACCTCCCTTCCTTTCGGACTGTCTTCCGCTCCGTGGTGTTTCACCAAGGTGATGAAACCTGTGGTGGAACATCTCCGATCGGAAGGAGTCCGACTGATCATTTATCTGGACGACATACTCATTATGAGTCAGTGTCCACAAAGCCTGGTGGCTCAACTGCAGCGAGCCGTGTCCCTTTTGGAATCCCTTGGCTTTGTCATCAACGGGACCAAGTCGGATCTAACCCCTTCTCAGAGAATGCAGTTTCTGGGTTTCATGTTGGACTCGGTCAAGGAAACCTTGTCTCTATCCCCTCGAAAGTTGGCCAAGATCAGACACGAGCTGAAATGCACGCTATCGCAAATCACAATTTCCCTGCGCCATCTGGCCAGGGTGATAGGGCTCCTTTTGGCATTGATTCAGGCCATTTTTCCGGGGCCCCAGCATTACAGGGCCCTTCAGCGCCTCGAAGTGTATAATTTGCGCATATGTCTCACCTATTCCCAGATCGTGCCCCTCTCCGAGGAGGCGAAGACGGAATTGCGACGGTGGATGCCTGGACGCCTGGAACGGCTGGGCGATTTTCGGCTCACAACCAGACCTGGTGATAGAGTTGGATGCCAGCGGGTCTGGTTGGGGTGCCCGTTGCGGATAAGTGTCTACCGGAGGAAGATGGTCCTCTTCCGAGCAAGCCCTTCACATCAATTGCCTCAAATTGATGACAGGCTCCTTCGCGGTGAAGTGTTGGACAAAGTACAGGATCCAAACTTCTGTTCTGCTAAAAATGGACAATGTAGAGCGGTACGCTACATCAATCACCTCGGGGGGACGTGGTCCACGGCATTGTCGAATCTGGCAAGCGATCTTTGAGAATACTGCCTAGCCAACCACATATCCCTAGCTGCGGAGCATCTGCCGGGGTCATCGTACCAAGTGGCAGACTGGTGCTCTCGTCACTGGAAAGACACCAGTCTCTGGCAAGTACATCCTAGTGTTTTCAGGGAGATCCAATCTCGATGGGGTCCCTTCTCGTGGACATTTTTGCCTACCGGCTGCACACCCAACTGAAGCGTTACTACAGTTGGCGACCGGATCCGGAGGCGCTGACAGTGGATGCCTTTCTCCTGGATTGGAGCAAGGAACTGGGTTATGCGTTTCCCCCCTTCGCGATGATCATGCGGCTGTCAACCCAGGTGAGGAGACAACAGGCGGACCTAGTGGTGATTACTCCAGTGTGGAGGTCGCAAGCCTGGTTTTCAGTTCTGATGGAACTTTCCTGGGATTTTCCAATCCCTCTACCCCTCTGTCAAGATCTCCTCAGGGGAATCCTCATCACCTTCTGATCACCGGCGGTCTGCGGTTGATGGCCTGGCGGGTTACAGGCAACGCTGGAAAGTCCCAGGCCTTTCGGAGGATGATGCCGTTTTGCTTTCTAAGTCATGGGCTGAGAGCACCAATAAGAGCTACCGATCCGCATGGTCGCGGTGGGGGAGTTGATGTCTGCGACAACAGATGGATCCGATGGGGGCAGACATTGTCTACATCCTTAACTTCTTAGCCTCGCTCGCGAAGGAGGGCTTGGCCTATAGGTCGATCAACACCTTTCGTTCAGCGATTTCGGCGGGGCATGTCCCAGTGGATAATCACCCAGTCGGTGAACATCCCCTGGTTTGCAAATTATTGCGAGGTATAAGGCTTTCTATTCCTCCGTGACCTCGTTACTCGGTGTTATGGGACATGAACAAGGTTCAAAACCTGTTTCGAAGCTGGCCATCAAATAAGTATTTACCACGAAAGCAAATGTCGGCTAAGCTAGCGATGCTGCTATGTTTGGTTTCATGTTGCAGAGTGTCGGATGTGAGGGCCCTCGATATTACTTGTCGTTTTTTCACTCCGGAAGTAGTTACCTTTAACATTTCTAGACAGGACTCCCGGTCAGTGTCTTATCCTGCTTTCCCTGACATCCCAAAGTTATGTGTGGTCCGAGCTCTTAAGGCCTACAAGGTGGCAACAGTAGATATACGTCTACAGGGCGTGAATCAGTTGTTTATCGCTCTTACCAAACCACACAAGGCGGTTTCTTCTCCTACGATTTCCAGCTGGGTCGGCGGGGTGATGCAGGAAGCAGGCATAGACACTTCCCGTTTTGGGGCTCATTCAGTGAGGGGTGCAATGGCATCCAAAGCTTTCTACCTGGGAGCACGGCTAGAGGATATATTGAATGCCGCAGACTGGTCTTCAGACTGGTCTTCTGATTCCACCTTCAAGAGATTCTATTTTAAACCAGTGGTATCCCTGGGATTGTTGGTGGTGAGCAAGCTTTAAACTCCGGTCCTGCCATAGAATGCAAAATTTCATAGCTAACGTGCAGGAAAGTTTCAATTCTATTAAGGACGCTTTACATGAATTAGCCCCATTGTTTTTTTGGTCTGGAGTAAGAATAGAAAATGTGACTCCCCTGCCTAGTGTTTCTTGGATTGTAGTTAGAATAGTAAATCTGATCCTCCTGAACATCTGCTTTTCTCATTGATGTTTCTTTAGACTTACAATAGTGTATTTGAAATTTTTTAATGATTCAATATTGTTGTATCATGTATTTTAAATTGGCTTTAGAATAGTAAATTGTACATTATTAGGAAATTTGTTTTAGTATTGCAAAAGATGAACATCCATTGTGAGAAGGTAATTAGGTAGATGCGCTGTGCTATGGTTGATCAGTTGTACAGGGGTGTGGAATTTAATAAAATATCTACTTGTCCATGGAGCAGGTGCTTCATAAATCTACTTGTCCTGTAGCAAAATCCACTTGTCCCTTTTGTTACATGTAATGCGGCAACAAGTTATGGCAGCCATCTCATTATATCAGAGCTCTGATATAGCCTCTCGGATTATGCCATATACCATATTAGGGTTTGAATATGAGCCATTCACTTGCGTTGCCATGTTTCCGCAGATCTCCATACTGGGGCTGAGGGTAGTGGTAAGCAAAAGTTCCAGGGTCTGTGCAAACCTACTAACTTGTATGTTTTAAATGTTTTCACTCTTCTCTAATCTGTTCCCATGCTGAGAAAAATTGGAACTTTACTCCTCAATGGCAGATGTGAAACTTCTTCCAGGGTTCGGAAAAAAGTGGTTGGAGGGAAAATGAATTTGTTTAAACCCTCAGATTTTTGCGTGAGTAAATCTAGTCATGCATATTTGCTCATGCTAAAATGCAGTTGATAAATATTTTCTAGGAGTACTCTTTCTTAGCCTACTGCTGTAAACTCTTTTGGATTCACAGAAGTTGTTTATATGCACTTAATGCAAGGACATATACTATTGGTGCCCTTTTGAGACTTTCTTTAATAATTGGGCCCCTAATCAGATCTGGTATTAACCATGACATTTCGTGTAAATTCTGTCTCTCTCTCTATTGGCTGGCTTCACTGTGAGTGACATCATTCTGCTCTTTCACAAGGAGCATATCGGCACACAATGTAGTGTTTGTTATAATTGTGAGGGCCCAGCAGCTCCAACATCAATAAGGTTTTACAAAAACCATGCCAAAACAAGTCACACAAAACCAAAAAAAGGCTGACCACCAATTTAAGACTTGCTGGCTTTGCCAGTGCTTGTTTATTTTTATGTTTCAAATAATCCCATTGAAACTAGTTACACTGATTTTCCATTATGAATCTTCTTTGGGTAATACTAGCATGCATCAACACATTTTACTAAATGATGCTGTAAAGAAATGGTACCTAAAAGTTTACAGCAGTTTAGCTAAAAAAAAATTCCTACTTGCATTTTTTGTGAACAATTTGTTTTGAAAGCAAAGACTCCTCAATCTTGCTTCTAAGCTTCTGCAAATAATTGCATCCAACCATCGAGAATTTTGGCAGCATTATACAAAGCTTCATGTTGCTAAACTCTGAAAACATTTGTGCACATTTGCATTTTGGACACTGGTACCACTGTCAGTAGTGCAGTCCAAGCTTAAAACATTTACTTCGAGTGCTCACCCTAATAATAAAGGCTTTGCATTATTGAACCGTGTATATACAGGTTTGAACAGCATTAACACATGGGCACAAATGTTACCATAACTGCAGACAATCACCTTCTCTGATCCATAATTTGTTACTATCATCTGGCAGCCAAGCGGTTTGTGCTGTAGGGGGTTGGGCCTACTTGTCCCAAGGACAAAATACAAATTAAAACGTGTTGCCCTTGACCCCAAACAAAATGTCCTGGGCGTCAGGCTAGAGGAATTCCACATCCTTGTAATATGTTAACCTTTAGCAAAACTCAACATATCAACACAGATGCTCAACAAGAAGTTCTGCCATTCCTCAGCAAAAGATTCATTGTTGCCAAGTAAAATCAGTTATACATACTAATCGACAATTAGTGCACGAAGGTTAAGGCTCTTTTACTCACCATTGTGTGCGCTAAATGTGACTACATAGGTGTCAACTGTGGCAAGTGCTGGCCTCCACAACAGCAGTGCTGACGTTTCGGTAACGTTGATTGCTCTAAGGTCTGTCGGCCCGTCAGGGACTGTAAAACAAGAGAGGATTCTTTACCGAGGTCTGTCACTGTACAATCCCAATGACCACAGTGAAACATGTAAATATATGCAGAGAATTATAGTGATACATTGTTGCATACTAAAGGCACATGGTCACATTACAGCAGGAACTACGTCACATGTTAACCACAATGAAACTTCCCATCATCCATCTGCACAGGCAGTGACATTACTGGATTTCTCTTCCATCTGCACAGGAAGTTATATCATTGGTCTCCCACAAAACTGTTTTCACTTAATGGAGGCTGCAGCGAGGATGCATATGGAATGCACCTATGGTGTGCCACCGGCAAGTCCACCTGCGTCCAAACTCCTGGTCCTCCTTCCACCCACCTACTCCACCGTGACCATCCGTGCCCTGTCACAACTCCCAGTGCTGCCGCCTCACATGTTTCCCAAAACTGAAGGTGCATTCTCCTGTGTCACATGTACCCTCTCACATCCACCTCTGCCCCTGAAGCACCTCACACAAGCCACACACTCGACCACACATGCCCGATCCCCCACCCTCAGACACCACAACCCTCCCTGTCCTCCATACTCTTCAACATTTGCTTCCTTGTGAAATACGCCACTTACATTTGAGATCTGCCACACAAATGTTCACAGGCCTGCTCTTCCTGACTGGCTTTCCCATTTGGTCCCATCATAGTTATTGTAATCCCCCTGGATACTAGATCACAGGACAGCATAAACAGACCTGCAGGCAGAAACGCTTTCATCTTCGAAGAATCCATCCAATGCTTCACCACCTCGGAAAGCATCACCAGCACCATGAAACACTTGATGTTCAAACTCCTCATCACCCCCAGCTACACCCTGAGCTGCACCCTCGTCTAGCACCCTCAAAGACCATACCCCAACTTTGGCAGCACTAGCACTGACTTTGTCACACTCCTGGATCCTTGACTCCAGTGCCTTCATCCTCCTCAGCGACCTCCACTACCACCTGGAAGACCTCACTGATCCCAACACAACCAAGCTCCTCAGTGTGGAAGGCCCCACATACGCAATTGGTCAGCAACTGGCCTCCATCTTCACTAGCTTCTGCATTATGAATGTATACAAACCCCCACTGACCCTCTGGTCCGACAACATCGATCAAATTCAGCATACTCTTTGCACACCACCCCAGAAACATAATCGCAAAATATTCACAATACAACTGTAAAGAGCTTAGAATCATTCGGGTCTTTCGAACTCCTACATCACTGGCCTCGACACAACAACCTTCCTGAATCCATCTCCACCCTCGACCCTTGGATCACCACCTGCGCAGATGGCATGACCCTCCTCAAAGCGACCAAAGTAGTGAGAACCAGAATGCAAGTAAGCAGGTAAATGAAAAAGCTCAGACTCCGCAAAAGCAAATGCAAGCAACTTAAACGCAGAACTCATAACGGCAGACACGAGTCCATACAAATCCACCCTCAGCCGCTACCATCAGCAAATCAAAGCCATCACACACTCCGCTCTCAATGACCACATGCAAAGAAGCACCAACAGTGCCACAGATATCTTTGCCATAGTGAAAAACTGCACCTCTCTGGCACCAAGCTGCACCAGCATCACCCCCTCTCAGGATCTATGCACTCAGCTGACCCTATTCTTCTGAAATAAGATCACCAGCATCTATGTTAACTTTGAACCCTAACTGGACCCTTTTATCCTAGCGTCCCTCCAGCCCAACACCTAGAGGCCACCCTGACCATCTGGCCCATCATCAACACTCACAAAACTGCAACAACCATGCACTCCATACATTCTGGTGCACCTTTGGGCCCCTGCCCTCACCACATCTTCTTCATGGGACTGGATCCCATCAGCGCAGCCATCACCCTGATTGTGAACAACTCAATCATCCTAGCCACCCATCGTGATGCCTGGAAACACCCCACAGTACTCCGCCTCCTCAAGAAGCCCTCATCAGTCCAAAAGATGCCAGCCATCTACCAACCTATCTCCCTGCAAAAATTATGGAAAAAAATCATAAAGAAATGCCTAGCTACCCACCTCACTGTCAACCACCTCCTCTACACCACTCAATTCAGATTCAGGCTCAACACAGTATAGAGACCACCCTCATTGCCGTCACTAAAGACATCCGGATGATCATGGACAGAGGTAACACTGTGGCCCTCATCTTACTAACTATTTCTGCAGCCGTTAACATTGTCTCCCACCCCATCCTTATCCGACAACTGCATGAAGGCTACTTCTAAGGTCCTGCACTTTGCTGGATTTGCTCCTTCTTGAAAGGCCACACCCATTTGTTACCATTTTTATTCGAATACTTTTATGCATTCACAAGAGCAGTAATCAAATTAGTAAAGTAATAGCTTATCGCATTTCGCTGTTTTTACACAGTTATGCAAAATACATTTGTTATGTTTCCATGTTAGCACTTCATGTGTTTTTGTATTGATGCACTTTGTAACCACAGCATATTATGATACAATCCACTGCTCCTTTTATATAGATGACCCCGGGGAATCACAAGTATTCCCACGTTTTACAGACATATGAATCAGACAATACACCAAAAACCATAAATACCTAACTTTTGTAAACAGTTTAACAGCGTGTCGTCCAGTGGGTCTACCTTTCATACATTTATGTGGGATCTGATCTCAAATCTGGGGGGAAGCTTACATATCTCTGAGTGAAGGATCATTGTGGTTCTATGGCGGAAGTAGGGTTGCCACATTCATGTTGACGCTCCAACCCAACATGCCTCACATAGTCCATGTAGTGCCTCAGGGAGTGATTGTGCACTCTTGGTCGCATCTACACTATCATCCGAGTTTACCTCATTTCTACTATCCCAGACTCTCAGAACTTCCGTTTACAGTACCGCCAGCGTGCGACAGTGAACCCTTCATGTGTCCTCTATCAGTAATGCCCTCTTCTCTGCTTTGGCCCTCATGTCAACGATTCTTACCCATGCCGCCACTGTAGGGCTCATAGCCGCCATCCATGTCAGCGCTATTTGTCTTCGCACTAGGACCAGGACCAGGTCCACAAATCTGGATCCCATCTTTCTTGACTTGGATCTGGGGAATCGGCCCAACTGGCAGTCCTTCATCGAGCAGGGGAATGTGCGAGCCGGTGCCCTGTTGATGGATGCCATTACTGACTCCCAAAAGCCACGCAATCTTGTACATCCCCATATCATGTGGGCAAATCCTTGCATTCTGCTCTCTGTATCTAAGACACCAGCAGTCTTCACCCCCATACATGATGTGCAATCTGTGAGGGTCAGATATGCCATGTGGATATAGTTAAATTAGATGACCTTAGATTTGGTGTTTCTGGACACCTGCTTCGGGCTCCCAGTACCTGGTTCCATTCCTTGTCCAATAGGTCTCTCCCTATTATCTTGCCACATTTTTCACACATCGAACGGTTTCCTGACCATCTCTAACTGCGCTCTGTAGAGCCATTTCACAAGGTGCCTAGTTGCACCTAGTGTTACCAGTGCCTGGAAGACCCCATGAGTCTTCAGTTCCTGAATGCCAATCTGCCATAAATCTTCAAACGTTCTCACTACAGCATGATAGGTCAGGAAGTGAGCTTGAGGTCGGCCATACTGGGATAGGAAATCATCTAGTGGGATGAGTTCCTACTGCTAGAACATGAATCCACACTCAGCCCCACTCTATTCAATGCATAAATGGACTCACTTGAGAGCATCTCCGACACCCACAGAGACAATATCATATTTTATGATTACAACACCCAAACACCTGGACCAATTTCTCTACCTGCATGACCAAAGTCGCCAGATGGATGAAAACCAAATGTCTCAAACTCAACACAGACCAGCCCAAAGTAGTAATCTTCGGTAAAAACACCAAAGTCTGGGACTCCACGTGGTGGCCTGCCGAACTCAGACCCACACCCCTCCTGGCAACCCACGCCAAGAACCTTGGAATAGTAATCGATAACCAACACACCATGAGAGACCAAGTGAGCGCAGGCTTCGTCTCCTGCTTCCACAGACACAAGATGCTCAAAAAGGTCTACAAATGGCTCCCCACCAAAATTCGCAAAATCATCATCCAAGCCCTCATCAACAGCAGGCTGGACTACATCAATGCACTGTGTGCTGGAATAAAAAATCAACTGACCAGAACAATCCAGACCATACAAAACTTAGCAGCCAGGCTCTGCCTCAACCTCCCAGCACGCTTTCACATCACAGCACACCTCAAAGAGCTCCACTGGCTCCCTATTCACAGACAAGCACAATTCAAACTCCTCACGCACACATACAAAGCCTCACATAAAATTAGACCCATATACCTCAACATCGGCATAAAGTCTACAAACCTACTAGACACCTCCATTCAGCCGGAAAGCTACTCGCCAACACAATCCGATCACCCTAGAACCAGATCTGGCAGTCAGGCCTTCTCCTACTTTGCTCGTAAATCCTGGGGCAACATGTCCCTGCACAACACAGCCTCCTCCTCAGTTCTTGAATTTCACAAGAAACTCAAGACCTGGCTGTTCATCTAGCCCTGACCCTAGCTTGGCACATACAGCTCCTGTTTCAGCACCAGGATACCCTCCAGGATGAGTCGTGCACTATGCAAATAAACATGGCATGACACCATTCGAATTCACACAGTCTGTGAGTTCCCAAGGTCTGAACTCTAGATAACCTATCACTACTCAACCTCTGCAGGAACAGAGCTCGGTGCTGAACTGTGCTTTTAGCCAGTGAAGTTAAACTGCTCAGTACCTAACTAGAGAAGGAATGTGGGAAAAAAGTTTTTTTTTTTTAAATTTTCAATAATACTATATACAACAAAACTGAGTCATGTCATGTTACGCATCACATATGGCGTAAATACAAAACTTATACACGGTTGGCGGTGGCTGTGGTACGCGTCGAGGATGAAATGTCTCTATGCTCCAACAGATACGCAGTAAAGGCACCCAAAACTCTTTTGTGCGGGACCGGGCGGGCAATTCCTCCTCATAAGTCTTCAGGGTGTCCCTGCAGTACACTAGATCTGCTATACATTTCTGAGTCGTTGGGCGGAGTTTACTGTCCCAGTGCATAGACACTCTACCCTTTGCCATTAGTAATGCTATCGCAGGTAGTTTCTTCTTGGCTGACTGTGTCATGTGGAGAAGACCCAGAATGCACACCGGCATGTAGTACTCTATATCACACTTTGTGACACTGAGAATAATGTTGACCACCTCCACCCATTAGCCTCTAACTTTCTCACAGCTTCATTCTAGGTGTACAAAGTCCGCCTCCTACTTCCCAGAACTATGGCAGGCAGAGTCTACCCTTAGGCCCTGTCGCCACAGTTTCAGGGGTGTGTGGTAGGCCTGATGAAGATATTTTAGGTGAATAATGCGTAGGCTACCGTTTGGTGTCAGCATTTCTGTTAGCCTGCAGCAAATTGTCGAGTCTTCCCGGGCGTGGATCTAGTTTCTGGTGCGCTCACTTGGTCTCACTTGGTCTCTCATGGTCTCTCATGGTGTGTTGGTTATCGATTACTATTCCAAGGTTCTTGGCGTGGATCTAGTTTCTGGTTCCACCTTTCGAGGGCCCTTGTGTTAGGTCGGGTCTGTTCTCTTTGCATTGTTTGATAAAGTTTGGCCACTAAGTGTCTACTAGTAAGGTCTGCTCATTTGTAGTGGAGCCAGGACTGGGGGCTCTGCTGGGAAGCTGGGGTATAGGGCTTTGATGGCCGCCCTCAGTCTGTGATTGATGAATCTAAACAACAGAATATGATTGCTAATATAATGCAGCGTGTCAACTTCCACAAATCGTCCCTCTGCATATAGGTCGCCCATTGTGCTCATGCCCACGTCGCGTAGCATGGTAACGCTGCCGGCGTCCTGTGTCGCCGATTATACACGGCGGTTGTCAAGCGGAATGGCAGGGACGTATATTGGTAGTTTACTAACCATTTTACCCAGCTAACTCCATGCCTCGGCTGTGGCCTTCTGTGTGGGGGACTTCCTTGCACGGCAGAATATGGTGTAGTGGTATGGGGTGTGCATCTCAGGGGTTAGAGGCGGCAGACCCGGAAACTGAGATCGGCCCTGGACCAGGGTTCAATTCCCCGCCTCGGCGGGTCTTGGGCTAAAAATTCCACGGACTCGATAATTCTCGCTCCGGTGCCTTCTCGACTCACGGGTTCACACTCTGCAACTCTGGGCAATAGCTTGCTTAATCTCCACAATGGCCCCTCGCGGCGGGATGCCTGGCTTTTACCTTGTGGATACCCTGCCGGGGTTATCTCACAGGGGAATACCAGGACGGGTTCCCTAGGCAAGCGCCGGGAAACCCACTGCGGGTAGCTGTGCGCTATATAAGCTCAAATACATTTACATTTACATTTACATCTCCCTCTTCCACAGCAAGGTGAGGCAGGTATTGCATCGGGTGGTACCAGTAGTGGGCGTAATGCACCTGAGCACACAGGTATTAAAGTTTGGGGCGGCAAGCCCATCCTGTTCGTAGGGGAGCGACAATGTGTCCCAGCTGATTCTCGCTTGCATCCCCGCCAACACCATTTTGTTTATATGCATTTATATTGTTTTGAAAAAATGGTTAGGTAGAGTATTTGGGATATTGTTGAATAGGTATAGGAATTTGGGTAATGTGACCATTTTTATGATAGCTATGCTATCTTCCAGTGTTAAGGGAAGTTTAACCCACTTGTCCATCTGCTTTTCAAGTTTGTCAATTGCCCTCCTGTAGTTAATTCTGATGACTGTTGCTGGATCCCTGTGGATCCAGATACCTCAAGGTCGGCCAAGTCACGCCGCTACTAAAAAAACCAGGGCTAGACACGGAGGATATGAGCAACTTTAGACCTGTGTTGAACCTACCTCTCCTAATCAAAATTCTGGAAAGATGTGTTCTGCCACAGTTAACCCAACACTTGGAGAACATCAAGCTCCTAGACCCACATCAATCGAGATTCAGAAAGGGATGCAGCACTGAAACCGCAATAATAAACGTCATAGACGATCTACACAAATCACTTAACTCAGACCAATGCTGACTTCTCATTCTTCTAGACCTATTGGCCGCTTTAGATACAGTTGATCACACCCTGTTCCTCAAACCTTCAAGAAAGAGCAGGCATCGAAATGACGGTCCTAAATTGGTTCTCCTCCTTTCTACACAACCGCTTGCAAAGAATAAAAATTAAAGACTTTGAATCTGACCCACTACCCGTCATCAGAGGAGTCCCACAAGGTTCAGTGCTCTCCCCCCAACTCTTTAATATCTACATGGAACCCCTCACCACAATACTCAGGAATTCCAACATCCCCTTCCACCTCTGAACTGGAAACCACCTCCATGGACGACATGGATATACTAAATGGCATGCTCAAAGAGGTTCAACAATGGCTCGCACTGAACCACCTTAAACTTAATCAAGAGAAAACTGAAGTTCGACTCATCTCCAACACAGACGAAAACCCCCATATCGAAGAATGTAAAAAAAGAAAGACTTAAAGATACAAATTTAACAGTCCCTCCGCCTTCTCAGTCCCACATCCCAACTATACTAGAGAACATCCCTTTTACATGATGAACCAATACTTCCTGAGTAGTGTCTAGCACACTCTCAGTTCTCAGAACTATTAATCACCAAGTATACAACAGTTTGAGGCTTACCCATTGGAGGGGTATGACAGAGTCCCATCTTACTCCCCTGTTGGTGTGGGGGTGGGCCGTGAGCCCTACATGATATAACGCACCAGCCAGTTCTTTAAGCAGGCAGGTGCTTCAGCCGGCATGAGTTTGTGTGGGGGCTTCGCGTCTTTTGGTGGTGGAGGTGCCCCGGCTATTGTGGCCTCCTGGGGAGGCCAGGCAATTGGTGATTTCAATCTTCATCGCTTTATCGGTGACTGTGCCGGTCGCCCTTCAGTGGAGATTCAGTGTAGGCCATGGGTGCCTTCGGCATGCCGAAGATCTTTTCTTTGCGTGTGATCTTGAGACGGGCCGGGTACAGCATGGCATATTTCGGAAAGGGCTTAAAACTTGGCTCTTTTCCTCTTAGTCCGGTCTCTTTTTAGGTTTCTTCTATTTCTGTTTTTATTTGACCTGTTGTGTTATGAGATTAGTGTGCAATCCAAAGCGTCGGGACACTCTTCTGAGTAGCTGTACGCTATACAAAACCCCTGCATAACATAACATAACATAACATATTTGATGTCAGCCTTCTGTAGGCGGTTCTTTACTTGCTGGTATTCGCGTCTGACTGACTGCACTTCCAAAGTGAAATCTGGGAAGAATAGCAGCGTGTTTCCTTGAAGGGTGATGGTCCTTTTTTCCCGTGCCAGTCATAGGACTGTGTCACGATTACTATAGTTTAAAAGTCAGGTCACACTTGGACGTGGCTGCGCCCCCGGCGGTGGGCGAGGCGCAAGGGTGCGGTGAGCTCTTTCGACTATTAGTGGGGGAGGCAGTGCTTCAGCTCCGAAGATGTCTTTCAGTAGAGTTTCCATAAATAGCTCCATGCACCCTGTGTTTGTCGACTCCGGTGATGCGCACGTTTTTGCTCCTCATTTTTGGCCTGTTTTTTAACCATTACCTTATCCATAATGAGGTTTTTCGTCTGTAATTCTTGCCTGGTGTCTATCTTGATGAAATGCGGGTTTCCATTTCTGTCATCCGGTTCGCTTGCCGATCTAAGTTGATGGACATGTGGTCCATGCAGAGATTTAGGTGGTCGATTTTGCCACCGATGGACAGCAGGCTTTGTTGCACCGCCACCAGCGTGGCTGCGAGTGTGTCCAGGCTCGTGCCATGTTCATCCTTGTTTGACGCTGTGTCGACCGTGGCGCAGGTGATTTTTTTTAATTCAAAAATTAGCTTGGGCTGCATTTTGTCTGTTTTCCCCATCTAGAGGAGGCACTATTGTCTTCTGTGTTAGAGGCAGTACTCGTGGGACAGGTATGCCGCCTCAAGTCCGTGCTAGTTGGTGTGATCAGGCTCCCTTGCGAGCAGTCAGCCCACCCGATGATTCTATTTTTTAGCCCACAGTTGCTCAGTGTTTTGGCGACCCCATTGGGCTGCACTCCTGAAGTCGCTAAACTGCCACCAGCCACTGGGTGACCACTGCATTCTCACTGCCCTGCTTCTGCAGCATGCAGGCCTCAACGCTGATGGCGTGCTGGGTGGGGCGCCCGGCTCTCCTCCTCTTCTGCCACCTGTAGCTTAGTGTGGGATGTGAAGTTTTAGCAACGTCCCTTACTAGCCAGTATGGGGGGGCCCCCCTCAGATATGTTCAACCAGAACCGGCAGGACCGCTGTGTCAGAACTGCATGTGCCCAAACGGCTGCACCGTATGCTCTGCGGCGGCAGGCGGCCAAAGCCAGCGGCCACGTCTTACGTTGACGGGGCACGTGTCTTACAGTCATCTGGCCAGCATCAACTCCCCGGGCCCTCAACCACCGCCCCAGGCACTGGTGAGCACGATGTCTGGCTTTGGGACGGCAATCTAAGGTCCCAGGTCGCCGACCGCGAGACACTGTGTATTCTGAATCAGCAGATCCCTCTACCGACTAGGCCCCACGAGTCTCTCAAGCCCCGCTCTCTTCTGGGCTGTCGTGCCCTCCGGGGGCAACCTCCTACGTGCTTAGCCCCGATGTCAGGGTAACCGTGCTCTAGTTCAGGTGTCCGTTGGGGCCTAGGCTTTGTTGGGCAGCTGTCTTCGAGCAAGGCCCCCCTCAGCAAGGATTTGGTGCTCCCGGAAGTTCACACAGTCTTTTGCTGGACCTGTGAGACATCTGAGCCACGCCAGAGGCTCTGCACCAAAGGCTACAAGCAGGTATTCCGGAGCCCGGAGGTCTCGCTGACACTGGTGCGAGCCGGCCACCCGCAGCCCTCCTCTAATCGTCGGGTCAGTGGGGCATCACCCCAGACCCGAGTCCCGCGCCAGAGCACCACCGGGCCAGAAGCTATGCGCGACTTACTTGTGCCGGCGCCACCGGCGTGGTGGAGCCTCAGCTGCGGCCTCGGTGGCACCCCACAGGCGTTGGCCCGTCCTGTCCCGGCCAGAACGCCCCGATGCCGCCCTGTGCTATTGCTGATTTCAAGGGCTCCTCTGGGCGTTTGGGCTGCTCTTGACTCATGCAGCCGGGTGCTCACCTCGGCCGCAGCCGTTACAGGACAACCTCCATTATTCTAGTTACCCTGAAGCTGGTCTGTGCTGCGGCTGCAGTGCGTGTTCTTCAGCTGTTCTGTTTCCGCCCGTGCCCACAGTTTTTACGAGGGCATACCTCTCAGTTTCACGCTGTTTCACTGGCTTTTTATGAGGATTTTAATTCATAGTGTGCTCAGGGCCGGCAGAGCTGCACTACAGTGCGCCCATTCTACCGTGGGCTCTCTATCGGTAAAAAGATGATCTAGCCGCCTATTGCGTCAGGGTGCTATACAGTACAACTGTATAATGTAACACAACAAATAACAGAGCATCTATACTGGGCCTGAGCACTCTGTGTTTAGTTTACATAACAACAATAACTTAATGGAAATAACAAAAGGAAATATAAATGGCAATGAAACTCTAAGCTTGTTTCAGAAATGCTACTTGACACTGAACTGCTTGGGGTTAAAGTAAACGCATACCTGAGTTACTGTGTTCAAACCGAACTGCAGCATGTATACTCTGAAAGTAAGCTGCACAGTATTGAGATGTGGGGGATCTGCCCTACACACTGCTTGATATCAGTGTAGGGACATATTTATCAATATTTCATGCCAAAAGACACCTTGTTACGATGCGCTGTATGAAAGGGAGAGTACAGGAATGTGCCATATAAATATCAAGACTGTCACATTCCTGCTTTCTGCCTGCGTTATCATACAAACTGCTGCTTAGTGCCAACGTAGGCAGCCCTTCACCATGGGTGTAAGGGTGCCTGCTATACAGGCAGGATTTGTTTTGTGCAGGAAGAGACACCGTCCTGCAAAAACATGCCTCTAAGGCTTTTTCCTCTTTCTTATATATTCTGAGGAATGCAGCCCTTGTAGAAAGAGGAAAAACAAGAAGAAATAAAGATATTTCTCCTCTTAACAACTTCCCAGGAAAGGCATAACATTCTGCTGCATTCCCAGGTCTACCTGTGTTGATAAATCTGGGAATGCTATAGAATCCATGGGAGTATGCATGGGAATATTCACGATTCAACAAATGGGTAAGACACGCACCGCATGGTAATCAAAATTGTTGCTTTGTCGCGTGCAGCGGGGCTTCACTTTCTGTTCAATCAAGCGTTTCCAAATTATCTGTAGAGCAAATCCTATTAGGGTTTGTCCCCCATGGCACAGCGTAAATGGACCCTTGGTAGGGTATGTATAGAAAGTACACCAATGCGATTGTCAATTCATTAAGTTCTTTACTTCATTGAGTTTTTGATGTCCAAATTATCAATCAACGCTTGATTGAACAGAAAGCGAAGCCCCGCTGCACGCGACAAAGCAACAATTTTGATTACCACGCGGTGCGTGTCTTACCCATTTGTTGATTTCATAGTCTGTCTCAAGACACAGCACGCCAGGATGAACTTTGACAACATTAGGAGTTTGACAGATTCAAAAGCTCAAACATTCGCTTTCTCTAGCGACGAGGCAGCAAAGATATATAGCCTGATTAGAGAGGATACAGCTCCTTTGACCAATACTAAGAGTCAAGAGAGCAATATTAGACAATTGTTGTACCTCCTGAAAAAAGAATCCAACCAAAGACTGCATGCAAGCACACTAGTGAGGTACCATTGTGCCCAACGAATCCCTCGGGGACTTAGAGTCTCATTAAAACCATTACTGTGTAAAAACAATGCCCGCTTCGTTGAAAAGTGGTATGAGATCTTGAATAAATGTTCCCTAGATCTTATCCTTTTAACAATCGAAAGCACTGGTAGAACTTAATACTGAAATTGACAACATAAAACATGATCTCACCAATGCTATGGAGACAACTGATTACACTAAGATGCTAGAAGACTTAAATAAACAATTGGATAAATATACACAAGAAATACAAGAATGGAAGATACAAAAGTATAAAAGGGACACAATAGATTATAAGCTCGGCGAGGTGTACACTTGGGCTGAAGTGTACGCCCGCTGACGCCAACAAAAACCCTATAATCCCTATTCTGCGACGGAAACTTCATCCTCAGATAGTGATGCACATACTCAAAGGAAACAACAACACGTACAACAGAAACCACTGATAAAGCTTCAACATCCGAGAAAACGGTTCCTTTTTTAGAGGACGGCTCAGGAGAGCAGGAAGACCCAGGAGGGGCAAAAACAGCAGAAAAAACAAAAGAACCGGAAAAGAAGGAGAACCGAGTCAAGAAGAAATTATGGAGTTTAATAACTTAGTAATAAATATTTCTACACACACATTACCTGATTTGGAACTGAAGATTCTACAAAAAGGCCAATCTTTCGTACCTACCACCAGCTCAAATACCTTAGAACTGGAAATCAGTTTCTTCAAACTTATGCAAAGCATCAGGCTAAGGAATTATTTTGAGAACATGATAACAGTGAACCCACCACCGGATCAAGTTCTGATGGACTTACGTCCTCGAAGCACGTTTTTGGCTCCTGTTAGCCACAAGCTGATTGAAACCTTTGAGAACCTGGTTAAACAGGATTTAGTATCTTTACAATTTCAACCTAAATTGAAACACTGTAATTTAACAATGAAAGAGAAAGGCGCACTTAAGAAATTGCAGACAATACAGACATTATTTGTCAAAATGCGGATAAAGGCGGAGCTCTTGTGATCATGGACAATGCATTTTATGAACAACAAGTACAGTTACATGTGTCTGACACCAACACATACATGAGATTAGAACATAATCCGACCAATGAATTTTGAATGACACTTGAAACCATTATACAAGAGGCAACAACTTAGAAAGTTATCACTGAAAAAGCTAGAAGATTTCTTACCCCAGAGAACCGACCTTATACATGCTTCCGAAGGTCCATAATGACCTACAAAAACCACCCTTCAGACCTATCGTATCCACGAAAGGTAGTATATATGAACCAGTATGAAGACTAATTGACAAACACCTGCAACCTTTGGTGACCAAAACACCAACCTATGTTCGAGACACAACTGACTTCCTTCAAAAGATCAATGACATACAGATCACACCCAATGAAGAACTTTGGCTTTGCACAGTGGATGTAAAAGCGCTATATACTTCTATCCCCCATTACATGGGAATTGAAGCCATTGAGGACGCTCTTCTAAAATCGGATATGGAACCTCAATTACAATGGTTTTTAGTGGAACTGTTAGCATTCACCTTGTATCAGAGCTATTTCATTTGGAAAGACTCATGCTACCTACAAATCAGCGGGACTTCAATGGGCAACTGTGCTGCCCCAGTGTATGCAAATCTATTCATGCACCATTTTGAGCAACACAACATTCTGAACCGACAAAATTGGATTGAACATGGAAGAGTATTCTTAAGATATATAGACGACATATTTATCACATGGGCTGGACCAGAGACCAAACTATTGACGTTCCTGAAATAATTGAATGAGATCAATGATCGTATTCAATTCACGTGGACATATGATCAACATTGTATCAACTACTTGGATGTACAAATTAAATTAGAGAACCACAAATTCATGACAACTTTACATCAGAAACAGACAGACCGCAATAGCACCTTGCACTATACAAGTTTCCACAAACCGAGTTTGAAAAATAATCTACCTTTATCTCAACTGATGAGATTAAAAAGGATTATATCTGATCCCTCAGATTGCATGAAACACACAGAGACAATGTTTAACAGATTTAGCGATCGAGGATATCCAGAACATGTACTTGTGCAAGCTAAAACCAAGGTTGCAAGCTTTAAAAGGGAAGAATTATGTTATGTTATGTAATGTTATGTTATATAGAGTTTTATTAAGCGCTCAGTTACTCGGACCGAGTGTCCCGGCGCTATCGGACCCAACACAACACAACCATCACGGCCGAGGGGAGTTAATTGCAGAACAACCACGTCTAAAAGGGGAAGGACCAAGGCTTCCTTCCACGATGGAGTCACAACTCCTGTCTCAAGGGAGAGATTCAAAATTGGATTGACCATAAGGTTAATCACTTGTGCCAATTTGGCGAGATGCTTGGCCGGACAGGAACCAAAAGGTGATCCCGATCGCATCTTGGATAGAATCTCGAGCGAGTCTTGTAGAGCAATAGGAGGGAAATTAGCAAGCATGGGCTGCCCCAACACAGGTTGGGGGCGGGCAGAGCCATGATGGAAGATGCTGCCCCAGCAACTAGAGGGAACGTTGCCTGGATACTGATGATCTTATTAGCAAAAAAGCTTGCCAATTGAGTAACCCAGGACTTCGAAAAGGAACGTTTAGGAGTGATAGAGGCTGGAGAGGTAAATTCTTTTACAATCAGGAAAGTCTATTTGCTGGTATTAGATGCCTCCTCAATCCTCCTAGCAAAGTACGATTTCTTTTCCACAAAAATTGCCTTATGGTAGCCCTTAACGCACTGCCTATAGGCCTCCTCATAATTTAAGCGCCAAGCTCGTTCGGCCTTCTTACAAAGCCTACGACTAGCATTAAGCATGGGCGTGAACCAAGACGCCGAGGCGCGCTGAGAGTTCCTAAGCTTCCGCTGGGGAGGGGCCAGCTCCTTAAGGCACTGCGCTAACCATGTTTCAAAGAAATCCAGGTCCTGTTCCAAATCGCCAGTGGACTGGCACGGATGGGACAGTAGATACTGCGCGACCATATCAGGGGAAACTTTGTGAAAGGCACACGAAGGCGGGGGGATAAGACCAGTCCCTCTGGACGAAAGACTTGATTTAAATTGAATATCAAAATTGACCAATAAATGGTCAGACCACAGTACAGGTCGAGGAAGCGCAACTTTGATGAAAGTGGTGGAAAAGATCTGATCAAGCATATGCCCCTTGTTGTGAGTAGGGGAAGCCACATAAGGTAGCAAGCCAAGAGGTTTGGTGGTGTCTAGCAGCTTGATGGTGTCGGGTGCGTCTGGCAAGTCCATGTGGATATTAAAATCACCTAGAAGTATGCAGTGCTTAAACTGCACACTCATAGCCTATATCACAGCGTATAGCCCCTTGTGAAAGGACCCAATAGGCCCAGGGGGCCTGTACACTAACAAGCCTGCGCAGGATTGGGCTGGTGAAATCGTCAAGCAGAAACCCAGAGTTTCGGCCCCAGGGATGTCATCTGTGGGGACAATAGAGCACTCAAAGCGACGGTCGATCACCAGAGCCACACGCCCCCCTTTGCCCGAGCCCCGATCCTTCCGCAGCATGAAGTAATCAGGGGGCAGAGCATTGGCGATATCTGGACCGGATATTTCGCCCAACCATGTTTCCGTTAGGAAAAGACAAGCAGGTTTAGAGTCCGAAAGAAGGTCAAAAAGGTCCTGCACATGTTTGCTTACAGATCTCGTATTCAGAAGAGCACAGGAAAAGTTACACACAGGCGAACCCTGACCCAACCTGGGTATACTCGAGTCTCCTACGTTTTCCGTGGCCCGCCCACCCCGGCCTCATGCAGAGACCATCCACACCCTTGCAGGGAAAATGCCCTCTAAAACCACGGTCCTGCACCGAACAGGCGCAATTTCTACCCCCTCTCAAACTCAACAACTGCAATGCAGAATACCTAAGTGACTGTAGCTGACAATTGTCCCCCCGTCCGCCCCCGGCCGCCTCCGTATTTATCTAATCCTTTCCTTTCCCCCAATGCTGGTGCCCTTTTGCTAGCACCAATGCAGAAACGCTTGCACCATGGGGCAAGGGTGCCTACGTTACCTGCAGGATTGTTTTTATGCTGCAAGGGGCACTTTCCCTGCTTTTTCCTCTTTGTATGTGTGTTGCACAATGCAGCACACATGGAAAGAGGAATCACCCATGGAAAGAGAAAACAATGAGGAGAAATAAAGTTATGTTCGAGGCATATGAGCTGCAGATTACACACTATGCATAGATGGCCCCCTAGTGTTGGGCCTGGATGTTTGCAGTTTGTTTTGTTGTAGTAAAGTCTTTGGAAGTCACTGGATAGGTGACTCCTCCTTTGGATGATGCAGCGCATGGGCATCGGCTCCATCCCTAGATTGTTTTTTTCTGCCACCAGGCTCGGATGTGTTTCCAGCGCTCTGTGTTGGAACCGATTTACAGAAATTAAGTTTCGAACGCTTTTCCAGTCGTCGCTACTCTTCAACACCGAAGACTTCCATTCGGGTCGTCGTCGACGGCCTTCGGGCCGAACTAGGCCTCGACTCAAGCTCATGAAAAGGACGCCATTTAAAAAGTGTCATCAATGTGGGTCGAAGTTTCCCTGCACCGACCTTCATGAAGTCTGTTACCTTTGCCTCTCCCCGGAGCACAGGGCCAAAGACTGTTCCGCTTGTGCCTCTTTCCGCTCCAAAAAGACTATCCAGGACCGAAGAGTGAGGAGAACAATGGCTCAATCTTCAGCTTCGATTCCAGACGACATCTTTGAAGAAGGCGTCAACGTTCCAGAACAACACAATGTCGACAGCAATTCCGAGGCAGAAGACTCCGAAGTCGAGGACATCACTCCAGCACAGCGGGTCATAAGTAAGACCGTCGACCCGACTCTTCCTCGACACACCCAAAGAAGGTCCCGGTCACACCCTCTCCCTCGGGCTCGGGTGCACACCGACACACACTACTTCTACTGCCCCACCTTCGGGCCTGGCTAAGAAGCTAATTAAGCCTTCAGGTAACTCTGGCTCGAGTCGGCCTTCGCACGGTGCCGGCGCACATTTACCGGCACCGAAAAAGACAACTTCACTGGCTACGCTGACATCAAACCATCGGCGCCGAAACATACCACTACTCCTTCGACACCGAAACCCAGGTCGGAACTAAGCAAAACCACTTCGTATTCGGAAAAAACACCGAACCGAAAAAAACATCAGATCCAAAAATATACCGGAGCCGAAAAAAACCTCGGAATCGAAAATAGCTCCGGAGCCGGAAATGACTCCTGCTTCTCCGGTTAAAGGCATTGCCAAAAAACCAAAACCGCTTCGGTGCCAAAACCTTCCTCTGCACCAAAAGATCAGCCTCCTGCAGAGGACTTACTTTATCCAGACCCTGCTCAGAAGACTCCAGCTAAAGATCCAATCACTGGACAGCTAATTTTGGCTTAAAAAAAGCGACCACTGGACACACCAGCTCCAGCTCCGCATTCAAAGAAAAAGGACATGGCTACCTCTCCCTTAAGACTGCCTTCCCCTTCGCTTTCACCTGTACCATCACCACATCCTCCCATACCACAACATTCCCCAGCATCCTCTATCATACCAGACGATGACAACAGGGATGATAGCTCTGATGATATGGGGGGGGTAAAATACCTGATCCAGCTACTCCTACAGGATCAACTGACCCGTGGGATGATTATAACACCCCAGATGTCCTAAATATCCCTCAGGATGACATATACCCCTCAAGGCCTTCCCCACCAGAAGACACTATGGGTTTCAATCAATTAATTCACAGAGCTGCGCAAGATCATTGGGTAGACATGCATAAAGACCCAGTAGATGAAGACTTCCTAATGGATACCTTTGATAATGCACAAAGGTCCTCATCCATTTTACCAATGCTTAAAGTAGTGATTAAGCATGCTCCCGAAATCTTCAAGGACCCAGTCAGAACTCGGGTCATAAATCCTCGTATAGAGAAAAAATATAAAGCTGCCCCCTCAGACCCAGCATACATTAAAGACCCAGTACCACTAGACTCACTTGTAGTTTCCAATGCACGCAAGAGAGCAAACTCACAAACATCAGGTGAAGCTCCACCACCAGATAAAGAGTCTAAGCTACTTGATGCATCAGGGAAAAAAACGGCGTCTCAAGCTGCAAACATGTGGCGTATCCCCAATACACAGGTATTATTAGCCAGATACGACAGGGCACATTATGACGAATTAGAATCATTAATGAGGCATCTCCCTGATAAGTACAAGGATAGAGCAAATGAACTTATCCAAGAGGGGGAAAATATTACAAACACCTCTATTTGATGTGCACTTGATGCAGCAGATACTGCCTCTAGGGCAGTCAACACCAGCGTTTTATTACGTAGACATGCCTGACTACGCATATCAGGGTTCAAACCTGAAGTACAAAGTGCCATTCTTAATCAACCCTTTGATGAGCAACACCTATTTGGACCTAACGTAGATGTATCACTTGAAAAAATGAAAAAGGATACAGATACCGCCAAATCTATGGGAGCTCTGCAGTCGCAGACATTCATTTCAACGCTCATCCTATTGAGGTGCCACCAGGGGATACTCTTCAAACACACCTTCTACCTCCTACAAAGCCCCTACACCGTCCACTTAAAGCAAGGGCTACCAAAGGGGTGGTTACAGGGTAACAATAACAAAGGCAGAGGTAAAAATAACAACTCCCGCTCTGCCTCTACCCAATGACTCCCTGCCCCTTCCCCCATCCCGGTCCACTTCAGCCGGGGGAAGACTTCAACAATACCTGCCAGCCTGGGAAAACATCACATCAAGTCAGGTGGGTGCTCAAAATAATTCAATCAGGTTACTGTCTAGAACTAACATCCACCCCCCCAAACATACCACCCAAGCAGCGTCCAATGTCACAAGAACATCTAACACTGCTCAGACAGGAGGTAATATCCCTCCTGCAGTAAAATGCAATAGAAATAGTTCCAGAGCATCAGAAAAACAAAGGAGTATACTCCCTATACTTCCTAATCGCTGCGAGGCCTCCGGGTGGTTATGCGCTATACAAGTGGAATTTTTCATTTCAAAAGAAAAAAAAAAAAAAAAAATAATACCAAAGAAGGATGGATCTCTAAGACTTCAGACCTCTAAACATTTACATACAGTCGGATCATTTTCATGTGGCCACACTCCACTTCTGGTACTAAACGACTTCCTTGTTACTCTAGATCTCAAGGACGCCTACTTCCATATTCCCATCCACACAGCGCACAGAAAATATCTCAGATTTGTGCTAGACGGGCAGCACTACCAGTTCAAAGTGCTCCCATTTGGAGTCACAACAGCGCCATGGGTGTTTACAAAATGCCTAGCAGTAGTAGCAGCACACTTAAGAAGACAACATATTCATGTCGTCCCATATCTAGACGACTGTCTCATAAAAGCCAGCTCATACAGCCAGTGTGTACAACACACTCACGCTACTATTCAACTGCTTCACGACTTGGGATTCACAGTAAATCACACCAAATCGCATCTGCAATCCTCGCACATACAACAGTATCTCGGCGCTAAACACCCAACTAACACTAGCTTATCCCTCTCCAGCCAGGATAGCAAGTGTACAAACTCTCCTAACGAAATTCAAACCGCAACACTCGCTACCAGCTCGAGTGTTCATGCAGCTCATAGGAATGATGGCATCTTGCATATTTGAAGTACCTCATGCAAGACTGCAAATGCGTCCACTTCAAGAGTGCCTAGCACGCCAATGGAACCAGGCTCAAGGTCAACTAACAGACCTAGGGCCAGATGTAGGTAAATCTCATTTACCGATTCATAAATACCGAATGTTACCGATTCGGTATTTATGAATCTGTATATGAGATGTAAGTAAAAATTCTGTATTTTTTACCGAATCGGTAAGATTCGGTATTTACCGATTCGGTAAATACCGAATCGGTATTTGCTATTGAATCCTATGGGCCTTGAAGCCCATAGGATTCAATAGCAAATACCGATTCGGTATTTACCGAATCGGTAAAAATACCGAATTGCTAAGAGGGACAGGGTGTCACTTTGACACCCTGTTGCACCCCTGTAACTGGCTTTTGTGCCATGAGTCACACATACATGCCCTTAGGCCATGTCTGTGTGCCACATGGCACAGGTGTACATGCACAGATGTGCATGTACACAAGAATTCGTAATTTACCATGCAATTGTATTGCATGGTAAATACCGAATTCTAAAGGCCCTGTAGCACTGTTAGAAGTGCTATCTACATCACAAAATACATTTTCGGTATTTTTACCGAATGGTAAATTTACCGAATCGGTAAAATGTACAGAACCGGTAATTTTACCGATTCGGTAAAATTACAGAAAATGTACTTTTTTTTGCCCCTACATCTCCATCGCCCTTTACCGGTCGGAAACGGCTGAAAATCGGTATTCCGACAGGTAAAGGGCTACCTACATCTGGCCCCTAGTGTTGGTAGACGGTCGGACTCATCGTTCTCTGCAATGGTGGAACACTAAAAAACCTTTCCAAAGGGCGACCGTTTCTAGAGCCAGTTCCTCAAATAGTCATGACAGCGGATGCATCGCTCTCCGGCTGCGGAGCTCACCTACTGCATCACACCATGCAAGGCAGGTGGACACCGCAACAAAAGTTACTCCACATCAACCATTTGGAGTTGCTAGCTGTGTTTCTAGCCCTAAAAGCATTTCAAATTCAAGTGTCAGGCAAAGCTGTCTTAGTCCGCACAGACAATATGACAGCTTTGTACTGCATAAACAAACAAGGGGGAACACACTCTGCAGCTCTCTCAGTTAGCACAGCAGATATGGAGATGGGCTATACCACTAAAGATCTTCCTCTTAGCCCAACACGTCCCAGGAGTACAAAACACTATGGCAGATCTGCTAAGTCGACAAACACAGCAGATCCACGAGTGGGAACTTCATCTGCAAGTTCTTCATCCGTTCTTTCAAATGTGGGGACAACCTCAGATAGACCTCTTTGCCACCCATGAAAACGCAAAATGCCCAAACTTTGCCGCCAGATACCCACACCCATTGTCCAAAGGCAATGTGATATGAATGAACTAGTCAAAACTATTTGCGTACCCTTTTCCTCCTCTCCCACTACTTCTGTTAGTGGTACGCAAACTACAACAACATTCCCTGACGCTCATTCTAGTCCCTCTAACTTGGGCCAGACAACCATGGTACACCACGCTGTTGCAGATCTCTGTAGTACCACTCCAAAAACTAAACCTATCTCCACACCTATTAACACAGAACCATGAAGAAATCAGACCCCCGGACCCAGCTCAGCTCTACCTAGCGATCTGGCTCCTGAGGTCATAGAGTTTGGTTACCTCAACCTTCCTCCAGAACGTATGAACGTTATCAAAGAAGCTAGACGTCCCACTATTAGAGCATGTTATGCTGCTAAGTGGAAACGGTTTGTCATATACTGCCAAAACAACCAAATAAATACTTTAGACGTGTCTATTCAACACATCATAGGATATCTATTACACCTTCAAAAGTGTAATTTAGCCTTTACATCTATCAGACCACTCCTCGCTGCCAGTGCAGCAAACTTACAAAATAGACAACATCTACCTCTTTTTAGAGTACCAGCTATAAAAGCTTTCATGGAAGGACTCAAAAGAATAATTCCCGCAGAACGACACCTGCACCAGTGTGGAACTTAAACATTGTTCTCACAAGATTAATGGGACCTCCCATTGAACCATTACATAAATGTGAATTGCAATTCCTAACCTGGAAAGTAGCTTTCCTAGTAGCAATTACTTCTATCAGAAGGGTTAGTGAACTACACGCATTTACCATTCAAGAACCCTTTCTGCAAATGCATCATAACAAAGTGGTTCTTCGTACTAATCCTAAATTCCTTCCTAAAGTCATTTCACCATTCCATATAAATCAATCAGTTGAGCTGCCTTTATTTTTTGCCCTTATTTTTCTCGCAGCCTCAAACAGTCGCAGAAAGAGCTCTACACACCTTAGATGTCAAAAGAGCATTACTGTACTATATCGAAAGGACACAAACTTTTTGTAAAACAAAACAACTTTTTGTGTCTTTTTCACCCCCACATAAAGGCAACCCCAAATCAGGGATCGCTAGGTGGATTGTTAAATGCATACAGATATTTAACCACAAAGCCAAACGTACATTAACAATTCCTCCAAAAGCCCATTCTACAAGGAAAATAGGTGCTTCAATGGCATTCTTAGGGAACATTCCCCTAGATGATATATGCAAAGCAGCTACATGGCTTACTCCGCACACATTCACAAAGCATTACTGTGTAGATGTGCAAAATAAACAACAAACCACTGTGGGCCAGGCTGTACTAATAACACTGTTTCAAACAACTGCAACAGATACTGGTTGTCGCCGCTAGGTGTGTGTACTCCTATACAATCAATGCATAGTGTGTAAAAACATAAGTTACTTACCTGTAAACTGTGGTTCTCCAGTATTGGTGTCTTTCATTGATTCACATGCTATATTCCCGTCGTCGAAGTGGGAGTCTCATGGTACATAAAATAGCAGTAATATATGCATATATAGATATAGAGCAATTAGATATAAAGATATCATAAAGTTAAGAAAGTACCATAGAACAGAATAGGCCCATAGCAGCCTAAGGGAGAATTCACTTTAGTAACATATCCGTGTCATTTTAATGGTCCACATTCCATCCAATCAGGTTGCAGCACCCTCTAGAACCTTCTCCTCAGAAACTCAAGTCCTCAGATTTTCTACCGCACGTCTTGTGAAGGGAGTCTCCCTGAGCTCTGCTCTGTTTTCTACGTTCATAGCTCATTTCTACTTGACAAATGTCTTCCTCAAAGAAATCTTTATTTAGACAATGTTCATGCTGTGGCAAACTGAGACTGTTTCATGAAGATTCACACAGTAAATGCATTTACTGTCTCTACCCGGACCATGAAGTCAAGAACTGTAAGTACTGGTGTACTTTTTCTGCTAAAACTTTAAGAGTGTCAGGCTCCGGGTCCAGGACTCTTCAGGATATGATTCTTAACAACCTAGTAAACACACCTGGGAACCTCGTTATATTGCTTAACCAAACCCACTGACAGTTCCTCCCATTCTTTCTCTCCTATAAAACATAAACAGGAATACAATTTGATATAGGATGTGCAGCTTCGACAGTTAATAATTCTTAACCTTGAAACTGCTGATGATAATCTGAGATCATTGGTTTATGATATCTCCGGAATAAAGACACAGGGTGCAGCATGTAAATGTCTTTGCCTCATAACCAAGAGCAGAGTACAGCAACAAATGTTCACGGCAAGAACTCAATGCACAGAGATCTCCTTATACTTTACACCCGTGAAGTAATTGTAGAAATACAACCCAAAACTCTTACATCAGAGCCATTCCTATGCACTCCAAATGTCAATTCTTTGAGATGGATGTATCGTACATCAGCCGTTGACTCAGAGCCCACAGTACTTTGATAAGAAACCCCAAACATGGGGAATGCCCAAAATAATGTAAGAACTAGGGGAGTAATAATCCCCTTGGCAGGTTTTATAACACAGTCTGAATCTCCTTGAAACCAAAAGTGAGTAACGCTCCGACTCCGAGATAGCACAGTAAACACCACAAGCGGGAAGACAAAGAATCCTGCTTCTTCGTCAATCCCGAAATACAAAGACAGGAACCAAGGCAGGAAGAACACGGAACAGCCTTACCGGACTCCTTGACGTACGCCAAATCACACGAAGAATTATCGGCAGCGTTCTGGAATCCCTGGCTCCCTTTACTTCCTGAAGGACGTCACCACGTACATGACGCCTGACGCTCCGTCTCTCCCGTGCCAGGCATACCGGGAGTGGTAGTTTCGGCCTCCCAACCGGCTCAGATGCCTAGAAAAGAACAGTTTGAGGCTGGCCGGGTTACCTCTGAGACGGCCGCCGCTAAACAAGCATGTGAAACATGACAGAGACAGAGAGGCTCGTTTCCTTCTGTGGCTACAGAGGTTGAAGACATCTGAGTCAGTGGTCTTGGAGGTTGAGAATGTCTCTTCATTTCATTCCAAGGCCTCTCAGAAGCGTGGGTCAGAGACGGAGATGCCCTCTCCATTCCTCAAGAAAAGAAGACTTGCTGAAGGCTCTAAGAATGTCTCCCCATAGGACTTGCCTCCAACGCCTAAGGGACCTTGTTCTCTGGTGTCACAGTCCAAAGCCGTGCCATCATCTTCTAAAATGGGCACTGGCTAGTCGACAGGCTCGTCGGCGCGTCCATCGACGACATTGACGACAACTAAATCAGTTGATGCTGTTTCTACGTCGACTTCGACATGTTCAATGTCTTCAAGGACTACGTCGACGACGTCCACCTCGTCGACGACGACCCATGAGGTGAGACCCATTACTTCTATCATTAAGATTTCGTCGACGACTGCCAAGACCTCATCGTCGACGAAAAAGCTTCCGTCGACGCGTCCATCTTCGTCACCGAAAGCAACACCATCGTCCCGTCGACGGGAACCTCTTCGTCGACGGTGACGACGCCGTCGACGGTTGCATCCTCGTCGACGGTCCCACCTTCGTCGACGAGTAAAATTCCGACGACGACATCCTCGTTGACGGTGACGTCTGCGTCGATGCTACCCTCTTCGTCGACGGCGAAAAAACCTTCGTCGACGAAGCTAGATGCCAAGAACAGATGCATACTGGTAAGTAGCATTTTCTTTCTCCTTCCTGCGCCTCCCCTGGGAAGGTGTAACATTTTGGAGCATCCCCAGGTTTATATGGTTTTGCAAATCTGTGGAAGTGTCGTAAACCATGGGTGTTGCTTGGGAACACCCACCGCAACGCCCATGGAACGCATCCCTAACGCAGAGTAAGGCAATGCTGCGATATGCACTGCCTTGCCTTACTCCATATCTATGAGGCCAATCAAAGCCACACAAAGCGGCTTTGCATGACCTCAGGAATATAATTTTGTGATTTGCGCCACCAGAGCTC